>NC_035441.2:185620747-188020747 GCF_002127325.2 Helianthus annuus | reverse complement strand
TGATCTTTATTTACAATGATTGCTGAAAAAAATATATTGTTTACAGGCATATTGGACGATGCTTATGCTCTTTGTGAGGCTGGTGAAGGGTCAATATTATCTCTTCTTTCCTTAATGGATCTGTACAGAGACGATCTTGATTACGTCGTGTTATCAAGACTTATCAATGTATTAATCTTGTGATTTTTGCTAACTTTGCTAGTGATGAATACGTGGCTCTGACCTTTTTATTTCACTGCTGATGTGGCAGGCTTGTTATAATACCGCAAAGATATTAAAAGATGCTATTTATGATCCATGGAATCATCTCAACCAATTCTTTATCGATCTCATCATATCATCTGCAGAGTACGCTTGCTTGCTACATTCTCCACATACACACATAGATGAAATTATTTTCGACGTAGATGCATTATAGCAGTTTGTATAATCACTTGATTTTAATAGGAAAAATTACAAGTTTTGTCCTTTGTCTTAATACCATTTATCAGGCGGTGTCCTTTTTAACGGATTTTGACAAGTTTTGCCCTTTACAAGGAATTTTGTTGCACGTTTTGTCCTTTAGGCTTAACTCAGTTAGATTTTCTTGTTAAATCCTGTCACCCAAGGGTATTTTAGTCTTTTTACCCATTTATTTAATATTATTTAAAAGAATAAAACAAAATATTTTATGGTTGACTCTTGAAATAAATGGGTAAAAAGACTAAAATACCCTTGGGTGACAAGATTTAACAAGAAAATCTAACTGGGTTAAGCCTAAAGGACAAAACGTGCAACAAAATTCCTTGTAAAGGGCAAAACTTGTCAAAGTTCGTTAAAAAGGACACCGCCTGATAAGTGGTATTAAGATAAAGGACAAAACTTGTAATTTTTCCATTTTAATATTCAAACAACTTCCAGAAAATTAGGCATGGAACCTGTACCTGGAGAAAGCCACTTAAATACTTTGCTGAGGGAAGAAGTTTTTAAGGCGTTGGCTACTTTTGGCCACAAAGAAACTCATGAAGAATTAAAGAACCGATTTCAGATTTATATAAATGATAAGTTTACATCCATCCTTCCAGTTGATATCAGAAAGGTACACATTAATTAATAACCAATTTTCATTATTCAAGTACTAACTTAAACTGTTAAACACCCTCTAAGAACTTTTTATTTCCTTCAGGCTGCTTACATTTCGATAATGAGAACTTCAAGTGCCATTGACAGAAGCGGGTTTGATTCCCTACTAAAGCTATATAGAGAAGCCGATGCAGTTCAAGAGAAAGCAAGAACTCTGAGTAAGCATTTATTAGAGGTGGGAAGAAAGGCAGGCGGGGTTGGTAACGTGTCATAACGGGTCATTTTTTGTACCCGTTGAAACGGGTTGGGCAAACTTTTTGTCCAACCCTTCTTTTTACATAATAAGTGTTACATATGATTTGGGTGACTTCGACCTAGGGGTGCGAATGAGCCAAGCCGAGCCTAAGCTCGACTAATTTACAAGAGCTCAAGCTCGGCTCGGTTTCCGCTTTGTTTTTAAAGCTCGAATTCGGCTCGTTTATTATCTTTAGTTAACATACTAACTAAAATTATATAAATAATATACTCGTTTTGACTCGCAAGCTCGGGCTCGTTTACTAAACAAGCTTATGTTTAGGTTCGGGCTCGGCTCGTAAACAAGTTTAAATAAGCTCGGCTCGTTTACTAGACAACTTTTAATAAGGGGTAAGTGTTATTAAATAAATATTAATAATTAGTAAAAACTAATATTACACTATAGGCTTGATAAGGTTTGATGAGCCTGACGAGCTTCACATGCCAGGCTCGAGCTGAGGCTGGATAGATAAACGAGCTTTTATTTTAGGCTCAATCTCAGCTCGGGCTCAAAAAGGCTGGGCTCGTTTTGAGCTTTTTCTCGTGCCCATCTCGAGCGTTCGCGAGCCGCTCGACTCGTTTGCACCCCTGCTTCGACCTGTTTGAACCGTTTGACTTTTTTCTTTTAAGCTATATATCTTATTGTAACTGTTTGACTTCTTAGAGATATGTCACAACCTGAATCAACCTAATCGTTGGTAAATGGATTGAAATTGTCACCTCTAGCTGCTAGAATTTATTGTTCAGATAAAATATTTTGAATTTGATTTGTTTTTGGTTTTCTTCATACTCGATTTTTTCTGCTGATCTGGAGGATTTGACCTACTACAGGTTATATAGCATCTTCTCCGGACCCAGAATTAGTCAAAGAGGCGTTAGACCTCATGTTAACTGATGAGGTATTTCTATTAGTTACCTATTTAAAGTTTTAAACATCATATGCTTATGTCAGCAAAAAAATGTTCCTAACTCTGTTTAATATCTGTCCTCACAGATTCGAGAACAAGACACGGTATATGTAACTGCACGGATAAGCTTGGAAGGCCGTGAAACAGCGTGGATTTGGCTGAAGGTGAGGGTAAAACCGTAAAATCATACACAAATTAAAAATTGTTTCTGATACATGTGTTCTGTCACTAGCACTACCTTAATGGCTATCAATTTAGAGGATGGTGTATAAATGATTGTAGTTTGTTTTCCTCTCGTTTAGTTTTTAATTTTATGCTAAATAATATATTTTTTTTTTCTGGTTTGTGTTCTCTTTTCAGGAGAACTGGGATGTGATCGTAAAGCGGTGGGGTCAAGGGATGGTGTTCCATCGTTTCATTAGAGATATAGTGACACCGGTTAGTAGTCTCGATTTTTGTAAACTGAAATAGCAGAAGTTGCAATTTTGACACATTTATATAAGGTTAGGGCCATTCTGGTAATTTTTAATCTAAAACTAGTAAAATGTAGGGGTGCAAACGAGCTGAGCCGAACCCAAGCTCAGCTCGATTTGAGCTTTGTTTCTCAAGCTCAAGCTCGAGCTTGGCTTGTAAGTAGTTTTCAAGCTCGAGCTCAGCTCGGGCTCGGTTTGTTTATTATTTGTTAGTTAATTTATACGAATTATAATTATTATTTTATATATAATTTAGTTATTTTTTCATAATTTTTCAAATAGTAATTATTATTTAAATATATATTTACTATATTAATTAAAAATTATATAAACAGTCGGCTCGACAGGCTTGTTTAGGCTCGTGAGCCAGCTCAAGCTCGATAAGCTAAGCTTGGGCTCAGGCTCGTTTACCAAACGAGCTTGTTTTTAGGCTCTGGTTCAGGCTCAAGCTCGTTTACGATCGGCTCGTTTAGCGCTTATTTTCGAGCCGGCTCATTTGCAACCCTAGTAAAATGGGTTAAAGTCTACCAAAATATAAATTTAATGCATACAAGCTCCCAAATTGCTATATGAGAGATTTTGATTGTTATTATAAAGATGTTTTTGTAATCACATTTAATGCATCAATTAATCATTATTTTATTAGAAAAGACGAATAAAAGAATGTTGTTGTCGGGCCAACCCGACCCTACTTGTTTTGACCCGTTAGTCGACCTATACACGGCTACATGAAATATGCATCTGATGAAATTATTCGAAACACATTTTCAGTTTAGCAGCCATGAGATGGCAGAAGAGGTGGAAGAGTTTTTTAGCAACCGAGTGACTCCTTCGTTTGTCAGGATCTTGAAACAAAGCATAGAAAAAATCCGAATCAAAGCCAGATGGATTGAAAAAATTAGGCAAGAGGAATCCCTTATACCGAAGTTGACCAGAGGATTGACCAGAACTCCAGTGGAAACATAAGAACAAGACCCAAACCGTTGGATCCTTATCATGCTTGTTCTGTATAAAACACACTCCTATACATGTGTGTGTATGATGTATGTATATTTTGTATCCATAACGCTTTTTGAGTCCCCTGTTAACAATAACATGACTTAGAAGCTCTATATAGATGTATGTAACATATTACTTAAAGGTTAAATGCTAGTCGCTAGACATGCATGCATATACTCGTTTTATTTTTGTAAAATATCATAATATTTAAGGGAAATTGGCCTGTAATAATCCCACCTAGACCTTATTGGCCATTAATAATCCCACCTCAGAATATTCCCCCCACCAGTCCCACCTTTCACCTATTTTTTCTACCATGGTCCCCCGTAAAAAAACTTAACGGAGTTAAGCTTTTTTCTAAATTACAAACAGATTTTTTAGGGCTTTTGATTAGAACGACGATACGAGTCCATTGATGTAAAACTTGCCTCGAAACTGTGCTCCAAATGATGAAAACGGCACTTCAATTCGGGTGTTTAAATTTCTAATTAACCAAAATCAAGTCACTTGGAGCACCATTTCGAAGTAAGTTTTACATCAATGGACTCGTAAACAAAAGCCCTAAAAAATCTGTTTGTAATTTGGAAAAAAACTTAAGTTTTTTTAACGGGGGACCATTGTAGGAAAAATAGGTGAAATGTGGGACTGGTGGGGGAAATATTATGAGGTAGGATTATTAATGGCCAATAACGTCTAGATAGGATTATTACATGCCAATCCCTCAATATTTAATAATAATTCCGGAAAAGATGGATTGTTTGCTGGGGAAAAGATCAAATAGGAAGTTAATTTTCGCTAGGAAGGATAGGAAGCCATAGGATTATGACATGTGGCAAATTTTAAAATAAAGAGAAAGGGTATTTTAGTCAATCCAACTCCTTCTTCTTCCTTTTTCAAAACCCAGTAAATTCAAAAACCCACCATTTTCAAAACCCACCATCTTCAACTATTTCTTCACTTTCTATCTCAATAATCACTACATTATAGTGCGATTTTCATCACCAATCAATGATTCAGAACCCGATCAACGTGTTCTTTAGCTTTTTTTGAAGAAAACCCAGTTTAATTTCATAAAAAAATCTCGTTTTTTCCGGTGATTTTGGAGATAATCACTCGATTCGTTCGATTCGAGCGTTGATAAGTGTTTCTATCATTCAAAATTTGTCAATTGATGAAGAAATCGGCTTCGATCCATGTAAGAAATTCTTTAATTTCATTTTCATGATCTGGGTTTTTGATTTAGTCATTGCGTTTTACAATCTTTGCAGGGGTCCGGGGGCGGCAGCCCCCGGTAGCGGGGTCCCAGGGGCGGCAGCCCCTGGCGGGGTCCAAGGGGCAGAGCCCCTGGCTTCAGACAGTTCACAATGACACATTTTTTAGGTGTTTTCAGTCCATTGCGTTTTAGAATGAGTCATTTTTAAGTGTTTTCTGGCCATTGCGTTTTACATATAAGACATTTCTTTGTGTTTTTGGTGCATTGCGTTTTAGGTAAAACACATTTTTATGTGTTTTCTGGCCATTGCGTTTTACAAATAAGACATTTCTGTGTGTTTTCTGGCCATTGCGTTTTACATATAAGACATTTCTTTGTGTTTTTGGTGCATTGCGTTTTAGGTAGAACACATTTTTATGTGTTTTCTGGCCATTGCGTTTTACAAATAAGACATTTCTGTGTGTTTTCTGGCCATTGCGTTTTACAAATAAGTCATTTCTTTGTGTTTTTGGTGCATTGCGTTTTAGGTAGAACACATTTTTATGTGTTTTCTGGCCATTGCGTTTTACAAATAAGACATTTCTGTGTGTTTTCTGGCCATTGCGTTTTACAAATAAGTCATTTCTTTGTGTTTTTGGTGCATTGCGTTTTAGGTAGAACACATTTTTATGTGTTTTCTGGCCATTGCGTTTTACAAATAAGACATTTCTGTGTGTTTTCTGGCCATTGCGTTTTACAAATAAGTCATTTCTTTGTGTTTTTGGTGCATTGCGTTTTAGAAAAATGTCATTTTTTAGGTTTTTTTTTTCATTGCGTTTTACGTAACTGGTGGTTTTTCTATTGCGTTTTACGCAACTGGGTTTTAATTTTTTTTTTTAAAATATAGCAATAGTATACTCGTTTTAAAGAAAAAAAAACGCTCGTTTTTTTGGTGCAATTTTTATAAAAAAATAATGTCGTATGAAAGAGTTATTAACGTTTAAAAAATGGGGGGGAATTGGAGGAGAGAGAAACTATTGGCTTGGATTGACTAGAATGCCCTTGAACAAACTCACGCGCCTCTTTTATTATTTTCAATTTCCCTGATTTAATCTTAGCCCTTGATTAACTTAATGAATGGTCAAGATCACTTCCTATCCTTCCTAGCCAAATAAACTTCCTATTGTATCTCCACCCTTGTTTGCTGATGGAGTCAACAAAACAAATATATAATAATTTTAGTTATCCTTTCATTCTCACAAAATAGTCAAAACCTCACATGCTTTGTGCTTTGTAGGTTTATAACGCGTATTGTCATCTCACATACCCACGTTAACACAATAATTTTTTTATAGAAAAATATAATAAATAAAAGTAAAATGCACCATTGCGTATATGACCAAATCAAATAATATAAAAAATCAATTCAATAAAAACAACACGGCCCATTAATTATTACTTGGGCCTGATCCTGAGCCTGGCCCAAGCTTAGACATTCTCTCAAGCTTTAACCCGGCCCTAAAGCTTGCAATGAAGCTATCAGCTTTTGTATCCACATCCGGGCTCGGACAAAAAACCGCCATCTCCGTCAGCGTCGCCACCGTATCCCCGTCAGACAACGGAGACCGGGCTTCATCCCCATCAGGAGACACACTTCTATCACTAAGCATACCTTGCAACCTAACAAAGTCACCTTCCACCGCAAACTTCCAATCCGGCATCTTAAACGGCGGCAACGGCGGCGGCGGCGGAATATTCTTCATCGGAGACTCTCCACCACTTGAACTGTCATCAACACCATTAAAGTTAAAACCTGTCGTCATTGTTCTAGGCTTGTCTGTTACAAACGGAGCCACTCGTGTTATTGTAGCTCGTGGCGGTTGCGGTGGCGGTGGCGGTGGCGGAGGTGGTGGTAGTGTGACTGATATAAACTTTTTAACCGGTAACGGTTGAGAATGGTGTAACAGAGTTTTTAAATTGTCAACACTTCGGTCTCTTTGCCGCTTTTTCTTCTTTTTATGATAAAAAGATGAAAAAAATTCTTTTGATACATTGTCGTCAACTTCTTTGTTACGTTCGGTCAACGGTGAAACCGGTTGGACCAATGTCGGATCCGGGTACGGATCTATAACCGCTGATAATATTCTTTTCGGTTCGGAGCTTCTAGCTCGTCTTTTCTCCGACGAAACTGTTTCCGGTGATAACATTTTACCTCTTTCTCCGTCGTCTGTTGAAAACTTTCGATGCACTTTCTTCGTCTTCAGTTTCACCGGCGTTTGTGACGGCGGTTGTGGTGGTGGAAAGTACAATTCTTCTTCTCCCGGAGTATGTAAATTGTTTTCTCGCCGGTTGCGTTGCCGGAATGAGTTCCGGTTAGAGTCCAAAACATTGTAATAATTAAAATGTGTGTCATCGGAAAACCGCCATGGATCGCCGGCGCCACGGTGGTTCCACGGCGGAGAGAGTTCCCGGAGATCAGGGTAGGAGATGCTAGTTCTTTGCCTCCTTAACCCGATTGAAGAACTTGTATCTTGTTGTTGAAAATCATACATGATCGGAGGTCCGGCTGGTACCTCTGTGTCAATCCGATCATACCCGCAATTGGGTTTTTCATTTTCATCATCGTTATTAATGGTTCTACTAAGAAACCCGAACAGCAAAGCGATTAATACCACGATTAAGTTGATGGAATCCCAGCTTCTTTTGACAAAATTTGGTCTAAAAAAGTTGGATGATAAATGAATAGATGGGATGATGAAAACCAATGAAAGGAGTGCGAATAAGAGTAAGAAGATGATCAAAACAAAGGAGTTGAAGAAGAGGCGTTGAAGGCGGCCGAGGTTGTTGTTGTTGGTTTGCATCCAAAATGGTGATGTTGGTGTTTGCTGCTCCTCGGCTGCATCTTCTTCTTCCATGAATTCCGGTGTGGAGAGAGAAATGGAGCTTTCGGGTTTTACTTTAAGCATTTGAGTTGGTAGGGAAGGAGGAGGAGGAAGAGTATATGTAATGCTAATATGTGGTATTATGGTTTTTGGTTGCATAGCATTCATGTTGTACAACAAAAATATAACCAAGCATGATTGCAAACATGACCCCCTTTAATGAATTTTAGAGTAAAGTAAACAATGGGCCACGTCGTTTTTAGACTAAAATTTTGGATTTAGTTTCTAGCTTTTTAACAGCACACGAATGATCTCATAATTTATTTAGTATCTAATAATTTGAACCTGCTGAAATCATTAGATTTGTTACCTGAGGAATAAATGCGTTACAAAATGCAAATCACAAGAACTGTTTGTGTATTTTTGAAAATCTAGGAACAAGTCCAAAATTTTGGTTAATCACATGGACGATCCGTGTACTTTATTCTAAATTTTAGTTACCCTAGTTAGACCATGCGTAGTGGGGCGTTTTTTTTAAAAAAAATTGCCCAATCACGCCCAATAACGCCCTTCACCGCCCCCCTTGGGCGTGATTGAGCGTTATCTTGCAAAAAAAAAATACTCTTTGGCGTGGTTTGAAAAACGCCGAATGGGGAAAAGGTTGGCCAATCACATTAGAGATTCCATTTGCTTGGCCAATAAGGTTTTTAGGTGTTTTTTTTTATTTTATTTTACTACAAAACATATTACCCAATAATGCCCCATCCCCACTACACTCATTTTAGAAAACGCCCAATAATGCCCCATTGCTGACTGGGCTGCCACATGGCGCAAAACGCCCAAGGATGAATAACGCCCAAAGACCTCACAAGGAGATCGCGAGAGGCAAACACACTTCATGGTTGATAAGTCGATAGCCACGTTCATTAAAAATAGTTAGGAAAAAGATAAAAAAGTGATCTATGGTTGATATGTTCGTCGAGTCATACATAGATCATCTAAGACTTCAAGGTGCACTATCAACAATCGGAAAGTAGTATCTAACAAAAGAACTATATTGTCAATGTCACGTATCTACCATGCATCGATCATCCAGTCGTTGTATATTATAAAAGAAAAGGATTAAAATTTTATAAGATTGAGAAACAAAAATATGTAAAAGAGTTAGAATAAGTTTCATAAAACTAAAATTCAAGTAAGAAGTTATGATAGGAGTTATGAAAAGAAAAACAAATGTTATTACACAGAGGCCTATATGGCTATATGACATCATTAATTAGAGGCATTGGTCATCGTTGTTGTCACACAACAATAAAAATAGAGACATGAAAGACAATATTTTCAAACTTGAGGAACAATCTGTATAATTAAATACTATTATAAATTATTATCAACATAAATAATTAAAGGGCGGTTTACGACAATTAAGATTTGTACATAAAATAAGGCCACAACATCGCATGTCTTTTAAGGAATGACAGCTTCATTTGCTCCACACGTCTTTATGCATAGAACACAACCTGCATTTTATGTTTCCACAATTAAATTAACTAAACATTTTGCAATAATTTGTTTGACATAATTTCTCAATGATAAACTGATTTTTGGTGATATTTATCTTAATTCTTCATCCAAGAGTTATAATTTTATTTTAGTATTGCAATTTTTCTAGAATATTTAAAGTATGAGCTAATTATAAAGTTTTAAAAAGTTAAAAAAAGAATTTGTCACGGTAAACTCAAAGTAACTCATTTATCATGTCAATGGATATAAATGAGTCAACTCGCTTGAACTTAACTCCTTTAAATTAAAAAGACAAAGGAAAAACGACTTTAAGCTCGACTCATTTTAATTAACTGGAATTTATAAAATTGATATTGTCTTATCTCAACATGTTTAATTTAGTAATTTTTAAAATAATTAACTGTAATATTTTCAGAGATAGAGGGAGAAACGAATGAGACCGAGTGGTGTTTTAGTCTTTTCACAAAAAAACTTAACGGTGAGTTGAATGATGTTGGTAGAGGTGGGTCCAACTGAAACAAAAATAAAACCACTAATACTGTTTTAGTAATTTTTAAAATAATTAACTGTAATATTTATTTTTAGCAAATTAAAAAAAGTAATTAACTCTTTTAACAAAGTTCTTCATGTAACACGTGATAAGTATGATCGGACTCGGGTGTTCAAAGTCCAACCCTCACCACCAACCAACTATAGTGTGTCACCTCATCCCAACCCATGTGAACCCAAACGGACCCATACAACTTGCGGCACTACAAAATCAACACCCAGTTTGTCCTTCCTTTCCTCTCATCCACCGCTGGTTCACGAACCCAAATATGATCTCATCTAGCTAAATGAAGGCAATTGTGGCGGTGTTCCTGCCCAACCCCTTCAACCCGTGTATGCTTCGTCCGAAGGATAACCTAGAATTGTGTGGTCGGAAAGGCCTCCAACTTTGGCTAGTAATATGAAAAAAAAGTTCTACAAAATTTTGTAATTTTCATTAGTAGATTCTTATAAATTATCAATTGACTTATGATATAATGCAATTATTTTTTAGTCCACATGTCTCAACAAAATCGGTTTTCAACCCCACTAACGAAGACTCATGTCATATGTAGAGTAAAGTTCAATGCTTAAAAGGGTAACTAATATATCCAAAAAGTTGTAATTTATAACAAAAAGTTGTTTTGCATATAATTCTATGTATACCAGTTAATTTCGATTTCCAAAATATACAAACGCAAGTTTGTAGATGTCGGCGGGAATAGGAAAATCAAATGGTTGGTCAGGGGTGGCGGCCAGCTTTATCTTTTTTTTTTTTTTTCACACAATAGGTATTTATAAGTCCCGTTAAATTACGATTTTATCTACTATTTAAAATTACGATATTACCCCAGTTCGAAATTAAATTTAATGGCAGGGAATAATATCACCCTGCCATCGGTTGAAATGGTCGGCCGCCTCTCCCTCATTGGACCAACAAGTTTATTATTTTATACACACTTTAAAATTACGTTTTAGCCCTGCAATAGTGTTTCTCTCCCGTTGGTTCAAATGGGCGGCGAGCAATACCTATTGGAACACCCAGTTTATTATTTTATATCCACTTTAAAATTACGTTTTTGCCCCCAGTTAAAAAATACGGTTTTATCTCAACTTCAAAATACATTTACCCTTTTGCCCCGAGCTAAAAAATACGATTTCGCCCTCGGTAAAAAAATTACGCTTTTACACTCAGCCAAAATTACATTTTCGTCCCAGTTCAAAATAAAATTTTGTTTTTCCCCGGCTTAAAATTACGAATTTACACCAATTTATTATTTTATACCTACTTTAACATTACGGTTTTGCCCACATTTTAAAATTACGTATTTGCCTCCAGTTCAAAATAAATTTATGCTTTTGCCCCCAGCTAAAATTTACAAATTTCCTCTCGGTTAAAAATTACAATATCACCCTCAATTCAAATTTACGTTTTTTCCCCAGTGCAAAATAAAATTATGGTTTTGCCCTAGCTAAAAATTAGGATTTTACCCTCGGGAAAAAATTGATTTTTCCGCCAAGTAAATTTAAAAATATGACTTTGCCCCCAGCTAAAAATCGTGTCAAAGAACTGCCTAACACTTTTTTTACTTTTTACTTCTAGCAAAACTATAGTATTGTATTGTATTTTAATTGGCTGAGAATAATTCGAACATCGTCCCGCAATGCGGGCGAGACATCACCTAGTTTATAACAAAAGGTTGTAAATCAATATATCCAAAACTAAAAGTAAGATAAGTTGTAAATCAATATAACTAGGGACTTTTTGTTTGAGTTTCTTTTCCAAACATGAAAACACTAAAAATAAAGGATATCGGCCTTTTGGTATGTAAACGAACCGAACGTTCAACGACCAGTTCATGAATCGTTCGGCTGCAAGTTCGTTTATGTTCGTTCGTTTAATAAACGGAAGAACATGAACAAGAAATTTCGTTCGATTAGTTAAATAAACGAACATGAACAGAGGTCTCGTTCGTTCGATTGTGTTCGTGAACGTCCGATAAGGTGTTCGTGAACATGTTCATGAACATTCGTTGATTTGCGTTCGTTTATGTTTGTATGTTTGTGTTTAATTGAAGATATTTGTACTTTTTTAATTTTTCTTTGTGCTTTTTATATTATTAAACTTTTATTTATTTTATTACCCTAACAATTAAACTAGGAACCCCACTTTCACCTTGTTTATGCATATTTTCTCTTTCATTTCTCATTATTTACATCGGCGAATACGATCGACCTCCATCCCACGATAAGGGATTCAAGTTCGAGTGCTACTCTCCGTGCCATCTATCTTTATCCTCTTGTCGCGTTCGTCAAATTTATTTGTGTTTGTTTGTGTTCGTGAACCGTTCGCGAACACGCTCATTTCCTTAATGAACGAACACGAACATAAAATCTCGTTCGGTAAGTGTTCATGAACCGTTCGTGAACACATTTATTTTCTTAACGAACGAACACGAACAAGGCCTTATTCGTGTTCGTTCGGTTCGTTTACAGCCCTAGGTACTCTTAAGTCTTTCTTAACTATAACCAAGTAATGTGTAGTATTGTCTCTTCTTTGCTACACTCATAAATAATCCAAGTTTTCTTTCGGGCAAATCATCAAACACTGACGTGGAAGATAAAAGAAAGAGAGTTTGGAAATTCGAAACGTCATTAGGAATTTTAACATTCAAATTTTGAAAAATTAAAGCGATACATTCATATAGGTTTATCACGTTAAAAACAATCATATATGGCATGTAACAGAAAGAACCTTATAAAGTTAACCAACGTTATCCCAAGTCACCTCCGAACTGGTTCTCTCTCCCTTTCAAAGGCGTATTAACTATGATCACTTGGTGTATTCTCAATTTTCAATCATTAAAAGACCATGTATAATACGATTGTAGTGTTTGATAGTATACTGATAATGGAGCATGATCACTTTGTGGAATCCTACCTTATCGGTTAAATCGTTAAAAAACATATATATGATTGTATCGTCCCATTAACCGTCCATCATCTAGTTGTGTTAAACAAAGTTATGTTTATGCAGCTTTCTAGTACGGTCTAGTCAATCAAGTTACATATTGTGATATCAAACCCGGACTCATTTGTGATCATTCATTTGAATTTCTAAACATTCTTTTCTGTTTTTGTAATCCATTTCTTGTTGTCAAAATAGGACATGTTATATGAAAATGGAGGATCTATTATCTTTGGTTTTCTCATTTTTCTTTAAAAAATGATCTTAGATGTTGTGTTCTTCCCTTATTTGAGTTTCAATTTATTGTTACATGGTGGTTTTATGCAATTATTTGTTATAAAGCTAGCTTAGATATTCGTCTGTGTTAAAAGTATCCTATTATCCTAATTCATGTTATCGTAACATGTTATGCATATTATATTGGGCTTGTCTTATATTATTGTTCATGATGGGTTATTGTTCCAGTTGGGCCAGCTGGGCTATTATTCTTGATGGGCTTAAAGTTGTTATATTGTCTGTTATCGTAACAGACTCTTGTTATGGGCTGAAGGTTCATTTGTGATACTCTTGAAACATAAGGGGTTGAAGTGTAACATGGTCAGGATCCGGATATAAAAGAGAAGAGAGATAGCTCAGTTCAGTTGTGATATTTTCTAGGGTTTTCATCTTGTTCTCTGGTTCGGTCATGCTCTTGATGATCTGGGTTCATCATCTGGTGTTGAAGATTGTCTTCTAGTGTTGATCATCTTGTGTTGATCATCATTTTGGTTTAGATCTCAGTGTTGAGCAGTGGCGGATCTTGATGTAAAACTCAGCATGGGCCGATGTTTTTGGAGATAAAATCAGCATGGGCCGAACCAATACACATTTAAAAAAATTCTCGAAAACCTGAAATTTAACACTACTGGGCGAAAAAACCGCACGGGCCGAGGCCCGGTCGGGCCTCCTCTAAGCTCCTCCCCTGGTGTTGAGATAGTTGTATAAGTGATTGTGTTAATCTCTTTGTTTGTATCCTTTCTTTTTTCTGTTTTTGTATTGTTCTGGTTATGTTCAACAGATTTCTTCAATCTGTTGAACTTGTATAGTGTATTGATTAAAGATCTCATACTTTTGAGATCTAGGGTTTGGTTGGGATATTTTTCTGGGTTGGATAATCAATAAAGTTTTGTCACTATTTTGTCACTATTTCTGGTGTTGTTCATATATTTCTGTTGGTTTAGTGTTAGATCTGTACTTGTTTACATGGTATCAGAGCTTCAAGGCTCTTTTACCCAGATCTAAGTCTTCCGCTGTGTTCTTGATTTTGTGTCTTTTGTTATGATATTGTTCTTTGTTTTGTAGATCTGAGTTCATTGTTTGATCTTGGGAGTATAACAGTGTAGATCTAGCACTGTTCTTGGACTTGAGTGAAGGCTGTGTTAGTCCTTGAACCCCTAGAAGGGTACAGGGCAAACTAACCAGTGTTGTCTTCTTGTTATTGGTGTTGACTTGTAACCCTAGAAGGTTACAGTCTTCATCTTGTGTGAAGATATTGCACCCACTGTGAGATCTTTCCTTCATTTCTGTAGTTAGTTTTTTGTTGTTCATTGGTTGATTAGTTGAAGTCGGGGTAGTGAGGACCGGCACCATTGTTGTTTGTTTCTTGGTCTTGATTGTTCTTGTTTGTTTGTCTGTTGTGTTTCTTTTTTTCTTAGGGTCTTGGCTCCTGTATTAAGACTTGTTCAGGCACTATAAGTGATGAACCTGAAATCTGGACACTGATACAGCTTCGCCATAGTGTGTGTGTTCTTTATCTGCTTGTAGAGTATTATTTGTCTGTTATCTTGTTTTTGTTTGCTTGATCTTGTGTGTTATTATCATGGGTGATGCTGACCCAAATGCTAGTACATCTCAGACCTTGATTAGCAAGTTAGATATTGGGGATCCATTATATCTCCATCCTAGTGATTCCAGTGCCTTGACTATTGTTAGTGTTAAACTAAAAGGCACTGAAAACTATTCTGTGTGGTCTACATCTATGAAGTTAGCTTTAGAGGCTAAAAATAAGTTTGGGTTTGTTAATGGGAAGTGTGAAAGATCCACAGAGGATCTTGTGCTTGCTAGTCAGTGGGATAGGTGTAATTCTGTGGTATTAACTTGGTTATTAAACTCTGTGTCTGAGGAACTTTTTTTGGGTCAAGTATTTTCTAGTCTAGCCTCAGAGGTTTGGGAGGATTTAAAAGAAACTTATGACAAAATAGATGGGTCTGTGGTTTATGATTTGTTCAAAAAGATTAATTGCATATCACAAAATGGATCTTCTGTAGCAGACTATTATAATAGATTAACAACAATGTGGAAACAGTTTGATGCTATGCTTCAACTGCCCACATGTTCTTGTAAGGCAGCAAAAGATTACAATGATTTTTCTATGTTAATCAAAGTAATGCAGTTTTTAATGGGGTTAGATGATGTTTATCAACCTGTTAGAACAAATCTGTTAACCAGAGAAGTCTTTCCATCTGTCAAAGTTGCTTATTCTGTTGTGTCTAGGGAAGAATCACATAGACTAACTAGTAGTGGGTCAAAAGGTCAAAATGTGTCTTTTGTGTCTAAGCCTAATCAGTCATTTGATTCTAAAAAGAAAACAACTAATCAAAGAGGACCTAATCCAAACTTAAAATGTACACATTGTGGCATGATTGGTCATACTGTTGATAGGTGTTTTGAGTTAATAGGTTATCCACCAGGTTTTAAAAGAAAATCTAATAATACATCTGGTAAAACAAATAAGTCAAATGCTGCTGTTGGTCCTTCTACTAGTGTGTCTACTTCTGGTTTCCCTTTTACATCTGAGCAGATAGCAAAGTTGTTGAGTCTTGTTGGTGAAAAGTCTGGTGTGGAATCAACCAATATAGGAGGTGAGTCTTGTGTTGTTAATAACTGTGTTAGTTATTCCAGTTCCTTATTTTATGGAGGTGTGTTTAGTTGGATTGTTGACTCTGGGGCAAGTCAACATATGATAAACAGTGATAAAGATATGTTTAATGCAGTTGATGTTTCTGAGTTTGACATTAAAGTAGGTCATCCAAATGGAACTAATGTTAAAGTTGTTAAAATTGGAAATGTCAAGTTAACAAATGATGTTGTTTTAAAAGATGTCTTTTATGTCCCAGAGTATCATGTGAATTTGTTATCTGTTCATAAACTTGCAAAAGATAATGATATAAAAGTTGTGTTTAATGAGAATAGCTGTGTGTTACAGGATTCCAAATCAAAGAGAGTCCTGGTGACTGGTAGTCAGGACAATGGTCTTTACTTTGTTGGTAAAAATGGTAATTGTATGAATGTTTGCTTTAATAGTTATGTTAGGGCAAATTTGTGGCATAGTAGGTTAGGCCACCCTTCTGATCAAGTCCTAGCTGTGTTAAGAGATCAGTTTGATGTTAACAGTATTGAACATGGTCCTTGTGAGGTGTGTCACAGGGCTAAGCAGGTCAGAGTTCCTTTCCCACTTAGTGAACACAAAACCAAGTCTGTAGGAGAGTTAATTCATCTAGATGTTTGGGGACCCTATAAAATAACTAGTTATGAGGGTTTTAAATATTTTTTAACAATTGTTGATGACTTTTCCAGGACAGTTTGGTGTTACATGTTGGTTAATAAGACTGAAGTTTTTGAAAACCTGTGTAGTTTCTATGAGTTGATGCTAACTCAGTTTGAAACAAAGGTGAAAATTATAAGAAGTGATAATGGAACAGAGTTTGTAAATAATCAAATGAATACATTTTGTAAAACAAAAGGTATATTGCATCAAACTTCTTGCTCTTATACACCACAACAGAATGGTGTGGTTGAAAGAAAGCATAGGCATCTTCTTAACACAGCTAGAGCTCTGTTGTTTCAGAGTAATTTGCCTCTTAAGTATTGGTCTGAATGTGTTTTAACTGCTGTGTACTTGATTAACAGGTTACCAACTTCTGTGTTAAATGGTAGGAGTCCATATGAAGTAGTTTATGGTTTTAAACCCTCACTTGTTCATCTAAGGAACTTTGGGTGTTTATGTTTTAGTACAATCTTAAATGAGTCTGATAAACTTGCTTATCATGCTGATAAGTATGTTTTAGTTGGGTATTCCAATGTTAAAAAGGGATACAAATTACTGTGTTTGGATAATAAAAGGGTGTTTTATTCAAGAGATGTGAAGTTTTATGAAACTGTATACCCTTTTAAATCTGTTTTGAATAAAAATCAAAGTTCTAATAATGATTTAAATCAGATAATTTTTTTTGATAATACTGAAATAATAACTCCTGAAGTTCCTGTAGTTCCCGATGATGAAGAGGGTATGACTGGTGTCCAAGGTCACTGCAGTGATGATCAGCCACCAGTGTTACCCTCTACATCTGCCACTGTTCCTGATGTTGATAGTGATCAGCATGATGAACAGTTAGGTAGTAGTTTACAAGGTAACACTGATGGGGCAGGTAACATTGTAGGATCTCATGATGAGACCAACCCATCTGAGGGACAAGTTATTAGGAAATCTTCTAGGAAAGTTGTTTTTCCTCAAAGGTTTGATGAATTTGTTGTAGAAGGAAAAGTTAAATATGGTGTGGAAAAGGTGGTTAATTATGCTAGTTTGTCTGTTGACAGTTTGTGTTTTGTGTCTTCTTTAAATAAATCAGTTGAACCTAATTCATATAGTGAGGCCATTAAGGACCCTAGGTGGATAGAAGCTATGAATCAAGAAATGGAAGCACTTAATAGAAATAATACATGGGTCGTAGTTGATTTACCTAAGGGTAGGAAACCCATTGGCTGTAAATGGGTCTATAAAATAAAATATAAGGCCAATGGGGAGATTGAAAGATATAAGGCTAGGTTGGTTGCAAAGGGGTTCAATCAAAAAGAGGGTATTGACTTTGGAGAAACATTTTCTCCAGTTGTAAAAATGGTGACTGTTAGAATTATATTAAAATTGGCTGTAAATAATGGATGGCCGTTGTATCAACTTGATATAAATAATGCTTTTTTGTATGGTTCTTTATCTGAAGATGTATATATGACATTACCTTTAGGGTACTTTAATGAAGATAAAAATAAGGTGTGCAAGCTTGTTAAGTCTCTTTATGGACTTAAACAAGCTCCTAGAAAATGGAATGAGAAACTGTGTTCTGTTTTGATTGATATGGGTTTTTCCCAAAGTTTGTGTGATCATTCTTTGTTCATTTTGAGCAAAGGTGATATTCTTGTTATTCTTTTAGTCTATGTTGATGATATAGTAGTAACTGGAAACAGTTCTACTGAAGTTTCTAGAGTTAAAAGGTGTTTGAGTGAGAGTTTTTTAATAAAAGACTTGGGTGTGCTTAAGTATTTTCTTGGCATTGAAGTCTTATATTCAGGAGAATCTGTATGTTTATCCCAAAGAAAATACTGTCTTGAGCTTTTAAATGAATTTGGATATCTTGGTAGTAAACCTGTTGGGACACCTATTGAGTTGTCTCATGTTATTACTAACAAAATTGAAAAGGACACAAGTTATTTAGAAAATGTTACTGGATTTCAAAAGTTAATAGGTAAGTTGATTTACTTGTCTTTAACACGTCCTGATATAAGTTATGCAGTGCAGTTCTTGAGTCAATACATGCACAAGCCATGTCAGTCACATTTAGACATTGCATTAAGACTATTAAGGTACTTAAAGCAATGTCCAGGTGAAGGGGTATGGTCCCAAAACGACCATTACCCGCATCAAACAAACCCCTACCAGTAAGCAGACCGCACCCATGCGGTCACATACTTCGAACCCATTCGGTCCGAAGATGAATAGCTTGACCTAAGTACAAAAGAAGATGAACATATCGATGCGGCTGGCACCGCATCATATGACCATTTTCGTCACGACAAGGGAAGCGAGCAAATAGTCTCCACATACGATGATGCGGCCAACACCGCATCTCGCGTATTTCTTGATCACAAGTAGGAGACGCGGTAACTTCAGGCGTTACCGCATGCAGCGATGCGGCTCGCACCGCACCCTGCATATCCAACAAGTGGACTGACACGCCATGCAAGTGGCTGACACCACGAGGCAAGTGGCGCCGGCGACAGTCCCCTGTCAGAGCTATTAAAGCAATGGGCTGACGTGGCGTAACCCCCACGGCCGGCGAGACTGACACACCTGCAACGGTGCAGCTCGTCGTCAGCCCATCCATCAATCTCCTCCTTCACTCCTCGGCTATAAATACCGACCCCAAACCAGGTTTGAGGTATCTCTTCACAACTCTCTCACTACTACTATCTTACTTTGCTTCCCAAGCAAACTACTGATTCTCACGCCGGAGAGTGGTAACAAGGAGCACCCCCCACCCCATCCTCCTTGTTACGAGTCACGGCTTGTTCCCTTGTGCAGGAGATCATCCACCGGTGACCCAGTCAGCGATCTCCGAGAGGAAGGGATTAACCCTTCTTGACGAGACCAGTGTGTTAACCCTGCCCGGTTAACCATTGTTTCATCACCAGGAAAAGGTGTTTTGTTCAGGAAAACAGGTGATCTTAATATTTCAGGTTTTGTTGATTCAGATTGGGCTAAGTGTTTGTCAACCAGGAAATCAGTTACTGGTTATGGCATATTTCTTGGAAATACCCTTGTGTCTTGGAAAAGCAAGAAACAAGGGTTTGTTTCAAGGTCTACTGCTGAAGCAGAGTACAGGGCAATGTGTTCTGCTACTTGTGAAGTGATGTGGATTAAAAATATGTTGTCTGAGTTAGGAATAAATTGTGCATTACCTGTTTCACTGTTTTGTGATAGCAAATCTGCTATCTCAATTTCACAAAATCCTGTGTTTCATGAAAGAACAAAACATTTTGAATTGGACTTGCATTTTTTGAGAGAAAAAATTGCAAGTGGCATTGTTGACCCACAAAAAATTGCATCTGAGAATCAGATTGCAGACATTTTTACTAAGGGGTTAAGTATTGCTCAACATGAGTCTTTGTGTGAAAGATTAGGTATGTATAACATGTTTAGAGCATGAATTATGGGGGGGGGGTGTTAAAAGTATCCTATTATCCTAATTCATGTTATCGTAACATGTTATGCATATTATATTGGGCTTGTCTTATATTATTGTTCATGATGGGTTATTGTTCCAGTTGGGCCAGCTGGGCTATTATTCTTGATGGGCTTAAAGTTGTTATATTGTCTGTTATCGTAACAGACTCTTGTTATGGGCTGAAGGTTCATTTGTGATACTCTTGAAACATAAGGGGTTGAAGTGTAACATGGTCAGGATCCGGATATAAAAGAGAAGAGAGAGAGAGCTCAGTTCAGTTGTGATATTTTCTAGGGTTTTCATCTTGTTCTCTGGTTCGCTCATGCTCTTGATGATCTGGGTTCATCATCTGGTGTTGAAGATTGTCTTCTAGTGTTGATCATCTTGTGTTGATCATCATTTTGGTTTAGATCTCAGTGTTGAGATAGTTGTATAAGAGATTGTGTTAATCTCTTTGTTTGTATCCTTTCTTTTTTCTGTTTTTGTATTGTTCTGGTTATGTTCAACAGATTTCTTCAATCTGTTGAACTTGTATAGTGTATTGATTAAAGATCTCATACTTTTGAGATCTAGGGTTTGGTTGGGATATTTTTCTGGGTTGGATAATCAATAAAGTTTTGTCACTATTTTGTCACTATTTCTGGTGTTGTTCATATATTTCTGTTGGTTTAGTGTTAGATCTGTACTTGTTTACAGTCTGTTACACGAGTTAATTAATATTAACGTCTATTACACGAGTTAAATAATATTATCGATATAAGTTATACAATTATGTTAAGAAAGCCTTGGAGATGCTTTGAATTGATGTGCACCATAAAGTGAGCCTTGGTTAGAATACACACCAAAACAACTATCCAACTCTCTAGACTTTCTAGCAATCCTTTTCTAATGACTGATATTCCTACTACGTGATTAAAGGTACAATTCGGGTTCTCGTGCCTTCTTCAATAATATACATTGTTCAGTTTTTTTTTTTTTTTTTTTTTTTTTTTTTTTTTTTTTTTTTTACTCAGGGAGACTGGGAGAGACAGATTCTCTTTCAAGACCCGGAATATGTTTTAAGGTCCCGTAGGTCCCGTGCTGAACCGATATTTAAATTTGTTACAAATACCTTTTTTATCGAAAGAGTACAAATAACAAATACTGAAGTCAATAAAATATGTACCGGTATTCAGGAAAAAATCTCCCAACTTTCATTCATGCTCTGACTCTGAAGACGTTAATCTTGAATTCAGGATAACTATTAAACTGGTTATAGATAATTCTTGGTGAATTATATATTGAGTCTTTTATATTTTAATTATGGATAATTGTTAGTTTAAAGTAGATAGGTTTATCTAGTTGGTTGTTTATTAATTAAATAGAGTTTAAGTTTAATTGTGATCAGAATGAGTTTAGTATAAATAGATGGTTAGGTCTATTGTAATTTGGTGTGCTTTAATTTATTAATAAAAAGAGTCGAACAAGTTAGTTCAAATCGTATTTTTGTGTTCGATCAAGGGTTTAATTATTAATTAAATAGAGTATGAGTTTTAATTAGAATTAGAATGGGTTTAGTATAAATAGATGGTTAGGTTTATTGTAACTTGATATGCTTTAGCTTAATAATAAAATGAGTTGAACGTGTTAGTTCAAATCGTATTTTTTGTGTTTAATCAAGGGTCTGATTCAAATAAAAGTTACCATGAGTCTTTTATAACATATCGAGGAATCTTAGACTATAGTATTTCTATGGATTATATGATTTTCTTGCGCGGTAGCTTGATTGGGATTTTGAGAATTATTTTTTTCAGTTTAATCACAGTTATTGCCACTAATCTTGCTGTATGTATTTGTTTTTTCTCTCTATATTCTGGAATTATTGATCATGTATTCTTCTTTGTAGTTATGAAGAAGAAATGGAGAGTGGTACGTCCTTTTATAATCTCTATATTCTTTTATCAATTTAAGAATCCTGGATGTGTGTTTGTGTGTAATATTAATTATTTTGGTTTCTCAGTGGATGTTAATGACAATGATGTATTATATTGAACAATAGATTATAACATTCTGCTTTATATATTTGATTAATTCAAGTGTTGACTATAAACTTTGTAAAACAAAAGGTTTCATAAACATTGTACCTTTTTCTCTCTCCTTTTGTGTATACATTGCCATTGCCAATTTGCAATTACCATTTATATACTATTTATATACTATTAATTTGAAACATTTGTTTGCATGTTTAGTTGCAAGTTGTGTTTAAATGTTTGAACATTAATCAAATATTGGTTGTAAGTTGTGCATAAGTGGTTGTACCTTAATAATGTATGCATGTTTAATTGTAAGTTGTGCTTAAATGTTTGTACCTTAATCAAAATATTGGTTGTAAGTTGTGTTTAAGTGGTTGTACCTTAATCAAATAATGGTTTCATTACCTTACCAAATTCAATATTTTTTTATGCATGTACGGTTGTAAATTGTGCTTAAATGGTTGTACCCTAATCAAATAACGGTTTCATTATCTTACCATATTCAATCAGTTTGATCCATTCAAAGTTGTGTTGTTTTATTTGTAAATTATTATTATTTATAATAATCTAATAAATTTAGTCAAAATCTTGTATAAATATACTCCGTAATTTGCAACATATTGATGCAATGGTTGTTGTAATGTTTGCATTATAGCTTGTATAGTGGTAATGATATATATTATATATAGATTACGATGAACATGTCAAACGGGAAAAAATAGACACCGGCTCATCGTAACGCGCAAGTCCTAGATCAACTTAGTTATTTTATTCTATGTTTTACGTTTCGGTTTAATTTCTTCGCATTAACACCGCAACTTCAGTATCGGTGGTCAGTGGCAGTAATGTGGCATTGGTGCTCGCCCCCGCCGCAACGCGGGGTTGCTTAATACTAGTTACATTTAAAAACTAAACCCCACCTTAGTTAAATGTCTTAGGGTGAAGGGAGTGGTTAAACATGTGAAAGTGGCAAACTTCAAAATGGACCAATCAAAGTGTGCCATGTCAGCAAGTGTGAAGAGTTTAAACTTTGGTGAAAAGTATTGGCAGTGGTTTAGACACTTGAAAGTGGCAAACTTTTTTTATTCTTTTTTTCCTACCCTCCACAAATACCCATCACTTTCTTCAATTATCATCAGCATCATCACTTTTCATCTTTGTCGATCGGTGATGGTTAGTCGATTTCACAACTTTGTCGCGCGGGAAAACGGGACGGCGCCGGTGTTGCCCCTCGGCAAACCGGTTTGCCGATCACTTCACCGCACCACTCCCTTCACCCTTAATATCATATTTAACATGGATCTTTTCATTTAAAAAACAAGGAAGTGTAGTTATGAGATTATGACGATGAACAACCCGTCCAACGGACGGGTATTAAACTAGTTTACTTTATTTACGAAACATTTTACCCTCTTCAGATCCTATCTTAATTTTGCTATTATTGGGATTTATTGAGCAGGATAATGTTGACGAATTCATTTAAGAAACGTATTAACAAAAAATTAGAAGGATATAATAATGAAGAAATGGGCAACGGCTTACGGCTTCCACAAAGTCAGTTTTTCTCGACAAGCCATAAAGTTGGATACTTGTCTCTATCAAACACACGTTTTAATGAAACTCCCATATAACTTGCTTTTGTACCAAGCAAACAAAATGGTTTTAAAAAGTCTGTCTAGCGGTAAGAACTAAGAAGTGACTAGATTAAGATGCACAACTTGACCAAAACCTAATACTTTTATTTATAGACGACAAATGCTTATATACCTTTGTTTTCTTGAATTCGCGGACTATATCCTATACTAGTTTCAGGGCGTCAACAAATTGTAACGTAATATAAAGAGCTATTTACGAAAATAGCCATTGACTCACACCAATTACGAAAATAGCCACTTTAAGCGTCTATGGAGCAGGGCATCACGAATTCAAATGCGCGAGATGCCTCTTTCAAGACCCCTCATGCGTCTTTAAATATGGAAGTGACACGTGTCTCAATGATTAAGTAGACTTCTCCAATGGCTCAGCAGACTCTTCCAATGCCTCATGCAGACTCCTCCAAGGCCTCAGCAGACTCATCCAATGCCTCAACAAACTCTTCCAATACTTTAAAATATTTAAAAAAATACTAATTTTTTTTAAATTAAAAAAAATACTTTTTTAAATTTATATACGTAAAGATATCTTGGCTATTTTTAAGAAAATACATAGAAAAAATTAAAAAAATACTTTAATAAATATTTAAATTAATTTTTTAAATTATTTTTTTTAAATTAATAAAATATTTTAAATTTATATACGTAAAGATATCTTTAAAATACTTAAAAAATACTATACATATATAAAATTAAAATACTTTACGTATATAAATTTAAAAAATATTTTTTTAAATTAAAAAAATATTTAAAGTATTTTTTAAAATATTTTAAAGTATTTTCTTAAAATATTTGGAAGAGTCTGCATGAGCCATTGGAAGAGTCTGCTGAGGCATTGGATGAATCTGCTGAGACATTGGAGGAGTCTACCTAATCATTGAGACACGTGTCACTTCCATATTTAAAGACGCATGAGGGGTCTTGAAAGAGGCATCCCGCACATTTGAATTCGTGATGCCCTGCTCAACCGACTCATGAAGTGGCCATTTTGATAAGTTAAACTTATTTTTTGCTATTTTCGTAAATTTCTCTGATGTAAATTTGGTCCTAGGCTTGTCGATAGACGAGATTTAGGCCCTAAACAATTCTTATATTTGAACAAGAGGATTGGTGGTGATCGGAGGTCATGACACATGATTCTTATTTCTTTGGTTGAATTCTTTCACAAATTGAAAAAAATTAAATTTGAGTTCCTTCCCAGACATGAATTTATAATGCCTAAAACACAATGGTCGGTGCTAAAGCCACCATCCACCGACCCATTCTACCCCAAAGTTTGATAAAATGTTAAACGTAACCCTCTAACTTTATAAATGTCACGTTGACAAATTTTTAAAGTTTCACGTTTACTCTAAAACCAATTTTTAAACATTTTTATTTTATATATGTGTCGGTATAAATTCAAGTCCGTCTACGCTCTAACGTAATATTTGTTCGAAAACGAGTGAGGTTAATATATAAAGTTTGATTTTTATGTACGTTTTGAGTTGGACTACATTTTGACTTTTTTTTTTGGAAACAAACCGGGTCAAATATAGTACGTTTTCATTCCACGTTATAAATTTGAGTTTCTATACAGTTTGACGTTAATTTAGTTCCGAAACAAATCGGGTCAAGTGCAGTCTATACTTTACCACTCCGCATACAACGCCAACACACGTGCTTATTTTACGTACGTTTTGAGTCGGCCTACGTTTCGACATAGGTTTTTGTTTGGAAAAGGATAGTATATATCAATGAGATAGTAAGCAGTCTCTACAAACTATATTATAACAGTATCCTCATTACACACATTCAAAGCCCATATGAAAAATGAATGGACTAACAATGAGAAAGAAACCAAATGATTCATTTGTGTTCTATAAAAAAAAACTATTATCATCATAAAACAACCAACAAAATCAAGATTTTGTTTTAAACCTTCTTTGAGCTTTAAGATCCACCACCATCACTGATATATTGTCATTGCTTCCTTTTTGTAAAGCCAACATGGAAAGGTAATCGGCTGCTGCTTGCGCTGCAGGATCAACCCCGTTAAGCTCTCGTTCGACTACATTACCGCCATTTTTCTTATGCCAGATTAGGATTCTTTTTCTTGCGACCTCACACGCTTCTTCGTTTGACATTACGTCCCATAACCCATCACTTGCTAATATCAGGCACTCGTCTTCTCGGGCTCGGGCTGTGAATGTAACTTCTGGTTCAGGTATTATCGATGGCTTTAAATACCTATCACCTGAAAAACACATCAAACGAGAAGGAAAAACAAACGGGTTATAATATGCCCAGCCCTGAAACCTAAAACTAAAACGAAAAAATCTTTATATCCAACTATGCCTTAAAAAGAACATAAATGCGAGGTGCCGAGGTTGAATAACACCGATCCGATCCGGTACAACCCATACAACTTTACCCATTTTGCCACACATACATATATACATATATATATAGAGGCCGGTTAACGTACAAGACACGTACACGAGCATCTCAACCGCACATCTGACCTAATCTAGGCCTTCAATTGAACGCGGTGGCTATGTTGTCAAAGACGCAAGGCGCAAGCGAGGTGCATCGGCCTCGCCCGGAGCCTAGGCGCAAGGCGCAAAAAAGCGTGGCCTTTTTTAAGAAAAGCGCACTTAGAGAAATAAAATATAAAAAATATGTTATGCTTTGAAAATAAATAAGATTCCACATATAAAATTAAAAAAGCTATTATATATGCCATTTAAATGAGTTTCTGAGCTGGAATTTGGTTGAACTCATGCGGGCACGCACGAATGCAGCTTCGAAAACCCGGGCCCGCGTGAGGCAGTTTTTGCACGCACTCGGTTTCATTTTTTCTTTTTTTCCCACACTCGGTTTCATTTTTTCCTTTTTTCCAGTTTTCCTGTTTATCCACTGCGCCTCAGCACTGTTTTTGCGCCTAGGCGCGCGCCTTTTTGCGCCTCAGCACCGTTTTTTTCAAAAAAACCCAAACCCATTTTTTGCGCCTAGGCTACCACCAGGCGCTACATGTGCGCCTCGCTGCGCCTAGGCCCGCGCTTTTTGCGCTTTTGACAACATAGCGCGGTGGCACAATAGTAATTAACTTAGCATAATTACGCACGTTATAATACATAACGACGCACGTCATTTGCATAATTACGCATGGGTTGGGTTAAACCCTAATTACGCACGTTATTTGCATAATTACATATGGGGTTGGTTAACCCTAATTATGCACGTTATTTGCACAATTACGCACGTTATATTGTTGGTCGCATACCGTCGCACGTTAAGAGCCTTTTGTATTTAAACCTTTCACTATATATAATTATATATATATATAGGACTCACCAATAGATCTTGACATCGCAAGTACACCAAAAACACGGTGTCCTTGCCACTGTATAACCTTGCCCCCTGCTGCCTCAATTCTCGCATATTCATCTTCTCTGTTTGGCTATATAATTAGGCATTCAAGCAACAAGTAAGATCATTTGAAAAGAAAAAAAACACCGTTAACATTCAACAACAGGAGAAAAAAAGATATGTTTACTTTATGATCATTTGATAAAGGTATGGCTTCTTTGCCGCGATAAAGTACAGCCCGAGAATCGCCACAATTTGCAACTACAATATGTGATGAACAGATTAACGCCACCACAGCCGTGGACCCTACGGTTTCGGGAGCCACTGGTTCAGTCGTTGCGGTCCCGCTGACCCCATCATCTACCTTCTTAAAGCAATTAGTGAAGGTTTTTTCCCAGCAGATTTGTACACTGTCGTTGATCGTTCCTTTCGCCAATTCTTGTTTCATGATTTTTAGTTCCTCTTGTAAAGCGACATGAACACGATCTCGACAATAATTGGCGACCTAAATCAAGAAACAACTATAACTCAGTTTTGACGAATCACCAAACACAATACACAATGGTGGCAATTTCAACCCGTTTTACGATTGGTTGAATCGGAGTATCAGATTATGTTTTATCTCTACGGGTCAAAACAATAAAACTGGATTAAAAAGAAGAAAGGTCACATGGGTCAATGTCAAAGTCAAACATTGGTTATTGAGACTCAAATAATGAAATTTAGGGAAGCACGCAAAGAATCGTTAAGACAAATTTAACGACTATTATAAATGAAAAATCACCTAATCTGTCACTAACTTTTCGGAGGAGTCGGGATGTTCGTTACAAACGAAAAATCACCTATCACGACTACATGAATAATAATCACAAGATCATCAATTAATTCGTGAGATAGTCGATTGCTGCAACTCAAAAATAATAAACTTTTTTAACGGCTATTATCAGTGGCGAAGCTTGAAAATTTCCAACGGGGGGTCGGAAGTCACCGAACCTAAAAATTCTATATAAGTAACTTTTTTATAAAACCGGGGGGTCGGAAGTCACCGAACCTAAAAATTCTATATAAGTAACTTTTTTTATAAAACCGGGGGGTCGAAAACGTATATACCTAAAAAATTCTACACGAAATATACATACATAACACTACTGAGCGAAAAGTTCGGGGGGTCAGGCGCCCCTCCCGGCCCCTTAAAAGCTACGCCCTTGACGAAAACTACATACTCTTCACTATTGAGCGAAAAGTTCGAGGGGTTGGCCGCCCCCTCCCGCCCCCACTATCCTTCGCCCATGGCTATTATATACCTAATTGTTTAAATGTTATTATTTTTATCTTAGAAGGTTTCAAGAAATACCTGAGATCCACCATGTCCGTCGTAAACACCAAAAAAATGAGCAGTTAAATCACTGAGATTTGGATTCGCTGCATGATCGACAACAAGCATCTTAATCGGAATTTTCATAAACTGAGGAACCGCTATTACAGCATCTTCCATTTCTGGCCTTTTACCACAAACCGAATTAGATCCCCAAAGTGGTAAATACTCCAACTCAAAAACACTTTTTACAACTTTACTATGTTGCTTATCAGCAATCGCCATTACCGACGCTTTTAAAGTATGCTCATTTGTCGTAGCTTCCAAACTAATAACTTTTGCAACTATTTGACCGTTATCTATGCCCTCAATAGCCATTACAGACGCCTTTAAACTACCCGAATTTGCATTCATGGCTAACAATTCACTGTTGATTTCCGCCATTACAGACGCCTTTAAACCACCCGAATTTGCATTCATGGCTAACAACTCACTGTTGATTTCAATCGGCACGTCCTCAACAGACATAGTTTCATCCGCATCGCTTTCTTGAATCATAATCTCGTCACCGACAATTCCCTTACCGGTCATCCCCTTGCTATTTCCATGAAGAACAGTTGTTTCGGAAAACAGATTCATTTGAGTGAAATCCACATGACTTTGTAGAGCAGCGTTTTCGGAGATCGGATTCGTTAAACTAAACGTAACTGAAACCGTAGGTCGCATCTCTTCCATCTAACAACTTTTTCTTTCAAATCACAAATATCTCCAATCACATCAACATAAGTACATAACCCCCAAACCTCTACATGAACCCCTTAATCTTGATCACTAATCATAGCATCACAAACCATCAACTCATCAAGAACCGAAGAACCGAAGAACAACAACACCTATAGGCTGAAACCCTTTGTGTAATTGAGACCAAGGTTGACTATTTCACAAAACAATAACAAGATTTGGTCAACAGATCCGAGGTGACAACCGACAACTACCGGATCTCATGATCCATTCATATGAATATCAAGAAAACAACAAATTGGGCCTCTTTAGAATCTACTAAACAATACAAGATTCTTCAAAAACCAACAAAAACAAAAACCCAAAACCTATCTTTCAATAAACATCAAGAACAGTAAAATAAAACAAGACCCACAACAAATTACAAATTAAAACCCTAAAAAGGTGAAGACTTTTTCAAATTTTCCACAAAAAGAAATCTGGGTTCCATGGATCTGAGGCAACCCAACCCTTCTCAGCCAATCAAGATAATTTGGGTTTTCTTCTCATCACTCCATATAATAATATGGATATATATATATATAAGAGTCTAGGGCTGGTTCAAGACCAATAAAAATATAAACTTTTTGAGTCCTAATTTCTATTTTTTTTTTTTGTTTTAAACTGTAAATTTAGATCAAAACAAGCCCCTATCTGCTTACCGATTATAAAAAATGTTAAAAAAGATATCCTCAAGTTGTTCTTGAGCTTCCTTTTCAAGCCAGCAGATACACTGCTTCCGTTCAAGATTTTTTAGAGAGAGAAAATCAGAAAGTGTGTGTGTGTGTGTGAGAGAGAGGGAGAGAGGGAGAGAGGGGGAGGTTTCCTCGGGAATGCTTTTAATCCTTTAGTGACACGTATTGATGCATTTATCAACATAATTCAATGCATTTTCTTTTGTGTTGATAAAATATTGTTTTTGTTTTGGAGTTATTTGTTGAAAGGCCACCAAAGTTGTGAATTTGTTACATTTTCTCACCTGAAGTTCTCTGAAATTACATGTAATTGAATGGTGGTGGCATGGCCCCACTGAACCTCACCACAAATGTGTTACTATGATGAGGTGTCGCCTGTCGCCTGTCTTGTGGGACCCTCACTCTGGAAACCAAACCGGCCAACGAACCATAGATGTTTATGATATTAAGTCATGAAATAATTAATGACAAGCCTTGCTTCCTAGCGTTTCGTGGCGCGAGTTTGATATTTTTTACTTAGATTACGTGGTATGAGTTTAGTCATTCTTGGTTTAGTTTGTTGAAAAACATAAAAGCAAACATCAACATCGTACAAGCAATGATGTTATTTGCTCACAAGTGCGAAAAATTAAAAAAAAAAAAAGTATTTTGTGATGAAAGTTTATTGGAGAATGGTCATCATCAAACATTTATAACCTGCGTAGGATGCTAAGGTGTTTCTACATTACATCAGGGTTAAAAATAAATCTGGCCAAATGTAGTATCTACGGTATTGGGATAGAGGAGCAAGAGATTCAAGGTATGGCTGCCCTATTGGGTTGTAAACATGGTACGTTCCCCTTCAAACACCTCGGATTGACGGTAGGTGCCAACATGAACCTTGCTAAGAATTGGAAGCCGGTTGTTGAAATTTTTAAGAATCGGCTTTTATTATGGAAGGCCAAAACGTTATCATATGGTGGGAGAATTACCCTAATTAAATCGGTCTTGAATTCGCTACCCACATACTATTTTTCATTGTTTAAAGCCCCTAAAAAAGTTTTGGATATGTTGGATAAAATTAGGAGGGTTTTCTTTTGGGGTGGGTCGGAGGAAAAAGCTAAAATGAATTGGGTGGCGTGGGAAAAAACAATTGCTCCAGTCGATTATGGTGGGTTGGGTTTTGGCTCACTTAGGGATGCAAATATTTCTTTGCTCGCAAAGTGGTGGTGGAGATTTAAATCAGAAAGAAGGGCACTTTGGCGGGAAGTAATCTGGTCGATTCACCATAGTTCAAGGACGTGGAATGAGTTTCCAGTGAAAGCTACGATTGCAGGACCTTGGAAAAATATAACAAGCATTCGAATACCTCTTCTTTCAGCAGATATAGATATGAATCAGGCTGTTACTGCTGTGGTGGCAAATGGTAATAGTATTTCATTTTGGCTAGACAGTTGGGCAGGCTCTTTGCCATTATATGTACAGTTTCCAGATTTATTTAAGCTTGAAAGGGACAAGGAGTGCATGGTTTGCGACCGGATAAGTGTTGGAGATGGGGCTGCTATTGTTAATTGGGCCTGGACCAGACCTGTACTCGGCTTGGATGAATTAAATCAGGTCCAGCAGCTTATTGGCCTGATTGGCGGGCTGAATCTAACCTCCGGTTCAGATCGGTGGTGCTGGAATTATGACCCGAGTGGCAGCTTTAGTGTGGCAAGCATTAAAAGGATTTTGGGTTCTGCAAGTCGTATAAGGCCGGATAGAGCTTTTGAGTGGAATAGTTGGGTGCCCAAAAAAGTTGGAATAGTAGCTTGGAGGGCAGAAATGGAGCGGATGCCAACGAAACAAGCTCTTGCAATTCGGAATGTGCCGGTTAATGATACGATGTGCGTAATGTGCGGCGACTATGTAGAGACTAGTGACCATTTATTTGTATCATGCCAATTTGCACAAATAGTGTGGCTGAACATCGCGACGTGGTGCAAGCTCCCGCCAATAATTGCGTTCGGAATAAACGACCTACTGACGCTACACGGTATATGCTCGGGATCGAGGAAAAGAAAGAAAGCGCTACATGTTGTAGTACTGGTAACAATATGGTCCTTATGGAAAACAAGGAACGATGTCGTTTTTAGACAAACTCCCCCAAATGCTAGGAAGGTTTTGGATGAAATCAAATCACTGGCGTTCCTTTGGGTAAAGCATAGGTCAAAAGAGGCGGCATTAACATGGGAATATTGGAGTAGATTTACATTCGGTAGCTAGAGTCTAATTGTATCTGTTAATGTTTTGGTGATGATCTTGGTATGTACATTTGGTGGTAGCGTCTTACTACATTTGAATAAAATTTTTGTCGGCCGTTCAAAAAAAAAAAAGAAAAGTGTGAAAACCCAAAACTTTTATGTAGCATTTGAGTTGTGTTTCAACAACACATTTTATATATACATATATATAAGTAATGGGGAGAAGTGTCAGGCAGTTGTCTCTATTGGCCTAAATAAATTATGATTTAAGTCCAGCTTAGAATTACGATTTTGCCCCCTTCCCCCAGTTCAAAATTACAGTCTTGTAATCATTGTATATTTTGACAAATTACGATTTTAGCCCCAGTCAAAATTACAATTTTGTCCCCAGTTAAAAATTGCAATCTTGCCATCGTTATAGTTTTTCGACAAATTACAATTTTACCCCAGTCAAACTTACGATCCCCCCAGTTCAAAATTACAGTGTTGCCATCGTTTTCGTTTTTTTTTTCTTTGCAAACCTATGGTAGCGTTTTGTTTTAATTGATTGACTCGATGTAACATTTATTCGCTAGCGCTCGCTAATTGGTCATGACAAATTACAATTTTGCCCCAGCTTTAAAATTACAGTCTTCTCATTGTTTTAGTTTTTTTTTTTTCTAAAAAACTATGATAGTGCTTTGTTTTAATTGGGAGAGAAATATCTGGCCTCGCGCTCCGCAATACAGGCGGGGCATAAACAAGTTCTATACGATACCGATATAATTTTCCCTATATTTTACTTGAGACAATTTACTCATTTTAGAGGTTTCCGAAAGGCCAGGTAAGACAAACTCCATCGTGAAATCTGGTGGAGGCCCTTGGTCTGATATGGAAGAAAGAGAAACGTACGAGAAGGGCATTGAAGAGAGATACCCAAAAACCTTTATGCAAGGTCAGATTCGGGTAGAGTATGTGAGAAAGGAAAAGAGAGAAAATGTCATCCGTAAAGAGAGGAAGAGAGAAGTTGGCTACACAGGCAATGCCGACGTGTATGATCTTTTCCCTTTTTTTTTTCTTTACTGATAGCCTAAGCAGGTTAAATGTTGTGCTCACGTGATCAAATATCAATTCCTAATTATGTAATATTTCTAGTTATTCAAACTTAGTGGCACGATTTTATTTTCATTTAAGATTCGTTTTTAAGAAAAGTCACATTAGTGATGAGGTAAAGGCTTAGGGGTTGTGATGTGTTTGGTGCTGACTGCTGAGTGGTGGTTGTACTTGTGGGTTAGGCTACTGGAGGTGATTGTGGGGTAGAGAGATGAGGGAATGAAGTGGAGTGTTCAAAAGTTAAAATGTTGTATTGGGAATGAAAAGTACAAGTAGTTCTATCGTATGCCCATTTATTGTAAAATCATGCATTGAATACTAAACACTTTTTTCTACGGTAAGAAACAACGTGCTAATCACCGTGACACCGGACGCTATGGTCAAGGTCGACTATTCGACCGCCGCCAGCCCCTTGGCACTCCCAGATGCGTTGAAACCCGACCTCCACCTGCCCGAAGGCACGACAGTGGAATAATCGGTAAAACCTCGACTCTTATCAAAGACGAACCGGCGCTACCCGTATTCGCCCTTCACCTGGATGCCGCATAAAATAACGGGGAGAGTGAGAGTCGAACCTGGGTCACAAAGAAAACCAAGTCTTTCTCCAACCACTCCACCACGAACTCATCGGCACTAAACACCCTTTTAATCTGGCTTTCTACACTACACCACTGATATCATTTTAAAGCATTCTGGACTTTGAAAATACTGTGTTTTGTTTATTTGAGGGTGTTCTAGATGTAAATACTTCTTTTGCTATTGCAAATTTTAATTCATATATGATAAAAATCAAAGTCAATGAAGTGATTATTCATATTCATATTCATATTCATATTCATTCATATTCATATTCATATTCATATTAGAATAAAAATCAAATTCAATGAATAGTGATTATTATTAAATTAATATTAGAATTATTAGAATTATTTAAAATTAGAATTAAGAGATGAGCAAATGGTATCGGGTATAGGTACCGGTCTCAAATTTACCAAACCGGTGTATTTTCGGTACCGGTTCTGCACACAGGTATTCACCGGTTTTTACCCTCAAATACCGGTACCGTACCTGTACCGAACCGTACCATACTAGGTATTTTCGGTAGCGGTACCCACTTTTGAAGATTTCGGTAACGGTATTTTCAGTACCGGTTGGTACCGAGGTCATCAAATCCTGTAGCAACGCAGCAATGCAAGTAATTACACCGTTTAGATTACTTTTCATACACACAGTAAGTAAATTGTATTTCGTTTGAATGTGGTTTTATATACACAACAACTTATTTTGCTTTTATTTTTTGTTTTTTTCTGTAATGAATGAATTGTAGCATGTAAAATTAACTTGGATATTTAGAATAATGATGAGCAAATCGTATCAAATCCTGTAAACGAACCGGTATCGTATCGGTACCAAATTTACTATACCAAATCATTTTCGGTACCAATTTGGTACCCACCTTTTGGCGTTTTCAGAATCGTTACTTTAGGTTCGACACCGGTCTAGCACCATACCTGTATTTGTTGATTTTTACCTTCAAATACCATACGGTATTGTACCGAGCATTTTCGGTGCCGATACCTAATTTCGATGATTTTCCAGATCGGTACTTTCGCTGTCGTTACCGGTACCGGTACCGAGTTCATCCATATTTTAACGTGTTAGCACCGTAATACTGAACTGAAAACAACCGAATTTCTAACGTGTAGGACGTGTGGGTCCTATTATTATATATTAGGTTATTTAAAATCGTTTTTTATGACGGAGTGACTATCCTTACCACGTCATTTTATTTATGTTTTGATATTCGGTATCTGTTTGCGGTTGCTGACACGCCTTTTGTAGTCATTGGGTCCTGCCACAACGCGCGGACGGAAAATAACTAGTTTGAATAAAAAGGTACTTACTTGGTTTTTATTAATATGAATATATATTTACATATAATTCATAAGAGTAAATTACAAAAATCGTCCTTTATGTCTGTCACTTATTGTAAATTGTGTCCTTTATCTTCAACAATTACAGAAAACGTACTCGATTTTTGCAAACCCTTGCAAGTTATGTCCTTTAGCCCTAACTCAGTTAATTTTTTGTGGTTAAATCTGACCAAATGGACCCCACATGAGGGTATTTTGGTCATTTTACTCTCATGTGGGGTCCATTTGGTCAGATTTAACCAAAAAAATCCCCTCATGTGGAGTCCATTTGATCAGATTTAACCACAAAAATTAACTAAGTTAGGGCTAAAGGACATAACTTGCAAGGATTTGCAAACATCGAGTACGTTTTCTGTAATTATTAAAGACAAAGGACACAATTTGCAATAAGTGACATACATAAAGGACGATTTTTGTCTGCCCGAATAACATGCGACATTTGTTTCTATAGTTTTCGATCAATGTAAAACACGTGTCGATACATTTTTGGGCGTATCTCTTTTGGTAGTTATACCAAGTACATGTATCATACCTATAATTTAACAAACCGAGTCGATGCCGGCTGAAAGCCCGCTGCGAAGCGTGGAAATCCAAATAGTTTATATTTAAAATCGAAAAGGTTAAATAAAATATAGAGTAAACTACAATTTTACCCCTTGGGGTTTAAGTCAATTGGCACTCTGACCCCCTCCATGGAAATAATTGCAATTTTACCCCCCAACGTTGTTGTTATGTCGCAATATTACCCCCTGCCGTCAGTCAACGGATGTTTGACTGTTATAGGTAAGGGTATTTTGGTAATCTTATCCCATATTTATTATAGGTAAGGGTATTTTGGTAATCTTATCCCATATTTATTATTATTATTATTTGTAAAATCAAATTATCATCATCATCTTCAAATAACCTCACAGATCCATCATCATCATCTTCAAATAACCTCACAACATACACCAAAATTCAAGATCCATATTCCATATCTCCCTAAATAAACTCACAGATCCATATTCCATATTCAGTTTTCCCCAAAATTCAAGATCCATACACCAGAATTCAAGAACATCATCTTCATCTTACGATCGGTGGCAAAAAGTTCAAATTAGGGTTTCAGGGATCTTCACAGTCTTCGTCACAGAGATCTTCACACTCTCCGTCACGGAGCTAGCTCCGCCACGGGTAGTCCTGGCTTCGACGCAAGTTCCGGTTGCGGATCTGGTGGAAAGGTGAAGAAGAAAGGGAGATGGGGTTCGTTTTGGTCTCCTTCCGGATGGTTGTGGTGGTGGTTAATGTTGAGAGAGAGGGAGAAAGAGAGGCATGAGAGAAAGAATGGGGTTGTGAATCGGTGGGGTTGGTGGTGGTTGTGGTGGTGAATGGCGGTGGCAATGGTGGTGCCCGGTGGTGATTATTGTGGTGGATGAGAGAGAGACAGGAGAGAGATGGTTGTTTGAGTTCTTGATGAACCATTGTTCAGTTCTTGATGAACCATTGATAATGTCACACCCCGACCACGTAAAACAACAAAACGTGGCGGAAACGTCGGGGAGTGTTGTAACAGAATCATTGTTTCACAATCATGGATTAAATAATTTCGTTTTATTGCATTATTGAACACATTGTTTTATTACAAATCAAATAAATACAATTATTGTCTTTCAAGTTTTAAAGTCGCTAAAGCACGAGTCCATCCTATGTATAGCATGTATCAATAATCATCACATAGCAGCACCTGAAACAAGTGTAAAAATAGATACATCAGCATAAAAATGCTTGTGAGATACATAGGTTTTATTAATGCAGGATTCATGACTTGTAAGTTTAAAAAGAATGTTTAACAAAAAGTAGGCATGAACTTAAAAATGTTTTCTTTATAAATTATGCGAAAACTTATAAGAAATTTGATGATATAAAAGAATGATGCACAAATAAATAATTAAGTAAATGAGTTTGTATAACAATATTTTGATAAAAGATTTGTAGTATACATAAAAATATACTTTGGTTTTAAGAAAGTCGAATAAGTAATATATCAAAATATATTTCGGTTCCAAAATAGTTAAACAGATAGTATATTAAATATACTTTAGTCGTCAAAATAATAGATTTTCAGTAGTATATCAAAAGTATACTTTGGTTTTATAAATATCATATTAAACTATGCTTTGGTTTTGTAAATAACATATCAAACTATGTTTTTAGTAATTAACAAAATATATTTTGTTTTGTACAATATCACACATGAGAGCATATCAAACTATACTTTTGAGAGTATAACAAAATATACAATAAAAATGTGATTTTTGAATTCAACCAAACCTTAGTGCATCAAAATACACCTAGGAGACTATAGAAATACCACGAAGGCAATCCCTATTTGGATAAAATATCGGTTTCTGACATTCCATGACAACAGGAATGGGTGTGTCAAATCCTATAGCGCTATCTCATACTACCAATCGGTCTGGTGAACATAAAATAAGTACAATTCAACAATTAATTTTATAATATTTGAAAAATTAGTGTTTAAACCATAAATAATCATTCAGTTGTCAAAAGATAAGTACTAATATGTATAATCAATTATACTTTGAAATCATGAACATAACAATTAGGTACACATGCTTCACCCCAAAACATTGAAAACAGTAAAAGAGGGGACTATGTACTCACTCGAGGATGCTTAGAAGTCTTGAATAACAACCAAGCAAAGCTAGAGGGATCACGGAATCAAACGGCGCCTAATATAGGTAACTAAGTAAATAAACCGGACCTAAATTGGAAGATCGGATAGAATGAGGTTTCGTAAACTAAATGAGTATAGGGACTCGTGTAATATGGTTTAACAAAGCCTACATACTAAATCGAAACCTAACCTAAGTGCTTACGACCCATTATGACCCGTTTAGGTAGCTTATGCTACTTTAACGTGTCATTCGCGTAGAACGCATTCGGACTGCCTAACTAGTCCTATGACAAGTAACATATGCCTTAACATGTCTAATAATGTTGCCTAATCAGTTTAGATGTCAAAATTTATGTTACATATGCTTAAAATGAATTCATGCGTAAAAAGGGCATTTTGGTCATTTACCTAAGGCATATAAACTACCTATCATACAACTACTTAAACGAAGTGACCATAAGGTATAACCTCAGAAGGTTATTCCCTATACAACTATGGTCACAAAATATGTTTGGTCGAATCCTAATGATCGACCAAACGGGTCGGGTTCGAAAGTCTAAGCGGTTGTTTAGACTGCTTATCTTACGACCCTATATAAGCACTAATCTAAAAGTGACGAGCTAAACATGTTAAAACATGTTTAACGAAGTTTGAAAACAAGTTTGATATCAAGACAAAGGGTCTTGATACCCAAAAATAGTTTGGTTGCAAAATACGCAAGAATACGCATTTTGACCGAAACTATGACTCGTCACTACGTCTGAATAACGTGGTAATCAGTAGGTATAGTTACAAGAGACTATAACCATCGTGATTACGCTCACATTACGAAGTTCAAACGAACTTCGTGTTGACCATTGACTGGTCAAAGCAGAAAGTCAAACACTGTTTGACTTTCGTGCTTAAAACGCATAAAAGAACGAAAGAATGCTTACAAAGGGTCCAAGCTAGGAAGTTTGATCCAAGTTTGCTCAGGTATGAAGTGTTTAAACCTCAACTTAGAGCAAAATGAATCAAGGTGTGAGGAAAATGGAATGAGAGCTTGGGTATATACAGATTTCGGAGAACCGTTAGGATCGTTTCTCGCATTTCGTGCTTTGATCTTGGCCCTCCATTTGGGCACATGGTTTTCAAAACAATAAGAATACTTAAAACCATCAAATTCCAGCCCACAGAATGCAAAACCTTGGGTTAAAACCATTAAAACCTAAAAAATGGACCAAGTTCAATGTATCTGCCAGAAATTTCAAAAATGGTCCCTGCACTTGTAAAACTTGATTTTTGGCACTTTTAAGCCCCGTTAACCCCATTTCAAGGCTCTAAAATGAAGTTAAAGTACAGGGAACTTGAAATGTGCTCAAAAATATCTCGGATGTCGGTTCGTTTGGTCGTACGATTGCGTTGTTCGGTTAATTACGACGGAAATCGTAACGAACGCAAAAACGATCCAAATTGAATGGAATTTTATCATGCCAATCACTAAATAAAATATTTTATTGATTACATAAATTTTTGGATGTCCAGATATATTCAGAATGTAAGATATGCGCGAAAATGCAAACTTATGCACTTTTTGACGCTTTTTAGTCCTTATTGATCAATAAAATTTATTTTAGCATACCGTACCCCTCAAAGCCTATTTCTAAGCTATGTAGAGGATATTTAGGGTATGTTTAACTTATGATCAAGTTCCAAAATGTTCGTTACTATACAAATCGGTATAGTTTCGCAGTTTGACACAAATAGTCCCTGCGATCGAATAAACTTGATTTCAACACACCAAACCATCCAAAACTTATTTCTAAGTTATGTAAAGGTTATTTAAGGTATGTTAAGCCTATGTTACTGTTCCGGAGTGTTTGTTGCATTAAACTGGTTATATTTACGCATCAGTTTGCGTATAACCTTCAAGAAAGCGATTTAAAGCTCGAAATCGAACAAGAATTGATATGTGCAAACGATACACATATTTATACAAATCCCAAGTATGAAATACAATATTTCATTGGTTTGTTATTTGTATGATAATTGAAGTGACACAGGTGTCACAGATAAAATGAGGATAAGTGGAAGAAAAATATTCAACCCAAGTGAGAAAATTGAATAACAAACCATAAAGTTGAAATCTTTTTGCAATTTCCTCACATACCCAGAAACATTTTCTGGTTAAATTATCAGCATTGTAAAGATGAGGAAACATGGATGGCTACTTCCCTATCATCCTCTTCAGGTATGTGAAAAATTCATAATTTTTATGCTTATTGTTCTTTCATATTTCATGGTGTTTTAGATTATATATGCATTTGGATTGTATACATGTTTATAATCTGATCTTGATTGTAAAATTCAACAAACTTTATGTCTTTATGTCATTCTTATTGGGTCGTTTTGTTTTTGCGAATTTTGTGAATAATGTTATCAGATTGTATCTGCATTTGGATTGTACATATGGTGTGTTGGTGCTAATCCAGCAGATTCGGGTGTTTTCAAGTCGAAAAAGTACGTTAAGACCCGTAATAACAAAACAAGTGGTGGAATTAAAGAATCTAAACTTGGTGGTGTATCAACATCATCAATACAAGATGCGAATGTTGCAAGTGTTGGAGAGAAACATTCGATTAAGAATAGTAAGAATCAAGATTCAAGAACAGAAGATAATGTGTCTGAAACTGTCGAAAAAGTGTCGAAACGACCTTGCTTTTTGGCGTTGATTCCTTGTGCTTTGATGTGCCATTGCTCGAATTCAGTGGATGAATCTTCCGGGGGTAATATTGTAGAGTACAACAAACCATACGGGGTAATAAGAAAGGACAATTTAGTCATTTTACACCAGGGGGTAATATTACCGAGTAGAAAAAACCATAAGGGTAATATGAAAGGGCAACATAGTCATTTCACATTCCAGTTAACAGATCTGTTAACTTATTTGACGGCAGGGGGTAATTGTGCGACATAACAACAACGTTGGGGGGTAAAGTTGCAATTATTTCCATGGAGGGGGTCAGAGTGTCAATTGGCTTAAACCACAGGGGGGGTAAAATTGCAGTTTACTCTAAAATATATTTCATGACAACTTTATTTTTTTTGTTTTCTCCTTCAGCGAGTGAGTGCAGGGATATGACTGATATCGTAATGAACCGAACCGATAAAGACCGAATTTCCGGTGCAATTCGTGAAGGAATCCATTACTTATGTAAGAAATCTCATGTACCATTTAAAAAATAATATAGCAGTATGTCTGTAACGCCCTGTGTTTTGTACTTTCTATTTATAGCTTGTCTTACTCGTGTTGCTAATTTTGGAAGCTTTGTATCATTGTACTCGTTCCTTCTAGTACTCGTTGTAAATTCGAGATTTTGATCATGAATGAAAACTTGCATTTCCTTGTTACATACTATACATACACCACAATACGATTAATCATGAGATCATTTGATACTTCTTTGTGATACTTACAAACATATGTTGAACTTGTAAATATGTGACATATACTTGTTACTTACAAACATGTTACATACTTGTACATTACACTTTTTGCCTAGTTAAATCATGTTTTATTTCATATTTCACCTTGTTACAAGTTAGGGGAAACATTGTTGCATATTATTACACAACTTAACTAATAAAATTACTCATTATAATGTTTTAAAAAAATAAAAAACTAAAGAAACATGGCAGCCCAAATTCAGCAAAATTCAGCCCCATATAGTTGGGTTTTGTGGGCTAGTTTCAAGGTGTAACCCCTTCTAAACACTTCCAAAGCCCAACCCATTGAAACCCTAATCATTCCCCCTATAAATACCACTTATAACCAGCCTCCCTACCACTTTTGCAACACTAAAAACTCTCAAAACATCCTCCAAACCGTAGCTGAAAGCAAAGGTTCGAGTAGATTGACACCCCTTCACGAAAATGAGCATAACTCACTCAATTCTTATCCGATTCACTCGATTCTTTTTCCTACTTGCTTGTATAATCATGGGGTTCGATTCCTAGACTTCTCCTTGGAGAAATCAGACCTGGAAATGCCCCGAAATAGTCCATAAACTTTCTGTTTGTTTTTATGTTCATCAAAAACTTGTTTAAATCTATGCAACTTGTGTCCAACACATCTCATACCTATGTCCTAATGCTTACAACTTATCCCATGGTTGGTTAAGCTTAAAAACAAGGTTGAGACATCTAAATCAGAGGTTAAAACCTCATAAACTTTCTGTTTTTAATTAGGGTTTTACCCACAAGTAATGTTCAAGTGTGGAACTTGTTGAATGTGTGATGGTTGGATTAGCTTGGGCTATCCTTCATAAGAATCCACTCATTACTTGATGTTTTGCTATAGATTAGTTGTTGTTAATACCTTGATACTTGTATGTTCATGACCCTCCTTGTTGTTTATAACAACAAGTGTAGTGGTGAACAATAGAGGTGCCTAAATGGAAGCTTGTTCTTCCTACCTCATGTATGTATTCTATGACACAAAGAGGTACCTAAATGGAGACATTAATCTCCTACCTCATGCTTGAATCATAAGACTTGTAAACTATATAATATCTAAGTTATTCTATATGTATACATCTAAGTAACTAAGACTTGATGATGACTTAATAGTTATTTGTTAAGTGGACGTTACATCATCTATGACCATGCCCTTGTTACGACTCTAATGGATCTTAGAATCCATGAAATCATACCAACTCTTTTGAGTTTCAATAGTGTCAAGAACAAGAGTTATGCGTACAAGATGATTATTTTCACCTATGTTACTTTCTATATATTAAAAACTCCGAATCTATAATCTTCCGTTATACGCCAAACTCACACACCTACGTTTCCTTGTGTAGAAGGACAAGGTGCTCCGAACTAATTCATCTACAAACTTGCTCTCGGAATTTCAAGTCACCACTTGTAAACCGTGAGTATACTCGTATTTCCCCCTTTTTACTTTTACCACTTTTGGGGTGTAACATGTTTACCTATTAACTTACACATGAACACTTTATTAAACACATGAACGTTCCTATAACATGCTTGTATACGTGATGACTTGATACTTTAAACTTGGGTTATTCTTATGTGTTGAACTTATCATTAACTTCGTACGAGCCAAACCTTGACATATGTAGCGCTATAGGATTAACGACCCGCCCGTAAACTTGAGGTTATGTCTTGAGCATATTGCGTTTTCTTGGTTTGATATGTTAGACACATGCCATATTTAAGGTTTATCTTGAATCATATGCTTGCCATGAGGAATTGATCACACTTTTTAACTTATGCTATGTACGTACCAAACTTGTATACTCGCCTTTGCTTTTGCATTGAATTGTATTTTTAAACATGTTACAGGTTGATGATGATGAAATGAAAACGGATAGCAAAGATGCCTAAATACTCACTTAGACGTTTAGGTTTAAAGTGTTGTATCAATTTTGTTTATGTTATGTTGAACAATGTTGTTATTTGCTTTTCTTGTAATGTTTTGACATTTATTTTGGAAATGAAATTTGGATTATTAAATTATTGTCACAAATAGCGTTATGATGTCTCGAGCAATCTTCACACTTCGTCTCATCCCGATGTTTCCGCCATTGGTTGGGGTGTGACAATGTCTTTCACGTAGATTTTAATATCTTCCTCACTATTCACAAATATGACCTAAGACAAGAAATAATAATATTTAAGTGTTCTAATAGTGTTCAAATTGAAGTTGGCGAATGGGGTGTCCTAACCTACTGGTTGTTCGACTAACTCGTTCACTTTATTTATTTATTTTTATTTATTTGAATAATAACGAGTAGCTCAAAGTGTCATGGAAAAAGCATTTAAACATTTGTATAAAGTCTCTAGGTTGGTTTGTCATAAATTTCTTAGTAAAACTTCCATAAGAATCACCTTGCACATAATTATTTAATAACTTTTATTTAATTTTTCTTAGTTAAAACTAATATACTAGTCATTCAAGTATCTAATTTCTTTAATAGTAATTATAAGCGTAAACATGCTATTAAAGCAGCGGCGGATTTAAGAACTTTTTTCACCGGGTTCCTTTTGATAGATTCTCACTAATTTTCATTATTTTTTTCCAAATCATACAAGGTTCTCACTAATTTTTTCCATTTTTTTCAAACCGAATGGGTTCCTGAGAACCCACAAAAGTGCAAACGGACCAAGATCCGCCCCTATATTAAAGGTGCAAACGGACCAAGTCGCTCATAAGCTACTCGATATCAACTCGTTAAAAGCTCGAATCAAGTCGACCTTAAACAAACACGAGCCTAAAAATAAAATTGCTTAATAAACGAGCCTGAACACGAGCTTTACCTATTGAGTTCAAGTAGGCTCCCGAGCCTAACAGAGCATGTTCTTTATATGTAACTTTTATTAACATATATAGGATTAAGATCAAATGAGAACCAAAGTGAGATTTGCGAACTAAGAGAACCATTATCATCCAAGCATTTTTTTAATTTATTTATATGTTACTAATCTTTACCTAAATAAAAGAAAATTTGGAAAAAATATATGTAGATTGACGACTTACATGTACATACATCGTAGACTACATATATATTTCTATGTGTGTGTATATTCGCATGCTACATATATGTATATAATCAATCTACATTGTAGACCACATACAAAAAAAGTCAAAAAATAAAAATAAAAAAATATTACTTAGTTGATAATGGTTCTCTCAAGTTCTCAAATAACTTGACGCACATAATAACTATTATATATTAGACTAAAAAATAACTAAATAATATATATTATATTAAACTACCAAAATTTCTCCGCACGTTGCGGTGGATATTCGGTTGGTGTCGGTTCGATTTATTACAGTATTGGCACTCGGTATATTTTTTTCTTGGAAAGTGTGGATCAGCTGGCAAACGACACAAGGCCCAAACGAAAAGACCCGGGATCGAATCCCACACTTGGCCGGTTGGTCTGACCGGGAGTTCCAAGCGGGGACTGACCCCTCCACAATCCTGTGCGGGAAACCGCCACAGGCCGGGATCGAACCCGAGCCTATGGGGAAAACCCTCACACCTCCGTCCAGCTGGGCTGGACATATAAATATTAAATAAGTAATAAAAGAGTTGAGGTTGAGCTAAAATCACTACCCACAAGTCAAGCTCGATCTCGAATCTTCATAAGTTAAATCGGTTGAGCTCGAGCTTGGATCAACTCGGACTTGACTCAGCTTGATTCATTCTCACTGTGTGCATGTTAAATGACAAATTTTCTTTTTTGTTTTGAAAGACGACAATTATCACCAAATAAATATGTATTGTGAAACTAGCCTATTAACACATAAATATGAGAAAAAATATAGGAAGACAAAACTGATATTTCATTGATCAGATATATTGATACAATAGATACAATAGAGTATATAGGGTAAAGAAACTTGTAGAATAAGCTGAATCTATTTAAGGCCTTGATAACCACAATATCGATATACTTATAACACTCCCCCTTGGTTATCAACTTCATACGCTTGGAGATATTGCCTCGTTAAAAACCTTGTCAGGAAAACCCAGTAGGACAAAATCTCAGCTAAGGGAAAAAAGAGTGCAACGTGTATTGTTTCCACTTGATACTTTTTGATCAGGTACGTTGCCTCATTAAAAACCTTACTGAGAAAACCCAATGGGAGAAAACTTAGTTATGGGAAAAAGAGTGCAACTTGAATAAAGCTCCCCCTTATTCAGATATGTATCTTTTAAAAGACGTGTGTCCATCTTCCTCTAAAGTTGCTCAAAGTTTTTCTCGCCAATAATTTGCCGCTTGATCCCTTAATGTGCAATCCTTGATGTTAGCAATGTTGTATGATCTTCATATAAGCCTTCCAATGCTTCTTCTTGTAAATGAATATCATAAGATCCATAACTTTGTTTTGTTACATTCCCTGCATTTACAAAACTAACCAAACTTGTTTCGATGGTTAGCAAAATATAAACCATATCTTTCGTATCTTAAGGGTATAAAATATATGTTGTACCAAAACATGATCTCTTCATTATATTCATTACCAAATAAATATAGTAATCTAGATTAATATGCTTGCTATCACATTAGCTAAGCCACAATCACACAAACTTCAGGTTGTGGATTTGATAACCATTTAGACGATACATCGATTTAAAACACTAAATGATATCATGTTGGGATATGCATATCCTTTAATCACTTCCAGAATATTTAGGGATTCCCACCCTACTTTGGTTGGTAAATAATGAATTTCCCATGAGAGCAAATATTGCATGCTAATTACCAACTTGAAGAATCTTCTGGTTCTTCGATACATTTCACATCATCATTGACACGGTGTGGTCTAACCGACCATGCCAATTAATTAAATAATTATGATCTATAAACTTCTGGTTTATGATCGTGTATGTGTTACTTGCTCATATGTAATACAAAACGTAAGATACGAGAAAAGGTATTATAATTTTAAAGTTCAACCGATTATGTTAATAATCATGATCCATAACCTCGTGGCCTATGATCATTTATGCTTTATACACACTTATGCTTACAAGATAGAATATATGAGATAATCATTTCAAACTATCATGTAATATCACTTTTATCATTTCCACACTTCATTCTCATATAATCACTCCATTAATATTTCCACTTAAGGTGGTCGATCTCATTATCATCATCATCATCATCATCATAACCATCATTATAAATATGTACATGATCATCATCTTTACACTGATAAATGTATAGTGACATTCGCTTCATGACATGGGGTAGAATCAGAACATGCTTCATAGCTTTCTATTATTCACTCGGTCACATGCATATGAAATCATCTCAGACTTTTCATACTCACAAAATGATATTGCTACTTGTTAAAATACTAGTATAATTCCAGTATAAATGTGCCCTTTATTTATAAACTTTATATAAGTTATTCTGTCTTTAACCATTTCCTTTTATCTTTGTTTGTGAGGTTGGGCTCCCCTTGTCTCGGTCTCGTTCCTGCTGGGCTTCCTTCACTTGGGCTTGTAGCCGTTAAAGACAGCTGGTGTCACGCTGGAGTTTTTAGGGTTCTAGCCCATATAATGGGCAGAAGGTTCCAGGCTTTTCTCATCGGAGCATTTCATCCTTCTTGCTCATCATTCACTACTCTCTCAAGTTACCCTATCCTCACAAGTTCATTCGTGAGTCTAGGGTTGTTTACCTTCTCTTGTATTAGATCATCTGGCTGGAGATCTTTGTTCATTGTTTGGTTGTTAATCTGTCCTGACAGATTCATTCTGTTTTTGTATTTGATTCATCATAATAAAAAGTGTTTGATTATCAAGTTCTGACATGGTATCAGAGCCCCAAGGTTGATTTAGGGCTCTGGTTCTTCTTCCGTTGCGGTACAAAGCTCCGGCTGACCTTCTCCTGTCCGATCTAGGGTTTTCTTTGTTTACGGCGTTCTGTGCTCGGATCCCTGTTTCCGGAGTGATTCTGCTCAGAGGAGGCGGTGTAGATCTGGGAGTGTGAAACCCTAATTTCTAGGGTTTTGATGCTTGTGGTTGGTTGCTGTGACGAAGCTTCTTCTGAAACCCTAATCTGTGGCTCTCATCTGTTTGGTAAAGAAGAACCTCGTTGGTCTCTTTTAAGAGCAAACCAACAGGCTTTGTGTTTTTTTTCAGGCTCTCTGGTCAGTGTGTGCAATCCTAAGTGAAGGTTGCAGACCTGATCTCATTGACGTGCACCCACTGTGAGATCGTTCCTTCTCTTTCTCTTTTCTTTCTGTTGCATCATTGTGTTTTGTGTCTAGGCATTCTTGATATCGGGTTAGGCAAAAAACCGGTTTGATTATTGGGACACAGAGAGGGTTCACTCTGTTGCATTTGTGTCTGGTTTGGTCTGTTGTGCTGTGGCTCCCTGGTCATTGTCTGCGGAGGCACCTTTGATGATGAACCTCTGATCGGACCTCTGTCCAGGTTTCGCCAGTGTCCGTCTGATTTACTTGCTTTATTTGTTCTGATCATTTTATCTGTTTCTTATCTGACCTGTGCTTATCTTGTATGATCTTTTTCTGCATTTCTGTTTTGTCATTAGGATCGTTTTAAACTTGAAAATGCCCGAGTATTATTTATTTACAATTCGGGATAAACCCCGTAATTTACAGCAGAGGAATTTCATAATTCCTTTATTTTACAAAACATGTTTATTTATTTATTCAAGCCACTACTTTAAGCTTTGGGAGTGCGCCATAGCACTTGTACTTGATTCATAGTAGGTCACCTGAAACATGTTGTAAAATATTTTGTCAGCGGGGAAATACTGAGTGAATCATTCATTTTAATAAAAAGATACGTTATTATAATTCACAGTATTAAGGAAGATTACAATGTTTCTATCAACCAATTACCCCAAATCGGTATTTGTCACTCGACTACCCATTGGCTATCTCGTTGTCCAAATGGTGTCTGTGACTATGGTCAGATCACCCATTGGCTAACTCGTTGTCCAATGGTGACGGGAAATAAGTAATGTATACAAAACCCCACATACCGGCAGTAACTGAAGATTACATAAACTTAATCCCTGTAATTATAACTCTGAAAATAATTTGGAGTTTCGTAAAAACAGTTGATAAAAAGAGAATGACTCACATTGCAGATTTAACGAGCAGTGTATAAGCCTACTGATTAGCCTTTGTTTAACCTAATTTAAATAACAATGCACACAAACTGGGTTAGTAACTAATACAGCATTTACGACAATTCACGAGATTAAACCCTCACAACGATAGACAAAGTGCGATACTTAAACATCCAGCGGATTCACAACGAATGGCAGAGTATAGCCCGAATCCGGGCAGCACTCAAACATCCTGTCGGAATCACGACGAATGACAAAGTATAAACCCAATTTGAGCAGCACTTAAACATTCGTTGGATAGTTTCAATCGATCGGACGTTGAATCGTAGCAGCAATCGAGTTATTACCCTGTTTTGCGGCAGCACTTCGTGAATTGTGTGTGTTTTAAGACTGTTTCGACTATAACTCAGAGTACAGATTGAAATTAAACGTCGAACAAACGCACAGTACCAAGTCCCACTGCCCTCTATTTATACCCAGAAATTCGCCCCCCTCGCGCCACGCAAAAGATCTCCTTGTGCGCGTCGCGTGGCGCGAGAGACCCTAGTCTACCATAGGTTGGCTTCGTGTCTAGGTAGCTCAGCTGAGTTGGTTTCGCATGCAATTTCACTTCACACGTAAAACTGTTTAGATATTATCAACTAGGGTTTACCCCCCTTGAGTTTTAGGGGCCCTGATCCTGATTCCGATTGTTCTGAAAATTTTAGGGTTTATGCAGATTTACTTGGGTTTCTCAATTAGGGTTTCCTATTAGACAAATAAAATAATAATTTAATAGTCTTGGTGAGAGTTGTTACATCCTCCCCACCTTAAGAAAAATCTCGTCCTCGAGATTTACTAGAATAAATGAGGATATTTCCGCTTCATTTCTGATTCCAGCTCCCAAGTGTATTCTGGTCCTCTTTTTGAATCCCATTTGACTTAGACTAGCACCAGTCGTTTGTGTTTGAGAAACTTGACCTTTATATCTTCTATCTTCAGTGGTTTCTCTACAAATTTTAACTTTTCATTTACCTCTATATCTTGAAGAGGTACTACCAGGGATTCGTCTGATAAACATTTCTTGAGATTGGATACATGAAACACATCATGTACCCCAGCTAATTCTTCTGGTAGTTGTAGGCGGTAGGCAACTGGTCCTATTTGTTGAATTACTTTAAAAGGTCCTACGTACCTTGGACTTAGCTTTCCTTTTTTTCCGAATCGTACTACTCCTTTCCACGGTGAAACTTTCAAGAGTACTTTGTCCCCGACTTGAAATTCTAGTGGTTTGCGGCGATTGTCTGCATAGCTTTTCTGGCGATCTCGAGTCGTCTTCAATCTTTCTTTGATTTGAGTTATCTTGTCAGTGGTTTCTTGTACAATTTCAGGTCCTGATAATTGACTTTCTCCTATTTCTGCCCAACAAACTGGAGTTCTACACTTGCGTCCATACAGTGCTTCGAATGGGGCAGCTTCGATGCTTGAGTGATAACTATTGTTATAGGAGAATTCAATTAAAGGTAAATGATCATCCCAGTTTCTACCAAAATCTATTACACATGCTCTGAGCATGTCTTCCAGGGTTTGAATTGTTCGTTCACTTTGTCCGTCTGTTTGCGGATGATATGCAGTACTTAAATTTAATCGAGTACCCATGGCTTCTTGGAAACTTGTCCAGAAGTGTGAGGTGAAACGACTATCCCTATCCGATATAATAGAGAGTGGGACTCCATGTAGGGATACTATTTCATCTACATATAATTTTGCTAATCTTTCCATGGTGAAAGTTTCTTTCATGGGTAGAAAATGAGCTGACTTGGTTAATCGGTCCACAATTACCCAAATCGCATCATTCCCTTTTCTGGTTTTGGGCAACTTGGTAAAAAAATCCATAGTTATTAGTTCCCATTTCCAAACAGGCATTTCTAATTGCTGGAGTAACCCTGAAGGTTTCTGGTGTTCTGCCTTAACTTGTGAACAAGTAAGACACTTAGATACATAACTAGCTATGTCCTTTTTCATACCTATCCACCAGAAATTATTTCTTAAATCTTGGTACATCTTATTATTTCCAGGGTGCATAGTATACCTAGATTTATGGGCTTCCTCTAAAATTTTATTCCTTAAATCTCCCTGTTTAGGTATCCAAATTCTTTTCTTATGGAATCTCCAAATTCCATCTGCTCCTTGTTCCAATTCTTTTATTCGTCCTTTCATTTCCTCAGTATCATCTTTGATTGTTGTGGTTTGAACCTTCTTTATTTGTTCCATTAAATCTAACTGTAGATTTAACTTGAGAGCACAAACTCGCTTTTGTTTCTCGTGGTATTTACGACTTAAGGCATCTGCAACTACATTTGCCTTTCCTTCGTGATATTGAATATCACAGTCGTAATCGCTTAGAATCTCCATCCATCTTCTTTGCCTCATGTCTAATTCTTTTTGCCCAAATATATACCTTAAGCTTTTATGATCTGTATAAACTGTAAACTTACTTCCATATAGATAATGTCTCCAAATCTTAAGGGCAAAAATTACCGCTCCTAATTCTAAGTCATGAGTCGTGTAGTTTTCCTCATGCCTTTTCAGTTGTCTTGAGGCATACCCAATTACCTTTTTGCGTTGAATTAACACACATCCTAATCCTAGCATAGAAGCATCGCAATAGACTTCAAAATCTTCTGTTCCTTCTGGTAATGCTAAGATTGGGGCATTTGTTAACTTTTGCTTTAAAATCCTAAAAGCTTCCTCTTGTCTGGGTCCCCATTCAAATTTTATGGCTTTACAAGTTAGCTTAGTTAATGGAACTGCTATCTTAGAAAAATCCTTAATAAAGCGTCTATAGTATCCAGCTAATCCTAGGAAACTTCTAACTTCCGTAGCCGATTGTGGGGCCTTCCATTTGGTGATCGCTTCTATCTTAGAGGGATCTATGTGAATACCTTCGTGATTCACCACGTGTCCTAAGAATTGTACTTCTTGGAGCCAGAATTCACACTTTGAGAATTTGGCGTAAAGCTTTTCCTTTCTTAACAAAGTTAAGAGTGCATGCAAGTGCTCGCAATGTTCCTCCTGACTTTTGGAGTAAATAAGTATATCGTCGATGAAAACGATTACAAATTTATCCAAATACGGTTTACAGATTCTATTCATCATGTCCATAAATGCTGCTGGAGCATTTGTTAGTCCGAAGGGCATGACTGTAAACTCGTAATATCCATACCTAGTTCTGAGAGCAGTTTTAGGTATGTCTTCTTCTTGTACCTTCAATTGATGATATCCGGAGCGCAAACCTATCTTGGAAAAATATCTAGCTCCTTGTAACTGATCAAAAAGATCATCAATCCTAGGTAATGGGTATCGATTCTTAATTGTAACTTTATTTAATTCCCTATAGTCGATACACATTCTCATGGATCCGTCTTTCTTCTTTACAAACAACACTGGAGCTCCCCATGGAGAGGAACTTGGTCGTATAAACCCTTTACTTAGTAATTCATCTAATTGTTTCTTTAATTCTAACATTTCAGTAGGTGCTAACCGATAGGGTGCCTTGGCTATCAGTATAGTTCCTGGAATTAGATGAATTCTAAATTCTACCTCCTTATCGGGTGGTAATCCTGGTAGGTCCTCTAGAAAGACATCTGGGTATTCTGATACTATTGGTATGTCTTCCAGTTTCTTACTTTTGGTATCCACAACTACCGAAACCATATATGCTATTCCTTGTTTTCTTGAATAACTGGCCAACTTCATTACTGAAATAAATTTCAGTGGCTTTTGTGGCTTATCTCCAGTAATTATTACTAATTCTCCTGTAGGTGTATGGATTTCTATGGAATTTTTATCACAAAGAATTCGAGCATGGTTGGCTACTAGCCAATCCATTCCTAACACGACATCGAATCCGACTAGATTCATAGGTAATATGTTTGCAGAAAATTTATGGCCTAAGAGTTCTATCTTTCCTTGTTGCAAAACCTTATCTATTTTAACAGAATTTCCATCTGCCGTTTCGACTTTGAAAATTTGCCTAAGGTTGGTTAAAGGTAAATTAAGAGCTTGGCAGAATGAAGTATTTATAAAACTTTGGTTTGCACCAGAGTCAAATAATACTTTTGCATAAACGTTGTGAACTAAGAACGTACCAGCTATGACGTCGGGAATTAGTTCGGCTTCCTGAGTAGTCAATTGAAAGGCTCGTGCGTTCTTCCTGGTAGTTCCTTCGGCAGGTTTAGCCTTGTTGTCTGCTGGTTTGACCAATTTAGGGCATTCTGGCCTAATATGCCCAGTTTCTCCGCAGTTGAAACAGACTGTTGTTTTCTTTCTGCAATTCTCTTCACGATGTCCTACAGCTTTGCAAAAGTTACAGGTTTCCTTACATCTTCCAAAATGCTTCCTTTTGCAGTTTCTGCAAAGTGGTGGGACAGAAAATTGCCCTGTTCCCCTTCTCTTGAAATTACTACTATTACCCATACGAAATCCCTGGGTAATTTTCTGAGCCAATTCCTTCTTTTTATTTTCTTCTCGAGTACGTACCAGTCCGTCAGTTAAAGTATTAGCTAACTCTATTGCATCGTCAATCGTACGAGGCCTAGCAGCTTTAACAATGTCACGAATTTCACTAATCAAACCCCAAATATAGCGAGAGATAAGTACCGGTTCTAGCGAGGCCAGAGTAGGTACAATCCTGGAATACTCAAGGAATTTTGAAGTATACCCTCGACAGTCCACATCCACCATTCAATGGCTTAGGAATTTATTTGCCATTTGTTCTTTTTCATATTCGGGACAGAATCTTCTTTCTATTAATTGCTTAAATTCTTCCCAACTCATGGCATAGGCCACGTCACTTCCCTTGGCTTGTAATACCGTATTCCACCATTCTAACGCTTCTTCCTTGAAAAGGTGCGAAGCGTACATGACCTTATCTTCCTCAGCACATTTACTTATTTTGATCACTGCCTCGGTTTTCTCTAACCAACGCAGTGCCTGTCACACCCCTAATTTCCACGTGTCACCGGTGGGCCCGGTGGGGGTTCTGTGACGTAGTTGATATCGTCATAGTCAAACATACAATATATAAATGCACAGCGGAAGCAAAGAAAGATTTATTTCAACTTAATAATATTGTAATATCCAAATATCACAAAATAGTCGAAATAGATCCACAGGCAGATCCAAACAAAAGAGGAAACTTTATTTCACAGACTTCATGCATCCTAAGCTTGCGAGACTTCTATGGATGCTAAGGAGTGGCCAGCCTATTACGCGTAGTACCTGCACTTAGCCTTTTTGGAAAAATACGTCAGTTTACACTGGTAAATACAATTTAACTGACTCATTTTTGAAAATGTTTAAAAATTGATTTAAATGCCCGTGGCACAAAACTTTTTATAACTTGGGATAATTATTTGCTTAATAATCTTGTAAAAGAATTACATGTTTGTTATGCGTTCAGTTGCCCGGGTCGTACCGGGTTAAAGATTAATAGACACACCACTTAATATAATTCCGCCGCGAGACTTCTCTCGACCGACGATTATACTTTATTGAAATGCACTACGGGTGTACGCCTACACCCGTGTGCTAAGGTCGTGGCCATTCTTTGAATGATGCCAAGGATATCCGGGACATGGTCATTAAACCCCCAAAGGCGTTAAACAAACAAAACAACATTTTTAAACGGGTTAATTTGACAACACTTAACCACCGACCGGTTAAGGTCAATTCCCCGACCAAGCGGTATTTAATATACCGTACCTTAAGCCCGTATAGGGAAAATAAGTTAAACGTATTTACCTGAGCAAGTATAATTCAAATACAACAAGTACACGTAGCTTTTACTGGGCTCCTATATCTGGAAATGAAGGTTTAAATAACCTATTAGAATCCTAACGGGTCTTTTAAATTAGCCTAAGATTTATGAAATTTTAACCACATATTCTAGTGAGTATATTTTATCGTTACAAAGCTTCGGGTCTGCCAAAAGGTCACTCAGAGGTATACTTTGCACATGTTGACACATTTAGCCCCTGCAGTTTGTAATTCCTCACTTTCTTTCATATTTAGCTTCGTATGATCCATGATTTATTCGTTTGAAGGTATAAACATGGTGTGGGGCTATTTTTGAATATATTTCTCCATTGTTGACACTTTGGACCCTTATATTCACATAGTTTCCCCGTTTGTCAACTTTAGTCCCTCTAAAGTATTCTTTCACACGTTCAGAGCTCATGACACGTGTTCATACATTATTGGACATAAATTTTCGAGGTGTTACATCCTCACCCCCTTAAAAGAAATATCGACCTAGAGATTTATGGAAATAATTGAGGGTATTTCTCTTTCATCGTGGACTCTAACTCCCACGTATATTCAGGACCTCTGCGGGCATCCCACTTCACCTTGACAATAGGCACAAGCTTCCTTCGAAGCCTTTTTACCTGTCGATCCTCAATCGACACAGGTTTCTCCACAAATTTTAAGCTCTCGTCTATGTGCACATCTGCGTGCGGTATGACTTGCGACTCGTCAGCTAGACACTTCTTCAGATTGCAGACGTGGAATACGTTATGAATACCACTGAGTTCTTCAGGTAAGTTTAACTTATAAGCCACTGATCCAATGCATTCAATGATCTCGAATGGTCCTATATACCTTGGGCTTAACTTACCTTTCTTACCAAACCGCATCACCCCTTTCCAAGGCGACACTTTGAGCAAAACTTTATCGCTAACCTCAAACTTGAGAGGTTTTCGCCTCTTATCAGCATAGCTCTTCTACCTATCCCGGGCAGCTTTTAGGCGATCACGAATCTGGACAATCTACCACCTAGATCAATTACACATGCACGCAGCTTGTCTTCCAATGTTTGAATAGTACGCTCACTTTGCCCATCCGTTTGAGGATGGTAAGCTGTACTGAAATTCAATTGAGTACCCAGAGACTGTTGGAAACTATTCCAAAAATGAGAAGTGTACCTGGTATCCCTATCTGAGATAATAGATACTGGTACGCCATGTAAGGATACAATCTTATCCACGTATAGTTGGGCTAGCATATCGGAACTGAAAGTCTCTTTAATGGGTAGGAAATGTGCTGACTTAGTCAGTCTATCCACTATGACCCATATAGTATCGTTTCCTTTCTTTGTTTTTGGCAACTTGGTGATGAAATCCATCGTCACCATTTCCCATTTCCAAGTGGGAATCTCAGGCTGTTGTAGCAAACCTGACGGCTTCTGATGTTCAGCTTTAACTTGAGCACATGTCAAGCATTTAGCTACATAAGCAGCTATAGACTTTTTCAAGCCTATCCACCAATAGTTTGCCTTTAAATCCTGGTACATCTTATCAGCTCCAGGATGAACGAAATACTTGGAACTGTGGGCTTCTTTGAGGATAACATCCTGAAGTCCTCCATAGACAGGAACCCATATTCGTCCATTCAATCTCAACATTCCGTCCTTATCGTAGGTCAACTGTTCTTCAGTCACTCCTAACTTTTCCTCAGGATAGTTAGCTTCTAACACAGCTTCCTTTTGTGCAGCTAACAACCTTTCATTCAAACTGTTCTTGATTTCAATGCTCTTGGCATTGATTCTTATCGGCTTCACTCTCTCCTTTCTACTTAAGGCATCAGCGACTACGTTTGCCTTTCCTGGATGGTATCTTATTTCACAGTCATAATCGTTCAGAGTTTCCATCCATCGTCGCTGCCTCATATTCAAATCCTTCTGATTGAACAAGTGCTGAAGGCTCTTGTGATCAGAGTAGATCACACACTTAGTCCCATATAGATAATGCCTCCAAAGCTTAAGTGCAAATACAACGGCACCCAATTCCAAGTCATGGGTGGTGTAATTCTTCTCGTGCACCTTTAGTTGACGTGAAGCATAGGCAATGACCTTGCCTTTTTGCATTAACACACAACCCATTCCGGTGTGTGATGCATCGCAATACACCACAAATTCTTCAATACCTTCAGGTAGAGTCAGCACTGGAGCGTTACTCAACTTCTGCTTCAAGGTATCAAATGATTCTTGCTGCCTGGGCCCCCAATCAAACTTAATATTCTTACGTGTTAACGTAGTTAAGGGCACAGCAATCCTTGAAAATTTTTCAATAAATCGCCTATAGTATCCTGCCAACCCTAGGAAGCTACGAATCTCTGTAGGCGTCTTTGGCTCTTGCCAGTTCATGACAGCTTCAGAATACATCGAAGATGTTTCTCATGGTCAGCTTGGCTTTTCGAGTAGATGAGAATGTCGTCGATGAAGACGATGACGAATTTATCTAAATAAGGCTTGCAAACGCGATTCATGAGATCCATGAATGCGGCAGGTGCGTTAGTGAGCCCAAAAGGCATCACCAGGAACTCGTAATGACCATAACGAGTCCTAAACGCGGTCTTGTGTACATCTTCATCCTTGACCTTCAATTGATGATAGCTTGACCTAAGATCTATCTTAGAAAAATAACTTGCTCCTTGCAACTGGTCAAACAGATCGTCGATCCTGGGCAAAGGATATCTGTTCTTGATAGTAACCTTATTAAGCTCACGGTAGTCGATGCATAAACGCATCGAACCATCTTTCTTCTTGACGAACAGGATTGGTGCTCCCCATGGAGACGAACTAGGTCTAATAAAACCTTTAGCTAGCAAATCATCTAGCTGTGTCCTCAATTCCTTCATCTCTGTTGGTGCTAACCTATAAGGGGCTCTAGCAATAGGTGCAGCTCCGGGGATGATGTCAATCATGAATTCCACTTGTCTATCTAGTGGCAAACCAGGTAGTTCTTCCGGGAAAACTTCGGGATATTCAGAAATGACCGGAATATCTTCAATCTTGGGTTTCTGTTCATCAATAGTCACTTGTGCCATATAAATGACACAACCCTTCTTTAAGCATTTAGATGCTTTGAGCATAGACACCTGCTCGGGTAATCCATGCTGAGTATCTCCCTGAATGGTGAGTGGCTCACCAGATGGAGTCTTGATTACTACTTGCTTCTTGTTACACATTATCTAGGCTTGGTTATGCGATAACCAATCCATGCCTATTACTACATCAAAGCCAGCTAGCTTAAAAGGTAATAAGGACAAAGGAAAAGAATGGTTCCTAATGGATATGACGCATCCATCTAATACGGTCGAAGCGGTTTCTATGGTTCCATCAGCTAATTCCACTTCATATTTCACACTTAGGGTTTTAACAGGTAATTTCAATAATTCACAGAACTTATTATCTACAAAAGATTTATCTGCCCCAGAATCAAATAATACTCTTGAGTAGACATCATTAATGAGAAAAAGTACCTGTTATGACATTGTCATCCTGAATAGCTTCCTTCACATCCATGCGGAAGACCCTTGCGTTGGTCTTCTTTCCCTCTTCAGCCTTCTTCGCAAGTTTCGGGCAGTTGGGCCTAAGATGCCCCTTCTCGTTACAATTAAAGCATGTGGCATCCTTAAGTTTCTTACAGTCTAATGCCTTGTGATCTGGGGACTTGCAAATTCCACAAGCCTTTGGCTGGGACTGGGACTTTGACTCATACCTGCACCTCTCAAAATGGTGCCTCTTGCAAATCTTGCACTTGGGTTTATCACCCGTCTGCCGATCACCCTTCTTAGACCCCGACCCTTTCTTCTGGTCGTTGTTTCCCTTGCGCTTCTTATCTGAGCGTCGCGAACCATCATCTTCGCGTTTCCTCTTCTCGGCATCCGAATTTCTCAGTGATCTCTGTCTAACTGCGTCCAGCGTGAGAGACAGAGATATGTCAGCTACTGATCTGAATGTAGTGGGCCGAGAGGCCTTGACGCTTGCTTTTATTTCCGGGGACAGACCCCCAATAAAACGGGCTATCCTCTTCGGTTCAGGCGTCACAAGGTAAGGAAATAGCCTCGACAAGGTATTGAAACTTGTGAGATAAGCCTGACAGTCCAGGTTCTTCATTACCAGAGATAGAAAATCAGACTCTATCCTTTCAACCTCATGCTGAGGGCAGTAGTTTTCCTTAATTAGGGTAACAAATTGTTCCCAAGACATGTTGTACAGAGGTACCTTTCCGGTGGCTTGAATCAACGACTTCCACCATGCTAGGACTTCACCCTTGAAAGACTGCGACACAAACTTCACAATGTCTTTTTCAGCACAACCACTTATATCTACCACCGTGTCCATTTCATCTAACCACGTCATGCAATCCACCGCCCCTTTCTCTCCAGTAAAATCTCGAGGCTTGCATGAGACGAAGTACTTGTATGTGCACCCTTTGACACGAGGCTTGTCATCCAATACTAACCTTTTGGATGGGATGCTGTTTTCGTTGGAGGAATGTCTGTCATCATCTTTCTTAGACTCATTTTTCTTAGACTTTGGTGGAGTAGGTGGTGGCTTGCTGTGACCTCCCGAATGAGTCTTGGACTTGGTATGTGGTGTAGACAGAGTCCTACTGCGAGTCTCACTATACTCACTGTACTTCCGTTCTAAAGCCTTTGTAACCGCATCATCAACAAGCGCTTTCAGCTCTGCGCCAGTTAACTGTATCTTTGCATTCTCGTGATTCTCTACCGGGCGACTGTTTACCTCGTCCGACCCCGCCATGTAGCTTCAATTGCTACATATAGACAATAATAGGCAAGGTTTTATTTAGAAGCTAATACAACATTATTATATTTTATTAACCATGGTTTTAAATAGCCATTATTGGTTAATTTGATAATCGAGTATTTATTCAGGACATTTATTATAATCCTATATTACAATTAAGAATTAACATATAACTTAGTCACAAAGACAGTGCTAATTTATAACCCGGATTCTTATAGAATCAAGGTATTAGGGTCTGAACCACAGTTCATTATCCTATTCTAGACAGTGAATTACAGACTTCTACTGTCTCTTAGTCCCAGAGGACATTAATTTATTACCCGTAGGCACTTCATCCCCAAGGGGTGGTTATTTATTTCTCAGGGAATTTTAAATTAACCCAATTTTTAAAGATGGCCTATGTGATTTATACTGCATCACAATTTGCCCAAAATGCTAACATACCTATAGATGTTAACATAAATTTGGAATCTTTTAGACAGGTTCTACCATCTTGGCCATGCCTGCGACGACACGTGGCTAGGTTTTACCCCTAAGATTCTTTTTATAACGCAGATCAATCCTAAGTTAAGACGTCAATTGTGGATCTGAATCTAAATAAGGAGGTACCATCTTGGCCTTGTCTTAAAATGACACATGGCTAGGTCTTGTCCCTTTTTAGATTTTGCCATTTTATATTAATGGTAGATCTTCTTTATTAGGAATGTTATTTTTCATTTTACTTTTTATTTAAATTATGCATATACTTATTAATAATAAATAATCATGAAAATTTAAATTCAATCATTCCATTAATAAAGATTAAACAGTACAACATTTGCCCTAAACGGGACTTCTACAAAATAACATGCCCGCGAAGGGGCGAAAAAAAAACAACCACAAACCCACGCAGGGGTTAACTAAAAGGCATGCCCATGCAGGGGCAGAATACTGAAAGACAAGCCCACGCAGGGGCTGAGTACAGAAATAAAAGTCCACACAGGGACTGATTTCAACTAAATAAAATAACAACAAAGGTCTTCAATGACCCCTTCTCTTGGACTTCCCCTTGAGTAGGTCTGACAGACCTTTGAAGAAGCCTTGCCGCTCCCTGCGGTCTTCTCGAACTTCTTGTTCGACTTGGTTCAACCTATCAAGAACCACCTGCTGGCGCTTCGGCGGGATTAGCTGCGGCTGCGGCGGTTGGTACAGAGGTTGAGGAGGTGGCGGACGCTGGTACCCATATGTTGGATAACCGGTGGTCCAAAGACCATCATAGGGTCCCTCTGGATGACGGGCATTGTAGTCCCATGCCTCCTGGTATGGGTCCACATTTGCATAATCGAACTGGGTGTGAGCCGGCTGCTCAAATGGGTTGTACGCCGCTGAGCCGGCGTAAGCAGGCATTGGGTTGTCAAAACCCAACGGAGGTGCCATAGGCACTGAGTTGACCTCTGGAATGGGGTTTGATGGACCCCCCATTTGCGGTTCTTCTTCTTCTTCCTGGAGTGGCGGATAATGACTGCCACTCGAGGGCAGGGGAGTGCTGATGCGGACTCCCCCTCGCACGGACATCCGTGCGTTTGACCTTCTCCGCCTCGGTGGCTCCGGAGGCGGTTGTTGCTCCACTGGTGGTGGTGGTGGCGGAGTGACTGCCACGAAACGAGAATCCTGGGAAGGATCCTGTTGCTGTTGCTGCTGCTGCTGCTGATAAGGAGACGAGTGGTGAGAGGGGTAAAATACCAGTCAATATTCCGGAACCTCTCCTCGTAGCTGTCCGGACCACGATAAGGTGATCCGTGAAATGAAGACCCATCTGAGATCTCGATGGGGTGGTTTGGTGTTCCGGATGCTGGTTCCACGGGGTCCTTGTCTTCATCCATATCGTCAGCATGGTCTCCTGAGAAATGATCCTCAGGTCCTAGTGGGTTGAATCCCACGTGTTCTGGAAAGATGTTGGCCGGGTTGAACCGGCTTTGAAAGACTGGGGTTGGGTCGTCATACGAATGGTGAGAATTGGACCTTTGCAATGGTATGAAGGAAGGTGGTTGATTATTGGGCTCATTCTCTGATTGGGGTCCAAAGGAATGTAAGTATGAAGGTGAGGAGCTGAAGGAGACCGATCGCCTCCCGGGCTCAACGTAGAGCCTCCACGGCTCTTGTGGGCTCGTACTCATCGTGATGGAAGGTGTTCGCCGGTGTGAGGGCCCGGCTTCATGATCGTGGCTCGTGAAAGGAGCCTTTCCCCGTCCGCGTCTCATTCGTGGTGGCATGATTAAACCTGTCAACAAAATGATACAACAACACATATATATATATAATAAAATAAAGACAAAATGAAATAAAACAAAGCAGAGTTTGTCCTATGTTCTTTGTCTAGACTCGGAACTCGGGAATGTGCATTTATTTAACTGAGATTAAACACAGAAGGCTAGTGTTTAATTCACTCAGCGTTGGCTCTGATACCAACCTGTCACACCCCTAATTTCCACGTGTCACCGGTGGGCCCGGTGGGGGTTCCGTGATGTAACATCCGCCAAAAACAAATATCCAAAATCCGACCCGTTTTAAATTTTGGATCCTAATCCTTGAAACTCAGATATTTTTCGCGAATTATATAACCGTCGAAATATTTTTTTTTTATAATTATTAATATGGTTACTTATTTATTATTCTAATTAATTAAATTATTAATTAAATTTACAAGTTAAATTTTATTCGTTTTATTTTTATAACAATAATCTAGTTAGACTTGTTAAGTTTTAAAGTTAGCTGAGGTCATTAAACTAACTAAACTATCTAACTATAACCAAGTTAGTCAAGTTAAATAATCATTACATTTCAACCACGTTAGTTCAGTTAGTATAATAAGATGACATATGGATTGTTTTGATTCTACAGTAAAACCCTAGGGACTAAACTACAGAAATTGGTTTCTAAAAATATATGCTGGAGTCCAGGCTCGAACCCGGATCTCAGCGAAAACAAAACAACGCGCAGACCACCCCACCACTAATCAGCTTTGTTAGTAAAACTATTTCCTCCGATATATATATCCTATTTTATCGCTGATTTCTTTTGAAACAAGATTACCGCCAAACAGAACCCGACAACCTGTTTCCTTTTATTCCAAAATCGCTGATTTCCAGTGATTGTTATCATTTCCTTTCTTTCCCTCGCTGATTGTTCGAGATGGTCTAATTATTACGCGTTTCTTTCTTTGCGCTCACCTTTAAATCATTACCATAAAACTCGTCAATCAATCATAACATAATACCATAATTTTCGAGACTTTCGAACACTATAAAACCGAACCTTCTTCACCTGTTAGACACCACAACACCCTTCGTTCAACCTGCTAACTCGTCGGAGAGCACGAGACCTTGCCAGAGACCACCGGAGATGAAGCTCGCAACATCGGAGACGTCGCGGGAACTCGAATTCGAGCCGAAGTCGTTACGGCACCCTTTGTTGTTTCGGTATACTTTCTAATCGTTCTTTCACCCTTTCTGTTCTATGCAAAATTCCATGATGATCATTGTGTTTATATAAACACCATAACAGTAGGTTCAATATTTTAGAATGAAGAAGTAATGACGATTCAGTGCGAAATTGATCCGGGTCGATGAAGCGTGGTCCCTGGTCTAATCATTTTCCCTCGCTCGAAATCACATCTTATCCGGTTCCGCTTTGCCGCTGCCACTACAAGTTCTCCGGCGAACCGCCGGTGCAGAAGCGAACACCATTTGAGGTAAATACATTACAATTCTGCTCGTGTCTCCCACCTGGTTAAAAGCCGAATGTTTTGTAATATAGGAACTTGAATTTTAGAAATGAAATATGGAATGGTATTATAATTTTGTCTGGGTTAGTTTATAATAAACAAATTAACAGTTTTGTTTAAAAGCAGTTTAATAAGTTTACTAGAAACAACTTTCACTTCTGCCATATTATTTTGATACTAATTGCGTATACTAGATTTCATTACTCTAAATTACAATCTATGTAGAAGTGACTAAAAAATGATATTTAACCTTTAACAATTTACTTTTATTAACCTAAAAATCCTTAATTACCTTTAAGTATTTTTATTCTTTAAAACTTTAAATTAAATTCCTAACGACTAGCAATTTTATTTCTTTACTTTAGCCCACTTCTTTTATGATAAACATTAAACTAATAGCAACACAAATCATTAATGTTTATTTATATTTTTTTATCACGTTAAATATTAATGAGAAGATAAATATTACTTGTAAAACCATAATGATGAGGAATCTTATTTAACCTACAAATATTAACAAGATCGTTATGTGATATCTTAATATATATATATATATATATATAGGATAATCGCTTACGTTCGTTCTTTTGGAACTCTCCATTCTTACTCGTGCGTTACTTACAAGAAATCGCAACGCAACCACTGTGAGTATACTCGATCCCATTTTTGTTTTAAACACATTTGGGTGCAACATGTATTACATATTCAAATTACACAACACTTTAGTTTTGTTTTTATCACACTCTATCCACATTTAAACATGAAACGATTTGATGCTTGTAACCCCACATTCAATGCAACTTCCACACTCTTTGAGTGCAACTTCATTATATGCAACTTTATTTGAATGCAACTTCAACACTCTTTGAGTGCAACTTCATTATATGCAACTTTATTTGAATGCAACTTCAACACTCTTTGAGTGCAACTTCATTATATGCAACTTTATTTGAATGCAACTTCAACACTCTTTGAGTGCAACTTCATTTGGATGCAACTTTATTTGAATGCAACTTCAACACTCTTTGAGTGCAACTTCATTATATGCAACTTTATTTGAATGCAACTTCAACACTCTTTGAGTGCAACTTCATTATATGCAACTTTATTTGAATGCAACTTCAACACTCTTTGAGTGCAACTTCATTTGGATGCAACTTTATTTGAATGCAACTTCAACACTCTTTGAGTGCAACTTCATTATATGCAACTTGAACGATATTAATGCAACTTGAACAATGTTGAAAAGTGGTAGCTAGTGTCATCGTCTTCATGTTGGATATTGAGCAACTTCAAAACTTGTTTTATTCTACTATGCTATGTATCAAACTTGTATACTCGCCAACTTTTGTTGATTTTATTTTAATACATGTTGCAGGTTGATGTTCAAGAAATAAAGCAATCAAGCTAGGATGGAACTAGAAACCCATTTTAGCAGATTTATGTTTTAATCATGTTGAAACAATGTATTGTTCTTTAGTTTTAATAAAATGATTTAATCTATATTGTCACAATTAGTGTTATGTTGTTTTGAGCAATTTGTTCGTCTCATCACGTTGTTTCCGCCATCGGTTGGGGTATGACAGATTGGTATCAGAGCCATAACTATAGGGAATTAGGTAGGATTGCCTTACTTTTCCCTAGTCTATAGTAGGAATACTCTGATACCAGACTGGTATCAGAGCCATAACTATAGGGAATTAGGAATGCCTTGCCTAGTCTATAGTTTAGGAGCTTATTCACTATGTGTTGCTTAAAACAACTTCCTTTCTATCTTCTTTGCTTCCCTCTACTTTCTTTTGGACTCTTAATATACATGCCTTTCCTAAGGCTAACACAATACACACTTGGAGGCTTTGAAGACACTCTTACAACACAATCGCAAAGACTCATCAAGATAGGGGTGATTCCCACACTTGGTGATGATTTTCACTCAGCTATACTTTGACTTTGCACGAAATCTACCCTCAAGTTAGGAGTGATATCCAAACCTTGATGGGAGTTTTCCATTTCATACTCTAGTGGACCCTTATCTCTTGATAAGTACCAACCACGTTAGGGCACGATGTTATCAAGTTAGAGGTGAAACTCGCATCTTGTTTAACTAGTCCCACTCCTCGATTTTCGCTCTCGCCAAAGTTTCGATTTTCCCAATCAATTAAGGACGTGTAGTAACTGGAAGGACAAATGTCGTTAATCGCTCCTCGACGAGAGTATTTGTCTATTAGGCCAAAGCACGTTTCCTTAATTCGAAAAGGACTTCGATTTACTTTGGAATTGTCGTATGTTACGTTCCGTGACAATTCATGTTTTACGTTAAATCTTTTTATGCTATCTCATTTTTTTTTCATGTGTTTTACATTTGTACGCAATATATCATTTCAATCTAATACATGCATGCTAGTATACTTGATTCGTGATTACTGGGTTATTCTTATGTGATGAACTTGTCCTTTAACCCACACCTTAACATGTATAGCACTATGCGTAGTGCTATAGGAGTAGCGCCCGCCCGTATTCTAGTGGTCATGTTAATTTAACAACTTTACACCCTCTTCGTTGCGACGATGTTGGGTAGTCAACATTGCGGTACACGATGGGTTGGCCTGTTTATTCACATGCCAGTGATACGTTAATCTTGTTAACTAAGTATGTCATGTGAATTGTTCTAAATTTTATGCTAATACTCATATTTCCCAAAAATGGAAAGTTATGATCAAGATAGGAGTGATTTCCTTACCTTGACGATTAACTTCGCTCAATTTTCAACTTCACCAATGAGCTAGGGGTGATTTCCTTACCTCAGAGGTAGTTACCAATTTTTTTTCGTTCTCAATGAAACCTTATATTTGAACGTTACTTTCATTTCAAGCTCTGAGACACGTTACACACTATCTTCGCAATTTAAAACAAATAATAATAATCTCTCGGGAACAAGCTAAATTTACGATGCTTTCATTATCTATGTTACACTACGATAAATCCATGATTATGCTATGTGAAACTAATTGAACATTTTATATGCTATGTGAAACTATGTGCTATGTGATGCAATTATGAAAATAATTTCCCCTTAAACAAAACGTTACGATCTAGCCTCACCTATTCTTTCTTGAATTTTTAAAGTCTTCCTCTTAGATTTCGAGGACGAAATCTCCTAAAGTAGGGGAGACTGTAACATCCGCCAAAAACAAATATCCAAAATCCGACCCGTTTTAAATTTTGGATCCTAATCCTTGAAACTCAGATATTTTTCGCGAATTATATAACCGTCGAAAGATTTTTTTTTTATAATTAAATATGGTTACTTATTTATTATTCTAATTAATTAAATTATTAATTAAATTTACAAGTTAAATTTTATTCGTTTTATTTTTATAACAATAATCTAGTTAGACTTGTTAAGTTTTAAAGTTAGCTGAGGTCATTAAACTAACTAAACTATCTAACTATAACCAAGTTAGTCAAGTTAAATAATCATTACATTTCAACCACGTTAGTTCAGTTAGTATAATAAGATGACATATGGATTGTTTTGATTCTACAGTAAAACCCTAGGGACTAAACTACAGAAATTGGTTTCTAAAAATATATGCTGGAGTCCAGGCTCGAACCCGGATCTCAGCGAAAACCAAACAACGCGCAGACCACCCCACCACTAATCAGCTTTGTTAATAAAACTATTTCCTCCGATATATATATATATATCCTATTTTATCGCTGATTTCTTTTGAAACAAGATTACCGCCAAACAGAACCCGACAACCTGTTTCCTTTTATTCCAAAATCGCTGATTTCCAGTGATTGTTATCATTTCCTTTCTTTCCCTCGCTGATTGTTCGAGATGGTCTAATTATTACGCGTTTCTTTCTTTGCGCTCACCTTTAAATCATTACCATAAAACTCGTCAATCAATCATAACATAATACCATAATTTTCGAGACTTTCGAACACTATAAAACCGAACCTTCTTCACCTGTTAGACACCACAACACCCTTCATTCAACCTGCTAACTCGTCGGAGAGCACGAGACCTTGCCGGAGACCACCGGAGATGAAGCTCGCAACATCGGAGACGTCGCGGGAACTCGAATTCGAGCCGAAGTCGTTACGGCACCCTTTGTTGTTTCGGTATACTTTCTAATCGTTCTTTCACCCTTTCTGTTCTATGCAAAATTCCATGATGATCATTGTGTTTATATAAACACCATAACAGTAGGTTCTATATTTTAGAATGAAGAAGTAATGACGATTCAGTGCGAAATTGATCCGGGTCGATGAAGCGTGGTCCCTGGTCTAATCATTTTCCCTCGCTCGAAATCACATCTTATCCGGTTCCGCTTTGCCGCTGCCACTACAAGTTCTCCGGCGAACCGCCGGTGCAGAAGCGAACACCATTTGAGGTAAATACATTACAATTCTGCTCGTGTCTCCCACCTGGTTAAAAGCCGAATGTTTTGTAATATAGGAACTTGAATTTTAGAAATGAAATATGGAATGGTATTATAATTTTGTCTGGGTTAGTTTATAATAAACAAATTAACAGTTTTGTTTAAAAGCAGTTTAATAAGTTTACTAGAAACAACTTTCACTTCTGCCATATTATTTTGATACTAATTGCGTATACTAGATTTCATTACTCTAAATTACAATCTATGTAGAAGTGACTAAAAAATGATATTTAACCTTTAACAATTTACTTTTATTAACCTAAAAATCCTTAATTACCTTTAAGTATTTTTATTCTTTAAAACTTTAAATTAAATTCCTAACGACTAGCAATTTTATTTCTTTACTTTAGCCCACTTATTTTATGATAAACATTAAACTAATAGCAACACAAATCATTAATGTTTATTTATAATTTTTTTATCACGTTAAATATTAATGAGAAGATAAATATTACTTGTAAAACCATAATGATGAGGAATCTTATTTAACCTACAAATATTAACAAGATCGTTATGTGATATCTTAATATATATATATATATATATATATAGGATAATCGCTTACGTTCGTTCTTTTGGAACTCTCCATTCTTACTCGTGCGTTACTTACAAGAAATCGCAACGCAACCACTGTGAGTATACTCGATCCCATTTTTGTTTTAAACACATTTGGGTGCAACATGTATTATATATTCAAATTACACAACACTTGAGTTTTGTTTTTATCACACTCTATCCACATTTAAACATGAAACGATTTGATGCTTGTAACCCCACATTCAATGCAACTTCAACACTCTTTGAGTGCAACTTCATTATATGCAACTTTATTTGAATGCAACTTCAACACTCTTTGAGTGCAACTTCATTATATGCAACTTTATTTGAATGCAACTTCAACACTCTTTGAGTGCAACTTCATTTGGATGCAACTTTATTTGAATGCAACTTCAACACTCTCTGAGTGCAACTTCATTATATGCAACTTTATTTGAATGCAACTTCAACACTCTTTGAGTGCAACTTCATTATATGCAACTTTATTTGAATGCAACTTCAACACTCTTTGAGTGCAACTTCATTATATGCAACTTGAACGATATTAATGCAACTTGAACAATGTTGAAAAGTGGTAGCTAGTGTCATCGTCTTCATGTTGGATATTGAGCAACTTCAAAACTTGTTTTATTCTACTATGCTATGTATCAAACTTGTATACTCGCCAACTTTTGTTGATTTTATTTTAATACATGTTGCAGGTTGATGTTCAAGAAATAAAGCAATCAAGCTAGGATGGAACTAGAAACCCATTTTAGCAGATTTATGTTTTAATCATGTTGAAACAATGTATTGTTCTTTAGTTTTAATAAAATGATTTAATCTATATTGTCACAATTAGTGTTATGTTGTTTTGAGCAATTTGTTCGTCTCATCACGTTGTTTCCGCCATCGGTTGGGGTGTGACACGTGACGTAGTTGATATCGTCATAGTCAAACATAGAATATATAAATGCACAGCGGAAGCAAAGAAAGATTTATTTCAACTTAATAATATTGTAATATCCAAATATCACAAAATAGTCGAAATAGATCCACAGGCAGATCCAAACAAAAGAGGAAATTTTATTTCAACAGACTTCATGCATCCTAAGCTTGCGAGACTTCTATGGATGCTAGGAGTGGCCAGCCTATTACGCGTAGTACCTGCACTTAGCCTTTTTGGAAAAATACGTCAGTTTACACTGGTAAATACAATTTAACTGACTCATTTTTGAAAATGTTTAAAAATTGATTTAAATGCCCGTGGCACAAAACTTTTTATAACTTGGGATAATTATTTGCTTAATAATCTTGTAAAAGAATTACATGTTTGTTATGCGTTCAGTTGCCCGGGTCGTACCGGGTTAAAGATTAATAGACACACCACTTAATATAATTCTGCCGCGAGACTTCTCTCGACCGACGATTATACTTTATTGAAATGCACTACGGGTGTACGCCTACACCCATGTGCTAAGGTCGTGGCCATTCTTTGAATGATGCCAAGGATATCCGGGACATGGTCATTAAACCCCCAAAGGCGTTAAACAAACAAAACAACATTTTTAAACGGGTTAATTTGACAACACTTAACCACCGACCGGTTAAGGTCAATTTCCCGACCAAGCGGTGTTTAATATACCGTACCCCAAGCCCGCATAGGGAAAATAAGTTAAACGTATTTACCTGAGCAAGTATAATTCAAATACAGCAAGTACGCGTAGCTTTTACTAGGCTCCTATATCTGGAAATGAAGGTTTAAATAACCTATTAGAATCCTAACGGGTCTTTTAAATTAGCCTAAGCTTAGACCGGTTAGTTCTAAAATGAAGATTACGGTTTAAACGCACGATAAGGCGAAGACCGATTTAGAATGTGGTTTTAACCCAACAAGCTTGCATGCTTGTTTAGTATAGGTAACATAATCACATTCTGGATTTTGAGACCAAAATGATATGGTTTGACCCGTTTCGGCTAAAATGGTCAAACTAGTCACATAAGCCGATCCGAACGCGTATAGTGCGTAACGAGTAACCATAAGAGTCATATACATGTTTCTGAAGTTAATATGCCTAAAATATGTTGTGACACCAGAATGATACCTTCCATTATGCCCCAAATGGTTTTAAACCAAAACTATGCCTCATAAGGGCATTTTGGTCATTTTATAAGGTGTAAAAGAGTTTTAAATAATAACCTGAGTTACAGGTCTGATTAAATTAGTAAATATGTTTAATTTACTAAGTCATAACAGTAGGGTATCAAATATATGTGAAATTTATTGCTTATAACCATTCTATGCTCCGATGGGGCATTTTGGTAATTTCACTTAGGCCTAAAAGGTCAAACTGGGAATCTGAGTTTAAATTATTTTCCTACTGTTTAAAATATAAAAATTTACTGATTACATCAGTAAGTTTCAACCCCATATGTTTAATAATGTTCTAATACATACTTATGCGTTAAAAATGCTTAAAAAGGCGATTTGGAGCCATTTCCAGGTTTTCTGTAAAAAGCTGATATTTTTAATATTCCAGCAGGCTCAAAATAATTTATTTAACATAAAAAATCAGTAGAAAAAGGTTTGGGGTCAAAAGGATTCATAAAACTCATTTTATAGCCTAAAAGGGCAAAACCGGCATAAGCCGAATTAAGCTTAGAACACTAAGTTATGCTCAGCCTAAAAATAAATAAAAATCTCCAAAAATCCCAAAATATTATTTTATAACAGTAGGTATAAGGTTTTGTATAAAAATTTGGGTTTAGATATGCTATATGCAATTTACGCCCTTTAATTACTAAAGAAGCTCTTAATTACGCTATTGAGCATAACTCTTAATCTGGACCTCAAACTGACCTCAAATTTTGGGTGCAAGTTTATAAATCAGTAGCTAAGGTGTCTACCCTTTTACATTTTTAAAAATCTCATTTTAAGGTCAAATGGGCATAATGGTCAACATATAAGCGATTAACGGAAACATGCATGTGAAAAGGATATCTAATGAACCAAGTTGTATAATCTCAGAGAGTTATACTAACATGTAAATAGGTTCAAAAGAAGCTCTAAGGCAATCCTAAACTTGGCTTAAATGGGTCAGAACTGATACTCAAAGCAATAGTCAAACTATGCGACTTTCGGCTCCGAACCGAGCCTAAACTGAAAATTGTCGAGTTGAACATGTTGGAACATGTTCTTACATTAATTACTAAGTTATTTTAATGATCAAACAGGTTGCATGTATCCTACATTGCTAATTACGTATTAATTTGAAAATAAGCATTCTGTTGACTTTTTAAGATGTGCTTTGACTCGACAATTAACATAGTTAGAGTGGGAATCTGGAAATACCCTTTTAAGGGTTTGTTACCCACATAATTACCTACTTATAGGTATTTTTAATTCGAGATATCAGTGAGTAATTATTGACTAATCTCGAAGTCAAACCTTAATTACGACGGTTTGACTTTTAGCTAATTAACTAAGCTAAAACGAATTAAGAAGGGTTAAGAACACTTACAAGAGTCCTAATTATGCTTAGGGATCACTAAGAAGTTGGCTTGCTGATCAGAGAGCTCCAGAAGTGAACTTATGCAAGGTTGTGAATGAATGCAAGAAATGTTTACAACTACAAGTTCTTATATATGCATTTTGATTGCACAAGAAGGTGCCAACATAGTCTATACATGTTACAAGATCAGTCCAAGTGCCCCTAGTGCATGAAAAACCATTGGAGAGACCTCTGGTATAAGAAAACAAGAGTTTTAAGTCGGTTAACAGCTTTAACAGGCAGCTGCAGGTTATTTCTGTCGCTGGCACCCTGACGCGGGCCATGTAAGGTCATAGGGGACCTTTACGCGGGTCGCCTGGACCTGCAGAACCTGCCAAACAAGTTTTACAATTTGCACTTTTGGTCCCTGGTCCTTTGTAACGTGGTTTTAAGCCCTTAAATTGCATTTCCAGCCTTCTAACTTGATTTTTAAGGGCCTTGGGATTTTTACTAACTTGGTTAAGTCCTTGACTAACCTTGTAACCACTCATAAGGCCTTAGAATTCAATGTTGATGCTTTTAACCCCTCGTACACGAATTTGATCATAACTTTCTCATACGATAACGAAGCTTTATGAAATTTTAACCACATATTCTAGTGAGTATATTTTATCGTTACAAAGCTTCGGGTCTGCCAAAAGGTCACTCAGAGGTATACTTTGCACATGTTGACACATTTAGCCCCTGCAGTTTGTAATTCCTCACTTTCTTTCATATTTAGCTTCGTATGATCCATGATTTATTCGTTTGAAGGTATAAACATGGTGTGGGGCTATTTTTGAATATATTTCTCCATTGTTGACACTTTGGACCCTTATATTCACATAGTTTCCCCGTTTGTCAACTTTAGTCCCTCTAAAGTATTCTTTCACACGTTCAGAGCTCATGACACGTGTTCATACATTATTGGACATAAATTTTCGAGGTGTTACAGTGCTGCAGTCGCCCCTTCATTGCCTGCGAACTCCACAGGTTTACAGGCAAGGAACTCTTTGTAAGTGCAACCAGATGTTGCAGCTTTCATCCTTTTACGTATCGGGGCTTGAATTCCGTTATTATTATTACTGCCTCCATTGATACTATTACTAGCAGTATCGTCATGCGTACGCTTACTAGGGTGAGCTTGTGAAGGCTCAACAGGACTTTTTACTGCAGCGACGATAGCTGGAATAGCATTAACTATTCCCTGAGCAACGATGTTTTCTATATCCTGTCGGTTTAGGATGTGATCCTCGTTATTGTGTTCCGATTGGTTAACTTCATTAACTGGTTCATTAACAGCGTGTTCCATCTGGATGTATATCAATCACGAGCTATTATTTAGTACAAACATTTTAGTACATTGTTTAGTCAAACTTTATTTAAAATAACAAACACACAAAATCTATTACAGCTGAAATTCAAAAACATACTACTATTTTAACTACGATAGTTACACCCTGTGTTTATTTTATTCCCTCGTACTTATTTATTTACCATGATTGGTCTTGGTTTGGCCACTTATCTTAATTAAGGATCAAGATTCACTTCAGTAGTGGCTAACATATAAAGGTCTGACCATTTTTCATCTAATTCGTCTTCCCATGGCGGGTTTTCCCTACTTCCTTATTAACTACCACTTCTTTTGAATTAGACGTTCCTACTTTCTCTTGGATTTTTCTAATAATCCAATCTCTTTTCTTGGGAGTAAGTGGGTTTTCATAGGATGCTTTACGAATAAATATTCCTTCATTGGTATTCACTGAATATCTTGAGGAATTTGATTGGGACGCGGTTCTCTTAGTCTTTTGGGCACTATCTAGTTCATGGTAAATATCCGAAAGCTTTTGCTTACCCATTCTGTACATTAACAAGTAGTCAATTAACACGAAAGGACAAATAAGGAAACAAATAATCACAAAAACATATACAGCCAAAACTGTCGACTTTGCGACTATTCGATTTTTATATATTTTTAATAGTATGCGTCCGTACACACTGATTATCTTACAACGTTTTATTTTTTAGACTATTTTACAAGATTTATATTTTACTATGATTATTATTATTATACACTACAACCACACCACCCTATGCAATCCCTGTTAACTGGTTTTTCAGAAACGACGTTCCCTCTCGTCGTATTTCCAGGAGATCTGCTCTCCTACCTCCCGAATCCTATTTCCGGCATCCACCAGCTCCTCGCCATAACGGCGGAGTTCAGCTAAGTTTTCGTTACTCATTGGTGGGTTCGGTGCAGGTTCCGGGTCGAATTGAGGGAGAAAAGTGTTAGGGCTATTCATAATGTTCTGAAATTGCCAGTCGGCAATCCACCATTCTTCTAGTGTTCCTGGTAAAGGTCTAGGGTGCATAATAGGGTCTGGAATGGCAGGTTCTAGGTTAACAGGCAGTAGGGCTTCTGCTGGGTAGTTAAAGAGAGTTTCATCGGTAGGTCCGATGATATCCCCTAGTGACAGTTTACGCTCCAACTCTTCTTCCCAAGATAGTGGTTCCTGGTTTTGCCTGGAACTCTCCCCAGTTTCTATACCTTTCCCTTTGTCTTTTGGGTCGTCCTTTTTCATGGTCTTTTGAGTTGCTGGCTTCTTCCTGCGTACACGCCTCCAACCTGCCCACATATGTCTCTTTTTTACTACTTTAGGTTTTTCCTGGGGTTGGGCTTTAAATACCATAGGTTCCTCCACATCTGCCTGGTATCCAGTAGTAATACTGGTGATATCCATATCTGTACTATGGATTGAGATATTCTGTAGGGCTTCAGATAGTTCGTTCATGCTGTTAGCACACACGAAGACGCACACAATCCTAAGTTAAAATTTTGTAAACTAAAGTTTCACACAATCACAAAATGGCAATTAGATAAGTTAAGTATTTCTAAATACTTAATTGGCTTAAACTAGTAGCTCTGATACCACCTTTTTCTGTCACGGCCCCCGTGCCCGGTTTGACCCGGTCCAGGAGCCGCGGGACAGAAAACCCGTGGTATTTATATTTACAGCGGAAGTCTTTAACAGGATCGTTTTAAACTTGAAAATGCTCGAGTATTATTTATTTACAATTCGGGATAAACCCCGTAATTTACAGCAGAGGAATTTCATAATTCCTTTATTTTACAAAACATGTTTATTTATTTATTCAAGCCACTACTTTAAGCTTTGGGAGTGTGCCATAGCACTTGTACTTGATTCACAGTAGGTCACCTGAAACATGTTGTAAAATATCAGCGGGGAAATACTGAGTGAATCATTCATTTTAATAAAAAGACACGTTATTATAATTCACAGTATTAAGGAAAATTACAATGTTTCTATCAACCAATTACCCCAAATCGGTATTTGTCACTCGACTACCCATTGGCTATCTCGTTGTCCAAATGGTGTCTGTGACTATGGTCAGATCACCCATTGGCTAACTCGTTGTCCAATGGTGACGGGAAATAAGTAATGTATACAAAACCCCACATACCGGCAGTAATTGAAGATTACATAAACTTAATCCCTGTAATTATAACTCTGAAAATAATTTGGAGTTTCGTAAAAACAGTTGATAAAAAGAGAATGACTCACATTGCAGATTTAACGAGCAGTGTATAAGCCTACTCATTAGCCTTTGTTTAACCTATTTTAAATAACAATGCACACAAACTGGGTTAGTAACTAATACAACATTTACGACAATTCACGAGATTAAACCCTCACAACGATTGACAAAGTGCGATACTTAAACATCCAGTGGATTCACAACGAATGACAGAGTATAGCCCGAATCCGGGCAGCACTCAAACATCCTGTCGGAATCACGACGAATGACAAAGTATAAACCCAATTTGAGCAGCACTTAAACATTCGTTGGATAGTTTCAATCGATCGGACGTTGAATCATAGCAGCAACTGAGTTATTACCCTGTTTTGCGGCAGCACTTCGTGAATTGTGTGTGTTTTAAGACTGTTTCGACTATAACTCAGAGTACAAATTGAAATTGAACGTCGAACAAACGCACAGTACCAAGTCCCACTGCCCTCTATTTATACCCAGAAATTCGCCCCCCTCGCGCCACGCGAAAGATCTCCTTGTGCGCGTCGCGTGGCGCGAGAGACCCTAGTCTACCATAGGTTGGCTTCGTGTCTAGGTAGCTCAGCTGAGTGGGTTTCGCATGCAATTTCACTTCACACGTAAAACTGTTTAGATATTATCAACTAGGGTTTACCCCCCTTGAGTTTTAGGGGCCCTGATCCTGATTCTGATTGTTCTGAAAATTTTAGGGTTTATGCAGATTTACTTGGGTTTCTCAATTAGGGTTTCCTATTAGACAAATAAAATAATAATTTAATAGTTTTGGTAAGAGTTGTTACAGACGTCGACTATCCAAAGTGGTTCGACTATTCGCAAGGACTTTTGGTACACATTTTGACCTTCGGGATTGTGCTCTTGCCTCGAATTTGGGCGATCGGCACGCATCCTTCCAGTTTAGCGTGACCTCAAGTCGTTGGAGTCCGTCGAGACTTTGGTGAGAGTTTTTGTAAAACAAAATAGAGATCGGAACAAGTCGTCGAGGTTCGGGTTTCACCCCTGACTTAACAACTTCGTTCTTGCTTTGATAAAATAAAGAAGAATTATGCGTCAAAGTATGGATTTCACTCCTGATTCGACGCAAATCCTCCTGTTTGTGGATAAATGCGGGTCGAACAAGTAATTTAGTCGAGAGTTTGCGGTTTTCACACCTAATCTCGAACTAATCGCTCGTTCATTTTTGAAAATTAGAGTGCAGTGATAGTGTAGCGTAGGCGAGAATAGCGAGAAAGAGCAAGTAAGCTCGTACAAAACCCCTACAGGGTGTGCACAAGTCGGTCTGTTGGTACCTAACTATAGACTAGGTCGTTTCTAAGACATCGACCCGGACTAGGTCGAGTCTTGCCTAATTCCCTATAGTTATGACTCTGATACTAATCTGTCACACCCCAACCGATGGCGGAAACATCGGGGCGTGGCACTGAGTGAAACAGATTGTCCAGAAGTTTCCATAACAACTACGATTACCAATTATTTAAAACATCACGTCCCATACCATGACATAATAAGTAACATAATTATTACAGACAAAATTAAGTCAAATTGTTCTGTTCCGACAACTCAGATTTCAAATATAGACAATTCGTTTATTTGTTTCTAGACCTTTCCTAGCCTCGATTTCACAGCAAGCCAAGCATTTAAACATCTTAAGCACCTGCCACATACGTTAAAGTAAAAGTAAAAGTCAATACACATAGTGTAAAGGTGAGCATACAAGTTTAATAGATATAATAGAGTTCAAAATCGTTTACGCATAACCAACACGTACACAGTGTGAAATGAAGCACGTAAGTTATCGACATGACCCTATCAATACCAATGACTGCGGGTTGACTGCCCAAGGCAGTTCGTAATACACACTCACCATTGTGAGCCATGTAATTAATTGTCTTTAACAACCCCTGAGTGAACAGGTGCTGAGTCCAAACTATAGTACTATCGTTGCTAAGGCAGGTAGACAGCAATCCATGTGTAAACATAACAAACAAGCATTCATTAAGTCACGTATAACATGCGGTAACGGTTAACGTTAAAGTATTGCGTAGTGTGTTCGATGTGATTTAGAATAAGTAACGTATGTAACACCCAAAAGTGCGTAAAGCAAAAAGGGGTTCGAGTATACTCACAGCGATGATGGATTGAAGGGAGCGCTAGAGTGAGATTAGCCTGATCAGAATGATAGCAATAACGATAAGCAACGCGTAAAACGATACAAATGTACCAAGGATCGGATGGTAGTCCAATTGGATGGCAATCCGATCGGGTGGCCATTCGATTGGATTGTCACCTCGTTTGGTGTGGATGTGTTTGTGTATGATGGCTTTTCTTTTGAAGTTTTCGTTGTTGCATTGTGAAAACAGAGGAGTATCTCTACCCTTGAGGTCGGTCGATTGAACGGTCGTTCGATCGGACGGCGATCTGATTGGCAAGGCTTCTCAGGTTGAGAACAAGTTCGCCGCAGGACGGTCACTCGATCGGATGGCAATCCGATCGGGTGGTAATCCGAATACATTGAACATGTTGAAAATTGTTTAAGTCCCAAACGTCACACGATCGGATGGTCACTCGATCGGATGGCAATCCGATCGGGTGGTAATCCGTTTCAACTTTCAGATCTTTTGAATAGTTTGAGAAATAGTTTAAGTATGGAACCAAGTGCAGCCCGATCAGACGGTCGGTCGATCGGGCAGCAATCCGATCGAGTGGTAACCCGATCGGACGGCAATCCGTTCCGACAGTCTGATCGTTCTAACACTTGTTTCTGTTTGAAATGTTGTAGCTTTGAATGAGACGTTTTAATATCTTGCTTGAACAACAGAACCCTTTTCTCATCCCAAGTGACCCGACCGAACAGGAATCACCCTATTCCGAACAGTTCACGGTTCGAGTCGGTTGTTCATGTTCAAACCCGAAATCAATAATCCCTTGGATAAAATCCAGATCTTGAACCAACACATTACTAAGAAGGAGTAGAAGGTCAGAACAAGCTCCGATTCTATCGGTCAGAACAAGCTCCGATTCTATCGGTTTTGAGTGCAATAAACCCTTTGACTTTCAAAACACGGGGTGTTACATTTGTCATCCATTAAAGAGTTGCTCAAAAGTTTTGACATAATGGAAGATGTTGCTGTACATGTTGCATATAAGAGTGCACGAGTATGTGTCATGCAAGTCTAGTTGAAGAGCTCCATGACATGTGTAACTTTGGTTGATCTAGAGTTAACATCTCTGCTAAAAGCCTCGCAAGTGTGTTTGCTTCTTTAACAACTTCAATTGCCTTTTGTTGCATGATTGCTGCCACAACAATTGCACAAGAAACATATGATGCAACATATTCAAATGTTTCTACATTGCTTAATTAGATGATCAAATTTGCATCCTCGTCCGTACCTGCAATGACCTAAGTCTTCAAAATAACCGCATACTCTTTCCCATGTGAATATAAAGATAAACTGTGAAACATACGCTATGTTGTTGTGTGTTTCAGGGTTTACTTCTCATGTGAAAAGGGTACACTCTTATGTCAAAATTTAGGTCATTGTATTTTTGGCCGTGCATCCAAATTTGTATATCTAGTGAAGAGTTGCTCAAACTTTTTTGAGAGATGTAGCATATGTTGGTATTGGTAACTATAGTAAACACTTTTGATTTGAGTCAAATCATAAAAATGACTGTTAAAGTTGGTTACATTAGTAAGTTTTGTACATGGTCTATTATGTTTCTTTTCACATGTCATATTGTATAATATGTCCTTCATGTGCAACTTGCGAATTTAACTAATTGCCTAAATGCAAAATCCACCTTCTATAAACTTTTCAAATTTATAGATTTGGTAAGGCATCATATATCTTGTGTTTTACAACTTTCACCGTATGTAATATAAATGGTGTGTTTACAAGGAGTCCCACATCGACCAAACAATGTGTTTTGTATGAGCGGGACACTTTATTTATACGGGCACTCTCCCTCTTTTCAATCTCAATCACTACCCCTTGTGGATGGAACATAAGTGGGCAATATTCTCTCCGGTCCCCAATTCCGCTTCTTCCTTTTCAAGGACCGATCATCAATATGCAGGTATTTTCTTTTTGTTTTTTTTTCTTGTAGTTTTTTTTCATTTGTTTACTTGCAAGCCCTTGTATGTTTCATGGTATTTCTGTTTCTGTTTGTTTTCAATTTTTGTATGTGTATTTATTTGAATATTGATATATGCACTTAACAATTTTGCAAGCACATCATGATTGTTTCCTTCAAAACCTATGTTGATTTCATGATACATAGAAAGAAAATCTAGATCTACACACACATACATAAAGGTTGACAATTATTGTTTGAATTCTTATCTTCATGTAAGAGACTTGAGTTTTATTAACTTACTTAATTCCAAGATACACTCGCTATGAACTTTCTTAATTTATAGTTTTGGTTGTGCTTATATGTATATATACAATCTTTCTTTTAAACTTAGAGAGTACTATAATGTGTTCTCCCCTGTATCCACCACACACTCGCACGTGCGTACACACTCACCTGCTCCCCCCAATATTTGGTTTAACTCATATGTACAGGGAAATACCGCCCTTCCCAATTTCTAATATTGAGAGAGGGATAATATGATATATATATCTAGATTCATATTAAGCGAATTTTTCTCTTTCTCTTATTCCTCATATAGATTAATTCCATTACCATTTGAGTATACAAGACAAATGGTGTAATACGTAATGAGCGAGCCGTGTTGCTAAGAGAGAGAGAGGGAGTCAAAATTCTTTTTCCTTCTGTTTTTGGCATGCAAAATAACTTCGAAAGGCAATAATCCACATTACATGCTCACACTTGCGGGTGAATATTAATTATTTTCTTTATCAAAGCCTTTCACACCTTTCTTATTTACTTTTGCCACAAATACTAACGTTTGATGATTCTGTAATCGGTTCCTCTTGAGCCACATATACTTGTATATTTTTTTTTTCTTATTGTCCTTACTTTATTAGCAACTCTTAATAGCTTACTTATTTCTTTTTCTTGAGTTCTAGTAAATGCCTAAAGTGTTGTCTTATGAGTCATAACATCTTAGTTTTCTTTTTAACGAGTGTAGTAAGCTTCAGTGATAACAATTGTCTTTAACTCTATTAACTATAATTCATTGGATCCTTGTGCTCGTGCAACATGTGACAATGTTTTTGAACATTCAAAGGGATCTTTAACGGATGGTTAAATTTGCATCCATGGCCAAACTTGAAATGACGGAATAACAACATACTCTATTACCCTGTGAAGATAAAGTGTGATTCATACGCTATCTTAGTGTACGTTTCATGGTTTACCTTTACACTTGAAAAGGGTACAGTCTTATGTTGAATCTTAGGTCCTTGTAAGTTTAGTCGTGCATGCAAATTTGTCATCCATTAAAGAGTTGCTCAAAAGTTCTGACATAATGGAAGATGTTGTTGTACATGTTGCATATAAGAGTGCACGAGTATGTGTCATGCAAGTCTAGTTGAAGAGCTCCATGACATGTGTAACTTTGGTTGATCTAGAGTTAACATCTCTGCTAAAAGCCTCGCAAGTGTGTTTGCTTCTTTAACAACTTCAATTGCCTTTTGTTGCATGATTGCTGCCACAACAATTGCACAAGAAACATATGATGCAACATATTCAAATGTTTCTACATTGCTTCATTGGATGATCTAATTTGCATACTCGTCCATACCTGCAATGACCTAAGTCTTCAAAATAACCGCATACTCTTTCCCATGTGAATATAAAGATAAACTGTGAAACATACGCTATGTTGTTGTGTGTTTCATGGTTTACTTCTCATGTGAAAAGGGTACACTCTTATGTCAAAATTTAGGTCATTGTATGTTTGGCCGTGCATCCAAATTTGTATATCTAGTGAAGATTTGCTCAAACTTTTTTGAGAGATGTAGCATATGTTGGTATTGGTAACTATAGTAAACACTTTTGATTTGAGTCAAATCATAAAAATGACTGTTAAAGTTGGTTACATTAGTAAGTTTTGTACATGGTCTATTATGTTTCTTTTCACATGTCATATTGTATAATATGTCCTTCATGTGCAACTTGCGAATTTAACTAATTGCCTAAATGCAAAATCCACCTTCTATAAACTTTTCAAATTTATAGATTTGGTAAGGCATCATATATCTTGCGTTTTACAACTTTCACCGTATGTAATATAAATGGTGTGTTTACAAGGAGTCCCACATCGACTAAACAATGTGTTTCTTATGGGCGAGACACTTTATTTATACGGGCACTCTCCCTCTTTTCAATCTCAATCACTACCCCTTGTGGATGGAACATAAGTGGGCGATATTCTCTCTGGTCCCCAATTCCGCTTCTTCCTTTTCAAGGACCGATCATCAATATGCAGGTATTTTCTTTTTGTTTTTTTTTCTTGTAGTTTTTTTTCATTTGTTTACTTGCAAGCCCTTGTATGTTTCATGGTATTTCTGTTTCTGTTTGTTTTCAATGTTTGTATGTGTATTTATTTGAATATTGATATATGCACTTAACAATTTTGCAAGCACATCATGATTATTTCCTTCAAAACCTATGTTGATTTCATGATACATAGAAAGAAAATCTAGATCTACACACACATACATAAAGGTTGACAATTATTGTTTGAATTCTTATTTTCATGTAAGAGACTTGAGTTTTATTAACTTACCTAATTCCAAGATACACTCGCTATGAACTTTCTAAATTTATAGTTTTGGTTGTGCTTATATGTATATATACAATCTTTCTTTTAAACTTAGAGAGTACTATAATGTGTTCTCCCCTGTATCCACCACACGCTCGCACATGCGCACACACTCACCTGCTCCCCCCAATATTTGGTTTAACTCATATGTACAGGGAAATACCGCCCTTCCCAATTTCTCATATTGAGAGAGAGATAATATGATATATATCTAGATTCATATTAAGTGAATTTTTCTCTTTCTCTTATTCCTCATATAGATTAATTCCATTACCATTTGAGTATACAAGACAAATGGTGTAATACGTAATGAGCGAGCCGTGTTGCTAAGAGAGAGAGAGAGGGAGTCAAAATTCTTTTTCCTTCTGTTTTTGGCATGCAAAATAACTTCGAAAGGCAATAATCCACATTACATGCTCACACTTGCGGGTGAATATTAATTATTTTCTTTATCGAAGCCTTTCACACCTTTCTTATTTACTTTTGCCACAAATACTAACGTTTGATGATTCTGTAATCGGTTCCTCTTGAGCCACATATACTTGTATATTTTTTTTCTTATTGTCCTTACTTTATTAGCAACTCTTAATAGCTTACTTATTTCTTTTTCTTGAGTTCTAGTAAATGCCTAAAGTGTTGTCTTATGAGTCATAACATCTTAGTTTTCTTTTTAACGAGTGTAGTAAGCTTCAGTGATAACAATTGTCTTTAACTCTATCAACTATAATTCATTGGATCCTTGTGCTCGTGCAACATGTGACAATGTTTTTGAACATTCAAAGGGATCTTTAACGGATGGTTAAATTTGCATCCATGGCCAAACTTGAAATGACGGAATAACAACATACTCTATTACCCTGTGAAGATAAAGTGTGATTCATACGCTATCTTAGTGTATGTTTCATGGTTTACCTTTACACTTGAAAAGGGTATAGTCTTATGTTGAATCTTAGGTCCTTGTAAGTTTAGTCGTGCATGCAAATTTGTCATCCATTAAAGAGTTGCTCAAAAGTTCTGACATAATGGAAGATGTTGGTGTACATGTTGCATATAAGAGTGCACGAGTATGTGTCATGCAAGTCTAGTTGAAGAGCTCCATGACATGTGTAACTTTGGTTGATCTAGAGTTAACATCTCTGCTAAAAGCCTCGCAAGTGTGTTTGCTTCTTTAACAACTTCAATTGCCTTTTGTTGCATGATTGCTGCCACAACAATTGCACAAGAAACATATGATGCAACATATTCAAATGTTTCTACATTGCTTCATTGGATGATCAAATTTGCATCCTCGTCCATACCTGCAATGACCTAAGTCTTCAAAATAACCGCATACTCTTTCCCATGTGAATATAAAGATAAAGTGTGAAACATACGCTATGTTGTTGTGTGTTTCATGGTTTACTTCTCATGTGAAAAGGGTACACTCTTATGTCAAAATTTAGGTCATTGTATGTTTGGCCGTGCATCCAAATTTGTATATCTAGTGAAGAGTTGCTCAAACTTTTTTGAGAGATGTAGCATATGTGGGTATTGGTAACTGTAGTAAACACTTTTGATTTGAGTCAAATCATAAAAATGACTGTTAAAGTTGGTTACATTAGTAAGTTTTGTACATGGTCTATTATGTTTCTTTTCACATGTCATATTGTATAATATGTCCTTCATGTGCAACTTGCGAATTTAACTAATTGCCTAAATGCAAAATCCACCTTCTATAAACTTTTCAAATTTATAGATTTGGTAAGGCATCATATATCTCGTGTTTCACAACTTTCACCGTATGTAATATAAATGGTGTGTTTACAAGGAGTCCCACATCGACCAAACAATGTGTTTCGTATGGGCGGGACACTTTATTTATACGGGCACTCTCCCTCTTTTCAATCTCAATCACTACCCCTTGTGGATGGAACATAAGTGGGTGATATTCTCTCCGGTCCCCGATTCCGCTTCTTCCTTTTCAAGGACCGATCATCAATATGCAGGTATTTTCTTTTTGTTTTTTTTTCCTTGTAGTTTTTTCTTTTCATTTGTTTACTTGCAAGCCCTTGTATGTTTCATGGTATTTCTGTTTCTGTTTGTTTTCGATTTTTGTATGTGTATTTTTTTGAATATTGATATATGCACTTAACAATTTTGCAAGAACATCATGATTGTTTCCTTCAAAACCTATGTTGATTTCATGATACATAGAAAGAAAATCTAGATCTACACACACATACATGAAGGTTGACAATTATTATTTGAATTCTTATTTTCATGTAAGAGACTTGAGTTTTATTAACTTACCTAATTCCAAGATACACTCGTTATGAACTTTCTTAATTTATAGTTTTGGTTGTGCTTATATGTATATATACAATCTTTTTTTTTTAAACTTAGAGAGTACTATAATGTGTTCTCCTCTGTATCCACCACACGCTCGCACGTGCGCACACACTCACCTGCTCCCCCCAATATTTGGTTTAACTCATATGTACAGGGAAGTACCGCCCTTCCCAATTTCTCATATTGAGAGAGGGATAATATGATATATATCTAGATTCATATTAAGTGAATTTTTCTCTTTCTCTTATTCCTCATATAGATTAATTCCATTACCATTTGAGTATACAAGACAAATGGTGTAATACGTAATGAGCGAGCCGTGTTGCTAAGAGAGAGGGAGTCAAAATTCTTTTTCCTTCTGTTTTGGCATGCAAAATAACTTCGAAAGGCAATAATCCACATTACATGCTCACACTTGCGGGTGAATATTAATTATTTTCTTTATCGAAGCCTTTCACACCTTTCTTATTTACTTTTGCCACAAATACTAACGTTTGATGATCCTGTAATCAGTTCCTCTTGAGCCACATATACTTGTATATTTTTTTTCTTATTGTCCTTACTTTATTAGCAACTCTTAATAGCTTACTTATTTCTTTTTCTTGAGTTCTAGTAAATGCTTAAAGTGTTGTCTTATGAGTCATAACATCTTAGTTTTCTTTTTAACGAGTGTAGTAAGCTTCAGTGAAAACAATTGTCTTTAACTTTATCAACTATAATTCATTGGATCCTTGTGCTCGTGCAACATGTGATAATGTTTTTGAACATTCAAAGGGATCTTTAACGGATGGTTAAATTTGCATCCATGGCCAAACTTGAAATGACGGAATAACAACATACTCTATTACCCTGTGAAGATAAAGTGTGATTCATACGCTATCTTAGTGTACGTTTCATGGTTTACCTTTACACTTGAAAAGGGTACAGTCTTAAGTTGAATCTTAGGTCCTTGTATGTTTAGTCGTGCATGCAAATTTGTCATCCACGAAAGAGTTGCTCAAAAGTTCTGACATAATGGAAGATGTTGCTGTACATGTTGCATATAAGAGTGCACGAGTATGTGTCATGCAAGTCTTGTTGAAGAGCTCCATGACATGTGTAACTTTGGTTGATCTAGAGTTAACATCTCTGCTAAAAGCCTCGCAAGTGTGTTTGCTTCTTTAACAACTTCAATTGCCTTTTGTTGCATGATTGCTGCCATAACAATTGCACAAGAAACATATGATGCAACATATTCAAGTGTTTCTACATTGCTTCATTGGATGATCAAATTTGCATCCTCGTCCATCCCTGCAATGACCTAAGTCTTCAAAATAACCGCATACTCTTTCCCATGTGAATATAAAGATAAACTGTGAAACATACGCTATGTTGTTGTGTGTTTCATGGTTTACTTCTCATGTGAAAAGGGTACACTCTTATGTCAAAATTTAGGTCATTGTATGTTTGGCCGTGCGTCCAAATTTGTATATCTAGTGAAGAGTTGCTCAAACTTTTTTGGGAGATGTAGCATATGTTGCCTATATAATTGTTGACCGACAAAGCTGTACAACAAGCAATCGAGGCAGAAAAAGTTCAAATCTTTTAGAAGAGAGCACATGTATGCTATGTCCTATTGAAGAGCTCCATGATATCTTTACTTCTAGACCAATTGCATATTTGCATAGATAATATATAATTCAACATCTTTCAATGAGTTTGAACAGTTAAAGGGATCTTCCAGACCAATTGTGTCTGATGATTCTTTTTTACTTCTAGGATAGCTATATACAGATTGTGATATAAAATGGTTCATGGTTGTGCATAGATTTCGTTGTTGCAGGTCGAAGGATGTTGTTGTTAGTTCATCCAAATGTGGTGATTATCGAAGGTAAGATTTATGGGATGTAATTAACATATGGTTTGTTCATATGCTTATTTTGAACAAGCAACACTATAATTATTAGATATAGATGTTATACTTATTATTTAGTCATTTGATAGTTTTCTCTAAATTGCCATCTTTCAACCCAAACTCACCCATTTTATCCGAACCCAGTTTAATTTAATCATATTATTACTTTTTTTTTTAAAATAACCCGTTTTGACCAAAAAGTATGTGAACTGTTACTTGACCTGACCCACATGTTTTGCGAGGCTTAGGTGTTATTTGTTTTTCCAAAGAAGAGATTCCTGTCCTCTTATGTCTGCATTAGTGGTACTTTTTACCTTGCAGTAGTTATTTTCTTTCTAGTAACTCATGGACTAGGTACTTGTTCTTGTATCCATTTGTTTAGAGTTAGTGCTACTTTTTACCTTGCAGTAGTTATTTTCTTTCATTGTGTAGCCTATAAAAGGCCTTTTAAGATTTAGAAATAATGATATGAAGAATTAAATGAGAAAAAAAAATTGGATTGTTCTATTTCTTATCTTGTTTCTTTGGAGATTAACCCACTCAACAGGTCTTGGGAGATTGACCATCTCAAACAGATGCTGAGTCTTGTTAAATAACCACTCTATGACATGTTTAATTGTCTTATGTTACAATGTCAAAAGGTTCAATGGAAAATTGAATCCTACGGTTAGTCTTGATCACAATAATGTAGTGATATGGTTCTGTGTAGACCCGACACGTTCGTTAACTATGATTTGTTTTTGCCGTTAGATATTTATTTATATTTTTTACTTTTTAGAATAGAAAAGGCGACCAATGGTATTTTTCTTGCTGGATTTGGTTATAATCATAATCTAGGCTGTTTTTTTTTTTTTGCTGGATTTGGTCTAAACGAATCTGGATACATACTAGATAGTTTGTAAAAGAGTTGAATAGTTGAATGACCTCATGACCTTATTGGTTATCTGTATTTTTACATATAATTTGGCTCTGTTTGTGCTCAATTTTTATAAAAAAAATTGGCCCATTTTAGGTATGTAAGAGTATTCTGGAGTGAACAAGAAAAATCAATTTGGTCGTCATATCTTTGATTCATCACGAACCACTGCTGGCTTAAAAAGTAATCGATGGAAAATTGCAAATAGGTTGATTTAGATTAAATTGGATTATTACGTCATATAATCAACTTTAAAATAGACTGTTTAACACCCACTAACACTCAGGTTCATAATAAAACTGACTATAGTATTGTACCCTTTGAGCCCAACTATATCGTGTATTATTAATGGGCTTAAAATTTGTAGTTTCTATTGGGCTTCAAGTGCTTAAACTTTGTGGTTAATATTGGGATTCAAATCTCTATTATATCGTGGGTTTAAACAGTTTGTTTTTAAATTGTTTTTTGCATAACAATCTACTTCATCTTTAACTAACAATTTAATATTTCTTTTCTTGGATTTTTCATTAGAAGCATTTTAACCACACCCGCTGAAGGAAAAAAAAAACCTTTGTATGAATAATTTGACTTCAATAAAGTTTCAATTTCTAAAATATGGGATCAACAAACATATCATAAAAGGTTTAATATATTGTTTAGTTTATGGATATGAAAAGTAATGAATTTTGTTTCTAATAGAAATGACTTGAGTAATGAGTCAGCGTCAGGGTTTTAAAAATGCATATTAATTTCATAAATTTCATAAATTCAGTTCGGACCCAATATTCCATTCCTTTCTCTTTGTGTTATTTAAATATCCGACAATCAAGTGATATCGGTTTACTAACCATTAAATTCAGTTCGGAGCCAATGTTCCATTCCTTTCTCGATGTGTTATTTAAATATCCGACAATCAAATGATATCGATTCACTAACCATTTTAGAAATCTTAGGTCCATCACTGACTCTAAAATCATATTTAGAAATCTATTTGCATTCCCGTTCGATAGTATTATTAACTTTGTATTCAGAGTTTACAAATCAAACAACCCCAGAATTTTGTTACTTCTCAAAAAAAAAAAAAAAAAAAAAAAAAAAAAAAAATCAATGAAAAATTGAAGTTTTCGTTTGGTTCTTGGAATGCCCTCGATCATGGGTTATCTTAGTTAGTACTTGTAGGAAAAAAATGCCTTTACTATAAAGGTCAACATCTTGTATTCAAACGTTCGCATTGACAAATTATATGTTTTGTATTTCAATAAAACTATTGTGGACGAATAATCAACAAAACAAAATAAATAAAACTTTATTAAACTAAAGACAAATATATGCATATTTGCACTTTTTTTAATTAGTTTCCTTCATAAATATCGCACACGCTTGCATAATTTCTTTTAGTAGGTCCAAAACATTTTCATATTTATCATTGGACCTTCAAAGTCATGGGCTGGCGGTCATGAGGGTGTACGGAAGGATCAATGCATAAGGCCTATGATTTCGAGGAACATGTGTTTTAAAAAAAACAATATAGATGTTAATTTTTTTAAATAGTATACTCATATCAACTCAAAGATAAACATATTTACAAAACAACTTTTATAGTTCAGAAGTTAGCACATTGACATTAGATTTAATGAGTCAAATACCCATGTGATTTAAAAAAAATAATAATAATAATAAAACATTATGAAATGACATGTTTTTTCGAGCTCGAATAGGGTAATTAATTTTCAAAGACGTCTAGCTTCAAACAATTTCAGTTTCAGAATAATTTTATATTATTATTTTTACCTAACCTATTTTAGTCTCCCCTAATAAAATGCCATTAATCCCTCACTCGGTATAACAACGTAAAATAAAAAAGAAATGGAGTAACATGCAGACTAAGAAATAGTTCGTTGATAAAGTTTGAAATTTACTTAAAAGTTTTTCCAGCATTCATTTTTTAACGCTTAATTTCACTTGTTCAGGTTCAAACCGGTTTTTCCTTATCATTCCTAAAGCTCGAGCAACTAGCTAATCTACTATTTAATTATATTACCTATAAATATAAATGTATTTAAGTACATGTGGAAGTTATAAATGACCCGACAAAAGAATATTTGACTGTAGATTTGATTGATATGGATGTGATTGTCAAAAATAGGGTGGGCCGATCCTTAGGTTTTCTCTTGCTCCCTAAAAATTCAATGTTATAAACTAAAATAGTTAAATGTGATTTGAGTCATTTTATCAGTTTAGTTTAAATATTTCATTTTTCGTCTGTTAGTCTAAAAAAGTTTCATCGTTGCTATTTTAGTCTACTGGGTTAACTTCATTCATTTTTTCTGTTAACGTGAAGGGCAATTCGGTCATTTTATATGACCGAATTGTTCTTCTAGTTAATAGAATTACATATAAAATGACTGATTGCCCTTCTCATTGATATAAAAAATAGATGAGATTAACCCAGTGAACCAAAATGGCAACGGTGAAATATTTTTGGACACACAGGCAAAAAATGAAACCCTTAGACTAAACTAACAAAATTGCCCAAAGTACAGAGATTAAAATTACATTTAACTCAAACTAAAATTTACAAGCTTAAGAAACTCGGTGGTCAATGCATTCCCAGACCTCCAAAGTCCAAACCGTGTTTTCATGTGGAAAACAGATGACATACGGTGTGAAAACAAATTAGTTAAAAAACTTAAAACATATGAAATTTAAATTGTTAAATTAAGTAGACTACGATTATTTGTATAATTAAAATTATATAAATAAACTTTATTTTATAAAATAGTAACTTCTTTATTTAATACTAGGTTATTCACCCTGTATGTTACACGGATTGAGTAAAAGTTAGAACATGGACTTGGGAATAGGTGGGGAGATGATGGTATGATGATTTAGAAGTTAGAACAGACTTGTATTATAAATATACCTTTTAATTTTAATTTATAATCTATAAATAAATAATGAATGAATGAATACTAATTATAAATAATGGGGGTATAGTTATTATATAAATGCCCATAACATTATAGCCTAGTGACATTTTGAGAGTGAGATAAGACTTAGAGACCATGAGGTCTTGGGTTTGATTCTCACAAGGAGGTTTTCCCAATTTTATTAAATTTCCTCCTGAATTGGTGTATAGCCATGATAGCCTAGTGGAGATGAATATGATCATGTGGTTCCGCCAGTTACATGATGATACTCCAGTAGTCCGGTAGTGATCCAAATTTATCATTTAAAAGAAGTTATTATACAAATAATTTAATGTGTAATTTGGTAAGTTAAAAGTAAGAAAACATTTTATAATTTAAGAAACAATAAATAAATGTCACTTATCATTTAATTGAATATTTTCACTGACCAAAATTAACCGACAGTTAGTTAAAACTTGGTCGATTGCTTGTAACTTCAAAGTAATTTATCTGGCTATATCATATATGTATACTAATAGTTTTCAGAGACGTGATTCAATTCTAATTACTAAACCCCAAAGGAATTATAATCGATTCAATTTAACTGATTTATAAATAAAGATATAAAGTTAACATATACTAACGCTAACCGATTCAATAATCGATTCAATTTAACTGATTTATAAATAAAGATATAAAGTTAACATATACTAACGCTAACCGATTCAAATTTAACATGATAATTGTTTAACATTATTTAAATGCAATTTTTTTATTACGATATAATAATAATAATAATAGTGAGGATCAATAAAGTGATAAACCAATATTTCATATTTGTTAGATCAGATTATTTTAATTGAGAATTTTTAAAAGATTTATATATAAAGCACGTGATTGATATTTTGAAATATTTTTTTAAACTTCTAAGCACTTTTAAACCAAAGCGGGAATAACTTATGATTATTAGTGTAATGAAGTAACATTAGCCATTCAAAAAATAAAATAAAATAAAATAAGTTTTTTAAATATTATTTTATTATAAGTTTTTTATTAGAATTAATTATAAATATATTTTGTTTTTTCTCTTATAACTACAGGTATAATCTTTTATAAACTTTTGAGCATACTGTTGTCACGTTATTATCGTTTTTTAATAATAAAATACAAATAACTGAAGTGCATATTAGCAAAGCTACCTCACGATTCAGTTTTCTACCTTGTTTTCCTTTCCGTTGTTTTAATAATATAATGTAACGATTTAGAAATTTCCACATATATTGCTTTAAGAAATTCCGTATATAACACTACGGTGTGCTTATCCATTTGGTACGACCTTGGTAAATGTTTAATTTATTGAATTTATCACTATAATTGATTTTCAACTTAATTTTACTCGAATGACTTTCAAAGTATGATATTTTACAAAGTTTAAAGTATATCGTTGCGACGTGCTTATCTTTTTTCTTTACGTCTTGAACCGAGTTGTGAATAGTAATTTACAAGTAATCGAAGCATAACGAACATGTTATCAAAACTACCTCACGATTTAGTTTTTCAAAATTTATATGTAATAGAAACGTTGATAAAAAAAAGTAAGCACGTCGCAATGATATATTCGGATTTTTATAATGTAGTACATTATTAATTTATTATACAAAATAAAATGTAATGTGAGTTGGCTTTGATAACACGTACATTTGTACTTCGATTTCTTGTACAATGCAACTCATAAATCGGTTTCAAAAAATAAAATATTTCGAGACAGACAAAAATAGTCGCTTTGCAATTACACACTTGAAATTTTATAAAATTTCTTATCTTAAAAGTTACAGAGAAAAACTAAATATACTAAAATTGCTTAATTATAATAATAAAATATATATAGCGGAGGACTCGAATCAGAAGAAATGATTTGTAAGTAGAAATTCAACTAATAAAAATGCTTCATTTAATCATATATTATTTAATTGTAGGTTTTCTCTTTTAATAGCTAACTATATTAAATTTGTAACTTATTTTCAAAATACATATTAAAACAAGTAATTTAGAGTGTAAGCTAAATTACGAGTTGTGTGGAATAAATTTCAAGTTGTGTATGGTAAAGTGTAAGATAAGTTTTGATATGTGTAGTATAAAATTCGATATTGTGTAGGATATATGTAATATAAAATTTTATGTGTGTAAGATAATATGAAATTGAGTAATTAATTAGAGATGATTTTTTTAAACGACAATTTTTTTTGAATGACAAATATTACTTCTACACTATCACAAGAATTATTCTAAATTATCATCCTTGCACCTGTTTGAAACTTGGACCTCTCTTTTAAGAGGCAAGTGCCTCTACCAAGTTGTCTAGCCCTACATTGGCGAGAAAAAAATAATTAACGTAGTTATAAACTATTCAAACAAAATGTTGATACATTAAAAAGTTGTATTTTTTTTTCACAGTAGCATATATGGTGGTGTTCTAGAGTGAACAATAGTGTATTTGTGAACTGAGTAAACAAAACTTGACCATTGATTTACATCATCAAATCGTAAAATACACTAGTGTATTTTCATCATCAAATAGTGTATTTCTTATCATCAAATCCTGGCCATTGATTTACACTTGTGTATTGATAATCAAGGGCTAGGATTAGTTCACACATTTCAATATCAAGGGGGTTGTTCACGAATGAACATAATTAAAAACACACTTTTTTTTAAATCGCTACTTTTCGCCCCCCCCCCCCCCAAAATTTTTTTTCGAACGAAAAGTAACGATTTTAATAAAAAAAACTTTTTTAGCATTTAGTTGTGGTGTTTAACTTTAGGGTTTAGTTTTTAGCATTTAGACTGGGTGGGGTGGGGGGTTAGGTTTTTGGGGGGTGGGGCGGGGGTTAGGGTTTTTTTTTTTTTTTTTTTTTTTTGTTGGGGGGGGGGGGAGGGTGTTAGGTTTTGTTTAGGTTTTTGGATGGTAGTGGGGTGGGGGTGGGTGTTTAGGGTTTGGTTGGTGGTGGCGTGGGTTTATTTTGTTATGTTCACATTGGTTCTTGCAGTAAGAGTGGTTCTCAAATGACTAAAGCTTTGATTAGCGAATGACTAACATTAGTGTGTTTTATGTTGATTATCATGTCGTGTTTTATATTCATAGTTCTACGATGGTGTGTTTGAAGTTTTTATGGACTGTTAGGGTTTGAATATTGTGTTTTAGTGATGTTCACTCTGTTATTTGTGGGTTTTAAGTGCGTTTTATGGCTGAAATTGTGGTGTTTTATGACTTTGTACACTTTGTAGGAAAAGTGGACTTTTTAGCCGAACCCTACCATATATAGATATAGGTACGGTACGGGATCAGGAGAAAACGCTCTAAAGTGTGAGAACGGATCCTGGCCTAACACGTGGCACACGACATAGTGAAGGGCGGAGGGGCTTTTTTGTACTTTTATATTCTTTTTTTTAAACGCGTCTCACAACACCTCTCCATTTTTTGGCATTTAACAAATACATGACGTTTTTATTGTTTTTTTAGATCATGAGCATAGTAAATATTTTGGCGTTATATGTGCGCCCCCAAATTAAATAAAATCATTTAGTACTTATAAGTTATTTTCCTCTATGGCGTTTCCGAAATTCATTAGGCGTTTTCTAGATTTGAACAGTTTATATAGGTTATCAAGGTAAATTGCTTGGCGTTCATGACGGTTTTTAAATTTATTAGAAATTTAAAAGAGTACAGCTAAGACGAAATCAAACAAAAACTTTTTCTAAGATGATTGGTATATAGTAAAATATGGCGTTTTGAGTTGGTGTGTTTGATGTTTGGGTTTTTTGGAGTTTCTAAGATGAATGGTATATAGTAGTAAATATGGCGTTTGGGGTTCGATGTGTTTAATGAATGTCTGAGATGTTGTTTATATAGGATGTATGTTGGCGCATAATGGCGTCTTATTCATGAGTTTGGCGTTTTGGGTAGAGAAGTCTAAAGACCCCTTTACCCTTAATGAAACACGTCCACTTAATAGAATGTGTTATTTACGAAAACGCCACCGCGCCAATCTAGTCTATAGATTGTTTTGATCGGACGATCCATAACCGTTCTCACTGTTCTCACACTTTTCAACGTTTATATACATATATATATATATATATATATATATATATATATATATATATATACATGGTTAGGATCGTGTGAGAAACAATAGACTAATTGAGAAACATTCTGGACCACACATTTTCCCTAAGCCTTTCGTAATATACATATATGTATAGTTTAAAAGTGATTATATACATATGTGTATAATTCAAGATTTGACAATATACATATATGTATATAATGAATTTTAAACTATACATGTGTGTATAGGGGGAAGTTCATTTGAGAAGAAAAATTAATTGAGAACAAAAAGAACAAAGGGTAAAATTGTAAAACATAAAATACTTTTTTCTATCTTATTTATTATTATCTTTGACTAATTAATTAGTCAAAATACTATCATTCTCCACAATAAAAAATGTTGCCTACACACATCAAAATTTATTTTACACATTTCGAAATTTATCCTACACATATTGAAATGTATCCTACACATATCGAAATTTATTATACACAACTTGTAATTTATCCTAAATATCTCGTAACTTATCCTACATTCTAAATTATTATTTTTTAAATATATATATTTTTTTTAAAAATAAGTTACAAATTTAATGTAGTTAATTAATGAGGAAGACTACTAATTAATGATCTATTTAAGTTTATCAATATAACTTTACAATAATATTAAATACAAATATTAAATGAAGCAAAATAAAGCATTTTTATTAGTTAAAAATTCTTCTTTTCTTCTTCTTATAATTTTTTTTTTCTCCTTTGAACTCCCCACTATGTGTATATTAGAATAAATCTTAGGGAAATGTATAGTGTAGAATGTTTCTCAAATTTCTCAAATATGATAGACTTATAGGGTAGGGTTCATTTGAGAACCACTCTTATTGCGAGAACCAATGTGAACAAAAGAAAATAAACTCACCCACCACTACCCAAAACCTAAACACCCATCACCCTAAAACCTAAATGCCCCCACCCCCACCTCTTAAAAAAAGCATACCTCACCAAAAAAAACCTAATCCCCACCACCACCAAAAACCCTAAAAAAACCCTAACCTAACCCCCCACACAAAATCCTAAAAAAACCTAACCCCCCGCCTACCACCCACCGAAAACCAAAAAAAACCTAACCCCTACCCCTACCCACCAAAAACCTAAACACCTCACCCACCCAAGCTAAATGTTAAAAACTAAATCATAAAGCTAAACCTCACAACTAAATGCTAAAAAGTTTTTTTTTTTTATTAAAAATTGTTAAATTTCATCACTAAAAAAAACTGAACAACAGCACCGATGCACATGTGCAACGATACTTTTTTGTTCAATTTTTTTTTTATAAAAAACGTTAAATGTCGTTACTAAAAACAATAGTACCGCTACACATGTGCATGCGTATGCACATGTGCATTGGTATTGTTGTTCAGTTTTTAGTAACAAAATGTAGCGTTTTTTTGTAAAAAAATTATTTTTGTGTGTTTTTAACCTTTTTAGGGATTTTTCGTTGTGTTCATATTGGTTCTCGCGGTTTTCGCAATAAAGGGTGATTTCTAACGGATCCTTATCCTCTATATAGATAATTTTCACAACATAATATTACCATTCACCTATAAATTTATATGGATTTCATTATATCCTATACATATTCAAAAACACGTCGAGAAAGTAATTATAAAAGTTGTACACATTAAGTTAGAAGTGAAATCAATATTTTTTTAGATGTAAACTTCATTAAAACATTAAACATGCCTCAAACCGAGGCGACCAAAATCGACATTACAACATTACAAATTTACACCAATATCTCAAGAGATGGACCCCCTTTATGCCTAGCCGAGAACCACAAAAACCCTATCAATCTAATTTCGTTAATGATGCTATCCAACTTCACCGAAATGTTAAATTTGTTTCCGTTTCTAGCTCTCCAAATGGCTGAGCAGCCAACACGAATAAGGCCCATAAGCACGTCTTTTTCTTTCCTTTCAAACCAACATAAACATGAATGTCAAGCAGGTCTCTAAATGTGAATGCAAACATGTTTTGAATCATGGAAGCATAATAGCAAAAGGTGAAAAGGTGATCCACCGTCTCGTCACTTTGAATTTGGATTCACGTACGATATGTGTGATTACATATTTAAGATAATCCAGGTGAATGTGTATTACGCGGTCGTAATGAAACACGTGTTACTACGTCTTTACACTTTACCGAAATCCACTATAAATTATTTTAATCTCTTTTCTTTATATACACAATGCTCTACTTTAAAAATTACCAACATCTTTCTATTAAAAATAACAGTGTAGGACTAAAAAAAGATTTAAATTTTGTATCCTAAAATAGATTATAAATAGTCAAGGTTTCATAAACGAGAACGTGGAAACGTATAATAACTAGTGGATTTTCCAGCATTCAGTATTTGAATTATGTTGGTTTGGTTCATTACAGTGTCGGTATGTTATTGAGACTTAGTATAGCAACCGAAAGAGATATGTTTAAGAGAATAATGACACGTGTTATACATCGATTTATAACCATAACAACGAATACATGTACCGGTCGGATAATATCGATACCGACACCGATGTTATTTGGTCAGAATCAGTTTGGTTCGTCACAACACCAATAAGACCGTAGAGAAAACCATAAAAATGAATATTGGTATCGGAACCGATGTTATAGATGGTGTAGGCTCAGTTTGTCACGATAAAGAACAAAAAAATCAATTATATTTTACATGTATGGTTTTGAGCAAAACTTTTATCGAAACACGACAGTATATTCAGAATTCTACAAAACATTACATTATATTATTAGAATAACAAAAACGGTAAACGACATCACTTTATAGAAAATAAACTAAATGTGATGTAACTTTGGTAACATGTATTTTCTGTTTTAATTACTTGTACATTACCACTTACAACTCGGTTTCAAAATAGAACTATATCAAGACGTAGATAAAAAATGGGCACGTCGTAACGATATACACGGAATTTTATAGAATATTGTATGTTGAAAGTTATAATAGAAAACAATATACACTTAAAGTTGAGGGAATGACTGGTAACGACAAAGTCAAACTGATATGGGATGAGTAGATGATGCATGATTTGTTAGAATTTCATCTGTAAGAAGATATGGTCGAAGATAGAAGTTGAATAAACTTTTAGTGGAAGGTAAAGATTTTATCATAGGTTTGTCTTTGGACTCTAGTTTTTGCCTACAGTTAGGTTTACTTATAGTTTTGTTTGTCTTAGCCTTCGTTTTGCTTTGGATAATATAGTTTTTTTTTTTTTTTTTTTTGTAATTTTTATTTTATTGATAATTACTACTAAATTAATCGACAAAATCGATCTGAAAAAACCGAAAGTAGCAGGTCGGTTAATTGTTTTTTGAAAATCAAAAGTAGCAGGTCGGTTATGGTTACCAAAGTTTCCATACTCACCATAATCGAACCAACATGTTGTAAAATCGTTGTCGGATTTTCGACTTTTCACCATCTTTTAATAGTTGATGCTTTTGGTTAAATGTTTGTTAGAATTTACGAGTTATATCATATCATTTTGGTTGAATTTGTTTGAATTTATTATTTATATTATATTTTTTTGTTTGAATATTCGGTATTAATATTATAGATTATAGTATATTTTTTAATACTATGTAATACATTAATATATACAAAAGTGTAATAATAATTTATTTCTTAGTCAAAATTTTCTTTGAATTATTTTTAGCTAGTCGTAAATTTATTGTTAACCACTCGTTATAAACATCAAAACCGATTAACCATAACTACCATAACCGACCGGTTATGGTTATGATTATCAATTAACCAACATCATGGTTATGGTTATGGTTTTTGGCTAAAACCTACCCATGTATATCCCTAAGTAGTATTGTCATTTGTTTGTTTTGATTTCCCTTAGCCAAATTTTGTGTTATTTGGTTTAATACACTATACATGAAAAAAAAAAAATTGGTTTTTAGAATGGTAGGTCTTGATGCAAGAAACCTCTCTGCCTAGATGTCTGCCTTTGTCTCACATTCCTTGTATCTTATGTAGTTTTTTCATTGAGATTTTACCGGATATGTTTATTTTTTTTTATGAACAAGAAAATATGTTAGTAAAACGAAAAACCATTGAAATTCTGGGACTGTTTAGTGTTTATGTACCAATTTCTGGGAAAAAAAAGGAGCTGCTCAACTCGGGAGTCCAGCGTATAGACTTTGAAAGTGGTCAAACCTGGTTGGTCAAATTATTCATAATTTTCAAAATTCGGACTTAATATCCGTACTTCATTTTTGAGCCTTAACTAAAGTAAACAAATTTTATATTTTTAAGCCTTAACTATTTTACAAACACAATAATATTTAACATCACAGATCATTTTTTATGATAGTATCTAAAATATGTGTGTTGAAATCACATTATAAACCTACTTTTCGTCGGATAAGTATTTTTGATATTCACATAAAACAAAAGAAAATTGATCTTTCAAGAAGACCGACCAAATTTGTTCAACATATGACCCGTTCATAAATGCAAGACATTTTCAAAAACCATAGCTTCACACGTTGCCTTGAAATAGGAAAAAAAAAAAAAAAAAAGAAAGAAAGAGAGAGAGAGGTGTTTACATAAAAGGAGATAGCAACAACTCTCAAAAAGAAAGGGACTAGGTTCACAAGCCTTTAAAATAGGATCATGCTAATTACACACGGCCAAAATAATTTTCACACCCTTAAGCGTCGCGCTATGGCCAAAGCGGGGCGCTTAGGGCGACAAAAGTTGATACGAGGTTTCGAATGACTGATTGACTGACAGACTGACAGACATAAAGGTGATACGAGGTTTCAGTCGCCCCGTGAACCCTAAGCGCCGCGCTTTGGCCATAGCGCGGCGCTTCGACCGCAAATGTTGCCTTTAAATCCCTGGACAGACTCGACATTCATAATTCGGATTGTTTTTTGTCGATCTTCTTTGCTCTATTAGTTACATGTTTTGAAAAAACGATGTCGTGGTTAAGTAATTATCTTTTCGGTCAATATTCTGACGAGTCAGTTGTTCCTGATTCTTACGAGGGGACCGCTATTTCTGACTCGTTTGAGAAACCGGTGTCGTCCAACTTGAGGGAGACAGAGGTTGTATCTGGCATTCATTATCGTGATAACACGGTGCAGCTGGATTTGAATACCCCTGTGGAGGACCCTTACGCACAACAAGGTTATTCGAATTTCGGTTACGGTGGCGACTATAGCTTTGTACAGCAGGAGTGTTATCCAAACGACAGTTACGGTTGCCAACAGAGCTTACAAGGTTATTCGAATTTCGGTTACGGTGGCGAGCAAAGCTTTGTACAGCAGGAGTGTTATCCAAACCAGAGTTACGGTTGTGAACAGAGCTTTGTACATCAAGTCTATTCGAACCTCGGTGACGATGGTGAGCCGGAGGATGTGTCTGTTGACGAGGAAGGTTGTTACCCGGTTACATTTTCGTTTGATACAACGCAGACCTTTTCGTCACGTAAAGAGTTGGTGCGTTGGGTACAAGACACGGCAAAAGACAATGGTTACCTCATTGTGACTAAGAGGTCGAATAAAAGAGGAGAGAATTACAAGATTTGGTTTCAATGTACTTTTGGTGGGGAGCATAAGAGTGTAGCTACACAGAGGAAAACGGGTAGCAAGAAAATAGGCTGCCCGTTCGAGATGATCGGGTTTTCGGAATCATCCGGAAGTGTTTGGAGGATCGAGGTGACGAAGGCGAAGCATAACCACACTCCTATTGAAAACTTCGAGGGTCACGCGTATGCGAGAAGGCTTTCTTCGGAGGATAAAAAACTGGTTAAGGAGTTGGCAGAGCAAGATATTCCCAACCAAAGTATCTGGCGAACGCTGACAAAAAACAATCCGGCTAGAAAGCTTATTCCGAAAGATATACACAACGTTGTTCAGAAGATCAACGCCGAAAAAAATGTCGGTAAGTCTCCGATGCAAAAACTTGAAAACATTCTTATCGAAAAAAATTACACTTATTACATGCGCACGAATGAGATATCGAACGAAGTTGAAGACGTCTTCTTTGTTCACGAAAAATCATTCACTATGTGGTGTGCCTTCCCGCATGTGCTATTGATTGACGCCACATACAAAACGAACATGTACAACCTGCCATTTGTTCAGGTCGTAGGCATGACGTCGACAAACAAATCGTTTACGGCTGCTTGTGCGGTAATTTCCGCTGAGAAGTCAGAGAACTACCTATGGGTGTTGCAGAGGATCAAGTCTATGCTGGCAGGATGTATGGAACCGCGCGTGATTTTAACAGACAGGGATTTTGCGCTAATGAACGCGTGTGAACAAGTTTTTCCAAAAGCGCATAAGTATCTTTGTCCGTTCCATATTCAACAAAATATTAATAAGAACAGCAAGAAGAAATTCTCTGACAAGGAGTGGAAAGAATTCGTACGTACATTTTGGACATTGTGCGAGTCTACGACCGAGGAAATATACAGGTATAACTTGGAAAACCTTGAAGCACAGTTGAAAGAAGCTGACCGTGAACGTGAGTATTTCTTACATAATTATGTTCAAATTTTATATAATAACAAAAACTGACTATTTACGTTTTTTAATTGTAGAGGTTTTTGATTATTTGAAGAAATCCTGGTTGGATCCGTACCGTGAAAAGTTTGTATCTTGCTGGATTAACCAAACTATCAACTTTCACCAAACTACGACCAACAGGGTTGAGGGCATGCATGCAACATTAAAAAGTCACTTTCCAAGTCATCGCAACACACTGGATAAACTTGTACTGTATGTTGATCATGTTGTTGATAGACAATACGCCGAGATTAGAAGTAGCTTTGAAACAAGCCTCCGAAAAGTGATGACGCACCACAAGAAGCAACCCATGCTTGCATATATTCTCAGAAAGGTTTCAATATATGCGATTGAGCTTTTGAGTATGGAACTAAAACGTAAGGAAGACGGGTTGAGAGCCTACGGTGCAAGCTGTGGTTGCCAACTTTTTACCAGCTGTGGTTTGCCATGTGCCTGTCGTTTGGAAAAGTTGGAAAATAAAGGTAATTAATATTTTTGACCTTTCTCGTTATGATTTTGCCACCTAATTTGTTTTCATCCACAGGTCAGCAAATCCGGATCACACACATAGACGTGTTTTGGAAGAAGCTTGACTTCAAGCCTGCAAGGAATAACATAGAGGATATCGATGTAGACGCGGAATTTGAAAAATTGAAAAAACAGATCGATCCAACACCCCCTCAAGTGAAAAGGAGCTTCTTTGAAAAGTTTCAGCAAATCCTCAATCCAGGGAACAATAACAAAAAACCTCCTGCTGTTCTGAAGAAAACTCGTGGTCGCCCGACATTGAAAACGCAGGAAGAAAGAAAGGTTGAAACCGCTAGACAAAGCTCTTACATTTCGTCAGAAGAAACTTGGGTCGATGCCTCAGACGATCTTCCCCGTCACAGCTCGTACATATCAGCCGAAGATTCTAGAAGAGAAAAGAATACCAAACCGCTCAACCTACACCCTGATTTCCCGAATATCAAGCTCGGTCCTAAGACGGATATAGCGATCCGCAACTACGCATCTCAGATTCCCAAAGTGATCCATCCATACATCGTTAGAATAAAGGACGTGAAACCAGATGGTCATTGTGGATTTCGATCGGTGGCTGTTGGGTTAGGAGTGAAACAAAATTCATATTTGAAGATCCGGGAACAACTTCTAAAGGAGTTACGTATGAACGAATCGCTTTGGAGGCAGGTTTTCGATCCGGAAAACATAGGACATTATGATGCGCTGGTTAAACGGATCGATTTCAAGGGGGTGGGACGAGCAGGTATCGAAAATTACATGTCAATGCCTGAGACGAGGTTTCTTATTGCCCAACGATACGGTGTGATTGTTCACAACTTCGACATTCGTGGGAGCGATACAATTTTCCCTCTGTTGGGCGGGCCAAACGAAGCTGAGGAACCTCACCTGGTAGTTGCGGTTGTGTTCGTCGACAATGGGCATTTCATACATGTAGAGCTTGGAGGTTGTTATCCAATGCCTCCCCCAAACCTACTCTGGACAGCGAACAGAACAGAGCGCGCAGCAGCCTGGCATACATTATACAGGGATCAGATCAACACGTACGAAATGCTTACGTATCGTGCCCCTGACCTTAATGTAACCCCATATGTTCACGATGTATCTTAAATGTGTTTAATAATAATCACGTTTGTGTTTGTTCAATATACGCGTTACATCACGTTAAAAACCGAATGTCACCGACACGACCCAATCAGATTCAATACGCACTTGTACGACCTGAAATAACAATATACATCATAATACTACAATTAATGAAAAAATACGTCATGTTCATGTACGGTAGGCGGCTGATACACATAAAACTTCTCACAGGAGTACTTGTGCTTTCAAACCTAAATGATACGAGATAACGGAATAAGACATCACACGTAACCGATTTGATTCGGAACTTACAGTATAGTCCATATATATTAAAAAATGATGTATAATGGAAAAAACGGAAAATTTAGACTATTTATCGACGCGTTTGTGAATTAAAAACAATTTTAAAAAATTTTAAAAATGCCCAAAACGCCCCGCTATGGTCATAACGCAGCGTTTTGGGTCCAAAGTGCCGCGCTATGGCCATAGCGGGGAGCTTTGGTCCCTCGTTATACACTGAAGCGGGGTGTCTTCTCCCCCACTTCACCCAAACACAAAAAACACACACTAAGGTGCGATCTCACACACTCGAGCCGTTTTCGAAGATTTTTCGAGCTTTTCAACCGCTAAAAGGTGCGAGGTAAAACCCTTAATCTTTGCTTTCACACATGTTGATTGTTGATTTGTGTTGATAGTTGGGCTCGATCGGTGGCTGTTTGGGTTCTGTTCTTCAGAATGAAGAACCAAAGCGCCGCGCCGAGGCCAAAGCGGGGCGCTTTGGTTCATGTTTATTTTTTTTTTGTTATTTGTTTAATTATTATTAATTGTTTATTAATATTTGTTTAATAATTATTATTTCTTTAATATTAATTGTTTATTAATATTTGTTTAATAATTATTATTTTAATTATTATTAATTGTTTATTGATATTTGTTTAATATTATTATTTGTTTATTAATATTTGTTTAATATTATTATTTATTTAATATTATTATTTATTTAATATTATTTATTTTATATTATTAATTGTTTATTAATAGTTGTTTAATAATTATTATTTGTTTAATATTAATTGTTTATTAATATTTGTTTAATATTAATTGTTTATTAATATTTGTTTAATAATTATTATTTTAATTATTATTAATTGTTTATTAATATTTGTTTAATATTATTATTTGTTTATTAATATTTGTTTAATATTATTATTTATTTAACATTATTTTTTTAATATTATTATTTATTTAATATTATTATTTATTTAATATTATTTATTTAATATTATTAATTGTTTATTAATATTTGTTTAATAATTATTATTTGTTTAGTATTAATTGTTTATTAATATTTGTTTAATAATTATTATTTTAATTATTATTAATTGTTTATTAATATTTGTTTAATATTATTATTTGTTTATTAATATTTGTTTAATATTATTATTTATTTAATATTATTATTTATTTAATATTATTTATTTAATATTATTATTTGTTTAATATTATTATTTATTTAATATTATTTGTTTAATATTATTGTTTATTTAATATTATTTATTTAATATTATTTGTTTAATATAATTTATTTAATATTATTTATTTAATATTATTATTTATTTAACATTATTTGTTTAATTAATATTATTATTTGATCAACGTGCAGGGATGGATTTATCCGATGAGGAGATTGAGCATATGGAGGCTGAGGGATTGGTGGGGGACGAGGAGGAGCCGGCATGTCCGTATCTTCAGTTTCCGATGGGGTCACGGGCGAGGGGGAGATGCGCTAGGTTGCGCACCATAGAGATTGGGGAGCATGTAGGCATAGACTTGGAGCTGCTGACTACCCTGGGAGAGGTCGAGCGGGCGCGTGAGATAGTTGGGCTAGATACTCCTTGGTCGCGCCTATTTGAGTTAGCGATTGAGGACTTGTACCCTGAGCTTACGGTCGAGTTTTGCTCTACGTTTACATACGCGCCGCATCCGGCGGATTACGTGGAGGACCCTGATTTTCCAGTCCACGAGGTTACATTCCGTCTCGCCGGTCAGCAGTTTGAGATGAGTGTGCGGGAGTTTGCTGTCCACACAGGTTTGTACATTGAGCCTGAGCTGGATACTGATTTATATACGCAGGCGGTTACGATGATGGACAGGCAGACGCTTATCAGTTTCTGGAGGGTCATTTCCAGGGCTCCCTTTGGGAAATCCTGGCAAAAGGCCACCACCATTAGAGACCCCTTGTACCGATACCTGCACCATGTTATCGCGTCGACTATTGTGCCGCGGGGTTCCAGCAAGGAGAAGGTCAACCTCAGTGACCTTTTCTTTCTATACTGCCTACTACGCCGCCAGCCCTGCGATCTAGCAGCCAGCCTGGTAGAGTACTTTTCTACTGCATACCACCGGCAGCTCCGCGGGTTTCTTCACATTGGCTCATTTATCACCGCCATTGCACGCTCGCTAGGGATCGTGCCCGAGCATGATCCGCTGTTGTCCGATCCGGTCCCGTCATCGAGGTTGGGCCGCGCGTCAGTAGTCGCTATGCAGATCACCCGTACCTTTGATGTCGGTCTGAGGTTCAGGGGTGCTGACGGGCTGATTTGGCAGCCGAGGGTGTTGCCGGAGGTCATCCCGGTTGTTATTGAGGCGAGGCCTGGAGTGTTAGCCCCTCCTGATGTTCAGCGGGCCGCTCGGCGGGCTCAGCTACAGGCTCTGGGCATCGATGAGCCTGAGGCTCAGGCTCAGGAGGATCCGGCGCAGGAGGAGCGGGTCGAGGAGGTCCCGGTACCACCAGTTCAGCCAGCTCCTGAGCCGCCACAGTACCCGCAGCACGTTTACGCTGACCTGCCTCCGGCAGCACGTGAGGTGGCTCGGGACTTCGACCGGCGCCTCAGACGTCAGGGCGCACGCATTGACTGGATCGTCCAGACGCTCGTTGATCTACGAGAGCTCGCTGGGTTGCCTCCACTTCCCCTCCCACCGTCCCCACCGCACGAGGATTAGTACATTACTTTGTTTGTTCAGTGTTTTGTTATATATTATGTACTTAGTTGTACCTTTTTGTTGTGTATTGTATGTACAAACTGATATATATATATATATATATATATATATATATATATTGCAGTTAATCTTCTATTTACATCACGTTGGTTCTGGATTGTTTACGTTTAATTCTTATGGCTTTCTGTACATTTTATTTAACGTGTTCGTTTTAATTTAACAAAATAAACAACGTTAAGAACTTATATTATACACATTCTATAAAAATAATGACGTAATGACGTAATTATAAAACAATGTTAATTTAACAAAATAAACAACGTTTTAATTCAAAAAGGCAACATTCAATCATTCAAAAACAAATTCCCATTCACAACGGCAACTCTCACATAAAAATAAACAACGTTAATTTAACAAAATAAACAATGTTTTAATTCAAAAAGGCAACATTCAACCAAAAATCCCTACCAAACTAACCCACATCAACCCCAAATCAACCCCAACCAATCTGTTTAAAAATGCACATCCAAAGCGCCTCGCTATGGCCAAAGCGGGGCGCTTTGGCTTTGGTCAACAGACAAGGACTGACTGCGGGGCGCTTTGGCTTGGTCAACAGACAAGGACTGACTTCTGTCAGTCCTTGTCTGTTGACCAAAGCCAAAGCGCCCCGCTTTGGCCATAGCGAGGCGCTTTGGATGTGCAAAAAGACAACAGCCGTGTGCGAATAGACCAAGCCTTAAAATATGAAGGTGGTTTTTATTTCAATAAAATAATTTTACCCTTATTAAATTTATACTTTTACCTTCCTTTTGTATGTTACTAGTTTTTGCCTCGTCTGCGTTGCAGATGCTAAACTGATATAAAAATACACATAGAAATTAGTTTTTTTAAGTAAAAGTATGTAAAGGGGTAACTTTAGAACTTTAAAAACTTGAGGGGATCAAAATGAGATTTTACAAAAAAATAGCGAACGAATGGAAACTTATTATATTTTATGTTAATTAAGAGATATAATAAAAAGATGAACATATAAAAAATAGAAATGTAATATTTATTTAAACTTAAATAAAATTAGATGTTAGTACCCAAATTTGTTACATTGATAAAACTAAAAAGAATGGAAGCGTATTTTAGTCATTATATTGATAATTTTGGTGTTGGTACCAAAAGGTGTTACAAAATTAAAACCATAAAACCTAAACCTGTTAAAAAAAGTTAATACCTAAAAGACGAAACTAACTATAAACCACATAATTAATTTGTGTAATTAAGGGGCTGTTTGGTAGCCTCTTGATGACCATTCAGATGCTACATTTTAATGGTTTAAAACCTCTGAATGAATAAGAGATAACCTCAAGTCTGAATGGTAATGGTTAAGAGGTAACATCTGAATGGTAAATCATCACATGTCACATTCTTCTATATTCTCAATGGTAAAATTCATAATGGTTCCATTAAGAGGTAGCCCTTAATAACCATTTAGAGGCTAGCAAAGAGCCCTAACTCTAAAATTCAAAGAATGAAGAATTCGAGTTTAACTGTATTTGGGTGGGGGAGCAATTATGGGAGGTGTGTTAAGAGTGTTGATTTTTATTTATTTTTAATTAATAAATTAATAAATAACCTACTCATATAAACCCATCTCAACCTTGGGTTCCTCCACCATTGATCTAATGTTTTGCAGTTTATCATGTTTAGCCAATGCCGACTTTTTTGGTTCCAGCAATGATTTGTTCAGAGATGAAAATGGGTGGGGTTGTCTCAAACGAAGATCGGTGATGTAGTTTAAGTGGTTTTGTTTGTTTTAATTTCAAAATAAAGAATAATTTTATTGTAACAAAAAGACACCAATTTTGATAAACATTTTATAAAACATTCAGTTTGATAAATATTTTTCTTCACAACACCTATTTGGAAGAAAAAAAACTCCGTTTTCATATCGATCATAAACTGATTATCTCAAAAAAAAAAAAAAAAAGCAAATCATCAATTGACCCATTTGGCCATTTTGACCGTATTTTGGAGACCCATTTTACAAAGAATAGTTACAAATTATAAATTATAAAGAGTAATAATATATCTTTTTACTAAACTATTATTTTATTAAAAGATTATTACACCTGATAAAATCAAAAGTCATAAGAATAATTAGATCTTTATTATAAAAACACCTGATAAAATCAAAAGTCATAAGAATAATTAGATCTTTATTATAAAAACTTCAATAGTAAATGCTAAGTAACAATATCATTATTTCTAGCGAAACAGGAGAAAGAAGGACAAACGATATCAATTAGAAGACATTTATCATCGGGGTTGGTGGTCCTTTGGTAAGACAAAGCCTATTAAAACACATAAGTATGAACTCTTGAGTTCAAGTCTCATAAAAACAAAAAAATCGATCGTTAAAAAAAACTAGAAGACATTTAACTACAATTAAATATATGTTTTGTTTAAAAGGAAACAATTATTATTGAGCAAGCCAAAATTATTAAGAGCTCAAAAGACAAAAGGTATGAAAGAACAATATATAATCAAGTACTTTGAGCCCACTTTAGTTAGGGTAGTAACGCATGGCATGACTGGGTCCGGTCTACGAAAGCGTATTTGGTTACCCTTTTCATATCTTCTCGAACCTTTTATTTTCTGTAATTTCCCTAAAATTATATATGAAATTAAGAAGGTATATATTGTAAAATAAAAAAAAATGTATTATGATTTCTTGTAAAAATTAAAAAACCATTTGAACTTGATAATGATATATTTTATACCGCTAAGTAAAAGTCAGAACGTACTAACATATTAAGTCAGAAAAGAAATTTCCTAAGGATTTGAATGTTTAAACTTTAAATATATAGACTTGGAATATAACATTAAAAAAAAACTTATTCTTTTCATAAATACAGAATAATTGGTTGACCCTAAATCAGGACTAATTGCATAGTTTGGTATAAATTAAGGGCCTTGTTGGTAGACTGTTCTGCCAAGAATCGATCAATCCTGTGTATGTTCGCTTGTGTCAAGTGTCAACAAGTGATTAGTGTTGCAGTTAAAAATTTTAGAGCATCTCACATGTAGTGGAAGAAATAAATAATGTCTACACCCTTGCGCGTTTTGTGTTATGTGGCAGTTCAGTCAATAATGGGGCATTATGTGGCGTTTTTCTATAATGAGTGTAGTGGAAATGTAGACATTGTGGGGCATTATGTTAAAAAGGGTGTAATAAAATCAAATAAAAAAAACCATCAAAAAATGTTATTGGACAAACAAAAAGATCATGGTGATTGGCCAAAACCATTGAAGCAAGACGCGGAAAAAAGCATGCCAAAAACATTTTTTTTATAAAAAAACACCCCCGGGGACGGAAGATGGGCGTTGTGGGACGTTTTTTTAGGGAAAAAACGCTCAAAACCCCCCATTGGGGGTGTTCTTACAAACTCAATTAGTCAAAGTGATTTCAAAGATTTGTATTTAATAATTGACTAGAATTGTTTTAAACTAGTGTTTAAAACCCGCGTTGCTGGCACGTGAGTCGTAAAACGCTAAGTAGCAAGCAAACGAAGGTCAAAATTGGAGAAAATTATAAAACAAAAACATTAATCTATACTGGCATGTGAATTTATACCGTTACGTGCCATAAAACGTAGACAAATATAAACACAAACTTATACTGCGAGTTGGAATAAAATGTAGAGAAACTCGAATATATATAAAAAAAGCTTTAACCTGAAGAAAAAAAAAGATAAAACTTGAAGACTATATAAACCACTTTAACTAAATTAACTAAAAAACAATTAAAATAAACTTTGTTACATGATAAAAACCATTAAAAACAAAAGAGGCACTGTTCCTGTTGGTGCACTTGTGTCTGTACTTTGTCTGTATTTTGTAATGTATAAAACGATGTCTTTTGTCTGTTGTGTTTACGTCTTTTGTTATGTTGTTTATGTGTTGGAATGTGTGTTTGACCAAGTCAACCATCCTCCTGGTTTGACTTGGCCAAACAGTCAACACTTAGTGTGTAAAACTTGTATGCTTCGAAAGATGTCATCGAAGGATGGATTGTATCCTTCGATGACCTCGAAAGATGATCTTTCGATGGATACTTATGGACCTCGAAGGATATACCATCCTTCGAGGTATGTTTGGATCCTTCGATATCTTTCGATAGTAATTCTGGTCGATAGATGATCCTTCGACCAGAATGCCTGATCCTTCGTGCATGTCTGTCTGATATGGGTATATATATCACATGAGGCTTTTCACTTCATAGTGAGTTCTTGGCAGACACTTAGAAAGATATTGAGAGCATTTGTGAGTGAACCCAAGGTCTTGTAAGAGAGCATTTCAGTTTGGTCAAGGTCTGTAACCGTGTCCACTGAAATACAAGAGAAAACTTTGATACTTTGCTTGTCTACTCTTTCTCTTTGTAATCTTTGCTTTCATCTAAACTACGGTTTGCACTCTAGCTTGGATTCCGCACTTGCTAGAGTGTTAAACATAACAAGGAATAGGTTTATCCTCAACCTTCGAGGGACCTACAAGTGGTATCAGAGCCGTGGCTCTTTTCCTTGTTAAAACCGGGTTTGTGCAAGACTTTGGTTGTGTTTGGACAAAAACTTTCTTGGTTTAGCACCCGTTTTTAGTGTGTTTCTTGCATTTTTTACCATAAAAACGTGTTCTAAACTAACCGGGTGTGTTACGGGAAGGTTTGGGTAACTTAAAATCTTGTTTTGAAAGGGTTGCTATTTTTCCGGCCAAAATTCCGGTTGAATTCCGGTACTGGTTGTGGATAAGAAGCTTCCTTTTTGGGCAACTTTTTCAAAGTTGGTGAAAAGTTGGTGCAGAAACATCCCTTCTGCCGAAAGTTGGCTCACCAACCACATCAACCTGTCACCAACTTGTCAACGTCTGTGTCAGTGTGTCAGACGTAGTCGAAAGATACCTTTCGAACTCGAAAGATCATCCTTCGATCAAGGAGGTTCGATAGATAACCATCCTTCGAGCATCCTTCGAAGTCAGTGAGTTGTCTTTCGAGCCAAGGAATCTTTTCGAAAGATATATCCTTCGAGTTACTGTTTTCCTTCGAAAGATAAGGATCCTTCGTGTAGGAGGATCTTTCGAAGTGATTGTTCGAAACTCAACAGTGATCCTTCGAACACTGTTGATCCTTCGAACAAGTGTCATCTTTCGAGCATCTTTCGAGTCTTATCTGTTTAGACTTAACAGTTTGTGATTTTCAGGTCCTTCGATCCTAGATCCTTCGACAGTTTGTTATCCTTCAAAGTTTTAACATAGTTTGTGAAAATTTATTTTTTTTTAAATCAATTTTCACCTAATATATTAAATATAAAATGGGAACAAACGGTCAATGGGATCCATCTGCGTGGACTACAACAACTTTGACTCCACAGTCATCATCTACGCAATCATCAACCACGCAATCTGCGCCAGAGTTCAACAAAACTGCATGGATGCAAGCTATTGCCCCAACTCAAGCTGCAATGATAACTGCAAATCAATGGGCATTGGTCACTAATCAAAGCAGCAGCATTCAAGCAATGATGCAGAACGATAGTGAAACTGGTACAAGCACAAAACCGCCAAAACTTAATCACATCAATGATTGGGGATGGTGGAAAGAAAGGCTGAGAACTTATGTTCAGGGGCAAGGTCAAGATCTATGGATGTGTTTCTTCACTCCATTTGAAAATGAGTTGGAAGTTGCAGGATCAAATCCAGAAACTTACAGCACAATGTCTGACGAAGATAAGAAGAAGTTTGAATTGGAAAAGAAAGCATTTATGATTCTCACGCAGGCTCTTCACAGAGACATATACCACCAGTTCGTCTACTGTACGACTACCAAAAATTTGTGGGATATGCTCACGTTAAGGTGTGAAGGAAATGCTCAATCAAGGAAGATCAAGCAGGAGCTGCTAAAGAAAGAGTTTGAAGGTTTTACCTGCATGGAGAATGAAGGTCTAGCAGAGTTGTCTACAAGATTTCACCATCTGTTGAGTGAAATGTTTGCCTTCAGAGTCTCTGCCACTCCACAAGAAATGGTGAAGAGATTTGCTGATGGCTTACCAGCAAAGTGGAGCAGTTATCTTGAAATCCTAAAGGAAAACGGTGTTCTGGACACAATCACCGTTTATGAGCTAATACAGAAATTGGAAAACAAAGATGTGGAAGAAAAGCTCAAGGCGAAAAGAACAATCACTCCTCAGAATCCAGAGATGTATTTTGGGATTGCAGGTGGTATTACTGGAGAAAAGCCAGCTTCTCAGCATGCTAAGCTTCAAACAACGTTCATCTCCAACACCGGACCTTCAACAGCAAATCAATTTGATCCTTCAGCATACACAATGATGTATTCAAGACCAGATTCATCTTCTCAACAACAACAACAACAGACAGCTCAACAATTCACTCCACCGCCTTTCCTGGATCCTAACAGAGCTCAACAGCAACAACCACAACAGCAGGGATTTTATGGAAGTTCTTCAAGCTTTCAAGCTACTTCCAATCCGAACACTGTCAGATTGGATACTTCCAATTTTTCAAAAGTCAGTGTTGAGATAGCCAAGGAACATATGGAGATGTTGAACACCTTGGTTAGCGCCTACTGTGGGTTGGTTGCGGGTCAGATTGGAAATATCAACCTAACCAACGAAGATTATCAGCAGGTTGATAAAGAAGAGTTTGAGATGATGGATATAAAGTGGGCTCTTGCTAGTGCTATCCGTAGAGCTAAAGAGTTTATGGAGAGAACGGGGAGAACCAACTTGGAAAGCAACAACAACACCAAGTATGGTTTTGATAAGAATGCTGTCACCTGCTTCAACTGTGGTGAAAAGGGTCATTTCAAGCGGGAATGTCAGAAACCACCCAAGCAAGGCAATCAGAATCCTTTCAGGAATCAAAGACAGCCTCAGCAACAACAGAACAATTCTGACAGACAAATAGTTCCCGTGGGAGGAAATACATCTGGAACCACAAACTCTAACTCTAATCCCCACAGAGGATTAGTTGTTCAAGCTGATGAGATTTGCAACTGGAATCTTCAGCTTGGTGAAGGAGGAAATGGTGGAACAGCATGTTATGCTAAGGTGGTTGAAAAGGTTGAAGAACCCGTGTCTGCTGGTGAATCTTCAGAAGATGAAGATAGCTCGGGTTACAGTGGAAGTATGGATGGAGAATCACTTGATGCTGGTGATTTATCAAGTGAGGCTTTAGATCTGGAGGTTGATGAGCTATTGGCTGATGCTGAAGCTTTATGCAAGAGAAGATCTATTCTTTGCCAGAAAGCTGCTGGAACTTCTGAGAAGCTTTCTCAATTTTTCTCTGAAGATGGATCTTTTTCTTTTCATACAGCCTTCATGGCTCATGTTGAAGGACAAACCTCTCAGGTATGTGATTCTAAACCTGACTCTATTTCTGCTGCTGTTGAATGTGCTAAATGTCTTGAATATGCAGAAAAGGAAAGTCTTTTTGAAATCACACACAAACACAATCAAGAATTGATTGTTGATCTTTCTAAAGCAACTGAGGCTAACTTGTTTTTAACAAGAAATGAAAAAGAGTTTAAAGCAACAATTGCGTCATTAAAACATGATGTTTCTGAACTTCAAAAGGCTGTTTTGAGAAAACAACATGCTAATAATAATTGGATTGACACAATTGAAAAACAAATGGTAGAGTTAGCTACAGCTCGATGCGAATGTGAAACAATCAAGCAGAAATTGGAAAGCTATTCCAATTCCCGCTATGTTTTGGATCACATTATTGATGTTCAAAGGAAAAAGGGGGATGCAAAATGTATTGGTTACAAATCATGCCCTCCCCCGATGAATCACAATTATTCCAAATTGCCTAATGACGAGGATATGCCCCGTTTTGAACCTACTGTGCCACTCGGTCTAGATGACTTTGCAGCAGGCCTCGGGTTCACAACTGGTACATCATCCTCGGGGCAATCTGAATCTGAGAATGTGAAAAATTCATCGTCTGTTAAGGAACAGAGTTCTCCGATTATTGAGGATGCTGATTCTTCGGACGATGAATCTGAAGAAAATGAGAAACCACAGTCTAACTCAGTTACACCAGACATTCCAATTGAGAATCACATCCTGTGTGATCTACCAGTGAAACCGAGTAAGGCTGAAACACCAAAGGCAATGAAGCCCAGGGTACCTAGCATTGAAAAGAATAACTTGTTGTATACGCTCAAGGGAGACAGCAAAATTTATTCTGACAGAGATTTTCCAATCAAAAATGTAAATCAAGATTTAATTGAGAAAATTTTTGAAGGACGAACTGATAAGTTTTTGGGAAACAAAGGTAACAAAGTGACGGTCACTCAATGTGAACCAATTCCGTGTGAGCTAATTAGAAAACAATACGGAAACCAAAAACTGCCAGTTGAGCGAAAACAACAAGTGAATTCTGGAAAGGGTAAGGGCCAGGTACAGGAAAAGAGGGCTCAAAACAAGAATGCTCAAGCACCAAAGGCTCAGCAGCCTAAGACTGAACAACCAAGGGTTCAACAACCTAAAGTTGAGCAGTCTAAGGCTCCTCAACCTAAGGCTGCACAACCTAAAATTCAACAATCTAAGGTTGAGCAACCTAAGGTTCAAAGGGTGCAAAACAAAAGAGCTCCAGCTAAGAAAAGAGAACAGAAAGTGAACTTTGTTGGATCAAAGGGTACGGACAAACTTGAAACATTTCAAAATAAATCTAACATTGATTTTGTAAAACAAGTTAGAATTTTAAAGAGAAATGATGAGAACAATTATACCCAACACACCAATGGATGTGACTTAGGTCCAAGCACATCTAGATCACAAAGTTCAGTATCTGGTTTTTCGTCTGGTCATCAACACGTTTCTCCGAGGTTTGTAGAGCGGAGAATGTGTTTTGAATGTGGAACAGTTGGGCACATTGTAAGATATTGCCCATACTTGCAAAAATTGAAGGGAAAAACAAGTGCTCCCCAAGAAACCAATTACCAAAAACAACCGATTTCCCCGAAACAAGACCCACGTGTCTTGAAAGAAAGGGAAAAGAAGGTAAAACAAAAGGACAAAAAGGTAATTGAGAAGGCCTTAAAATCAGAGGTCAAGGATGAAAAACCTGTACAAGCCAAACCTACAAGTGTAAAACCAGTAAATGCAAAAACAATTAAATCAAATACTGGTAAGGGACAACAAGCTTGGAAACAAAAACAGGTAATTCAGTCAGGGGGAGCACCAGAGGTTTTATTTCCTAATCATCAAGTGATTGAGATCACTTTCCTTGATGATCAAGGACGACCCAAGTCAACAAAGGCTTGGGTCCCCCTCTCAAACTGATGTGTTAATTGCATGTGCAGGCGGCTCCAGGAGGAACTATTAATAGTCTTTGGATTGTTGATAGTGGGGCTTCCAGGCACATGACTGGCGACTATTGTCTTCTTTTCGATGTGCGAAGTATAAGAGGAGGATATGTTGCGTTTGCTGGAGACAAAGGAGGGTATATCACCGGCGAGGGAATGATCTCAAATGGAATTGTGAGTTTCGACAAAATCAATTATGTGCAACAGTTGGATCACAATCTCCTGAGTGTTTCTCAAATCTGCGACAAGAAGTTCACCGTGCATTTTGATGATGCCGGTTGTTATGTGCTGAAGCCAGGATTCAAGATTCCCGCTGAATGGATTCTCTTATCAGCACCAAGAGTTAATGATTTGTATGTTCTTGATATGAGCCAAGCAATAACTCAGTCAAAACAAGTTACTTGCTTTATTTCAAAAGCCACTGAAAAGGAGACGATCTCTTGGCACAGACGAATGGGTCATATTCACCTCAGAAAAATGAATCACCTTGTCAAAAACAACTTGGTGAGAGGTGTCAATGTGAAGAACTTTCAACTTCAAGATGTCTGTGTGCCATGTCAGAAAGGGAAGCAGACCAAGAAATCACATCCATTGAAGAAGGTTAACACTGTCAACATGCCACTCGAGCGTTTGCATATGGACCTTTTCGGCCCAGTCAAACACAAGAGTGTGCACGGAGAAGTTTTCTGCTTGGTAGTTACTGATGACTATTCAAGATTTTCATGGGTTGACTTCATGGTTCACAAGAGCGAGACTCCAGAAATTCTGAAGAATTTGATCACCTTGTTGGAAAATCTGTATAATCTAAAGGTGAGGCGAATTCGAATCGACAACGGTACCGAGTTCAAAAACAGGGTTATGGATGAGTTTTGCACTGCAAAAGGAATCCTTCATGAATACAGCTCTCGGTACACGCCACAACAAAATGGAGTCGCTGAAAGAAAGAACAGAACCTTAATTGAGACTGCAAGAACCATGTTGGTTGAGTCTCAGCTTCCAGTTCGATTCTAGACTGAAGCTGTTGCCTCGGCTTGCTACACGTTAAACATGGTTCTAACAGTGAAAAGACATGGAAAAACGTGCTTCGAACTCCTACACAAGAAGACTCCTGACTTGGAATATCTAGAACCTTTTGGTGCACCATGTACCATGATTGAACCTGATGGGAAGTTTGGTGCCAAGGCTATCGAAGGTTACTTCCTTGGGTATGCTACTCCTAATCTGCGAGTATGGAACCTGACTACCAAAAGGATTGAAGAATGGGGTGAAGTAAGAGTTCAAAGATATTCTAATCCTCCGAAGCCTTCTGGAGATCCATGGATGTTCGATTATGATGGTCTTTTCGACTCATTTAATCTGCCGACATTTGATGATGATAATGCAATTGCTCAAATGTTGTCTGAAAGCGAGAATGCGACTGGCTCTCAGTTAGCTCGTCCAATCATTGTTGACTCACAAGCGTCTTCTTCTGTCAACAATCTCGTTTCAAATGAGGTGTTTAATGATGCTGTCGATTACAATTTGTCATCGGAAGATGAGGAGTATGTTGATACAAATGATGGTGAAGCACTGCGTCCAGTTCAAGGTACTTCAGAAGCAACGGATCCAGTGTCTGCGCCAATTATCCAAGAAGAAAATGCATCATCTTCTACAACTCACCAGCTTCAGAATGATATCGGGAATTTAAATATCACTAACTTGAGGTCAAATGTTGACGTTCCTCCAGTTACTGAAACCCGAATTCATAACATTCATCCTCAGCAGAATATAATAGGTGATGTTCTCAGTGGTGTAAGGACAAGAAATCAAATCAGAAACAACGAAAATGCTGGCTTGTATGCTGAGATACGAGAATCGGGACAACAAAATGATTGGTCTTTCGCCTGCTATGTTAGCCAAGAAGAGCCTAAATCTTGGAAGGAGGCATTGAAAGATGATTCCTGGGTGGAAGCAATGCAAGAAGAACTTCAGCAGTTCGAGAAGTTGGGCGTATGGAAATTGGTTGATAGGCCCGACAACTACAAGAAGATCGGAACTCGCTGGGTGTTTAAGTGCAAAAAGGACGACCGTGGGATTGTTGAGCAAGGTTAGTGGTTCAAGGCTTCAGTCAGATTGAAGGTATTGACTACAATGAAGTGTATGCACCTGTTGCTCGTCTGGAGGCTATTAGAATCTTTCTAGCCTACGCATCCTTCAAGAAATTCAAGGTGTACCAGATGGACGTTAAAAGTGCTTTTCTACACGGAGTAGTCGAAGAGGAAGTATATGTCAAGCAACCGCCGGGGTTTGAAGATCCATTACATCCTGACAGGGTTTTACTTCTTAACAAGGCATTATATGGTCTTCATCAAGCACCTCGGGCTTGGTATGAAACGTTGTCTACCTACCTACTAAGCAATGGTTTTAGACGGGGTTTGATCGACTGTACCCTCTTCATCAAAGAAAAAGGTGAAGATCTTCTGTTGGTACAAGTGTATGTCGATGACATTATTTTTGGTTCTACCGATGATAAGTTATGCAAGGAATTTGAAAAGGTGATGCAAGATCGATTCGAGATGAGTGCGACGGGTGAAATGACGTTCTTCTTGGGTTTGCAAGTTAATCAGTCCGAATCTGGAATTTTTATCCATCAAACCAAGTACGTCGGAGACATCTTGAGCCGATTCCAGATGTCCGATACGAAGCCAATTTCTATTCCTCTACCGCAGAATCACGGGCTTACTCCGGATGAAGAAGGGGATGCTGTGGATTCTTCACTTTATCGTGCTATGATTGGATCTTTAATGTATCTCACTGCATCAAGACCCGACATTATGTATCCAACTTGTCTTCTCGCTAGGTATCAAGCGAATCCGAAGGTCTCTCACTATGCTGCTGTCAAAAGGATCTTTCGTTATCTGAAGAGTTACCCTGACACCGGGTTATGGTACCCTAAGGATGATAACTTCGATCTTAAAGCTTTCAGTGATTCTGATTTCGGCGGCTGCAAGAAAGATGGAAAATCAACTACAGCAGGATGTCAGTTCTTAGGCAATCGCCTAGTCACTTGGCAATGCAAGAAGCAGACATGTGTGGCTACGTCTACATGTGAAGCAGAATACATTGCTGCGTCTAGTTGCTGCTCCCAGGTTCTATGGATCCAACAACAGATGCGGGACTACGGTTTTGAATTCCTAACTACTCCTATTTATGTTGATAATGAGGCTGCCTTACAGATCACTAGAAATCCTGTACAGCACTCGAAAACGAAGCACATCGATATTAAATATCACTTCATACGTGATTGCTTTGAAAAGAGACTTATCGATGTGGTTCATATTCATACCGACCACCAACGTGCCGACCTTTTTACCAAAGCATTTGATAAATCACGATTTGATTATTTACTTTTGGTAAACGGCATTAAGGTGAAGCAAGAGTAACCGATATCAGGAAATCGTTTTTGTAAATATTTTTCTAAAAACCAAAAATCCAAAAATATTTTTACTTCACTTTATTTTTGAATTTTAGGGGGAGAAAATTCAGAAAAACACAAAAACAATAGAAAAACAAAAATGAGTTTCTTGGTAATATAAGAGAAAGTGATATTACATCAGAGGTCGGTTGAAACATGTTTCTAAAAATCAAAAGAAAAAGAAAATGATAAGTAGCTCTACTAATGAAAAACCACAAAAATACAAAAATATGTCTTTAATTTATTTACTTTCTGCATTTAAGGGGGAGAAAATTCAGAAAAACACAAAAACAATAGAAAAACAAAAATGAGTTTCTTGGTAATATAAGAGAAAGTGATATTACATCAGAGGTCGGTTGAAACATGTTTCTAAAAATCAAAAGAAAAAGAAAATGATAAGTAGCTCTACTAATGATGTACCGGTAGACTCACGATCATTTTAAAGTATGCAGGAGATATAAACATAACAGACTGAAAACCGCGTGGGAACCGTTCATTGGCATATGGTCTTGGTACCGAAATTTCGTTTGATAGATTGCCGAGGTTCTGAGATATTCGGGGTTTATGCTGTTTATCATCTGGGTATCATGGTTGTTTCTATAAAAGACAAAGTCTAAGTTCTTCCATGATACCATACATACGTGTACATATCTCATACTGCATTCGACCTCAATAAGTGATAAACAATCACATGTCCATCAAAATAAGTGATAATATATCACATTTATCCGGGAGTCAAGTTCGTCTCTCTGCTGTACGGAAGTACTGACCTGTTCACGGACTTGCTCCTGTGCCCTCATGCATTGAAACTCAAGTTCCTCATCAATAAGTGATTCTATCACATAGGGCTTGTTTTCAAATTCAAATAATTGACTTGTTCACATTGTAAATACATACGTTAAAAACGGATGATAAATGGTATACTCCCCAGTATGATGAACTCTCGTGCATACCTTGATACGGGAATGTGTCGTGAGTGGATGAACACCGGTCGGTAAGTATAAATCATACCTTAAACGTATCTCATTGTATTATGATTACACTTGATCGCTGAGTTTAAGTGGACAACAATATCGGTAATTGTGGTAGAATACTTATCCACCTCTGTAAAAGAATTTTAAAAGGAAATGTGTTTTGACAAAAGACCGCAAGCTGATATGATTCTCTTCGCCAGAAACTCGCAAAAATATTGTTGTGTTTGTACATATTTACTTACTGCTTTATTTACTGCTTTATTTTTTAAACAGTTTTTGTCGTTTGGTGCATATCAGCACGACATTAGCGGTGATGTCGTTTGATAACATTCAAAGGATTTTAAAATTGTTGCCTTTTATTTTATCAAACCACAAAATCCAAAAAGATTTTCAATTTAACTTTATTTTTGATTGAATGATGTTGGTGCTCGATCCGATACCTGACAAGCCGAAATACTTCATAAAATTAACCTTGCAGAACTTCATAACGGACAACTTTTCAAAATGGTCATTTCTGAAAAACCTCCAAAATTTAAAGGGTGTAAATTGGAATTTCCCAAAAATCCAAAGTGTTGGTGGGAAATCTGATCCTTCGACGAAGCAATGGCCCTCGAAAGATCAGATGGTCAAGAAAGTCAATGAAAGTCAGCTGTTTAGGTCGAAAGATACTTTGGTCAACGAAGGATTTGACCAGTTGATCCTTCGAGTTGACCAGACCCTTTGAAAGATGATTTAGATCGAAGGATAGCTTTCGAAGAATTCCAAAATATCTGGTATCCTTCGATCCAGATCCTTCAAATATCTGGATCCTTCGAGCCACATATGGATCTTTCGAGATAAAGATCATCCTTCGAGACAACTATTCATCTTTCGAATGGTCTTGAGTCCTTCGAGGCGGTTGGACTTTCGAGGTCAGGGTATAAAAGGCATCTTCTTCTTCATTTGTTCATTATCAGTTTCAAAAAGTTCATCAAAAACCTCTCATCCTTCCGAAACTCTGCCGAAATTTCTAACAAACTTAAAGTATCAGAATTTGTAGAAATTACTCGGTAGGATTGATGATCATGCTTATCAGAACAAACCTTAATACAATCTAGAACTTTATAAAATCTTCATTTGATCATGTTTTTGTTCATATTTTCAGTTTGTGAAATCATGTATGAAATGAGATTTTGTATACAAGTGCATTGAAAATGAGTAGTTTTAGGTTGTTGATCATTGTTTGTTAAAATGAAACAGGTTTTTGTTTGGAATCTTGTTGTTAAGTGTTGGGTTTGGGTAAAACAGGGGTTTGATTAGGGTTTATGGTCAAAAATTTGATGCATGTGTTCTTGTTTGAGTCCGGGTTGGGTCAAAATCATGATGTGTTTGAAATAATGAATGATGTTGTTTTTGACATAAAACTCACTTGAACAAAATGTAAAACAAACCACCGGAAAAACAAATCACCGGAAAACACTTAAAATCATACCGGAAAAATATGCCGTTGAACAGTAGCCGGAGCGAAGGATGATGATGACTCATCACCTCGATAGATGTGATGAACAACATCCTTCGAGGTGATTCTCGAAAGATGTTAGATTTCACGAAGGATCATCCTTCGATTTGATCAACCTTCGAAGGATCAAGACATCTTTCAAATTTCTTGATTCTTCGAAAGATGATCTTTCGATATGGTTGTTATCCTTCGGAGAAAGTGACATCCTTCGAACCATTTTTCATCTTTCAAACCATGCCATCCTTCGTGCCATGATTCAATCTTTCGATGGATATATTGGATCCTTCGAAGAGTTCAACACTTAGAATTTTTCAAGAAATTGAAAATTTTCTAAGTGTGGAATTCCAATGTTGACCGTTTGACCTTTTCTTATTACGTGTCAATGTGATGTGCAGAAATGGCACCGAAAGCGAAAAAGGAGCGGGCAAAGCCAACAAAGAAGGAGAAATCGGAAGTTGAAGCTATGTCTGAATCTAGACATAATATGGCTGCATATTTACAACCGGAAGGCAGTATCAGTCCGGAGTTTGCTGGCATCATGGAGTACCTTCACCGCTCGCGCATCAATTATGCTATCACAACGCAATACATTGCCTATCAGTCGCACATCAAGGCATTCTGGAGTTCTGCTGGGATTGAAACGGTAGATAATAAGGAAGTGATCAGGGCTACTGTTGCTGAAAAACCTGTGGTTATTACTGAAAACACTATCAGAGAACGTCTACGACTTGGAGATCAACCGGAAGATCCTACTTCTATCGATCTACAATGTCAACGGGGGTTACTGATGAGGCTGCGGTACAGCGACGATGTTCTGGCTAATCAAATCAACAAGAAGTATATGCCACTTCGGTATAAGTTCTTGCTGCATATTCTTATTCATTGCCTGAGCAACAAGCGTTCTGGGTATGACTTGTCACCGATCGATTTGACTGGATTGTTTACAGCGTTGATTCTGAACAAGCCGTTTAACATATCTCGCTATATCTTCGACAACCTAAAGGAAAACGCTCGAAGGCCACTTTCGTCTGCAACACAGCGAACATCCACCAAGTTCTGGTTATATCCCAGGTTTCTGCAGATGATGATAGATGATCAGATTCCTGATCTTGCTAAAGCCGAGGCAGATGTTCTTCCTGTGAATCCAATGAACGAACGCACTCTGCTGATCTTCAAATCTATGGCCGCTTATAAGGAATCCGACCCAATTAGGAAACTGATTGGTCATCTTAATATTCCTAACTATGAGGCACCGCAACACCACAAATGGCGACATGACGCAAGTGATTCTGACGATGAAGAACCAAGGTTGATTGCTTTGGCTGACACTCAGCTTGGAGCTAAACATGGAATCAAGGCAACTAGAAGGTCTGCTGGTAGTTCTAGTGCTGCAGCACAAGTTGAGGTTGACGTAAATGTTGCTGCTGAAGAGGTTCAGGAAATGTCTGTAGATCCTGATGTTCGTGTTAGTACTGGTGGTGATGGTGGTGCTGTAGTTGTTGAAACGGGTGGTAGTGCTGGTGGTACTGGTGGTGATGCTGGTCAGTCTGTTACTGTTGCGACTGACAATGGAAAAGGCAAGATAGATGAGGCGAGGAAGGTAGTTGATGAAAGCAGTTCACCTTCTGAAGAGGAAGGAGGTTCTGATGATGGTGGTTCTTCGTCTGAGGATGATAATCCTCCTCCTCCAGGGATGATGAAAGTCTTTGATAAACGCGGGAATCCTCGATTTGTGCGTATCAAGAAGACGGGTGATTCTGGAGACTCTGACACGGATGAAGATTATACGCTTACTTCTCCGGGTTTTATCAGAAAGAGGAAAGCTAAACGACAAGGTACTCATGCGTCAAAGAAAGCTGCTGGTGATTCCTCTGTTCCTGTCTCTGTCCAGCCTTCATCTGCTCCTGAGCAGCAGGTTCCTTCCTCTGGTGATCAATTTACTGAAAAAGAGACGCTGGAGTTAATGTCTTCTCCTCAGAGGTCTTCTGGGACACGACAGGTGACTGTTGATCAACAGCCACCTGAAACTCCCACCTCAGGTACACATGCTCGACCCCCTCTCACTATTACTGGTCCTACAGGTGCCTCGGGTCTGGCTGGTCAGTCTGGTTCTTCAAGACCTGAGCCTTCAAGGCCAACTCTGGCAGAAACCTTGTCTGGATTTTCTGAAGCTGACAAGATACAATTCCTGATTGAACAAGTCAGTGAATTGGGATCTATAGTTGGTCGACACACAAGAACTATTGAAGAATATCGTGTCCAGCGTAAACAGGATGCAATGGCACACAATCATCTGTGTAAAATTGTTGAAGCTCAGAATATTAAGATCAAGGAACAGGCTGATGAAATCGAAAGGTTAAAAGAGGCAAACAGGGCACGAGATAGGGAGGTGGAAATTATGAAGAGGCATAGTACTAACTTGGAGACTCAGGCGAAGGCGTTAAGGGAAAAGGTTAGTAGTCGTGATGATAGACTGATGGAAGCCTTCAAACCCATGTATACAAACTTCAATAAGGTTCATTCGATGGTTGGTACATTGTGGAATGAAAGGTGCAAAACCTTAGGGATAGTTCCCTCAAGGCGTGAGGATGATCAAGATGATGATGCAGCTAATCCAGATCAAACAACTGCCTCAGGCTCCGGTGCAACTGCATCCGGTGCTGCAGGCGGATCTGGTACTCCTCAAGATACTCCGTCTGCTCCTCCTACAGCTTCTACAGGCCCAACTGAGCAGACTGAAACACTGGAAATGTCTGTAGGCCCTGAACAGATTAGCCTGGAACCGGAAACATTTACTACAGATCTCCCTGAATCTTCAAGTGCCCAGAAACATCATCCTGTGACGGGTGAACTGCTGGAAGAGGGAGAGTTTATTTCTGAGATGACTGATGAACAGATTTCGATTTTGACTGATTTGGATGAAGTTGCTGTGTGTATGATTGATGCTACTCCGCTGGTACAGGATCAAACTGATTTCTCCTCAATTGAAGAAATCTTCATCAGTTCTGATTCTGAACGTCCTGTGTATGTTGGAAAGGACAATGCGGAGGTGAATGCCCTTGATGATGACTTTGTTGCTGAAAAGACTGCAGAGTTCGCCAATCTTTCTTCTGATTCGCCATCAGCTCAGGAAAGCCGTGAGAAAACAGTTAATGAATGGCGAGCGGATTTCCTTGCTAGGAATCCTCCTCCGCTCGCTCCGTTGGAACAGGCTAACTATATGATGCTGGAGAAAAATCAGGCTCGGGGTCGCATCATTAGCTGGATGTTTGTCAAAGATCTTCACTGCATGGTCGTGAAAAGAGAAACGGGTCTTCAGTATTTCAGAACTCTCCTTAGTATTCTCACACTTCCATATTATGATGTTGCAGTGTTAGCCCAGCTAGATGTAATCAATCGAGCTAAAGAACAGATGGTGGATCTATTCGCTAAGAAAATCAGGTTAGAAAGGAGATTGGGTTGGAAGGATCCTCTGTACAAGCCTCAGTTTCCAAGATACGAGCAGATCAGGTTTACACTTGATCCAGAGACAAACACAGCTCGTTATCGTTTGGTATACGATCCTCCCAAGGTGATGAAGAAGATTCCGTTACTGAAGATGAAGACCGACTTTCTTGAAAACTTCCGTTGCTGGGTTTACGATGCTGATACTGGAGAAGCGGTGATCCTTTTCAGGGATAATCAAGAGAACTTCAGGATAATAGATCCGATGTGGATTACAGATATGTCCAGATCGGATATTATTGTTTTGAAAGATCATGAGATAAACTACTTAGTTCAGGATCGAGATCAAGCTATGAAGTTTCAAAGGATGGCCCGATATTGCTTCAATCTGCTGGTCAACGCAGGAAGTGCATGGTCATCACATCATTTGACCGTGGAAAAGACGTCCGAGACTTAAGACACGAAGACCAAGACAAAGCTACAGCCAAGGGGGAGTTTGTTGGTGCACTTGTGTCTGTACTTTGTCTGTATTTTGTAATGTATAAAACGATGTCTTTTGTCTGTTGTGTTTACGTCTTTTGTTATGTTGTTTATGTGTTGGAATGTGTGTTTGACCAAGTCAACCATCCTCCTGGTTTGACTTGGCCAAACAGTCAACACTTAGTGTGTAAAACTTGTATGCTTCGAAAGATGTCATCGAAGGATGGATTGTATCCTTCGATGACCTCGAAAGATGATCTTTCGATGGATACTTATGGACCTCGAAGGATATACCATCCTTCGAGGTATGTTTGGATCCTTCGATATCTTTCGATGGTAATTCTGGTCGATAGATGATCCTTCGACCAGAATGCCTGATCCTTCGTGCATGTCTGTCTGATATGGGTATATATATCACATGAGGGTTTTCACTTCATAGTGAGTTCTTGGCAGACACTTAGAAAGATATTGAGAGCATTTGTGAGTGAACCCAAGGTCTTGTAAGAGAGCATTTCAGTTTGGTCAAGGTCTGTAACCGTGTCCACTGAAATACAAGAGAAAACTTTGATACTTTGCTTGTCTACTCTTTCTCTTTGTAATCTTTGCTTTCATCTAAACTACGGTTTGCACTCTAGCTTGGATTCCACACTTGCTAGAGTGTTAAACATAACAAGGAATAGGTTTATCCTCAACCTCCGAGGGACCTACAGTTCCTAAGAACATATCTCAATTGTTATTATATAATAATTTTAGGATTAATTTCATATATGACCTTACAAACTTAAAAATTTCCATATATTTATTAAACTGTTTTTAAAGAATTGAGTGTGTGTGTGTGTGTGTATATATATATATAGGGTAAGGTTCTAGCGTGAACAACCTCCCAAGAGTGAACTGCGTGAATAAATCTTGACCGCTGATTAATATGATCTTGATTATTTAGAGGGGTGGTATGATTGTAATTAATAAGTTTGATTTTATTGTTTTATTAAAATTAAAAGGGTAGAAATGTAATTATATTATTTTGCTTATTTAAAACTAGGAAAGAAAATTATTTCCAATAATAAGAGAGTAAATCCTGTAAATATACCATGTATTATACACATGTGTATTATCGTGTTGGAATGTATAGAACAGTAGAACATAGCAGTACACATGTGTACTACGGAGGTAAGACAACAATGTTGCGGGTCACATGTGTACTATACCATGTATTATACACATGTGTACTATCATGTTGGAATGTATAGAACACAGCAGTACACATGTGTACTACGGAGCTAAGAGTTATACACATTAAAAAAGATGACTGAAAACTCTAGTTCAACCAAAAAAAGACTAAAACTATAATTCGAATCTTGCTACTATGACCAAAAACAATGACAATATTAAAATAAGTTAAGATTATCCTAACATATTTAAAATAAGTAACTGTTTTGTGGATGTCGAAAATGGTGGTAACTGATGATGATTTAAATATGTTAGGATTTTGAAATTAATAAGGCAATAATTTAAATTCAATATTTATATAAAGTTACAATCTTACCCTTGTTAAATGTATATTGAATCAATGGTTCAGATCAGTTCACGCGGTTCACTCTTGGAAATTTGTTCACGTTTGAACCTAATCCTATATATATATATATATATATATATATATATATATATATATATATATATATATATATATGATATTTCAGCGATTTTATAATGATATATATGATATTGAAATTGTTCGTAAACTATTTTTTGTTTTAGTTAATTTAAATAAATATAACATTTTTAAGTGTTGTAGCCTGTAGGGGTGGGGGTGGTCATTATACATCACTCACTCATCACTCAGAACATCCAATCAAGTTCTGCCATTTATCAACCATTATTCCATCACTCATAACCTTTTTTAGACTAGTGGGTATGCAGAGCCTCATCCCTAAGGGGATGGGCCGCCACGTTGGCGCCACGTAGGAGTTGTTTGGAGGGGATGGACCTAGGGGGTGGGGGATGAACCCCTCTATGTATATATATATATATATATGTATGTATGTATAGGTATATGTGAGAGAAGGGAGGAGAAGGGAGGCCCATCGAGATCGTCTAGAGGGAGCCGGAAAGGACGGGGCGAGGGGGCGGTGTGGGGGACCAGCGGTGGGCCTCGCCGGGTCTAAGCCGGCCCCCATACCGCTTGGTCTTAGTGGGGGTGGTCATCACTCACAATACCCAACAATACCCATCACTCACAACACTCAACAACCCATCACTCACAACCCTTCAACGCGTGAAGAAATCAACGCATGAAGAAATCCACGAGTGATAGTATATGGTGGCGTCGGTGTGCAAATTGCCATCACGCGTGATGGGCTTCCATCACGGATCCACCCCGCCTCCCCTTATATGTAGTTATAGTGTAGCTTGTCCATTAGTAGCATATGCGTGAACATCTATTTCAATAGTAACAATAATAATAACAACAAAATCTCCATTGCAATCACTAACTACTTGTGGCTACCCAAAATTGTCTTCCTTTCCCTTTTCAATATTCTCCTCCCTTACCTCCAATACACGACGGTTTGTGTTGGTTGTATAATAGTGGTTTAAGGGAAGGATATGGTGGTGGTGGGAAGAGGGAGCTGGCCGGAGGGGTGATGGTATATGAATCTTACGTAGGATGTCACACAAGAGTGGAAGGGGAAGTATATGGTTTAGTTTTAATAATAATGATTAATTAAATTTTATCATGTTTATAAATATATATACTTTCAGTAAATAAAATGAATAGAAATGCAAAAATATGCATCTCACTAATTAATTGAGAAAAGGAATAAAACCATTAGTATAAATAGTTGAGTTTGAAGTAAAACTACTACAGACAAAGTTTAAATAATTAGAAAACGAGTATGGCATTTAGTTGACATTTAGACTATGATATTATTGTTATGATTTGGGTTAAACTAAAAAATAAATAATCTGTATTTTCGAATACTAAATCCCCCCCCACCCCCCTACACACACACACACACACAAAAAAAAAAAAAAAAAAGAAAAAAAAACAAACAAACAAACCTTAAATGTCATTTTCTATTGGATATATACAAGCGTACATACAGTTTGGTTAAAAGACTAGTTTATCTTATACTAAATATATTTATCAAACTAATTTATTAAAAATTTCTGATTGTAAATTAATCCATTTAAAGATACACATACTTTTTACACGTTATCCAAATTAAAAGAGGTATAAAAGGGGTGCTCGTGCTCGAAATTGTTTATTTTTTCAGTCCATTCGCACCTTAATGTTTTGTTAAAATATTATTGTTTGGATGGAGAAAACACTTTATCCTTATTTGTTAAATGGCTTTTTGAGATTTTCGACTTTTCATATTGTATTTATCTCACTTATTATATAACAAACTTTACGACACATATGAGTTAAAAATTCGAAAAAAAGAAACATTGCATCCAAGCTCATTATTCCATAATCATCATTGAAGATGCTTAATATTCCAATTAACAACCTTATATAATATGTGTAAGCAGTGAAAAACTATTATAAAAACAATCTCAAACCGACTTTAATTTCCCAATGTAGAAATATTATTAGAAACCGTATTAGTTTACTTAAAAAAATATTAACATGCTATAACCTTTTTAACTATAGTGTAAAGATCAAACACAAATGGCTCTTAAGATATAACTACACTTAACGTAAGAAGTGAAGGAGATAATTTTTTTTTTTTGAATTTTTTTTCCTGCTGTTTAAGAATGTTGTTTAATTGAAAAATGTAAAATAATCGTGATTTTAAAGTAATAGAGTAATTATTGTAGGGTAATTATAATTACTCTATAAAATTACATAATAACTCTACTTGTGAAAAATCAAGAATTTATTACTATTATTTTTTGAATTATAGAACTAAAATACGTGCTTAATAAGATGACAAAAAAATTCAAACTTTTTTTCTCTTTCACTTTTTACGTTAAGAGTATTTTATATATTAAGATTCATTTTTACAATAATTTAACCCAAACTCTATAATATCAAACAACCGATGTTAGTTCAAAGGCGATGGGATATAATATTTAAACAAGATAACAAACCAACAATATCATTATGTTGCGAGCTGGTGCTTATGTAAAGTGAGGAATGAAAAGGCTTTTTTTTTCTTTTTTTCTAACAAAGAATGGAAAGTCGAAGACAGTTTAGATAGTATTAAAGCGTTAGATTTCTTGTGGTTGAAAGATAAACAGAAATTCAAATCCATTTTTTAGGATAATTGGTGTAATTTTGATTTCTTTCAAGTATGTTGTGGTCAGTTTGTTGTTGTGGACCCTTTCGGGTGTCAGCGGTTTTGTGAATGAAGTTCATCTTTCGAAAAAAGATATCTTACTAAACCAACCAATGTATATGAATTCGGTGACAAGTATGTACATAGTACACTACACACGACAAAGTATGAATAGTCATAACTCCTCATGTCATGGGCACAACACGCTCTCTCGATGTTTCGAACTACGTACGTCTTTGACGGTTGCATCGCTTTCCACATGTTCCTCGTCTTTCCCACACTATATATACATACACCTTTCAATTCCACCAACCATATCACCCTTTCCTTTCTAACGGACAAACTCACAATTAACCAATAAAGAGTTTTTCTTTCAGACAACACGGCTCCGCCATTGGAGAGAAGCTTTTCTTTCAAGAATCTTGTTCTTGATCAAGAAAGCATGTCAAGAACCAATGGCTACAAGGGTTTCTACGAGTTCGTTGGCAATCCAAGGCCGTTTACCGAGCTGGATGCTGCAGCTCTTACGATTCAGAAATTCTACAAGAGCTATCGAACTCGAAGAAATCTTGCAGATTGCGCAGTCGTTGTTGAAGAATTATGGTTCGTTTTTATCATCATAATCGTATAACTATATAATGTAAAATACAACAAATAATAACGTTTTATAAAGATGTTTCTTCAATAGTTAAGCTTTAGCAATGACTAGATCACAAAATAAGCGTACATACATACTCTTTTTAAGTTTTGACACGCCTGCTGTCGCAAATATTAGGGTTAGTAAATAAGTTGCAGTAGGCATTTAGAAATTACATTTCATGATGTATTTTTTTTTGAATAATAAGGTTACAAGCAGATGAAACTATTGATATGAATAACAAGGTTACAAGCAGTTTAATATTTCATTTGCATAAATGGAAATAGGGAAGATATATATATATTTTTTTAATATAATCTTGTCATACAGGTGGAAAGCTTTAGATTTCGCAGCTTTAAAGCGGAGTTCTGTATCGTTTTTCAGCACCGACAAGCCGGAGACTGCCGTATCCAGGTGGGGGCGAGCGTGTACCAGGCTTGCAAAGGTACGACAATTGCGTACCATAAGATCAAGATCGACTGACCTCGTCAAACTTTCAGTCACATATATATAAGTAGTAATATATTTTAAGATTATAAGTTGAACTGCCATGGGCCACGTGTTATATATTTCTTTCATTAAAAAATAAGAATAATGACTTGACAATTTCCTACAAGCATGACCATGACCACTCACCTTCAAAGCAATTGATGTTAATATGTTTGAATATTGACCTATAGAATCAATCAAATGATCCAAGTACATATAATTTACATTTCACTACCCTTATCTTTCATTTATACTAAATTTAGTTTAAATTTTGTTTGATTGTATTAATTATTTCTAGGTTGGAAAAGGCCTATGCAAAGACCAAAAAGCTCAAAAACTAGCCATTTGCCATTGGCTCGAAGCCGTAAGTTAACCACCAATATTCATAGATAAAACGTACTCTTTGATCATAGCAGATATAATTAACTTACTGTTTTTTTGTTCTTTCGATTCGTTTTCACAGATTGATCCGCGCCATCGTTATGGACATAACCTACAATTATACTACAATGTTTGGTTTACAAGTCAAAGTTCACAACCCTTCTTTTACTGGTAATTATATCTTATAAAATAGAGATTGTAAAATTGATTATTTTCAAAATCATTGCAAATTAAACCAAACCATTTCGTGATGAATCTAAGGCGATGCGTGCATTCATACATACATATTATTTTGTGATATTTTCAGGCTCGACGTTGGAGATGGTAAAGAAATAAGCGTCGAAAAATGCCCAAGAAATATACTACAACACCAGTGCATTAAATATCTTGGACCTGTATGGCTTATTCATAACTTTATACACTATTTATTATTCATTTTATAAAGAACTAACTGATATATGTTTATGATTTTATGTTTAAAAAACTAATTTTCATGCTTTCCAAATGTAGAAAGAGAGGGAAGAATATGAAGTGACTATCGAGAATGGAAAATTATTATACAAACAAAGTCGAAGATTTGTGAAAACCGTAGAGGGAACTAAATGGATCTTTGTACTTAGCACGTCAAGAATCTTGTATGTTGGCCAAAAGAAAAAGGGGTTGTTCCAACACTCTAGTTTTCTGGCCGGTGCAGCTACCACAGCGGCCGGGCGAATGGTTGTTCATGATGGAGTCCTCCAGGTACATACGCATGCGCACGTTTTAGTTACAACATATAATACTTAACTGTCTTCAACTGGCAAGAATATAACTAAGCAAGTTAATTAAAATGATAAATCTCATTCAACACAAAGTTTTTTATATATGTTCATATGCATGTGATGACAGGCAATATGGCCATATAGTGGTCATTATCACCCAACCGAAGAAAACTTCAAGGAGTTCGTGTGTTATCTTGAGGAGCATCGCGTTGATTTGACTAATGTTAAGGTAAGATACAACTTATTTCATAATGTATAATCATAGTTGCATGTTTCTTTTATTAAGTTTTTTTTATTTAACTACACAATGTGCAGAAATGTCCATTAGATGACGATGATCCATTTCTCAATGTTACATGTCATGAGAAACCCAAGCTCAATTCAACAAAGGGAAAACTGTCAATAAAAGAAGTACAACCTATAATCGAAGATGTATTGTCGTCCAATAATATCCAGGGTGAGATAAAAGCAAAGCGGGATACTGGAAACATGAAGTCTCCACGATGGACATCCGGGGCGGGTCCTAGGATTGGTTGTGTGCGAGATTACCCAACAAAGTTACAGTTTCAAGCACTTAAACAACTAAATTTGTCACCTAGACAAGTTACAATGGTTAGCAATGGGCCAATCCCTTCACCTAGACCAAGTCCTTGTGTGCACCTTTCTCCGAGACTTGCTAACATGAGCTGGAATAACGAACGCAAAGCCTGAAATCAAACCGATAATCGCTGATTCGTAGTCATTATATAATTGACGTTAGATAGAATTATTCTTTTGGTTGTTGAGTGGGTTCTCTACATATGAATAAGTAGAAGGACCTTTAGTATCATTAATAAATTCTTTGGGGGAGCTTAATGCTGCTTGGATGGGATTAACATATAGTATGGGGGAATAAGAGTAACTATTTTCGACGTAAATGTGCGTGTCTTTGGGTGTCATAAAATCTCCATAAGTCGTCGCTAGCTACAACTCCCTGAGATATTTTATTATTTAAATTAGGGAAATTGGCCTGTAATAATCCCACCTAGACCTTGTTGGCCATTAATAATCCCACCTCAGAATATTCCCCCCACCAGTCCCACCTTTCACATATTTTTCCTACAATGGTCCCCCGTTAAAAAAACTTAACGGAGTTTAGCTTTTTTCCAAATGACAAACAGATTTTTTAGGGCTTTTGATCAGAACGATGATACGAGTCCATTGATGTAAAACTTACTTCAAAATGGTGCTCCAAGTGAATTGATTTTGGTTAATTGGAAATTTAAACACCCGAATTGAAGCGCCGTTTTCATCATTTGGAGCACAGTTTCGAGGCAAGTTTTACATCAATGGACTCGTATCGTCGTTCTAATCAAAAGCCCTAAAAAATCTGTTTGTAATTTGGAAAAAAGCTTAACTCCGTTAAGTTTTTTTAACGAGGGACCATTGTAGGAAAAATAAGTGAAAGGTGGGACCGGTGGGAGGAATATTCTGAGATGGGATTATTAATGGCCAATAAGGTCTAGGTGGGATTATTACAAGCTAATTTCCCTTTAAATTACTTCATTTTTGCTTTCAGGAGAAAATGTCTACTTTTATTTCCTTTCATTTATGATTAGAACATTATGTGTATTCGTATCCATGTATATGTATACACTCCCCTCGATCCTTGCTCCCCTTCAATAAATTCGCTGATATTAACAATTTAACAGCGGTTTAAATGTTGAAGATGACTTACGTAACCAAATGCATTTTTTTACACATCCATGCATACACACTTATATTAGAGCACATTACAATATCCACATCATGAAAAAACTATATTATATTAATTTTATAACCTCGAATGATTTTTATTTGTTGATTATTATACTGACAATTTTTCGTTTTGAATAGAATCTGATTAAAAAACTAACGTGAAATTAATCACATGATTCTTTCAAACTACAAGAGAACTCGACAATCTTTTGTATACTGCACATAAAAATTATAATCATGATGTAAAATTAAGTATATATTAGATATTTTTGTGGAACCAGTTATGAAATTAAAGTATATTGTGGATATTTTTGTGGAACCAGTTATGAAATTAAAGTATATAGTGGATATTTTTGTGGAAACCAGTTATTATTTTTTAATTTAGTTGTATTGATCACAATATTACGCTTAAGATATATATAAATAAGTTTAAATTACCTTAAATTTTAACTTAAATTAGGTGATGTTTATAAATGGTATTGAAAATAAGTGTATATTTAAACAGTAGTAGAGAGAAAAATACGTTTGTTTAACAAAGTTATGTGTTTTATAAGTTTACTTTGAAATTGGAATTGGTATTTAAAATTATTGTATGGTTATAGATGACTTTTCATTAAAAGCTAAAATTATATAAATTTGCCATTCATATTTTAAAATTATTTATTCCTCATCAAACGATATAACTTATGCGTGTAAATTGAGTAATTGAAACACCCCAAATTCCGAGTCAAAATTTTCAAGTTGTAAATGTTGTGGGATTGAAGTGAAAGGTGTTTAGTGTAATAATTTACCTAAACTTGGGAGAAGAGAGGAGAGGAAGTTAAAAACCCTAGTAGCCCTCAAAATAGTCCGTTACATATTTTGTTTTGTTCGGAGTTTTTAGCCTGAGAAAGCACAAATTACCATTAGGGGTGAGCAAGTTTAGGTCCGGACCGAAATAACCGAGAACCGAAAATATACCCAACCCGACCCGAACCCAAGTACCAGGTATTTAGATTGGTTTCAATTTTTCATATAAAATCGGGTCGGGTCGGTTCTCGGTTCTTTTCATGGTGAAACACGACTTGGATCTATGGACCGGAACCGACCCTATATTTAGGGTAGTGAATCGGTTCTGTATTTTATGTTTGATCGGTTCTCAAGTCGGGTCGGGTCGGGTAATGGTCGGGTTTTTCCTTTTGCTCACCCCTAATTACCATCACATCACGTGGGTTCGATAAGGTAAGTCTAGAGAATGTTTTTTTTTTTTTTATTTATTATTATTATTATTACTATTTTTTTTTATCTGAGGATCGATCATGGGGAAGGGGCAACCGCATGAGAGACTGGGCAAGGTGGTGATTCTTGGTCAAAACGATTGACTTGGGAGTGCAGATGGTGATGGTGACAAGGTGATTAGATGATGATTAGGATCCATAGCAACGTCAGCGATCAAGATGATCACCGATAGAGGTCAAGACCATTGACGATGGTCGAATGGTTGTTTTAGACTACAAAAATAACCTTGGTAGGACCGAGGTGTTGATCAGAGTCGAGTGTGAATAACTTTTTGATATATTTCGTTAGTGGGTATCAGATTAAACCAAGTACCCGTGCGAAATGAATTTATTGTTCTTATATATTTTATAAAGTTAATTGAAAACAAAGATTTGAAAGTAAAATGCGGCACGTGTCTAGTTAAAACGTAAAGTTTGGGTTTCGATAGCGAGCCTTGTGATCCGAGTTTCAGTACTAGATGATAACGTAGTGTAAAAATGTTATAATGATAGGTTTGTTGTTTTGGTTAGTAAAAGATAGAAGTCAAGAACGAGTTAGTTTTATACAAGCGTGCTTGCGTGTGCCCATTGAGATTCTTTTTTCGCTAAAAGACTCGCTAAAGTTTTATGTGAAAGTATGATGAAATGAATTGTGATTAGTATTACTTTCATGACATTGGAAAGATATCAAAATATGATTTTGTTATATAGTCATATCCACTACTTGTGTGTATATGTGTTTACTTGTCAATCTGGCAATGGGGGGAGTGTGGCTTTAAGAAGAAAGTAACCTTTGGGCAAAAAGCTTGACATGGTCAGTGTGCTTAGAAAATTGGTGATGTATTCTAGAAAGTGTAGTGTTTGCTGTGGTGACCTAGGCGAGACATGTAGAATCAGGAAACTTTTAATGGCATGAATGTTGAAAGAATGTTTTGAAAGTATCAGCTTAAGCTAACTTATTTAAGCATGTATTTCAGTGGTGGCCTCAACTAGTTAGGACAAGGGTCGTGAGTGACCAGTGGCGCAGGATCAACTTTAGTAATTGGTGAACAGTTAGAATATGATATATGTTTTTAGGGGTCAAGTTATTCTACAAAGGCTTCTAATTGTAAGAAGTGTAAGAAGGATTTATAGAGTGACAAGTGTCCAATGACCTAAAACTAAACCCACTACATCATCACCAAAAACCTAAACACCCACCCCCACCCCACCACCACCCAAAAACCTAACCCCCCCCCCCCCACCCAAAAACCTAAACCCCCTCCCCCCACCCCCCAAAAACCTAAAAAAAAAAACTAAAGCCCCACCCCCACCCAAAAACCTAAACCCCCACCCCTCGGCAAAAAAAAAAAAAAAAAAAAAAAAATTTTTTTTTTTTTAGGGTGGGTGATGTGGGGGGGGGGGGGGGTTTAGTTTTTTGGTGGTGGTGGATGTTTAAAGTTTTTTTTTTGTAGTGGGGTTTTTTTGTGTAGTGGGTTTTTTTAGGTTATTTGACACTTGTCACTCTAAAAATCCTTCTTACACTTCTTACAATTAGGATCCTTTGTATTTGATCCTAATCCATGTTTTTAGACATTTATTTGGTTCTTGGTTTAGATACATGTGTTTGGTTTGCATTTCTAATAAGACATGCATTGTTAGGGTTGTCATTAGGTGTTTCCTCTTTAGCCAGATCCGGTCATGATTTGTGGGGCTCCTCCCGAGATTCCTTAATATTCAACCAAGCCTTGATCTCTGCAGTATCCTTCTGGATAGCTATTAACGAATTTAATATAGCTGCAATTGATGCCAATTGAGAAGCAAGCGCAAATTGATCAGTTGATGGTAGAATTAGACTGGTTGGGGTGGCTAATTAGGTAGCGATTTGGTTAGGGATAGTGTTGCTACCCCCAATTGCATCCTTTAATGACTCCCTTGTTTCTAATTTTGTAGTCAATTGTGTTGTGTTGTGATCTCTGGCACCACCTTTGAAATTCTCGTCTATGAAACCACTAATAGATACTGGAAATCATCGAAAGTTTAGATTTAGGATAAACAACATGATTCGAGATAGGTTAAATCTCTAATTTCAAAGGTAAAAACTAAATTAATAAACAAAACATCCATATCTCAAAACAAATACAAAAAATATATACTTAAAAAGTTAGTGAAAGTAGTTATCGGGACTTCTTCCTGGTATGGTGGACCAGCCCAATCCCCTAAACTTTTGAACATTTTTTTTTCCAATTAATTTCCTCACAAGTTCCTATCAAAAACCCATCAATTTGATGGGGTTTCACAAACGACACAGCTTGCTTTTGCTTTTGAGTTATGACACTTATTACTTATTTTAATAAACAAAACACCAACTATCACTTTATGTTTATTTGTTTATTGTTTTATTTTCAAAATCTTCGAAACCAACATCCTTAGTTTTTCTTTGATGATAGCCGTCTCGTGTAAATGCTGCTAAAAACACATCCTTTCACATCTATTTTTTTTCGTGAAACAGTTTTCCCACATTTTTTGTTCGTTAACAGATTAATATTTTTCTTTAAATATGTAATCATTATAAAAAGCTCCAAAGTAATTATAAATCTTTAAATATGTAATCATTATAAAAAGCTCCAAAGTAATTATAAATTATGGATGATAAATAATCATTATAAAAAGCTCCAAAGTAATTATAAATTAACTTTAGAATATATAATGTGCCCGAAAAAGATATCAAAGATATGTGACCAATTGTTTTCCTACTCAAAAAATAACTTTAAAAAACTAGTTTAGATTTTGTTGTGGTTATCCGTAAAAAGGTAATTAGTATTAGGTAAAACTTAAAAGATCAAATACAAATAGCATTATTGTACAGAACGTACGAAATACGTGAAAAGGTAAAAAAACACGATGACATTTTCGTAATTATTTTACTTGTAGGGTAATTATTAAAATTACTCTACAAATGATCTTGTAGGGTAATTTTGATCTTCTAGGGTAATTACGAGTAAAATAATTACGAAAATGCCACCGTGTTTTTTTTAATCTTTTCATGGCTTTCGTACGTTTTGTGCGATAAGGCTATTTGTACGAATTTTTTTCACAATTAGTGTAATACTAGAAAACTGAGTATTAACGATGATACTAACTTGGTGATACTAACTACTAACCCGGTTAGTGACACCTTAACCGTACGCCCGCTCAAAAAAAAAAGTATTAACGATGATAGATCAACCATATGCTTTGCTAAAATATGAGCGACTTGTATAGTTGTATGTGACATCCAAAACTCATTTATCTTATCAATCTATAAGGTTATGTGGGGAGTGCATGGTTTTGCATGCCCTTAGTAGGGGTGCAAGCATGGTGATGAGATGGTGTCTTTTGCTCCAATCTCGGGGGACGTGGACGATTTCATTGTTGGGATTAGGAAGCAATGACAAGTGGTTTCCGACACTTTTACACTCTCCCCGGAAGGGGTGATAACCGATGTTGCCCTTCTCGAGCGTTTTTCACTCCGTTTTCAAACCGTTAAATGCATCCCCCCTAGTTGTCGACTAGCGTTCGCTCAGGTTTTAACGGGTGCCTTACGTAAAGTGGTGGCGTCTCCAGGCTCGGTTGAAAATTGGGTTCAGTTGCTTTTGTTACACTGAGGGTTGTCAGGCCTTCTTCCAGGCAAGAGCGGAGATCAGGAAATAGAAAATCCCTGCAGTGCAGCAGCATTTTGCAGGCGCTTGCATTGTGGAAAGATAGGTCTGGTTTCACAGATCTGATCTCTTCTCTCTTGAGTAGTGTGGGGGGGGGGGGACGCTGAGGTGCCTAGGAGGGTTTCCGGAAGGGGCGAAGACAATAAAAAGGATCCCAATATCAAGCAATGCCTGCGGAAGGTCAGGGATGGGCATTTTACGGCGGCGGTCAAAGTTTTATGTTCCAGTGGGGTTGCCCCCTTTGGAGAATCAACCATGAAAGCTCTTATTGATAAACACCCGGTGGTGCCACCCCCATCACTGCCTTCCAACCCTATTGTCCAACCCACTATTATTGCAGCAGAGGATTGCGTGCTTAAATGTATCCAATCCTACCCTAGAGGGACATCTTGTGGCAGAGATGGGATGCGGGCCCAACACTTGTTGGACGCTATTGGTTGTGAGGGTTTGGTAAGTTCTGCGGGTCTGCTCACATCTATTACTAGAGTCGCCAACCTATGGCTTGAGGGGCTTTACCCTAAGGTGTTGGCAGAGTTTGTGGCCTCAGCCCCCCCTCACCCCCTTATTGAAACCTGATAATGGTATTAGGCCTATCGCCGTGGGTGTCCTCTGGCGTAGGTTGGTCTCTAAGGTGGCTATGAAGAAGGTTGGAAATGACATGGCTCAGTATTTGGGGGATTTTCAATTCGGGGTTGGTACACCAAATGGGGCGGGGGCGGTGCTTCATAGTGCGAATAGGTTCCTGAACTCTTTTCATGAAGATGGGTCCATGGCCTTGCTTACGGTAGACTTCACCAATGCTTGTACCTGGTTGACCGCTCAGCGTTCTTCCAACAGGCCCACCAACGTTGCCCATCTATCTATCGGTGGGTCCAGTTCCTTTACGCCCAACCCGCTAGGTTGTATGTTGGCAGCGAGTGTATTGGGGCCACCACTGGAGTGCAACAGGGAGATCCCTTGGGGCCCCTTCTCTTTGCCCTAGCCTTACACCCCCTTATTCTCCGTGTCCAGGAGCACTGTAACCTCCCTTTCATGCTTGGTATTTGGATAATGGCACGATTATAGGTAATGCAATGGAAGTTGCTAAAGCCTTGGACATCAACAACACGGAGGGACAATCCATAGGGCTCCATATCAATATTAAGAAAATGGAAGTGTATTGGCCATCGTGTGACGGTCTCAAGGTGCAGGACGACCTTTTCCCGATAGGGATAGGTAGACCTGTGAGGGGGGTTAAGCTCATTGGGGGGGGGGGGGGGGCGGTTAGCCGAGATTCTACTTTTATCAGGGAATTAGCAGGGTGGCGGGCATGGACAGCGGTTGACCTTATGAAACTCTTGCCCTGCCTACAGGACCCCCAGTGCGAGCTTCTTCTTTTAAGGTCATGTATGGGGGTAGCTAAGTTACTGTTTGGGCTGCGGACTTGCCAACCCCACTTGATGGCAAATGCGGTATCCTGTTTTGACGATGGTCTCCGAGAGGCTATTGAAGACATTTTTGTTTGCGGGGGGTCCTACTTTGGTGACCTTCAATGGCGTTTGGCATCTTTGCCGATGCGTCTGGGTGGTTTGGGCCTCATCTCAGCTCGGGATGTTGGAGTTTATGCTTTTGTGGCGTCTAGAGCTCAGTCGTGCGTATTGCAAGACCATATCTTTCGGTACAGTGGGGTTGTTAAGCTTGACGTAGACTACCAACAGGCCCTTGAGTATTTAAGTGTCTCTCTTCCAGACTTTGACATTGGCGGTTTCTCTAATATGGACACCGCCCTCCCCCAAGCCACAAAAAACTTTGGCGAATGCTCTATTTGACAAAATCGCTCGGAGTCTGGGAGACACATTTGATCTGTCTCCCTGCCAGAAGGCGGTGATTGAGTGCTTGAAAGGCCCCCATGCGCAAGAGTTTTTGACTGTTATCCCGATCGAGGGGCTGGGGCAATGCATGTCGGTTGTTGAGTATAGGGCTTTCCTTAAATACCGGCTGATGATCCTATGTATCCAGAAGACGAAACATGCCCAATCTGCCGTAAAGCCTGCATGGATAAATACGGGGAGCATGTTGTTCATTGCAAAGAGCTCCCTGGTTTCAAATATCGGCATGACTGGGTGAGGGATGTTTTGGGGGACATCTTGAGGAGAGCTGGGATTTCTGCAAAGAAGGAGGCCCCTGTGAATTTCCTTACAGACCTCATGGAAGGGAGATCTACATTGAGACCAGCGGATCTGCTCGTCTTTGGCTGGGCGGAAGGGAAACATGCTTGTGTGGATCTCACAGGAGTCTCTCCCTTAGCTGGTTTAAGGGAAAGCGGGTTTGTAGCAGGACAAGCTATAAGGAAAGCAGAATAAAAAAAGGTGGATAAACACGCTAAAGCATGTGCTGATAACCAACATGCATTTGTCCCCTTCGCCTTCGACACCTTTGAATCCCTAGTTTCAGAAGCTATCCGTTTGTTGACTAGGATCCAACAGGTTGTCCACAGCAGTGGCTCATCAACATCAACAGGGGGGGGGTAGGGGTTTGTATTTAATAGGCTAAGGTTTGCTATTCAGAAAGGGGTAGCGGCGCAACTTATTGCTCGCTTACCTGCGATATTGATGTAAAGTGCATTTAGATGTGAATAAAAGCTAAAATCCATTATAATTAAAAAAAAATCTATAATCTATTTGTCTCAATGTACAAACAAAAAAAATCTAGTTTCAAACACGTATGTGTATCTTTCTCCATATACATGTTACACACATAAATATGTGTGTATATATATATATATAGGAAAATGTTTAAATTTGAACTATTCTTCTTTGTTTGAAGACCAGGACTGAGTCTTCAAGACCGAACTCATACCCACTAATCCACTATACGTATTCTTTAGCTCTAAACAAGTTTGAAAACTAAGTTGGTTTGGTGCCCAGAAATTGCCTCTTAATTCCAAGTCTTGTGGGAGGTACATGGAATAATAAACAAATGTGGCTAACTTTATAATTTTCAAAGATGTCAAAGTTATGTTAAGAAATTAGTTATATTAACAAAATTAAATAATAATTAGTATTTCTGTTTAACGAAATGGGAATATAGTTAAAATAACTTCAATGAAGTTATTATCTGATTATCTAAAAATCTATCATAATAGCTATTTTATATATATAGTTTTCGAAGGATTATAAATAGTAATTTTAAATTTAAATTTTATATATATAGTTTTCGAAGGATCATAAATAGTAATTTTAAATTTAAAATAACATATAGCTTTTTTAATATTCTATTATATCAATATATTATTTTTAATATTTACTTTTAACATATTTTTATTTTTTCCTATTTACTTTTAATTTTTAACGTATTTTCATTTTTTCCTTTTCTAAAACCATATTTACTTTATTATTTATTTTTGTTTTTAATAATTTTTTTCTTTTTTTAAATCATCTTTACTTTATCAATTAATTTGATATTTTTTAATAACTTATGTTCGTTAATTTTTTTTTTCCTAAAAGTTAAGTACGTAATTGTACTTAATTTTTACCCTCGATCAATATAAGCAGATTACTAAAAAAGAATTTATATTTAAAAATAAAAGTATTTATTTGGTATCGTAAAATGATACGATGATAAACTAAACCGATTATAACGGTTTGGCTTTCTAAACAGCATGCTACATTTTCAAATAAGGTTTGTTTTACATTATCATTTGCTCTGTTTCGCCGCAACGCGTGACGAAAAAAAACCTAGTTTTTATAATTTACAGAAAACAAATTGTCATCTTTGAGCAATAAATAATCTTTTTATTATGTTTAGCTTGTATTAAGATGATGAAATCACTTTTATTATTAAAGTCTCCATGTACTAAAATATCCGTTATTGATTTACGTTTTGTTTTTAAAATTTAATAAGTTTTACTATAAGCTACTTAAACAAAAACTTAATTATTATGTCATTATTCATTCTATTTATTATTTTAATTCTTTATCACCTATATACACATATAGACACGGTGGAGAGTTCAAATGAAAAAAAATTTTTTGTAAGAATAAAAAAGAAGAAATTTCAAACAATAAAAATCCTTTATTTTACTTCATTTATTTTTTGTATTTAATATTAGTGTAAGAGTATATTGGTAAACTAAAATGGATCATTAATTGATAGTCTTTATTTTTATTAGCTAACAATATTAAATTTGTAACTTATTTTAAAAAAAAACATACTTTTCAAAAAAAGAAAAAAATATATAATTTAAACCGTATCGTAAATTACGATGTGTGTAGGATGAATTATGAGCTGTGTAGGATAAATTTCAATATGTGTAGGATAAATTTCAAAACGTGTAGGATAAATTTTGATGTGTGTAAACAAAAATTTAAGTGTGGAGGATGATAATGTTTATCACTAATTAATTAGTCAAAGATAATAATAAATGAGTTGAGAGAAAACTATTTAATGTTTTACATTTGTATCCTTTGTTCTTTTTATTTTTAACTTAATTTTCTTCTCAAATGAACCTTCTCCTATAGACACGCATCTATCTATCGTGATGTATAAATACACACACACATATATTAGTTTAATTGGAGAAAATGATGCAAGCTATGGTATTGTCTAAGTTGTGGTTTATTTGGAGAGCGCGAAACGACAATTCAAAAAGGTGAAATTAAATACGGAAAAAACGTTGAAGACATTAAGGAGGACCTATAACGTGAAATTGAATACGAAAAGAAACGTTGAAGACATTAAGGAGGACCTATGCATTCCTTTGGATAAAGGGTAGAGCAATTTTTTTTTGATTGACAATGTTTACACCCATAAATTACATCAAATAAATCCTAAACTACTCCTTGTTTAGGATTGAACCCAAAACTTCCTTTCTAAGAGGCATAAGCCGTGGGCTACCCCACATTGATGCAAACTTTTATTTGCTCGATTGAAATGGGTATGTAACTTTGACATTTTTGTTTAGCTTTGCATGCTCTCTAATTAATGGCTAGAGGTGCATATTTTTCTATGTGAGCACATTTTTGTCTTTTGTTGCTGGTAAAAGTTAATTTCCGAACATTGAAGAACTAGCAAGACCAAATTTACTATTCAAAAAGGGTTACGACACAACTTGTTATCCGTTTACTTGTCATTCTACTGTAAATTTCTTATCATACCGAGTAAAAATGATGTGGCTTTCCTCATAAAGTAAAATATGTGTTAGTTTAATAAATTTAACAAATTACATCTTACATCATTTTTACGATTTTTATACAATTCATATTAATAATAATTTTCTAAAAATACAAACATTGCAATTTGGGCTGGTTCGAAATTCTATTTTTCAAGCCCAAGAAAACTTTGGCCCTTTGTGGCCCCTTGGGATCCAAAAGGAATTAAAGCCCCCATAAAACATGGAAACGTATTCACGCCGTTACGCGCCCATTAATTACAACACAATTTTCTATATTTATTACTACCAAAAATAAAATAAAAACTATCCGTTACTTTCTTTTCTCCTTTGCTTTCCACTTTTCCTTTCAAATTTCAAACGTCTCTCCCCCTTCCTTCCTTCAAACCCTAACTTTAGTTTCTCAAAACCTTAAAAACAACCCACAACACACAAATCCCAGCTTTCAGTTCTCTCAAATGGGAGGCTCTGCAAGGTGGATTAAATCATTAATTGGGTTTCAAAAGTCCAATTCCAGTACCTCTGATCAAGTAAGCCTGATTGAATTTTTTCATATTGTTTTTAATTTTTTTTTATGGATTATTTTGTTTGATTTAATTTAATTTGGTGTTTGTTTTTGTAGGAGAAGATTGGGGGTAACAAGAGTAGAACATGGAAGCTATGGAGGAGCCCCTCAGCCGGGTGTTCTTCGTCTTCCACGAGTTCATCTTCTAAGGCGATGAAAGGCGTGGGACGGTTGTCGACTTCGGAAGCTTCTCGTTTGGATGAGGTGTCGTTTTCGGCTGCTGTGGCGACTGTGGTTAGAGCTCCGCCTAAAGATTTTATGTTCGTTAGGCAAGAATGGGCTGCGATTCGAATTCAGTCGGTTTTTCGCTCTTTCTTGGTAATTTCTAAACCTTTTATTTTAATTTTAACGTTGTATACTTCTGGGAAAGAAAATTTTTTTGTCTTATTTAGTCTTTTGATATAAAACTTGAGCTTTGTCTCTTGATCTTGAACTAAAATGGCCAAATGGGTCATGGTGCTGTTAGGTTGACCGGTCAATTCCTGTACATTTTTTGAATCACTTGTATAATTCGTCTTAAATAAAAAGATTCAACATATTGTAAGATTTTGAGTTCTTTTGAGCAACTTTATATCCATTCTGACATATTTTTAATCACTTTTTTTATAAATATTTTAACCCATTTGACATATGCTACAGACAGAAATGGATGTCGAAATAACTGTTTTTTTTAATAAAGATTCCAAGTTTAAATCTGGAATTTTGATCATTTTTATTAACCTAACCTTTGTATCTGTTAATATGCCTTAAGGCAAGACGAGCTTTACGGGCGCTAAAATCGTTGGTCAGGCTCCAAGCAATAGTACGGGGGCGGCTAGTTAGAAAACAAGCCGATGTGACGCTTAGGTGCATGCAGGCTCTTGTTCGGGCCCAGGCTCGAGCCAGAGCTAAAGCTGCCGGGACCACAGAATGTCCTGTGGCGTCTAGAAACCAAGTTGGCACCGGTAAAAAGTCCGAGGTACAACGAAATCATTTTCTAAACATTCTTGTATCGCGTCGATAACAGTAAATTTTACTTATTAGTTAGTTACCAAGCTAATGTTTTTTTAATTTTGCCGAATAGGGTGGATGGTGCGATAGTCGTAGAACAGCAGAAGAATTGAGAACAAAAGAACAAATGAAGCAAGATGGCGCCACTAAGAGGGATAGAGCTAAGGCTTATGCCCTTTATCAACAGGTGATCATTTTGTCATTTTGGAATGTTTATATTGTGGGTCCACTTGCTTAGTAACATGGCTCATTTGTTCGTGTTTTCGTTTGGTTTTTAGCGTCAAAGAGCAAATCCTAACAAGACCGGTTCTCCAAGGTCAGGCAAAGAAAATTCTGAATGGAGTTGGCTTAATGGCTGGATGGCTGCTAAATCTTGGGAAAGCAGCGATTCGCATAAAGTTTCATCTGAAAAGAATCTCGATGAACGTAGTGTTAAATCTTGCTCGTACTCTACCGAACATGACTCACTAAAGATTAGAAAGAATCTCGTTTCAACCCGCGTTTCTGCAAAACCGTTTATCTCGAGCCCACTAACGCATTCATCGTCAACAAACCCGTGTTCTGGCTCAGTGTTTGACGACACTGCATCATCAACCAATTCTTCAACTTCAACTTCGGAGACTCGTTTATCAAGCAAAAGTGGCGGTAAAGAGGGAAGTGTAAGTGTAAGCAAGCCGAGTTACATGAGTCTCACCGAGTCCATCAAAGCTAAAAGGGTATCTCATGGTAGAAAACCGAGTCCCCTTTCGAAGGGGGTAACTGCAAGAAGAAGTGACACTGATCTTTACTCAGCGGAATTAGGTAAAGATTTGTATCCACCTATGTTTATTGATAGATATGATGAAGTCAGAAGCCGAAGGGGTTAAAAGAAAGAACAAAGTACTTAGCATGATTGCAGATTTGGTTAGTGTTTTTTATGGTTAGAGTTCAACAACTTGTTGTGTCACTTGTTTCACATGAAAGTCAGTTGAGATATGGTTTGTTGAGATATTGTTTTTATTTTATTCTTGATCTTTAAAGAAACCTGTTGGTGCATTTCTTATCTTATGTTATGTTGAAATTTTAACTTAATTAATCAAAAGTTATGTCATTATCACAATATATTATGATGGTGAATTGGCGAACTGGTAAGTGTAGCTGAAGTATTATCACAACTGAATGTATGACTATGGCAATGGGTCGGGTATAACTAACCCGATACCCATACCCGGGCAAATTACATAAGGATAGCAGGTAGACGAGCAACAAACTGCGCCGCCATCCCTTTTTGAATAGAAAACCCTAATCTACTAAAAACAAAGCCTCGCCCCTAAGGGGTCGAAAAGTTGCTGTGGACCACACGCTGAACTCTAGAAAGGAACCGAACTGCCTCCGGCGCCAAGGAGCCGAACGTGTCAAACGCCAGGGGGACAAAGGCATGTTGATTATCCTCACAAGCTTTCGCGTGCTTTTCCACCTTCTTCGACTCTGCTTTCAATACTGCTTGCCCCGCCACAAACCCATTTTCACGGAACCCGGCTAGGGGGATACACCTGTGAGATCGACACAAGCATGTTTCCCACCCTCCCAACCAAAAACTAGCACGTCAGCCGGGCGTAGGGTGGATCTCCCCTCCGACGGGTCTGTAAGAAAATTAACCGGTGCCTCTTTCTTTGCCGAGATCCCTGCTCGTCTGAGAATATCCATTAACGCGTCTCGAACAAAGTCATGGCGATACTTAAACCTCGGCAACTCTCTACAGTGTAACGCATGCTCCCCGTATTTATCCAGGCATGCTTTACGGCAGACTGGGCAAGTTTCATCATTCGGGAACATGGGGATCATCAAACGGTATTTATGTATTGGTTAAGCAATTATAAGAGTGCAGTAAACAATTTTCTTTTCATCCTTTGTCCCTTTCAACGCAAACCTGCTGTTGAGTTTTGTGCTCTTGAGTTTTACTTAAGGCTCTTGATATTCATTATGATGGTTAGATTAGGCGTACTGGAGGTGTTGGCTCATGGTGGTGGTTAGGTCACGTTGTGGTGGGGGTGGTGCACTGGTGCAGTTAGGTCAGATGGGTGGTTTTAGAGATGGTGGTGGTGGTTAATAGAATAGTAAAAAGACTAAATTACCCTTATATGAGGAAAGATTAAGTTTTAAATATTGTTTTTTTTTTGTATATATTAAACTATTTTATAATTTATAATAGAATAGTAAAAAGACTAAATTACTCTTATATGACCTGACTTAACCGAAAAATTTAACTAGGTTAGTGTTAAACGACATAGAGTGTAATTGTTTTCCAAATAAAGGATCGTGACTGTAATTATTAAAGTTAAAGGTCATCCATTGCAATCCGATACAAACATAAAGGACGAAAAGTGTAATTTATCCTATATTTTTTCAATACCAATACCCAGTCCCATACTCGTCGGGTATCGGGTATATCCGTCCCAAAAGCTTCGGGTTTCGGGTATACTCATCGGGCTCGGGTGTTTTTGGCATCCCTAGGTATGACGTTTGGAGTCGTTGCATTGGCGACTCCTTTGTATTTTGCCTTGGCACATAATTTGGATATCGTCGGTCGTTTCAAAGACCATGAAACTAAGTTGTCATCGAGGAAGACACAATACCCGAAAGTAGATCCTCTGGAGTCGGGACACCCCCTCCCCCAATTAGTGTTAGAATACGTGGTGAGTGTAACTGATTTGGAAGGGGTTATATGTAACTCGTGATCGTCTGTACCCCTTAGATATCAGAGATTTGTTTCAAGAAACCAAAATGCGGTTCACATGGAGCATGCGTGAATAGACACACTCGATTGACGGCGTAAGCAATGTCTGACCTAGTGATAGTGTGATACCGATGTGCCCCGAAAGACCCGTCTAGTTTTGAACATGAACATCGTTTGTTGAAATTGGTTTGCAATAATGCATCTTAGCTCAAGCAAGAATGTCCGTCACATAGGATTCTTGAGACATGAATAAAACCAGGGTCGGACCTATAGTATAAGTAACCCAGGTTTGGGCCTAGGGCCTCTAATCAAAAGAAAATTTATATGCTAAGTATTAATATTAGTGCAAATTTATCGTTTTAGATTTGTTTTAATTTCTTATACAACTCTGTATTATAGATGTGCTAGATTTTTGCTAGGTTCCAAACACAGATAAAGGAGTACAGTTTATAATAATAAAAAATGGAAAAGGGCCTTAAAATTTCATTTCGCCTTATGCCTCCAAAACGATTGGAACGCGCAGAATAAAACTCTAATTTTATGTTGTGACTGTATAGCATGAATATCTTGGACCAACTTCAATATTAAAACAACATAATATAAAAATTAACATAGTAACTAGGGTTAAGGCCCGCCCGCGTTGCGGCGCGGGTACATCGTAAACATTGAATGGATTAGTCCAAATGTTATATGATGCATTAATCATATAAAAACACACATTTCGACGTATCCAGTTGAACTCAATGTAACCTGTATAAGAATTGTGATTGGATCAAACGTAAAGTAAATGGAATTCATATCGAACAATCATAACGTATTATATGTGACCCAACTTATACAAAGAAAGCGTAACGGGTATGAAGGAAAATATGCACATGTAATCCAAAGGGATTAATTAGAGCTTTCGAAAAAAGGGGAGAAAAAGAAACCACAATTTTACTCCATTCGGTTCGAAACAAACTTTACGAAACGTACATAAAATAAGCACGAAAACATATTATATTTGACCTGAATCATTTCCCAAAAAAATTTACGTCGAAACGTAGAACAACTTGAATTTATACGAAAACATACATAGAAATATGCACGTAAAAATGGTTTCTTTAAACGAAAACGTATTATATTTAACCTGACTCGTCTATAAAAAAAGTTTACGTCGAAATGTAGAAGAAATCATATTTGCACATACCCGTACATAAAATATGCACGTAAAAAATAGTTTTTAAGTAAAGGAAGTATAGGGGTAAACCGAAACAAAAAAAATAGCACCAATGCAACAACCACATCGACTCTCAACATCGTAAAAATAAAATAGATAAAATGGTAAAAATTACACTGAACGAAAAGTAGACTAAAATCGTTGAACCACACACACCCGTTACAATGTCTTAATACGAAGAAATTAACCAGAAACGTAAAACGTAGAAAATAATAACTTAGTCGATCTACGACCCGCCCGTTGCGACGAACTTTTTAAAAGGGGAAAATGGACGCGTTGCGACGTGTCAGTCAAATATGGAAAAATAGAGCAAAAACGTTGAACCTCATATGCACGCTACGACATGTTAACTCGTAAAATTTAGAACGACACGAAAGATAAAAAGTATGAGGTACGAAAGTCGTAGATAATAAAGTGTTGTGTTAAATTATAAAAGATGGAAAACTTTAGGTTAAAAGTAAAAAAATGAAAAGGGGTTAAAATGTAAAATATGAAATATTTGGGTTAGAAGTGGAAAAATCAAGTTTTTTTTGAAGCACTCCCTAAGCCAAAGGTACAAGTGATGATGCATATATAATTTGCTTATTAATATATGGAATAATAACTAAATCAACTGTAAAAAAAAAACAATGTTTAATTAGAATGAGTGCATTCCCGATCTCTATTTAAACCTCATTGTTCTTGGCTGTGATGTATATTCTTCATCCAGATAATTTGTGCCGTCTCTAGTTCAATTCTTTGGATGTTGATGAAGAATCATGATGGAGAAAGAAAACTAGAATGTTTTTGTAGAATAAAATAAGAAAATTGGGGAGAAGTTGTATACATTATGTAAAAAATAGACTAGATTGATCAACCATTTTATTCTTGTAAAGTATTTAATCTTTATTGTTACAAAGTATTTGTCCACTTAAATCCGTTGCCTCTAACATGAGACGGAGAATAACGTTGTGAACCTCATCACAAGGGTCGTTAAATTTTGTACCAAACAATGACATTCTAGTAAGTTTGGTGTTCTAGTGTAGATCAAAAAAAGAGAATTGTGCAGATGTATGTGTGTATGTGTATATATATAGAGAGAGAGAGATGATAATGTAGTGATTAGACGTTGTAATGTAACAACCATGTGTTGTCGAGTGGGAGATGATTCAAGGCAATATATTTTTGGTATATAAACACTACCACTTATGTGTTGTCAAGATACATATATTAATTAATGCTTGGTCTTTTAAACTAACACGTACCTTTGGACCACAGATATACCGGCTGATAGTTGTCGAAACAATGGTGATCGATCTGGTCGAGACCTCAAGTGGTCCTGACGAGGGATTGCCCCATCAACCTCCAACTTTCGTACCAAAGTAGCAATGAAAGTATAATTAGTTTATTTTTAAATATAATAATGTTTAACTAACTACTACTATTTATTACTACATGATCATCTCATTGTTAAATAATCAATACACACGATTGCGAGTTAGTCTTTTTCGCTAACTAGGTACAACTAAAAGTTACAATTGGAATTATAATTAGTACTTTAGACACCACCAAATATCCATTTAACCTTTATACTTTTTAGTTTTGTTTTATCTATCTAAGAGCTGGTGTGTTCTTTTTTTTTTTTTTTACTTTTATTTTGTCTTGAGTTTCCAAATGGAACTTATAGAGGCAATCAACAAACACAAGTCAGAAAATGCTACAAAATTTATAACTTTTTTTTTATCTTTATTTGTTTACTAGGTTAGTTCCCCGTGTGTTACACGGGTTGAACAATTTAAACTATATAATAAATATTTCTTGTAAATGCAAATTAAAGACGGAGACATTTATATATATTGGATAAATAATGAAACTAATAATAATAGTAAAAAATCTCATACATGTGTACAGAGTCGTCTGTAAGAATTCATGTACCCTGTTTGAGCTCGAAAAAATATGTTCTTTCGTAATGTTTTAATATTATTATTTAATTTTAAAATAAAATGAGTATTGGGCTTAGTAAGAGCATGTTTGGTTATGTTTTTTGAAACAACTTATAGACTTATTGGGGTTTTGGAAAAGTCAGTATGAAGTGACTTATTGACTTATTGGTTTTTTCCTCTCACATACACCCATATTGTCAAACATCATTTTGTAGATGCCAATGGGTATTGGGCTCACTAAGAGCATGTTTGGTATGCTATTTAAAAAAATTAACATAGATATCGGGGTTTTTTTTATAAAAAACACGTGCCCCTCGAAATCACAGACCCTGTGCGGTGGTCTTCCCCGCACACCCTTATCACCGCCCATGCATGTGTATACTCATTTAAGTAATCGATATGCATTTGATGATATCCTATATTTTTTTTGTATTCAATTAACATTTTTCTATTTAGTATTATTTGCAATTATTAACATTTTTCTAAATGTATATATAGAGTATGGATGTTACTGAATTTTTGAAGAATAATTTTTAATTTTGACACATATATTCAAACTTATAATTATATAATGTAGTCATGAATTTTAATAAAATCTAAAAAAGCGTGAAACCCTTTTCAAATTTCAATAAAAGAGTTATAATTATCAGATAAACATTTTTCTATTTAATATTATCTACAAATTAGAAGATAAATTATTAAAAAATAAATATGAAAGAAAGGCGGGAAAACCCAAAAATAGGTGCATCCAATGAATGACACGTGTCACACATTGGTTTACTTTATTATATGTATAGATTATCTGGTTATAGAAGTCAACAAACTAATTGAAATATTGATAAAAATAGTAAACTCTTATACAAAATTAATATTCGGATTATATAAATTGCACCTTACAAATTATATTTATCCACTGAAGTGCATGCTAAACTTTCGAAGCCTTCGTTAGTTAAAGGGGCGCAAATTCACAATTATATTTTTACTAGGTTATAACCTCGTGTATTACATGAGTTAAGCAAATAAAATATCAAATAGTTAATAACGAAGATTTAACAATTATAAAACGATATTTTAAGACACTTTTCTGATATCCGAACAAAATTTTGTTTTATGTGTGATCAAAACTTGTGATGTTTGTCAAGTTTATAAATATGAAAACATTTGAACCATCAATTAGAAGACAAACTGTATCATCGACTTTCTCACGGCGTGAACCCAAATTTATTTAAATAATAGTGGTCTTAATTTATTAGTTCTAAAATTATTGTTGAAATGTTTAGATTAGGTATATAGCAATTAGCCAATTAGATAAACTTATAACTATAAAATAATATTTAAATTAATTAGATAAGTATAAATTATCAATAATTATTATGCATGTATCAAATCGTGAAAAGAAATATGTTTATCATATTACATAGTGATTTTACTAATAATAACAAGTTGGAACTAATAGAAGTTTTTTTTGATGTATTGTATTATAAAAATATAAAACTTTAGTCATTTTGATATATGATATTGAGATAGTCTTATATTCATGACCAAACTTCCGATATATTTATATATTTATAGAACTTTATCTTTAATTTCTTAAATGTTTGAAACATATATTAAAATTAATAATTTAAATTAATTAAATAATAATTATCTATAGTTAAGTAATAGTAAATGGTCTAGAATAATGACAAGTGTCCTTTTATTGGTTTCTTTTATTATATAGTATAGATATAGATGTATATGTGCATTTAGAAAAACAATTAAGAAGTTATCTATATTACTATATAAAGCACTTCCTATGTATAAGATGGTAAATTCTCATTAAAGAAGTTATCTATATTGCTATATAAAGCACTTCCTATGTATAAGATGGTAAATTCTCATCAAATTTTAAGATGACATATGAAGGGTTAAGTTAAAATGCCTATTTTTTTTGTCATTTTCTTTCATTCATACCCTTCTTCCATTGATCAATGACATTTATATCTAATAAATCTATACTATGAATAAACTGAATGTGGATGTTTCCGTTGAAGTCCTCAATACTGTTTTACAACTTCGTGACGATCCTGATGCTCCGTATTCTGTTCCAATTATGTGCCAACGTGGATGCTTATTGCGCATGAAGTGTGTGAAGGACATCTTGGGAGGTCAGATCAACAAAGCGTGGTTGCCGCTACGATACAAGTTCCTGTTGCATATTCTTATTCAATGTTTGAGCAATCGACGAAGTGGTTATGATATGGCAAGTAACGACTTGGTAGGAATGATGGTTGCTTTGGTATTGAACAAACAGTTCAGTATCTCAAATATCTTCGCAAACATGAAGGAGAATCTAGGAAGAACCGGTGTTAGTGGCAACAAGTTTTGGATGTATCTGAGGTTTCTACAGATGATCATGAACGTGCAACATCCTAATCTTCTAAAGGCTGACAATGATGTTCTAAAGATTGATGCGATGATGGAGCATTCGTTGAAGATATTCAAGGGTGTAGCTTTTAAACGATACACAGAAAGTACACCTCCTAGGAAGATGTTTGGTGCATTAGCGAATAAGGAATACGTTGCTCCGGCGAATGATAAGTGGTGTCATGTTGACAACTAATCCGACGATGAAGAACCTAAGTTGAAGAAAATGATTGAAGATAAATTTGGTCGGAAGAAGTTGAAGATTTTTGGCGATACTCACGATGAAAGTGATAACGACGACGGTGATGATGAAGGTGGTGATGGTGGTGCAAGTGGCGCAAGTGTTTCTGGCGGTGATAATGATGAATCTGATTCAGACGATAATCCACCTAAACCAGGATATGAACACTACTTTGATGATCGTGGTGTTAAGAAAGTTCGACAAATTTGTATGGAACAAGATGCTGATTATGTTCAATCTGACACAGAGGCAGAACGATTGAAAAAGAAGAAAGCTGTTGTTCGTAGGAAGAAAAGAAGTAGGAAGTAGATTGGAACATCGTCAAATCAGCCAACAGTGACACAACATGAAACCACAACGGAACCTATTCTCGAAGCTGACGTCAATCCTCAGTTTGCGTTCACAGAGGCAGAAACTGTAGCAATGATGGCCTCTCCCTCAGCAGCAACTGAACCACCCCCTATGGATACAACTGCAGCTGAAACACTTGTTGTGACTTCTCCAGCTGAACCACAACATGCAACTTCCTCTATTCATCAATATCGATCTGCAACTCATCAGCAAAGTTCAGAGCGTCGTAGCTTATTGTAATTGCGTAACTTACCTTTCTTACCAAATCGCATCACTCCCTTTGTAATATACATATCTATATATATATATAAATATATATATATATATATCAATTAAGAGTAGAAATAACAATAAAAAAATCTATATGTTTTACATATGCATGTGTTGTACATAAATGAGAAAAAATATATATACCTTTATAATAATAAAAGGAAGCATAATAAAAGGACGCATATTTCAGCAAAGAGTTCTTATCCCCATCGCTCCCTTCTTTTTTTAAACACTATCAAATAAAACAAATTCACCGAAGATCTTGGGATATGATTTTGAGATCAGTGTTCCTTATAAACCATTCTCGTAATCACTTATGAATTCCGTTTACCCCGTTGCCGCACACCATCATAGCACCACCGGTCACCGTTTACCATCCGCCGCCTTAACCACCGTGTTGTCGGAGCTTTTCATCGTACCATCGGTTCCGTTACTTTAGTTTTCCGATCACGATCACGAACTGCCGCTATACGGTCATTGTGCCGCACTCTGCCTGTTTTATCATTAATATAACTTGGTAATTAATGTAAGAACATGTCTAAACATGTTCAACCCGACAATTTTCAGTTTAAGCTCGGTTCGGAACCGAAAATCGCAAAAGTAGACTTTTGCTTTGACTTTCAGTTCTGACCCATTAGAGCATGGTTTAGAAATGCCTTAGAGCTTTATTAGGACTAGGTTTCATGTTAGCATAACCCTCTGTGATTATACAACTTGATTCATTAATTATCCGATTCACATGCATGTTTCCGTTAATTGCTTAAATGTTGACTATTATGCCCATATAACCTTAAAATGTGATTTTTGAAAATGTAAAAGAAGAGAAACCTTAGTTACTAATTTATAAACTTGTACCTAAAATTTTACATCAGTTTGAGGTCTAGATTAAGAGTTATGCTCATTAGCGTAATTAGAAAGCTTTTTAGTAATTAATCGGCGTAATTAGCATACAGCCCATATAAACCCAATTTTTGATATCAAACTTTTTACCCACTGATATAAAATAATATTTTGAGATTTTTGTAGATTTTTATTAATTTTTAGGCTGAGCATAACCTAGAGTTCTAAGCTTAATTCGGTAGTTGTCGGTTTTGCCCTTTTAGGCTATAAAATGAGTTTTACAAATCCTTTTGATACCAAACCTTTTTCTACTGATCCATATGATAAATAGAATATATTAAGCCTTCTAGAATAATAAAAATAACAGCTTTTCTTATAAAACCCGGAAATCGTTTAAAACCGTCTTTTTACACATTTTAAGCACATAGTATGTATTAAAACCATTTTAGATATATAAGACTTGATACCTACTGATATTTTAAGTAAATTTTTATACTTTAGCAGTAAGCAAAAGTTTTAAACTCAGATTTCCAGATTTGACCTTTAAACCTTAGATGAAATTACCAAAATGCCCCTTCGGTGCATAGTATGGTTAGAAATGATCACATATAGGTTATACCCTACTGATATAAATTAGTAAATTAAGTATTTTTACTGATTACATCAGACATGTAACTCAGATTATTATTTAAACTCTTTTATAACCTCTAAAATGACCAAAATGCCCATACGGGGCATAGTTTGAGTTTAAATTCGTTTAGGGCATAATAGAAGATATCTTACTGATGTCACAACATATTTAAGGCATATTAACTTAGAAAACCTGTATATGACTCTTATGGTTACCCGTTACGCACTTTTCGCGTTCGGATCGGCTTATGTAACTAGTTTGCATAAATTAGCCGAAACGGGTCAAACCTTACCATCTTTGTCTCAAAATCCAGAATGTGTTTAGTATACCCATATTAAACAAGTATACAATCTTGTTGGGTCAAACCCACATTCTAAACCGGTCTTCGCTTTATCATGCGTTTGAACCGTATCTTCCTTTTTAAAACTAACCGGTCTAAGTCTAGGCTTAATTAAAGACCCGTTAGGATTCTAATAGGTTATTAAAAACCTTTGTTCTAGATTAGGAGCCCAGTAAAAGATACGTGCACTTGCTGATTTTGAATATTACTTGCTGAGGTAAATACTCTTAACTTGTTTTCCCTATACGGGCTTGGGATACGGTATTATAATAATACCGCTTGGTCGGGTATGTAGTCATTTAAATTGGATTGTGATTAATGTGTTTACATAACTCGTTTTAATCTGTATTATTTGGTGTATGGCCTTTGGGGGTTAAATGACCATGTCCCGGATATCCTTGGCATCATTCAAAGAAATGACCACGACCTAAGCACGGGGTGTAGGCGTACACCTGACAGTTGCATTATGTAAAAACTGGTAACCCACTTAAAGGAATCAACCTTGTGAGCATTATACCTGTGGCGTGTCAGTTAATCTTGTCCGGCCCTACAAACCGGCCCTAACGGACGACAAATAAGTAAAACTGGATACAAGATTATTTTTAAATAATTGTCCCAAGTTATAAAAGATATTTTTGCCTAAGTGCATTCAAATTAATTTTCAAACTCTTTTCAAAATGAGTCTGTTAAGTTGTATTTACCAGTGTAAACTGACGTATTTTCCAAAAAGGCTAAGTGCAGGTACTATACGAAATAGGTTGGCTACTCCAGGCATCAATAATCAAGTCTCGCAAGCTCTAGATGCTAAAGTCTGTTGAACAATTTCCTTTTTCTTTCGATCCGCCTGTGGATCATTTTCAACTATCTTGTGATACTTAATATTACAATTTATTCGGTTGAAATGAATCTATCTTTTGCTTCCGCTGTGCATTTAAATTTGTGTTGTTTGACTATAATGATATCAACTACGTCACGATACTCCCTACCGGGCCCACCGGTAATACGTGGAAATATCGGGGTGTGACAGTACAACAACAGAAATACCACATTGGTGGAGGGTTTTACTTCCATTAAGGATGCCTTTGAGATAAGCAGGAAGAGGGTTAACATCTTAAGGTCTGAAAGGTGCAAAGAACAAGAAATTCTATGCAAACGTGATCATGATAGTGAAGACCCAGGAAATCCTGATACATCAGCTTCCTCTAGACAACCGGGAGCCTCCGCGTCAACTCAGATTGTGGTATATAAGCCTCTGCAGATCGTAACCGCTCCAGCCACCTCAGGTGGATCTAAAGAGGAACTGGAGAAGCTGGATAGTGGTCATCTTGGTGAAAGCTCTACAGCTGGTGAGAATGTGGTGTTAAGTTCTTCTGATATTGCATTACAGGTGTGTCCTCCTGTTTCTGATGAAGATTTAGAAAAAGGAGAGTTCGTGTCTGATCTCTCAGATGAACAAATTTTGGCTTTAAAAGAAATGAAAGTAGTTGATGATGCTACTATTGACGAGATTCCCAGTGAACCTGAAGTAGCAAACTTAGATAATCTTGAAGAGATAGTGTTTGAAGGCGATGCGGAAAAGTCTAAATACATGCAAGAAGACGGTACAGAGTTTAATCCATTTGATGAAGATTGGTTAAAGGATAACTTGGATGAGATCGACGACAAGTTGAAGAATCGTAATTCATCAGATGTTCCAACTGATTCTTTCGAAGAATGGAGAAAGATGTTTCTGTCAAAGACTGCAAAGCCAGCTCCATCTGCAGTTCAAGTTGACTATATGAAGTACGAGAAAGTTTGTCCTCATGGAAGGATTCTAAGCTGGATTTTCGTAAAAGACATACATTGTGTGGCTGTGAAGCGCGAGTATGGAATCCAGTACTTCAAGTCGCTCCTTAGAATTCTAACGTTACCATTTTATGACGCTGTAGTGTTAGCGAAGCTGGATTTAATAAATAGATCAAATTACGAAGGTGCTAAGCTATTCGCTCGGAAGCTAAGGATTGAACGAAGAAAATGTTGGAAAGACGAGTTGTACAAGCCGCAGTTTCCGATGCATTAACAAATCAAGTATACATTGGATCTAGCAACCAACACTGCTCGTTACAAGCTTGTGTACAAGCCCGTGAAGGTTCTGGATAAGATTCCGCTTATGCCAATGAAACAAGACATTTCTGGGAACATGGCTCTATGGTGTTACGACACAGATACACATGAAGCAGTGATCGTGTTCAAAAATGATGAAGAAAATTTCCGCATGTTAGATCCGATGTGGATCGTCAACTTGTCCACTGCTAACATCGACAAGCTATTTCATCACGATATTATATATATATATATATATATATATATATATATATATATATATATATATATATATATATATATATATATATATATATATATATATATATATATATATATATATATGGAACCCATTAAGTCTAACCAACTTTCAAAACAATCTTGACCATTGAATCTTGCTGAGATTAAATCTCAGCCCTTTAAACTAAAAAAAAAACTGTTGTTGTGGCAGTTCTGGCCAGTTGTTTGCGGTTCCCTTAGCAGGTGGTTATTTCCATCTTTCTCTGCCCATTATCCCTACAACTCAGTCTCCTACAAACCTGGTAGTGCTCTCAAATTCAGTTAATGCTTGCAATCAGCACCATCCCACGTTTGAGCAGTTTTTCTGTTCATGTTTTTGGCAGTTCAGCACCTAAAAAAATGGGTAGTGGTGGATTTAACTGCTCAGTTCCTAAAAAAATGGGTAGTGGTGGTACCTGCTGCAGTTGTGTTCTTATATATAATGAGAACTTGAGAAGCAGTCTTCACTGTTCACTCATTTCTTGTCTGAAATAACCATAGCATGGATCACTCACCACCAAAGCCATCAGTTATGCCCAAAGACCAGCCTGCTGGACACTGTAACATGCAAATGAAGCAGGTTAACACGTTTATTTCCATTGGCTATTGTTTTTTTTAAATACTAAATTTTAGTAAACTGCAGAAGCTTCGAAATGGTGCTGAAATAATCAAAAGCGACCAGTTCAGATCAGACAAGGTTCTTTCTGTTCCATTTTAATATGTGATTAATACGTACCATACTTTCTGAATTCGTATTCTTCTTTGTGTAGGCACCAACTGGAGTCGAAGAGGTACAATATGGCGAAATGCCTAACCTGCAAGTGAAGGTTAAATTCATTATATATACAAACATTTATGCAATAATACGAGGGTTATTGACTTCTTTTTTGTTTTACTTTTTTGTAAGCTAAACCGATCCAGAAAAAGATCGATAGCGTTGCAGAACTGGAAATGGGACGAAGTCATCGACCTCTCCAGTTCTGACAATGATGAAGAAGAAGAAGATGAACTAGAAAATGATGATTGGATGAATGCTGATTGGGGTGACAATGATGACGTGGAGTCCTTCCTAAGATGCAGCAAAATCCGCCGTGTTTCAGCCACGAAACGGTTTTGAAGATTAAGTTTTGGTTCCATTACATCTGTCTTGCTGTCATGTTTTTAGATATTACTTTTAACATGTTTTTATCATGTCATCTGGATTTATTTTTTGCATCTTTTATATAATCCAGTTTTATTCTCAATTGGTTATGTTTAACATGTTGCTTGCTTTTAACATATTTTGAGATTTTTGTTTGCATCTTTTATACAACATGGTGATGCTAGGAAGGTCACATGTCATTGAGTGTTTTAACAAAATGACATGTCATTAAGTGTTTTAACAAAACAGTCATTATAATATACCTTCTCAACATAAGTTCGAACCATCTTTTCAATGTCTTCAACTATAGATTCAGGTTGTCCCTCTGCATAAGAAATCCCTCATTGTATCAGACTCAGATGAAGCTTAAAATTAATCCAAACAATAAGGAGAAAGGTGGAGAAAAGTACCAACTGCAACTTTGGTCAATCCTGGTAAGTCGATTAAAGTTAAAGAGACAACTGGAAGAATAAGAAAATCATGATATGATGTCAGCATTGTGTGAGAAATAAAGAACAAGAGCAGCTATTTCTTTAAATATTGCAGTCACAACAAACATTCCATTGGGGGAATAGATGCTGAGATGGATTGGAATTGGAGATATTTGTTTAGACTTCCCCGTGATTCTGTCTGTTTCATCTTGAATCTCCTTCCGTACCAAAGCTTTGTATCAAATCAAATATGTCAGTTAAACTTCACATTATTGTCACTAGAAATTGGAATTATGTTTTCAGCTTTTATGCTAAAAGAGTTAGTAGTAGCAGCCTACTTTTTTATTTATTATTATTATTATTATTTCTTATTATTATTTTTATTATTATTATTTTATTATTATTATTATTATTAAAATTTATTATTATTATTATTATTATTTATTATTTATTATTATTTTTATTTATTATTATTTATTTATTATTATTATTATTATTATTATGCCACCACTAATTAAATCCAATAGATTTGGAATTTTGAAGTGAAAATACATAATTGGAGATTGTAACACATCACTAATTTATTATCATCTGACCTATACTCCAGAGGGTTTAAATTGACCAACGGCTTTTGCAGCGCCTAACACCGTAGCAGAACAACCCATGTCAAACTTCGTCAGTCCTATAGAACAACCGGGGCCCGTCTTAATGTTGTAGCCACCACTGCAAACATAGTGAGATTCAAATGGCATATGTTATATAATAATTTATATGTTATATAATATATGGAATGCTTATGTTGTTAAAAATAAAAATTTATTATGGTGTTTTAAAACAACTGATAAATGTGGATGGTTTTTCAAAGTAACAAAAGTCACGAAATATGTGGAAGCTATTTTTCAGCAAATCCGTTTTTTTTATAGCTGGAAGTTACCTCTAAAATCTCTCTTATAAATGGGTTGTATCCAGTTTTTTTTTCAGTTTTATGTTACCTAAAAAAATGGCCATGTTCTCCAACTACAAAGCATTCTTATGTTACCTAAACCTTAGGAAGTGAGTGAGTGGGATTGTAACTACAAATATAACTACTAATTAGGACATGGTGATTGTGGGTAGAGTTAACCGCTCTTGTAAGTAAAAATAACTGCTCTGATTGAAGACTTTAAATATAGCTTCTATGTCATATTTCACTTTTACATTCATGCACTTCTCAAATCATTAATCCACGGTTAGTAAAGCTTCTTATTTTTATTGTTTATGTGTTTTAGATACATTGATATTTCTAATGCTAACTTTAATTCAGGATTACACGTATATAAAGATTCCTACATTCTTCCTACATTCTCTTTAAACACAGGTAAAGCTTCTCTTTTTTAATGTTTATTTATGTGTTTTAGATATATAGATATTTAAATCTTCTCTACTTTATTCATTATGCGTTTTAAATACATAAGTTTTTTATTTCTTGCTTAGGTTCTTTTATGTTTATATAATCTTAATGTTTATTTAAAAGTGCTTAAACAAACTCTTTATAATAGACATCTTAAAAGCTCAAAGGTTATCTAATACAAAACATAATACTTACATAAACTTTGGATACATCCTTCCTCCGATTTAAAAAAACCACTACCCGCAGTGAAAAATTACACTTTTTCCCTCGATTATTATTTTAAATATCGAAATTACAAATATGCCCTTAATTGTGAAATTGAGGCCAAACTAATTTACTGAAATATTTAAATAACTCCTATATTTATGGTTCAACCACCCATGATCACCTAAATTTTTGGTAATCAAAACTTTCATACATATTGTGTCTTATGTTGAATTCATTTAAGCACCAATTAATCAAGTTCAACAATACAATCTACAGTTTCATTCTTGCTAATCAACAGATATGTTAAAATCTATATGTGTTATCTATTCGTCAATGGTGATTTAAACTACTATGCATCTTTTTTTATCTTTAGTGTTGAACTATGTCTAAAGCAAAAGAGGGATTGTAGGTTACCTGCCATACGTGTTCCTTCTTGCTGCTTTGCGATGTCCATTTGTTAGGGACTCTAATAGAGGTTAAAAAAACCATTGTTTTGCCCTGCACCGATAGCATAAAAGCCCTTAATAACAGCTTACCACTTATCAAATAAAGTTGCATTATTGAATTACAAACGGGGTGTTTGGCCTAGCTTTTATTTTTTTGGCTTACGCTTATATTTTAAAGTAGCTTATGCTTATTTTCTTTCATTTGATAAGCTATTTTTAAGTGTTTGGATTATGAGTAAAAAACCATCTTCTTTAAATAAGCTTCTTCAAATAAGCTAAAAACCCATGTTCCCATAAGCTTCTTGGAATTAGCTTATATAAGCTAATAAGCATAAGCTTAAAAAGCTAAACCAAACACCCATTAATGCTTATTTTGTAAAAATAAGCTAAAAAGGCTATAATCTTAGATAAAAAAAAAGCTAGGCCAAACACCCCCAAAGGCCACTATAACATCCCAACTTATTTGTTTATAAAAGAACTAGGGGGTTACCCCGTATAAACCAGCACCCGAACGTATAAAGTAGGGCACTATGGTTCGAGCTCGGTTCGCAAATACTAAAAAAAATCTAAAGTAACGTAATAATGATAACTCGCTACACTAAAAACTTTCCCGGGTCTTTCGTTGACTGTTTTTTACCCGAACCAAGGCCGAGTTGACCGGAACTCGAACCAAACCGGCATCTGACTTTGATCCAGAGTTGACTAAAGTTGACCAAACCAGCACCCGAACTGGAATATGACCCGTACTGTAGACCGAGACTCGAAACTGGACCGTATCACGACCCGAGCGAAAACTAAAACAAGTCAAACCATTAAATGAGTTAACCTTGAACCCAAATAGAGACCCGAACCTGTAACGAAGCTACTTGACCCGAAACGAGACCCGAACCTGTAACGAAGCTACTTGACCCGAAACGAAACCTGAACAACCCACTGAAATGACACCCGAAACTGCTGATTTTGACCGGGTTAACTGTCCACCGTTCCTGAATCTGATCCGTAACACCCGAAGCCGTACCGAATAAAATCTGAAATCTGAATCTAAGCACTAGAACCAAATTTGAACTTGAACGAAGCTCTGGCAGCGGCCACCACCGCCGTCGGGTGTCTTCACTGCCACCATCATCGTCATCAGTCATCAACAGCCAAACATCAATCTAAAATAACAGAAACGGGGAGAGGGTTTTACCGGTGAACCTGTCGGAAGCCACGTCTGACGACCACCACCATCATCACTGCTGGTAAGTCAGTCCCCGGCTCCTCCGGTACGTTTTACCCGAAAACGGTTGTCGGAATCCATTGCCGCCGCCACTTGGTGCTTCTGTTGCCGTGACATAGGTGATCGGCCCCTCTCCTGTTCTCCGATCTCTCTCTCTCTCTCTCTCTCTCTCTTTGGACCGGGTAGCGGTGTGTGCGACGGGTTAAGATGAAGAGGTAGCGGTGGTTGCAACCTTTTCAAAAAAAGGATATGGAAAAGAAGAAAAGGAGAAGCGTTCCTGAACACCCTCAATATACATTATCTTTGTTTGTTACGTTGTTAGCGTAAGCCGTCCAACGGACGGGTATTAAACTAGTTTTCTATGAAGACAAGGACACCCATCGAGCTTTGCTATTTCAACGTGTCGCTTGTTTTTGCTACTACCACGGGATTCACGCTGGTAGCTTGTGGTCCGAAGCAGACCACTAGAAACGAAGACCAAAGACCAAGCAACTGCCAATTGGGAGTTTGTTGGTGTGGTTTTTGTGTCTGTCGCTTGTTCTTGTTACATCTGTAATTGTACGGTCTTTGTTTATCGTGTCTGTAATGTTTTGGTCGAGTCGACCAAGTCAAGATATCCTCCTATCTTGACTTGGTACGACATTGTCTTTGTAAGTATGTAAAACAATTGCTGCTTGTGCAGTCTGTTAGTGCTTGTTTTGTTGTTTTTGTTGTTCTACCTGTTATCTGTCATAACTGTCTGCATGCAGCCTACCCACGAAGAACCCATTCTTCGTGGGATAACACCTTCACGAAAGACTTCTTCGTAGGGGACAGTCTTTCGTTGGTTTAGTCAACGAAGAACCTAGTTCTTCGTGGGCTTGAGTCTTTTGTGAGCCCAGTAACATTCTTCGTAATGTTACTTGGTATGGGGCCTATATATAGACAGCTTATGTTCACAAAATAGTTAAGAGAGCATTCGGAGAGTCTGTCAAACATTGTGTGTATGCGTTTGTACTTGTTCTCTTCAGATTAATCAAGATAGTGAATCTTTGGTTACTTGTGTTTGTTATACTTTGCTTTGGTTGAATTCTTACGTGAATTCCGCACTCGTAAGTGTGTTGTGTAAACAGGGAGGTAGATTTCTTGATCCTCCAAGTGGATCTACACATAGCCTTAGACCTCATTCCATTCTTAAAATTTAATAAAACTATTAAAAGCTTCACTTTATCTCATTTCCGATAAAACTATTTAAAAGCTTCACTTAATTTATCTCATTTCTTATCGATCCATATTCTTTAAGCAAAATGAATTCTTATATTTAAGAAAAATTAAAGTAAATTCTTATATTTTTATGGAAAAGGAAAAAAATGTAAACCTGGTTTTTAAAAATAAAAGATAAAATTTCTGGAATAATACTTTTTAATTAAATTATTTGGATAAAAATATAGAATGAGATCCAACTCCTATAAGAAATATTTTGGATCTCAGTTTTCTCATTTTTATGTTGTTTAGTGTAAATTTCAGTATTTTAAAACAATTGGTAATAAAATCACATTTTTTATATCTTTCACATGATAACTTTTAATTTCTAAAATATTCATCTAAGCACAATAACCAAATTTCGAAACTTGACACGCATGTCCTAGTTATATACTTTCATCATGATCGTTTTAATTCTTTCGTACTGACTAGCTAGGCAACTTAAAATATTTATTTATAGTACAGAATCTTTGTTACTAAAATAATGATAAAAGGTTTGTGCGGTCGACTAACTATTGCCATAATTTTAAAAATTACTAAAAAGACATGTTCAGTGGCATGGACAGGCCCACGGCCGAAGTGACATTACTCGCAAAGTCACAATAGTGGAACAAAATTTACATGTTGTAAAAAAAAATTACATATATAAAAGTTTGAAACCTATATAAAAGAGTAAATTACGGTTTTAGCCCCTATGATGTTGTGTTTATTGTTATATTTTACAAAATCCAAAAGACTTGCAATTACATACCAAAGTTTCTATTTTATTGTAATTTAAGTCCACTAAAGTAACTCCATCCATATTCATGTTAAATCCAGATACATGAGTGACATATGTGGGGCATTTTAGTAACTAACCATCTCAATTGAAAGTAAACTTGAAACATCCACTTCATCATTACAACCTGCCCATCTCGGTACGGATTTAGTGAACCTAAAAATTCAGATTAAAGCCACTAAATCACTCGGGTTATCCGCCTTTGTGGATGATGAAACAATGGCTAACCGAAGTGGTTAACTCACTGGTCTCGTCAAGTAGGGTTAATCCCTTCTTCCCAAGGATCGTTGGCTGGATCGTCTGCTAGTTGGTCTCCTGCACAAGGAAACAAGTCGTGACTCGTAACAAGGAGGATGGGGTGGGCCAGTGGGGGGTGCTCCTTGTTACCACTCTCCGGCGTGAGAATCGGTAATTTACTTGGGAAGCAAAGTGTGATAGTAGTACTAGTGAGAGAGTTGTGAAGAGATACCTCAAACCTGGTTTGTGGTTGGTATTTATAGCTGAGGAGTGAAGGAAGGGATAGACTGACGACGTTCCGCCCTTATGCAGGTGTGTCAGTCTTGTCGGTTGTGGAGGTGAAGCCACGTCCTACTACAGTGTCAGTCTGCTGCTTACGTATGGACTGACAGGCAACTGCCAGTGGTGCCACTTGCTCTGTGGTGTCAGTCCCACTTGCCTTATGGGTAGGATGCGGTGCCAGGCTGCATCGCTACCTGCGGTAACCTTTGTCGTTCCTGCGTTTCTTGCTCTGATGAAGACATGTGTGGGATGCGGTGCCAATTAAGCCGCATCGCCGCTCGTGGTGACTGTTGCTGTTGCCCAGATCCCTTGTCGTGACGAAAATGTTCCTAGGATGCGGTGCCAGCCGCATCGCTATGTACACCCGTTTTCATACACAAGGTAAGGCTTCTTCTTATCACTGGACCGATTGGATTCGAAGGGTGCGTTCGTGCGTGCCCGCACGGACGCAGATAAGTTCTTGCTGGTGAGGGTTTTTGATAAGGGTAATGGTCAATCGCGGTCAGCTGGCGCGAAATCTAGGACCATACCCCTTTATTGGACAAACTGGTTCTAAATTTTAGTTTGTATTACACTGGAGTCGTATATGAAGTTGTTTTCAAAGGGACTACGTAAGTCTAGTTTTTTTATTACATTTTTTGTATTATATATTAGAGCTTTATTACGAAACTAGTTTTAACTTATCTTCGTGTTTATGTTTCATTTGTTACTGGTGGATGTTATGAGTCATGACAAGCTTATAGGCATGCTTACTAATAAAAGATGTATACGTAATTGTTGATGCAACAAATACAAGACCAAGGCCTGTAGCGATATCTCTGGGTAAAGGGGTTCAGGGGTTAGATTAGCCTAACGCAGGTCGTGGGGTCCCCCCACGTTTGCAAGACGTGGAGAGAGGTTCACTAGTATTGTTTTTATCCTCCTTAGATCTTGAGCTGATTAAAAATCAACCCAGAAAGCGATCGTTGGAGAAGATGAATTATTTAGTGTGAAGAAGAGAAGTAAGCATGAAGCTAGTTCTCAAGAGGGAGAAGGAGAATCAGGGAGTTAGGGTGATATCTGCTGATCCTGGGGTGTTTTGTATGGTGAAATGGCCTGCATTTTATAGGGGAAGGTGTTTCTCAAAGGAGAAACCCGTGACTAGTGAATCTGTGCTTGCAGTGAGGGGTTTGCCCATTTTGGGGGTTGAAGGGTTTGGACCTGCGGACAAAAGGGTGTGCTCTCCCACATGGTCTGGTTGCAGCTGGGCAGGAGGTTTCACACGTTAAGTGTTGATGTGACAGGACACTGTGCTTGTCCTTTTTACTGTTCATGACCGTTGGAACATTTCCGAACCTTTTAACCTTTTAACCTTTTAACCTTTTAAGCTGTTGTGTCTCTAATCAGTTTATTAAGGTTTGAGCTACCCCCGTCATCAGCCCCCCAAGTCAGAGGTGTTTGTGATGTAAGCTCAAATGCTTCTGACTTTTACACATTATTTTTTATTGCTTAAAGGCTTCAAGGCTTTAAGGCGTTTGAGTTTTGAGATTTGAATTTCAGAATGATAGTAGATGTGATAGGCTTCAAGGTTTTAAGGCTTGAAGGCTTTAAGGCTTGAAGGCTTAAAGGATTCAACTTGTCTCACTCAAGAGGAAGTTGAGGCTTTTTGTAAAGAATGGGGGATCGATCTAAAGTTTAATCCGGTGGCTCTGGGTTTTGGCAAATCGATCGATTAGTGTCCCGTTGGTTCCATTGCTTTTTATTGCTGAGTATTCCAACTTGCGTCATCCGTTTTCAGTCTTTGTTCTGAATGTTTTTGTGACAACCCGTACTCTAGACTTATCTTGTGCAACGTTATATGCTCACGTGAACTATGTTACTTGAACGAATACATGATATGTTATGTGTTACACGGTTGTGTGATTTCGTGATTATATTGAATGTTGCATGTTACGTGATTTAATGTGATTGCATATGTTATTACTTGAACGATTAGTGAAACATTTATAAGAACCCACTCGGTCCATATGGTTGGACTCGAGACCATGAGGAAACCCAAGTGGGGGTTTCGGCCCACTTCCCTTCACACGCATATATACACACATTACCTCTAGGGTTTTAGTTTTACACAACTTAGCAATCAAGAACACACACAAACTCTCCCTCTCTTCTTCGCAAACCGAAGGCAGCCAAGGACTTTCCCCCATCGGAGATCATTGTCCACGGATCAATCCTACTCTCCTTTCAATCGGTTAGTGGTTTGTGTTTTCTTGGTTGAATGATGTATGTTGTATGCTTTCGGATTGATTGGTTGTGATGATATTATGTGATAACTAGGGTTCTTGCTGTGATTATTAATGAAGGTTCTTGATGTCATAATATTCATACAATTCGGTTTGCATGATGTTAATCGGACACTATGTTCCTGTTATTGTTTTGATGCGTATATGATTAATCGGTCCAAGTATATGTTAGCCGGCTAGGTTGCATGCTAGTTCAATAATATGATTCATGTTTCGGTTTAGGTCTGTTTGATGATCTGATTACGTGTTCTTGAGGCTGTCATGAATATGTTAATGATGCTAATTTGAAGATGCTATGAAACTGTTATTTTCGGTATTTGATCTGTTTCCGAAACTGCTGAATATGTTTGCTGAAATCACGGATTAGTTGTTATTGTTATTTAAGGAATTCAGGAAAAGCTGTTACACGCATGGTTGCGACTCAGATTGCGAGTCGGGAACCCACAGTCTCGACTCGAGACCACAACGACATCAGCCGCAATCATGGTTGCGAGTCCCGTTGCGACTCGTAACCGGACCATGATGAACCGAGACCAGCCATTGCGACTCGCAACCTACTGTTGCGACTCGTAATCTCCTGATGTGACTCGTAACCCGGTTGCGACTCGAGATCCCCGTTGCGACTCGAGACCGGCTATTACACATACACTGTTTTGGGCCTACTTTGCCACGGGCCCAATCGTACGACTGTTATGCTTTTGGACTGCTTACCTGTTGGGCCGACATGCTAGTTGGGTGAATACTATTGGGCCGGGTTATGGTTGGGACGAATACTTAGATTGTTTATTGATACGTGTACGTGTTTACCATGAATCCTTGTATGCTTGCAACGTGGTAACTTATGTGATACATACGTGCGATACTTGAACCGAACCTGACTTACATAATAAACCATGATAGGACGTGGTTGATCATTTACTTGCTACCTGTACTCTTTGTGTATCTGCCGAGCAATCCAAGGTGAGTTCACACAGCCAAGGCATGGGGTTCCCAGGGTGGGAATGGGATTGAATAAACTATAAGTACATACTTAGTTAACAGAACATAATGATATGAGTCCTCAGGGTGAGGGTGGTGAATGATAAGATACGGCTAGACTAGTATACCAATTGAACTGATCTTCGCATACACGCCAGGGGTTGGCCGCGATATTATGACTGATCTTCGCACACATGCCTTGGAAAGGTCGCGAACTATATACTAAAACTTCGCACACATGCCAGGGTGGCCGCGATACAAATATACATAGTCTAGAATACTTGAGAACTTTCTTTAATCTTCGCATACATGCCGAAATGGCCCGCGATACGAACCGATACTATACATGAGCAATGAACGAACTAATACGATGCATGATTAGATAAACGAACGCAATGTTTGCTATACTATGCTATTACTGAACTTACTTTCTGTGAACTCGCTCAACTAGTTGTTGACTCGCTGCTGCATGCCTTGCAGGACCTTAGGTACATTATGGAGCTTGCACAAGGAGGAGCAGGTCGTTGTGGGCAAAGGGTCGTAAATGATATTTCAACACTTATGATAAATCATGCATGCTATTGTTTGGGTTACTTAAAATGCTTCCGCTATGCTTAACTACTTTATACGTTCAATATGATTGGTGGTTAGGATCCTGGTCAGTCATGCCTCCAAGCGGTGATACTCCGCGTGTGGATTTTGGTGGTGTGACAGATTGGTATCAGAGCCATTGGTTATAGAGAACTAGGTTTTAATGTGGGAAAACGTTTTATTAAAACCAGACTATAACCAGAACAGTGCTCTCAACGATCCACAACGACGCTTCGCTCCACGTGCAAGACTCGACATCTTAGGTAATAAGGTTTATGTTTATTGCCTGTTTGCTAGAACTGCTTAGAACTTTGCTCGCATTACGTTTAGATACACATGCTTTGATTTCATGAGAACACCTATATGCCCATACTTTTCTGTCATCGCCCTACTCGCGAGCCACTCTTATTTACATTACTTTTACTATGAAGATCATGTCTGGACGAATCAACATGACTCAAGCCCAGCTAGAGGCTCTCGTTCAAGCTCAAGTTGCTGCGGCAGTTGCAGCAGCTCAAGCAGGTCAACACGCGCAGCAGCCTGTCTGCACGTTCAAGAATTTCATGGACTGTCGTCCAAACTCTTTCAGCGGCACAGAAGGAGCGGTTGGACTCCTCCACTGGTTCGAGAAGCTAGAATCAGTATTCGAGATGTGCGAGTGCCCTGAGGCTCGCAAGGTCAAGTTTGCCACCGGCACCTTGGAGGGAATAGCACTAACTTGGTGGAACGCCCAAGTTCAAATCTTAGGGTTGGCAGCTGCTAACGCCACCCCATGGAACGATTTTAAGGAACTCATCAAGAGGGAGTATTGCACGCGTGAAGACATTCACAAGCTGGAAGACGAGCTGTATAATCTGAAAATGATTGGGTCAGAGATCGAAGCATATACGAAACGGTCAAACGAGCTGGCAGTTCTGTGCCCTACTATGGTGGACCCTCCATACAAGCGCATTGAGTTGTATCTCAAGGGTTTGGCGCCAGAGATTCAGAGCCACGTGACGTCGGCTAACCTCGAAAACATTCAGGAAATTCAACGCCTCGCTCATCGCATCACTGATCAGGCAGTGGATCAGAATAAACTGCCAAAGCGTGTCAACGCTACTGCTACAGTCACTTCAGCTGCTACTTCTGCTACACCCAGCGACAACAAACGGAAATGGGATGGGGATTCCGAACAGTCTCAAGCACAGCAGCGCAGAACGAACGACTACCAGAACCCGGGTCAGCAATCATCTGGCAGTCAGGAGCAGGGTGGATACAGGGGAGTACACCCACTATGTAACAAGTGTAACAAACACCACAGTGGAAGGTGTCGCAAGGAACGTTGCCAGAGATGTCTCAAGATAGGGCATGAAGCCAAAGATTGCAGGAGCTCACGACCTGCAAACCAGAATCAGCAACTTCCACCACCAGTTCCTCAGAACCCACAGCAGCAGCAGCCACAGCGTGGAAATCGGGGATGTTTCCAGTGTGGAGCAGAAGGTCATTACAAGCGCGATTGCCCACAGTTGAACCAGAATCAGAACAACAACAATAACCAGGGCAATGGGAACAACAACAACAACAATGGCAACGAGGCAAGGGGTCGAGCTTTCATGCTAGGACAAGGAGACGCTGTTTGAACTTATAACTCGTTTTGGGATTTCCTATATTATGTCTCTGTTACTCAAACAAAGTTTGGTTTGAACATGAATCGTACTGGGTTTTATAGACTATTTTAATTACTATACTTTATGTTTGATATGATGGATGGCTTGATATTATTTGAACGCTCCTGCCGTATTTAAGGACCTTATGAATAGGGTGTGCAGACCCTACCTAGACAAGTTCGTCATAGTATTCGTGAAGTCCACTTCTTAGGCCACGTAGTGAACAAGGATGGGATCCGTGTCGATCCATCCAAGGTAGACTCAACCAGAAACTGGCCTGCACCACGTACTACAGACGGTTTACCAGGGATTTCTCGAAGATTGCTCAGCCACTTACGCTACTGACACAGAAGGGTGTCACCTATTGCTGGGAGAGCCCCAGGAGACTGCTTTTCAGCGCGACAAGGTTATCGCTTTCGCTACACGTCAACTTAAGATTCATGAACGCAACTACACGACGCACGATTTAGAGCTGGGAGCTGTTGTTTTTGCGCTTAAGATATGGCGACACTACCTGTACGGTACCAGGTGCACCATTTACACCGATCACAGGAGTCTCGAGCATATTCTTAAGCAGGAGGACTTGAACCATGCGTCAACGGCGATGGGTTGAACTACTTCGCGACTGTGAATGCGCCATCAAGTACCATCCAGGCAAGCCAATGTTGTGGCTGATGCCCTCAGTCGAAAGGACACCTTACCAAAGCGCGTGCGAGCGCTACAGCTTACGATTCAGTCTAGCCTTCCAGCACAGATACGAAATGCTCAGGTAGAAGCATTGAAGCCCGAAAACGTCAAGGCTGAAGCCTTACGCGGCTCACGACAGCAAATGGAACAGAAGGCAGACGGCGCTTACTATGTAACGGGCCGGATTTGGGTCCCACTTTATGGCGGTCTACGCGAACTTGTGATGGATGAAGCTCACAAGTCATACCACTCAGTACATCCAGGGTCGGATAGAACGTACTAAGACATCAGCACTACTTATTGGTGGCCTAGTAGGAAGGCCCACATTGCTACATACGTCGGAAAATGCTTGACCTGAGTGAGAGTCAAGGTTGAATACCAGAAACTAACAGGGCCTACTTCAGCAGCTTAAGATACCTCAGTGGAAATGGGAAGAAATTTCCATGGATTTCGTTACAGGCCTACCTCGATCCCAGCATGGGAACGATACCATATGGGTGATCGTGGATCGACTCACCAAGTCTGCACACTTCCTACCGATTAAGGAAACGGACAAGTTCTCCAACTCTCGCAGATGCCTATCTTAAAGAAGATTGTTTCGAGGCACGGGGTGCCCACGTCCATCAATTCGGATCGCGATGCACGATTCACGTCAGAACTTTGGCAAGCAAGGCACAAACCATTCGACTCACGATTAAACATGAGCACAATAGCATACAAGCCGCACCATTCGAGGCATTGTACGGGCGTAGATGTCGGTCACCTCTCTGTTGGGTAGAGGTGGGGGATAGTCAGATCACGGGTCCAGAGATTGTAATGGACGCCACAGAAAAGATTGCACAGATACGACAACGCACGGCGGCAGCACGCGACCGTCAGAAAGCCTACGCGGGCAAGCGTAGAAAGCCATTGGAATTTCAGGTCGGGGACCATTCGAGATCATAGAACGTACAGGCAGGGTAGCCTATAGATTGAACCTATCAGCTGAACTCGGGGCAGTTCACAATGTCTTTCATGTATCGAACTACCGACGAGCGGTTACAGTTCGTCGAGGAACCAGTAGAAATCACGGACCGGGAGGTGAAGGTCCTCAAACACAAGAGAATCCCTCTTGTTCGAGTTCGTTGGAACTCCAAACGTGGCCCAGAGTACACCTGGGAACGCAAAGACAGGATGACAGAAAAGTACCCCCAGTTATTCGAAACCAATGCTACCACTACTGAGGTTGAAGCTACTACTTCGGAATTTCGGGACGAAATTCCAGATCAACGGGGGGAGGATGTGACACCCCAGGAAAAACCAGTGAACGATTGAACTTACCTAGCTTCCTCAGTGAGTGCATACCAAATTTCGGGACGAAATTTCCAATTAGTCGGGGATAATGTGACAACCCGTACTCTAGACTTATCTTGTGCAACGTTATATGCTCACGTGAACTATGTTACTTGAACGAATACATGATATGTTATGTGTTACACGGTTGTGTGATTTCGTGATTATATTGAATGTTGCATGTTACGTGATTTAATGTGATTGCATATGTTATTACTTGAACGATTAGTGAAACATTTATAAGAACCCACTCGGTCCATATGGTTGGACTCGAGACCATGAGGAAACCCAAGTGGGGGTTTCGGCCCACTTCCCTTCACACGCATATATACACACATTACCTCTAGGGTTTTAGTTTTACACAACTTAGCAATCAAGAACACACACAAACTCTCCCTCTCTTCTTCGCAAACCGAAGGCAGCCAAGGACTTTCCCCCATCGGAGATCATTGTCCACGGATCAATCCTACTCTCCTTTCAATCGGTTAGTGGTTTGTGTTTTCTTGGTTGAATGATGTATGTTGTATGCTTTCGGATTGATTGGTTGTGATGATATTATGTGATAACTAGGGTTCTTGCTGTGATTATTAATGAAGGTTCTTGATGTCATAATATTCATACAATTCGGTTTGCATGATGTTAATCGGACACTATGTTCCTGTTATTGTTTTGATGCGTATATGATTAATCGGTCCAAGTATATGTTAGCCGGCTAGGTTGCATGCTAGTTCAATAATATGATTCATGTTTCGGTTTAGGTCTGTTTGATGATCTGATTACGTGTTCTTGAGGCTGTCATGAATATGTTAATGATGCTAATTTGAAGATGCTATGAAACTGTTATTTTCGGTATTTGATCTGTTTCCGAAACTGCTGAATATGTTTGCTGAAATCACGGATTAGTTGTTATTGTTATTTAAGGAATTCAGGAAAAGCTGTTACACGCATGGTTGCGACTCAGATTGCGAGTCGGGAACCCACAGTCTCGACTCGAGACCACAACGACATCAGCCGCAATCATGGTTGCGAGTCCCGTTGCGACTCGTAACCGGACCATGATGAACCGAGACCAGCCATTGCGACTCGCAACCTACTGTTGCGACTCGTAATCTCCTGATGTGACTCGTAACCCGGTTGCGACTCGAGATCCCCGTTGCGACTCGAGACCGGCTATTACACATACACTGTTTTGGGCCTACTTTGCCACGGGCCCAATCGTACGACTGTTATGCTTTTGGACTGCTTACCTGTTGGGCCGACATGCTAGTTGGGTGAATACTATTGGGCCGGGTTATGGTTGGGACGAATACTTAGATTGTTTATTGATACGTGTACGTGTTTACCATGAATCCTTGTATGCTTGCAACGTGGTAACTTATGTGATACATACGTGCGATACTTGAACCGAACCTGACTTACATAATAAACCATGATAGGACGTGGTTGATCATTTACTTGCTACCTGTACTCTTTGTGTATCTGCCGAGCAATCCAAGGTGAGTTCACACAGCCAAGGCATGGGGTTCCCAGGGTGGGAATGGGATTGAATAAACTATAAGTACATACTTAGTTAACAGAACATAATGATATGAGTCCTCAGGGTGAGGGTGGTGAATGATAAGATACGGCTAGACTAGTATACCAATTGAACTGATCTTCGCATACACGCCAGGGGTTGGCCGCGATATTATGACTGATCTTCGCACACATGCCTTGGAAAGGTCGCGAACTATATACTAAAACTTCGCACACATGCCAGGGTGGCCGCGATACAAATATACATAGTCTAGAATACTTGAGAACTTTCTTTAATCTTCGCATACATGCCGAAATGGCCCGCGATACGAACCGATACTATACATGAGCAATGAACGAACTAATACGATGCATGATTAGATAAACGAACGCAATGTTTGCTATACTATGCTATTACTGAACTTACTTTCTGTGAACTCGCTCAACTAGTTGTTGACTCGCTGCTGCATGCCTTGCAGGACCTTAGGTACATTATGGAGCTTGCACAAGGAGGAGCAGGTCGTTGTGGGCAAAGGGTCGTAAATGATATTTCAACACTTATGATAAATCATGCATGCTATTGTTTGGGTTACTTAAAATGCTTCCGCTATACTTAACTACTTTATACGTTCAATATGATTGGTGGTTAGGATCCTGGTCAGTCATGCCTCCAAGCGGTGATACTCCGCGTGTGGATTTTGGTGGTGTGACAGTTTTAGAGTATTATCGCGTGTCGTTTGGTCAGTTATACCCTTAAGGTCTTGCTAGGGTTTTACACTTTGATGTTTTATGACCCATCGTTGTTGTTGTTCCGCCGTTTCTTCCAGTTAGCCAAGAACGACGATTGTTTTACCTTTGAAACATCTCAGGTTGATGTGTGTTTAATTTCGTCTATGGTTACTACCTTCGGTTCTTGGAAGTACCGATTTTTTCTGGATTTCTGAGTCCATTGTTCATTTCAGGCTTGTTTGGAGGCATCCTTATGCTGTTTTGAATGAGCTTGAACCTTTCAAACACGAGATAGATGGTTGTTGAAGTTTATTAGGGGGTGTCCTTTCAGGCTTTGTCCCTTTCCCGAACATCTTTTAGTACTGATGGATGTTAGCAAGTTGTGGGACAAGCCGGATCGTGACCCTGTGCTCGTGAGAGATGATCAAGGTATGATATTTTGTATTTTCTGCTTATGTTATATTTTATTTGTTGCAGTTATGTTTGCCTTAGACTTTATCAAGAGCGATGACACATCTAATGTTGTGTTTGGAGATACCGAGGCTACGTTAGACGAAGATGTTGTTGTTAGGGGCACTGAACATAGGTTCGAGGGTTCAGGCTATGTGAACGTTCCAAATGTCAAAGGCTTTACTAGGTTCGGTGCTTCCAAAGCTTTTATTCATTGTTTGACCCGACGTATGTTAAAGGTAGCTGACCATCCGTCGGCCTCTGAGCCAGTGCAACCGCGTGATGTTATAGAGGCTTCAAACATTTGGACGTTGGGGTTGAGGAAAAAACACGAGGATTTGTCCTTGGTGATTAGTAAGGAGAGTAAAGCAGCGGGTAAGAAGCTTGTAAGCTTGAAGGGTTTCGGGAAAGGTGGTGAAGGTTCCACCAATGTTAATCCCGAAGAGGTTTATGTGCCGGATTGGAAGGCCACAGTTGGTAACAGCTTTAAGTATTCATCCATTTGTGAGGATGTTCTTACCCATTTTGCTCCTCCTATTGTACGAGGTTTTTGCTCGTCTATGAACGACGACCTGATGATCTCGAAGGTGATGATGGGTGCTTGCAACCTTGTTGCCTTGCTTCTAGAGGGTGTATCCCGATTTCGCAAAAAGATGCAAGAATATGAAGTCTTTTCGAAAAAGAGGGATGAGATGAAAGCTTCAATGGTTGTTTTGAAAGAAGCCGAGGGCTATGCTGAGAAGGAGAAAGCATTGCTGTTTGAAGATTTGAGTAATTTTGTTCCCGCACAAGACTGATATGTTTGAGTTGGAAAACGCTTGGAGGCTGACAAGGTTTAAGTCAGGATCGATAAGGCTGCCTTGGAGGTTCAGAAAAGAGAGCCTTCTTAGAGGAGAAAGAAGGGTTAAAGGCTTCATTTGCCCAGGAAACTGGTGATAATAAATGGCTCATTGAGGATGGATTCCAGCAAGTGGTTACTTATCTTCTCCATTCGTCAGAGTTCAAAAAAGTCTTGGGTGATGTGTACATCGAGCTTCTTGCTCATGGGAGACACCAAGGTTTGTTTGCTGGTTACAAATATTTGTGAATCCTAGGAAGCCTTAGAAAAAATCTTCTCTTTTTCAACACAAAGCCTTCAAAGTATTATGGGAACAGTTTTTAAGATAGAGCATTTGATTTACTCTTATGTGGGTGAAGTCTCCGAGTGTTTTGGTAAACCTTTGCCTGTTTTGCAGGAGCTAAAACTCCAGGGCCTTAATGAGGCTGTTTGTAACGAATTGTTGAAGTCCTTCTCGAAGAAACGTCCTTGCTTTGGAGATAGTGAGGAAACGTGTTCTGAAGGTGGTGAGGGCTCAAAGGGTTCAAGCCTTGAAGCCTCCGAGACAGCGGGTATCCTAGGGAGGAAAAAGAGGAAGCTTAAAACACCCAAGATGATGGGGTTTCGAATAAGGATGATGCAGCAAAGTCTATCATCTCTGATGCTGCCAAATGAAGAATAAACTTTAATTCATAGCTTTCTTAGCTTGTCGAACAATGTTACGAATTGTTTTCTTAGACATCTTTTTGTTTTAAGGGAACCGTTTAGGTCCTTTGGTGGTTAAAGCCTTGAAGGCTTGTGGACAATGTTTTATGTTTGATGGCAAGTATGGCACTTGCTATCTTTAACTTATCTTGCTATGTTGTTCTATTTATTCCCTTGTGTTTTCATTGGTTTTGTATTTTTTGTCTTTGTTTTGGGTGGTGCATCTTATGTTATTTATACCTTAAAGGGTTCAGTGCTGCAGTCACTTAGCCTTAGGATATTTTTAACAAGAAGATACAACCTCTATCCTATGTATGACATTCACTTAGAGTCTTTTTGGTTCGTAAGCCAATGTTGGGGCTTAAGGAACATTTGGTGTAGGCTGTTCAAACCCGTCTATGAGACATGTTTTTCAAGATTTCTATGAGTCTCATGGAGTTGTATTGATTTAGGAACTCACCCCTTATATAGGTCCATTCAACCCTTGAACCTATTGAGCGATGTGGCCTGGGAGCTCATCCCCTTACATGGCCCTTGCCATGGAGTTTCTTGCTAGGTTCTCAACCTGATTATAGGATAGAAAGACAAATTTTGATTCATCGTTCATTCATTTCAAAGTATTTTGATTACTAGGGGAATAGAACAACTTTTGGGAACTATTTGTAATACGTTTGGTTAAACATGGAACCTTTTAAGGTTTTTTCCATTCCAATGGCGGGCAAGCTTTTTGCCTTGCGGACCTGCCAGCTTGTATGATCTCCCTTTGTGGGCTTTAAGGATAGTGTATGGCCCTTCCTACTTAGGACCATGCTTTCCTTGGCTTTCTTTCTTGCTGGCCTCATTGTTTCGAATCACAAGGTCCTCAGGCTTGAAGCGTTCATGCTTCACCCGTGTATTGTATATGATTCTATGTTTTGCTTGTACCTTGCTTTTTGTATGGCTGCTTAATCACGAGCCTCTTCGAGGAGTTTCAAATTCAACATCGTCTCTTTCTTATTTGGCTTGAGGTCGATGTTAATTGTTCTTTGTGTTGTTGCTCCGATTTCAACTAGGATTACAGCCTCTGATACAAACACTAGGCTGTAGGGTATTTTCTTTGTGGCTCGTTTTCTCGGTTGTTTGAATTTCTAATAGCACATTGGGAAGCTATTCGAGCCAGTTGTTGTCGTATCTTCCTAATCGAGATTTAATCCCTTCAACAATGTTGTGGTTTATCCTATCAACCTGGCCATTGGATTGTGGGTAAGCTATCGAGCTGAATACTTGAGTTATTCTGAACTCCTTGCACCAGGAGCTAGAAGGTTTCTCGGCAAACTATTTCCAGTTATCCATGACTAGTAACCCTGGGAGCCCAAAACGATAGATTATGCTTTCGAAATCAATGACATGTTTCCCTGAGATTTTTGCCAATGGTTTTACTTCTGGTCACTTGGTGAAGTAATTCACGGTTACCAATAAGAGCTTGACTCCTCATTTGGCTAGTGGGGATGGACCAACAATGTCTATACCCCACTTGTGAAATGGCCAAGCCAAGGAGATGGGAACGGGGTCATATTTGGGGCTTTTGGGTACCGGAGCATGTAACTGACAAGTTTCACATTTTCGCAGTTGTTCGGAGGTATCTCGATGCATGGAAGGCCAAAAGTGTTCGAGGTTCATTAACTTTGACACTACCGATTTTGGGCCACAATGAGCTCCACATATCCCTTCGTGAACCTCTTTGATCAGATATTGGCTTTGTTTTGGGCCAACGCATCGAAGTAGTGGTGCAAGGTATCCTTTTTTCTAAAGGATATATCCTTGTGACATATACTGCCTTGACTTGATACGAACCCTTTCAGCCCTAGTCTGGTCATTAGGTAATTCATCGTTTTTTGGGAACTTTTCAATGGGAGTCATCCAATTTGGCCCTTCTTCGGTGATCACATCTTGAAACTCGTGTTTTTTGGATGGATGGTATCTTTAATACCTCAACTAGTATCTTCTTGGTGAGATGTGCAAACGTAAGAGATGCAGGCTTGCTTACTGCATCAGCTCTCTTGTTTTGAGATCTTGGAATTTATTTGATGGCACATGTTTGAAATGTGTTAATCGATTCCTTTGATTTATTTTGGTACTTATTCATGTTGGGTTCTTTTTCTATGTAGATGTTATTGTCTAAGCTTGAGAGAGTCTGTAAGGACTTGAAGCCTTTTGACACCCATATTTTTTGCAAGCTTGAGCCTAGCAATCAATGCTTCATACTCAGCTTCGTTGTTTGTAGACTGAAATTCAAGACGAAAGACATATGTGAATTCCAATTCGTTGGGATCAATTAGAACTAGCCCTGCTCCTGACCCTTCAATGCTGGAAGCTTCATCGGTAAAGAGCTTCCAGGTATCAGGGTTGGAGGGTTCAGCTGCAGTTGTATTAACTTTTGTTATGGCTTCTTTAGGGACTTACAAGAGGAAGTAAACCAAGATTTGAGCTTTGACAACTTTTCTCAGGACATAGGTGATTTTGTGTTCACCTAGTTTCACAACTCATTTGGCTAATCGTCCGGAATTTTCTTGTTTTTCAAGCACATTCTTAATTGGTTAGTCAATGATCACTTGTATCGGGTGTGACTGAAAGTACCTTCGAAGCCTTCTAGCCGTTTGGACTAGGGCTAGAGCAAGTTTTTTTTTTTTCAAAGAAGAATATTTGATTTCTGCTAATTTTGAAGTTTTGAAAAAGTAAACGGGTATCTGAACATTGTTTCGTTCAATGATCAGAGCCGTATTTATGGCATTTTCAGCAATCAAAAGGTAGATAGAGGTTGTTCCTCCTATTTCCGGAGCCAAAATGGCTGGGAGTGAAGCCAAGTGTTGCTTCCTTTGGTTGAAGGCTTCCTTTTGGGGTAAAACGCTTCAAAGCTGTAAGCTTTCCATCGAAAGTCTTTCTTGTCAGCACATCCCTTGAGGGTTGGCTTTTATGCTTTGTTTCCTCATGATGTGCCCTAGAGACGAGCACTTGACTGGATTAAGCTTCATGTTGATCTTTCTCGAGGTTTGGAAGGTTTCTTGTATGTCATTGAGCATTTGGTATTTCGTTTTGCTCTTGATCATCAAATCTTCAACATAAGCTTCTATGTTCTTGCCAGTTTGTTCGGTAAACGCTTTGTCAACCAGGCGTTGATAAGTGGCACCTGCGTTTCTTAAAATAAAAGGCATTTTTTGGTAGCAAAATATATCTTTATCAGTGTGTAATGCGGTTTTTTTTTATTCGTCTTCTTCTTTCATTAGGATCTGATGGTAACCCTTTTAGGTGTCAAGAAAACACGAGAAGCCCGTGAGTGAGTTAACCTTGAGGTCTATCCAGGGCAGCGAGTAGCAATCCTTTGGGTGTGCTTTGTTCAAGTCTTTAAAATCGATATCCATTCTCCAAGACTTGTCGGGTTTTTAAACCAATTACCGGATTGGCCACCCATGATTGATACTTGACCTCTCGAAGGGTTCCGGCTAGAACAAGCTTTTCCATCTTTTGGCATTTTGCAAGGCTTCTTTTAGGGACTTGACTCCGTTTCTTTTGTATAATGGGCTTAACATCAGGTGGGATCCATAACTAATGTTTCAACAATGTTACGAGGGATGTCGGTCATATCTTCGGAGCATCAAGCAAATACATAGTCCAAGAGCAGCTTTTCAAGTTATGAGAGGGTTTCATTGTAAAGGTTAGTGTTTACCCTTATCCCCTGTTGAGGATATTTTGGGTTTATGTTCAACCCTTGTTCATCGTCTTCGTCCTTTCTTGAGCTTTCCCCTTCAACCACAAAAGCTTCTTGGGTAGGTTGAAGGGTTGTTATCCCTTTTTCAGTGGGAAACTTCACAGTGCCTTGACCAACTAAAACTTCCATTCCGAACACACCTTGCCCTGGCCTTCCTATGATGATATCATAGTTGGAAGGGATATTGATCACCGCAGAAGTGAGTTGTTCGGTTCGTCCCTTTGTTCTCTTGTTAAACAAACATAATGGGTTATTTGGCCTAAAGGCTTGATAGGTATGTCTGCGATACCTTCGATGGAGGATTCAGGCTGTTGAAGCTTTGAACGCTCATCGTCGCTGAGAGGGTTAAAGCGTTTCAAGCTTTTCATCAGCTGAGAGGGTTAAAACATTTCTCAAGCATGATTTTGGAGGATTCAGACTGTTGAAGCTTTGAACGCTCATCGTCGCTGAGAGGGTTAAAGCGTTTCAAGCTTTTTATCAGCTGAGAGGGTTAAAGCTTTGTTTTCAAGGTCGACCATGTTCACTTCCTACTTTTATTCTTCAACCATTTTGTCCTTGACCCTTTTAACCAAGTGAGCAAGTTCGGAGTTGACGGCTTTTTCGATCCTCTTTTTGGGTTGGAAGCAATTATTGGTATGGTGACCTTTCTATCCGTGAAACTCACAATACTGGCTTGATTATTCCAGTCTTTTGTTTTTTTTTTTTTTTTTGGCAAAGGTTGAGGAGGGTGGGAGCTGTGTTTTACCTCTTGGGTTGCCAAGATCTCGTGCGAAGTCTTGGTTAAGGCTATAAAGTTTATGGTTTTTTCTCGGCTTGGAGGGTTCCGGCCTTCAGGCCTTCTGGAATCCGAACCTTTGAACCGTTTGTCATAATAGCCATACTGGAAGCTCTAGTTAAGAGGTTTTTTTATTTTTATTTTTTATTATTTTTTTTTTATATATACAGCTTATTCTTCTCGAATGTGGGCTTTAGCCCTTTTGAGTGCTTCTTCAAGGGTTTTGGGCAGGCATTTATTGAGGTCTCTTGTGAGATATTTGGAATTTAGCATTCATGAACCCTACGACCCTAATTTTTTCATCGGCGTAAGTTAAACCTTCCTTCTTGTAACTTTTGATGAAGTCTCTAAGACTTTCATCATCACGTTGTTTGGTCTGGAAGATTACCGTGGCATCATTGACATGCCTCTGTTGTTATAGGGAACTTTTGCTAAGATCGTCAAAGGTCTGAACGCTTCGTCCAGGAAGGTCATTGAACCATATGCCAGAAGGCCCTTCAAGGGTTTGCATGAACATGAGACAACATTCGGAGTTGGGTCATTTTTCAATTCTTGCAGTCCCGGCGAAGGTTTGGAGGTAGTCTTTAGTACCGTGATGGCATCTTTATCTGGGTTTAAAATTCGTACTCAACAATTTGTTGGGAGAATCAAGACAAGTTGTTGGGCTTGTAAGGTTTTGAGAGGTATTTTGCTACCCTTGAAGCTGGGTTACCGTTTGAGGTACCCTGGTGAGTGGTTGGCACTTGGTTGATGAAGTTAAGGTTAAAGCCTTGAAGGCTTTCTGTGTCATCATCCAGCTTTCACGTGCTGCAAAGGAAATTGTGCCGTCATCTATGTCATGAGCTAGGGCATAAGGTTAAAGCCTTAAAGGCTTTCTGATGGTACTCATAAAAGATGTCATCATCTGTGTCAAAAGGTTAAAGCCTTAAAGGCTTACTGTATAAGGCATTCCCATGGATGTGTTCATGACCATACCACGAGCCGAAGGCAAGGTGGCCATGGCTTGTTTTCACGAATTAGCAATGGGAGTGAGAACACTTGAAGTTGGTGACTTACCATAATTGATCAAGAGTGGTTTTATGCCCCATAGGTGCACCGGTTGTAACGGGTTGGTAGGTAAATAAGGGAAAAGCGGTTGGACTTGGCCTCCCAAAAGCTTAAAGGCTTGAGTGGTTGGTCTGCCACACTAGGACCAACTTCAAGGTAAGATGTGGCTGAACGTGAGCTGCTAAAAGGAAGAGATGAAGGGCCATGTGATAATTATACAGGTCAATAATTAATTAATTTGTATTTCACTCCTAATCTCTAACGAATCATCAAACAAGGCTAGACTTTTTTTAAATTAACTAGGATATAGCCCCGTCCTGTTGCGGCAGGGTTAGTAGCGATACGACAAAGAAAATTTACATTTTTATTACAGTTAATATAAAAATTACAAATTTTACAATCAGTGACTAAACATAGTAAAATATATGTGTATATTATTAGTTTTTAGCTATGTCGTTAGATTGCCCGTAACGCACATAAAACGCGTCTTATTTTGGTCTGAAGCTCGGCTTGTTTCTCGTGTATCTTGGCGACACGCTTCGTTAGCTCGTCGAGTTTTTGGCCAATCTACGGTCCGTCTCCACCACCTATTCTAACACACGCCTAAGTTGTTCGAAAAGATCCATTTCTTCATTGGAATTTGACATAGCAAACCTATAAATGAGATCTTATCTCGAGATAGGGTCACCATTGTATTAAGTAGTAGGTTTACATCAAACTTACAAGAATGATTCTGGATGAGTTGGGCTCAAGACTGGCTGGCTATATGGACCCTTACACATATGGTCAAAGTGAAAGAGTCTTTCCCATTGGTGGATATGATTCTAACTTGTGTTATTTACACATATGGTCAAAGTGAAAGAGTCATGCATTAGTGGATATGATTCTAGTATGTGTTATTAATTTTGGTAGTAAGTACTATCAAGGCCTCAATGAAAAAAAAAAGATATCCCAAACAAACTCAAGATCATAACAACAAAATCATAAGAACAACTAATCGAAGTACAATTTTCAAGCTAAATCACCACATGCAACCGACACTACATGAAGGCGAATGAAAAACTAGGTGAGACACATCAACAGCAAGATGATCGGAGTTACCAGATCCAAAAGAGGGCCAAAACCCTAGAAATCATCAACCGAAACATCATATAAGGTAACAATTTACCTTAAATAAAGTAACAATTTACCTTAAAGAGGCTGGTTAGGCTGGACGGTATGGGGACCGTCCAGCGTCGTCCTCCATCCGTCGCCGTCCCCCTCTCCATGCCGCCCCCCTCCGTCCGGTCCTCTTTGTCGAGATGTCGCCGATTGCGACAGACCAAATATGGTGGGCCCCCTTTGTTTGTGTTTGTACTAAAGGCATGGTTACTTGTACATAGTGGGATGGGGTAGGATCATCTAGGATCATCTAGGACCATCCTCCATACCCTTTAGTTTCGTGGGATGGACCATCCTTGGGAGGACTATGACGTGGCGGATCATCCTCCCTTGGAGGACCATCACCATACCCTCTAGCCTTATTGTACAATATGGCTTAACGTACGAAGCGTACAAGATTCAATATAAACATGCGAAAATTGGTTTAAAACATGCACTTTTGGTATTTTTTAACATGATGCGAATTTTGTTTTTTTACTAACATGTGAAGTTTGGTTTTTTTTTTATAAACATGCAATTTTCAGTTTGTTTTGAACATGCGATTTTCATTTTTTCTTAACATGCGACTTTCATTTTTTAACATAACATGCGAATTTGATATTGCGTACGTTTCGTACGTTAAGCCATATTGTACGATACAGAAGGCTAAAAAGACAGTTGGCGTGGAAAAAGCAAGATCGGAACACCCTCACTGTCGTATGCAGCGGAGGAGCGCTTCTGTGGTGGTGAAAAGGGAAGAGCCAAGCTTCCAAATGATAGACAACCAAAACAAAATGGGTTATATACTCACTAATAAATGTACAAAACCTTAAACACAAATTACAAACTACCATAGCTTACAACACATGCAACAAAAGCACAAAGTACAACCAAGTAAAGCCTCGCAATGTTGATATATAAATTCGGTATAAGTGATATTAAAGAAGTTTAAAGGGATAGATATGAAATTCTTTCTTTCCTTTATATATGTTCTACTTCCGACGGAATACAATGTGCGTGGAAGTTTGAAAATATATAAAAAAAAGACCCAGATGCTTTGTGAAAAAGGATTATGTCCCTCATTATCAGTTTCAACCAACAAATCAAACTAAAAAAAAAAAAAGAAATACTTTACCAATAGAACTGAAACCTTTGCTTACACATGTATAAGAGACCAAAAGAAAACATAGGACATGCATATGTACATATATTACAAAAACACATGTGACATACGCATTAAATTCAAGTCAAACACACTACATGCATATGTCAATATCATACACCAACACAATTTAACCAAATACTATACAAACTAACCAATTTCCAATATAAAAGTTACAACACCACATCAGACACAATAACTTCCAATCAAGTTCCGTCATGTCATTAACCATTATTCCATCACTAGTGATAATTTTTAATAGAAATGTCATCATCACTTGTGATGGAATTCCATCTCACAACCTTTTTTTTTTTGTTTTTAAATTATAAATTAACAATAAAACAATAAAATCATAAATTATAAATTTCATTTAAAATAAAAACAATATTTCTAGAAATATTTTAGACTACAATAAAAATAAAAACATACATAAAGAAAATCTACTCCTCGTCCGAGTTAGAAAATTCCAAACCTAAAGAATCTACAAGTTCAATTAAATCGTATCTCAACCGAAAGTGGATTTCTTCATCACGCAAGTCTTGTTGGATATTTTCGGGAACTCGAAATTGTGTAGGAGGATCCGACACCCAATCTGGAGATATTGCACGTCCGTCTTCTTTGATTAGCATATTGTGCAATCTGGTACATCATACATGCATATACTATGCTATGTATTGTTTTCTTATTCATCGCACGAACCGGTCGGTTTAGTATGCCCTATCTACCCTTTAAAACACCGACTCGAAAAATTCAACCGTACGTCTCATTGTCGGAAGACGATTGGCTATCGCTATCGCTATCCATCGGAAACGTCGAAGCTGTAGAAAGATCCATTTGTGAAATATATAGAATGTGTGATATATGTTTGAGTTTTGGTGTGGATGAAATGGTATAAAAGCGGGAAATATATATAGATTGTTTAAGGTTTTTTTTATTAAATAACGGTCAAACACATAAACGGTCCAATTTTTAAACTTTTTCACGTGTTAAAAAGTTAACGCGTTCTCAGATTCACGCGTTATTTTAAAGGGTGGCGGCGGTGTTTTATTTCGATCCACGCATGGTGGGGGTTCACCACGGGGCGCCCCGATCCCCTTAGGGTTCTAATATTGCTTAGGGTTAGGAATGCACTGCTGCTACTTGGCAGCAAATATAATGGTAATGGGTGGTACAAGATAATGGTTGTAATTGACCAGGTTCCATTTTATTCTTCTCATTAGCATAACTGAAATAGTTGATGGAGGCAATATGTATAAATTACCCATATGGTCCCTCATTTCCATTATTAAACCTATGTACCAACAATAATGATGAAGCTGTTCGTATGGTTCTCACAATAAAATGTAATTCTGTATTGAATTTTCCTATGCATATGCCTATAAATATGTGTGTGCACATGCACTTATAAACATATGTTCACTACTTTTATATAGCATCGTCTCAATTATTAAGTTAGCCACACTAAAATTCAACATCGACTCAATTATTCAGTTTCCAAAATATTAAAGTCTGTGTATTCCAGCTATATATCCCCAATACATCCATGAAATATTTACTAATAACTAGCTAGGAATATATATTTCCCTTGCCTCATTCTCCTGTTCCCAAATTGCATCTACTAAGACCTTTTTTTTTAACAGTGAACTTCATGTATAAGGTTACAACACTCTTTAAATCGGAGAGTCCCGTATTGCCCCACTTTGGCCAAGCTATGTTCTCTTAACCGGGCTCACGTTGGCTTCAAAGTTTGGCTTTATTAGGCGTTCCCCCGGAAAACCATACCGCCGGCTGCCACTTTAGCCAGACTATGTTGTCTTAGCAAGTATAAATTATTTATTCCTATGCGATCACCGTCTGTTCAAGTACTACAAATTCCTGCTCTTCAATGTAGTTCGATATGTTGTCTTAGCAAGTATAAATTATTTATTCCTATGCGATCACCGTCTCTTCAAGTACTACAAATTCCTGCTCTTCAATGTAGTTCGATATGTCATCAGCCATCACATTTAACGCTACCAAAGTCGTCTCATTCAGCTAAACATCTTCTCAAGTATGACAAGTGAAACATGTTGTGAATTCCTTTCATCTCTTATATAGATCAAGACGATATATAAGCAACTTCACCAACTTTTTTAAAAATCTAGAAAAGTCCAATAAAAACTTGTTACTCATCTTTCCTCTATTTCTATTTAACCCCAATGATACCCTTCTAATGAAAGATACTTGAACAAACTCATTTCATGTTTTTTTTTTTTTTCTGTAGCCAACATAGCTTTTTCGTCATCTTAGTCATCTTGAAATGATCACGAATCAAATCATTTTATCCACAACACACGAGTGATAATTATTCATATTATAGAAAGATACCCATGGTTTATAAACTGTCAATGCTTGTGTAATAATTATTCATATTATAAAAAGATACCTATGGTAAATGATTATAGACTACCAAAATTAATAACACATGCTAGAATCATATCCACTAATGGGAATGACTCTTTCACTTTGACCATATGTGTAAATAACACAAGCTAGAATCATATCCACTAATGGGAAAGACTTTCACTTGGACCATATGTGTAAATAACACAAGCTAGAATCATATGGGTTGGGGCGCTCCACTTTCCATCACTCACCACACCCAATCATGTTCGGTCATGTCATCGAACTTTGTTCCATCACTAGTGATGGATTTTAGTGGGGGTGCCCATCACTCACCACACCCATGATATCATATGAAGGAGAAGGAAGCAGGGATGTTTGGGAAGAATTTTTCACACGTTGTCACCACCACGAGTCATCAAGTTCACGCGTGATGGTCTTTGGGCCACAACGCGGCGCCCCGACCCCCCTGGGAATAACTCTTTCACTTTGACCATATGTATAAGGGTCCATATAGCTAGCCAGTCTTGAGCCCAACTCATCCGGAATCATTCTTGTAAGTTCGATGTAAACCTACTACTTAACACAATGGTGACCCTATCTCAAGATAAGATCTCATTTATAAACAACTCAACAAGCTTCTTAATATGAAATGATTACCTCATGATTTATAACAATCACCCAAATTCTCCATCCCAAATGTACATCAGATTTTCTAAAAGCTCAGTCTTCCCATAATATTTTTGTGCTTGGAATTGACCTGAAAAGTCAAATATCTTTCATAACTAGAAACCAATATTGGATTTGCTTGTTGCTTACACAAATATATCTTGTTTATACAAAGATAAAGATAGCAATTAGATCTTGGAAGACAGAAAGATAAAGCATGGAAAAAGAGAAAGTGGAAGGTATCCAATACCTCATTAAAGAAGCATAAGTTCGGAGGTCATTCGATGAGGTTTGAGAGGAAAAGCAACAAGAGGGTGAACTATCTGACTTTTATTTCTTTTTTTTTTTCTTTTTTTTTTTTTAGGAATTAGGCTACATTTTTGGGACCACATATAATTGGCAGACTATAATTAAAAATATTAAAAATAATAATAAAAAAACAGTTCACTTGCATTATATAAGAGTAACTTTATAGAAAAAACAATGGAACAATCTTTTCCTCTTCATTTTATCATCCTAGTTTTTTTAGGTTGTGCGTTGCGGCGAAACTGATCAAATGATAATGTAAAACAAACGTGATTTGAAAATAAAGCATGTTGGTTAGAAAGTCAGACTATTAAAACAGTTTAGTTTATCATCGAACCGTTTTATGATACCAAATAAATATTTTATTTTGAGTATAACTTCGTTTTTAACAAAACTTATAACGGAATATCGAGAGAGAAAATCAAGCACGACTATGTATTTAAGTTTTTAGAAAAAAGTTATATACAAATATTATTCAAGAAGTATCAAATTAATTTATAAATTAATATATGTTTAAAAAAAGAAAAAAATAATTATTAAAAAATAGTAAAGTAAATATAATAATTAACTATTATAATATATTAAATAAAAAAGTAATAAAAAAACTTTATATTATTATAAAAATAAAGTTACTATCCATCGTCATTCGTTAACAATATATATTTTTTGTAGTTGATTGCTAGATATCTTTAGATCAACTGATTCAACACTTTACTTTTATCTGAAAACCTTTCAATTATATACTTGTTTCCTGAAAACCCCTAATCAAAATTTGGATCACCTATGTTTATTATTATTATTATTATTATTATTATTATTATTATTATTATTATTATTATTATTATTATTATTATTATTATTATTATTATTATTATTTAGCTAGTGTAACCGGTAATACAGGCTTTACATCATTTTTTTTATAAATATATAATAAAAATAAATCAAAGTTAACCCATTATTAAACCATTGAAATGATATAAGTTGGTTCCTTTTACCAACATCAACCAGTTTTAGTAAGAAAAATAATGATTATTCTTTTATTTTTGTATTATCTTTTTCTGAATTTTTAATTAATTAATTACTGGATGTACGAGATGTATGGTACTGCAATAATGACACCCTGCGTTGGGTCACTTTCCATTTCCACCATTCTTTTGATCTGAGTTCCTTTTTCAGATTTAAGTCATCCAAATACCTAAGTTTAAATTCGATGTTTTTTACATTAAGAATAACGACGTGTTTAAGATCAAATACCTAAGTTTAAATTCGATGTTTTTTACATTAAGAATAACGTCGTGTTTAAGATCATAAAAAAAAAAAACTACAATTTGAGTCCTTTGGCTCGCATCAAATAACACCATAAATCCCTACTTTTATAATTTAACCAATAAAGTCATGTAGTTTTTTAATTGAATCAATAAAATCCCTTTTAACAAATTTTGTTAGTTAACCCATCATATTTTATTTCAACTTAAAAAAAATGAAAAATTCTATATATCACTTCAACCTTCAACACTCCGCCCACCCTCCTCCAACTTAATTAACCTCCGACAACCACCCTAACACCATCCTCCGCCACACTACTCCAAACACCACACCACCATCGTAAATCTGGACCATACCATCAATAAACCAAATTTCTATATCAATAAGCAACAAATAATAGCCAATGATCCGCAGACCAATTGGTTTGGGGGAAGTGTGAAGGTTTACCCACTTATGTGGGGTTCCTGCCCGAGGGGTCTTATGGGCGAATCTTGCGAGGGCGAACTGTGGCACCGGTTCAAACTGCCAATAATATGCCAACCGCGGGATTCCTACTCGTGACCTGGGTGATCAAAGGCCAAAGGCCTAACCGGGTGATCTAGCCGTCAAAAAAAATAAGCAACAAACAATATGAGCAACGATTTCCGATGATAATTGTCATGAGGTGACCACATAATTTTCCCTTAAATTACAGAACTCCACTTGTAAATAAATATCTAATTTAAGATCGCCCAGTATGAGGATTAGACAAATACCATGCATTTGTAAAACCATCCAAACTTGTTTTCAATTGGTTAGTAAAATACAAACCTGAAGAGACAGTGGTTCGAATGACCAGAATCAATCGGACTAGGGGTTTAGTTCTGCATAAAAAGGGTTAGTCCTCTCGCTTGATTCAGGGGTTTTAACTGAGTTTCTTCTCCGGTGATATCTGCAAAACAGAAAGCCGTTAGACTCGCCACAGGGAGAATGGGGATTCTCTCCGTGACCACCCTCCGGCGTGAGAATAAGTATCGATCTCAATGGAGAAGAAGAAGTAGTGAAAGTGAAGTGAATGTAACTTGTGAGATCATACCTGGCCTGACTTATTTATAGCTGGATTTGGGCGGGAAAATCTGTTGACGGAGATAGTAATGGAAGGCACTTTCCGTAAGCGGTTATTATCTTTTCCGTTAATCATAAACGTCACCTTTAATCACACGGATCGTGAGTGTGATCAACAGCTGGGGAGATGCCACGTAGAAAGTGGATTTGGGTAGACCCTTCGCCAAATTGATGCCATTGTTGTGACTTAGATGAGCGTTCAGGATTATGCCATGTCACCTTTCGGTTGTAACTGAATGGATGTGCACGATGAGCATTGGCAACCTTCTAGAAGATCTACAGCTGTAAACCTTTAGGCTTTTGCCACGTGTCCATTCTGTTGTAACAGAAAGAACACTTCTGTTTAAGTCATGATATCAGGCGTGCGGAGATGTTTAGGATCTTGTCTTCAAGTCTAACTGTTCCCTTAAGCGAGCCCGCGCAAGGGTGTTAGTTGAATGTTAGTTTTACCCTTTCTCCGGCGCATGGATATCGAAGATTGTTTTCTTCTATATATTTGTTTGGAACCGCTGCGCAGCCACGCAGGGTCTCTATTTGAAACGTTTTGGGATAAGGTTATGGTATGGTCCTATGCGTATGCGCAAGGTTTTTGGGACCATACCCCTTCAAAACCATCTTCCTTGAAGATATCAAAATATTTGTTTTACCTCATTCCAATGCCTCTTTCTTGGGCATGAGTTATGTCTTGCCAATAAATTTAAAGAAAATGATATACATGGTCGTGTATGACAAGCAAGAAACATTAATGCACCAATTGCACTTAAATATGGTAGTTTTCGACCAAGAATTTCCTCTCCATCTTTGGGAGGTCGGAATAGGTCTTTCTCCACATCAAGTGGCCTTACGACCGTTAGGGTACTCAATGGATGTGATTTTTCCATATAACATCATTTTAGCAGTTTCCTCTATGTAAGTTTCTTGGTGCATAAGGATTCCACCCTTAACGTGTTCAATTAGTAATATGAGACAAAACTTTGTCTTTTCAAGATCTTTCATTTCTAATTCCCTTTTCAAGTATCCAACCGGCTTTTGGAGCTCTCCCTGGAGTTCTGATAATATTCAGGTCATCAACGTTGTAAGACCCATATTTGTACTAAATGAAATTAAATAAAAGATTTGCAATTCTATAAAAGTCGTGCAAATCAACATTCATTTAAAATTTTCGTTTGATAAAAAATTTATATTATGACTTTACAAAACAAACTTAATGTTTCATAATACTTCATAAAACTCCCGAACATCTCAATATAATATTGATGCGTGTGTAGCGTTATATAATTTTGTATATATTTTTTAGCCCTTTTTAACACTTTAGTCAAGTTTTAAATTTATAAAACACGATATTCTACTAACACTAAACACACATATGGGCAAGTGCACCCATCGTGAGCGTAGTATAGCGTTGGTAAGATACTGAGGTCGTCCAAGAACACAAGAGCTTTTAATACCGGTTTATCCTCAACGTCTAATCAAATCAAAAGTTTAGAAAAAGGTTTAAACATGAAAATAAAAACTAAAAATGTTGAAAATAAAAATAAAATAAAAACAGATAAACAAGATGAATCACTTGGATCCGACTCGCCTTTAGTGTAACCTTTGATGTTTTCCGCACTTTTGCACTTTTTAAGAGATAAGGATCTTCCCAAAAATAATGTTTCACATTGGCAAAGAATTTCTTTCTTTGATGATGTGGCCATCCTTTAGCAACTATACCGCTAGCTAGGTAGTTAGCATAGTCGGCGTACCATGGCTCTTTTCGGTATTCCACCATTTCCAAGGACTCCGTTGGGAATTTTTCATTAATCTACTCGTCCCTGGTTGCCTCCAAAGCTGGGTCTTCCAAGCGAGAAAGATGATCTGCTGCGGTGTTTTCTGCTCCTCTTTTGTCTTTGATTGCAATGTCAAATTCTTGGAGGAGTAAAATCCATCGAATCAAACGTGGTTTAGCATCCTGTTTCTTGAAGAGATATCGAATGATTGCATGATCTGTATAAACTATCGTTTTAGAAAGAACAAGATAAGAACGAAATTTATCAAAAGCAAATACCACAGCTAGTAATTCCTTTTCTGTTGTTGTATAATTTTCTTGTGCATCATTAAGTGTTTTACTAGCATAATAAATTGGGTGAAAATGCTTATCTTTTCTTTGTCCCAAGATGGCTCCAACTGCAAAGTCACTTGCATCACACATGATTTCGAAAGGTAGTTTCCAATCAGGCGCTATCATGATAGGTGCATTGACTAGCATTTCTTTTGGTGTTAGAAATGCTTGATTGCAATCCTTGACAAAGATGAAAGGGGCATCTTTTTGAAGTAATTTTGTTAGAGGCTTTGAGATTTTAGAAAAGTCTTTGATAAATCGCCTATAAAATCCGGCATGCCCTAGGAAACTTCTGACAGCTCTAACGGAGGATGGGGGTGGTAACCGAGAAATAGTGTATATTTTTGCTCGATAAACCTCCATTCCTTCGCTTGAGATTTTGTAACCGAGTACTATTCCTTCCGTTACCATGAAATGACATTTTTCCCAGTTAAGGGCGAGGTTAGTTTCCTCACATCAGGATAGCATTCGTTCAAGGTTATCGAGGCATTGGTCGTATGAATCTCTAAAGATAGAAAAGTCGTCCACGAAGACTTCCATTATCTTTTCTATCATGTCATGGAAGATGGTCACCATGCAACGTTGAAAGGTTGCGGGGGCATTACATAGACCAAAAGGCATGCGTCGATAAGCAAAAGTTCCATAGGGGCATGTGAATGTTGTCTTTTCCTGGTCTTCGGGTGCTATCGGGATTTGAAAGTAACCTGAAAAACCATCCAAGAAACAATAAAATTTATGTCCGGATAATCTTTCTAACATTTGATCAATGAAGGGTAAAGTAAAGTGATCTTTCCTTGTTGCTTCATTTAATCGACGATTAGTTATACAAACTCTCCATCCTGTGATGGTTCTTGTTGGTATTAATTCATTTTTCTCATTAGTTATTACCGTCATACCTCCTTTCTTTGGAACTACTTGGACGGGACTTACCCAAGGACTATCGGAAATTGGGTAAATGAATCCAGCGTCAAGTAATTTGATGACTTCGTTTTTAACCACTTATTGGACATTTGGATTTACTCTACGTTGTGGTTGTATAACCGATTTGTAGTCATCATTCACTAAAATTTTGTGCGTACACATGGAAGGACTTATGCCTTTAATATCTACAAGCTTCAAGGCGATCGCATTTTTGTGTTTTTTCAAAAGTGTAATTAATTTTTCTTTTTCTAAACTAGTTAATTTTGACGAAATAATTTCAGGTGATTTACTATCTTTGTCTAGAAAGCATATTCCAAACATTTTGGAAGTTCTTTGAGCTCAAGAGGTGGATCTTTAGGAGACTCCTTATTTGGTTGCTCATTTTGATCAAAAACCATAAAGGTTTGTTCTATGGCGACCTCTTCTTCAACAAAGTGGTCAAGTTCTTCTCTTGTATCGGGTGGTTCATCTTCATCTTCAATTAGGGGGTCATTATTTCCGAATGGATATTTCATTGCACGCTCAAGATCGACACTCATTTTAAATGCCCCTAATTGCATAGATAGATTGTTGTATTTCCAATTTTTCAAAGCTTCGTGGGTTTTTACAAAAGGTCGTCCCAACACTAGAGGAGCGTCATCAAGGATGACAAAGTCGGTTAGGATTACCATTTGATTTGTTTGGACCATGACATCCTCAACTATCCCTATTGATTTTATCATTTTCTGATTAGATAGAAAAATGGTTATTTGAAGTGGAGAAAAATCACCAATACTTATTTTTCGAAAATGTAGTTTGGCATTATATTAACACAAAGATCTTTATCAATTGTAATATTACTAATAAAGGAATTTTGAAAAAAACATGGAACCGGTGTAATGTTAATTTCAAATGGATCTTCTTTTATTAGCGAAGTTTGATCATTTGTTAACTTAATGCTTACCGTTTCGTCAATTTTAGTGTTAGTGTTTAACTCTTTTAAAAACTTAGCATGAGTGGGTACTAAACAATGATTTTCGAAAGATTTTCGACAGAAGGTGACAAGAGATTAGTTTCTTTAAAATTAGACTCTTCTTGAATTTTAATGTTGTCGGACTCACCTTTTTCGTTGTTTAACTCATGTGTCGGCTTTTCACTTACTTATGCTTCCATTTTTACATTTTCAACTATCTCTTCTTTATTACAAGTTAATTCTTCCCTTGCGCGGAACTCATCTTCCCTTGCGCGGGACTCCTCTTCCCTTGTGCGGGATTCTTTTATGCAACGTTCGATAGTTTTAATGTGTTCTATTATCTTATCGGCTATGTGGGTGATAGAATAAGGATCTGGATCCTCAAAGCTTGAATTCGGATGTTCGATCCTTGGTTCCTCATAATGCTCATATGAGGTAGATGGTTCACACAATTGTTCCTCATTGTAAGTATATGATGGATAAGGGTCGTAATTTTGTTCTTCATAATACTCATATGAGGAGGGTTGTTCACGCCATGGTTCCTCATAATAAGCATATGAAGGTGGAGGCTCATATCTTGGTTCCTCAAAGTATGAGTATGGAGGCTCATACCTTGGTTCATCAAAATATGAGTATGAGGGAGAAGGTTCATACCTTGGGTCTTCATAGGATGTGTATGAAGCGGACGGCTCGTACCTGGGCTCCTCATAGTAGGTGTATGACGTGGATGGTTCAAGAGGTCACAATGTTGTACCGAGTGAGGGTTACCACATGTGGTGCAATAGTCTTCCCTATAATCATCCTCCTCATAGGTGTAGTTGTAATCTCCTGAGTATTGATCCATAAGAATCACTCAGCATACCACAACATAGTCTTGGGACCAGAAAACAAAAATAAAAATGGAGACAGAGGCTGGACACGGCCCAGTGTTTAGTGAGCACGGCCCGTGTTCAGGTTCTGTATCTGGGCGTTTTAATAAAAGTGACTGGTTTTGTGCAGCACGGGGGGCGTGTTCAGTGAGCACGACCCCGTGTTCAGACTATGTATCTAGGTGTTTTTAAAAAAAAATGTACAGCACGGCCCCGTGTTCAGTGAACACGGCCCGTGTTCAATCTACTTTAAATGCAAAACTAACTAAAATGCAGAAAAATGTGCGCGCGCTTTAAAAAGGTTTTGAAAAACTGATTAGGCCGTCGATTTTAAGCTTTCTTAAAAACCTTGTGTCCCCGGCAGCGGCGCCAAAACTTGATGCATGTGTAGCGTTATATAATTTTGTATATATTTTTTAGCCCTTTTTAACACTTTAATCAACTTTTAAATTTATAAAACAGGATATTTTACTAACACTAAACACACATATGGGCAAGTGCACCCATCGTGAGCGTAGTATAGCGTTGGTAAGATATCGAGGTCGTCCAAGGACACAAGAGCTTTTAATACCGGTTTATCCTCAACGTCTAATCAAATCAAAAGTTTAGAAAAAGGTTTAAACATGAAAATAAAAACTAAAAATGCTGAAAATAAAATAAAATAAAAACAGATAGACAAGATGAATCACTTGGATCCGACTCGCCTTTAGGGTAACCTTGATGTTTTCCGTACTTTTGCACTTTTTAAGAGATTATCTTAGTTATAGTAGTAGGCCCCTCTTTTGAAGGTGACGTTACCCTCAACCCAGTAGTTTGAGTTAGCGAGGATACAATCCTAAAGGGTTGGATTATTGAAAGATAATTAATTAAGTTATTAATGCGTAGTGTGGTAGGCCCCTCTTTTGAAGGTGACGTTACCCTCGGCTAAGTGGTTTGGGTCAGCAGGGATACAATCCCAAGTAGCCGGGTTAATTTATTAATAGTAGTTTACATATGAGGGGATCAAGCCATTCGCACCCCCGCCATCCAATACCAGTGGGTATTGAAGGAGGTCTTACTAAGCTTGACCCAGGTCCTTGCAGGATCTATACACTGAACAAAGCGAGAACCTTACCAAACCATTCCCTTAACCCGCCAACATATCTCTATATAGACCGTAGAGATATGAATGGTGTAAATCTTTTATTTTATATAGACAGTAAAATAACGCCAAGACACCACGGACAAATGATAAGGAAGTTTCACCTTCAACATAAGAAACTAGTTATTAAAGTCAATAATACAAAACCAAATAAAAAGTGCGAAAAGATTAAAAGAACAAAAGTATTACACTAAATGCTTGTCTTCACCAAGTGATGTAAGCGACTTAGGTAAACATGGCCTTTGATTGTCAAGAAATCTTACTATCAATCTTGGATCCGGAGACTACTACACACACTCTATGATGGATGATGGATGATGGATGATGGTGGTGGATGTGGATGTTGTGATAGTGGTGGAGTGTGGGTGAAGTAGGAGAGAGGTGGTTTGCCAAGGGATGCCTTTGAAGTGAACCAAGCACCTCTATTTATAGCCTGCACAGAAGCGCGGACACGGCCCCGTGTCCATTGAGCACGGCCCCGTGTCCATCCACTTTCTCTTTCTTCATTAATTGCAGTTTGTCTGCATTAGTTGACCACGCCCCCGTGTCCGCTGGGCACGGCCCCGTGTGCAGAAGCGTATCTGTACTATCAAGATTTGCTTGGATTCTGCGAATCTTAGTGTTGACCACGGCCGTGTGGAGCTGGGCACGCCCCCGTGTTGGGAGATAGAAGCTTCTATGCTTTTGTCTTTTCTGCAGACACTTGGGCACGCCCCCGTGTCCGCTGGGCACGGGGCGTGTTTAGCCTTCTGAGTCTTGTTTTTGCTTAGGAAGATGCTGTCGAGGGGTCCGGCATGCCACGTTTATTCCTTTTCTTGTATTTATGTTAGATTTAGCTGTATTTTTGCTTCTTTTGTTCATTTGCGCTTATTTAATCCTGAAAATACAAAAGGAAGACAAAAACACACTTTTTCCAACATCGGTACTAAAAAAATGGTTAGTTTTATGCCTCATTTGATGTAATTTATATATTGCATTTTACACACATCAATATCATATGTAAACTTGATAATGAAAGAACAAAATGTGGAAACGTGACTTTATGACGTGTTCGGTTCTTCATTTAGCTTAATCTTCATCCATAAAGTCCTAGCAATCACATATACGTCAAGAACCATCTCACACGTTAGTTATAAGATGATAAAAGCGTAATTACAATGTTCGTGATTGTCAAAAACATCAAACAAAGAAATGTAAGAACCCCGCCGTAAGCTACGGCGAGCATGTCGTAGCCTACGACACCAAGAATAACAAAAACCTCAGCAACTCTCTATCGTAGCCTACGGCTCTCAACCATTGGTTATGGTTATGTTATACTGCATTTTGTTATACTACCGCAGCCTACCGCTCTCAGCTGTAGGTTACGGTTCAATTCTGCTGAATTTGTTTTCCTATTTTGTACTTCAACACAAAAATTTCCATAACTTTTTGTACACTTATCCGTTTAACCTCAAGTTTGTTTCTACGTGATCGTAAATTGATCATCCATATTATTGACTCAAAATCCGCCATCTGGGATAATGAATTCATACGCTTCATGATATCGGCTTAAGCTTTATTCATGTTGTTATTTGACCCGTTATGATATTTAGCCATATTACCCTCATTTTTATGGTAAGGATCGATTCCTTACAAATCTTAACCCTCTTCCGGGTTTATTACACTTACGTTTACGCTTCCGTTACCCGGCTTGCGTTTCTCGCTTTGTTTTGACCTGGTTGGTTATGTTAACCAAACGAGAAGCTTATTTTGACCCATATCTTAGATTTGTCATTTATAACCCGCATTCACGTTATTCGGTATACACATCTGCATTTGGTCGTTCGTGTGAAATCCATCACTTATGAACTAGCTAAACATATCATTATCCGTTATTTTGACCCGTTTGGTTATTTACGTGAAAACCATCACTTTTAAACAACCAAACATAACATAATTGGTTGTTTTGACCCGTTTGCTTGTTTACGTGAAAGCCATCACTTTAAACAACCAAACATATCATAATTCCTTGTTTTGACCCGTTTGCTTGTTTATGTGAAAGCCATCACTTTTAAACAACCAAACATATCATAATTCGTTGTTTATCCACTCGGTTCATTTGTGTGAAATCCATCACTTATGAATGAACCGAATTCCTCTAATATCACTTCATTATTCGATATTTATCAATACTAAATCATTAATAATTTCCTACGAAGCATAAACCCACGTACCTTAGAGTTTCCCTTTAAGTCGCGTATCGCTATCAGCTCTATCACTCGCCTTCTCGCTCGAGTCGCCTATAGTGAACAACCCGGCTAGTTGTTAAATTGCCATTTATAAGAATCATTATCACCAAATTTTGTCAAGAATTATTTCATATGATTCTTTTCAAGTTTTATCGCGCTTCTATAGTATAACACTTTCACTTAGGCAATTTATTGAACACCTTGTAAGCATAGATTTTTATGTTACTTTTAATAATCGCAAGTAAACATCATTTATCCATATATTCATTTCATAAAGTCATTATGTCCGATTATGACCTAATTAACGTCTAAATTTCAGTTTATCATATTTCATATGCATAAATTAATCAGTATAACTTATGCATTCCAAACTTTCATATAACCCATTTAACACAAGCATTGCTTATCATTCAAACACTTAAATTTTAGCATTTGATCACAAATTTTTCATCAAGGGTTTGTTCTCAAATTCGACCAGAACATCCACAATTCATACTTGAATCGAAACTTGTGATGTTCACCTAATTTCATAACTTCACCAAACATTAAAATTCAACATACCTTATGATCTCCTAACTTCGGTGATCACAATTTTTAGTTAATGCACAAGATAGAAGCACTTTGAGCCTTCCAATTTGAATATTTTGTTGAATTAGGTCAAGAATGGAGTTTTCCCCCTTTTCCTTCTTCCTGGTCGCACACCAGCACACACACAAGAGTGTGTTATGTTTTTTAGTTTTTGTTGTTTTTAATTTTAACTCTTTTCCTTGTTTACAACTTTGGTCCCTCAAGTTTCCATGTTTTCTTTATAGCTTAGCTATTAACTAGTAACTACAACAACTTAACCAAGTTACATTATTTTAGTTATTATTTCATTATTATTTACCGTCAAAGTAAATATAAGACATCAATATAATATATTTTCAGGGTGTTACAAACGTACACGACAATTATAACGTATTTAGATTCTAAGCTTTTGTAAAAATACATGGGCATACAAAATCATTTTTATAACCTTCTTTCAACAAATACTCTATATTGATACGACTTAAGGCCTTGTTAGAAATAACTCTTTCATTTGTGCGTATAACACGTGTAATTACAATCAAAGGTTGCTTAAGTATTAACATAGGTTGTGTCATTATAAATAAAGTTGTGTATATATATATTTGGTGCATCGTTATTTCGTGTAATATGTTACATATGTTGCATGATTATTAAACTTTGTGCGTAGTTATAGCGTGGATGAATCTAACCATCCCCCTGAGGACATGTGTCCTGTTATGAGGCTTCGTGCATTTTGTATATTAAGGGTCCTCTATAAAATAACTTCACTCTGCCATATATACACATGCATAGAGAAAGAGGATAGACGGGGGTACTGTAGATTCGCTTTTATGTGTGAAGTATAGGAAATCACCAACAATGTGACACGTGTAGTTTAAGAAAATGTATTTACATTCGTAGAATCACACACCATAATTACGTAAAAAATGTATATAATTGCGTACGCAACTCCATAACTAGCAAATGAATAATTACGCCACATATGCAAAATAATTACGCAAGCGATCTAACTAACATATGAATAGTTACACAGTTTATATGAAACTTATACATTGCATGACAAATACGTGAATTATATGTTTGGATTGCAAAATCCAAGATGTTATGTGCTTTTCTGTAAAAGTTATAAAAGTAAGGGCGTTTTATGGTTAAATTAGAAATTATAAATAAACACCACAACCCTAAACACTCATCATAATCTCAATCATACGGCACTTTCTCTAGTCATTTTTTGCTACACAAACCTCACACATAATCATTTACACTCTGATCTTTCAACCCATCAAGAACAAACACTAGATTGAATCTAAAGTAAGTGTTTTGTGTTATATGTTGATTACCTTGTTATTTTGATTTCATGCAAAATCCTAGATATCCAAACAATTGATCTGTGTTTAGTTAATCATGCTTGAATGAATGTGTGATTGTTTGTGTATAAATGTTTGTCAGATATTGGTGATGCTATTGACATATTAGAACTGCTAAACTGTTGTTTTGAGTCGTAACATTGTTGAGATTAGGGTTGATCGTAAAACTGTAACTATTACATTGAGAAACTGTGATCCTTGCTTGTTCCATGTTACTGTGCGTTTGTAATTGGTTTGACTTTGTGAATTCACAAAGTTCGGATTATTGAAACATGTCCGAGTTTATGTATGTATGCATGTTTCGAATTTATGAATGTATATATACTCCGAGTCATGAATGATTTCCGATTTTACATATAATACTTCTAATTTCTGAGTATATATATATATATATATATATATATATATATATATAACATATATGTTGTCCGAGTTTAATATATGCGTTCCAAGTTTATATGTGAATTTCTTGTTGGATCTGAGTTTATTAAATGTATACATGGTCCGAGTTTATTAAATGTATACATGGTCCTAGTTTTTATAAGAATCCGAATTACACATATGTTCCGAAATTATACATGGTCTGAGTTGTATATGTGAATCCGAGTTTAATTATATAAATGATGTCCGAGTTTAATTATATAAATGATGTCCGAGTTCTACTACTTGATTCCGAATTTGTTTAAGGGAAACAAGGTTTTCCGAGTTTGTGTGAGTTCAAGTTGGTCCGAGTTTGTTATGATGGCTCCGAGTTTTTATGGGAGTTCCGAGTTTATACATCTGCATGTAGATCCGAGTTTATAAATATAAGGTAGTTCCGAGTTTAAGTATATGTCATCTATGTTGTGTGAGTTTGTGAAGGGTGTGTCGGTTCCGATTTTATATGAGTTGTTATGGTTTTGAAATTGTATAATGGTCCGAGAATACATGGGTGACTTTATATGATTGTTCCAAAGTTATATAAATTATAACTATCCGAGTTACGAAGATTTTATGATGTTCGTGTTTCCCAAAATCACATTACTTGTCACTAACTGGAGAAATCCACTGTATGTTGATGTGTGTTAAACTTGTTAATCTGATCACATTGAACACTTGGTTGTTTGGACATTTAGGGTATTGCAAAACCCTACTTGTATACATACTTACACTTATTGTATATTAGGTCGCGTGTAATGGACCTAACACTTATGTAACACGTAGAAGCACGTTAACACATACCAAGCAAACTAAGGCGAGTTCACTACTCTTCCACAAGCATGCGTCCTGGGGGGACAAACCATTATTCCTGTTAGGAATACTTTTAATATACGTTGTAGTTTAATTTCGATGTCAATGAATAAACTCAATCTCTATCATGTAAGTCCCTACTTTACCGAGCTAGTTGTCTGGGAGACGACGGGGAATTAGTTAGTAGCGCTATTAGGTTTGACAAATCTCACACCGTACTCGAGGAGTCGGTCGTGCACTAAGGACCTTAATCATTTTGTATCAATGTTGATAGACGTTGATAAGGGCACAACAAACATAGTCAGTCATATCGGTACCGAGTTTATTATTTCCTGACATGTCTTTAAAGCTAAACATTTACATGATTTACGTTGAACAAAACTGTGAAGTCGCCAACTTTATGTTGACACTCTTCTGCATGCTTGCAGGTCGTTCGTTAGGTACATCAGTGCATTGGGACTTGCAGTCTGGGGAGCTGAAAGTGTCATGGGGCGTGCTGTTTAATCAGAACATTTTATATTATGCATCTTAAAACAATTTGGCTTTGGTTGTTTGAAACAATTACATTTGCTTCCGCTGAACACATACCTCGTTTCAAGCGTTTAATTTGAAATACACTATTCATGTTGGACATGATGATTGTGTTTTATATTATTTACTAATAGTTCGACATGATTAGTGGTTAGATCATCGTGCGTCACATGGCTTGCGGTAAAACTCCGCAGGTGGTAATTTGGGGGTGTGATAGATTGGACGGTGGTGGTGGGTAGTGGACGTAGACGGTGGGTGGTGATGGACGGTGGTGGTAGGTGGTGGACGGTGCTGGTGGACGGTCGTAGGTGGTGGACGGTGGTGGTGGGTGGTGGACGATGGTGGTGGTGGTGGTGGGTGGTGATGCTTAACCCTCTGCGTACCTTAGAAAATCTTAGAAGTGGCTGGGTCAAGTCTGTACTAATAAGAACTCGCGCAGACTTTTTTTAATGAAACGTCTTTGGAAAAACAAACAGTCTGCATATGGCAATGTCTGCGCGTGGTCTGCGTGGTGCAGACAGAAGAGCCTACGCAGATCTTAAGTCTAAAATACAAAGCTCGACACATGTGTTGAACTTAGATGGTTGAAATCTCTTTTCATAAACTTGATGTCCATATAACTTCAACTCCAACTCTAGGGTGTGATAATCTTGGTGGGCACTCGACTGATCCTATCTTCCATGTATCTATAAAAAAAGAAATATGGAAGTTGCTTTCATTTATATTAAAAAAAAGGCAGATCATGGAAATCTCCATATATCGTTTATCTCGACAAATGATCAAATGTTGTTATCTATACAAAGTCATTGCCCACTTAAAATATTTCTCTCCTTACGATCCAAATACAGATTGTCCCCATCACTTACAAAGAAATATTAAATTAGTTTTGTTTTTATTTGTCATTATCTTAATCTATAGGAAACTGATGTGTGCCACCACTTATATGTTTTTGAAAGGCTTTTTCCAACACAAACCGTTGTTCTAAATTTCAAAATTGGCTATCACGTTTAACACAAGTACACACAATAAGGAAAGTGTACATATCATGGCGTAGTATAATTTAGATTAGAACTAAGTATCAATCCAAAGAAACAACGACTCTCAATAGTTGACTTTCGATGTTGTTTAGTCAATAAAAATTTTGAGGTTTGATGCAAATAAAAGTAAACTTAACTAAGGAAAATAAAAAAAAAATATAAAGTAAAAGCATGAAGATAAATAAAAGATAGAAAGACAATCAATCTAATATAGATATGGCTTCGAATCCCCTTGATGTAAAGTATATTACTTGAAAATGTTTATACAGTGTGATAATTTGGGGTTTTTATCATAAGATGAAAATATCACATCGGGCTAGTACTCCCAAAACTCTTTTTAGTATCACATAGGGCTCTAGTGGTGGACACGTGTATTTAAGTTCCACTTATGGTGGGTCTGAGTGAGTTTTCCCCTTCAGGTCTCAAGTTCGAGTCTGGGTGATAGGGTTTCTCATTGAGGGGTTTAAATTGGGGATCTATTGTGCGAGGGGGCTCTCTAGCGCGAATCCGGTTAAGACAACGTATATTAGACCTCTCGACATTCGCAAATAATTCATACCTTAAAAAAACATAGCACGGAGAGACCATATTGAGCTTACATCTCCTACGAATTACTTGCAACATTATATGAGATAAGACTCACTAGCCCATGCATAAAATGGAGTTTAAAACATTTAAACTTTAACTATCTTTGAGTGTGAAATCCTTAATCATAGCATGTTACTCACAATGGATACTATGAGCTCGGAAATACAACTATGAAACCAAAAGTACAAAATCCAATATCACAATTAGTATGACGTTTATGTCTTCAAAATAACACATTAATCAAGAAAACTTTTCATGATTAAAACTATATCCACCATCTATAGTGTGATAACCGCATTTTTTAATATGGACTATACAAACCCAGAAGTATGCAATGGCCATATCGAACTAACAAATAAGCTAGTTATAAACTCAAAGATACTTATCATAAATGGTTAAAATTGACTTAAAAGAGGAGTTATGGAGAAATATAGGTTTAGAACACTAATAATTGATTAGATCCGATTAAATCAATAATAATAATAATAATAATAATAATAATAATAATAATAATAATAATAATAATAATAATAATAATATTTAGATATTAACCCATGATATGGAGTAAATTGTCAAAATCGTCCCTGAGGTTAGCATGTTTGTCATTTCATCTAAAACAACTTTTTTGTAAAATATAGCCTTACACTTTTGGTATATTTTGTCATTTTCATCCAAACATCTAATTTGTTTTATTTTTACTATCAAACAGTTAGATGAAAATGGCAAAAAAAATCCTAAATCTCATAGACGATTTTGGCAAAAAAAAAAAAAAGTCAGACGTTTGGATGAAAATGACTAAAAATCCAAGAGTGAAGGACTATGTTGTACAAAAAAATTGTTTTGAATGAAAATACAAACATGCCCAAACCTCAGGATGATTTTGGCAACTTACTCCATATCAATATTGAAATTTTGAAAGAAAATGGCAACATTTGGTAGATAACTAAAGTTATGATTTTGGTGAATTAGTTAATCATATTGGTTCATAATGGCTTTTGATTAGTCTATCATAGTTTAAAAAGTGTTTTAAAACCAAAACGTGTATTGATAGTCATAAAACTCATGTTGATGAAACCGGTGGTTAATATATTTGGGTTGAAAATAATGATTTTATGAAACTTAGTTACAAACTCAGTCAAAATGACAAATGCATGACCAAACGTATGTAGTTTGTTAGACCATCATCATCAGTTTTTGACTATTTGTAGTGGTTTGGATGAATAATGTTTCACCTTTGGGCGTTGTCCGCCACGTGGCATCCTTATCAACAAAAGAGCGTTTTGAAGAAATAGGCGTAGTGGGATAATGCCCCACCCTTGGGTGTTGTTCGACACGTGTCACTTCCATAATTACCCAATATTTTTTTTATTTTTAAAACAAATAATATTCTAGTAATTAAATAAAAATTACACAAATAATAAAACAAACACAAATAATATTTTTAAAACTAATAATATTTTTTTAGTCCTCGTCTTCGCTTTCACCATTCCCATCATCTTCGTCTTCTTCATCATTTGATTCTTGTTCTCCCTCGTTTGGAATATAACGAACCGACCACGCGTGTTCGACCAAATCAAGCGCTAACTCACGATGTGCCGCTTCAGAACGCATTCATGTGCATTCTTCACTCTTTCTTCCATTGTTGCTTGTGGATACTCCTGAAAGTCTTCACGACAATTGAATACTTCGGATAAATTCCATCGCATAAATAGTATCCATGCGGGTAGTAGTTCCCGTTTGCATAAAAAGATGCTTTGGCAGCTCGACTAGATATGTAGTCTTCTACCAATTGAGACTGCTCGAAAACATTTAAATCATCGCATGACCCTGCGACACCAAAGTAAGCCGACCATACCCAAAGGTCCTGTGAGGCAACCGCTTGAAAAATAACAGTTGGTTCGTCCTGATCACCTCGTGTGTGTTGACCTCGCGCATGCGGTCGGACAATTATACCACTGCCAATGACGACAATCCAAGCTTCCGATCATGCTCGGTAAACCATGGAGATCAGCATGAACCTCGTAAATTTTTTGAAGGTCGGACCAAGTGGCCTTTCTCAGATAACGGGGACCGTAAAACTCTATAACACCTTTTAAAAAATATAATGTTAAACTAAGTTAAAAAAAAATATGAATGCATGTAAATAATATATAAAAAATAGTAACGTACCTTTACAAAAATGGTCCAAGGTATCTCGCGTTGTTTTCTCGGCCATTTTTAAATATTCGTCGTTGATGTCCGTCGTGTTTCCGTACCCAAGGACCCGTAGAGCTGAAGTACACTTTTGAATACCGGTGAATCCAAGTGTCACTTTCGCATCAGCTTTTTTTTTTAAATAATCATACGTGTTTTCCAAGTCTTCAACGATGCGTAAAAATAAACGTTTACTCATCTGGAAACAACGCCTAAAAACTTCGGGGTTTGGGTAAGTAGGCGATTCAGCGAAGTAATCTTTAATCAACCGGTCGTTTACCGCTTGTCGGTCTCGTTGAATATATTCTCTTGGTAAAATCTTACGTTGAATATATCAACCGGTCGTTTACGCTTGTCGGGGTTTGTGGTTTGTATAAAATGGATGAGGGTGTGAGAGTATTTATATAAAAAGGTTAAATTAAAAAAAAATAAAAGAAACTAGCCGTTAATTATTACCGTTGGCAACGGTAATTGGTCCATTCAAGTTCGATCCGGCGTGTAATATACAATGCTCCAAACGAATTTTGGCAAAAAAACACCCAAGGGGGCCGCTAGAGGGGCATGGTTTGGCTTTTTCTTCCAAAAAAAATGCCCAAGATTCAACGAGTACGGATGGTCTAAGTAGTTAAATACACTCTCAAACATGTCTAGTCCGCAATCATATAAAATTTTAACAAATGCAATAAAAGCACTCATTTTTCCTTCAATTCTACAAACATATTTACTAATACTTAAATTTCCATATCATCTCCATCTTTTATATTATATTATATTATATTATATTATATTATATTATATTATATTATATTATATTATATTATATTATATTATATTATATTATATTATATTATATTATATTATATTATATTATATTATATTATATTATATTATATTATATTATATTATATTATATTATATTATATTATATTATATTATATTATATTATTATTTTATAATTATATATCATTATAAATAATTATTATGTATTAATATAGTACTTTTATTATTAAAATAACATATATATAGTTTTTTAACACTTTTATTATTTTAGTATTATAACGATAATTATTTTCTTTATTCTTTTTCTTAACTTTAATGATTTTTATACGAGCAACAACTGTATCGTACAACTTTTTTTTTATTTTCTACAATTTTTAATGATTTCTTTTTTTTAGTTTCAGGGGTAAAGATTAGCTCGGTGCCAGCTGATAATGAATCGGTATTGGTACCGAAAATATCGGTTATAGTACCGGTATATAAAGGTAAAACCCGGTAGGCAACCGCTACCAGGAACGCCAAAAGTCGGTACCCGAATTGGTACTTAGGATCTTTCGGTTCGGAAAATTCGGTACCGGTACCCAGTACCATTTGCTCATATCTGACCACGGGTTTCATACGAACAACATCATTACCATACAACTTTTTTGGTCGATTTTCTTTCGGTTATCTTTTAGCATTTTTTTTCTACATTTCTTTTATTCTTGTTAGCGGTTCCGTACGCAATGCGATGGTAGTGATTTCAAAACACATGTAAACACAGACTAAATAACAAAAAAGTTGTCGCAACACGCTCAGGTGACAAATCTAGTTTATTTAATACTAAAACTCTTTTTTATATAATTTATACATTTCTTTTATTTTTGTATTATTAAAATATATTAAAAATAATAATTATATTTTTAATAATAAGAAATATTAAAATATTTAAATATAGTTAAGATAACTAAGTAGAATTTTATTCATTAAAATTTTGAAACTAAAAAATTATACATAACATAAATAAACAAACACTTATAGAAGAAAATATAAATATAAATATAATTGTCTTTGTTGGACCAAAGATGTTTTATCGCTTTAAAGTGCTTGATGAGTTTTTTGACCACGTAAACTTCTGAACCTTTCCATTTGTTGTTGAAACGCTAATGGCATTCCATGTGCATAACTTAATGGTTCTTCCTCGTGCTCATCATGCGACCAATCAGATATGACATAACATTCACCCTCCACAATCATATTATGTAGTATTTTGCATGCATACATTATATCACTTATTATTTTTAAGTTCCAAGCTCTTGTTGGACCTCGTATAATTTCCCACCGAGCTTAAGGTACACTCAACACTCTTTTGACATCCTTTCTTTCAGATTCTTATTGTTTTTTAAAATGCTTCATTTTGTCATTTTGTGGATATGAAAAGATTTTCACTAGTGCCCAAGTGCCCATAGGACTTTTTTTCAAGAAATGCGTGAATAGAGGTATTCTCATATAGATTGAAAAGGTAGAAGTGGTCAATGTAAGTGCACATACTTCCAAAACGTGATATACAATAAAATGTCATCTTCTAAAGATTTCGCAAGTTTTGTGGGTTATGATATATAATTTCTTACCGATGTGTTGAGTTATGTGATCATACTTGCAAATATATGAGGTTATCATCATTATTAGCTTAAAGTAGTTATCATGAGGAGTGAAAAACATATGTTATTAGTGGCCAAATGCTAAATAGAGCATAATTTGAAATTGTGGTAGTAAATCGTGAGTTCATAGTATATGTACCTTAACACGTGAACTTAAAAGTATACTAGCTTAATTAAGGGGACGATATATATAGTAAATTTATTATTAGCATGCATGAATTACTTGCATGGTATGTGAAAACTTGCTATATGAAAATTGTCGTGTGATATTTGTTGCCACGAAGAGATAATAAAAACAAGTATTGGGTTATAATAATGGTGGTGGGACCCCAAGTGGTTGGGAATATCAACTTTCAGAATGGCATTAGGTTATCCAGTGTGGTGGACTCGTATAAGTTCAGTTTCTTTTTGGCAATGTTCATCGGATTTATATATGTTTTAAGTAAATATATACGCAATGTTCAACACAATATGTTTAGTGATCGATCGGGTCCAATAGCCACTACTACTCTCGAATTGTACCATTTTAAACTGAGTAACAGGATAAGCATATCTTCAGCTTTAGGTTTATTTGTCAAATTAGCTTTTTACGTACAAAGATAATTTTAATTTTTAACGTATTCGAAGTATTCATGAAATCTATGTATAATCATTAATAAACACATAATGGCAACTATTCAAAGTATTTGGATTATGGTCAAAGTCGTAAGACGCAATTAAACGATATACAAAACCATATATATAGCTACTTACACAATGAAATTAGACATTTGGAAGTCAAATATTACTAAATGCCCATTTTTGATACGTTTTGTTCATAGTTAGAGCATGAACGACTCTGTTGACCATGTTTCCCAGTTCAACAATATATAAATTTATATTTAAAAGTGTTTTGGTGTACTTCATTTAGTTCAACATTATATAATTTTATATTTTAAAGTGTTTTGGTGAATAAGTTTTCTTTCATAGTTTTTGATAATTTTAGATAAAAGGTTTTAAGTGTAGAACTTATATATACTTAGTAATGAGGAGATGACACGTCACACAACATCATAAGGGCGTATATGCTTCTTCGATGAAGTCAAGTGAATAAGAACAAGATCAACGTAGCATATAACTTAGAATTACTGTATACTTGTAATATTTTTGTTGTATTTGAACTTCATAAATCTCATTTTGCATGACCATGCGTATTATTACAATACTAAGAAACGTGACCAATAGGGGCGATGGCTATCGTCAATATTGATAACCAAAATCGTCGCTAAAGGTGCCAACGTCTTATTAGGTTTGCTAATGTTTGTTTCGGACCAGTCCTCTTAAAAAAGTATACCAACGCGCACCTCATTATCTCTTCTACTTCGACGTCTTCAAAGACCCATCCGAAACATAATATATACCTTTTAAATAAGTTGTTTGGACGTACGTACGTTGCTAACCCAAACTCATGACAACTTCTAATTAATATGTTGGCCTACATCTTTATGTCTTATAAAAAGATGAACCTTTATGTCTTCTTTATGAACCCACATTAGATACCCTGCAGAGAGATAAAAGGATAAAAGACACGTGTTATTGTCTCATCACATACATTAATTAATTCTTATATACCCTAAAAATAAACAAAAGGCATGCATTATAATCTTCTTAAAATGAAAAAAAAAAATGTGTATAAAACCAAAAACATCTTGAATATAGATATGATTATAATACTTGTCATATTTAAGAAAATGGAAAATGAAATCACATGTGGGTGTATTTAATTTTGTACTGTATATGCATATCTTTTCATAATTATAAAAATTCCTTTTATAAGCTGGCATTTGTACGTAGTTAAGTACTAGCTTTATCAGAAAATAAATATATGTTTGATCCGAGTAGTTAAGTACTAGCTTTATCAGAAAATAAATATATGTTTGATCCGATTCATAAAAAAAATTGAGTATATATTACATATATATTTATATATCTAAAAAAAATTGAACGGCAAATTTGGATCACTAACTGACCACTGGAGATATCCATCTCCACTAGGCAATAATGTTATACATCAATTCAGAAGGAAACCTAATAAATCTAGAAAAAAAACCTCTTGTGGGAATCGAACACATGACCTCATAATCCCTAAGCCATGCTTAAGATTTCAGTAGACTATGATGCCATCAGCATTTATATATCTAAAATATACTCAAAAACAAGATAATAGTCTTGAATCAATGTACTTCTCTATGATATAGTTTTTTATTTTTAAAAAGTAAAAAAGATGAGACTCTACAAGAATGATATAAAACTTACAAATATTAAAAGCTATCATATTCATATTCGTTCCAAAATAACTCAACTGTTTCGTGTATTCTGGCAATGGCGACATGATTTATCGTTTTGTAAAGCACGTACGGGTCATCAATCTTTTTACTATTTTACCATTTTTATGTAATAAAGCAATCAAAAACTTAATGATATCAAATATTTAATTTCTGAACATACATAAATATCTTTCGCATTATTATTATTATTATTAAGTAATTATATATAAACTTTTTAAATAGTTCCCTATAATTATACTTATACATTAAAGATTTAGCATAAAGAATGTATAAGTATTAATAAGGATAGATATATGCTAAAACCTTGTATAAATATAACTAGTTTTTTTTACTATCGTCGCGTTGCGGCAAACGTCTTTTGTTGTTTATTTTATGTTTACATGTGTTTTCTAATCACTAAAAGCGCGTTGCGCACGGAATTACTGACAAGAATAAAAAGAAAATATAGAAAAAACACTAAAAGATAACCAAAAGAAAATCAAGCAAAAAAGTTGTATGGTAATGATGTTGTTCGTATGAAACCTGTGGTCAGAGATGAGTAAATGATACTGAGTACCAGTACCGAATTTCCCGAACCAAAAGATTTTAAGTACCAATTCGGTACAACTTTTGGCGTTCCTGGTACCGGTTCGCTATTTTTGGTACCGTAACTGGCATTTTCGGTACCAGTATCGATTCGATATAGGTTGGCACCGAGCTCATCCCTACCCCTGAAACTAAAAAAAAGAAATCATTAAAAGTTGAAGAAAATCAGCAAAAAAAAGTTGCACGATACCGTTGTTGTTTGTACAGTACCCATGATCAGTGATGAGCAAATGGTACGGGTTAGCAGTACTGAATTTCCCGAACTAAAAGATTTTCAAAATCAATTCGATGTCGACTTTTGGCGTTTTATGTACCAAGCCGGTGTCGGTTTTTACCTTTATGTATCGATATTTTCGATACCAGTACCGGTTGACACAAGCTTATCAAACTTAAAATTAAAGAGGATAATAAAAGTATTAAAAAAACTATATATATTATTATAATATTTAAAACACTATTCATTTGCGTCTATTTTTAGTATATGTATAATATATGTATAATAAGAGCAAATTAGATCATATATAATATAATCATATTACCATTGGCGGAAAGTGGGGGCATTTATGGGCGGAGGATGTCTGGCAACGCTGGCTAACCCACTCTGTGCCAGCGCTGGGCATGGCGTTGCCCAGCGTCGCTTTGAAGCCCGACGTTGGGCGAGGGAGCAGTGTGAGCGGGCTAACTAGGATTGACTGTTGAAATTTAACCGTTTGAGGTAGCCGTTAGCCAACAACTAGTTAATTAAAAAAATGTGATGAATATTTCTTTGACTTCATAACGGCTAGTTAAACCCGTTATTTTGACTTTATAGTATTAAACAATGTGATGATTATTTCTTTGACTTTATAAGGTGAGGAAAACATGATACCATTTATATATAAATAAAAAAATTATTCTTTAAAATAATTTACTTTTTGAATCTTATATATAACTACAACCAGGGCGCAAGATAGAAGGTGCTGGGGAGGGTGTTTAACCCTCAAACTTTTCGCTCAGTATTGTTTGGTATGTCGCTTTCATATTGATTTTTTTAGGTATAAACTTTTTTGACCCCCGGTTTTATAATTTTTTTAGATATATACGTTTTCGACCCGCTGGTCGGAAATCTCAAGTTTCGCCACTGACTACAACACTAACAAAGCGCATGGTAAGTAAGAACTAAATTTCTTATTTATCTCTCGTATCTCGACCTTCGATGATAGCCCGTTGATTTCATTAATTCAGACGGGTATAGGAAAAGGTGGTGATATTTTATTTCACAATTGAATAAGATGAGCTTTAAGAGAACAATTTGGAGTTCTTGCATAATAAATTGCACAATACTAGACACGAAATAGATCTTCTAAAGAATAAGTCCATTTTCAAATAAGCCAATTCATTTGAGAATGTGCAAATCCATTCGTTTTTCTATTCAAAGTTCGGTTAGCTCTTTGTCAAACACCAATGTTTGTATGACTTTTAATAAAGTATATACATGTTAGTTTGCTAATTAGTTACTATTAAACTAAAAAAAAACTTTTTTTTTGTATTTTTTTACAAAATTTAAAAGTATTAGTTATTGGTTGAAATATCATTTATTTACTTGTTTTTTACTTATTTTATTTGTAATAGTTAATTGCTGAACACATTCATATATAGCCAAAGGAAAAGCTTGGGAAAATCTTTTTGTGAATTTATTACTACCGTATAACGTGCTATATATATGTTGTCCATCACCTTAATTGACTACTTTTTAAAAGTTTGCGTGAGAGACATTTTTTTGATACCTTACTTGAGAATAGTAGGATATAAACATCTTTTTAGTAAATTACTCGTAAATTAATATCACATTTTTGTAGATAAACTATATAAATTTTGCTTATATATATTTTAGGGTGAAGGAAAAACCCTATTATATTTACTAGTCCCAAAGTATATGTTACCAATATTTAGTTAGTTTTTGTTTAATTATATTCCAAAATTGAGCTTTATGTATATGTAAATTTATCTATTCGTAATTAAGTTTCTATGCTATTCAATAATATTAAATGTAAGTAATAAATTATGTCTGAAATAAATATTAACCCTTACTACCATACCAAACCTAAAATGTAAAGTTGATTGCCTAGATCTCGAGTTTCAATTTAAAAAGTTTTTTTTTTTTTCACACAAAAAAAATAACTAGCAACTTGATATTTTTAACTATTATTTTCATTTTTATTTTTTAAATATTAACTCACTGATGAATTTTTTGTTTTTTTTTTTTTTTTTGTTTGTTTTAAATAAATTTATTAATTAACTCATTGATGAATAGGAATACTAATGGGTTTTATCGATGAAATAATTACGTATAACATCAAACCCTAATTCACGTAATTGTTCCGCCCTCTTTTATCCATTTGCATTATTACCGAAATTACCCTCCACAAAAATCTAAAACAATTAAAGTTGTTTTCTATTTTCCCTCAATTTATAAATACATTTTAAATTTATAAACCCCATACCCACCGCACACGCGTTTAATGGAGCGTACACTACACGAAGCAATAGTCTTTCAGATAAGTGCGCGGCCTCTTTTGGACTATCCGAAAAGACCAAATGACTAGAATGTTGACCAAAGTCGCGTGAGTGTTGAGCGCGTGGAGCGAATTAGGGTTTTGATTTTTGGTAATTGCGATGACAAACAACAAGCACTCACTATTTTGATGAGCTGGCAGTTTTTTATTGGTTTATCTTTCACATAGTTTACACCCTCACAGTGTGTGTCTCTGTATACGTGTATATTATTATTATTATATTTATTATTGTTATGGTAGTATATAATAAAAACCTTTCTCTTTCTCTCTCTAAAACCCCCCACACACTCTCTCACTTTCTCTCACTACATGTTTCTCTCTCCATTTCGCGGAAACCTAAAGTGGTGACGACTAGGGTTTTCGGGAGATTCGCGCTCTAATTACTCTCCATCGCCTTCAAATCTGTAAGTAAAGTTCCGATTTTTGGATTCGTTTCTTGATTCTGGATCCACTGATTGTTTTCTCAATCGTTTTCGTTGAAGAAATCGATTTCAGATCTGTTGGGGTTTCGTTTGTCGGTATTTTCGATTTGTTTTTGCTTTTGTTTTTATAGATACACATCGAGTAAACATCATGATCTGAGCTATCCGTTTGTTCAATTTTGATGCTTGATTTTGCTCCTGTAAGTTTCTGGGTGGGTTTTATGATGCATCTTGAATGAAGTTGTGTAAGTTCATACACGTTTTATGGATTTGACTGATGTTATAAAAACCTAAACCTTCAGTGTTTGTGTGGGTGAATCGGTGTGGTGGGTGTGAATTTGGGATAAATTTGATGAATTTGAATTGGGTTTTCTCGATAAATGTAAAAGCTTTTATCTTTTTTTATTTACTTTTTTTTAGTGGGAGCGGCGGGGTAAAAGAAAACCCTAATTGATGGGTAACTTGATGATGCATTTTGTTACCCATGTCGGTGTTTGTTGTCTGTATTTAGCTGTGTATCTATTGTTGTAGATACAGATTTAATTTTCTAGCTTACCATATATATTTTGCTTTGATGCTAGGGTTTGTTCATTCTTTTGACTAGTGGGATTTAAATGTTAAGTTTTGGAGTTCTTTTATTATGTTTAGTAATTAGTAATTGAGTTTAACATATAATTACAGTTTAAATACATGGGTTGGGTGTATGATCAGTGACAAGTCTATGGTTTTCTTGACTCATAGGGTTCCAAAAAATGTATGCTATATAGGTGTTGTACACGTGATAGGTCAGTTGGTTTTGCCCTCTTATTTCTAATTATTTGTTTCTATAGTGCATGTACTTTGCAGCTGTTTAGTTCAGCTCATGTAACTTATTACTGTTTAGTTTCTGCATTAATGTGTGTTCACAGTTAAGTTTGGCCTGCATATGTATATTGGGAACTTATCATGAAATTATATTGAACATGTATCAATCTATACACTAGTTTAAATTCTATGTCTGTCTAAATTTATTAAACCGTATGATGAATAGATGATGTGATTTTTTGTGTTAAGTTTATAAGTTTATGTTTCTTGATTATACCGCGGGTTGGATGTAAAAGTTTGGAATTTATAATTTCGTTTCTTCTACTTTTATCATCGGCGTTCATGTCACTTGGTCATTGTGTGTACATGTCTCAATATCTCAGTTTAGTTTTTGTTTATTTATTTGTTCCTATTTATAATATATGTGAGTTGTGACCATTGGTAACGTTTAGCTGTAAGCGTATCGTTATCATAACCGTTGTTTATAGTGTCTATTTGCATGGCTCTTTTACTTCTGATCTTGCATGGATGTTTTATCGAAGCTTTAGTCAAACTGTTTGTAATCTTATGCTACTGTTCTTTTTCATTAATTATATTTATTTTAGGATTTAATCATACATGTTTTTCTTGTCATAGTGATATCTTAAACATGAACGACAATGACGAGAGGGGCATTGTCCCAGTATTAAACTCCAGCCACTCAACTGTTAAGATTGATTCTTTATGTATTAAACTGGGCATTAATGCGAAGGAGAAGGATGATTCTTCAAAGTGTAGCCATTTTTCTATACGGTAAGGTTTACTATTTTAATCCTCGTTACTTATCATGAAACTGCGGGTTGATTTTTATTAATGATCTTTTGATTAACATTCTACATTGTTGCATACACAAGCACAATGTTAATGATCTCTAAGGAGTAATCTCAAGCATTTTTTAGAAATCTTGATAACAAATGTCTTTGCTTTTATTTGTATGTTATATATTATTATCTATCATTGCTAGAAAATGTCTTCCCGCAACTAGCTAGCTATTTATATTAGTCTGTTTATCTCGTTCAATATGTTTGCTTGATGTGAATTCATATTTCTTGTTTGTATTTACTTTGATCAACATTTACATAACTACCCTTTTTTCTTATTTGACCTTATTAATATTTGGTCAACTCAGAGGTTATGTTGCTGGAATGCGTGAAAAGGGTAACAGTAACTTGTTACCTTTTACTGAAGAACTGCCACCTATGGAGATCCCGAAGTTTAGATATTGGCTTTGTGAAAAGTGTTTGCAGAATAACGAAACTGCAAATGCCTCAACCGACGCCACGTTAATCTCTGCGTGTGATCATTGTGTGCTTTCACCTTCTGCAAGATCATACCCTCAACAAAATGTTAATGGAGTAGCAGTTCTCCCTTTCGGTGAGGGCACTTCAGGTAATTTACACTTAAATGAGTCTTAATCGTTAATTTAACAGTTTGATTTTGGGATCAGTCTTTGATTTTTTGCTTCTAAATAATGATTCTTTATCCATTAGGTTCTAAACCTGTTGATAAAAAGAACAATGATGAAACGATCAGTGCTGCTTTAGAAGCTGATGAAAGTCAAAATTCTCTAGAAATCCCCGATAGAGTCAAAATTTCTCAAGAACTAACGAAACATTGTACCATTGACGCTAATGCTGGTAAAAAAGTGAGCAGTGAGTTGAAAGATCATGAGAATGCTCAAAAGTCAATCATAGTTGACGAGACCATAAGTCAACCTTTCGAATCTGGTCAGCAGAGTGATAATTACCAAAATGGACATCCAAGACGAAAGGCTCGAAAAGTGCGTTTACTGAAGGAATTGTTGTGTGGAAATAGTGAAATTAAGCAACAGAAAAAGGACAACTCGTCTTCATCACCTTCTTTCCAGGTTAAAAGGAAAATACTGCATGATAATGACGATCAACAACAGAATCATGAAAATGACAACGATCATCGACATGATCCTAAAAAGGCGAAGGATGCAAGTGCAAAAAACAATGTGGTGGAACAATCTAGAAATCCAGGAGGTCGTGAATTTGGAGAAAATGTTAATAAATACGAGTGGAATAAACACGGGACTCAGAGGAGTTCGATTCATGATAAAGTTGGCAGTGATCCAATGCCACCTTGGCGATCGATATTCAGTGATATGGGAAGAACAGACAATCGGGTTCCGCCAACTTACAGTGTGTCTAAAAGCAGAGGAACAGAACCCTATCCCAACTTCATGAATCCACTAAAGTCAGACAAAAAAGTCAACTCTTCGAAGAAGATGTCAAACAATCCTATTAAAAGTAATTTTTTTGTGGATGATTCAAGGAGGATGAAGAATGATAGTCTGGCAGACACGGGGTTAGGGCTTGATCTTTCACTTAATTATGACCCGCAGTCTCACGGTCGATCTCAACTGCCAATTCTGAATCGACCATCTAACCAGGATTACAGTAGAAAATCTGGTTTTTTCTTGGGGGAATCGAGTAATTTTCCACTTAGGATTCAACCGGATTCGATAAAAGCAAAAGAAAGATCCGTTCATGAGAAACAGCTCTATACACAACTTCCGTATGGGAGTTGCTCTGGGCATCAGAAATTGGTACGATTGTATTTATTTTTTTAATTAGAGTAAAATGCCATTTTCGTCCCTGAGGTTTGGCCAGTTTTGCGACTTCCGTCCAAATGTTTGTTTTTCGCATCTGGATCCAAAGGTTTGAAATCTTGCCATTTTCATCCGGCTTGTTAACTCCATCCATTTTTTTCCATTAATTCAGGGGTATATTCGTCTTTTTTGTTAACTTAAAGGGCAATTCTAACATTTTTGAATACTTGTACATTATGCGAAATGCTTGTACATAAAGTGAAAAAGACTGAATTGCCCTTTAAGTTTACAAAAAAAGACGAAAATAACCCTGAATTAACAGAGAAAATTAGATGGAGTTAACGAGCCGGATGAAAATGGCAAGATTATAAATCTTTTGGATCAATATGCGAAAAAACAAACCTTTGGACGAAAATCACAAAACTGGCCAAACCTCCGGGACGAAAATGGCATTTTACTCATTTAATTAATATGATTAATTTCTTTAGTATATGATTAAAGTGTTTGCTATTAATTTATAGGATTTTTCTGATCCGTACAAGAGGAACATTGGAGTTGGAGGGTACTCTGAACTTACGAGGCCTAATAATCATCAAAGACAAGAGAATGTGTTTTCAATTGGGAGATCAGATGAACGGGAAGTTATCGAGCTTATGGCTAAAAATCAGTACGAGAGGAATTTATGCGAAGCTAACAATGGGATAATATCCGGTTTTCACAAACCCATGAATGAAGGAATGACATCATCACATCGTGATTATCTCACCATGATAAGACCACCTGCAACGAATGAGAACGTGGGTCCTATGAGAAATCCAGCTGGCGGCTTCTTCTATCAAGATCGAGTTTCTTCCTTTGCAATGAATCAGAAGAAACCGTTAAATGGCGTTTGGATGTCGGATTCTGGACCTCAGAGACATTATGATTCGCGTTATCATTATGCGTCTAATGGGAATAATAATAAAAGACCCCAAACCCACCTCTATAATCCCAGTAATATGCAGGTACTTGAAGCTTTTAACAAGTACAACAATGGTACACATCATCATGAAGGCGCCAACATGCAATTTGGTCAGACGTATGCAAAATACTCAGATAAAGATAAGGGAAAGAGTATGATGGATTTGGATCTGAATCTTGTGGCTCCAAATGTCGTTGAAGAGCAAAACAATTTTGAATCTTCGGATTTAAACACAAACCGCATGCATTCGTTTGATTCTTCATATTCAAATGAAACCATACCCGCAATGCAATTGCTAAGCTTAATGGATGCAGGGAAGTTAAGTCAACCGTTCAGCTTGACCAGTCAAACATGTGCAACAAAACCGAAACCGAAACCGAACTCGTATTGTTTTAGTCATTGTAGCTCAACCCTGACGGAAAAAACTAACTCGATGGTCAATCCGATTGGAAGCTCACATACCAGTGTGTTTCGAACTGGTCAAAATGTTAAGTATGGTCAACAAGTTTATCATAAACAACAAGAGGTGAAGTCAAGGGGTACATCGTTTGCTTCTGTAGGCCGCAGACCAGAGGATTCTTATGTTTTTCCTTCTCAATGGCAGGCAAATGAAGGTCAAAATAAAGTGGTCAACAGAGCTTTTCGACCAATGTCTGACTCACCGAGAACTGAGATCTGCACGATTAACCGAAACCCGGCTGATTTTAGTACACCAGGACCCGAAAATGCTTATATGATTAACGTTGAAGATCTGGTTGTTAATGTGGAGAGTTATGGATCAAACAGTCAAAAGAAGGCTGCATCTTGAATCTGTTTTGAGATAAAAATATATGGTAATTTCATCGACAATAAGAACAATCAAGATTATGATGAGAATAATCCAGGATATGAATGAATGCTTCTTTAACTAAATTAAGTTGTGATTGCCTTAATGGCAGACAGGTATGGTTTTGATTATATTAATATTCTGTCAGTTGTAAATATATTATGTAATAGTTCATAGAGTTGGTTATCTTTTGAGACATGACTTATTGTTTTCGGTTTTTTTTTTTTTTTTTTTTTTTGGACAATGTTGTTTGTTGTTTTATACTCATGACTTCAAATTTGAGATAATGCTTTGTTCTTTGTGCTTCAATTTGAGTTGTGTTAAGGTTCTTAATGAACACTTGTTGCGTTTGACATTGTGTTGCATGCGGAAGTCTCACGCATCAAGTTTTGCCCTTATGATTCGACATTGTAGTTTACTCTGATCCGGTCGAGGTGGTTTTCACCAGCGCGTAGGTGGTCTAAGTTCCTATGACCGAGTCTTTCTGGCCCCTGTGAACATCTTTTCTTAATGTATTAAAGAGGGCCCTCTAACCGGTGAAGGTGGGTGTCCACTAACGGCCATTCCTGGCTCGGCTCCGATAACGCAATTCCGGGAGGAGTCGGTAGTTGGGCACTGGATCCCTTCGGACCTGGAGAACGTGTGACGCTGAGTCGGGGTTTGGTGAACCAACAGGTCGCTCCTCTAGTTGAAATATCGTAGATTGCGGTGCATGTTCAGTGATTTATTGTCATATCGCGCTCAGTCGCAGATGGTTATCCTCCATTAAATCTCTGGATATGTTCATCATCATGATGATGACAAGCTACCTATATGCTACAAAGCAATAGTGATGATATAGAGGGCGCTATTTTATGTTTAGCACACTAGGAGAATTTTTAGAAATATTTATATGTATATTGTATCCAAATAAGTTGTTTTAAGCGCTTTTTTTATATGTATGCTTAACAAAAAACCTAAAATAATGCTATTTTATACTTGTAAAATCCCGCTATTTATATTAAAGCAGAAAAAACCCTAAATCCAGCTATATGCCCGCCATGGAGGCGCTAAAATCAAATAGTGACACATGAGTGCTACGCTATTCGCTATATTAATAACTATGCTTAACGGTATAATAGATCTAGTGATAAAGATGTTCATGGCCTAATTCGGCCAGTTTTGACCGAACCTGCAACTAAAGTTTCAACGAGATTAAGTTGATGCCATTTGACATAAGATGCCCTTTCAAAGATGAACCAAAAACTGCAACTCGAGTCCTGTATATGCGAGCAACTTATTGCGACTCAACTCATCAAATACAAAGAACCAGTTCTTTTTATCGAACGGGAATGCACATGACATATGGCCTGTATTTGTTGGTCTAGCTCGGCATTTGGCATAGAGCCATAGAGGTGTATAAAAGAACCGGGTTGGGAATTTAGACCCAACACGACCCATAGGGTTGAAAACCTTAACCCTATACTTTGAAACCAGCTTGAACACGGTCAAACTTGAACCCAACCTGTTACAACCCCATTTCAAACCGAAACGGGTTCTAGCCAGACCCGCTTTGGCCAGAACCCGTTTAACTTTGACTGACCCAACCCAACCTGGTTAGATGAAGGGTTTAGGTTTAACTAGATGTAAAAATTAAACTAAAAAATAGCATTTATAAGCGTAAATGATTAGAGGCAATACAGTGGATAGTTCTATAAGTAACAAATTCGACCTCCATGACCCAATTTCTAAGTTGCTAATAGATCACGGGTCAAGAAGATTCACATAGAACAAAACAGACGACAGAAGAGTCCTTGAACTTCGATGTCATCTAGCTATTATCATATCATCTCACTTCCGATACGGATGATACCTTCCTCCACCACTGCCGCCATTGTCATTATCATACCCTTTACCACCATCATATCCATACCCATACCCATATCCATATCCACCACCAGCTCCAGCTCCAGCTCCCCTATCAAATCCTTTGCCGCCAACGCCACCACCACCTCCACTACCGCTACCATAACCCCGACCTCCACCGTAAGCAGCAGGCCCGCCATAGCCACTGAAACCAGCACCTGCATATCCAGCACCGCCATACATGGGCCCACCAAACCCAAACCCATACCCATATCCACCATAACCACCGTAGAAACCTGTAGATCCACCTCCATAACCTCCCATATAACCGTCGTAACCAGCATAACCACCGCCATAATCATTATACCCTCTGTCTGCTTTTCCGCCATAACCACCTCCATATCCACCTGATCCCAAACCCCTACCAAATCCACCACCGTATGACTTGGAAGCACCACCACGACGTGATCGGTTGTCATATGAGAAATCGACGCCAACCCTTTTTGGCTCGGCCCTCTTTATCTCAACCTAATATAATTAACACCTTATCAGCCATTTTATTCCTTGAAAAATACTAGACAATTTTCACAAAAATAAAATAAAATAAAGAGTAAATTACGTTTTTGGCCCCCGTGGTTATATCACTTTTACTATAATAGTCCAAAATAAGAATTTTTAACATATCTGCCCCCATGGTTTCTATAACTAACCATTTTGGCCCCTAAGTCTAGAGATCATGGGGGCCAAAATGATTAGTTATAGAAACCATGGGGGCTAAAATGGTTAGACTTAGGGGCCAAAAGGGTTAGTTATAGAGACCATGGGGGCAGATATGTTAAAAATTCTTATTTTGGGCTAATATAGTAAAAGTGATATAACCACGGGGGCCAAAAACGTAATTTACTCTAAAATAAAATAAAAGATTTACTCACTTGTTTGCCTCCTAGTTCATGTAGTTGACCATCAGCAAATATCTTATCCACAGCTTCTTCACTGTCGAATGTAACAAAGCCAAAGCCCCGTGATCGACCCGTGACATGATCTAACATAATCTGATGCTCAATTATCCCACCATAATTAGAGAAATATTCCCTCAATTCGTCTGCAAATTAAAGTTACAACTCACTACACTATTTAATTAATCCATAGACCGTATCATCAAGAAACTATATGATGTACTACCTTCCGTTAAAGTCAACGGTATACCGCCGACAAATATTTTCTTTGTTCTTGATACACCTCTACTTCCCTGCGTATCCTCTCTGGGAACTGTCCTTTTTACTTCAACCTAACTCAACCGCACATTAAAACGCATAAAAATTGCTAAACAGATACAAAAGGAAACCGGTCGACTCTCATAAGTAGCCGAAAGTTTTTTATGTTTAAATTCTTAAGAGTAAATTACAAAAATCGTCCTTTATGTATGTCACTTATTGCAAACTGTGTCCTTGTCTTCAATAATTACAGAAAACGTACTTGATGTTTGCAAACCTCTGCAAGTTATGTCCTTTAGCCCTAACTCAGTTAATTTTTGTGGTTAAATCTGACCAAATGGACCCCACATGAGGGTATTTTTGTGGTTAAATCTGAACAAATGGACCTCACATGAGAGTAAAATGACCAAAATACCCTCATGTGGGGTCCATTTGATCAGATTTAACCACAAAAAATTAACTGAGTTAGGGCTAAAGGACATAACTTGCAAGGGTTTGCAAACATTGAGTACGTTTTCTGTAATCATTGAAGACAAAGGACACAGTTTGCAGTAAGTGACATACATAAAGGACGATTTTTGTAATTTACTCAAATTCTTATAACCGCCAAAAAAGGTATTATTCAAAATTTATATTAATTTGATAATATAACTTTTGCAATCATATTTAATACAGTAAAAACTAATAAAGTCCAATAAAGCGTTGGCAAGTCAACCCAATCTGACCCAACCCATTTTGACCCACCCATTTTCCCACCTCTAGTATTATGTCATTTCATAAGATAATATCATAGAAATGTGTCTTACTGGTCTGCCATCTATAATGTGATCTTGATCCAATACTTTATCAGCATCGGTTGGGTTAGCAAATGTTACAAACCCAAATCCACGTGGCCGGCCAGTAATCTTATCCATCATTATCACAGAGTCTGTTATCTCTCCATAGTTGCTGAAGTAATTGCTAAAAGACTCTGAAAAGATAAATACAACGTAGACTTAATAATAGTGTTCATTATTGAGCGTACGGTTTATGCGTCGTCTATCACTAGGAGAAACACAAGCAAAAGCAGCTTTGCGGCTTAAACAGTGTAATATAATCCCTGCTTTTCAGAATTACTACATCATTTGCAAAAACAACTAGAATGAACAAACTGTACTACTTTATTGCTTCAACAAATCACATGGATCATCGTATTGTTACAACATAGAACTACCGTAAACAAAAATTATTCAAAATACAAGTGGTCGCACAATGATTTTGGACCTTATTTTTGTCCCTCAACCATAGTTGTTAAAAGCCATCACCTCTTGCGCCTAGGCCCATTTTTCAGGCGAGGCGTGTCAGTTGCGCTTTAAGTCGAAGAAATTGCGCTTTAATTCTCCAGGTGATGGTTTAGGTGCACATTCCGGCGAGATTCCTAGATTCCAGAGAGTTTCCGGCCAAATTATCTAAATTCCGACAAGATTCTAGCCAGATTTCTTCTTTTATCTAAGGAAAACTACTTTTCTACACTAATATTTTAAAACTTTTTGTACTAAATAGATGATATAAAGTGTTATATAATAGATTTTGGTTATTTTATTTAAAGAATAGTATTCTTTTTCTAATACTTAATACATTTTAATTTTTTTTTCATTATGCGCTTTATTTTTCTCAGGCCCTCGCTTTTTTTGTGCTTTCCGCCTAGGCCGCAGGCAAGACCTATGCGCCTTGAGTGCAGCTAGCGCCTTTAATAACTATGCCCTCAACACCACATGCAAACCTACCATAAACTTAGTCCGCTAGGCGCTAGGATTGCTTAATTAAACAGCTTATCTGCATATGGTAATTTTAAAAAGCAGATAAGCACTATTGAGTGTTAATACGAAAACAAGTGCTTACAGGTATCCGTTATTTTAGAGTGCTTAAAGTTGGTTATCTCAATCCTAGTTATTCTTGGTGGATTCAAAATTACATATTTTGCTACGAGCCTACAACCAATGGCGGACCTAGAAAATATTTTCAAGGGGTGCGAACGAAGGGTTTAACCAAACATCAAGAGATGCGATCGGGATTTTGCCCTATAAAATACACACACAAAAAATTTCAAGGGGTGCGCCCGCCCACCCGCCCAAACCTCTACCTAGGCCGCCCCTGGCTACTACATTATGCATTTGTCCATATATCATTGACACATTCAAATAAATAAACTTCTACATTATATTCTAGTAAATTTGAAAAATTAACAAAAAAAAAAGTATATCATAAAGAAATAAAGGTGCAAGCAATCAACATACCTTGAGATGTCTCCCAAGCAATGCCTCCAACAAAAAGTTTTCTATCACAAAACAAAATTCATAAATTATTTTCAACAAATCTCCCCCTTATTTCCATATATCCTGATGATGAACCAAAGCAAGATACTACTATCTCTCTCACTTACACTATACATAACAAATATACATATATATATATATGTAAACCCTAAATAGAACTAAATACACAAACTAACCCTGCTGAAGAATCAAGACTAGTGCCATTGTTGGCTCCACCACTATCATCTAAATTACCATCATATTCTTGATTAATATTGCCAGACTGTAGATGCTCATCGTTGTCATTAACATATGGTCCATCCATTTCCTGTTAAATTGATGATACACCGCTTTTCTTTAATCCTTTATAAACTACAACCTATCAAAAAGAAAAGACCCTGCAAATGAAAAAGTGTAAAGCTCGAGACTTTAAGATTGTAGGAGAATATAAAGCCCCAATATCAATAACAATAACCTGAAGAACAAGAAGAATGGTGATTTGTTTGATGTGTTTCTTATAAAGAAGAAAAGAAAAGAAAACCCTAGCTGTTTGCGTTGTTCGACTCTTTTAAATCCTGTTTCCCCTCTTCACTTTGATTTACACTGTGTTCCAGAGTTTACTAACGGAAGGAAAGGAAAGGAAACAAAAAGAAAGTAAAAATATTTTGTGTTCCAGAGTTTCATTTAAGGAAGGAAAAGAAAGGAAAATAAAACATGTCGTGTTCCCGAGTTTCATTTAAGGAAGGAAAAGAAAGGAAATGACAGGAAAACTAGGCTAAATTCTTTAATTTTTCTGTCCTTCCGATTTGGGAGGAAACGGTGGGAAAAACATCTTTTTTTTTCCTTTCTCGTCCTTTCCTTTCTCACTTTTGCTTTCTTTTCTTATCCCTCATTAAGTTAACTCGGGAACAGAGCGTTAGTATCTTTAAAAATATCACATCTAAAATAAAAATATAAACAAAATTAAAAAAAAAAAAAAAAGCATAGAGTAAAGTGTAATTTGCGCCAATATGAGTTCCCATTTACACAATCTTGCTTGTTGAGTCTATGTAGTATATGTTTCATACACCATGTATCCCTTCGTTTATATGTCGTTGCATGAGACGTTAAAATCTTGGCGAAATGACATGTTTACCCCTGGTTCGTTTATTAACAATTAATTGGAGCCATAATTTTCCCTGGACGAGTTCAAAGATCAATTTCATCATTTTAACCTTGCATTTATCATCTGATACATCAGGCCATAATGTCTCGATATTTATCAGTTTCATCTGTGAAATCGAGTTCGCAGAGGTACAATGTATCGGATGTGATTTGCTACTGTGGTGCATTTATGTGCTATCGGACTTCCAAGACGAGTGCAAACCTTGGTCGATAATTCTTGTGTTGTGTCAGTGTTGCAATCCTAAAACTAAACGAAAAATGTGATAATTTGAGTTCGCTGCCAAAATCGTGTTCTTCAAGAGGACCTTAGAAGAAGAGAGTGTACTTGTCAAGGCTTTCGTACACATTTCTCAAGATCCGATATTTGGAAATAACTAAAAGTCGGGTCTTTTTTGGGGTCGAGTTCTATAAAAAAAAATTGAAAATCCCACAAGTTTCTCACTTTGGCACATATTACCAAGGTTAAGAGGTTCAACAACATGTACTTACACAATAAAAACCATCCAAAGAGTGGTATGTCATGTGACTTGTTGTTGTTGGCTGCTTGAGAATAATATGTTGCTGATACAAAGAATAATTGCACCGGGCAACAATTTCAATATGAGCATGTTTGGAGGGTTATAAAGGACCAGAAAAAATGGTCCAGGCCAACCAAGGTGTATGGTGCTCAACCGCCCAAACGCTAAAAAACAACGAGCACCGGTGAATACACCTCGGGTGGTACTCCTTCGGATGTTGATACCACAACCTTCAACCTTAACGCCACTATCTCTTTGTCGGTGGAGGATTATGGCATCTTACTAGATGATGATGTCCATGTGTATGATAATGAAGATGATATCTATGTTGAGTTGAAGTGGCGCAAAGACCAATTGGGAAGGACGAAGCAAAGGGAAAGACTAAGATTAAGGAAAATTCGAAGGCAAGGTCTTCTTACCAAGAAAGGAAAGAAGAACTACTTGTATATCAGTTTTGTATGAATATAATTGAAAACATGATAACATGTTAATACATGTTACGGCAGTGTGTCCAGTAACCGCATGCCAAAGGGAAGTAGATGACATCTTGTTAGCTTGGTCGAGTTCTAGTTTAGGGTGTATAGTTTCTGATAGGGTTTATGTGATCTGAAAAAAACATGATTTCGTGAGAGATAGAGAGCAAAGGTGATTTCTATGTTTATTATGTTATTATGTAACCTTTATCTCTCTAGTTATATTACCTTATATACACCCAAGGGGAATCCCTTGATTAGTTAATAAAGGTAATTAAGTCCATCAAACAATTACCAACTAATATAATAAGAAATAATTATATTTTGATCTAGTTTATAACATAAATGATAACGATGGCCATAAACAAATATATTAATATATATTTATTCTTACATTCTCCACTTGGTTGAGTATTCATTTATTATGAGCATTAGATTTGTCTGTAGATTTTAATACTCATTTTTTTAGTTTTAAACCAAAACCGTAGCAGGGAAATACAGTCGTTGAGTCAGTATTCAACTGAGGACCCCTAATAATCATACTACAGTCTCAAATTTAAAACATAAGCAGTTAGGATCAGAAATTTACAAATAAGCCCTTTAACGTTTGATTTGTATAATTATCGTCTATATGTTACTACGCTAGCATAACATATTTAGAGACATGCAAATCCTAAACGGATGAGGAAAAATTAATAATTTATCATTCAGGATACGATATGCAGTTGTACATGGTCATGAGAAACCCGTCATTATTATATGCGCTTACTTAATATTTATGGGCATATCATGAATGTATTCGATACACAAATTTAGTTTCCTCTACTTGTTCATAAACGAACAACAATTTCGTATCAAAATTTAATGCAACACCTCTTACACTGTAACTGTTCGAGGAAACATGGTAGCTGACCAGTTATAGTGAATCTTCAATAGAGTATTTATATGGGGTATTATATTATGAGTCGATAAGCTTTTAGCAACATTTAGTGACAATTTCATTATGATCAGCAACAAATTATGTCACTATAACTTAGGTTGTTTGTTGTTAACAGTTTCTTATGACTTATCCATGAGATAGATTTGTCTGTTGACATATGGATTCACCCATAAATTTTCATTTCGCTTCCTTTGAATATAACAAAGTCATAATAATCCAACCGGTTTGAGTTCTCACTCATTCTTTGAACTATAGTCTCTCATTTCTTAATGATTGTAACGGTACCGAATAATGATAAGATTAACATGGACAATTATGACTGTAACAACTCTCATCAAAATTATTACTTATTATTTTATTTTGTTCAATAGGAAACCCTAATTGAGACCCCCAAGTAATCGTGCATAAACCGTAAAAATTTCAGAACAATCGGAATCAGGATTAGGGCCCCTAAAACTCAGGGGGGTAAACCCTAGTTGGTATTATCTCGACAGTTTTACGTGGAAATCGAATTTGAACGAACGACCAACTCATCCAAGCTACTGAGACACGAGGCTACCCTATGGTAGGGTGGTACCCCTCGCGCCACGCGAGGGAGCCATTTTTCCAGTATAAATAGGGGAGGTTGGCACTTGAGTTTCTGCGTTGGTTCGAGGTACAAATTCGTTCTGTGCACTGAGATATCGTTCAATTACTACAAAACACACACAATCACTAAACGCTGCCGCGACAAACAGGGTAATAACACGATTGCTATTACGATTCAATGTCCGATCGATTGAAACTATCCAATGGATGTTTAAGTGCTGCTCAAATTGGGTTTATACTTTGTCATTCGTCGTAAATTCGATAGATGTTTAAGTATTGCACTTTGTCATTCGTCGTGAGGGTTTAATCTCGTGAGTTATCGTAAATGCTGTGTTAGTTACTGACCTGGTTCGTGTGCATTGTTATTTAAATTAGGTTATCAGGCTAATCAATAGGCTAAACTCTGCCCGTATAAATCTGCAATGTGAGTCATTCTCTTTTTATCAATCATATTTTACAATACTCCATATTTTCCAAAAAGTTATAATTACAGGGATTAAGTCGTGGTTATCTTAATCACTGGCTAGTGGGGTATTGTGCACATTACTAATTTCTCACGGGTTAGGCTAATAAATCCTCACCGTGATAAACGTCACTACTTGGGGAAAGACCCAATAGTGGTATGACCATCGTCAGCAAGTGACAAAGTGCCAGATAAAAATAAGATAGAAGCCATTGTAATCGCTCTTATGCTGTAATTTATAACTATGTGTCATTTTATCAAAATAAATTATTCACTCAGTATTTCCCCGCTGACAAAATATTTTTAAAACATGTTTCAGGCGACCTGCTGTAAATCCAGGAAAACGTGCTACGGAGCACTAACAAGCTTGAAGAGGTGGCTCAGTTAAAATGAATAAACATGTTTTAAATAAATCAGGGAATTTCCTAGTAAAATTCATCTATTGTAAATTACGGGGTTTATCCCGAATTATGAAATAAAATAATCGGGCATTTCAAGTTTTTAAAGATCCTGTTAAAATCTTCCTATGTCGCATTAATTAAATACCACGGGTTCCTGTCCCGTGGCTCCTGGCCGGGTCAAACCGGGGTTGGGGCCGTGACAGGAAAAGGTGGTATCAGAGCCACTGATTTAAGCCAATTAAGTATTTAGCAAATACTTAATTTTACTAATTGCCATTTTCGTGATTATATGTTTTATTATTTGAATATTTGTTTACAGTTTGGGTAAGCAAAGACTTTCAGACATCTATCGTCAATTAGATAGTGCACCAAAAGATAAAGGCTCATCATCCTCAAAACAATCCATAGACACTGAGGAAGGAATATTTGTCCGTAAGGCACAGTTTGAGAAGCCACTTTCTCCTAACAAAAGAAGTTTGATTATTAGGAAAAGTCAGGAGAAAAGAAAGAAATCACAACCAAAAGAAGTGAGGGTTAATCAGGAAACCCAGGAAATAGGCAATAATCCAGCATGGGAAGACGAATTAGATGAAAAATGGGCAGATCTCTATATGTTAGCCACTGTAGCAGTAAATACTAACCTTTAAACTACCAATACCCTGACCCAGTACTAGCACCCATATCATCTACAATCCAGAAACTCTAAAGAAAATTTTACCCAGTAAATAAATAAGTTTACAATAAACCCTAGTATGTTTAATTTTCAGTTGTCCTTTGTATTAAATTAGTCACACGGTATGCAATAATACTTGAATGTTTATCTGTGAAATTTTATTATAAAATTTTAACTTAGCATTTTGGGTGCATTTTGCATATATGCTAAACAGCATGAATGAGCTATCTGAAGCCCTTCAGAATCTCAATCTTTATCCTGTGAAAATAGAAGTTTCCAAAGACTTTACTGGTTACATCGCCGATGTGGAAGAACCTATGGAATTTCGAGCTCCACCTCCGGAGAAACCAAAGCCTAAGAAAAGGAGAAGATTTGTAGGTTGGAGGAAAGTTCGTAGGAGGAAACCAACAACTAGAAAAGTTCCCAAAATTGAAAATCCCCTTGATAAAGGAAAAGGGATCGAGATTAAGGAAAATGCTAGGCAAGTAGAAATGGAAATTGGGGAAAGTTCTAGGCAAGTCGAGGAATTGCCACTACAGGAGGAATTAGATCGAGTACTGGCAAGCTGCGATATTCTCAGGCCTATCAATAATAACCTCTACCCTTATTCTGCTGAAACCCAATTTCCAATAAACTTAGAACCAGCTATTCCAGACCCTCTGATCCACACCCAACCTTTAGGAGAAATGGACGAGTGGTGGACTAACGACTAGCAGTTTCAAAACCTTCTTAATAACCCTTATACCTTTTTCCCTCAATTTGACCCAGAACCTGCACCAAACCCGCCAATGAGTAATGAAAACTTAGCTGAACTCTGCCATTTTGGTGAGGAGCTGGTGACTGCAGGGAATAGGATCCGTGAGGTAGGAGAACAAATCTCCTGGAAGTACGACGAGAGGGAACGTCGCTTCTAAAATGTCAGCTGACAAGGGATAGTGTGGTAGGGAGGTTGTGTTTGTATAATAACAATAGTAATAAAAATATAACTCTGTAAAATAACTTAAAAATAAAACTTTTGTAAAATAACAGTGTGTACGGATGCCTAATATAATCTATAAAAATGGAAGTCGAGAAATCGACAATTTTGGCTACACATGTGTTGTAAAATTTGTGTGATTATCTGCAATTATTTTGTTATATTTGTTTATCAATTATTTTATGCTAATTATTTATATAAATTAATTATCAGATGGCAAACGCTAGTAATGAACCAATTAACGAAGTTAACCAAACAGAGCAAAATCAGGAAGGTCAATTTATGACTAGGCAAGATATCGAAAATATCGTTGCTCAAGGGATAGCCAATGCTATTCCGGCAATCCTGGCTGCTGCCCAGAAACCTGTTGAACCTCAACAAATTATTCCTAGTAAACGTACTCAAGAAGATAACTTCAGTAATAGTGTAAACGGAGGTGGTAACCATACTAATCACGATAATGATCCACGGCAGGCCCCACTCCTTAAGAAAATGAAAGCTGCAATGCCTGGTTGCACTTACAAAGAATTTCTTGCTTGTAAACCAGCTGAAATTGCAGGCAATGAAGGGGCGACTGCGGCACTACGTTGGTTGGAGAAAACCGAAGCAGTAATTATGATAAGTAAATGTGCTGAGGAAGACAAGGTCATGTATGCGTCGCATCTTTTTAAAGAATGGGCGCTAGAATGGTGGAATACGGTACTTCAAGCCAAAGGAAGAAATATGGCTTATGCCATGAATTGGGAAGAATTTAAGCAACTAATGGAAAGAAAATTTTGTCCTGAATATGAAAAGGAACAAATGGCAAACAAGTTCCTGAACCATCGGATGTTGGGGGTAGATTGTCGAGGGTATACTTCAACATTCTTTGAGTATGCGAGAGTGGTACCAACCCTGGCTTCGCCAGAACCGGTGCTTATTTCCCGCTATATTTGGGGATTGATTGGCGAAATCCGTAATATCGTTAAAGCTGCGAGACCTCGCACTATTGACGATGCGGTAGAATTAGCTAACACCCTAACTGACGAACTGGTACGCACAAATGAAGAAAATCGGAAAAAGGAAGTAGCCCAAAAGATTACCCAAGGATTCCGTGTGGGTAACCGTAATAATTTTCGGAGAAAAGGAAATTGGCAATCTTCCACTGTTCCATTTTGCAATGCCTGTAAAAGGAAGCATTTTGGAAGATGCAAGGGGTATTGCAATTTCTGTAAAATTCCAGGACATTAAGAAGAAGATTGCAGGAAGAAAAAAGCCATGGTTTGCTATAATTGTGGAGAGGTTGGACATCTTAGGCCAGACTGCCCAAAATTGGTCAAACCAGCAGACAACAAAGCCAAGACGGCCGACGGAGTTACTAAGAAGAATGCCAGAGCATTCCAACTGACCACTCAAGAAGCAGAACTCATTCCAGATGTGATAGCTGGTACGTTCCTAGTGCACAACGTGTATGCAAAAGTATTATTTAACTCTGGTGCAAACCAAAGTTTTATAAATACTTCATTCTGTCAAGCTCTTAATCTACCCTTAACCAATCTTGGGCAGATTTTTACAGTCGAAACGGTAGATGGAAATTCTGTTAAAATAGATAAGGTTTTGCGAGAAGGAAAGATAGAACTTTTAGGCCATAAATTTTCTGCAAACTTGTTACCTATAAATTTAGCCAGATTCGATGTAGTATTAGGAATGGATTGGTTAGTAGCCAACCATGATCGAATCCTTTGTGATAAGAACTCTATAGAAATTCATGTACCCACCGGAGAAGTAATCATGGTTACAGGAGATAAGCCGCAAAAACCCATGAAGTTCATTTCGGAAATGAAAGTTGCTAGTTATGAACGAAAACAAGGAATAGTGTATATGATTTCGGTAATCATTAGCACTAAGTGTAAGGAACTTAAGGAAATCCCTGTAGTATCAGAATACTCGGATGTATTCCCAGAAGAACTACCAGGGCAACCACCAGATAGGGAGGTAGAATTTAGAATTCATTTGATTCCGGGAACTACACCTGTAGCTAAGGCACCCTACCGATTAGCACCCACTGAAATGTTAGAATTAAAGAAGCAATTAGATGAATTGCTCAGTAAAGGGTTCATACAACCTAGTTCCTCTCCATGGGGAGCTCCGGTGTTGTTTGTAAAGAAGAAGGATGGTTCGATGAGAATGTGTATTGATTATAGGGAGTTGAATAAGGTTACAATTAAGAATCGATACCCATTGCCTAGGATTGATGATCTTTTCGATCAACTTCAAGGAACTATATATTTTTCTAAGATAGATTTGCGCTCCGGATATCATCAATTGAAGGTACAAGATGAAGACATACCTAAAACTGCTTTCAGAACTAGGTATGTACATTACGAGTTTACAGTCATGCCCTTCGGACTGACAAACGCTCCTGCAGCATTTATGGACATGATGAATAGGATCTGTAAACCGTATTTGGATAAATTTTTAATTGTTTTCATTGATGATATACTTATTTATTCCAAAAGTCAGGACGAGCATTCTGAGCATTTGCATGCACTCTTAACTTTGTTAAGAAAGGAGAAGCTTTACGCCAAATTCTCGAAGTGTGAATTTTGGCTCCAGGAGGTGCAATTTTTAGGACACATGGTGAATCACGAAGGTATTCACGTAGATCCCTCCAAAATAGAAGCAATCACCAAATGGAAGGTCCCACAATCAGCTATGGAAGTTAGAAGTTTTCTAGGGTTAGCCGGATACTATAGGCGCTTTATTAAAGATTTCTCGAAGATAGTTGTACCATTAACTAAGCTAACCTGTAAAGCCATAAAGTTTGAATGGGGACCCAGGCAAGAGGAGGCCTTTAGGACCTTGAAGCAAAAGTTAACAAACGCCCCGATTCTAGCCTTGCCAGAAGGAACATAAGATTTTGAAGTATACTGCGATGCTTCAAAGCTAGGATTCGGATGTGTGTTAATGCAACACAAGAAGGTAATTGCGTATGCCTCAAGACAATTGAAAAAGCACGAGGAAAACTATACGACTCATGACCTAGAGTTAGGAGCCATAATATTTGCCCTTAAAATTTGGAGACATTATCTATATGGAAGTAAGTTTACTGTCTATACGGATCACAAAAGTTTAAGATACATATTTGGGCAAAAAGAATTAAACATGAGGCAAAGAAGATGGATGGAAATCCTAAGTGACTACGACTGTGATATTCAATATCACGAAGGAAAAGCAAACGTAGTCGCAGATGCCTTAAGTCGTAAGTATCATGAGAAACAACGACGAATTCGTTCTCTTAGATTAAATCTGCAATTGGATTTAATGGAACAATTAAAGAAAGTTCAAGAAACAACAATTAAAGACGGTACTGAAGGAATGAAAGGACGAATAAAAGAATTAAAGCAAGGAAGTGATGGAATTTGGAGATTCCATAAGAAACGAATCTGGGTACCTAAACAGGGAAATTTAAGATATAAGATTTTAGAGGAAGCTCATAAATCTAGGTATACCATACATCCAGGAAACAATAAGATGTACCAAGATTTAAGAAATAATTTATGTTGGATAGGAATGAAAAAGGACATAGCTAGATATGTATCTAAGTGTTTAACTTGTTCGCAAGTAAAAGCAGAACATCAGAAACCTTCGGGACTACTACAACAATTAGAAATGCCTGTATGGAAATGGGAACTCGTAACAAAGGACTTTGTTACTAAGTTACCCAAAACCAGAAAAGGTAATGATGCGATTTGGGTAATTGTAGACCGATTAACCAAATCAGCTCATTTTCTACCCATGAAGGAAACCTTTAGCATGGAAAGGTTAGCCAAGTTGTACATAGACGAAGTAGTATCTTTACATGGAGTTCCACTCTCCATTGTATCGGATAGGGATAGTCATTTCACTTCCCATTTCTGGACTAGTTTCCAGGAAGCGATGGGAACCCGACTAAATTTAAGTACTGCATATCATCCACAAATAGACGGACAAAGTGAAAGGACAATACAAACCCTGGAAGACATGCTCCGGGCATGTGTGATTGATTTTGGTGGAAACTGGGATGATCACCTATCTTTGATCGAATTCTCCTATAACAATAGTTATCATTCAAGCATTGAAGTTGCCCCATTTGAAGCACTGTACGGACGTAAGTGTAGAACTCCAGTTTGCTGGGCAGAAATAGGAGAAAATCAGTTATCAGGTCCTGAAATAGTACAAGAAACAACTGACAAAATCACACAAATCAAGGAAAGACTAAAGACGGCTCGAGATCGCCAAAAGAGCTATGCAGACAATCAACGCAAGCCACTAGAGTTTCAAGTTGGAGACAAGGTACTCTTGAAAGTTTCTCCTTGGAAAGGAGTAGTACGGTTCGATAAGAAAGGAAAACTGAGTCCAAGGTACGTAGGACCATTTCCCGTAATCCAACGAATAGGACCGGTTGCTTATCATTTACAACTACCAGAAGAACTAGTCGGAGTACATGATGTGTTTCATGTATCCAACCTTAAGAAATGTCTATCTGACAAATCCCTGGTAGTACCTCTTCAAGATGTGGAGGTAAATGAAAAGCTGAAATTTGTGGAGAAACCACTGCAGGTAGAGGATAGAAAGATCAAGTTTCTCAAGCACAAACGACTAGTGCTAGTCAAAGTCAAGTGGGATTTAAAGAGAGGACCAGAATACACTTGGGAACTGGAATCGGAAATGAAGTGGAAATATCCTCATCTATTCCAGTAAATCTCGAGGACAAGATTTTTATTAAGGTGGGGAGGATGTAACAACTCTCATCAAAATTATTACTTATTATTTTATTTTGTTCAATAGGAAACCCTAATTGAGACAACCAAGTAATCCTGCATAAACCCTAAAAATTTCAGAACAATCGGAATCAGGATTAGGGCCCCTAAAACTCAGCGGGGGTAAACCCTAGTTGGTATTATCTCGACAGTTTTACGTGGAAATCGAATTTGAACGAACGACCAACTCACCCAAGCTACTGAGACATGGGGCTACCCTATGGTAGGGTGGTACCCCTCGCGCCACGCGACAGCCCCTCGCGCCACGCGAGGGAGCCATTTTTCCAGTATAAATAGGGGAGGTTGGCACTTGAGTTTTTGCGTTGGTTCGACGTACAAATTCGTTCTGTGCACTGAGATATCGTTCAATTACTACAACGCGTTTTGGACTTAGTTGGCTGTGGAGCACATGAAAACTCCACAGTTACACATGCACAGGTGGGAATAGTACTAGTATGGGTGACCTCCTGGGAAGTCTCCACCGGGGCAACCAAAAACAAATCCGTGAGTATCTGGATGGGCAACCCATCAGGGGCAAATCGGAAAATATCTTGGCACAGTTTACTTGGGCTGCTACAATGATATTGTAAGATGCTTCACAATATTATAGACTGGTCTAGTGTTCAACAGTGTGAGCAATATCTAAACGAGTTTAGACTTGAACATTCATAAGGATTATAATTAATGAAGCATAAGGAAATAATCCCATTTATCCTATTAGCCTCCAGAGTGGAGCAATATTGTATGTTATATGTGTAAGGACCCACTTTAGAGTAAAGCTTATGGGACGAAACTAATATATCGTTAGGTCTATCTCGATATACTTTGATATCTATCATATAAGTGGTATCTCCGATATTCATTATGTCAAAGTATGTGTAAACAATACTTTGACTTATGTAGCTAGCTAGAAGTTGGCTACAAAGTCCAAATTTCATAAAAGTGTAAAAAGTCATTAAACACCAAAATGTCAATCATAAAACACCCAAAACCCACAAATAACAAAATAAAGAGTATTAAAACCCCACATCGGTCGTGGAAATGAGAGATTTTTGGTTCATAAGACATTCCCCGCCTCTTAAATCAACAACGCGTTTTGGACTTAGTTGGCTATGGAGCACATGAAAACTCCACAGTTACACATGCACAGGTGGGAATAGTACTAGTATGGGTGACCTCCTGGGAAGTCTCCACCGGGGCAACCAAAAACAAATCCGTGAGTTTCTGGATGGGCAACCCATCAGGGGCAAATCAGACAATATCTTGGCACGGTTTACTTGGGCTGCTACAATGATATTGTAAGATGCTTCACAATATTATAGACTGGTCTAGTGTTCAACAATGTGAGCAATATCTAAACGAGTTTAGACTTGAACATTCATAAGGATTATAATTAATGAAGCATAAGGAAATAATCCCATTTATCCTATTAACATCCAGAGTGGAGCAATATTGTATGTTATATGTGTAAGGACCCGCTTTAGAGTAAAGCTTATGGGACGAAACTAATATATCGTTGGGTCTATCTCGACATATTTTGATATTTATCATATAAGTGGTATCTCCGATATTCATTATGTCAAAGTATGTCTAAACAATACTTTGACTTATGTAGCTAGCTAGAAGTTGGCTACAAAGTCCAAATTTCATAAAAGTGTAAAAAGTCATTAAACACCAAAATGTCAATCATAAAACACACTCAAAACCCACAAATAACAAAATAAAGAGTATTAAAACATCATATATGTGGTTTGTGTTTTGGATGATAAGACTTTGATTATCGAATAGCAAACATTATTATGTTTTCTTTGATTAGCATGTTGTGTTTTGTATTCATGGTTCTACGATTGTGTGTTTGAAGTTTTTTGGACAATTATGGTTTGAATATGGTGTTTTACTAGTTTTCACTCTGTTATTTGCGGGTTTTAGGTGTGCTTTATGGCTGAAATTATAGTGTTTTATAACTTTTTACATTTTTTAGGAAATTTGGACATTGTAAGCCGAACCCCACCATGTAGCATATATTTATCAAAAGAATATCATTTATATAAGGACAAATTTATATTAGTTGTGTACATTAATCCACTTGATTCTTGATGAAAAGAATTGCATTAAGATTCATCATATTTTGAAGTTTGCTTCAACACACATATGGATTTCATTGACTTACAAAGTAAGTGAAATTGACCTTTAGTTTTGAACTTTCAGATTGTTTTATGAACATGTAAGTCTTTGTTTAGGGAAAGTTATTTTAATATAATTTATAATAGCCCTAATGATTATAAAACAATTTTCATGTTAATTATTTGTTGATAAAACCCAATTATAAAACATTTTATTATAGTTCTTATAGCCTTAACATTAAATTCGTCACTAACTCTCATGTTAGTTATTTGTTGATTTTCGGTAAAGAAACGTATAGAATTATACTCAATCGATCATGTGTTAACTGGAATATTAATATTAGCAAACTTAAATATCAGTAATTGGTGACTACCTGTCTAAGCCAGCTTCTCCGTTTGTTTATGGATAGTTTCGTTTCCCAATCTATTGGTATAGTTGTGCAGTGAGACTTCTCCTTCGAGAACATAAAGTTTGAAGTAGTACTTGTATTTTGTTTATGGACCTCAGAACTATCAACTTTGTATGTTTAGTGATAGTGAGGTGAATGACATCTTGTTTTCTACTTTCAACTATCCATTTTCTTGTACGGATATTGCTGGTTAACACACTTATTTTCCTTTTGGTATTTTTTTATTGTTATAGTTGATTTTTAAGGTATTAAACTGTACTGATGGAAAAGTTAGTATGTAACACACTGGAAAAATGTATTGATGTCCATGTATAATCCCTTAGTCTATGGGTCATAGTATTGTACACTATGATTTTTCGCAGATGCCACTTAACCTTTTTATTTAGAATTTAGAGTGAATCCCTGCGTTTTAGGAGTTATCTTGATTCTTCCGAAGAAAAAATTGTTTAGTGTTAAGATACGAAGAATTTGGAATAACTCCTATGATGGCAAATATTAAAGGTGTTCTTAATTATCATAAGAGACATAATGTTCTTATCCTGCTTGCCATGCTCTAGTTTTAATCTCTATGACTTATATTAGAAAAAGCATCAGGATTGTCATGTCTTGAGAAATAATCAAAGACCTGAGAAGAGCAAAATGTTATGAAAACTATTTATGAAGTAGAACTCAGATTGGGTTTCTAAATTAGATTGGATGGTTTAAATGAGATAAGAACTCATAGAAGAAAATTTAGAGTGAGTTATGTTATAGGATATTCAGATAAGGCATACTAAACTATGATTAGTAAATTAATGAAGAATCATTAATGTGAGGATCATTATTATTGGATGGTTTAAACGAGATAAGAACTTATAGAAGAAAATTTAGAGTGAGTGAGTTATGTTATAGGATATTCAAATAAGGCATACTAAATTATGATCATTTGATTAATGAAGGATCATTGATGTGGGGATCGTTATTATTTTAATGAAGATGTGACATGTCTATTATTAACATCAAAACTAACAGACTAAGTAAAAAAATTATAATTAAACAAAGACACGTCACCTTTGGACATAAGTGAAACATTTATGTATATTAGGCAAAAATCATGCTTATTTAAACCTGAACTATAAAATAGTTGTAACACATCACCTTTGGGCAAAATTGAAACATTACAAGGTTAAGCAAGTTAAGTTATTTAAGATGTGTATAATACACACATATATATATATATATATAAGGTTTTACAAAACTAATTAATTTGTTAATACCAAACCACCTATTAGCGTGAATCGAACTAACAAGGGGTTTGCGGTAAAGTGAGGTTTTCGGGGAAAAAGTTGAGTTTTCAGGAAAAATAGCGTTCTTGAGAAACTTTAAGTTTTCTGGATATCAAAGAGATTCGTGGTATTTTTAGGGTTCTCGAGACGCTTTCCTATAAAAGTTTAAACATATAAACTATTAAATCCCGTAAACTAAATCCGAGTTAATTCAATAATATTGCTTTATCTAATTTTAGCGGATTTTGATTATGTTTCCCTTCAATTTTATAATTTGAAAACTTAGAGATAAAGATACACAAATTTAGGAAATGTAATCACATCCTAATACTATCCCAAAATAAGGGGATGTTTTTCGAAAATTTTGATGAACATCTTCGAAAATTATGAAGAATGGTTTTTCGAAACCAAAACTTCAAACAAGTATTTTGTAGATTTCGAAAAATTATAATGCCTCGAATATAATGAGATAAAAAACAGTTATATACAATAAAACTTAAAGTTAATCCGATTTTGTAAACTAAAAAACGAATTTATAATGTTTGTTATTAATTTAAACAAATTGATATATTATGAAAACATGATACATCCATTTATAATCGAAAACCATGAAAGTTAAAAACATTTTTCATCAAGGACTTGTTTTTCGATATTATTCCAGAGCAAGGGAAACCAACATAACTGATTGAGAAACATCGCTTTAATACCACACGTATATAGTTTTGTTTTTGTATGAATATAATGGAAAACATGATAAAAGATTAATACATTACACTAGCAAGTCCAACAACCGCATGCAGAGAGGGAAGTAGATGACATTCGTTAGCTTGGTCGAGTTCTCGTTTAGGGTGTATAGTTTCTGATGGGTTTATGTGTTATGAAAAACATGATTTCGTGAGGGGGGGGGGGTGGTGGACGATTTCTATGTTGATGTTAAGTAATTGTGTAACCTTTATCACTCTAGTTATCTCTCCTTATGTACTGATGTGATGCAGTGGGCTTATAAAAGATGATATATTTTTAGTTGTTTTATGCACTAGTTCAAGTTTTAATATTTATAAAAACACGATACAATACTATCACATTACACTTCACGTTGGGCAAGTGCACCCATGATGGAGAAGGTGAAACCCGAGCCTTAATATGTGTTATTATATGTGTTTTATTGCGTTTTAAGTGATTACATGTGTCGAATGTGATAACTATGAGAGAATGTGGTTTTGCATGTTAGTTGTTTAAATCAGTGAGATGAAAGTGTTTAGAGATGGAGTAGAATGCCCGAGGATGATAAACAAGGCAAAAGATAGTGTTCGGGACGCGTTTCGGGTCATAAAGCAACTTGGAAGTGTAAGAAATATGAAAGAATAAAGTCCAGGGGCCTGAGAGTCATTATGTGAAAGTTGTTATTTTGAAGAAAAGGAGTTGTGTGAAATGCAACGTAAGTTACAGGTTTTATAACCGTAGCTTACGGCTTGGTGGAAGATTGAATGAATGAACATCAGGTTGAATCCGTAAGTTACGACGTGGATCCGTAACCTATGATGGCTTCATGTGATTTTCAACAGCAATAGTAAACCGTAAGCTACGATCAAGGGACCGTAGGCTACAGCGGGATAAAATGAGGCGCGCGTGTTGACTTTTTGATGCCCTAAACTCATTCATTCCTAGAACACACGAATTTTGGGGACACAAGAACATATTTTGGGCATCTTTTCACCTCACAACATCATAATTTTCATCACTTTAATCCTATTGAATATGCAATCAACCATTATTCAAGTTTCTGAAGATCAATAAACGAGATGAGCGGCTAATTTGTTAGTGGTTTCCTCCGGGTGGAGGATTCTTATAAGTAGACTAATTTTATGTGTTTGAACTTGTACTTGAACCTGGTAATCTAAGCATTCGATGCTTTTTACCATTTGATTTGATTGATTGGATTGTAACGTTTGGTTTTACTTTAATTCTTAATTCTAATTCATTCAATTCCCAAAAATTCTAGTAATTGAGATATATTTGATAGGGGTTAGGGTTGGTAATTTCAATTGATCGTTCATATGATAACCTTTCATTGTTTTGCAATCAAAGTAAGTAGTTTTTGAATAATCACAACCAATTAATTGAATTATGCAATCATGTCTATATGATTGTAGCAACTGAACACATAATTGAAGTTTACTTTGAATCTAAAATCGGGAGGAACCATTGTTGTCACACCCCAACCGATGGCGGAATCATCGGGGCGCGACACTAGGCGAATCAGATTGCTCGAGAGAATCCATAACAACTATATTGCGACAGTATTTAATACGTTCATTATCCCATACTAATAAACCATACAATCACATAAGGTATCACATATTTCTTATCCTCTCGAACAATACAAATCCGACAACATAGATTCTTAGGTGAGTTTCTAGACTTCCGTAGACTGCGACTAAACCTACAACATACGTTAAAAAAACGTCAATACAAAAGTATTGGCGATTATACAAGTTTTGATAGTGTAGCGTAAAATAGTCAAAAGTGCTGCGAATCATCAAATACATAAACGAGATACCTCAACATACACGCATACAAGACTGATACTACCAGCTAAGTCACTCGAGCTGCGATTGCGATTGCTATTCATCCTAACTAGACCCCGTCGGGTGCTATAGTACTATACTAGTTAAGGCGGGAACTCGCGAGTATAAGTTCTAACACATATGTAACTAGCATCACGTATAAATATGTATAACAGTTATTCGCAAGTGATAAACAGTTTGATTGAATAATTCATTTAATAAGTTTGATTTGATAGAAACGTATGTTACACCCAAAATGCGATAAAAAGGGGTTCGAGTATACTCACAGTGCGTATTCAGCGAGAACACAACTTGATTGGATCGGTTGAGAGAGCGTCTGAGTTAGCCTAAACATCTAATGGTATCGTAAGCGATGCACGGTGTGCTAAACGGGGATAGTTGAGTAAACGGCCTAATGGCAATCCGATCGGATGTCAATCCGGTCAGATGGCTTAAACCGAGTGGTCAGTTTGATCGGACAGCAATTCGGTCGAACAATATTGTACTAAATGGTCTGTCTGATCGAACAACATTAGAGGTCTGTCCGATCGGATGATACTGAGTCGAGTGACCTTATCCGGTCGGATGGTCTGTTCGGTCGGATGATCTTATCCGGTCGACGGCATCGAAATTGATGGACAGTTCGTTCCAACGTCCTGATCAGACTGTACTTGATGGTTTTTGGAAAGAGTACAGGTGGTTGGACCGAGACTGTAACACCTCGGAAATTTGCGTCCTATAATGTATTGACACATGTCATAAGCTTGAACGAGTCAATGAATACTATAGAGGGACTAAAGTTGACAAACATAGAAAGTATGTGAATTCAAGGGTTCAAAATGTCAACAATGGATAAATATGCCCTACAATATCCCTACATGATGTTTATACCCTTAAACGAATGATTCATGGATCATACAAAGCTCAATTTGAAAGAAAGTGAGAAATTACAAACTACAGGGGTTAAATGTGTCAACATGTTTAAGTTATACCTCTGAGTGACCTTTTAAAAAACCCGAAGCTTTGTAAAGGTAAATTATGCTCACTAGGATGCACGGTAAAAATTTCATAAAGTTTCGTTACCGTATGAAAACGTTATGATCAAATTCGTATGCGAAGGGGTTAAAAGCGTCAGCGTTGAAAGTTACGACTTTTCGGGCTAACATGAAGTGATAAAGGACTTAGAAAATGTAGTATAAGTCTTGAGGCCCTTATATGTCAATATAGAGGGCTCAAAATGCAAGAAAATAAGCTTGGTTGACCTTTCGAAAGGCCAAGAGGTGAGATGCAACATCTTAAAAAGGTATTTGCCTGATCAGAAGGCCCATGCGGGCCGCGTGACATATATCAACATCTTACGCGGGCCGCCTGGCCCGCCCAGATGCAGAAAACCGTTTAACTTGCCTGTTCAGCCTTCTAAACGACATGTAATGCCCTTAAACCCTTCCAAGAGACCCCTAAACAACCCCTAAACACTTAGGGACACTTGTAGAAAGATTGTGGTCAGTAGTAGACTTGTTTGTCAACAATTTGTGGATCAAAAATCCACTATAAAAGGCCATGAAGATGCAACATTGTTCCTCACACTTTCATTTGCACTTCTGGTCATTCTTGGAGCTCCCAAGCAGGCTCAAGTCTTCACATTTCGTGCATAGGACCTTGGTAAGTTTGCTTGACCTTTCCTTATTGAGTTTTCGCTTAGTTTTAGCCTAGAAGTCAAACCGTCGTAAGTAACGGTTGACTTAATGATTAATCACTATTGGTCCAGCGATTGATCGAATCGAAGGTGGTTATAAGTTGGTAATCATGTGGGCTTTAAACCCTTAAAAGGGCACCATCTGATTCCCATTCTAACTAGATCAAATGTCGGGTCAAAGTTGTTTATAAAAAGTCAACAGAAGCTAGATTTTCGATTTAACGCATAAGTAGCAATGTAGAAGGCGTATAACCTATTTTGTCACTCATATATCTTGGTAATGAGTTTAAGAACTGATCTAAGCTTGTTGATCCGACAATTTGCTATTTCGACCCGGTTCGGAACCGAAAGTCGCCAAGCTTTGACTTTTGCTTTGACTTCAGTTCTGACCCGTTTTAGTATGATTTAGATATGCCTTAGGACTCTCTTAGGACCAGGTTACATGATGGTGCAACCCTCTGTGACCGGTTCGTTGTTTGTCCGAGTCTTTTACACATTTCCGTTTAACACCTAAAAGTTGACCATAACGCCCTTCTCACTTTAAAACGAGAATTTTGGACATGTGAAAGGACAATAACCTTAGTTACTGATTTCTAAGAATGTCCCAAAAATTTCACGTCAATCCGAGGTTTAGAATAGGAGTTATGCTAAATAGCACAATTACGGAAACTTTAGTAATTAAACGGCGCATTTAGCGTAAAGCCTATCTAAACCCAAATTTCGACACCAAACCTTTTACACACTAATGTAAAATAATATTTTTAGATTTTTAAAGATTTTTAATTATTTTTAACCTGCACATAACCGGCGGTTATGGCATCGATTCGGTAAATACCGAATATACCCTTTTCGGACATAACTTGAGTTCTACATGGTATTTTGACCCGATTCCAGTTGCTACTGATTTTAAATAATAAATAAAGTATTTTGGACTTTATAAACTGTTCGGAAAACTCAGATTTCCTGTAGAACTCGGAAATCTCTTTTATAATCTTTAAAAAGACCGAAATACCCCTTCAGGGCATATTTTGGATTCAAACTCATTACGGGCATTATGGAAGGTATCCTAATGATACCACAACCTCTTTAGAGTATATTAACTTAGGAAACTTGTGTAGGACTCTTACGGTTACCCGTTACGCCTTTTGCGCGCACGGTTCGGTTTATGTAACTAGCTTACATAAACTAGCCGAAACGGGTCAAACCTTATCATTTTTACTTCAAAATCCAGAGTGTGGTTATTATACCCATATAAAACAAGTCTTCAAACTTGTTGGGTCCAAATCACATTCCATTCCCGGTTTTCGCCTTTCACGCGATTAAACCGTATTTATCCTTTGAAATTGACCGGTCTAAGCTAAGGCTAAATTAAAGACCCGTTAGGAATCTAATAGGTTAATAAAACCTTCGTTCCAGATTGAGAGCCCCAGTAGAAGTACTTGCGCTTGCTGATTAGAATATACGGCTGAGTATAAATTGCTTTTGCTAGCTCAGGTAAATACTTTTAACTTATTTTCCCTATACGGGCTTGGGATACGGTATTATAATAATACCGCTTGGTCGGGTATTGAATGTTTAGTCGGACTGTGATTAAATTAATGAGGTAACCCGCTTTAATCTGTATTGTTTGAAATAAAAGCCTTTAGGGGTTAATGACCATGTCCCGGATATCCCTGACATCATTGTATTATAAAATGGCCACGTCTTATGCACGAGGTGTAGGCATACCCCTGACAGTGCATAAGGGAAACTGTATCTCACTCTCTTGTGGGCCTATACTTGTGGCGTGTCTGTTAATCTTGACTCAATTTCTACATCGGGCCCTGAACATACAACGAACATGTAAATCTGCATACAAGATTATAAAGATAATTGTCCCAAGTTATAAAAGATATGTTGTGCCTTGTGCATTCAAATCAATTTTATTAAACCTTTTCAAAAGAGTCAGTTAATTGTATTTACCAGTGTAAACTGACGTATTTTCCAAAAAGGGTTAAGTGACAGGTACTGAACGTAATTGGCTGGAAGCTCAGGGCGTTAATAAGGAGTCTTGCAAGTTCTAGATGCCTAAAGTCTGTTGAACAGTTTTCTTTTATTTGATCCGCCTGTGGATCCTTTACTTTCCGTTGTAATACTTTGACATTACTTATATTCGGAATGTAATATATTTATCTTTTGCTTCCGCTGTGCATTTATATATTGTGTTGTTTGACTATGATGACATCAATTACGTCACGATACTCCCCACCGGGCCCACCGGTGATACGTGGAAATTCGGGGTGTGACAGGTTGGTATCACAGCCAACATTGAGTGAATTAAACACTAGCCTTTTGTGTTTAATCTCAATGACACAGTAGCACATTCCTTAAAAACTTCTGAGTCTAGACTTAACATAGGAATACTCTCAATTCTAATCTGGAAGTTATTGCTTCCAATTATTTTTATATATTGGATACGTCGCCAAGCGAAGAAGCTGTATTAGGATTTCTCCTCATCCGGAGCCTAGAAATGCTGAGCTTCGTACCGCAGCTAGGATAAAACGTGCATCCAGGGAGAAAACATTTAGAGATAAAGTGAAAACTTCTTTTGCTGAAGATCGTATCTATAATAAGTCCTTATAAGGACATGTTTATCTTTTAGTCCCTTCATGGACAACATCATTCCTTTCAAGTCCCGTTTGGGCAATTATGCACTCCTTTTATCATTTTGTATGAATATAATATATCAAATAAATCAAATTATTATCCCTTTTCATAATTGATCTGACAGTATAAATATTGAAAGAATCTTAAAGGGGTAAAACCTAGCTTGAATGTCATTAAAGACCTAGCTATGATGGAAAAACCTGATTAACAGAGATTCAGATTCTCGTTAACATCTGCAAACATGTTAACACTCCTGACAACAGTAATACGATAAAATTACACTTGTCATCTTTACTTTGGGAAATTCTGAACCCTTATCTAGCCTAGTAATTTAGAATCATGGCTTAAATCATCAAATGAAGATGATCATATTATAAACATCCATTAGTGATGAAGTGCCTACGGGCCAAACTTGTTGTCCGATAAGACAACGACCGTGGTGGTCTTTGACCCCCGTCTAAAGATGATGGATTACGTCCAAGCATAATAGTTTGTATGATCAATACGATCCTGACTGATATCATCAAATAAAGACGATCATATTATAAACATCCATAAGTGATGAAATGCCTACGGGCCATACATATCGTCCTAAGGGACAAGTTACAGTTGATGTCTTTGACTCCCTGTCAACAAAAGGTAATGAAATATGTTCAAACCTTAATGCCTAGATTCTCTGAAATCATGGCTTATAAATTAAAACAGTCCTTGTGACTAGGCCTTTTTGCGCCACTTTAATATCCTTAATGTTTTATAACTAGGATAAATTATAATGAAAATACTAGTTAAATATAACTAACAAATTAACCAATATGGTTTATATTACCATGGTTGATGAATCGTAAAAAATGACGATTCCAAAATAACCTCTGAGTAAATAATTGTCATTATGTATGTAGCAATCAAGCTACATGGCTGGATCGGATGAGGTCAACAGCCATCCGAGGGAGGATAATGATGCTCCCAGAGTTAATATAACTGGTGCGGAACTGCGGTCATTAATAGATAATGCCGTTACACAAGCTCTCGACAGACAGTATGATGAATCAAGTGATACACACCCTAAGACTCTATTTGTGGCTCGTAGTAAGCCCCTTTCTAAATCACACGAGTCGAAGGAAGACGATGATCGTAACTCGTCAAATCAAAAGAGTGTCCCGTCTAGACAGGTGGTGCTTTATCAAGAGGCACCAGTTAAGACCTGCTCATATAAATATTTTGTCTCCTGCAAGCCTAGAGACTTTACAGGAGAAAAAGGAGCCATCGATTGCATGGCGTGGCTCGATGAGATGGACACCGTTGTAGATATTAGTGGATGTGCAGACCAAGACATTGTGAAGTTTGTTTCACAATCTTTCAAAGGAGAAGCCCTAGCTTGGTGGAGGTCACTGATCCAAGCTACGGGAAAGATCCCTTTGTACAACATGACTTGGGATCAGTTCGTTGCTCTTATCAAAGAGAATTACTATCCACAACACGAAGTTGAGAAAATTGAGACTGAATTCTTGACACTAGTCATGGAGAACTTAGATTGTCAAGCATACCTTACAAGTTTCAATACTATGTCTCGATTGGTTCCTTACTTAATCACGCCGGAACCAAAGCGTATAGCTCGCCTTATTTGGGGTCTAGCCCCAGAAATAAAGGCAAGTGTGAAAGCATCGAGACCTGCTACGTTCAGGTCAGCGGCAGACCTGTCGCTGTCTCTTACACTCGATGTAGTCAGAAACATGGCTGCCAAAGCCTCTGAAGATGGAAAGCGTAAAAGGGAGGATGAGGATTCTCATCGCTCCGATAAGAAGACATAGAGGAACTCTGAGGATAAGAAGAGTTCCGGGTTTAAGAAAAGACAGCCAGCAGTCGGGTGAGAAGACCAGGTGTGAAACATGTAGGAAATACCACCTGGGGAAATGCAGATTTGAATTTCAGTCTCTGCCTTGTGGAATTTGCAAGTCTAAAGAATATAAGACGTTGGAATGCAAGAAGTTGAAGGATGCAACCTGCTACGGTTGCAACGAAAAGGGGCATATCAAGACTAACTGCCCTAGAAATCAGAAGAAGCCCGAAGAAGCCAAAAGAATAAACGCATGAGTCTTCAGGATGAACGCCCAGGAGATGGTGCAGTATGATAAATATATAGCAGGTACCTTTCCTTATCAAGCAGTTATGCAGAAATTAGTTACTACTAGCACATATAATTCTATAATGAATAATAATTGTTGAGAACTGTTGTCTCCGCCTGTTTAGGACTCCGGTCATTTAATGCGAGATGGAAATTTGCCGATGATACTTAAGAAAACGCTCCAATAAATCTTAGATTGATATTTGTATCTATTAGGAATTACTCTTTTCTGATACCTTGATGACAAGCTTTCATGCTAACCAAAATTCATCAATATAATAAAGACAGAGGTGACATTGTGATCCCCTGTCAAAAAGATGATGGATTAGGTCCAAACCTTAAATGCCATTGATGGTCTTTCGTGACCTAGGCTAAACACAATGAATATATATATTAAATAACATTCATTAAGAATATTAGTACTTTATTGGCCTGTATGGTCTATAGATACCATCTATCCTATCTAATAAATGAAGAACTTGGGTTGCCACATGGCACCCTTGACAATTCAAAGTTTTGGAGGGAAAGTTTTCTAGAATAAAAGAATTTTATATAAAAGAATAAATGTAACTAACTAATTTGATAAGTAAACTAAATAATATGCCTGTTCCGAAATACATGTTCCACGATATTGTTTAGAATCATTTGACCATCTTCTCATCAAATCTTTACATTCTTGTGCATTTTCTATGCATTTAATTCTTGCAATTTTTTGCTTCAATCTACTTATTATACGTAGAGTTGGGCATTAAATTTGAAAATGCAGGCATGTTATTCTAAATTTTCTTTTCTATAATTAATATATCCCGCTCCCTTTTTTGAATTAATAGGTTGGTTCTCCATTCATAGATGCATATATGATCCACCATTGAAGGGGTTGCATGAAGACACCAGTTTTGTTAGTCTTCGCATTGCCTAAGACACCAAGTTGTTATTTAAGGGTTTTGTAGGACCGTTAATTATAAGCGTGCTCATGTTTTTTTTTTTTTTTTTTTTCTGATTGTTCGGGATCTTACAGTGGTAGTAAGGGTGGCAGTGTGTACTCATCAAGCTCTATGACGGTGATTACGTATCTCGTGGCAGTGATGTATGTACCAAAGTCCATTCATTACGAGTGAAGTAAAAGACTTGCATTGGGTGCAAGTTTTCTTGTGACAATCCAAAAATGTTGCCATGCTACTTGGCATGATACCATGAATATAAGAATAAGGTAAACTTTAACATAGGTTGATTTCCAAATGAATGGCTTTTCGTTTTTTTTTTTGAGTTTTGGGTTTCTAATTTGCAACACAAAACTTTTGGTAATTTCGAATTTGGGTTTGTTATTGATATAACTATTATTTTGAATTTATATTTGTTATTGCTAAGATTGTTTTGAATTGTGTTAGTTATTGGTATGATCGTTAGGTTTTATTACATGTTTTCCAATCTTGTGGCCTACTCTTTTATTTCTACTATATTAATATTATATGGTCATATCCTTGCCATGTATTCAAAAAAAATACTAAATAACACCAAGTATTAAACATTTATGTAACAATTTCATGAATTTTATCATTTATAGTTCAACCTGTGTAATACACAGGTTACTATCCTAGTGGTTAATATATATTAAGGCCATCAGGATGAAGAATAGCAGTTGTTGGATTGCAGCTAAGAAATTGTTTTATTGGTGTTAGGAACCAATACCGAGTATGGCAAACTCAGATAAGACAGCCATTGATCGTATTATGAATGATGCGACACATGCCAATGATGCTACGATTGTGAGCCTTAGAATTTCCGAAGGTGTTCTTCAAACTATGATAGACGCAGCTGTTGGGAAGGCTGTGAAAAAGGCTATGAAGAAGTTCAAGGAACCTCAGGCTACTCGCTCCAAATTTTATCTAGGACCACATTTCCTTACTCATAAGGAGGATCTTGTTCATGCCTCAATTGCAAAAGATGAGCTAAAAAGGAAAAGGGAGGAAAATAACTCCCAGAACTCTATGAAGAAGAACAAACAAAAGTCCAACCAGAAACCAGTATGTAAATCCTGCAAGAAGTGTCATTATGGAAAGTGCAGGTTCGAACCAAAATCCCAATCACAACCAAGGGTTTGTGGGATCTGCAAATCGGGGGAACATAAAACGTTGGACTGCAAGGACATGGAGAATGCAATCTGCTTCGGCTGTAATGAGAAAGGCCACATCAAGACCACGTGCCCTAAATATGTCAAAGGAAATGCGGCTGAAGAAAGAAAGCCTAAGAAGGAAAGCGCCTAAATACCTGAGCTAGTTCATAAATAATGGCCTCAGGTATTTCCCTAATTTTTTATCAGAAATTTAAATGATAAGAGTTTTATTTTGGATCGGATACCAATAAATCGTTCATAAACGATAGGTATAGCAAGCTTTTAAAAACGTTTCATAAAACCCTATATATTAAGCATAAGGTAAAACCTACGGGTAGAAACTTCACAGGAACCATTCCTTCTATTCCTGTCGGAAATCTTCAATCATAATGTCCTAATGTACCCTTTCTCCAGATAAAGTACAACATCCTATAAAATTCATATCCCTTTGATCTCCATTGATTTCGAATACCAAATGGTATGACGAAAGCGCCATATGAGGATTCGTGTATCTTAATATGTTCCATAGATTGCTTCCATGCCTGATCAGTATGGGGGTTTAATGCATGGAACCACAAGGATATTCAAATAAGCATATGGTACCAAAGTCAACCAGTAGTATTCAAAGAGTATATCTAGAAAGTGGAAAATTTTTCTTTCAAGTAAGTGTCTTTGATTAAACCTGTGGACTCATACATGAGTCACTCATTTGACACAAGCAAGGATGGATGAACTGGAGCCTGAGATTCGGAAAATCTCTGTAATCACCTTGTATCTTGATTATCTTTTTCTAAGACTACTCTGTTTATCTCCCGAGAGGCGAGAAGAGTTAAGATTTATATCTCATTTAGGGCTGCATCATTATTATGAAATCTCCAAGACAGCTAGTACCATTATTAGAAAGGGTCGAAACCCTGATTAAGTATGTTTTGAAATAAAGGATTCATGTAGCCTAACTCAATATTCCGAGAGTTCGGTATAGTTAATTAAGGAAGACGGATCATTTTGCTTATGCAATGATTACCGCAACTCCATTTAGGCAACAATTAAGAATTTGCCATCAGCTGCCCAGGATCGTCGATTTGTTCGACTAACGATGTCACAACCCCCGGTCCCTAGTTCCCGGGAACGGGCGGCCGTGAGCCAGTTTCGGTGGTATCACATTTATTTGGCAGCGGAAATTTTCATCAGGACCGTAGTTAGGAAATATTTAATCAGAGTAAACCACCATGTTTTGTAACATTAAACATATGGGTAAAAACCCAAGTTTTCAATACACACATTTCATAGGAATAAATCCTATTTATTTAATAAAAACATCCGTTTTATTTTTAGGTAACTTTATTGCCACTTTTCCAAGCCTCCAGTGCTGTCCAGCTGGCTTCTATTTGGCTTTCACATTTTGTTACCTGAAACGCGTTTTAAAAACATTTTTGTCAGTGGGAAATACTGGTGAGTGAATCCCAGTTTAATCAAGTTTAAATAAAATTCACAGTGAACAGTATTGAGGGCGATCCCGCAATTACATTTGTTTCCAAGTTATATCAATTATCACTCGTTGGTACTGTCGACACCCGACTTGTGGAAATGTTACTCCTTAACCAGGTTGTAACCAATTTTGTATACAAAACCCCAACATACCCACGATAATTGTATTCTTACAAATACTCAATAACTGTTATTCGCATGGAAAAGGTATTTAAGGTTTTGTAAAAACAGTTAACAAAAAGAGGATTACTCACTAAAATGAGTTCATAAAAAGAAGGATCACTCACATTGCTGTTTTAGGTTATTCTTTAGGGTTTCCTGGTGAATATCTATAATTTACACAAATGCACGTGTGTTAGTATAATAACCCATTTTAACATTAGTAATACCCTCCTCGAGACGGCATTCCAACGACTACGTCGGGCAGAACCACGACAGCCGTTACGGAACCCTAGATCAATCGGGCAGCGTATCTAATACGTCTCCAGGGGTTATAATACTTACATCGTAGCAGAACCTCGCTAATTTAGGGGGTATAATGCCCGGGTATAGTAACGCCACTACAGAAAATTTAAGAAAGACAGAAAGAAATGAACGAACAGACTGAAGGCCCGTTGCCCTCTTTATATAGGGCTGTAATCGCGTCTCCACGCGGCCCGCGTTAATAATGGGCTAAGCTTACGCGGCCCGCGTCAACGCTGGGTCAACGCGTAGCTTGGCCCGGTCACCACCTAGGTTCGCCGTGTGTTGGGCCACGTGGCGGCCCAGGGCTGTGCCCATTCCAGATCGCTCGCGGCCCGCTTTAACTTAAGCGATCTTGTACGCGGCCCGCATGAACTTAAGATTTTAGCGAAGTCTGGTTACACCCTTACACGGCCCGCGTTAAGTTGAGGTGAGACCCTACGCGGCCCGCCTCAGCTTAATAATTATTGTTTTTAATTTATTTTATATATTATATTCTAATTTGGGCTCGGTTTTCACATACGGGGTGCATATAAAGACATATTGATATATTTTAAGATATATTAGGGTGTCAGAAATATTATGAGGGTGTCGGTTTTACCGAGGGTTGTTATATCCTCCCCACCTTGTTTTAGAGCTCGTCCTCGAGATCTACTGGAACAAGTGTGGATATTTCTTTTGCATTTCTGATTCAAGTTCCCATGTGTATTCAGGTCCTCTTTTGGAGTCCCACTTTACTTTGACCAGAACTAATCTCTTATGCTTGAGATTCTTAATTTTTCTATCTTCAATCTGTAGAGGCCTCTCTACAAATTTGAGTTGTTCATTAACCTCTATATCTTTGAGAGGTACTACGAGTGATTCATCAGTTAGGCACTTTTTGAGATTAGATACATGAAATACATTATGTATTCCTGCCATTTCCTCTGGCAGTTGTAGCTGATAGGCTACAGGTCCTACTCTTTTAAGAATTTTGAAAGGTCCAATATACCTGGGACTAAGCTTTCCTCTCTTGATGAATCTTACCACTCCTTTCCAAGGAGAGACTTTTAATAATACTTTATCTTCTACTTGAAATTCTAATGGTTTGCGTCTGTTATCGGCATAGCTCTTTTGTCGATCACGTGCTGTTTTCAGTCGTTCCTTGACTTGAATGATTTTATCAGTTGTTTCCTGTACTATCTCGGGTCCAGATAATTGTTTTTCCCCAATTTCTGCCCAACAGACTGGGGTTCTGCACTTTCATCCATAAAGTGCTTCGAATGGTGCAGCATTGATACTTGTGTGATAACTGTTATTATAAGAAAATTCTATTAAAGGTAAGTGTCCATCCCAATTACCTCCAAAATCAATTACACAAGCTCTAAGCATGTCCTCCATTGTCTGAATTGTTCTTTCGCTTTGCCCGTCTGTCTGAGGATGATAAGCTGTGCTTAGATTTAACCTGGTTCCCATTGCTTTTTGGAAACTTGACCAAAAATGAGAAGTAAAACGGCTATCTCTATCGGAAACAATTGATAAAGGAATGCCATGTAAAGAAACGATTTCATTTACATACAATTTGGCTAATTGTTCCATACTAAAGGTTTCCTTCATTGGTAAGAAATGAGCTGACTTGGTTAACCTATCTACAATCACCCAGATTGTATCATTACCTTTCCTTGTTTTAGGCAATTTGGTAACAAAATCCATTGTTATCAATTCCCATTTCCAAACTGGTATTTCTAATTGTTGTAACAAACCTGAGGGTTTCTGATGTTCAGCTTTAACTTGTGAGCAAGTTAAACATTTAGAAACATAAGCTGCTACATCCTTTTTCATTCCTATCCACCAGAATTTTTTCCTTAAATCCTGGTACATTTTATCACTTCCTGGATGCATCGTATATTTAGACTTATGAGCTTCTTCTAATATATGGTGACGTAAATTTCCTAATTTAGGTATCCACATTCTCTTTTTATGGAACCTCCAAATTTCATCTGTTCCTTGTTCTAATTCCTTAATCATTCCCTTTAATTTTTCAGTATCCTCCTTGATTACTGATTCTTGTGCTTTTCTAATCTGATTGTTTAAATCTACTTGTAGATTTAATTTAAGAGAACGTACCCTTTTTGGCTTTTCGTGATATTTTCGACTTAAAGCATCAGCCACTACATTGGCTTTTCCTGTATGATACTGGATATCACAATCATAATCACTAAGTAACTCCATCCATCGTCTCTGTCTCATATTCAACTCTTTTTTCCCGAAGACATATCTTAAACTCTTATGATCTGTGAATATGGTAAACTTACTACCATAAAGATAATGTCTCCAAATCTTAAGGGCAAAAATTATGGCTCCTAATTCCAAATCATGGGTTGAATAATTTTCTTCATGGCTCTTAAGCTGTCTAGATGCATAAGCTATAACCTTTTGACGTTGCATTAATACGCATCCATAACCTAACTTAGAAGCGTCACAAAAGACTACAAAGTCTTCAGTTCCTTCTGGTAATGCTAGTATGGGTGTATGGGTTAATCTTTGCTTAAGGATTCTAAAGGCTTCTTCTTGTTTTGGTCCCCATTCAAACTTAACAGATTTACAGGTTAACTTAGTTAAAGGAATGGCTATTCTAGAAAAATCTCGGATAAATCTTTTATAATAACCAGCCAATCCTAAGAAACTTCTAACTTCAGTTGGTGACTCTGGGGTTTTCCATTTGGTAATTACCTCGATCTTTGTTGGATCTACATGAATTCCTTCATGGTTAACTAAATGTCCGAGAAATTGTACTTGTTCTAACCAAAACTCACATTTTGAAAATTTAGCATAAAGCTTTTCCTTTCTCAATAAACTTAAAAGTAAGTGCAAGTGTTTTGCATGCTCCTCTTTACTTTTAGAGTAAATTAGAATATCATCTATGAAAACAATTATGAATTTATCCAAATATGGCTTACATATTCGGTTCATCATGTCCATAAATGCGGCTGGGGCATTGGTTAAACCAAATGGCATGACAGTAAATTCATAATGACCATACCTTGTTCTGAATGTGGTTTTAGGAATGTCCTCTTCCTGTACCTTTAGTTGATGATATCCTGATCTTAAATCGATTTTAGAGAAAAATCGAGCTCCTTGAAGTTGATCAAACAAATCATCGATTCTCGGTAATGGATACCGATTCTTAATCGTGACTTTGTTCAATTCACGGTAGTCAATGCACATACGCATTGATCTGTCCTTCTTCTTGACAAATAAAATCGGTGCTCCCCATGGCGATGAACTTGGCTGTATAAATCCTTTCTCCAACAATTCATCTAATTGTTTCTTCAGTTCTTGCATTTCAGCGGGTGCCAAACGATAAGGTGCTTTGGCAATCGGTGTTGTCCCTTTTAACAGGTGAATTCTGAATTCAACTTCCCTGTCTGGTGGTAGTCCTGGCAATTCTTCTGGAAAGACATCTGAAAATTGGGACACTACTGGAATGTCTTTTAACTCTTTTCCTTTAGTGTTAGTGATTATAGAAATCAAATACACTATAGATCCTTTCCTTATACAACTTGCAGTTTTCATCACAGAGATGAATTTAGTGGATCTAGATGGCTTATCTCCTTTAATTGTGATCTTCTCACCTCTTGGTGATTTTACCTGAATTGACTTTTGATCACATAGGATATTGGCTTTATTGGCTATTAACCAATCCATTCCTAACACGACATCAAATCCTACCAGATTCATTGGGTAAAGGTTTGCAATAAACTTTTGATTAAAAATTTCTATTCTTGCTCCTTGCAAGATTTCAGAAATTCTAACGATTTCTCCATTTGCGGTTTCTACTAAACATTCTTGTGGTAGTTTAGTTAATGATTGATTTAGGAGTTTGCAAAATGAAGTATTAATAAAACTTTGGTTGGCACCAGATTCAAATAATACTTTAGCAAAAATATCATTAACTAAAAACGTACCAGCAATTACGTCTGGAATCATCCTGGCTTCATCTGCAGTTAAAACGAATGCTCTAGCATTTTTAGTATTCTTGTTGTTTGCAGCTGGAGTCAATTTTGGGCAGTTGGTCTTAATATGACCTTTTTCTCCACAGTTGTAGCACATTCCATTACTGGCTTTTCTTCTGCAATTTTCCTCCTTGTGTCCTGGCGCCTTACAGTAATTGCAGTAAGTAGAGCATCTTCCAGAATGCTTCTTCTTGCAGTTCCTGCAGTATGGTGCAGAGGTAGAACCTATATTTCTACGGTTGGAATTCCCAGAACGGAATTCTTGGGTAAGCCTTTGGGTTAGGTTTCTCCTCTGGTCTTCTTCTCTAGTTCTCACTAGTTCATCAGTCAAGGTATTTGCTAGTTCTACAGCTTCTTCTATGGTTTGGGGTCTAACTGCCTTGACTACATGTCTAATCTCTCCAATTAATCCCCAGATATAACGGGAGATTAATACCGGTTCAGGTGATGCAAGGGTAGGTACTATCCTAGCATATTCAAAGAATGTGGTAGTGTAACCCTTACTGTCTACCCCGGTCATTCTAAGATTCAGAAACTTATTTGCTATCTGTTCCTTTTCATTGGGAGGGCATAATTTCCTTTCTACCATATTTTTAAATTCCTCCCATTCCATGTTATAAATCCTATCACTTCCTCTTGATTAGAGGATAGTGTTCCACCATTCTAAGGCTGCGTTTTTAAACAGATTTGAAGCAAACATTATCTTATCTTCTTCAGCATATTTGCTTATTTTTAGAACAGCCTCAGTTTTCTCTATCCAGCGTAAGGCTGCAATGGGTCCTTCATTGCCCGAGAATTCTATTGGTTTACAGGACCAGAATTCTTTGTAAGAACAACCATATGGCATGGTTCTTCTTCTTTTGGGAATGGGCGCTTGAAGTACGGGTCCATTGTTCACGCTGTGTTCCGGTTCACTTGGTTGCTTACTGCTATGCTTACTTTTATTATTCGCTTCTTGAACCGTTTGAATAATAAATGGCATTGCATCTATAATTTCTTGTGCCACTATATGTTGAACGACACTATTATCCATTTGATTTCCATTGTTATTGTTGTCCGGATTCTCATTAACCACGTTAATGTTACTCTGGTTATCGTTATTCAGATTATCCTGATTTTCCTCGTCGGCCATCTGAATTTTAAACAATTTACCAAATATTAATATCACAATTAATATTTGAATATAGCCAATCACATGACACGCACTTTTAACCAAAAGCGTCGAGCATTGCGACTTTTACTCTATTTATATAGTATGCATCATTACACACTAGTACTGAAATTTAAATTACAATACTGACTGAAATGTAAAGCTACAATACTAATAGTAGGCATCCGTATATATATATTTTTTTTCTAACACATTCACACATATATTTTATTTTTATTATTATTATTACTACTACTACTACCGTTTCTGCCATCACCTTCACTGATATGGATTCATCCAAAAATCCATATTACGCTCATCGTATTTCCATACGAGGCGTTCTCCCACCTGTCGCATTCGATCACTGATTTCTAAAATTTCCTCCCCAAAAGTCCTAAGTTCTTGGACATTTTCTGCACTCATTGGGGGTGCAGGTTCTAGGACTGGGTTTGGAAATTGGGGTACGGGTTCCTGATACGGACGCATAGGGGCCTGGTACGGGTATGGATTCTCTAAAATTTCCCTAACATATGCATCACTAATGTTGTAGGGATCTTGAGGGTCTAACCCTGTAAGCTCCTAAGTTGGGCATTGGCACATTTTCCTGTATTGGGTTTTGTTGCACGTAGTCCCTAACATCGTCCCACCAGGGGTCGTAATTGTTTGGGTCTAGAGGATCTGGTGCAGGTACCCTAGGTATCTCCTCCAGGTTGTAATCAGGCATTTCTATCTGGTTTTCTACTTCCATGGGTTGGTCAGGATTTTGTGGTTGGGGTGCTAGCATTTGTTCCAGGTTTGGGTCAGCAGCAGTGGTTGCTAAAATATGGATATTAGCGATATCCCTATTGAGCATGTCCTGATTATAAGCATCGGTCTCTCTTTTTGCTGCGGCTAACACTCGCTGTTCCTGCAACTTTTTCATTCTTTTCCTACGCTCGTGCGCTCCCCTACTGAACCATCCCCTTTTTTTCTGAGGAAATGGCTCTTCAGACTGAGCCTTAAACACAAAGATTCCTTCTTCTGTGTCAGCAAAATACCCCGAGAGGGCAGGCTGAGAAGAGGAGGTGCCTTCGCTCCTAGGCGAACCAGACAGTTGACGATAGGCGTCAGAAGGTCCTTGGTCGCTCATACTGTAAACTAACAAATAGTCAGATAACACATAGCAAGAAATACAGTTATACACGTATTTCCATAATTTATTTCCAAACACTTTTGAATTTCGATGTCAGCAGAACACTTCTGTGGCTGAATCAGTGGCATAGCTCTGATACCACCTTCTGTCACAACCCCCGGTCCCTAGTTCCCGGGAACGGGCGGCCGTGAGCCAGTTTCAGTGGTATCACATTTATTTATCCAATTTGGCAGCGGAAATTTTCATCAGGACCGTAGTTAGGAAATATTTAATCAGAGTAAACCACCATGTTTTGTAACATTAAACATATGGGTAAAAACCCAAGTTTTCAATACACACATTTCATAGGAATAAATCCTATTTATTTAATAAAAACATCCGTTTTATTTTTAGGTAACTTTATTGCCACTTTTCCAAGCCTCCAGTGCTGTCTAGCTGGCTTCTATTTGGCTTTCACATTTTGTTACCTGAAACGCGTTTTAAAAACATTTTTGTCAGTGGGAAATACTGGTAAGTGAATCCCAGTTTAATCAAGTTTAAATAAAATTCACAGTGAACAGTATTGAGGGCGATCCCGCAATTACATTTGTTTCCAAGTTATATCAATTATCACCCGTTGGTACTGTCGACACCCGACTTGTGGAAATGTTACTCCTTAACCAGGTTGTAACCAATTTTGTATACAAAACCCCAACATACCCACGATAATTGTATTCTTACAAATACTCAATAACTGTTATTCGCATGGAAAAGGTATTTAAGGTTTTGTAAAAACAGTTAACAAAAAGAGGATTACTCACTAAAATGAGTTCATAAAAAGAAGGATCACTCACATTGCTGTTTTAGGTTATTCTTTAGGGTTTCCTGGTGAATATCTATAATTTACACAAATGCACGTGTGTTAGTATAATAACCCATTTTAACATTAGTAATACCCTCCCCGAGACGGCATTCCAACGACTACATCGGGCAGAACCACGACAGCCGTTACGGAACCCTAGATCAATCGGGCAGCGTATCTAATACGTCTCCAGGGGTTATAATACTTACATTGTAGCAGAACCTCGCTAATTTAGGGGGTATAATGCCCGGGTATAGTAACGCCACTACAGAAAATTTAAGAAAGAAAGAAAGAAATGAACGAATAGACTGAAGGCCCGTTGCCCTCTTTATATAGGGCTGTAATCGCGTCTCCACGCGGCCCGCGTTAATAATGGGCTAAGCTTACGCGGCCCGCGTCAACGCTGGGTCAACGCGTAGCTTGGCCCGGTCACCACCTAGGTTCGCCGTGTGTTGGGCCACGTGGCGGCCCAGGGCTGTGCCACATTCCAGATCGCTCGCGGCCCGCTTTAACTTAAGCGATCTTGTACGCGGCCCGCATGAACTTAAGATTTTAGCGAAGTCTGGTTACACCCTTACACGGCCCGCGTTAAGTTGAGGTGAGACCCTACGCGGCCCGCCTCAGCTTAATAATTATTGTTTTTAATTTATTTTATATGTTATATTCTAATTTGGGCTCGGTTTTCACATACGGGGTGCATATAAAGACATATTTATATATTTTAAGATATATTAGGGTGTCAGAAATATTATGAGGGTGTCGGTTTTACCGAGGGTTGTTATAAACGACAAGGATTAGCTATTCCTTAAAATTTATTAAGCAGTGGTTGGAATAACCATCTCACCTTAAGATAAGCTTCCTATAATGGTTGATATATATAAGCATCAAGGCTGCTCCTTTAGAGACCTTGTATCGATGGAATGTTAAACCTCTATTGTTAGGACAATAGATTGGTAAGTCCAATATTCAGGATCTGAAAGTTGCATGGGAAGCAATAAATAAGATCATACAAATCCCTAATCATATGTAAGAAGCCAATATTCGGCAGAAAATCAAGGATTTCGGAAAATAGCGAACCTCCTAGATTCTTGATAAGGAATAAGGTTCAACAAGAAATATCACCCAGGAAGGGTGTGCAGAATTGTCAAATTTCCAGGCTAGTTAAGCCCTGAATATATATAGAATCATTCGAAAGAAATCGAATGTATCAAGATCAAGTAGCTTATAAGCTAAAACCTATTTAAGAAGCTTGACGGAGCTCGCAATATACTGCAGACTAGTGACTGAAAGATGTATTTCACCAATAAGTCAGGAAACACTATCACACAATGATATGCAGAATCATGATGTGATAAGCATCATGTGTCGATTAAGGATCGACAGGATTAGAAGCCCCAAAAAGATACATGTACCTATTATAAAAGGGTCAATTGGAGTACCTTAAAGGCTCAAAGGTACTGGGGAAAATTAAGCCCAATATAAGACAGAAAATACTCCCTTTATATTAACAAATCTCGAGGTCGAGATTTCTTTTAAGGGGGTGAGGATGTAACACCTCGGAAATTTGCGTCCTATAATGTATTGACACGTGTCATAAGCTTGAACGAGTCAATGAATACTGTAGAGGGACTGAAGTTGACAAACATAGAAAGTATGTGAGTTCAAGGGTTCGAAATGTCAACAATGGATAAATATGCCCTACAATATCCCTACATGATGTTTATACCCTTAAACGAATGATTCATGGATCATACAAAGCTCAATTTGAAAGAAAGTGAGAAATTACAAACTACAGGGGTTAAATGTGTCAACATGTTTAAGTTATACCTCTGAGTGACCTTTTAGCAAACTCGAAGCTTTGTAAAGGTAATTTATGCTCACTAGGATGCACGGTAAAAATTTCATAAAGTTTCGTTACCGTATGAAAAAGTTATGATCAAATTCGTATGCGAGGGTTAAAAGCGTCAGCGTTGAAAGTTACGACTTTTCGGGCTAACATGAAGTGATAAAGGACTTAGAAAATGTAGTATAAGTCTTGAGGCCCTTATGTGTCAATATAGAGGGCTCAACATGCAAGAAAATAAGCTTGGTTGACCTTTCGAAAGGCCAAGAGGTGAGATGCAACATCTTAAAAAGGTATTTGCCTGATCAGAAGGCCCATGCGGGCCGCGTGACATATATCAACATCTTACGCGGGCCGCCTGGCCCGCCCAGATGTAGAAAACCATTTAACTACCCTGTTCAACCTTCTAAACGACATGTAATGCCCTTAAACCCTTCCAAGAGACCCCTAAACAACCCCTAAACACTTAGGGACACTTGTAGAAAGATTGTGGTCAGTAGTAGACTTGTTTATCAACAATTTGTGGATCAAAAATCCACTATAAAAGGCCATGAAGATGCAACATTGTTCCTCACACTTTCATTTGCACTTCTGGTCATTCTTGGAGCTCCCAAGCAGGCTCAAGTCTTCACATTTCATGCATAGGATCTTGGTAAGTTTGCTTGACCTTTCCTTATTGAGTTTTCGCTTAGTTTTAGCCTAGAAGTCAAACTGTCGTAAGTAACGGTTGACTTAATGATTAATCACTATTGGTCCAGCGATTGATTGAATCGAAGGTGGTTATAAGTTGGTAATCAAGTGGGCTTTAAACCCTTAAAAGGGCACCCTCTGATTCCCATTCTAACTAGATCAAATGTCGGGTCAAAGTTGTTTATAAAAAGTCAACAGAAGCTAGATTTTCGATTTAACGCATAAGTAGCAATGTAGAAGGCGTATAACCAATTTTGTCACTCATATATCTTGGTAATGACTTTAAGAACTGATCTAAGCTTGTTGATCCGACAATTTGCTATTTCGACCCGGTTCGGAACCGAAAGTCGCCAAGCTTTGACTTCAGTTCTGACCCATTTTAGTATGATTTAGATATGCCTTAGGACTCTCTTAGGACCAGGTTGCATGATGGTGCAACCCTCTGTTACCGGTTTGTTGTTTGTCCGAGTCTTTTACACATTTCCGTTTAACACCTAAAAGTTGACCATAACGCCCTTCTCACTTTAAAACGAGAATTTTGGACATGTGAAAGGACAATAACCTTAGTTACTGATTTCTAAGCATGTCCCAAAAATTTCACGTCAATCCGAGGTCTAGAATAGGAGTTATGCTAAATAGCGCAATTACGGAAACTTTAGTAATTAAACGGCGCATTTAGCGTAAAGCCTATCTAAACCCAAATTTCGACACCAAACCTTTTACACACTGATGTAAAATAATATTTTTAGATTTTTAAAGATTTTTAATTATTTTTAACCTGCACATAACCGGCGGTTATGGCATCGATTCGGTAAATACCGAATATACCCTTTTCGGACATAACTTGAGTTCTACATGGTATTTTGACCCGATTCCAGTTGCTACTGATTTTAAATAATAAATAAAGTATTTTGGACTTTATAAACTGTTCGGAAAACTTAGATTTCCTGTAGAACTCGGAAATCTCTTTTATAATCTTTAAAAAGACCGAAATACCCCTTCGGAGCATATTTTGGATTCAAACTCATTACGGGCATTATGGAAGGTATCCTACTGATACCACAACCTCTTTAGAGTATATTAACTTAGGAAACTCGTGTAGGACTCTTACGGTTACCCGTTACGCCTTTTGCGTGCACGGTTCGGTTTATGTAACTAGCTTACATAAACTAGCCGAAACGGGTCAAACCTTATCATTTTTACTTCAAAATCCAGAGTGTGGTTATTATACCCATATAAAACAAGTCTTCAAACTTGTTGGGTCCAAACCACATTCCATTCCCGGTTTTCGCCTTTCACGCGATTAAACCGTATTTATCCTTTGAAATTGACCGGTCTAAGCTAAGGCTAAATTAAAGACCCGTTAGGAATCTAATAGGTTAATAAAACCTTCGTTCCAGATTGAGAGCCCCAGTAGAAGTACTTGCGCTTGCTGATTAGAATATACGGCTGAGTATAAATTGCTTTTGCTAGCTCAGGTAAATACTTTTAACTTATTTTCCCTATACGGGCTTGGGATACGGTATTATAATAATACCGCTTGGTCGGGTATTGAATGTTTAGTCGGATTGTGATTAAATTATTGAGGTAACCCGCTTTAATCTGTATTGTTTGAAATAAAAGCCTTTAGGGGTTAATGACCATGTCCCGGATATCCCTGACATCATTGTATTATAAAATGGCCACGTATTATGCACGAGGTGTAGGCATACCCTTGACAGTGCATAATGGAAACGGTATCTCACTCTCTTGTGGGCCTATACTTGTGGCGTGTCTGTTAATCTTGACTCGATTTCTACATCGGGCCCTGAACGTACAATGAACATGTAAATCTGCATACAAGATTATAAAGATAATTGTCCCAAGTTATAAAAGATATGTTGTGCCTTGTGCATTCAAATCAATTTTATTAAACCTTTTCAAAAGAGTCAGTTAATTGTATTTACCAGTGTAAACTGACGTATTTTCCAAAAAGGGTTAAGTGACAGGTACTGAACGTAATTGGCTGGAAGCTCAGGGCGTTAATAAGGAGTCTTGCAAGTTCTAGATGCCTAAAGTCTGTTGAACAGTTTTCTTTTATTTGATCCGCCTGTGGATCCTTTACTTTCCGTTGTAATACTTTGACATTACTTATATTCGGAATGTAATATATTATCTTTTGCTTCCGGTGTGCATTTATATATTGTGTTGTTTAACTATGATGACATCAATTACGTCACGATACTCCCCACCGGGCCCACCGGTGATACGTGGAAATTCGGGGTGTGACAGAGACGGTGTGACATCGTGTTAAACAAATGAAATTCCATCAAATCCGACCCGTCCTAACGGCCGGGAACCACCCCGTTCCATCAGATCTGGCCGTTCTTTGACGGTTTTTCCAAGTTTAACCCGAAATCACACAACATTTAGATTAAATACATAGATTTTAGGTGAGATTGTTATAAAAACATGTGAAAATCACTCAGATCTGAGTTGTTCATGGTGAAAGGAGGTCACACTTTGAAGTTCATATGAACTCTTGATGACGTCATCTTAGAACACCTCAAATCAGTAGATTTCACGGTTAAAAGTTGATTTTTAAAAGATAGAAAGGTGTAGAATTGAGTGTAGATCATAGAAGTACAATATTAGGTTGAGATCTTACTGGAATCGCGATAAATCGAGAGAAAAGGGGCCAAGAGTGTTCTGGGCGAGTGAAGGATGTCACATCATTGTTCAAGTGAAGTGGCAAGGCTATTTATAGGCAAGAGAAGAGGAGGGGGAGGAGGTGCAGTGATCCGGATCGGATGGCAGTCCGTTCGGAAAGCCAATCCGTTTGGATGGCAATCCGTTCGGATAGCCAATCCATTCGGATGGGCAACCTGGTTGGATCTTTGGTGCGAAGAACTTCATTGGTTCAATTTATGTGGCGAGCGTTGGGATAGTTTTGGTTACACATTTTCCTATATTTATTTATCATATTATATATATATATATATAATTAATCACAAGGGGTCGTATGTACATATCCGTATATCAAAGTTGCGATACAATAACCGGGTTTCGTTTTGATTACGTGTTACTTGTGACGCTTCACGGCCATCGAGGAGGCTAAAATAGGTCCTCACCCAACGTCATCGTGAACGTTAATGTGTGTGATGCGAGGTGCGTTTTGAGTAATGAGTAGCACTGCGACACATCACGGCTATCAAGGAGGGTAGAATTGGTCCTCACTCGACATCTTCGTGGTTGTCAGCAAGTATAATGTGATGCGATAGCGATAAAATATGCGATAATATGCGAAAATATTGCGATATAGCGATGTATGCGATAAAGTTACATTATGATCCGAATCTCTGGTGCTAGGCGTAACGAGTATAACGAGTAGTAACAACGCACGAACGTGCGGGTTGTTACAGTCTCCCATGCTTTAGGAAATTTCGTCCCGAAATTAATCCACAAGAAGGGTCGCGAGAGTTGATGCGAATGAGCGTAGCGATTAAAAGTGACGAGATAGCGAGCGATAGATAGAGAATTAACGCGTGAGAGCATTGCGAAGGCTAAGCGAGAGCGACGAGTTAAAGCGATTCGTCTGATCAAAGGCGATAACACACACAAGAATGTGATTCCAAAGCGTTTTAAATTTTCGAAAAGTCGATTAATTTGGAAAACTTGTTTATAAAAATCTTCTCACGGTGCGGCGTTAACTGTATTGATGTCCACACCAGCGCTATGAGAAGGGTTTTGGTTAGGTTACTAAAAGGTTTTAAAGTGATTAAAACTCGTTTTGTGAAATTATCTCGTCACGTGGCAGTAACTTGAGTCGATCGTCACACCAACGTTACAAGATAATCTCGTTTTATTCCAAGGTTTTGATCAATTTTAGAAAAAGTTTTGTAAGAAAAGATCAGTTTTAAAAATTTGGGTAACCAAAGCCTTTTAATAATACTAAAAATTTAAATTTATGGTCAGCCCCGCATGGTACTTTTCCACGAAAGTTCGACAATATGGTTAAAACACTTATATATAGGAAGTACCAGCGGCGTATCCACTATGCTTTAACCATATGGCTTCCGTCTCGTGAGGCAGTGTTATACGTGTCGACATAGTATCGACAGATTTGCGATGACTCGGTCCAAACGAGAGAAGGGTTGGATCAAGTCTTGAAAGGCGAAGTGAGTGATGAAGTTGTTTTCGATCTCAATTTGGCGATACAAGCGAGTGCGATAAGTGTACGCGAAAATTCGATAGCGTAACACAACATAACAAGCGAAGACGACGACGACAAGCGAAAAGCGATATGCGGTAAGCGATGGTCGATGCGTTGTAAGCGATGGAAACATGCGACTTGATTTGATTAGATTAAACAATACCACAAATTTTAACTATCATTAGACCCCACATGGCCTTTTTCCACGAAAGTCTGCTGATATGGCTGAAACACTTATATATAGGAAGTACCAGCGGCGTATCCACCACGCTTTAACCATATGAGTTTCATCCCGTGAAGTGAGGTCATGTGTGCCAACTTAACACAGAGAGCGCAGATATTGGTAAGCGATAGCGATTACGTTAAACGTTACACGATGAGCGATGGAGCAATACATAAGCGATGGAGTGATACCCATGATATGCGATAGCGCGATGCACATAATAAGCGATTGAACGAACACACAATAAGCGATTGAGATTACGAAATACCCATAATAAGCGATAGCGACTGCGAGGTAGATTCCAGCGATAATGCGGTTGCGAGCGTGTTGACTTGCGAATAGTCTTGCGATTACACGCTTTGAGTTGCGATTGAGATTGTTACGCCTTGCGATGTAGTGTAGCGTGTCGAAAGTAACCACAATAGTATAATAGGTCTACGTTCCAACTCCACATGGAACTTTCTTCACAAAACTTCGGTTAGCACAGCGAAACATCGTCATATTTCAACCATGCGCCTTTCGTTCCGTGAATAGATGTCACACTTTGTCAGACATGGTCAAGACGCTTATATATAGGAAGTACCAGCGGCGTATCCACCACGCTTAACCATGCCCTGAACGTTAAGGCATCATTGAAACTCACTACGATCTTCGTGCACTAACCAAAATAATCACGGGTGCACCCGTGATTAATTTGATTCTTGCACGTTTATCGTACCTTATCTCAAGAATGCATAGTAGGGGTAAAATACATTATATAGTACATAGTGCTAGCATTAGATTATGCACGAGTATAAGAGAGAAATAGAATTCACATGCGTCGAGAGATAGAATAAGTTCCACACATAAAAGAAATTGACGGCGATAAGTCGTATTATTACAACAACATTAGAAGCAAAATAACGTTGTTGTGGAGTACTTCTGCGGAGACTGCGGTTGCTGTTGAAATTCCTCAAGGTTGCGGTCCCCTGCGACAGTGCTACGTAAGATGACCATACCAGTTGCAATTTGCGCAATAGCGACAGTTAGCTTCTGGCGGGTGATGATACGTACATGTGTAACACAGGGGATGAGTTCCGTTGTAGGCACGTTTCAAGTGAACTGGAGCTGCTCGGAGAGGTTCTGGTTGCGACAGTCCAGTTGTTGAAGAGTCTGGGCTCTTGGTCTTTCGCTTACAGTTGGGCTGAGCTTCCTGAGATGATGCAGTGTCGTCGGCGGATTCGTCTGATGTTTCGTTGGAGATATCATCGGAGGAATCTTCAGAAGAATCGTCGGTATCGTCGGATGAATCGATGACGATTGCTTGATGCGCTTGTTTAGCAGGATTCTTGGAGAAGAATCCGTCCAAGACTCGTTTGTTGTTGATCTCAGAGGCCAAGCGGTAGGTTTCTTTGATAGTATCAGGTCTTGCAGCTTCGACAAAATCGCCCACACATTCAGGCAAGTCGCGAATGTACTTCGCGATGGCTTTCTCTGAGGTGTTGACTTGACTTGGGCAGATCATGCTAGCCTGTTTGAACCTTGCGGTGTAGCTAGCACGAACGTGCGGGTTGTTACAATTGTTTTCTCCTATTGTTACAAATTCGTTTTAGTAATTCTTAGTTTAATAAAATAATCAAACAACCAATTTTACATTTTTGCAATTCGTTCCTTTATACTTAACCAACAACGCTTTCCACCATGCTCCTCTGGTTCGATACCCTATTTACACTATCTACATAGTTATTTAGCTTTTTGTATGACACTCACGACAGTCATCAACCCATCTTTGGCGTAATATAGTGATGGTAAGATAGCGAGGTCGTCCAAGGATACAACGAGTTTTAGTACCAAGTCTTCATTAGCGTCTAGTCAAACCCAAAAGTAAAAGTTTTAAAAATGGCTCAAAAGAAAAATGAAGAGGTAAAAAAAAGGTAGTAACCGATGACTTAGAAAATAGGGATTTTATGATCAACATACCTCTTGATGCTTCGTTAACTATAGCTCTTACCAGGGGGTAACAAGGGTTCGATTGTCAGACGAGGAACTATTTGTGTTAGTGCATAATGTTGTGCAGTATCTGGGTTAGAATCCTAACACATACGAACATGTCGCTTTGAATCAACAAGGAAACGTTACACTTTGGTACTATCGCCGCGTAATGGCAAGAGCTTACCCAACCCGAAGTCCCTTCTAAAACCTTTAACCTCAGGTCAGAGCATCAACACGTTTTGACTTTGTATGGACATAGAAAACATAAACAACCCAAATCAATGGCGCCGCAAGATTATTGGTAGATTTTAAGGGTCAAGCTGAAATACTAAAGACCCAGGTCATGGCGACATTAATATTTCACTCACTTTCAATAAACTATTAACTGACTAAAGTCATTAACACACACACACACGTTATTCACCCATTATCTTCCTTAGTTAATTCCTTATCAAGGGGGTAAGTTTCCCCCCAAACCCTAAAGAATCTAGCCAATAATGGTCATGAAACTAGTTTTTACCAAACGTGAAAAAATTATGTTAATCATCAAAAGCTTGATTACACTAATGATTCTTGAGTTTTTTTTAATCATCTATTTTTCTTTATTGTGAGGGTTGTTTTTACACAAAAACATAAAAAAAACAAGTTACTGGTGGAACTTCATGTAGTTTTAATATATATAACATATATAGAGAGAATAAAACAACAACAATAACCATGCCTAGTAAATCTCACGAATAGCATATTTCTAGGGTACAGGGAGGGTAGGATGTAGGCAATTATAGGGCTATAAACGAACCAAACGTTCAATATATAGTTCGTGAACCATTCGACAGGAAGTTCATTTATGTTTGTTCGTTTAATAAATGAACATACACGAACAAGAAATTTCGTTCGATGAGTTTAACAAAGAAACATGAACAGAGGTTACGTTTGTTCGTTTATGTTTGTGAACGTTTGGTAATGTGTTCATTAATATTTTATTTTGTATTCATTCATTATAAGGTTTTTTGATGTTGTACTTTATTTAATTGGCTTGAGTTTTTAAAATTTGATACCATAGTTATACTATACGTCTCCGCCAACATCCCTCATTTGATGATTACAATTTCAATTTGTGTTAAAACTTAACAAACTTCTTGATTTTTGTGTTAATTATGTTAAGTGTTGATTGATTTTGGTGGATTTTTGGTAATCTTTTTGATGAAATTGCAAATTGTATTTTTAAATTAATATACAACATTCTTTTGTGTTCATAAACATTTGTTTGGGTCCGTTTGTGTTTGTTTACGTTCGTTAAGTGTCATGAACATGGTCATTTTCTTAATGAACAAACACGAACAAGAAATCTCATTCGGTAAGCATTCGTGAACCGTTCATGAACATATTCATTCTATAACTGTTCGTGTTCGTTTACAACCCTATAGGCAAACCTTACATCCATACCTTGGGATTAAGAGACTGCTTCCAGATAGACCCCCCGAGTCTAAACAAGACAGTAGAGATCAAAACAAAACTAAACAAATAGACATGCGAAACAAAAGGGAAAATGAAAGAGTAACATGATAAAAACATGAACAAATATAACATTCCACAAGTATATAGACATGCACAGTGAAAATCCCATGTAATGTCCACCTAAAGTGTAAGAACATCTAAGTCTTTAATCCAAAGCTAATGCACAACTATACCTTCCCATAAAGAGACGAGTGATGTAAATGAGTGGTTAAAAATAAAAAAAAAATAGTGGTAATACTTTAAAGTGTTTTTAGGTTTTCTTATTGGGTGGGTTTTGTTGTTTTAGAAGAATATTTTTTTATGATGTGACAACTAACTAGACATATTTTAGGTGTTTTAGAGGTTATTGTGGATGCCTGGTTGGTCTAAGACTAAGTGTTGTGCAATGGCGTCCATGCCACCTCACCATTTCCATTGTTAACCCACCCCACTTGTTAATGGATGGCTATTCACACCCTTACCATTGCTATCCGCATTCCAGTATGTAACGGGGAAATGGGCTCTGCATGTGATGCCACTATTTATCCAAACAATCACATGATTTTCTTTTCATTTTTTTTCTATGTTAGTTATTGGATGTTTAGTTATTCCACTGCACCTAATTATTGATGTTTAATTATTGCTTAAATTCTTACGTAGTAGTGATACGATAACGATAGAACAATTGTTTAGGTATTTCACACACATGGTCTAAGATCATCCATTATTGTAACCTTCCATTTGGGTTGGTTGCATGTGGCGACAAAAAAATTAATAATTAACTTTGTTTATCTTTGGCTCACAACCTCGTCTCCATAGCAATCCAAGGTTGCAACCGGTCCACTTGTCTACGTTTGATTGATGTAGTATTCTTTTTTTCCTTTTTTTTTCTTAATCACTAATTCCCTACTAATTTAATTACTCAAATAACTTATCTATAATACTATAAAAAGGAGAAGTGATGTACAAAAATGTAATTTGACCAGGGATACACATTTTTAAGAAGCATGTACAAGGGACTGCAAGCTGGTAGAAGAGGAAGTTCAGCAGACTTTTAAACGCTCCAGGGGCAGGCTAGGGATTTCACCCATGAACCCTAATATCCCATTATATAGCATGTAAATGAATCTTGCAATGAAGACGTGAAGATAGAAAGGCAGATTGAATGTGAATAATGGTGGGAGTCTCCAGGTTGCAGATGAAGCATCGGTGTGTTTCAATTTCATCTCAAGTTCATCATGGTTGAAACACACAAGACACATCTCACCAATTTTGAATGCCAGAGCAACACAAAGTTTCAACAACAACACTGATTTAGACTGTTATTTGTTTGATTTCTTCAATTTCATCTCATCAATCCGACCACCTGCTTAGGTTTTCCTCAACTCTTCTGCTGTACAGAGTCATCACCGGCAGGTCGCCGCCCTGAACCATTTAGGGTTTAAGCATTTAGGGTTTATCTCATTAGTGCTTACTTCGTCTTTTTTATTTTGATTGTTCAGGTTTTGGCTGTTGATTTTGCTCTCTAAGCAAGGGTTTGTTGTTGAGGTATATTGCGTTTTATTAAAAAAAAAAATCTTATTTGTATGCTGAGTGTTATTTACTACTAATACATGACTGTTTATTGATCAGATGTGTTATCTTTGTTGTGTATTTTGTGCTAAGTTAATTAATTCTGAACGATTTGGTTGTACCAAAGTACTTATTTACTGTTATATCATATATATATGGGTATTTGCTGATTAGAACTACACTCCTGTTTATGTTATTTATTTTATACAAGTACCATTCAGTTAATAGTTTATTTGATTGCCACTTGTTGATTTTTGATGTGTTTCTATGGGTTTTTGGCTTCAGTCTCTGTTTGTTTATCTAAGATTTTACTGGTTTCCTTCCATCATCAAGTTTTATTTCTTGATTATGTAAGGGTGTTCAGAGTTCTGCTTTAGATCATTTATTATCTACATTGCTGCTATTTGTTAATTTTCTAATTTTTCTTTGTATGATATAGCAATTTTATGACCATGATAATATTTGTTTTGAATACTGTTTATGGGTTGTTGACTTCTTTTGTTCTTTATAGTAATCCAATATGGATTCAGATTTCAGAAACATGTAAGGGTGGGGCTACGGATGTTTTACCACAACCACCACCTGTTCCAGAAGACCTCGTTCCAATCAAAGCTGAGCCAGAAGCCAAGAAGAAGGTCGTGCGTGTACCCATGGCTAGGACGGACTCCAACGACCTGAAACATCAAATCATATATTGGTTTCTTGTGATGTAGCGAGAACCATTTGGTTTGTCGTAGCATCTTTGATAGCCATCTTCCCAGCCAACGGTCACTAGCGGTAAGATTTTTAACGGTCGAGGACAAATTAAAAAGAAATCTGTGGGGTAAAAACTGAACTGAATTAGAATTCGGTTGTCAAGTTAGTTTTGCCAACTTCGTCGACTAGATTTATTTTCGACCAAAAAGTATTCAATCTTTAAACTTTTATTGTCGTGTGAACCTTTGCAGATTGAGAAGCCTTTGCATTGACATGGTGGTAGGCTTGAGCATAATTAAACAAACCAATATGTTTGTGTTTATAGTAGTAGACATTGGTCAACGATGACAATCATATGCTATTACCTGATCATTTGTCAAATTTAGTAAATACAAATATCATCAGCTGATTGATATTTGATAATTTATCAATGTTTGAGCATGTGGCATGTGTAAAATTTGATGAACTTTTGTTGTACTGATTTTACTTTTTGGTTCACTGACTGTTCTTTGCCAGATGGATAGGAGAACCAGTGGGTTAAATCTGACTGGAAGCAAGATGAGAACATTGCTGGGAAGTGGAATTATTAATTATACATCTGGCAAATGGAATACGAATGCGAAAATATATTACAAAAATGATTTTTTAAGGTGTTTGTTTATATATGGTCAGTGTTGATTATTTTTTTAATCTATTTGTTTATTTTTGCAGTCATTTTTAGTGATGCTAAGGCACAAGAAGCGTGTTGGGTAAACAGGAAATGACACTGAAACTCAAAGGTAAGCCGCTAGAAGTTTTGTTGGTCTCTTAGTGTCGAAAATTTCAACCAATTTATTTGAAATTTGGCTACCTTAGGCTAGGTTCAACTCAATGGGCCCATGGGGTCAAACGATAAAATTTGAATTAAATGGGCAAAGCCTAGCCCGAACTGTTATTCAAATGTTTTCTACACCTATAATTGATTTGTTAAGGAAAAATGGATATTCATTTTAACACCATACTTGTATATTTATATTTGATAAATTAATCTAATACTCAAAATGACTCAAAAATGTTGAGATGGGTCAAACCGGCCCGAATTGTTTCAAACCACATTTAAAACTGACCTTTATCACCCAAGCTCCACTGATAATTTGCAAGCTAGGGAAAGTTTATGTTGGGTGCAAATGAGCCGAGCCCGAGCTCGACCAGGCTCGAGCTCGTTTAACTTATGAGAGCTTAACGAGCTTTATTTTAGGCTCAAGCTCGGCTCGGGCTCGATAAGGCTCGGCTCGTTTCGAACTTTTTCTCGAGCCCATAGCTCGCGAGCCGCTCGGCTCGTTTGCACCCCTAATAAGTGCACATTATTTAAGTCAATGATGATATTTTATAAAATATTATATAAGCACAAATCATTACAAATATGATTACCACATCAGCATAATTTTAAGTTTTATAAATTACTATATTTACTTGTTTATCAATCTTTGATGAATACAATAATCATGTTCTGTTCTTGGAAGCTCTGGAAATATTGGTCAAGATCAACTGCCCAAATGCTACTCAGAGTTCTTATTAATGATTGCAGCCCATCTATATCAATAGATAACATCAGGCTTAATAAATGAGGTATGGTTTATCTATGCATTTATAAACAAACGCTACTTTTGTATTGATTTAATTAAGGATTTGCTTGTTTTTATTTTGTTAGTGATCTTTAGCATCTTGTTGAAGTTGTTTGGTGGGAAAACCAAAAAGGACCAAACTCAGGCTTCTCTTTCTATGTATAGTTAAAGGTCGTGGTTACGTGGTTACGGCTGGTGGGCCGGGTAACATGTAGAAATGGCCACTTTGGTTAATTTGATTAAAAAAATAGTAGTATGGATAATGGTAAGCTACCCATTGATAAAACAACTTTCCGGATCTGAGGAATACATTTTTTGAAGGTTGAAAAAACTTATTAGATTAGGGAGCCCGGGGCACCCTCGGGGACTCCCTTCGGGGACCGATTTTGCCGTGCGGTAAAGTGCCGCCATCCAAAGGGGGGAGGTAAATCGGGGAGCTTGTGAGGTGAGTATTCACCGAAGAAGGAGAGAGGAAATGGTGGGGCCACCCTCATTTTCAGCCAATCAAATTTTTTTTATTTTTATTATTTTTTTTTTTGAATAAAAAACAATTCCCCTAAGAGGGGTGCACCCCGTACGTTTTTGGACAAGAGGGAAGTTATAGAGGGGAAATGACATGGCAACGTATGATTGGGTTAAAAAAAATTTCCCCTCACCTCATTAGGGGGGTGCCCCCTTCACCCTTAGTCTTTGGGCTCATAATTGTGTGACCTTAGCTTTTCTTTTAAGTATTTTTTGATTTCACATGTTTGATATAAAAGAGAAAAGAGAACAGTTGGGTGATGATCCATTAACAAGCAAATGGGTTGAAGTTGTGACCCATTAACAAGCAAATGGTCCAGGTTCAACTCGTGTCCATGTTGGTTGATTTATGAACCTGGTAATTTTGATTTTATAGGCACCGAAGGTGAATGCGGTGCCAGAAAAAAAAGGAAGAAGGGGAGGCGTCAAACGCAGCCCACGACGAAGGTGAAGAAGAAGAGAAAATTGAGGGAGTAGTGGTGGCGGCTCCTCGTAGAATGACAAGACGCGATATCTAATGACAGATGCACTGTTGAAGAATCTATAGTTAGTAGCTTTCTTTGAGTGGTTTAATTGTTCGGTTCGGTTAAGGTTGGTTTAATTCGGTTATATACTCACTCCTAGAACATACATATACTTGTAATACTAAAGCAGTCAGCTAGACTTTCTCTGCGTATGTTTGACCTTATAGGTTCAATGACTATTTTTTGTTGAATGACATAAAATGTTAGAAACCCGGAATAGGTTGTCGTTCGTGATAGACATAATATTTAAATTTGATATAAGTCGGAACACCCGCCGCAACGCGCGGGCATTCCCACTAGTACTACTTAAACTTAAAAAGAAAAACAAATTACACTTTAGTTCTTAGTTTTTTCTTGTGAACATCCGGTATAAATATTTTGAGTAAATTGCCATTTTAGTCCCTGAGTTTTGTCCAAATTTGTTATTTTAGTCCAAATAGTTTTTTTTTGCCTCTGGGTCCCTGACTTTTACATTTTATTGTCATTTTGATCATTTTGTTTAACTCCATCCAAAAACCCAGTTTGTAACAGGGATATTTTGGGGATTTCCTTAAAAAATGTTTTGAGTTGCCATTTTGATCCAATTCCAAAAAATCAAAAAAATTCCAAAAATTCAAAAAAATCTAAAAATCAAAAAAATTATAAAAAATCATAAAAATTCCAAAAAATTCAAAAAAATCTAAAAATCAAAAAATTCTAACAAATCCAAAAATCATTAAATGTTTCGGCACGAACCGTTTCGACCCGTACAATGATTTTTGGATTTTTTAGAATTTTTTTGATTTTTAGATTTTTTTGAATTTTTTGGAATTTTTATGATTTTTTATAATTTTTTTGATTTTTAGATTTTTTTGAATTTTTTTGATTTTTTGGAATTTTTTTGATTTTTTGGAATTGGATCAAAATGGCAACTCAAAACATTTTTTAAGGAAATCCCCAAAATACCCCTATTACAAACTGGGTTTTTGGATGGAGTTAAACAAAATGATCAAAATGACAATAAAATGTAAAAGTCAGGGACCCAGAGGCAAAAAAAAAAACTATTTGGACTAAAATAGCAAATTTGGACAAAACTCAGGGACTAAAATGGCAATTTACTCAAATATTTTTAATAACAAAATTCGTTCAAAAAATATATATTTTTACTATAAAATAAATATTGACATTTTAACTTTTATTTTTTTAAACAAATAACGTTTCTTTGTTTTAAAATTGAAAAAAAAAATATATATTTGTCACGTGTCCATATTTATTGGTTCATTAGATTTATAAAAAAAAATTGGTTTAAGTTGAGTTGTTAATGGGCTGGGTTGGGTTGTGTTGGTGAAAGATGTCACCGGCTATATAATGGGCCTGCAAACCGAAACCGACATTCTTTATCCAGAAAAACTTGACGCAACGCGTGATTGGCAACAATCATCACACAAAGAAGGAGAGAGAGAGAGATGTCGTACTTGCTACCGCACTTGCACTCCGGCTGGGCCGTCGATCAAGCAATCCTCGCCGAGGAGGAGCGTCTCGTCGTCATCCGATTCGGTCATGATTGGGACGAAACTTGTATGCAGGTATTAAAACCCTAACCCTAACCCTAATTTCTTATTCTTCATTTCTTTTACATCCATACCCTTCTGCTTGCTTCTAATCCTTATCAGGTTTACCAGGGTTCTGTTTGTTGTGGTCTTTAAGGATAGATTTTGATTCACATAGAAATTGATTCTAGTATACACTTTGCTGTGCAGTTAATGCCGTAAAATATCGGATATCGGTCAAGGACCGATATTTGAGATATAGGTTATCTCGGTGAGATATGGTAATTTAATATAATGCAGGATTTATATATATAGCAATTTAACACTAATAATTCAGTGATATCGATTATATCGGTCGATATCGCCCATAATATCGGTACCGATTTTCTGACCGATATTTGACACCGATATTTTACTAGGGGACCGATAGGTCCGATATATCATCGATATTAACTGCATAGAACGTATCCAGTTTTCTGCTTTAGGTTTAAGTAATTGACCTTAGACGATGATATAAACAGCGAATCTGCACTGGTGAATAAGGATTAAAAGTTATAACTAACTATTTCATAAACTTCAGAATTGTCTTTGGTGTTTCATTGTATACATTTAAACTGAATGCCATGAGTTAATTGATACATAGTCATACAATTGAAAATTGTTGCTTTCTAGTGTGTGTAACCTAGGGGTCCGGATTGGTATTCGAGTTCATAAAACACGTAGACTAAAGATTAAATGTTTGGAGTACACTGTACAGTTTGTGTGGTACCAACTACCAAGTTAGTTCGCATAAACATACGATTACGTTTTCTATTGTTTAAGTTGGTGAATGAAGCAAACATATGATGGTACATAATACCTGAAATTAATGAAATTATGCATTGAGATTGAGATTGGGATGGTACTTTTATAATCATAATAGGAGCTTAAACATGCTTGTCTATACATCTTGAGGCTGTAATCTTCCTTCTTAACTTGTTTGGGTGTTTGTGTTTTACTTAAAGTATAGAGTATAGACAATACACACATTAGCAATGGAAATCCTGTCAAAATTTTTGTTTTTTTTTTTTTGGGTAAAGGGTTACCCCGGTGATTCTTTAATTCTCCAAGTGATGGTTCATGCGTAGGTTCCAGCGAGATTCCTAGATTCCTGAGAGCTTTCGAACAAATTCTCTAAATTCTTGCAAGATTCTAACTAGATTTCTACTTTTATCTAATGAAACTACTTTTCTATACTAATAAACTAGCAATTTTATAACTTTTGGTACTAAATAGACGATATTAAATGTTATATAATAGCTTTAATTTATTTTATTTTATTTGAAGAATGGCATAATTTTCTATTATATAAAAATATTTTAAGTTTTTTTTTTGTTGTACGCTTTTTTTTTCTCGGGCCCACGCTTTTTTTGCGCCTTGCGCCTAGGCCCCAGGTGATGCCTATGCGCCTTGAGTGCGCTTAACGCCTTTAATAACTATGCTTTTACGTTTGTAAACATAATTTATATGGTTCTGTTTCAAGCAATTTCGAATAAAGGGAAATCATCTTTATACGGTTTAGGCTGCGAAGCACAACTTTTTATTTTGTTTAATTAACAAGCTCCAATTTACAAAATGATGTGTTCAACCCTTTGTCTTTTACACAACTTATCAAGCTTTTGAAAGTGAATTTGTATATGCAATTCATTTATGTATAACTCAACTACAAACCCAAGTGTGCTTAGTCAAGCATGCCATAACCATCCAGTATTTAAAAAGGTATCGATGGTACATAAGACCTAAATCATTTTATTTTAAAAGGTATAAAATCGCTGAAATAATATAATGTTTCTATTCAGTATTCACATTTGACGCGCTAATTGTTTCATCATATGAAACTTAAAAAAATACCAACAAAAAGGTTTTGGTCCAACCTGGCCCCTTCCAGCCCGAGTTCTGACCTGCCCGTTTGCCACCTTTACCAATGTGCGGTTTCTTTTGATGACGATCTCTTGTATCAATCTAACTTGCTCTGTTTTTATGTATATGTAGATGGATGAAGTACTTGCTTCAGTTGCAGAGACCATAAAAAACTTTGCTGTTATATACTTGGTGGACATCACAGAAGTACCAGACTTCAACACAATGTATGAACTCTATGACCCGTCAACTGTAATGTTCTTTTTCAGGAACAAACATATCATGATTGATCTCGGTACTGGTAACAACAACAAGATCAACTGGGCCATGAAGGACAAACAAGAGTTCATAGACATTGTTGAAACTGTCTACCGTGGGGCCCGGAAGGGACGTGGGTTGGTAATTGCACCCAAAGATTACTCCACCAAGTACCGCTACTAAACTCATTCGGGTGAGAGTTTCTGTGGATTTGAACTGTGTATTGGAAGATTTAAAACTGGCTGTGACTTTTGAATTGTTATAACATGTGTGTAATTGTCGTCTTGTGAAACTATGTTCTGAGATTTAACAACTTTGCTTAAATCATAATGTGTGACGATAAGAAGTTGGATAATGACTAAAGGGCAAATGAAACTCAGTCTGAATCGTTAAAACCAACTAATCGAATTGAAACAGCTTGACTGGACCATGACTCCTTAAGGTCAAGATTCATGGTTGGGACCGAACCATGGAACCAGATCCAGCTTTAAGTGTGGTTTCAATCTGGTTTTGCATATTTGCACTCATTCCAATGTTGTGTGTTCTAATAGATGTATATGCATGAAAACTGTTTAATTTGTGTTTTATTACCAGTTGGCTGTTCCAAAATTGATTAAAACATAATTTAATGCTTAAAATATATAGTTTGTTTATATAAACACATTATATTGTTATCTTATTTAATAGTTATTGAATGAATGGGTAACCCCCGATATCTTTTGGGTCGATCGAAAGCCGGAGCACATGAGGTCGGTTCACCCAATGCCGTGACGCATGTAGTAAAGCTATGTGTACCGATAGGAGAATATTCCATACCGGTTTATTACATCACATTTACTCTCTCCCTCTCTTTCCAAAAAGACGTCTACTAACTTTCACGTTGAATCGGTCCCAACACAGAGACTTTCCTTATGTAGCGAGACAATGATTTTGAATGTATGAGCTATGTTTGTTGTGCTAAAGGTTTTAATCTTAGCCGATCTTCTTATATAGAATTTTGTTTGTTAACTTGTACAAGTTCCATTCTAACTGCACACATATATCTTGAATATGTCTTACCTGTAAACTTGTAGTATGCTAGTCCAGTAACCAAGTAAGTGGATAATGTGATAGCAAAATATTTGGTTTTAAGTGTGAATTACTCAATGTTTTAAAAACCGGTTTTTAAATCATACCGGGATGGCTTTAAAAATGGTTCAACCGGTAGAACCGGGTTGTACCGGGTGGTTCAATCGGATGAACTAGTTAACTCTATAATTTCATAGAGATACATACGTACATGAATTATATTGACATAACTTATCAGTTTTAATTTTTTTCACTAACATAATAAATTATAATATAACTATTATCATATCCTCTTTCTTTTTCAAGTTTTAAAAATACATATATGGATAGAGAGATGCATCGAATTGCTTTCACTTTTTAACCCACTTATGGATCTATTTACTATCAGATTATTTTACTGAAATAAGTAAAACTACCGATGAAAATGGAATTGGAAGCATGATGAAGATGGAGTGATGAACCGATGAAGATGGAGCTGAATCTTGTGGATGAAGTGATGTACCATAAGTGATGATGGTTTTGAATGTCGATCGATGGTATATGTATCTAATGAAACTCTGGAATACTAAAAACCCAAACCAAAATAAACATGGGCTAGTACCGGTATTACGGTTCAAACCGGTATACCGGATTTTACCGCCGGTACGAATCTTATGCCGTTTCAGTTATTTACCGGGGTGTTTCGTACCGGATTTGCATCCGAAACCGGTAATACCGGTATAACCGGCCGGTATTTACCGGTTTTTAAAACACTGGAATTACTTGTATTGTTAGGGGATAAACTAGTATAATTGCTTTTGTAGCAATAAGTGGGGAAGTGGTAGTTTAAAGGTGTCGAGAAGTCAATTATATTGTCTTTAGAACATCCACAATAAGAAAGAATAAAAACACTATAGAAACGTGTTAAGTCGGTTGCTACGTCTAAGAACATAAAAAAACTCACTCAAATAAAGAAATTTAAAAACATTACCATATCATTACCCATTTTTTTAACTTCTCTGTTGTCTCTCTATCTATGTATTGAAAATTACAAGGACAAGGGAGCCCACCCTTTTGTTGGTTTTGTATAAGAACATTCTCAAAAAGCTAGACCACAACTAGAGGAGCCACAATAACAAAAAATGGATCATGTGGAAAAATGGGTAAAAACAATGTTCAAAAACACATTATTGTGGATGCTCTTAGATAGTTACGCGTATGTGGCACGACTTTGGAAACTTAGCCAAGTCATAAAGTTTCTAAAGTGTCCAGAGTAATAGATTTTAAGCTCTTTAAGGCATCATTAAATGTTGTGCAAAAATACTAGGAACCTACAAAACTAAAGTTAGACGTCTGGGATTGGAATATATAAAAGCGGTCCATACACAATCAAGGCAATAGGCCGTGCTAGAGACAACTTGGACGGATCAACTACTAACCATCCTCATTCAACTCAAGGTGTATATATCTTTAAAGTGGTTTGCCTTTTGGGGTTAAACTAAAATATCCATTTAGCTTTCACAGATTGTGTTTGATGATTTTTTTGAATGACAAGTAACACACTCTCTAAGTCTATTACTAAATTACTCCTTTTTTGGACAACCATGTGACTTGAAGCCTGGCCATATGGAAAAGCCTTATCCAACTATGTGGTTTGTGTGATGGGTATGTAGTAAATTTCAAGTTAATTTAATTCCATGCAAGTTGTTTAACTTAATTATCCATAATTGGGGTATTTTTAAGTTGATGGCTTCTTAGTATGATTAAGTTTTTTAATTAAAGACTTGAAAATAGTTCATACAAATATGCACAACTTTTTTTATAGTGGTTGTGTCTGGATGTATGCATTGAGAATGGTTATTGCAACTTGATTAATCATATTAAGATCACTAGATGCTTAAAGTTAGGGACATGAAATTATACGTTTATCGCTAATCAATATCCTTAAGAACTCTTTAGGTGCATTTCTAGATATGTTTATTTTGACCCTAAGGTGTTTGAGAATGCTTATTATTGAATACTTAAGTGTGCACTTTTTTTTTCAGGGCATATACGGAGGTACACATATACGTGGTTTGAGCTCATCTCGACAAAAAGCTCGAAACGAGCAAGCCTGAATGAGCTCTAGCCGGCTCTCAAGCCTAAACGAGACCACTATTTATATATTTTTTAAATAATAGTAATAATAACTACTATTTATAAATGTATGAAAAATAACTAAATTATATAAAAAATAATAATCATAATTAATATAAATTAATTAATAAATATTAAACGAGCCGAGCTCGAGCTTTAGAAACAAAGCTTGAATCGAGCCGAGCTTGAGATAAGTTAAACGAGCTCGGGTTCGGATAGTTTGCACCTCTAGTTCTTAGGGGTTCCAAGGGGGTAGCGCCATAGTTATTAAAGCGAGCGCCTAGGCGCAAATAAGGCCCCGGGCCCAACAAATCGCCCTGAGTGCGCCTCACGCCCTTAATCGTCAGGTTAGTTCATAATCTTCTGCATAGTTATTAAAGTGAGCGCCCAGGCGCGCCTAGGCGCAAATAAAGCCCCAGGCCCAACAAGTCGCCCTAAGTGCGCCTCGCGCCTTTAATAACTATGGGCAGCGCCCCGGAGCACAGGGTCTAAGGGGTAGAGTTGCTTCCTTAAAAATTCATTAGAATTTTAATTTTCTAGCTATTGATTAATAATATCCCAAGACCATATTCCATACCGGTTTATTACATCGCATTTACTCTCTCCCTCTCTTTCCAAAAAGACCTCTCCTTTCACGTCGAATCGGTCACACAGAGACTTTCCTTATGTAGCGAGACAATGGTTTTGAATATGTGAGCTATCTTAGCCGATCTTCTTGTATAGAATTTTGTTTGTTAACTTATACGAGTTCCATTTTGACCGCACACATATATCTTGAATATGTGTCTTACTGTAAACTTGTAGTATGCTAGTCCAGTAACCAAGTAAGTGGATAATGTGATAGCAAAATATTTGGTTTTAAGTGTGAATTACTTGTATTGTTAGTGATAAACTAGTATAATTGCTTTTGTAGCAATAAGTGGGTAAGTGGTAGTTTGAAGGTGTTTAGAAGTCAATTATACTGCCAGATAGCAATAAGTGGATAAGAGTGCCGCCCAGCAGAGTATTTCATTGGAATAATTAGGTCCCGAAGAAGTGGCAATCGTGGCATGGAGAGCGGAGATGGAACGTTTACCGACCAAGTGTGCATTATCAATCCGGAATATACCGGTCCAAAATCAGGTGTGTACGTTATGTGGCGAATATGAAGAGACTAGTGAACATCTATTCGTTTCGTGTCACTTCGCTCGGATCATATGGCAGAGCCTCGCGAGTTGGTGTAAGATACCTCCGATTATAGCGTTTGACGTCAAAGATTTATTAATTCTGCATGGGTTTAGCCCGGGTTCGAGGAAAAAGAAAAAAACATTATACGCCGTTGTATTGGTATCATGTTGGTGTATTTGGAGAATGAGAAATGAGGTCGTATTCGGCCAAGTAATACCAAGCACAACGAAGGTTTTGGACGAGGTGAAATCAATGGCATACTTGTGGGTTAAAAATCGGTCAAAGGAGGGGAGGTCGGGTTTCCGCGCATCTAGGAGAGCCAAGGGGCTGGCGGCGGTTGGTAGTCGACCTTGGCTACAACGCCCGGTGTCACGGTGGTTGGCACGCCGTTCCTTGCCGTTCAAAAAAAATGATCACTAGATGCTTAAAGTTAGGGACATATAATTATACGTTTATCACTAATCAATATCCTTAAGAACTCTTTAGGTGCACTTCTAGATATGTTTATTTTGACCCTAAGTTGTATTGAGAATGCTTATTAACCTCCCCCACCCTCACCAAATGAATACACTTGGATGAATAGACTTTGAAAAGTAAAAGTGTATCCCTTAGGTAAAACTTTATCTCTGAGCCATCCAAACTTGTTGGCCATCAAAGCCAAGTAGCCACCGTAGCCATCATATATGCAAAAGTCTTATAGGCAACCATCCCTTTTATCAAATGCATTTTTTTTCTTCTTTCACCTATGTGTGAGCCAATGTTGGCTCCATTTGAACGCTTGATAGTGCTAGAATAGTAGTAGCATATAAACATTGGATTCTTTTTTTTTTTTTTTTTTTTTTTTGGGGGGGGGGGGGGGATTGGTTTGAAAACATTGAAACTTGAAAATGTTATTGAACACTTAAGTGTGCACTTTTTTTTTTTGGCAAATACGGAGGTGCATATACGTGGTTTGAGCATTCAATGCTCACACCTGTTCTTGTTGTGCTTGGTCATTTGATTTGACTCAAATACATCAGACAACACTCTTTACGTAGACACCATACTGTTTAACAATCCTTTAGCAAACATCCAGGTGTGTAAAATGATGTCCTTCCTCAAGATATCAATACTTCAAGTTTCGCGTTGAACAATGACGTAGAATTTTTCTTAAACAACTCATAGGTGCACATGCGATACGCATACCATTCAACATTCATGTTTACCATTTAGCCATAAAAATAGTTTCCATTATTACATTTTCATACCCACGTAATAGTACCATTTCGTCGTTAGTTTACATATTGCGTATTTAAGAACATATGTAGACATATTGTTAGTTAATGAAGGAACATGAATATTAACTTTATTTTTATAATAATATATATAGCTTTTTATTATTTTTTATTTAATATATCATAATATTTTATTATTATATTTACTTTTGATAACATAATTTTAATTTTTTTTCCTTTGTTAAAACCATATATTTCCTTTATCGTTTTTTAATAATTCTTTTTTCTTTTTTTTAAACATATATTAATTTATCAATTAATTTGATACTTCTTTAATAATTTGCGTTTATAACTTTTTTCTAAAAACTTAAGTACGTAGTTGTGCTTGATTTTTTTCCCTCGACATTCTGTTATAAGTTTTGTTAAAAACAAAGTTGTACTCAAAATAAAATATTTATTTGGTATCATAAAATGGTATGATGATAAACTAAACCGATTTAATGGTTTGGCTTTCTAAACAATATGCTTTATTTTCAAATCACGTTTGTTTTACATTATCATTTGCTCGGTTTCGCCGCAACGCGAGACGTAAAAAAACGAGTATTAATTTAAATGAAAACAAGCAGAAAATTGAAGCAATTTATTGCAATCTTGTTCTTTATCTATATTTTAGAGTTTATTCCACTCAATGGGTCACTTGGGAGATTCATCATCTTGAATCGGTCTTCTATCAACAACCCACATATTACTTGTTGTATCCAATATAAGTATCAAATGGCCTTTGACCTAGCGGCAGGGATGAGAAAATGGTATCGGGTACCGGTTTGGAACCAGTACCGAATTTTCCAAACCGACTCGATTTTCGGCACCGATATTTTGCGTTTTCGGTACTAGTATTTACCGGTTTTTTCCTTCAAATAACAGTGCGTACCGATACCGAACCGTCATATTAGGTATTTTTAGTATCAGTACCGGTATCGATTTTTTTTGGATTTTCGATACCAGTTGGTACCGAGCTTATCCCTGGCTAGCGGGTCGTAGACATGTAAAAAGGTGCCCACATTGTGGGTGGATTTGAAGTTGTGATGGAAGTTGAAGGGTAGAAACGAAAATACAAGTATCAAAAATTTGTAAAAAGGTGCTGAGATTTTGGTGATCCAAAATTAGAAGCAGAGGGTTAGTTTTCTTGAGCAAGGGTTCAACTGTCGTCTCTCATCTTCCTTATTCGCACACTCACTCACTGCGAGTGAGTGTTAGGGTTCCAGATGATCCTAACCCATGGAGCACTCCGCCCGTATCCTTCTTGCCTGACCCGTTTATCCCGCCTGACCCGACACCTAAACCTATCTTTCCCAAACAAGAACCCATTTTCGATTTCAGTTTCCAGGTATGCAAGCTCCCAATTCAGCCCCATTCTTTCAGTTTCTCACCGGCATTCGATTTCATGTGAGTTTTATTTCAGTACTTGTTTAATTTTGTTTCCTATGTACCGCATATGATCCGTGATTTTGACGGTATCTGTGTATAATTAGGTATTTTCACCGTTGTTGTTGATTAATTTAGTGCAATGGGATTGACTTGCTGGCTAAGGTGTTTAGTAATATACATTAAACAAGTTAGGATAGCCCGAAGCGCATACTTGATGGAGTTTGTTAGTATTGTAGGTTCTTACTTCTTAGTAGCAATTTTTTAAAAACCAGTTTTTAAGTCGTACCGGGTTAGACTAAAAAATGGTTGAACCGGTTGTACCGGGCGGTTCAACCGGGTTGACTAATTAACCCTGTAAATCCATAAAATACAAGTTCAAGTAAAAAATAAATAAATAAATAAAAAAAATCCAAAACTACATCACTCCATGATAAAAATATTCCAAAAGTTAATCCATAATAAAAAAAAATAATCCAAAATTTCACTATCGGTATCTTTTTGGGCGCTAAGTTTTCCTAAGAAGGTAAATTGTCACTTTTTATGGCTCACAAGAAATTAAAAGTCTAAATTTGAACCTTTGGCCCGGTACCGGTATACCTGTTTAAACCGGTATAACCCAATTTATCGGCGGTACATTTACCATTCTCTCAGTTTACCAATATGATTCGTGCCGGTCAAGCTTCCGATATCTGATTTAACCGGTTCAACTGGCCGGTACAGACCGGTTTTTAAAACCTTGCTTAGTAGTGGTGTAAATGAACCTAGCTACTCGTGAGCTACTTGAGCTCACCTCGACAAAAAGCTCGAAACGAGCAAGCCTGAATGAGCTCTAGCCGGCGCTCAAGCCTAAACAAGACCACTATTTATATATTTTTTAAATAATAGTAATAATAATTACAATTTATAAATGTATGAAAAATAACTAAATTATATAAAAAATAATAATCATAATTAATATAAATTAATTAATAAATATTAAACGAGCCGAGCTCGAGCTTTAGAAACAAAGCTTGAATCGAGCCGAGCTTGAGCTTTCATAAGTTAAACGAGCTCGGGCTCGGATAGTTTGCACCCCTAGTTCTTAGGGGTTCCAAGGGGGCAACACCATAGCTATTAAAGCGAGCGCCTAGGCGCAAATAAGGCCCCGGGTCCAACAAATCGCCCTGAGTGCCTCGCGCCTTTAATCTTCAGGTTAGTTCATAATCTTCTGCATAGTTATTAAAGTGAGCGCCCAGGCGCGCCTAGGCGCAAATAAAGCCCCGGGCCCAACAAGTCACCCTGAGTGCGCCTCGCGCCTTTAATAACTATGGGCAGCGCCCCGGAGCACAGGGTCTAAGGGGTAGAGTTGCTTCTTTAAAAATTCATTATAATTTTAATTTTCTAGCTATTGATTAATAATTCGGTGGAAAATTGGCTCCAACTTTGAGAGGCATTTTGACTTTCAAAATGAAAACTGCTTAAGAGTAGTTAGCGGCCCCAACCCTAAATTCGAAATACCTTTAAGTTGGTTGGATGCTGGTTCACGGATTTCATATAGATCTCCACACCTGTTTTTAAAGAACTTCGGTTCTAAGTTTTATCTGATTGGAAAATTCGAGTGAACCATCAAATTGTTTCAATCTGAAAGTGTTACACACGACTCTCAAAATAATCCGGTTTTGTTCCAAGTCCCCAACAATTGTTTTAATTGAAAAGTTGCAACATTTGTAACCATATATGTATCTTCATATATCGCGTTACGTAGGGGTGTAAACAAGCCTAGAGGCTCGAGAGCTACTCGTGATCGGCTCGGTTAAAAGCTCGAACGAGCCGAGCCTTAACGAGCCCATACAAAATTTATATTTTTTTATATATAATATATTAATAAAGATGATAACATTGATGAGCAGAGCTAGAGCCGAGCTTTGGCTCGTCTAAGCGATGTTGAAGTGAGCTCGAGCCGAACTTTTAGCTCGTTTAAGGTTGTTCTTAAAATAGTTCGAGCCGAGCTCGAGCTTTGGATTTTACTCGCGAGCCGAGCTCGAGCTCAAAAAAGTAGGCTCGAACCGAGCCGAGCTCGAGCTCGACCTTCATAAAAACCTAACGAGCCGAGCTCGAGCCTGGTCGAGCTCGGGCTCGGCCCGGCTCGTTTACACCCCTAGCGTTACGTATGTACAATTTATCGATTATTTAAGCTGTATATTTCTGTCCAAACACCTCCTATAAATTTTGTTTTGCGGGGCATACATTTTGCATTTGTGATTGTATGCTAAGTTCTATAATACTAGTGGTGTAAAATAAAACTATTACAATTGTTGAAAAGGTGTACAAAAAGGAGATCAAGTATCTGTTGAGCAACCAGAAATCATATTTATGGGGACAGGAACCAGTGAAGGAATTCCACGAGTGAGCTGCCTTACTGATCCCTTAAAGAAATGCCCGGTAAGTATTGAACTATATTAACTCGTATATAAAAACATGTGGGATGTTAAAAAAAATTGTGTGTGTGCGTGTGTTTTTTTTTTTTTTTTTTTTTTTTTTTTCCAATATGAGTTTCTCAATGGCTTTTCAGGTTTGTGCAAAAGCTGTGGAACCCGGAAATAAGAATAGGAGACTTAATACAAGCATCCTTATTCGTTTTCCGAAACCTTCTGGCACATGTAACATACTTATAGATGCTGGCAAGTATGTAAAATATGTTTTCATCAAATGACTGCCCATACGTTTATGAAATGATATAGAAGAGAAGATATTTCATGCTTGCATAGTGCAATTGCATTTCTTAGATTAATCTCTTTAGCATCTTAGGGGCTGTTTGGTAACTTCTGAATGGTTAAGTACTGAACCAGTAAGAGGTCTGAACTATTAAGTGCTGAACCGGTAAAAGGTCTGAACCATTAAGAGCCAGTATAATGCTTAACCGTTTAGAGGCAATGCTTGACCAATTCAGACTATAGGTCTTAACCATTCTGACTCAGTATAATGTTTAACCATTCAGAGGCAAATGTCTGAACCATTCAGACATCTGCTCACGAAACAAACAATCTGAACCATTAAGAGCCAGTATAATGCTTAACCATTTAGAGGCAACCAATTCAGACTATAGGTCTTAACCATTCTGACTCAGTATAATGTTTAACCATTCAGAGGCAAATGTCTGAACCATTCAGACATCTGCTCACGAAACAAACAATCTGAACCATTAAGTGTTGAACCAGTAAAAGGTCTGAACCATTAAGAGCCTCATTAAGAGCTAAACAAACAACCCCTTATTCACATGAACTATTGTCACCAGCTATATGTGGCAAAATGCACAGTCTGGGTTACGGGATTAGGGACAGAACGGACTTTTTTTTGGGATAATGTAAAAGAACTACTAAAGTATGATCCACTTATTTTTTAGTTAAGCACATTAGGAGGCTGTCCAACCCTTAACTTAAGTATGCTATTGATGACTTTTAAATCGTTTGGCCCGTTTCTTTAACAAAAGGATACAAGTCAATTTGACCATCTTAGAGGATTGAACCGTTTCATTTATTCTTTTTTTCATCTTACAGGTTCTTTTACCAAAGTGCTCTCCGTTGGTTCCCTACTTATGGGTAATAACGCTGTCACCCGTTTTCTCTTACATATTTTTGCTACAAGAATACTAAAGACTTTTTAACCTCTTGAATTTTCAGGATAAGAACAATAGATGCAGTTGTAATAACTCACTCTCATGCTGATGCAATTGGAGGTTTCATCATTAAACTTTTTCGTATTAGTTTTACATCATCATAGTAATAATTTTGCCAACTGAAGTTGGTTGTTACGCCTTTTAGGTTTGGATGACCTTCGTGACTGGACAAACAACGTCCAACCACATATTCCTATCTATGTAGCTGAGCGTGACTTTGAGGTGCAAAGTTAACTCTCGTCGAATCGTTGATTTTCAAATAATGAACATATTACATAAGTAGTGACAATAAGTTGATGTTTTTGTAAATTAATTACAGGTGATGAAAAAAACACATTATTATTTAGTAGACACGAGTGTTGTCACACCTGGAGCTGCAGTCTCAGAGCTGCAATTTGATATCATACATGAAAAACCATTCATTGTACATGATCTTAAGGTTCGAATTCACTTTCTTGATTTTCTTGAATGATTCTTCTATGTGTTCTTACCCAGATACATGATAATTTGATTATAAGATGTTATGATCAGTGGGGAAGCTTGACGTTTTCGACAGGGGGGTCGAAAACGTATATACCCAAAAATTTCTATACGAAAACTACATATATAACACTACAGCTGAATGGTTTTAGTGATGAAGTTTGATGTCTGGTGCTAAGTAGTTAATGTTGTGAATGATAATCAAAGAACTTAATTTTATTGATAATCCTTGGCATAAAACCTAGAAAACAAGCCTTTATTTATAGGCATTACAATGAGAAATAAAAAGGAAATATTTAAATATAGAGACGATGTCAAGAATCCATTATTTTTCTAAACTTATTTTTTCTTTTCCTAACACTCCCCCTCAAGTTGAATTATGGGATATCCATGATTCAACTTGGATTGGTTTTGAGGCTACCGCCTTTCGACATGGCAGCCAATTTTGGGTTTTGGTTTTGGGTTCCCCTCAAGTCGAAAAACAACTTGGCCATTTGGGTTTTGGCATTTGGTTTTGATTTGGGTTTTTGGTTTTTGGGTTTTGGGTTTTGGTTTTGGGGTTTTGGTTCTTTTTGGGTTTTGGTTTTTTTTTTTTTTGGGTTTTGGTTTTGGGATTTTGGTTTTTTTTTTTTTTTTTTTTTTTTTGGGTTTTGGTTTTTTGGGTTTTTTTTTTTTTTTTTTTGGTTTTTTTTGGTTTTTCTTCCTTTTTTTCTTGGACCATAATACTTCGACTTCTAGGATGCTCAGTGCCACGTCCATCCATCCTGATCTTCAACCTCAGATATGCCTTCATTTTGAGCACTAATTACTTCTTTAGAGACATTACTGCCGCCATCCTTCTCATCGCTGTTGTTACCAATGGCAATGACAACTTTCCCCTCTTGATTCGGATTCTTAGTTTTGTGGTTGTCACTCCACCAGTCAGGAAAACCCACGATTTTAAAGCACTGCTCTTTGGTGTGTCCCCTCATATCACAGTGACTACATTTCAGTTTGGATTTGTCGACTCGGGATGATGACCTTCCAGTGAAGTCTGACCGCCGCTGTCCCTTCGTGATTAACCCCTGTCCATCAATTTCAGTGATTTCGCCAGCGACAAGCCCCGCTGCCACGCCGGACTGAGAAGTTTCAGAGATGGTACCAAGGATTCCTTGATGTGCCATCTCCTTCCTTACAGCTGCGTAGGCTTGCTCAACCGAGGGAAGGGGGTCCCACCGAAGGATTTCTCTTTTGACTGGGTCAAATTTCCTATCAAGAGCATTCAGGAATTGAAATAATTTTTGTTCAGACCTGATATTGTTATATGTTGCTATGTCAGCAGAGCAGGTCATTGGATTCGGATCCCTTCGATCTATTTCTCCCCAAATGCCTTGTAACTTGATCCAGAAATCTTCAACAGCGGAGCCGTTTTGCTTGAGTTCGTTTGCTTTGACGTGTAAATCGAAGGTTTGAAGTTTATCTTTCCCACTGCTATATGTAACCACCAATGCGTCCCACAACGCCTTCGCAGTGGGAAACTCGGTGAGGTTACCGGCTAACCCTGGTTCAATGTTCTGTATGAGCCACGAGAACACAACTAGGTCGTCCTGTTCCCACTGCTCGTATTGTTCATCTGACGGATCTGGTTGGGCAGGTTTTCCTGTAATATGGCTCAACAGGCTTTTAGATTTCCCCCCTATAGCGACTCGAATCATTCGAGCCCATAGAGCGTAATTTTGACTATTCAGCTTGATACCGATCTTCAGGCTATCGGATAAGGTCTGTTTTGGTGTTTGAAATGGGGTATTAAGGTTGGTTCGAAGAAGATTTGCAAGTTGAATTGCGAGATCGTCATTGTTAGTACGGTTGCTTGGGCTATCATCTCCTGACATGGCAGCTGTGTAAACGCTGGACACTTAAATCCGCCAACAAACTGAGTGACTTAAATCCGCCAACAAAACGACGCCCGAGAATGACGTTCGCTTACCGGCGTATTTATCAAATACGTCGGGCAACTTGAACTCGCGTTCAAGATTTAAATCCGCTCGTTTTTTCAACTTCGCTACCGAACTTTAACAAATTCGCTCGGAAGGCAAACAAATTCGCTATCTTCGCTGACTTGTCTGAGTTCGCTGACTAGGGTTCGCTGAATCCAAAAATTCTGCCGCCACCACTATAATGACTTCTAGATAGGTCGATTAGGGTTTCTGACTTGTACCACAGATTCTTGTCGGCTCCTTGATACAAAAACCAGCCGCCACGTGATGCTAATGATTGGAGTTGTTGATTATTAGATGACTTTTGTGCTCCTTCAAATCCAAGTTGAAGCCTTCACATCCAAGTGGCTGTTCCCAATGTTTGACTTTTGTGCTCCTCTTCACGTGATTTTGGCTCCCTCTTTGTTTCCTTCTGCCGTGAGATGATGATTGGTGTTTTCTAGGTTTTGGCTTTGATTTGTTGGATTTTTTATGGTTTGAGTTTGGATTGAATGGGTAAACACACCAAGGATCAGAAACTCTGCTCTGATACCATGTTGTGAATGATAATCAAAGAACTTAATTTTATTGATAATCCTTGGCATAAAACCTAGAAAACAAGCCTTTATTTATAGGCATTACAATGAGAAATAAAAAGGAAATATTTAAATATAGAGACGATGTCAAGAATCCATTATTTTTCTAAACTTATTTTTTCTTTTCCTAACAGTTAATGCGGTAAAATATCGGATATCGGTCAAGGACCGATATTTGAGATATCGGTAATCGCGGTGGTATATCGGTAATTTTAATATCCTGCTGAATTTATATATATAGCAATTCAACACCAACAATTTAGTATACTCTCCTACCATTAACAAATTAACCTTTTGCAACTTGCAAAACACTAACAATTGTAGCAAGTAGGAACTGATTAAGACTTATCACACTATCATTTAACATTAACAATTAACAAAAGTCTTAATAACACTAATAATTGAAAGACGAATGCTAGAACTAAAAAGGTATTGATATTAGGAAAATCGGTGATATATTGGTCAATATCGCCGATATTATCAGTACCGATATTCTGACCGATATTTTGCACCGATATCTCACCAGGGGACCGATAACCAATATATATCGGTGATATATCGCGATATTAACTACATAGGTCTCGTGACCAAATTAGAATTGAAGTGAAAATATGTTGCTATTTGGTGTGTTTCTCCTAAAAATATGGAAATTTAAATATTTCTATTTCAGGTGTGTGTACTAATATAAGAGAATATGCGTGAAAGGGTTTTAGACTTTAGTGTTAGGGATATATATATATATGGTTTATGGTACCTTATTATAATGCGGTCATTTGTGTTTTGTGTCGTCAGTTTACTCCACTACCAGTGTGGCATGGCCGTAATTACCGTTCACTTGGCTTCCGCTTTGGCAACGTTTGTTACATCAGGTAAGATGAGTATCAAGTTAAGTTTAGAAAGTATATAAAAAACCATATCGAAGATTGCAACTTCGGTCGTGCCTTCCACGTTCTGTAAATTTATTAAATTGTCACTGCATCTTACATCTGATCTGAAATTTTCTTTTACTTGTTGCAGTGATGTTAGTGAAATACCTGATGAAACTTATCCCCTTTTAAGAGACTGTGAAATCCTTATAATGGTAATTAAATTAAATACCCCCCCCCCCCCCTCTCTGTTTTTTGGCATCTTATCATGATATATTATGTTTATGTGTTTTCAGGATGCATTAAGGCCAGATCGATCCTCTTCAACACATTTTGGACTCCCAAAGGTTTTGAATTTCATAAAACTTTTTGCAGTGTTTTCATCAATATGTTGTTAATGTCGGTTTTAATACCAGGCTTTGGAAGAAGTAAGAAAAATCAAGCCAAAAAGAACCCTTTTCACAGGTAATTTTGTTTTTCCAGTTGTTCGTCTTTCCAACCTGCCAAAAGATCGAATCTTTTACACAAAAAACACTTATAAATTTTGTTCAGTTTGATCATAGAAAGGAGACTTCTAATCAAGGGTGGAAAAAAGAGCGGGTTGGGTAACAGGCCAAAGTATCTGATAAATAAAATATAAAGATCTATTGATTGTGCGTTGACATGTAGAAAATGAAAAAAAAAAAAAACGCCATTTTATCGGTTTTCATGTAATAAGCTGCTATCAGGCAAAAATTTACAGCATGTTACCATCATTGCAAATTTTTATAGTTGGTTGCTAGAATCAAGAATGAGCTTATAGTTAATTGTTTATACGTAAATGGGTTGTAATTGCCACGCAAAATTCATACAGATCTTTCGTTTATGGAAAAATTACAAGTTTTGTCCTTTATCTTAACACCACTTATCAGGCGGTGTCCTTTTTAACGAATTTTGACAAGTTTTGCCCTTTACAAGGAATTTTGTTGCACATTTTGTCCTTTAGACTTAACACAGTTACATTTCTTGTTAAATCTTGTCACCCAAGGGTATTTTAGTCTTTTTACCCATTTATTTCAAGAGTCGACCCTAAAATATTTTGTTCTATTTTTTTAAATAATATTAAACAAATGGGTAAAAAGACTAAAATACCCTTGGGTGACAAGATTTAACAAGAAAATCTAACTGGGTTAAGCCTAAAGGACAAAATGTGCAACAAAATTCCTTGTAAAGGGCAAAACTTGTCAAAATTCGTTAAAAAGGACACGGCTTGATAAGTGGTATAAAACTTGTAATTTTTCCTTCGTTTATTCTTTTATAACAATATTTCTGTGTTAGGCGTAAAAATGTGCATCAATATTTCTGTTTAATCATATGATGATAATTCATTATTTGTGATTAATGCAGGTATGATGCATTTGATGGATCATGAGAAAGTGAATGAAGGTCTGTTGAAGTTGATGGAAACTGAAGGTCTTGATGTACAACTCAGTTATGACGGGCTTCGTGTTCCGATAAATTTATAAAATTTAAAGCAGTAAACTGATCATTTGTATTCATTTATAGAATCTCAATTTATTTTGGATTACTTCTGAAATAATGGTTTTGGCTCACATAATCTGCCTTATAATTTGATGGCCACCATGAGCTTATTATGATGTGCAATTTAGTGGCACTCTTGTAATTTTAAGATAGTATCATTATGTTATGAATTTTTAAATGGAATTATTTTGGTGTTATTTAACATTTTAACAGAAAGAGTAAACTGCCATTTTGGTCCCTTAGGTTTGGTCACTTTTGCCACTTTAGTTCAAAACTCAAATCTTTTGTATCTGGGTCCTTGTGGTTTCAGTTTTATTGTCATTTTGGTCCAAAAATGAAATCAGATCATATTTGTCTTATAAAATCCTGCAATTTTGTCTTTTTCCTCAGGGGCAAATCAGGTCATATTTGTCTTATAAAATCTAGTATTTATTTATAAACCATCACTAGTGCTCTAGTGGTGGCCACAGGTATTTAAGTTCCACTTATGGTGGGCCCGGATGAGTTTTCCCCTCAAGGTCTCAAGTTCGAGTCTTGATGATAGGGGTTTCTCATTGAGGGGTTTAAATTGGGGATCTATTGTGCGAGGGGGCTCTCTAGCGCGGACCCGGTTAAGACAACGTATGCTAGACCTCCCGACATTCGCGAATAATTCACACCTTTCAAAAAAAAGTATTTATTTATAAAAAAAAAAAGAAATTACCATTTTGCCCATGAGGAAAAGGACAAAATAGCAGGATTTTATAAGACAAATATGACCTGATTTCATTTTTGGACCAAAATGACAATAAAACTGAAACCACAGGGACCTAGATGCAAAAGGTTTGAGTTTTGAACTAAAATGACAAAAGTGACTAAACCACAGGGACCAAAATGGCAGTTTACTCTAACAAAATTTTAAGATAGCATTATCCTTATAAAAATTGCTTATCTAATTGTGTTTTATAATACTTTAAAATAAAAAAAAATTGCTTATCTAATTGTATTTTATAATACTTTGAAATAAAAAAAAAGATTATTTTATACTAAGGTCTTGATCTTGGTATATACAGTTGTAATAATCAAATAATACTTAATTTAATTATTATTTTTTTGAAATGTGTGAATTATTCGCGAATATTGGGAGGTCTAGTATACGTTTTAACCGGGTCCGTGCTAGAGAGCCCTCTCGCACAATAGATCCTCAATTTAAACTACTCAATGAGAAACCTCTATCATCTAAATTCGAACTTGAGATCTGAAGGGGAAAACTCATACGGGCTCACCATAGGTGGAACTTAAATACCCGTGGCCACCACTAGAGCACTAGTAAGTTTATATAATTTTGTTTAATTTAATTAAATATTTGAAGTTTATATAATTTAGTAATAGAAAAAAACATGTTTGAATATATAAATGAATGAATGAATTGAAAGGTGGTGATTTTTTTCTCCAGCCAGCTCATATAAATATATCAATGATCAATGTAGGCCCATCTACTTTTGAATACCCGTGAACTCTATGTTGCACAAATATATAGATCACCTATATGGACCATTACGAATTATTAATGGGACCGAGCTCAGGGATGTTTACAGCAGATTATTGGACCTTAATTATATATATTTTTGTAGCAAAAGTAAGATTCAGATTAACTTTTTAGGGGATTTGTAGCTTAAATCAGTAGTGCTCTAATATAAAATCAACTAACTAGATCACACTAAATTTGATTTCGTATTACAATTGACTTATAAATAAGATATAGAGTTAAATGCCATTTTAGTCCCTGTGGTTTGAGTCATTTTGCCAGTTTAGTCCAAAGGTTTCATTTTTAACCTGTGGGTCCAAAAAGGTTTCACAGTTGCCATTTTAGTCCACTGGGTTAACTTCATCCATTTTTTCTGTTAACGAGAAGGCCAATTCGGTCATTTTATATGCAATTCTGTTAACTAGAAGGGCAATTCAGCCATATAAATGACCGAATTGGCCTTCTCGTTAACAGAAAAAATGGATGAGATTAACCCAGTGGACTAAAATAGCAACTGTGAAATCTTTTTGGACCCACAGGTTAAAAATGAAACCTTTGGACTAAACTGGCAAATTGGCCCAAACCACAGGGACTAAAAATGGCATTTAACTCTAAGATTATAAACTGAATAGTACTAAAAATTGATCCTCATTTTGGACCATGATATAGTTTATGGTTTGGATTTGAACTTTTGTAACATCAACATTTAGTTCATAAAATGTTTTTTTTTTTAGCATCCTAGAAACCATGTGCACGGCTTATTGGGTTTACACATCACACACATAACGGGAGACATTACAAACTAATACTTATAATCTCACTACTAGTTAACATACTGAAAATTATGAAATTCTAAACCTGCAAAATCCTAACGACTTGATTTCTCCGATAATTATAATATCTTCAATCGTTAATACCACTTTTGTCGGAGAAAATCTTCTCGTTTCTAACTTTCCATATGCTCCAGCACGCTATGCTAATAAGCCCATGAACCCCTTCCTTCTTCCTTCTTACCCAATCTAGAGATCTTGTGAAGGTCCATTTAAGCTTCTTAATGAAAAACAAAAAAAAAACAAAAATAGAGGGCAATTTACACCAAGCACTAATGTATTGCCAAACAACCGAAAGCCACCATACAAGCCGATAAGAGTTGCCCCACTGATTCCAGGAAATCATCGCAAAGGACACACCTATCTGAGGGGACCGACATGTTTCTCTTCACTAAGGCCTGGCACGTAGGAATTCTATTCAACTCCGCTCTCCAAGCCAATGTGTTGCATTTCGTCGGAACCCATTTGCATCAATTTAAGACGTAGTTTTCATTATAATCCACATTTCTACTTAGAAACAACCTTCAAAGTCTCAAAATCCAGTTTTTGGGGGTTAACCCAATCAACATATTTTAAATGTTTACCACCCGTCAAAACTCCTTCATATCCATGTATATGATGTAAGATTAAATATATTATGTTTAATATTTAATCTATAGCCATCTTAATCATTTACATTATAGAGATCAAAATATATAATAACCTATTATTTAATTAGTTGGTAATTGTTGATGGACCATATTACCCTTAGTAACTAATTAGGTTTCCTCCTGGGTGCTTATATAAGGAGAATAAGGTGGAGGTTTAAGGGTTACTCAGTTTCACAATTCACACCCCATTAGATCATAACATCATTAGTTTCGGCCTCCTCTCCAAAGCCGATATCCCTTTTCGGTTTTCTTAGCACCATCATCAGTTAGCATCCTAAGGAGGAACCAAATCAAGATGACAGGCATGTCGAACTCTCTCACAGGATTCTCCTCTGCACTATCTGCTGTGACAGGTATGATTATATTGTTTTCCTTTATGCATAAACAGAACTGAACCAACATGTGGTATCAGAGCATATGTTGATTAGTCAGTTCTGTTTTCGTATCCATAATTCTGGGATTGAAACTTGGAAAACGGAATTTTTTGAAACCGTATGAACTTGACAGCCGGTTTCGAGTCATAAGAATCGACTCGAAATCATGATTTTCGATGAAAGGATTAATTGTTTGTTCACCGAATTAACTGGATCATGTTTTAACCGAAATCTGTTTGGTAAAATTATTAAAACTCAGGTTTCGGGTTCCAGAATTTTATTTTTTATGATTAGGGTTCATCATGTTTATGTGAAAATTCGAATATTCTGTTATGTTTTGGAATATGATTTGGATTATTAAGTGTTTTTCCTGATTTTGATCTAATTTTATCCTCTAAATTTTTTAGAAAACTGTTAAAAGATAAAGAGATTGAAATTTCGAAATCAGTTAACAGAATTAGATCAGCTTAAACAGGAAAGGATATCTTTTAATCCCTTAGATTTCGAATTTTCGGTTATGATATCACAATTACAGCTGTTAACGAGGTTGCTACTCGCAACCATGAGGTTGCTACTCGCAACCACGAGGTTGCTACTCGAGACCACGAGGTTGCTACTCGCAACCATAACGTCATTAGTCGAGACCATGAGGTTGCTACTCGCAACCATAACGTCATGACTCGCAACCATGAGGTTGCTACTCGCAACCATAACGTCATTAGTCGCAATCATGAGGTTGCTACTCGCAACCAGAATGTCATCACTCGCAACCATGAGGTTACGACTCGCAACCATAACGTGATTAGTCGAAACCGTAGTTGCGACTCGCAACCATAACGTGACTAGTCGAAACCGTAGTTGCGACTCGCAACCATAACGTCATTAGTCGAAACCGTGGTTGCGACTCGCAATCTCATCATTTTAAGCTGTTTGAATGTGAACTAAAGAAAAATTTTTGTATTAAATGAATGGTTTTGTAATTTACTTAGTTAATTAATCAGAATCAGATAATGTTTTACAAAACCAGAAATAGCTTAACTTGAATGAGCTTTTGATATATCATTTCTGGCCAAAGCTGACTTGATACATCTACTTATCATTCAAGTATTACGAAAGCTATGCTAAGTGTGCATCATAAGCATGAATGTTTTAATATCTGGCCAAAGCTGATTTAATTCTTTCATAGATGGCATACTTAGCAAGTGCATAACTAAAGTGATTGTTTCAATTTCTGGCCAAAGCTGATTTGTTACAACCACTTTGCACATATGCTTAAATGATTACACTTCTGGCCAAAGCTGTTTTGTTTTCGTTTAAGTAGAATTTTTTAGTTAAGTCTATTATTTTGATGTTAGTAATAGACATTATCACAGCTTCGTTATGTAAAATGGTCATTATTTTGCCTGCCTTAGTTTAACGTGCCCATAGATCACATTAGTTTTCTTCCTTAGTATCATAACTTGCTCATCTTATTTCCACTATCAGCACCCAACTGCGGGATTCCACCTTTAACTGGTGATAACTTTGCTGCATGGAAGGATGCTCTCATGCTTACTCTCGGATTGCTTGATTTCGATTATGCTCTAAGAGAGAAAAAGCCAGCGGACCTTACCACTCAAAGCACTGCTGCTGAGCAGTTAACTCATGAAAAGTGGACTAGGTGTAACCGCATGTGTCTCATGTTTATGAAGCAATCCATAAGCAATGCAATCAGGGGAGCTATTCCTGATTCTGAAAATGCTAAAACCTACTTGGAACATGTGGAGGCTCAGTTCAAAGGGACGTCTAAGGCGCACGCTAGTACTCTTATTCTCAAGCTTGTGACAACTAAGTATGATGGGAGGAGCGGCATTCGCGAGCACATCATGATGATGAACGACATGGCCAATAAGCTGAAGGGGCTGGAAATGGAAATCAGTGATGGTTTCCTTGTTCATTTCATCATTACTTCGCTTCCTTCTTCTTTTGAAGCATTCAAGATCAACTACAACACTCAGAAGGAAAAATGGACGATGAGTGAGCTGGTCGCCATGTGCGTACAGGAGGAGGAGCGTATGAGGATGGATCGCCATACTGATGTTGCCAATTTCACTACCTCCAATCCTAAGAAAAGGAAGCACAATTATCAGAGGAAGGATGCTTCTAAAGTCCATAAGTCTAATCCTAACACTAATGCAAGTGCACCTTCCAGCTCTAAGAACTCCTTAGGCAGTATCCGCTGCAAGTTCTGTAAAAAGACAGGACACATGCAGAAGGAATGCCCTGACTTTAAGGAGTGGCTGGCTAAGAAAGGTAACGATTATTTTATGATACTTGAGTCCTATAATTTAAGTGTTCCTGCTAATTCTTGGTGGTTTGATTCTGGTTCTATGGTTCATGTTACCAATTCTACTCAGGGATTCCTTTCAATCCGGAAGCTGGAAAGAAACCAAAGAACGCTTAAGGTTGGGGATGATCGAGAATTAGAAGTGAAGGCCATTGGAACATTACAATTAGTTATGAAAACTGGTTTATGTATTAAACTTTATGATACCTTATATGTTCCTGAGGTAACTCGGAACCTTGTATCAGGACCAAAGTTAGACATGGACGGTTTTATTGTTTCCCATGGTCATCGCCAACTCTCTATCCATTATGATTCTGTTCTTTATGGTACTGGTGTTCTGGATGGAGGTCTCTATAGATTAGAACTAGATGATGGCTTTTCCAAATCTTTGTTGTCATATAACATTAATGAATCACTCACAAAGATGGAAGAGAAACGAGACTTAGAGACTTCATCCATGTTGTGGCATCAGCGTTTAGGCCACATTTCAAAAGAGCGATTAAATCGTCTCGTGAAGGATGAAGTCTTACCTCCTCTCGATTTCTCTGACTTTGGAACATGTGTCAAATGTCTTAAAGGTAAAATGACATTAGCGAATAAGAAAGGTGCCACTAGGAGTTCTAATTTATTAGAACTCATTCACACTGACATTAGTGGTCCCTACCAAATCGCTGGCATAACAGGACATACTTCATTTATCACTTTTATTGACGATTATTCTCGTTACATGTACTTGTATCTTATTAAGGAGAAATCTGAATCTCTAACAACTTTTAAAGATTATAAGGCTGAAGTTGAAAAGCAATTAGATCGTCAGATTAAAGTTGTGAGGTCAGATAGAGGCGGTGAGTATTATGGAAGACATACTGATGTGGGTCAAGCTCCTGGTCCATTTTATGAGTTTTGTAAGGGCCAGGGGATTGTGAACCAATACACCATGCCTGGTACACCTCAGCAGAACGGTGTCGCTGAAAGAAGAAACCGTACCCTTATGAACATGGTGCGCAGTATGTTAGCCAACACTAACTTACCATTATTCCTCTGGACTGAAGCGTTAAAAGCAGCTGTTCATATACTCAATAGAGTTCCTTCTAAGTCTGTCCCTAAAACTCCTTATGAACTTTGGACAGGAAGGAAACCGAGTCTTAAATATATGAAAGTATGGGGCTGCATTGCTGAAGCAAAACTTTACAATCCTTTCCTAAGGAAACTTGACCCTAAAACAGTTACCTGTTTCTTTATCGGGTACCCTGAGAACTCTAAGGGTTATCGTTTCTATTGTCCTTCCCATGTCACCCGTATTGTTGAAACCAAGCGTGCCGCGTTCCTGGAGAATTTCAAGGTCAGTGGGAGCAGTACCAACCCTTACGAAGAATTGCAAGAAGTACAAGACGCGGGGGGGAGAGACTCGTCGCTTACCATTACTCCGATTACTCCTCTTGTACCCAATGCAACTATTGTTCCTGAAGCTACTGCACCAACTCCAAATTCACCTCTACAATCAGAACCAATTATACCTCATGACGAAGGCACATCAAACGCTCAAAACCAAGACAACGCTGAACCCGATAATCCACTCAGGAGGTCATCCAGGCAAAGAAGGCCTCCTAATTGGGATGATTATGTTACCTACCTGACTGAAATGGATCCCGGAAAGCTCAATGATCCTATCTCTTACAATGAAGCCATTAGCAGTGATCAGTCTTCTGAATGGAATAAAGCAATGATTGATGAGCTTGATTCCATGAAGAAAAATGACGTTTGGGATTTGGTAGAATTACCCAACGGAGTCAAACCCGTAGGATGCAAATGGGTGTTCAAAACAAAACTGGATCCGAATGGTAACGTTGAACGCTACAAAGCGAGATTGGTTGCAAAGGGCTACACTCAGAAAGAGGGAATTGATTATCAAGAGACGTTTTCACCTGTCTCTCGTAAAGATTCATTAAGGATCGTCATGGCCCTAGTAGCTCATTTCGATTTAGAGCTGCATCAGATGGACGTTAAAACCGCTTTCCTTAACGGAGATTTGGACGAAGATGTTTACATGAAGCAGCCTGAAGGCTTTGAGCCTGAAGGTCAGGAGCATCTAGTCTGTAAGCTGAAGAAATCCATTTACGGGTTAAAACAAGCATCACGTCAGTGGTACCTCAAGTTTGATGAAGTCATGAAGAAGCAAGGTTTTATGAAGAATCAAGTGGATCAATGCACCTACCTCAAGATGAGTGGGAGCAACTTTACTATACTTGTCCTTTACGTTGACGACATTCTATTGGCAAGTAATAGTTTAGACATGTTGCATGAGTCGAAGCGGTTACTCTCGCATAACTTCGACATGAAGGATCTCGGAGATGCGTCTTACGTCATTGGCATCGAAATTCACCGAGATAGAAACAAAGGGATCTTAGGATTATCCCAAAGGGCCTACATAGATCGTGTCCTTACACGGTATAACATGCAACAGTGCAAACCCTCCGTCGCTCCAGTAGTTAAGGGAGATGTTTTCGGTTCGTTTCAGTGTCCGACAACAGAGGTTGAGAAGGAGCAAATGAGCCAGATACCTTATGCATCAGTAGTCGGGAGCTTGATGTATGCTCAAGTCTGTACTCGTCCAGATATCGCTTATATTGCTAGAATGCTAGGCCGTTATCAGACTAATCCTGGTCTAGATCATTGGAAAGCAGCTAAGAAGGTACTTCGATATCTGCAAGGGACGAAAGACTATAAGCTGACTTATAGAAGAAGTGATCATTTAGAAGTGGTGGGCTATTCTGATTCTGACTTTGCCAAATGCAAAGATGACAAGAAATCCACTTCGGGCTATATCTTTATGTTAGCAGGCGGCCCTATCTCTTGGAAGAGTCATAAACAACAGTTGACCACAACTTCCACAATGATGGCAGAGTACATTGCTGTCTATAACGCAACCTGTCATGGAATGTTGATTAGAAATCTGGTCACTGGACTCAAAATCGTTAATTCCATTTCTAGACCATTGAAGCTTTACTGTGATAATTCAGCTGCCGTTAGTTTCTCGAACAGTAACAGTTCGACTGGAGCTGGTTTATATCTCGATACGAAATATCTATTTGTACGTGAACGTGTTGAGGAAAATAATCTTTGTATCGAGTATATTAGTACTAAGGATATGCTTGCGGATCCGATGACTAAAGGTCTCCCTCCTAAGGTTTACGAAGAACATGTTCGGAATATGGGATTATGTAAAGACCTTATTTGAGCATATTGTACTAGCTTATGTTTTATGTTTAATGAAATTTCCTCAAGTTTGATTTTGTATGTCTATTAGAATATGTTCAACCGGTATAATGGCATATAGACAAATAAAAAGTTACAAATCAAACAAAGGGCTTACGCGTATTTTGATCATAACGACTAGGTTTTAAATTAAGGCTATAGTATGATTAATGGGGGTCCTGAGTCGCATAATGATTCAACGGCTGTATTTCTCTGCTATAGTACTTGTTTAAGGCTAAAATGAGTGTTAACTCCTGATCAGGCTTAGCTAATACTCATAGTAAATGATTACTCGGCTAAGTGGGAGAATGTAAGATTAAATATATTATGTTTAATATTTAATCTATAGCCATCTTAATCATTTACATTATAGAGATCAAAATATATAATAACCTATTATTTAATTAGTTGGTAATTGTTGATGGACCATATTACCCTTAGTAACTAATTAGGTTTCCTCCTGGGTGCTTATATAAGGAGAATAAGGTGGAGGTTTAAGGGTTACTCAGTTTCACAATTCACACCCCATTAGATCATAACATCATTAGTTTCGGCCTCCTCTCCAAAGCCGATATCCCTTTTCGGTTTTCTTAGCACCATCATCAGTTAGCATCCTAAGGAGGAACCAAATCAAGATGACAGGCATGTCGAACTCTCTCACAGGATTCTCCTCTGCACTATCTGCTGTGACAGGTATGATTATATTGTTTTCCTTTATGCATAAACAGAACTGAACCAACATATGAATCAACCCATAACACGTAAAAACATTAATATTATGCCATATAGAACGTACTCACCTTGAAATTTGAATGCTTATAGCGTCTAACTATTGTCGTTGAGCATCACCTCAGCGTTGATCACATACAGTAAGAAAATGATCATATTTGTATGTTCTTCATTCTTCGGTTTTATAGTTTTGTTTCACATACATTAGTAATTTGATTAAAGGTTGTACATATGTATATTTATGTGATTCTGAAAATAGTGAAACACTGGTCAAACTTATGAATGACGTGTCGAGTAGATCTTCAAGTCTGAGCAAAGATTTGGTCGATCTTTATTGATGAAATGCCATTTTTTTCGCTTTCAAATTTTCTTATTCAACCCTCACACACAACCCCAAAGTCCACAAATATACATATTCAACCAACCCCACCCTATAAGTGCTTTTCTATCATTTTTATAAACATTAAAATAAAATAAAAAAATTTAATAGCAATACCAAGTCGCAACCGGTCATTTCACTTTACCTCCCGAGTCCCGACCAAGTGAACGAGCAAATATGGGTGCTGTAGTGTGTTTTTGAGTTGGAAATTGTGCGAAAAATTGTAAAAGGTTTGAATTATTTATAGGAGTAAAAATTGTATATATATATATTTTTTTAATTTTGGAATTATCATATGACTCTTGTCAAACAATCATCTCCACAACCCCATGCCTCTCCACGACCGCGATGTGTATCACTAGATTCATCGTTACATTCGTGAAAGACCCACTTGTGGCTGTGTTTCATGGGGGCGCCCCGAATACCCTAATACTTACACCATACATGATTTATACTTCCAACATTTTGATTGTAAAGTAGATCACTTAAACAACAAGATGTTCCTTTTGAGACATTTAAAAATAAATATGGAAACACTTTATTATATTTTATAAACGTGTCACATCCAATGTCACTTTACATTTCTATTTATCATTCAAAATACACTCAAATTTTGTACATTGTTACGTCCACTTACAAGCACTATTTTTTTAATACAAATATGTGTGTGTGGGGGGGGGGGGGTAGGGATCTACACCATCTGTTTGCTCGTGTCTTTGAATCGGACGCCAAACGGATACCTCCGGTGGTGCCATCCATTTTTGTGCGTCGTCGTCCGCTTTTTTGTGTAAGGGAAACCCTTACAAAATTGATGTTTATGGTTGAGAATTGATAAGATGTTTTGGGATAGCAAGCGAAATATGTTTTGTTTAAATGGTTAGTTTAAAACATATTCAGAAAATGAGAACTATTGTCCACATATGAATAAATGCTATATCAAGCTTGATTTTACATAGCATATCATTATAAAAATGATAAACTGTTTTTTATGTTAATTGTAAACATATTGAATATGTGTTGGGCAAGTCTACATATCTTTGTCCAATTGATCTCCTTTGTGTGAATTTAACTGGATTTTTAAATCATTTAGAAATTAAAAATAAATAACCCATAATAAATTATTTTAAAGATAAACATGGAGAGCATGTTGATGGCTTTCTGGTCGTGCTGCAAGATCCCATTTCAAAAGTTAATTTATTACAACGTATAAAGTGTATATAGTGACAAAATAAATACCATATTATATTTAATAATAGCTCCAAAAGACACTCATATGAGATTTGAATAAAATAAACCGAACATGGAATTTAGTGTACAAACTAGAGTCATGTTTTCGTGTCGCTTTTAGTTTTTATTTAATTTCAGAATAATATTATTATAATACAAATATACAAACGGGATGAAAGGAACATTGCCATGGTTAAAACTGAAGTTATTATTTTATATAAGATGAAGCTTAATAAAACTATGTATTTACTTTTAAATACGTGTTTTAAGTGACATGAAATGGTGATGATGCACATAACTATATAATACAAGGCTTGTACAATATGGAGTAATTTTGATACCTCTTCTTTCTACGGAACACGTTGAAAATACTAGTTTTAATTATTTCTATAGAAATTTAGTTACATTTCATACCCATAATTACGATGAATATTGGCAAACCGGCCTTTTTGGTAACAAGTTGTAACTAAAGGGTTTGTAACATGCATATTATTTAAGTACATTGGCTCAAACATAAAACCAACATCAGCCAAAGAAAACTCATGAAGAAGGTTATGGTTGAAGAACAATTAAAAACAAAATGCGTTAATTAAACCACAACACTAATTAATTTTTACAACTTTCTTTATCATGTCTAATAAAATATTATGTTTTTGACGACAATCAGTTAAGTTTTTTAGAACAAAATTAATGGTTAAAATAGGGTGTCAATCATGTCAAGCTAGTAGACGTATTTGTGGGTTGATTGGTTCAAGTTAGTGTGGTAAATCGATGAACCCTAAAACAACTCATATTTATTCAATTTAAACATATCAATCATACATGTACATGTTAAAAACATATACAAGAAGACAGAGCCGTCTCCGAAAACTCTCAAAAAAATTTAGGCCTCGGGCGACGAAAAGAATTGGGCCAAAAATTATAGTTAAGGGTAAATGAAATACAAATATAAAAACTTAGTGATGAAAAAAGACTTGAACTTGAGACCTAAATAATATTTTGAGATGGTTTTTGCCACTACACCACCAATATTTTTTTGCATAATAAATGGATGAATATACTAAATATATAATTTAATAAATATATACAAACTTATATAGACTTTTCGGGCCCTTTGAAATTTTGGGCCTCGGGCGTCGGCACGGGTTTGCCGGGCCCAGAGCCGGCCCTGCAAGAAGATGATCCATGTAACACATGAATCTAAATTGATCAAGCAGGTTAATGGGTCAAAATAGGTTAGTGGGTTGTTAATGGATAATCAAGTCGTAAAAGTGTTGAATTTATAAGCTTTAAATTCTCTAGATTATTTTTAATTCTAATTTTAAACGGGTTAAGATATCGGACCACATATACAAATTTACAACCTAATTCAAAACAAAAAAAATTTAGTAAACCAGTTATTGAGACACCTCGTTTTATGCCGTGAACTTGTTTAAACAAAACTGAAAAGATGGTTAAAAACAATTATATTCATATTAATAGTAGGTTTGTTTAGGTTGAGGAGCATATTTGAATTTGGTATTTGAACTCCAATTCAAATACGGGTTCATATAAGCTCGGCATGATTAGATATTTTATTGAATAGATTACGAGTAGCATACAATAACTCAGCTCATTTGAACACCTAATCACCGGCCCCTCAAGTTAGAATTGACAACTATGACGTGTCAATGTGGGGCTTTTGATTGTAACAAATAATTATATATGTAATGATTTTTACTAAAAATATCCTAAAAAAGAAAAGAGTTTGTTAGTTATTTTATTAGGATGCATGGAATTTACCCGGGGCCAGGGATTATGGACACTGGAGAGCATTCACGGGAACATCTGTCATATTCAAGAGCGGAATGATCGAAAAATTGTTGTTATCACGCAAAATTTGTGAAGCTGAGAGGAGAGATCAGGATGATAAAAAACAACCCCCCATTCCCCTAAGTGAACCGCAAAGCGTCTTCATCACAAGTACTTGGTCCAAAACCATGTTGTGTTGTGTTATAAAAAAATATTTTTAGCTAAATTTAGGCTACAAGATAATTGAAAATCAATTTGGTGTTGTGAAATAGCTTTAATAATTGAAATTTCAATTTGACAATGACTTGCTAATCATTCAAACATTAAAGATGAAGCAAGTAATGAAAAAGAAAGTTGCGGGATGAGGCATTAAGCACTAGGTACTTATTAATCAATAAACCAATAATCAATACACCAATCTGCATTTGTTTGAAAATATATTTGACTTTCATTTAATAAGAAACTAGATTAAAAATTCGGACATTTAAATGCTATTGGTTAGACTACTCGGTGTGAAGGAGGATAGTTCTCAAAGGATACTCCGCCATATAGGATTGGTGTGAGGATGGGCCAGAAAGGGATGGACATAAGGAAATGGAGGATAGGCCTATATATATGTGTGTATGTGTGTGTGCGCGCGTGTGTTGTTGTATGTATATGTGTGTGTGAGAAGAAGGGGCACGTCAAGAACGTCTGCAGGAAGGCGATCCCGACAGGAACGGTCCTACGGAAACGGTGTTTCGGGGCGGCGTCAGGGCTCGACGGGGCTAGGACGCGCCCACATCAAGTAGTCCTATATGTGTATATATATGTGTGATCGTTTATATATATATATATTCATAACTTCAATTATCTATTGATTAAATATTATTATTATTATTATTATTATTATTATTATTATTATTATTATTATTATTATTATTATTATTATTATTTCATCCTTTTACGTAAAACCATATACGTAATGGGGGTTGATAAGGGTGGTCACGCACATGTGTGTGTGGGGGGTGGGTGGGGGGGGGGGGAGATGGCTTCGACGTGGGATCACTTTTGCAGGTTTCTAGCATGGATGGGGCGTGGGCGAAAGACGTGGTTCCAATCACACATGAAGGGATCGATTGTTGGCTACATAGCGACGGGTCTGATGTATTTCTGAGCTAACTCCACGTGACGGGTGGCAATCCACTGGGCATGATCCATACACTACTAAAAAACTGCTGCTATTCCCACATCAATTTCCGTGGGAAATCCGTGGAAAAAGTGTCGGTATTTTCGTTCATATAAAAAGTGTAGGAAATTTTGGTAAGAATAGTAACGGTTTTCTAGTGGTGATAACAGATGGTGTAAGGCGTTTCATACATGCAGGTTATTATATGCTATTAAATAAATAAAAATCACTATTTTTTTTGAGTTTATAACCACAAAAATATAAGATCATTATTTTTAAGATTTTTGTGAAAGATTAAATACACCTATTTCATAAATAATAAAACACTAGGATTTTCCACTCGTTGTGCCGGGCATTTGGTCGGTATCGGTTCAGTGTTTCAGTTTATTACGAAATTTGACTGATACAGACACTCGACATAACAATCGAAAGAGATATGCCCAAGAGGATCTCAACACTTGTTTTATATATATCTAAAACGATAAAAATGAATGTCGGTATCAATTTACTCGGTCAAAATCAGTATGCTTCGTCATGGTTAAGAAAAAAAAAACAAATATGTTGACTCATTGACTTTAAATAGAACTCTGATCGAAACATAGATAACAATAAGCATGTTGCAACGACAGATTTGTAATATTATAAAATACTATATTATGTTATATTATTAAAATAGCGAAAATCGTAACCACTACATAAAAAAGTAAATCGTGAGACATGTTAATAACATGTATGTTTGTGTTTTAGTTGCTTGGACATTACTATTCAGAACTCGGTTTTGAGTAAATTTATATCGAAACATAAATAAAAATAAGTAGGTCGTAATAGCGTACTTAGAATGTTATAAATCATCGTATTTTAAAAGATATAAAGGAAAAACAAAATATACTAAAAACTAATTACACTAATAAAATGATAAAATATATAGAGGAATAAAAAGTCTTTATCACGTTACGCGATGTGGTCTATATTCCTCTATATATTTTATCGTTTTATTAGTATACTCTCATAACATTAACAAATTAACATTTTGTAACTTGCACAACACTAAAAATTATAGCAACTGTAACTAACTAAAATTTAAAACACTATCAGTTATCAGTAACAACTAATAATTGAGATTTAAAACATTAATGACAACGCTAAGAAGAAAGGTGAATGGTAGAAATAAGAAGAAATATAATTATAATAGGAAAATCAGTGATATGTTGGTCAAATATCAGTCCAACATCTGTTAAATATCAGTCAATATCGCTGATATTATTGATATCGATATTATTACTGATATTTTGCATTGTTATCTCGGTAAAGGATCGAAAACCGATAATTACTCATGCACAGTTTAACACTTAAAACACTTTGTTCCATGAAGGAAAAGGCGGTGGAATTTTGGAAAAGTATTAAACATAAAATGCTTGAAACTTTCATTGTCAAAAAGAGATAATTACTACAGTAATATGCAAAAAGAAAAAAAAAGGTGAGATTGGGAAACAGAAGTGATAAAAAGACAGAAAGCAGTACTCTAAGTCATACATCAACCCTAACCCCACTCTCTCATCTTTTTTAGCTTCATTCCCATTATATCTCTTTTCATCCACACCTTCTCTCTCTCTCTCTCTCTAAAGAATCAAGAACACACACCAGTGTGTGTTACATGTGTGTGAGATTTGATGCAACAATAGCTGATCATATACAGTGCTTAGAGTGACTGCTTCAGTTTCTTCCAAAAAACTAACCATTGTCTTTTTGGTTGATGCCATATTAGAGCTCAGATCATGGCAAAACAGTTGAGATTTCAACAAGTAAACTAGGGTTTAAACAAACAAAAACCTTTGTTTTTTACTTTAGCTTCTTTCCAAGTTTGATTCTTCTTTTGTCTTCTACATCTTTACCTTTTTATGATGATGCAACATACCCTTCTTTCCTTTCTATAGATACTCTTCTACTACATATATATATATATATATATACACACACGTACACATATTGACACCTAGTGAGACAAGAAGATGATGAAACAGCAGAATGTGATTTTAGAAGATGATTTGAGTTCTGCATCTGATCTTCATGCAACTACTGTTAATTCTTGCTCTGAGAATATAGGTCAAGAAAATGGAAGCAGTTATAATCCAAATCATCAAAATTACTTTGCTCATCCTCCTCCAAGTCAAAGTCAACCACTAATCAAGAAAAAAAGAAGTCTTCCAGGCAACCCAGGTTTAAATCTCTAAAATCTTTAATCTTGTTTGTTGGCTTTTTCACAATTTTCAAAATAAAAAAAGACAAAAAAATGAAAAACATGTTTTTTTTTTTTAAAGAAAGTCTACTATGGATGTACTAGCAGTTGACCCCAGGTTGAAAATGGTTAAATTTTTAATCTTTTTTCATGGGTTTTGCCGGTGTATATTTTTTACTATGTAACTCTTAAATCAAAAAAATATTTATAAAAAAAGTAATAATAAATTATGAAATTATGAAATGACAATTGAGAGAGTTTCTTACTTAATAATAAACTTAAAAATAAATTGTAAAATTGTAGATCCAGAAGCAGAAGTGATATCTTTATCACCCAAGACACTAATGGCAACAAACAGATTTGTGTGTGAGATGTGTAACAAAGGGTTTCAAAGAGATCAAAACCTACAACTTCACAGAAGAGGACACAACCTGCCATGGAAGTTAAAGCAAAGGAACAAAAATGAAGTGGTGAGGAAGAAAGTGTATGTGTGTCCAGAAGTGAACTGTGTGCACCATGAACCATCAAGAGCTCTAGGGGACCTAACAGGAATCAAGAAACACTTTTGCAGAAAGCATGGTGAAAAAAAGTGGAAATGTGATAAGTGTTCAAAGAGGTATGCAGTTCAATCCGATTGGAAAGCTCATTCCAAAACTTGTGGCACCAGAGAGTACAAATGTGACTGCGGTACCCTTTTTTCAAGGTATTATTATAATTCCTTCATTTATTATCACATTCAAACATTAAATAACCCTAAATTTACATACCTTACCTTAAAACTCTATATTTAATGAACACCCTTTTCATATTTATTGACAAGTTTGAGTCTTTCAACTGTTTATATGATTAAAAACACATTTTTTTCGATAAATCAGCCATCTTTGCTTTGTGGGTGTGGTTTTTTACTCTTTTTTTATGATTAAAACCACATTTTCTACAAACAAGTTTGAGTCTTTAACTGTTTTTATGATTAAAAACACATTTTTTTCGATAAATCAGTCATCTTTGCTTTGTGGGTGTGGTTTTTTTTACAAAAACCAAATTTTTACAATATATTAGTCAACTTTGCTTTGTGGGTGTGGTTTTTTACTCTTTTTTTATGATTAAAACTACATTTTTACAAACAAGTTTGAGTCTTTAACTGTTTTTATGATTAAAAACACATTTTTTTCGATAAATCAGCCATCTTTGCTTTGTGGGTGTGGTTTTTTACTCTTTTTTTATGATTAAAACCACATTTTTACAAACAAGTTTGAGTCTTTAACTGTTTTTATGATTAAAAACACATTTTTTTCGATAAATCAGCCATCTTTGCTTTGTGGGTGTGGTTTTTTACTCCTTTTTTATGATTAAAACCACATTTTTACAATAAATTAGTCAACTTTGCTTTGTGGGTGTGGTTTTTTACTCTTTTTTATGATTAAAACCAAATTTTTACAATAAATTAGTCAACTTTGCTTTGTGGGTGTGGTTTTTTTATGATAAAAATCACATTTTTTTCAATAAATTAGTATCTTTGCTTTGTGGGTGTCTGTGATTCTTGGATTAAGAACTTGTATCAAGATGGGTTTTTTCATATTTCAGGAAAGTTTTTGTTTTTTTCTGTTTGGAGTGTTCTTGTTCATGGGTATTCTACTATTAAACTATTATATTCTTCCAATTTATTATTATTTTTTATAAATCTTGAAAATGTACAGGAGGGATAGTTTCATCACACATAGAGCTTTTTGTGATGCACTAGCAGAAGAGAGTGCAAGAGCAATCACTGGAATAACAAACCCAACAACACTTCCGGGTCAAATACCGACCCATTTCAATGATCATTCTCATCATCATCTTCTTCTTGACCCGGTTCACACATCCTTCTTGAAAAAAGAAGAAAGCCCATTATTCCCATCATGGCTTCAAACCCAAACCCAATCCCAAGATCAAGACTGTAGCCCTAGCAGTACTAGTACAAGTCATGGTGGCTGTGGGCCCACTCTGATATCCTACCATCCAGCACCATCTGCATACATGTCAGCTACTGCATTGCTGCAAAAAGCAGCTCAGATGGGTACAAGTCATCTAAGCAGGGGTACAACTCTTCAAGCACCATGTACAACCTCTTTCGGACCCCACCCCCACCAACACATAGCTCACGTGTCTGCTAACTCTCCTGCAGCAGCTGGTAACAACACTTGTGGTACAACTGGTTCAAGCAGTCTACTTAACAACAACAATGGTGCATGTGCAGGTGGACCCTCATCCCTAACCCTACCCCTACCCCATCATCCATCATCATCATCTTTTATCCATCCCGTGAACATGAGCATGATGACCATGATGATGAATGAAGATAGTTTTGCTGATGTGTCACCTTTTGATGATGCATTTAGTCAAATGTTGGATGCAAAGAAAGAAGAAGATGATGATGATGATGATAATGGAAGTGATCTTAATGAATGTCATATGATGATGCATGGTTCCAAGAGTGGCAATGGTGGTAATATTGGTGGTGGAGTTAGGGGTAATGAGGGAATGACTAGGGATTTTTTGGGCCTCAAAGATCCCTCACATGGTGGTGATATTGTAATTGATCATACCCTTAAACAACCATGGCATCATGCAAAGTAATTATTATTATTACTATTATTATTAATAGATTAATGATATATAAGTCATTTAGGCTTTTTACCTTTTCTTAATTAGTTACCTTTATTCTGTTTCTTATAAACTTTGTTACTGTAATCCAAAAGGAAGATAACTTTTGAGCCCCAATGATCAAATCAATGCATATTCTTGTAACTTCACACACATGTGATGCTATAGACAAAATTTTAAATCAGTTAATTAGTTAATAATGCTTGATTTTGCTATGTTCTTATGGGTTTTTGGATTTAAATAACTGGGGTTTAGAGAAAAAAAAAAACATATGCACACATTGGATTCTTATAGCCCATTCCCCTTGAAAGATTCCTGAAATGATGCATGGAAAAATTATATTATCCCGTGACAAATGCTGTCAATTTACATATACCGTATATAGAGAGAATCATTAACATGTTTTAATTTTTTGAATTTAACTTTATAGTTTTAATTTTTGTACATATTCACAAAGTTATGAAGTGAAGTTACAGGTTACAAGTTGTAGCTGTAACTTTAATTGACTAATAACTAGTATTTACTATAATTTTCGCATAAATATTTAATAGTCATCATTTTTTAAATTTAATTTTGTAAACCAGATTATTTATACAAAAAATGCCTTGTTGACACGTTGCTTTATATAAATTAAGCTACATTATAAGAGAGATCAAAATGGTGTGAAAATATAATTTTTTTTTAAATTATGATGTTACATAATTTTATTATTTAAGGGTGTAAACAAGCCGAACACTCATAAGCTACTCGAGATTGGCTCGTTAAAAACTCGAATCAAGCCAAACTTTTAGTTAGGCTCATTTAATAAACAAGCAAGAATCCGAGCTTCGTATATTGAGCTCGAATTAGCTCGCAAGATAAATAGAGCTTTTAGTTATATAACTTTTATATATTAAGTATATATTTATATAATAATAATAATTATCATTATATAGAAAATTATGATAGATTTCATCAAATAACGTATGTTATAATAAATATTTACGTAAATAAATATAGAAATATGTTAATAAATAATTAAAAAATTAATAAAAAATAAACAAACCAAGCCCGAACTCGAAAAACTGCTCACGAGCTGAGCTCAAGCCTAAGCCATGCTTAACTCAACTCGTTTACATCCCTAATTTTAGCCAGTCACTACACATATAAGAATTTCATATTTAAATATATATTCACAGCAATGCGTAAAAATATTATATCCAATCAAAATAGTGTAAAAATATGAATAAACATTTTAAATTACAGATTACAAAATTCAATAATTCTAGCCAATCACTACATTTATAGTAATTTTAAATTTAAGAATACTTACATCAAAGCGTAAAACTGCTATATTAATGCAGAAGCCGGTCTCTCTGTTGCATGTAGGTGTGTTCATATAGTCTATAGAGAAGGAGTATTTCATAAGCCTATAAAATACGAGAAAAATAAAAATAAAATTCAGGCAATAAAGTTTTTTTTTTTCTCTCATTACTCGTTAGTAAGTGTTCATTAGTAAATGTCAACTCTATTTATCTATGTTAAATTTTAAACGCCGTATTTTATGAAATTTATTGAACAGAATATATATTATTTTTTATTTCAAAAAGGATTTTAAATTCCAAACACATATGAGTTGTTCACGAGCCGATCCGAATTGAGTTTGCTATGATCTTTTTTGGAAGTCTCACCGTGTTTTATCGGGTTTGCTATGATCTTTTTTGGAAATTAAAACAAATATTTTGCCATAATCTTCTCTTTTAGAGAAATAAAATCTTGAATTCAAACATTTTAAACACTACAGCTGTTCACGAGCTGATCCGAATTGAGCGGAACTTTTCTCGTACTTGGCTCGTTTACAACCGAGTGAAATCCGAACGAGCATATTCGAGCGTGTAATTTTCTGAGCGAGCGACGAGTAAATTGGACAACCATAGATTTAGCATGTTTCCTTCGATGTCTCCGCTATCGGGTCACGACTAAGGTCCAACTGTTCGAGGATAACCCTAAGATTGAGGTTGGATCGTCCGAGGATGAGGCTCTGGTTGAGGCAGGTGAGGCGATAAATATACAACAAAGAACAATTGTTGCATTGTGGCATATGGTGAGAGCGAGAGACGATTGACGACTGACGATTGATGAGAAAAAGATGTCAAATATTATCGCTTCACGACTTAGAGTTTTAGTTTTAAATTTGGTGTTAGTTTTTTTTTTTATTTGTTTGATTAGGTTAGTATGGATAAGTATAATTGTATATTTGAGTATAGTGATCCAAATCTAATAGAGCGGTATGTATAAAATGAATATACATGTAATTTGTGTGTGCATATATAATTATATATGTAATAAATTAATAAAAATTAATTCGAACCGAGCGCAGACCTTTGCTCATATTTGGCTCGTTTGCAAACCGAACCAAACCAAGCGAGCATATTCCGAGCATTTTCTGAACGAGCGATGATCGATTTGAACAGCCTTACTATACACATTTTGATTTAACATATCTTACCTACAAAGTACATGTATTTACATAGGTGGCGGACCTATGCAAATTGAATTGGTTTACCAAACTTTATGGGGGCAATTGAATTTCTTTTCTCTAAAAACAAAAGATGTGGCTGGTTAAGACGCAGATGGACTTACGGGACGTCGGGGGATTGATTTATAGTGGGCAATCAAATTGGTTTACCGAACTTTTATGGGGGCAATTGAATTTTTTTTTCTCTAAAAACAAAAGATGTGGTTGGTTCAGACGCAGACGGACTTACGGGACGTCGGGGGATTGGAGGAGCTTCTACTGCCACTGTCACCACCTCTAGAGGAGGACAACTAGCCTATGTTAGTTTGTGTAGTTTTTATTTTGTATTAGACATTCACTTATACTTTTGTTTTATATGTACAAACTGATTATATATTTATAAGTTGATCTTTTATTTATACAATGTTTGTTTGGATTGTTTGTAATCTTTTCGGTTCTTTCGCAACATATTGTACGATATTTTAATTAAACATGTTTGTGTTATTTAATAAAAAATAGAGTTTTCTAAATTGTTAAAATAATAAATAATATAGAACCAACGGAACAATAAAATCGGTTAAAAATTATAAAACAATAACATAATAAGTCAACTTTTAAAAATATATATATTTTTTAAAAACTAAAATCAAATTCTACAACTTTTGAACCAAAAACATCCATACTCACCCAAACAACAACTCAACACTACAACTTTTCAACTACAAACGCCTATACGCTGCGTTAAAGTCATAACGCAGCGTATAGGTACGACCGACAGGAAAAGAATGACAACGTCAATATCTGCTCATTGACCTTGTACCTATATGATGTGTTAAGGTTTTAACACAGCATATAGGTGTGATGGGTGTTAAAACAGACAAGAGAGATGTAAGAAACCTTAATTTTCATCAGTATTGTAAAAAAAACTTTCCCATCTTTATAAATTTTTAGATTAAAGACTTTAACTTTTACAAATATATTAAATTGTTACTTTAAAGATTGATGTAGGTATGATTAGGCCATGATCTGTCATAAAGTAGTAGTAGGAGTAAAACTTTTATTAAGGGAAATAGAAAAGCCAAAAAGCAAATATTGGAAAGTGATACTACATGTCCCTCCAATGCAATTTATTTATGAATCATTATGCCTTTTTGTAAATTCATTATAACTAAATTAAATCATTAGCTTTTACTTTTTATAAATCTTAGGGGGAACGGGGCGTAAGCGGCAAACGATTTCGGGGACTGGTTTTGCCGAGCGGTAGTGCACCGCCATTGACGCGGTATCCATTTCGGTGAGGTGGTTGGGTGGATCAGTCACCGAACAAGAGAAAGAGAGATGGTGGGCCCCATGCTTGTATCAACCAATCAGTTTTTTGTTTTTTTTTTTTTTTTTTTTTTTTAATAAAAAAACAACTCCCCTAAGAGGGGTGCACCCCGTACGTTTTTGGACAAGAGGGGAGTTATAGAGGGGAAATGACATGGCAACGTATGATTGGGTTAAAAAAAAATTTCACTCACCTAATTAGGGGTGCACCCCCTTCACCCTTATTAATTAAGTTCTAAATGACTATTAAATATTTTATTAATTTGTTTACTCATTTCAAAATTCAAATATCCGTGTGATTAGTAAGACTGCCAAAAACCACACGAAGACGACTATTTCTGAATGGAGGGCCTGGGCTGCAGGGTGGGTTCGAGCTGGAAGTTTCTTGAGGAGGCATAGTTTATGTTTAGCTTAAGGTTTTATGTTTGCAATTGTCTCTGTAGTTTTTCTTTCAGTTCCTTTTTGTTTGTTGTTTGGGCTTCCCCAACTCCTTGCTGGGTTAGTTCCCTTTGGTTTTTATTGAAAGTCCAAAAATAAAAATAAAATAAGACTGCAATTATCAATATATTATTATCTATTCTAAAAATAAAATAAGACTGCAATTATCTTTTTTTTTTTAACGGCAAATTTCGTTTATTCATGTCGTCTGTGGGACTTGAACCCAAGACCTCATTCTCCCAAGGTATTTAAAGTCTTTGACTTTGTCAATGGACCATCAACCCATTGGTGACTCCAATTATATTATATATTATATAATTATATAATACTTTAATTTTCAACATTCTTGTGCAATGAGAGTTGTAACATGTGTTTAATGAGTTGTATGTGCTTTATGTTATTGTATAATAGCAATATGGTGGTACTTTATATATTACACATGCTCTCTTCACCACTTTGTATGCCAACAGCTCCAAAACACTGAAGAGCAGTGCCAATGTGAGGCAGTGAAGCAGGTGTTCCGAGAAGCCCAACAGCAAATACAAAAACAGGGACCGCAGTCCATACCCTTCCTCCATTCGCAGCAGGCCCAACGGTTGAAGCAGAAGGCTCAGATCCTCCCTAACGTATGCAACCTTCAATCAAGACGATGTGAAATCGGAACCATCATCACCACCGTTACGGAGAGCAATATCGATATCTCATTCCGTGACAGGCCCTTTGGCACTGGATCACAACAATGCAGAGAAACTGAAATCCAACGACCCGTTGGTGAATGCCAAATGTATAAATGTATAATATACCATTTCTTCCGTATATATAATGAAAACCTACGTATAAATTATTAATGAACTATATATGTTCTTTTATATATAAATAAAACCCTACTATGTCCTTAGAATAATGAAAACCCTATGTATTATTAATCAACAACATATCTTCTAATGACGATTTCAAACAGGTTCGTGGAGCAGCAAATGCAGCAGTCTCCGAGGTCCACTAGACCATACCAACAACGGCCATGTAAGAATAGATTGTTATCAAGGTTGCCTTCTCCATTCACAATAACCGGTATAAGTAATACAAGTGAGATCAATCAGGATCTCGTATATGTGGAAACGTAATCAATACAATAATTACAATATTAACTTAATAATATTCTATTACACCCCAGCAGTCGAAGCGGGAGGTGATCCTATGCTGAGACTGGAACGAAAATCTTCAAACAGAACGCGTGGTAACCCTTTGGTGAAGATGTCTGCAACCTTGTAACGAGAGGGGACGTGAAGAACGCGAACTTGTCCTCGCTGAACTTGTTCGCGGACGAAATGGATGTCGAGCTCAATGTGCTTCGTTCGCTGATGTTGAACGGGGTTATTGGAGAGATAGATGGCACTAACATTGTCACAATAGACGAGAGTAGCTTTGGATAGTGGACGATGAAGCTCTAAAAGAAGATTGCGGAGCCAGCAGATTTCAGCAACGACATTTGCAACACCCCGGTATTCGGCCTCTGCACTGGATCGAGAGATGGTAGGTTGACGTTTGGAAGACCAAGAAACCAGATTATCCCCGAAATAAATACAATAACCGCTCGTGGAACGGCGAGTGTCCGAGCACCCGGCCCAGTCCGCATCTGTATAAGCAAGGATGGTTGGGTCTTTAGCGGATGTGAGTGTGAGGCCGAATGAGAGAGTACCTTGAATATACCGAATAACGCGTTTCAGAGCATTCCAATGATCTGTTTTTGGAGCATGCATATGCATGCAAACCTGCTGAACGGCGTAACTGATGTCGGGACGAGTAAAGGTAAGATACTGTAGCGCCCCAGCGAGACTTCGGTAGAGCGTCGGGTTGTCGAAGTTGGAACCCGAAAATGCACTGAGTTTGGATTTTGTGTCCACAGGGGTGGCGGCGGGCTTACAAGAGGACATACCCGCACGTTCAATAATGTCCGCGGCGTATGTTTGCTGAGATAGGAACATGGTGTCACGGTGACGGGTGACAGAGATGCCGAGAAAGTAGCTTAAGATGCCCAGATCCTTCATTGCAAACTCAGCAGACAGGTGATGCATAAGCTGGACCCGAAGAGCGGTAGAGGAAGTGACCAGAATGATGTCATCAACATATAGTAAAAGGTAAGCTGTGCTGCCACTGGTGTGAAGAATGAACAGTGATGCATCACAACCGCTTTGAACGAAGCCCAAGGTAAGAACGTAGTCGGTAAAGCGTTGATACCAGGCCCGAGGGGCCTGTTTTAACCCGTAAAGAGACTTCTTCAAGCGGCACACATAGTCTGGAAATTGTGTGTCACAAAAACCCATCGGCTGGTGCATATATACCGTTTCATGAGTGTACCATGAAGAAATGCATTGGTGACGTCCAGTTGGTGAACCGGCAAAGACTTTGACAGAGCAATAGTCGGTACTGTTTGAATAGTGCCCGGTTTGACCACTGGACTGAAAGTTTCCCCACAATCTATTCCAATCTGTTGCGATCTCCCATCGCATACGAGTCTAGCCTTATATCGTTCCAAGGTGCCGTCGGACTTGAATTTATGTTTGAGCAGCCACATGCTACGGATGATATTCATATTAGGCTGACGTGGAACCAATTCCCAAGTATTATTATTAATAAGAGCATGAAACTCGTTGGTTATGGCATTACGCCATTCCGGTATGGACAGGGCCTGGGAAGGATTTTTAGGCACGGGAACGATGGTGGTTGTGTTTAGGTCGAAAATTTGTTTTGGCTTGACGATCCCATCCATCAACCGGGTTCGCATAGTGCGTGTAGGACCCGGCGGAATGGTGGAGGCCGATTGTGTAGAAGGAGGAGGGGAAAGAGGAACAGTTGAGGTGGGAACCGACGGAGGGGAGAGAGGGTGACAGGTGGTTGGGGCGGGCTGTTTGGGCTGGTGGGAGATGTGGTCGGAGATGGGGCAGGTGGGGTGGAGTGTGTGTCAGGCGGTGAAGGAAAATGGGCCGAGTGAATGTGGGCCGGCGTTGAAGGGGGTGGTTGGGCTGGTGCGTGAGAAGGGGGATGGGCCGAGGGAATGTGGGCCGAAGAGGGGGAGCTGTTGGGTTGTGAGGGTTGGGTTGGAGGGAAGGAGAGATGGGGCCATAGGTGAGATGGGAGGGGATCAGTAAGAAGGTTATAGGAGGTGGGGGTGAGGAAGGAAGGAGGGTGCTAAAGGGAAAAACTGATTCATCGAAAAGAACGTGGCGAGAAATAGTAATGGTTTTCGAGTGGATGTTATAACATTTATATCCACGATGTGAGGTGGGGTATCCAATAAAAACGCATGGGTAGGAACGATGTTGAAGCTTATGGGTAGTGGTGGATGGTTTAAGAGGGTAGCATAAGCATCCGAAGACGCGTAAATGGTCATATGTGGGAGTTTGGTGATATAAAAGGCGGGTGGGTGTGTGAAAGTTGTGGGTTTTGGAGGGAGTGATGTTGATTAGGTAAGTAGATGTGTCGAGAGCATGGTGCCAAAAGTTTGTGGGGAGAGAGGATTGGGCGAGAAGAGTACGTATGATATTGTTAATGGAGCAGATTTTTCGTTCCGCTTTCCCATTTTGTGACGAGGTGTATGGACAAGAGAGGCGGAAAAGGATGCCATGTTTATCAAAAAATTGTTTGAATGACGTGTTAACATATTCTTTTCCGTTATCGCATTGAAAGGTTTTAATAGTTCGTTGAAATTGGGTGTTGGCAAGTTTGGTAAACGATTCAAAGGTGGTAAATACTTGTGATTTGTTAGATAGCGGGAATGTCCATAAGAAATTCGTGTAATCATCTAAAAATAACACGTAATAACGATGACCTCCCGAGCTGAGAACCGGCGAGGTCCACACATCACTATGCACTATGTCAAAAGGTTGTAAAGTAGTATTTGTAGACGAATAAAACGGGAGCTTAGTGCTCTTGCCAAACACACAAGGTTCACAAACATGTTTATTAAAATTCTTAAAAACAATTGAGTTCGAATTTTTCAAAGACTGAAGAAGGGAAGGGCCAGGGTGGCCAAGCCGTTGGTGCCATAGACTGGAGGACTGAGCAGCAGTGGTAGAGGTAGAGAAACAATGAAAATCCTTGGAGAAGGTGTAGAGATCACCGCTGCTGTCGCATCGGATTATAGGAATCCGAGTCTTGTAGTCCTTCACAAGAAAACCAAACGGGTCAAATTCAACCGAAACATAATTATCTTTAGTGAATTGACGAACAGAAATAAGTTTTCGTATAAGGTTGGGAGCATAAAGAACACGGTTTAGGACAAAGGGCGGATAAGGTGGTGGAAAGGTCTGAGGTCCATGTCAAAGTGCCGGGATGGTTTTGCCATCACCAACGATAATATTTTCATTCATGACGTTATTAAAAATAGTACCGAAATTACCTGAATTGGGATCCATACTGACGGCGGCTCAAGTATCCATGACGCCATGTTGATAATCCGGAGGGTTCAGGGACATAGTGTATAGAACTTGTTGAATGTTAGTTGGAGAGTAAGTCGCCTGATGTCCCTGATGGGGACGTGGACCGAGAATGCCTTGACCCGAGTTGTGGTTGGGAAGAGCGTTGGCGGTTGGTTACGGACACGGTGGTGGAGCAGCCCAGTGAAACCATGGGGCGGTGTATTAGGGGTCCAAGTGTAGGTGGTTGGTGATGTCCAGGAGCCGTAGGTGTGTCCGCAACCCCGTGACCCGGATGACCTGCCGCGACCACGTCCTCGTGAGCGGCCACGGCCTCGGGAGACGGCTGTATTGAAGTCAGGTGGGTAAGCATGCTGTGAAGACGGCTGAGATGGTTGAGAGGGCGGCGACAGCTTGTCGGTGGTAGTGTGAAGAGCCTGGTTGGCAACGGTTGCGGCATACAATGCTTTTTCGTCTTTCTGACTCTCAATCAAACGTAGTTGAGAACGGGCCTCATAGAATGTCGGCGTAGGATCTTTTTGTTGCAAGATAGTGGAGATGCCTTCGTACTGATCGGTGAGACCAGCGAGAAGGTGTAGGACGAGGCGTTTGTTATCCAGAGGTGCACCGACATTGGCTAGTTGATCAGCGAGAGACTTGATGGCCTGACAATACGCAGACATGTTAGGGAAGCCGTCAAGACGAGTTGTGGTGAATTTCTGCATCAGATGGGTCGCACGCGCGTTCTTATTGTCCTGAAACAGGCCTTCCAATGTGGACCAGGCATCATGGGCAGTGTTTTCGGGGCGTATAATGGTGTTGAGGAGGTCATTTGAGATAGTACTATACATCCATTGTAAAACAATGGCATCAAGTCTATCACACTCTTCATCAACAGGAGGTTTTTCGGATGTTGAAGAGGAGGCCTCAAGTTTAGGTTTAAGGTGATCGATAACTTTGAATGCTCGACATTGAATACGGAAAAGTTCTGACCACGAGGAGTATTGGCCAGTTTCCATGTCAAGAAGGATGGGGATTAGGTTTTTGATATTAGTGACAGTGGAGGCGGGGTGGATTTTGGTGGTGTCGGCCGAAGGTTTGGGAGTCGAGGGAGGGGTTACGTTGTCCGTGGGTGGGCTGTGAAGGAGAAGGGAGGAGACGCAACGGCAGAAAGGTAGGGCCGGCGGTGATAGGTGGGGGGAGAAGCGAATTAGGTAAAGACTCTTGATACCATGTAAGAATAGATTGTTATCAAGGTTGCCTTCTCCATTCACAATAACCGGTATAAGTAATACAAGTGAGATCAATCAGGATCTCGTATATGTGGAAACGTAATCAATACAATAATTACAATATTAACTTAATAATATTCTATTAGGCCAGGACAGCCAGCAGCAGCAGACAGGGCTCCAACGAGATTCCAGACAAAGCTTTGGAGTTACCTTACTTATTGAAGCAGGTAAGGACCTCTTCGAGTCTTTGATGTGTATTTCAACATGATGTTATGTAACTTTTAGGTTGGTACATCTCCAATGTACTCTAAAACTACCAACTATTATTTTTAAAAGTATAAAGTATATCTTGTAATTCACATATGTTACATAATAAGTTAATCGTTGTTAGATTATGTAACTAGAATTGTAATACATACTTTTTTTAATCAATGTTATAGTTTATTTTTACTCTTAAGTAATCATTGAAATATGTTTAAAGATTAAGAGCCTAAAACATTGATATGTGTTTATTTGGTGCATTTTTAAGTAGAAGCAGAAGTTGTGCATTATTATTGTGATAGAAGTTGTGCATTATTATTGTGATACTTGAAGTAAGAAGCTAATTTAATTTTGGGACATATGCAAAAAGTAATGGTGTGATGGTTGAAGCACTGGAGAAGGTGTTGGATGATCCAACTGTATTTAAGATGGTCTATCCGTAAGTTAAAGCAATTACGGGGTGTTTGGATTAAGTTTTACATTTGCATTTTGCCCATGGTTATCTGATTTTACTTAGCCAAAAGTTGCAACAAAACTTATGGGGTGTTTGGGCTTGCTCTTATTTACCCCACCTTTATAACCGTAATTTTTTTATCAAGGTAAACTGATTATTGAAGACCTAAATTCTTATAAGTTGTAGTTTTGTTTTTGCCAGCTATCTTCCAGAAGAGATGAGGAACCCCACCTCTTTTAAAAGTAAGTGTCTCACACAATACATTCTTTGATACAAATATTTTTATCCTTTATTTTAAAGATCAAATGCTTCAAGACCCACAACACCGTCAACAACTGTAGGATATGCTGTAAGTTTCTCATTCGGGATATTTATCGCTCTAACATATTAAATGCTCATATGTCAAATTTAGGGCCACCGTTTTTGTATATGTGATTGTAGTAAAAAAGAACTCATGTAAAAAATACTGTGTACCCGGCGGGTACTTTTCTAGTTATCTATCTATATATTAATAAACCAAGCTAATGAATAGTGTTTGGTTTATTGCACTATTTATTGGCTGCCACGTGGCAACTTTTTTTATTATTTTTTTCTGGTACGGTCATGTTCGGTAACGGTATATAAAGATAAAAATCGGCACCATCCTGTATAGAAAACGACAAATATCCGTACTGAATTATCTATATATTAATATATAATATTAATAAACCAAGCTAATGAATAGTGTTTGGTTTATTGCACTATTCATTGGCTGCCACATGACAACTTTTTATTATTTTTTCTGGTACGGTCCTGTTCGGTATCGATACATAAAGGTAAAAATCGGCACTAGCCTGTACAGAAAACGAAAAATCTCTGTACTGAATTGATGTTGAAATTTATTTTAGTTCGAGAAATTCGGTACTGCCAACCGATACCATTTGCCCCCTGATCACGGGTACTGTACGAACAACGGTATCATACAACATTTTTTTGTTGATTTTTTTGTTGATTTTCTTCAACTTGTTTGCTTTCAGGTTGCAGGTGTATAACCTGATTGAATCTAAAGTTCAAGGCTACAGTAGCTGTCAGGTCGGTAATGTTTTATAAAATTAGAAAATTCTGTTATAACTGTAACCGCTTTTTTATGCTATATATAAAGTGGTAACTGCTAAAGCGTTTGGAACCAAAACGCTTTGGAGCGTCTTGCTTTATATTAAACCAAGCATGATACCCAACATAACACACATGTATGATTTTTATGCGTAACTACATTATTAGACGCCTGGACAACCTATGAAAGCCTTGGTGGTTAGGGCCGTTCAAAAAGCCTGTGGCTCGAGATTCGCTCGAAGTTCGCTTGAAAAAAGCTCGATTCGAAGTTAGCTTGGTTTTAAACGAGTTGGCTGGGCTCGGCTCGGTTTATAAACGAGCTGAGCCCGAGCCAAGGTAGGTTCGATTCGTGGCTCGCTCGTTATTTGGCTCGTTGGCTCGTTCGTTTGGCTTGTTTAAATTAAACCTCAAATTATATGTGTGCGTGCGTGTATATTCTAATATATTTAAAAAATTGTTTAATTAGTAAGATGGTTATTTTTTATCAAAAGAAATAGATCGTTAAGCTATATTTCTAATTAGTAATCTTGATTTAAAAAAATATTAATGTAAGTAACATAGAAGCTTTTCTTGTTCGTTTTATATATAGTTTGCCCAAAATTAATATTCCATTAGCCTAAATAATGTTTTATTTATTGTTTTTTGGTTTTGTGTGTAAAAATACAAAAATATAAACTTTTTTTTAAACAAACGAGCCGGCTCGAGCTTTTGAGGAGCCGAGCCCGAGCCCAACTTTCCAGCTCGTTAAGAAAAATGAGCCGGCTGGTCTCGATTCAATTTCTAAACGAGCCGGGTCTGAGCCCACCTTGGTTCGGTTCGGCTCGGCTCGTTTACAGCCCTATTGGTGGTAAGTCGCTCAGACGCAAATCACTAGGCCTGCACACTGGTGCTTCAACACTTTGGTTCTCGGGGTCGCCTAAAAGTCAACCTTTGACTTGGTACAAGGTAATATCAAAGTCAAACCGAAAAGTCAAACATCGACATGAATTCTATATGTCTAACATTAAAGTATGTTGGAATAGACGAATTTCGTTGCTCCTTCGGGTGATATACCAATTGCAATAGACTTCACGGGAATGGGGAAAGGCGAGGCGTGGGTTAACGGTCAAAGCATCAGACGTTATTGGCCTACATATATTGCTCCAACTACCGGTTGCTCGGAATGTAGTTACAAAGGGTCGTATAGCCCAACAAAATGCCTCAAGAATTGCGGAGAACCATCACAAAAGTTATAAGTGAAATCTTTATACAACGTACTTCATAAAGTTCAAAACTTTTTAACGATCGGATTAATCTTGTAGGTACCATGTACCGAGATCATGGTTGAAATCAAGCGGGAACGTTTTAGTCTGTTTGCAAGTTTCCGAATCTCACCCGCTCCCAATGGAAGCATGGAGTCAAGATAAGTCAAAGTCAAAGCCGAGCGTTTCGCTTGAGTGCCCTCATCCTAATCAAGTCATATCTTCAATCAAGTTTGCTAGCTTTGGAACTCCTCAAGGGACATGTGGAAACTACAGCCATGGTGAATGCAAGAGTACTGATGCACTTTCAATAATACAAAAAGGCCAACTCTTTCAACTTTGACTTTTTTTAACATGCATATTTGTTCAATACAGTTTTAGCTTACAAATGATGTATGTACATTACAATAAGAAAACTTCAGTAGGGAACATATGATTCTTTGCCTTTTTAATGTTTGAATTATGTTCCCGCCTCGTATTGTCGACTCCGCCGCAACGCGCGGGTTTCCCACTAGTAACTCTTTATGAACCAAACACAATACAAAATTCTATTGGAATTAATTCCAATTCCCCTTATGAATTCCAATTCCTTTAAAAAATGTAACCAAATGGGCCCTTAGATGTCGATTTTGTCAATTTACAAGGTTTTTTTTTTTTTTTTTTTTTTTTTTTTTTTTGAGTTTTCTGTTATTATATAAAATGACTAGCATTTAAACCTCCATCTGATAAAAGAAGTTACGACAATATCATCATAAACTTGTTCTAACAAGAGAGCATTCACAATTCGTCCCCTAAATTCTATGAGAGAGCTTTTTATATTATGAAAAGTGATTGTAGCTGGTCAGGGGCGGACCTAATGTAGGTTGAGGCGTAGCACGGGCTACGGCTCAACTTTTTTCCGGTAGTGTAAAATTTTTTTTTTTTCAATTTTTATACTAAGGACACCCCTCAACAAGTACTAGGACACCCCTGAAAAAAAATTTACAAACTGAAATCAAGCCCAAATAATACTGATTATATTAGCCCAAAAAAACAAATGATAGCCCAATAGTAATTAGCCCAAATAACCAAATAATAACCCAATAGTGTATTAGATTGTTGTGCTAATTGTGATTGTGAGTATTCTTTATTTCTTTTCTTCTTGAGTTCTTAAACTGTTTAATTTCGATCTAAAAATTAAAAATAAGCCTAGCCCAATCTAGGGGGTGTTTGGGATTGCGTTTTCAACCTTATTATTTGATTATTGTGTTTTGAAATCGCAAAAAATCTATTTTGAGTGTTTGGTAAAAAATTAATAAAAAGTGATTTTTTACGTTTTGTAGAGTTCAAAACGTGATAATCCATAAGTAGGTCACCCCTTGCTGCAGGAAAACGTGATAATCCAAAAACTAATTTTTTAAGTTTTCACTTATTTATTTTTTTAAAATATATATACTTGCCAAACACTCAAATAGTTGATTATCTGATTATTCTGATATCAAACAACATAATCAAATCCAAACAATGTTGATTATCTGATTATTATGATATCAAACAACATAATCAAATCCAAACACTATCTTTCTGCAACACGTTTTGTTACAGCTAATTATCTGATTCTGATTATTCAAAACGCATAATCTATTTTCAAAACTCAACCCCAAACACCCCCCTAATATCTAAAAACTTATTGCCAATATTAATTCATAAAGCCTAGCCCAAATATGATATGCTCAATATTGATTCGTTAACCTAAATACTAATAACTTAAAAAAAACTAGTTTATAAAATTTAATTCGGTAAGACCACCCGTAGTGGGGCATTATTTTTGAAAAAAATCCAAAAAAATGCCCCCCCCCCCCATTACATAGGCCGTTATGGGGCAGTTTTTTTGAAAAAAAAAAATTGGCTTGGCGTTTTTAAAACCACGCCTAAAAGAGATTGTGATGGGTTGACTGGGTTTGACTGGCCAATGAGAAACTAGCTTGCTTTTTTTTATAAAAAAACGCCTAAAAGGGATTATTGGGCATTATTCCCACTACGCCACTTTTGCAATAACGCCCCATGCTGACTGGACTGCCACGTGTCGGATAATGCCCCATGGTGGAGACATTATTTTTTTTAACCACTACACATGGTCTAAGGGCTTTTTTTTGGCTCACCCAGGGCACTTGAATTTTCAGGATCGGCCCCGCCCCGCCCCGTAATGCAGGTAAAAAAAATTTTGTTCTATAAATGTATCGTAAAAAAATTTGGGATACCCCTGAATATTTATTCTAGTTCCGCCACTGTAGCTGGTTGAAAGTGGTTGTGAGTAGAGAAGAGATAAAATATTACTGTTTATCTGTAAATTTGAGAAGACACTGTTCACTCTCTATAATTTTTCAATATATTTTGAAAGTGGTTGTGAGGGGAGAAAAGAGAAAATGTAATGATAAGAGTATAAAAGAAAAATATTATTTAACTGAAATGAGAGAGATAATATAGTTGGCTTTAGTGAAATTGTAGAGTAAAATTGAAGGAAGGGATGTGAATGCTTTGACTTATAAGTTCTGATATATTAAATAACCAACAATCTTAATATCTGTTCACAGCTTCTAGCGTTGTCACAGTCATCCAGCAGAAGGTTAATAACGTGTAAGACTCCGTTCCTTATCACCTTCTCGTTCAGATACGTTCTCGAGGCTCATAATCACTGTGGTCCGAAAGGTAATGCAAAGATTGTGTACCACGACATCGTCATTTTAGCTTGTTGGAGCATTTGGAAAGTTAGGAACAACCTTATCTTCACTGGTAAAGTCGTAAATGTTGACGATATCTTAAGTGAAATCATGTCGGTAGGGTACCTTTGGTATAAGAATAGATGTAAGGGTAGGAACGTTTCTTGGGATTCTTGATGTAAATTTGTAAGTATGTGATTGTGGTTGTGTTGCCGCTCGGTTTTGAGTTGGCGTGTTTTTAATGAAGTTTATTGTTAAAAAAAACAATGTTAATATCTTCATAAGGGTTAGACCTTCTAATCAAATTTTAACGTAAAACTAAGAATTGTTTAACAAGAAAGAAAACTCATTATTGAATGATGATTTTTTTTTTTTGAAAAGAAAATTTCATTAAAACAACCCAAACCCGAAGACTGGGAGGGCCAAACAACAAAACCTTACATATTTACAAATTTACACCAATCCGACCAAACAATGGAGCTACCTTTAGATCTATATTTAAACCATAAGAAACCTAACGACCGAACCTCACTAAAGACGTTATCCACTATCACTTCCATGTCCGCAAAAACCGCGTTATTCCTAGCCAACCAAAGACACCAACAGGAGATCATAATAATGCCTTGAATAATGTGCCTTCTTTTCGAGTCAATAGCCCTCCCTTTGTGAATATCCATAAGGTCCTTGAATGAAAAAGCAAAAATCGGCGGGATACGACACCAAGAACTAACCTTTTGCCACAGGACCACCGCGGTGACGCAAGAGGTAAAGAGGTGCTCCACGGACTCCGCCTCCGTACTGCAAAGCGGACAAAGATCAATACCGGCTCCGATACCCCTTCGACGCAAAGCATCACGAGTAGCAATACCGTTTAAACCCGCTCTCCAAACGAGAACGTTGCACTTGATCGGGACCCACTTGCACCACTCAAAAATAAAGCCGCTTCTGTTAACAATGTCATCATCCAGAACCCGTTTCACAGACCTATCCGAAAACTCACCATCTTTTTCTGGTAACCACTTCCATTCATCCGGCCGATCGGTCAAAGAAACAGAAGCAACAGCCACGTTCAGACCATCCAACTCCAACAATTCCTCAATAGAATCTGGATCATGTCTCCACAGCCAAATGCCGGAAAGACGGTCCTTCACCGAACAAGTCTTCACAGTTTCGAGAGCAAAGAGCTTAGGGAACTCGTCCTTTAAGGGAATCTCCTTCAGCCAAGGATCCAACCAGAAGAGGATGTCCTCTCCCCTACCAACCGATCCCCTGAAATAATCCCGAAGCCGGGCCGAACCGATCACCGGTTTATTAATAACGGTCACAATAGAATTCCACACTCCTCCTATAGATTTTTTAAAGGGTAAAAACGACCACGCCGAACCGCCGATATGGATCGCTTCGACCACCTTAACCCAAAGCCTTTCCTTGTTTCTCTTAAACCTCCAAGCCCATTTACTTAACAAAGCTTTGTTAATGATTTTTAGATTACAGATACCCAGCCCCCCTTTATTTTTCGGACGCGTAACAGAGTCCCATGCCACCCAGTGAGTTTTCCTGACCTCGCTAGAACCCCCCCACAGGAACTTCCTCATAAGGCACTCCAAATCATTAATAACCTTTGCCGGAGCTTTATACAACGAGAAGTAATAATTAGGCAAACTCTCGAGAACCGAACGAATAAGCGTAATCCTCCCGCCAAAGGACAATAAAGCTGATTTCCAAAGCGCAAGTCTGGACTCGAAAATATCATAAACAGGCCTCCAGTTGTTGACCCGATTCATGTTCGCCCCAACCATTAAACCGAGGTATTTAAAAGGGAGGACGTCCTGCCTACAACCAACAACATCCGCCAAGGATTCCACCTCCCCATGATCCACCCCAATCCCGAATAAATTAGATTTCCCCAGGTTGATTTTCAAGCCAGAACACACATGGAAACATCTAAGGATTCTAATAATATTGACAGCATTACTTTCCACCCACTCACCGATGATCAAGGCATCGTCCGCAAAGAAAAGGTGGGACAATTTAGGACCATCATTCGGGAGACAAATACCCGAGAAAACACCCACCTCCTCAGCCTTGTCAATCAAACAGGATAGAGCCTCCATGACCACAATGAAAAGGAAAGGCGATATAGGGTCCCCTTGCCTCATTCCTTTACCACACTTGAATTCGAAAGTAGGCGCCCCATTGACCAAGACAGAGGCACGGGCCGACGATAAAATGCCCCAAACCCAACTACACCATTTGACCCCGAAACCCATTTGTCGGAAAATATCCACTACGAACCTCCAGTTAATGTTGTCGTAAGCTTTCTCGAAATCAATTTTTAATAAAAATGCTTTTTTCTTACTTTTCTTCAACCATGAGAACACCTCGTTGATAACGAGAGGACCATCCAAAATAAATCTGTTCCCCAAAAAAGCAGACTGGCTGTCCGAAATAACCGAATCCAAAACTCTTTTGAGTCTATTGGATAATATTTTAGAAATCACCTTATTGACAACTCCCACCAGGCTAATCGGCCTGTAGTCCCCAAGGCCCACTGGATCTTTTCTTTTGGGAATAAGAGCAATGAATGACGAGCCGCACCCGACATTCACAGTACCTGACTCATGGAAAGCCGCCATTAAAGCAAAAAAATCGTTCTAAAAAAGGTCCCAAAATCTCTTGAAAAACCTGAAGTTAAACCCATCAGGCCCCGGGGCCCGGTCTTCCCCACATTCAAAAACCGCCGATTTGATTTCCTCAATAGAGAACTGGGATTCCAGCCAAGACGCATCAACGCCTGAAATCTTCTTAATGGACGGGCAAGGCAAAAGCGGCCGAGACTCACAATCCTCCACGAATTTCTGTCTAAAAAACTTGAACACCTCCTTTTTGACTAACGACGGCTTTGACACCCATTCGCCTCCAACCGACAAGCCATGAATCGAGTTACTAGCTTTCCTGCAATTAACAATCGAGTGAAAAAATTTAGAATTCTCGTCCCCGTCCTTTGCCCACCTAATACGGGATCTCTGTTTGAGATCCATAGATTTAGCAAGATCTAACTCAGCAATGATACTTTTGTTCTCCGCCAAGACCCACTCCTCCTCCTCCGTTAAATCTCTGGAATCTAAAATGGTCTCCAACGTAGTGAGCTCATCTTCGGCCAGGTTACGAATTTCACCATCTTTGAGGATCATCTTATCTCTCCAATCCTTAACCCTACTACGAATAAACCCCAATTTTTTAATCAAAAAAACATCCGGAGGACAGCCCTGAGACGAGAAATCATGACACGCTTTCTCAACCACTTCCACAAAACCATCTTTGCCTAGCCAAGAATTGAAGATGCGGAACGGACGCGCCCCGAAATTGACAGACTTCGAAATCAAAACAATAGGACTGTGATCCGACCACAACTTCGGGAGAGCTTGAACACGGGCATCGGGCCATAAATTCAGAACATCAGAATTGACTAAAAATCTGTCCAACTTACTGAGCTTCTTACCATTGTCAGACCGCCACGTAAATTGGGAACCTCGCATATCAAGATCAATGAGCCCCGTATCGAAAATGAAAGAGTTGAAATTCCCAGCACACGTACTCTTAAACGAACAATTTCTTTTTTCTTCCTTAAATCTGACCGAGTTGAAATCTCCTCCAACTATCCAAAGACCGTCCGAACCGGTAATGATCCCGGATAACTCCTCCCACACCGCTTTCTTCGCCGCTACCCCTTGCGGAGCATAGACGTTGAGGAAACACACAAGAGCACCACAACCAACCACCCTGCCCTTAATAAGAAGATAATTCCTGTGTTTAACCGACTCCTCCATTTGAAACAGAGATTCATCCCACAAACACACCAGCCCCCCTGAAAGGCCCGTGGCATCCACCGAATCAAACCCAAATTTCGAGTTTCCCCAAAATTTCGCTAAATCCGCCCTAGACACATTCACGTGCTTCGATTCCTGAATGGCTAAGAAATTTATGCCGTACTCCCGAACTATAGATTTTATCCACCCCGCTTTTAGAGCACCCCCCATACCTCTGATGTTAACAGAGAGCCAATTCATTTTGGAACACATTGAATACCTGCTGCCAAAACCGAGTTTCTGACCAAATCAGCATGCTGACTAAGATTGACCCCAAGAGCGGCCCCGATCGACATTGTATGATTGATTTCCTCAATCGCCTGAGGGATATCCTCTGGGTCTTTGACCTCTTGATCGCCACGACCTGAACCACCAGAACTTCCATCGGCGACCTCCTTCTCCGTGCCCTCAATATTGAGATCAAAACCTCCCACGTCCCTTCCGTTTTCGGAGCTCCTCACATCGGAGCCTCCAGCTGAAAGAGAAGTAAACCCCACAAAGCCGAACCCTGGTTTATCCTCCATCGCTTGACTTCTGGACCTTTTTTTGGGCCTAATTTCCCTTGAAGAGGCTCCTCCACTACTACTCTGGGCCCTATCCTTTCTACTATTTAAGCCCACCCTCTTTCTACGTTGGGCCTTAGAGGCCTGATAACCTTCCTGAGAGCAAAACGAAAAAACCTTGGGCCCACCTAAGGAACCAGACAGATCTTGTCCCACCGCCTCCATACCCGCATGGGGACCCACGCCAGCATTAAACTCGTTATTCCCAGCCGCCTCCTGCATGGGAAAATCCACCTTGGGACTCCCGCCACCATCAACATGCAACTCTTCATTTTCCACCGTTTCAAATTCCTGACCCAACCCCTGGCCTCCCACATCACCGGACCACCCCGGCCGCACCACCGGCGAAGAACGATCGTGAGAACTGCCGTCACTAAAAATATCGTCGTCAACATCATCATCGTTGAGACAATCCGGCACCCAAACTTCTTGTTCCTCCTCCACCCACACTCTGAAACACTTGTTCTTCCACCTCAAAGACACCGATTCTCTGATCCTGTAGGCCTCCCCTGCTAACACCCCAATTCTAACGACGGAGAGATCAGAAACCTCGTCCGAGATGCTAGGAACATGCAAAATTCTACCGAAGAGCGAACCAATCTGATAAAACAAATCGACACCGAACAGATGCAGGGGGATACCATGTATCTTCAACCAAGCCACCCTTTCAAGCGGAAGAGACTGCCCGGACCAAGCTTCCAATTTAACAAACCAAGGACCCCAAATCTTCTCTGACCCTAAAAACTTGGCAGCGGCGGCCTCATCGGAGAACGAGATCAGGAGGGATAAACCACCCAAATACTTAAGACTGGAGAACTCGAACTTAGCGATACTCAAGAGTCTCTTAAAATCGACTAAAGTTTCCAGATCAGTAACTCTTCCGACCACAGCTAACCCATGCAAGTTAACAAACTCAGAAGTTCTATCCGGAACCACCACCGACTTCTCAACGTGAGCATTCCCCACTCCCGAACCACTCCCCACCTCAAACACTGTGTTACCGGAACCACCAGTCTTACCCAAAGCATCCAGATACGACCTGTTATCCCTTGTATTGAAAGGAAGATTCTTCTCCGGATGACCCGTCGGAACTGAGCGATTGATCTTTATCCCAGTGTGGCCAGCAACACCCACGTTCTCAGCCGCAAAACGAGCAACATTGACCCAAAGCTTAGAGTCCCCCATTTTAGCTCCCTTCAACTTACCTTCCAGTCCTTTAGGATCCCGAACACCCTTGAAAGTTACGAAGCCAAACCGGTTGCCAAACTTATCCCTTTTTCTGGCCACATAGACCCCCATAACATCTCCGAAGGCCCCAAAGAAGTCGCCTATCTCCTGAGAGCTACAACGTTCCGGAAGATTGGACACAAAGAACTTAGCACGATCGAGGACGGGATCACCCATGGAAACGCCCGGGTGAGAACAGACCAAACGAAGAAGATGAGGAGGCAAAGAAGGGGAATCACCGGAAGAATACAGGGCTGTGCTAACAAACTCGTTATGATCAGTCGGAGGAGATTCCGACGATCAATCACCGGCTGTTATACACCGCCTGTGCGTCCGCCGGCAGAAACCCTAGAGATAACTTGTTTATTGAATGATGATTTGATACATGTTCTTCTTCCTCGTATGATAATCTATACTATACATGATGCATAAGACAAACACATTTTTAAAATACCCAAAAGTTAAAAACTTTTTTTCTTTAACATATAAGGTACAACCTAAAATGCGGATAAATTAGTCTTTCAGACAATAATCATATTTTAATTTTCTCGTCTTAATTACACTTTAATTCTCTCATCTTTAACATATTATAGATAATTAACTAATAGTTATAGTTTATCATCTTATAAAAACTAACTACCCCACGATTTTTAAACAATCATAGTTTTTTTGTACAATTTATAAAAAAGTACACCATAAAAGCGAGTATTTTGTTCTCTTTAGTTTGAGTATAGTATTGCTATAAATTTTAATTAAAAAATTAATAAATTACGTGATTAACACTGGGGTGAGCAATAACTGAATCATTAACCGAAACCGAACTGAAAACAGACGAAAGCGAACCGAAATCAACCAAAAACTGATAAACCGAAATCCAATTAACCAGAACCTGTTATCGATTTTTTGTACCCTCCTTTGACCAAAATTAACCGAACCGAAACATTCACATTTTCATATATTTTCTAGCTTTTATACCTTCGGTTCATATATTTCATATTTTATACCTCCATTTTATGTATTTATATTTCCATTTCAATATTTCATATACTTATACATCCATTTCATGTATTTATACCTCAAGTTCATGTATTTTATAAGCAAAAGTTTTAGCAAAAGTTTAGTTTTGACTATTAACAAAAATTAAATGAATCAAACCAAAACTGTCAATCTAATCGAATAAACCGAAATGATTAACCAAAAACCATTTGGTAAATAATATAGACTAACCGATAACTTTGGTTTCAGTTGAGGATAATAATCAAACCAACTGAACAATACATACCTGGTAGTGTTTGTGTTCCCCGCCACATCACGCGGAAACTATCTAGTATATATAAACTATACTATATATATATATATATATATATATATATATATATATATATATATATAAAAGGAAAAGAACGTAGCATTTGGGTTTTTAGGATTATTACAAATACAACTCAATGAAATTTTTAAAGAAGCATCTTTAAATGAAGTTCAAGATATTACGATTTCTTCATAAATTATCATAAATTATAAATAGAAGTTGTAATTCATCATTTACTATGAATTAAATTATTTGGTTTTTTCAGAATACGAAATAACACTTTGTTTTTTTTACATAGAAGAATATATCGTTTTTTAAAACCCATTACGCCTTATCTGATTATTAATTTGGTGTGCTCATCAAATATTTTTAATATATATCGTTTTTTAGAACCCATTATGCCTTATCCGATTATTAATTTCGTGTGCTCATCAAATATTTTCAATATAAAAGTGATCATATACACGATTCAAAAACTCATCAAAGAAAATAAGAATACAAAGCCTACAAAACACAAATGGCAATTGTAAACTAAAACAATAATTGATTTTCATTAGTTAACCGAGTCATACGCCAATCATCAAACCAAATCTTCAATCTGAACTCAAATCAAACTAGAATCATGAATTGCCTATTCGTATTCGTAATTGTGTAGATTTGACAGTATGTGCAAAACCCATTTCACAACAAACAAAAAGAAAGAGGGTACGTGGTATTTTTTTTATATATTAGAATCTGCAGCAGCTTCGGGTTCCGATTGATGAGGTTGATTCGGTGTTACTTCATAAGACGCTCTTGGGGATTGCTTATACAATACAACGGTACGGTGTATGTGAAAAGCTAGAAATGAGAAAAAACTTCAAAGGCGTAAACAAAGAGGCTGATTCGATTTTGGTAGAGATTGCGGCGACACTCTTTGGCTGGATTAATAGCAGGTGCAAGGAGGCGAATTGTTGATGGGAAGACATGAAGATAGATCCTTGTACTAGCTTATATTTTTGAACATGTAGTAGGATGTATGTTTTTTTGTCTTTTGCAGCTTTGCTTTATTTTTTTCTTCTGTATCCAGCCCTTAGCTGGCCTTGTTTTGCAATGAATGGTTGTTGTTCAAAAAAAAAAAATGGTTTTAAGTGTAAGGGTAGATTGATAAGTTGACATCAACTTAGTAAATTTCGAAACGTTTGTTTATTTAGGGAACAAAAGAGTGACAAGTAAGTGACCAAGACAAAATGTCAAACGCTATTTATTTACTTATTTTTGTTCAAAAAAAAAGCTTATAGATCTGTATGTTTAAGTGATAAACATGTAATTATAAGTGTATATAGAGATAGCAAAAAACCTGAGCTCAACGGGAATGCTTAAAACTTGAAACATCTGAGACGGGTATTTGGGTATTTAGATTGGATTTTTTTTTTAGTAAACTTCTATTTTGCTTCCTGTGGTTTGGTCACTTTAACGGTTTTGCCCTAAACAATTAAAATAGCCATTTTTCTCCAATAGTTTGCTATGGTTTTTCCATTTTGCTCCCTGCGGGGAGCAAAACGGAAAAACAAACAATTTGAATGGAGTTAAAGGCGAGGAGTAAAATGGAAAAACCATAGCAAACTATTAGAGGAAAATGGCTATTTTTAAAGGTTTTAGGCAAAACCGTTAAAGTGACCAAACCACATTAAGCAAAACAAAAGTTTACTCTTTTTTTTTGCAGCTAATGAATTAGATGATACCCGACCTGATTACTTGAAACTATATACCCGTTTTTCTATAAACGAGCCGAACCTTTCTCAAGCTCGAGCTCGGCTCGGGCTCGGGCTCGATTCGTTTATTATCTATTAACTAATATATTAAATAAGAAATATAAATAATAGACTTTTCAGACTCGTGAGCTCGATAAGTGAAGCTCGGGCTCGAGCTCGTTTACTAAATAAGTATATTTTTAGTTCGGGGTTTGCTCGTAAACAAGTTTAAATAAGATTGGCTCGGCTCTTTTACACTAAAGCTCGATAAGGCTCGACGAGCCTAGGGGTGCTAAACGGGTCGTGTTCCCGGGTTGGTGAGTTCAACCTGACCCGAGCCCGAAAATTTTAGACGAACCCGAACCCGAAAATCGTGCCATACATATGAACCCGAACCCGACCCGAATATTCGCATACTGACCCGAACCCGACCCGGTCAACCCCAATTTTTTATTTATTTTTTATTTTTTCAGAAAATTAGTATATTAAAATTAACACTACTAAAAAAAACATAAATTTATATAATAAAATTACATTAAAATCATAAAAATTTATGTCAACTTCCATTTTTAAGTTATATTTATAGCATAAAATACACACCCAATTTTATTTATGACATAAAACATATTTTAAAAAAAAATACAATATAATAGAAATGGGTTAAGCGGGTCAACTCGCCAACCGACAAGGTTGACCCGAACCTGACCCGTTTATCTTCGCGGGTTCAACCTGAAACTGACTCGAACCCGTTTAGACTAAACCCAAACCTACGAATTTCGTGTTAGGTTGGTATCGTGTTTTCGGGTCGTGTCAGAAATTCACACCGTCGAGCCTGACGAGCTTCACATGCCAGGCTCGAGCTCAATAAGGCTCGGCTTGTTTCGAGCTTTTTCTCGAGCCGGTCTCGAGTCGCTCGTGAGCCGCTCGTCTCGTTTGCTCCCCTACCTATAATCATATACCAAGAAATTTTTACTTTCTTTTTAACCCTTTGTCTACTAATATATACTACCGTATTAAGAAAACTGGGTTTTTTTTATCCTTTTAGTAATTTCCATCAATTTTAAGATGTCAGATGAAGATAAAGAGTCTTTACTTAAAATCTCTATTCACCTTGAAATTTCTTCCATATCTACCCTGCTTACACAAAGTTCGACCTCTTCTAATCATTATTAGGGCTGTTCTTTTTTATCCGAAACCCGAAAACCGACCCTAATTCGAAGTCACCCGAACCCGAATTAGAGATTAACTGAAAAACTCGAACCCGAACAACCCAAACCCGACCAACCCGAACCTTAAATGGGTCGGTTATCGGGTCGCTTTTTCCCAACAAAAAACCCGAACAACCCGACCCGAATAACCCGAAACTTGAAACCCGAATAAAAACTGGAACATTAGTTGTCTTTTTTTATAGATGCGATTTGATTTTGAGTGTTTTGCGTTTGAAACATTAAGTTTTGAGACTTTTGAATATTATAATACTGTATTGTTAAATGATGTTTGAATATGTGATGATATTTTTTTAATAACAACATGATATATATGCCTATATTTTCTAAAAAAAACATTTTTTTTTCATTTTACATCTAAACTCGAAAATCGAACAACCCGACCCGAACTAACCCGAACCTGAATTACCCATACCCGAACAACCCGAACAACCCAACCCAAAAAACCCGAAACCCAAAAAAATAACAAGAAGAACACCCTATCACCGGCAAACCGTTCAATTTCTCATCATCATCTATCAATTGAATTGGATTCAATCAATGCGACTTTCAATTACCCTGCCCTGTAATTAGATCCATTTATATTTGATTCTTTGACTGTAACGCATCAATCAGGGAAACAAACATCGGTTTATAAATCGTTTAAACAATGTGTGTGGCCTCAATTGTGTTGCCTCTCTTTCTCGGAACTGCTCCTCCTGTGCCCTAAATCCCAATTCTACTCATCGATTTCAGGTGACACTTTCTTTGATTCTTGTTTTAAGTTGCATACTGATTAGCTAAAATCAAATGGTAGTGACATATGTACTATTATATGCTCTTGATTTGCTTTGCAAAATTAGAGGCTATAGAATGACGAAGAAGAGGTTATGTTGAAATTAGGGGAAATTGGTTGCGGGTATTAGGGTTTTGCTTCATTAGTTGAGTCATTTGGTGGTGGTTATAAAATATGAAGCTTTCAACATTAGTGTGTATCAGCAGCCTCTTGTGCGACAACCGGTAATTTACGGCTCTTAATTACGCAATTAACAAATGTTTAGGACGATAATAAACAACGTTTAAGATGTAAATAAACTTAATTAGGCCCTTGGAGTGTCTATGAACGCCTAAGCGACTTTACAGCGCGTGTACGACGATCTGCGGAGAAACCGTTGAATATTAAACAATAACGAATAGCAACCGTACGAAATACTGACAACGCCGACAAATACAGATTTTATACGAATATTTTATATTTATAAATTTAGTTTCGCGAATTTATCGTGCTTCCGTACGCAACAAAGTGCAAGCATAGATGAGAAACGCGACTACAGAAACGTACCGGCAACGAAACGAAAGCATCGGACACACGTGTTACCCCCAAAACTTAAGTTTTACGCTATATTTAGCTCCGTAATTATATTTTTGTAATCGTAGTCAAAACCGCATCGAAAAACGGTTTTAAAACGGCAAACGACGCAACTTTATGCAAACTTTACCGTAAACGACGAACGAAAGCGCAAACGTCTACCGACACTATGTCACGTACATTTAACCCTAAAATTTTAGTCTACGACGTTCCGATGATTTCGGGTTTTGATAACGGATTCCTAAGAGCTAACGGGTCACTTTAAACACGAAATTAGACTTATAGGCCTTGGGCCCAAGCCCAAAAGCCCACTAACAAACCCTATGTATTTAAAAGAAGTAAGCCTAGTTCCAATCTCATTTCATCAGCCACTTAAAAGTCCAATCTCATTTCATCTTCATTCTCGAACCACAAAGCAAAAACAATGCAGACATCTTACCCTTTCAACTCTCTCTCGATTTCTTTTCTTTGCACAGACAACACACCATCTTTTTTTTTTGTCTGCTCTCTCCCCCACTCGATCTCTATAAGGTAATCACCACCAAATCCATTCAACACTCATATTCCCCACACACCACAGCCTCTCTATCCCTCCCTCTGACTACATGCCGGCGGCCGGAATAACCGGCGGAGCCATGCTCCGGTCATCTTGTTCTCCGGGGTTCAGTTCACCGACAAACACCCACCTTCTCCCTTCTGACTGACGGACGGCTGACCACCGCCACCACAGCCGTCTGGTGGCGGCGTGGTGACAAGACAGAGAGTGGCGTAAGAGGGAGAGAGCGGCGGAGATTAGGAGCAGCGCCGCCGTCCACGGCAGCGGCGGTCGGCGTCTTGGTCCGGCGGTCTGCGTCAAGGTCCGGCGGTCTTTGTCATTATCCGACGGGTTTTTGTTCGGAAGTCCCGGTCCGGGTCAGATCGATTACAGGTGACCGACTCAGCTCCGGAGACGGCTGTGGAGAGTGATGGTGATTATGTTCAGGTCTGAGTCATGGTTCCTTTCTTCTCATTCTCCTTTAGATCCGGCTCGAGTTCAGGAATGTGACTCCCGTTTCGGGTCATGGCTCGAGGTTTGATTCTGATGTGGTTTTTGGTTCGTCTTTCGGTTCAACAGGATTTAGTTACGTTCGGTTCGGGAGTTCCGGGTCAGATTTAACGGCTCTCGGTTCGGTCAACGATGGTCAACGGGTCAGTTGGGTTCGGGTCAGCTGGTCAACGTTCAAGGAGGGTCAAGTCGACAGGATTTCGGGTTCGGTTGGCTCAGATTTGGTGTTCGAGTCAACCGAGTCAACCCGGTCAAACCTGGTAAACTCAGCGAGTCAACTCGGTCAACCCGGTTGACTCGGTCAACCCGGTCAACTCAGTCAACGAAAGCGGCACGAAAGACTTGGTAAAGATTATTAGTGACGCGAATAAACATTTACTTTAATTATAAAGTCTTCGTTTATTTCGTGAAACGAGCTCGAACCAATTCGGATTAGTGTTTAGTTTTAAATAATATATTGGTAATTGAATCTCGATTGAATTTTGAAAAATAAAGACAACTTGTGTTGTCGGGGGCGTCCAAAAATAGAGGAAACTCTTTCCATTTTTTGATAAAATCCGAAACAAATGTGTTTTATTGAAAAATGACAACTAACGACATCAAGCGACTTTTATGACAATCAATATAAATGTGTATATTTCTTCGACGACACTTTATAACGTACAAGAAACAACGATAACGCGGATTCTTTTTATAAATAAATATGGTTTATATATTTCTTTCGAATATACAACAATACGACTTCTTTTTATGAAAATAAATATAGTTTATATATTTATTGCAACAACAACACTTTACGACTTTCGAAAACAACGATTCGGAAACTATTTACAACAAATAAATATAGTTATTGTATTTATTCTAAAGAGTTAATTACATAGTTAGTCCCTGTAGTTTGCTCAAAGTAACATAGTTAGGTACTAATAGTTTAAAATCACATTCTAGGATATTAACTTTTCATTTTGTAATATTTGGAGGTATTAAGGTTATTTGTAGGTTTATTGAGGTTTATATGAGGGTCGAATTCGGCTCAAGCTTGTTTAAGTTCTGGTCATTTCCGACTTTTATAAGTCCGATCCTATCCAAGCGGCTCAGCTTGTTTACACCCCTAAAATATTATATCTTACTGTATGATTTTTACCAAACCGTACCATCTCGCAGACACCATGCGTTCCATTTCCACTGCATTAGCGTTTGTTGAAAACACGTCAAGCTCAACTGCTATATTTTCATGATGATGCTTTTTTAATTGTCTTTATAACATGGTGTTTATTGTTTTTCTTTTGCAGATAATAGCGAATGTGAGTTTCAGAAACACGGTCACTAGAGAATGCTACTGCGCAGGCAGGAAAGCGGTTACTGTCAGATGGAAGTTTATGAAGCAAGAGAGACGTTTGTTCTCTTGTATTGTTTAATGTACTTTGATTGATGCAGATATTGTGCTGGACAACTGTGCGATTTGTAGAAATCATATTATGGATCTATGTGAGTGTTCTGTTATTGAATAATTGGTTTACTTGTTGGATGTAGTCTTATGTGTTTTGATTATTCAGGTATCGAGTGTCAAGCTAATCAGGCTAGCTCTACTAGCGAAGAGTGTACTGTTGCTTGGGGTATGCCGGTATCTTTTTGTTCACTGTGATAATGATCCTGCACCATGGACAAGGTTTGCCATTATATTCACGATTTTGGTATTTTTTTTAATCATATTAACTCTATAAAAGCATGATTCCGTTCCTTCAATATGTAATTATTTAACTTTTATTACTTTCTTTTTTTTGTTTGAGGTAGCTTGCGTAAGTCCAGCTGATACCAACGCAGAAGAAACACTAAACACCTTGAAGTATGCCAATCGAGCTCGTAACATACCAAACAAAGCTATTGTAAGACTAATCTTTTTTACAGTGCAAGAACTCTCTCTTAATTTGCATTCATGTTGATTTCGTTCCTTCAATATGTAGGTTAATCGTGATCCAGTCACAGCTCAAATGCAAAGAAAGACAAGTTACTGCTTAAAATTGAATCTGCACGTGGTGGCAAACCATGGGATGAGATAGACTGTGACTCGAATAAGGTTAAATAAGGGCTTTTTTTTTTCTTCAGATTTCTTTGATGTTATGATTCACTAAAATCAATATAAGATTCCTGACCACGTAAAATGTTTCAGGTTCTTGGCTATTATCAATCGAAAAACCGGCCTCGAGAATCACGTTCTAGAGTGTTGAAGCTCGATTTAGAATCCGTTAGAATCCGTAATGCATGATACTAAAATTACCGATGTCCCACTTCAATTAACTATATCTCAAATATCGGTCCTTGACCGATTTCCAATTTTTTACCGCATTAACGGCATAGATTCTGTTACAGATTTGTGTGGCCACGTGACCTTTGTTAAGTGCGGTATTGGCGCCGAAATGATGATGGGAGTTATGGTGAGTGCATGCACATACTAAATAGTCATCGCTTAATATTTTTAGTTTATCATATCATATTAAGAGTGTTAAGGTTTATTTGTTATCTGCAGTTGGACTCTTTTGCTCTAGGGAGCATGAGAACTGTGGCCCACAACCAGGATACGTGCGCGCTCATATTGAGAGTAAACTCCTTCCCCTTTAATATAGTAACCAACTTTAATGTTTTCAGATCCACATCATACTTACAATCATAATGTTTCAATTTAGGCGGAGGGTTTAATATTTCCCCTCTAATACCCCGAAATGGACGGCCCAGATCACAGGTCCTGCATCTTATGCAAATTGATCTAAAGGGATGGGGAATGGGTTATTTTTCTTCATTTCAGCAACATTGCCTGCTGCAATCGTTAAATAGCGTTGCTGGTTATTTCGGTTATTTACACACATATAACCATAACCGAATCATAAAAGTTGGTTCATAATAATAAAATTATCATTAACAATATTGTTTTTATTACTAAAACAATAATTTACAAATAGTGAAGTTTTTTTTTTATGAAAACAATTTAAACCAGTCAAGTATTACCCCTTTCAGATTGACCAGTTAAATAGAGAAGCGATTTACAGCTGTAAGTATTACCCCTTTCAAATACCAAATGGTTTAGTTAGAATCCAACTTCAACTTATAATCCAACGACATTTTTCATATTCTTAATATGTCTTTAGTCAGAATAATATCTTTAACATATGTCAGTCAACCTTTTCAGAAACAAACTCATGTCGAATCTTTTGTTTGACTTTTGTCCTTTTTGATTTTTTTACTACGAATCGTACTTGCTTTTACTTTTGCTTTTACTTCTACAGCTGTAAAGCAAGCTAAACACAGCATGCTTGGAAGTCTATAAATACAACATCAATCTCAACACTCTACAAACACTCAACTGAGACGAATTAAACCTTCAAATTGTAAGTTTTATCTCAGTTGAACTAAATCCTACATCAATTAAACCTTCAAAACATCAACCTAACAACTTTTATTTTGCTTCGATTTCAGAATATCAATACTCTTTGCATCTGGATCTTGCGTTGTTTCTCGGCTCTTCACATCAAGGTTTTACATTTTTTGTCGGCTTTTTACATCTGGCTCTTGCATTGTTGTAAGTTCTCTCACATTTCTTGGTTACTTTTGTAACTTTTAACTGTAGTTTTTGCATCTGTATTGTTTAACTGTGGCTTTTTATATCTGTTAGTTTTGTAACATGTATTGTTTTAGTTTGTTTGTATTGTAAAATTGCAAATTTACCCATTATGATTTATTTTCTTAAAAGTGTATTATAGATTGACTCTTTTACCCTTATTTCTATTAATACTTTTAAAAGTTTTCTATATTTTAATATTTATCCATTTTTAACTTTTTGTTTTTTTAACCAAATTATGTTTTTTTACCGTTGTATAATTGCATACTACGAATAAAAGTGATTCATCTTTCCTTTTTTGCTCTTGCATCAAAGCAATGAACATGTGGACCAGATTCTTAAATTTTTTTTATTAATTTTATGTTTTTTAACGATTTCCATAGATTTGCTTTCTGCATTCCTCTAGATTTTGGATCTGTCTTTTATGGCTACTTTGAAATCAAAGTCGATGCTTTCTGCCACTTGTTTTGGAATTTGGAACGGCCATTGAATCTCCTTTGATTTCCAGATGTCAATCGGATTGCTTTTTTTTTTTTGTTGTTGAAACCGATTTGGGAATTGAGTTGCATGACAGATCTTTGTTCTTGTTGTCGTTTTGGCTATTGACTTTTTGATTTCCGAATAGTTTAGCTATTATGAATTAATTTGTTTACGAGCTTTAACTTTAGTCCGGATAGTTTAGCTATTATGCATTAATTTGTTTTTGAGCTTCAACTTGAACTAGAGTGATTAATAAAGTTGGTTTTATTAGTTCTTTTGCTGGAGCATTAAGCTTTGGAAAAAAATCACAGGTCAAACAATGCTAATTAACCTTATATAAATTAGTTTGTAAAATAAAATCAAGTTATAAAGCTTCTCACCAAAAGCTGTTGTTCAATTTTAATCTATTTAAAAGAAATAGTGTAAAAACGTTTTTTATTACATTCTCTAAACTATTTTAAAAATATATTTAAAAATATGTGGTTACAACAAAAGTAAAGTAAAACAAAACACTTCTAAAAAAATATAAAAAATAAAAAATCTATATCTAAAAAACCGAAAACCTATCTATTAAAAAATTCATTAAAACTTGTTAATGAAGACATCTTTAGAGATAATTAAAAAAACTTTTAATAGAATATCATAATATAACGGAATGTTTTCTTTTTAATTTTAGTCTATAATTTATATAAACCTAAAATAGCAATACCAGATTTTCTTTAGTTAATATTGAATTAGGTTAAATCCAATGAGATCATGAGAGAGACAAAACAAATTATAAAAAACTTACTTAAAGACAAGGGAAATCACCCATTTTGTTAAATACTTTTCAAATCACTCATTTTAGTAAATAATTTTTCTACAACACCCGTTAAGAAAAAAACTCCTTTATTCTTTCCTATGCATATATTTGTGAAAAGAGCCTATTTTTCATTTCATTAAATACATCTACACTTTATTCATGTTGTATACATAATTATGGTTTTGGTTTTAAATATTGTTTTTTTTTGCTTTTATTATTTAAAAAATAAATTCAGTTACAATTAAAAAGTCGGTATCAAATGACTACATGAAATGATGAACAACCGGGAGTCTCTGGAAGGCCGAAAGTATTTCAAAAATGCAAAACGTTTTGACTCATATAATCCAATTATCATGCAATTTAATATATGGGCTTACCGCTCATACGGGCCTATCCTCAGGCACAAAAGGTGTTGTCCGGTTTATCACCGGCCCCATTCTTGCAAATATAATGCTTATATTCCACGTCGGGGAAGTCCTCCACCCTCTTCATAACGAGTTTGTTTTGGCGAGCCATACCGGTAACCCCCCACTTTGCAAACGAACCCGTAGTTTTGACGGTCAAATCAATTTGACCCTCCTCGTTCATGTGACTGGAAAAACTCTTCATAAAATTATCAAAATTAAATTTCTTGTTTTTCCTGAAAAAAATACAAATTCAAGTTATTTCAAAGTTTGCCAACAAAAACAAAAAAAAATAAAAAAATAAAAGTTGTTACCTGATAATCTCCGGATTCCATTCTTTCCCAAACACCCCATACTGAGGGGTATTGAAAACGACTCAGTCAAAGAACTTATCCATCAACTCAACGGTTTTAGATAAGTTGGTCGCATCGACTTCGAACAGATGTGTTACACATAACTTTTCCAAAATCGTGATATGACCCCGAGCTCTCGTGTACTTAAGACATGCCTCATCTGTTAAACATAATCAATCTCGGTAAATACATAAAAAACAATTTCATAATACTTACCGAAAACGATTTCAAAATACTTACCGCGAGTATCAAACATGGTTGCGATGAATTTTTTGGCATCTTTCAGCGCTTGGCAAATACTTAGAGTTTAACCGAAATCGCTCTCGCCGACTACAAGTACAGATAAATCGGACGGGGTGGTATAAGGTGTTGCTTGTGGCGCCTCTGTTTGTTCCTGTTGCGTGCCTTTTGGTTCTGCTAAGAAAAAAGAATGTTAAAAACAAGGTATGATAGCAGATATATGAACACAGTCGAGAAACCCAAACCAAATGATTCATTTCCATTACTATGATTCACACACCTCACACTTAAATCTCTCACAAAGATTATAAATACAATAACGAACAAGGATTACAACTGAATAACAGATTTAGCACGAATCTGTTGTTTAATCGGGAATGAAACCCTAGTCACCAAACTTTGAGAGAGAAAGTTTGAGATATATGAACACAACCGAGAAACCGAAACCAAATAATTCATTCCCAGTACTGTGATTCACACACCTCGCACTTAAATCTCTCACAATGATTATCAATACAATAACGGACAAGGATTACAGCTGAATAACAGATTCAACACGAAACTGTTGTTTAATCAGGATAGAAACCCTAATCACTAAACTATGAGAGAAACTTTGAGATATATGAACACAGCCGACAAACCCAAACCAAATAATTTATTCGAAATATTGTTAAGATTTGATTACAATACTATGATTCACACACCTAAAACTTAAATCTCTCACAAAGATTATTAATACTGAAGGGTAAGGTCCCAAAAACCTCGTTCCGAGTGTTTGGACCATACCACAACCTCGATTTTCTAACCTTTTTTAGACCTTGCGAGGCCGAGCACTGGTCCAATAAAGAAGACTTAAGAGAGAAACGACAGACAACATTTGCGCGCCAAAAGGAAACTAAAAAATCCTTGCGCCTCTCCCCATAACAGACAGAGATAAAAATCTCAATCAGCACTCCCGCTAAATAATACCCAGATTTGGATATTATTTATTTCACCTATACCACACGATAAGGAGTTACACTGGATTATGACAGTAATCTTGTAGAAGACTCAATCGTGCACTACTAGACGGTTGTAACCGTCTGGCCACGTGTCATCATCCTGGGCCCCCTTGAAGTCACGATGATGGCATGAAATTGAAGAGAAATCTCCACTTGCCCACTTTCCACGTGGCAATACCCCAGCCGTTGATCTAAATCACGATCCGTGTGCTCTCACGACGGGTTAAGGAAATTAACGGAGGGAAAAATAACCGCTTACGGAGTTACGCACATTCCTTCAATATTTCAATAACATGTTTTTCCGCCCAAAGTTCGGCTATAAATAGAAGAGTAATTCAGGTACAAACTTCAAGTTACATTCACTTCACTTATACTTCTTCTTCTTCCTAAACCAATACTTATTCTCACGTCGGAGGGTGGTTACGGAGAGACCCCCCATTCTCCCCGTGGCAAGTCTTACGGTTTCTGTTTTGCAGTTATCGAGAAGAGGAGTAGATCCGTCCCTTTGAACCAAACGAGAAGAAACCAACCCTTTTATGCAGAACCTAACCCCCTGGTTTATCTGATTCTGGTTATTTAACCAGTGTTTCTTCAAATACAATAACGAACAAGGATTACAACTGAATAACATATTCAACACGAATCTGTTGTTTAATCAGGAAGGAAACCCTAATCACCAAAACTTTGAGAGAGAGTTTATAAGTAATCAGAGTGCGACCATAATATAAAATAAAAACGAGAATTGAGAATCTCTTTCTCCTTTGGAAGTGCGGCTTAACGAAGAAGTAGAAGAAGGGTACTAGGCTTTTAAAACTAAAATTGTTTGGGCTTTTGAAAACGAGTAACATACAATTTTCTACAAACAAACTAACAATACTATTTTTTATATATTTCTTTATACAAACAAACAAACTAACGACAGTAACATATAATTTTTTAAAACCAAACTAACAATATTATTTTTTATACCATTCTTTATTAAAAGTTAAAAAACAAAAAAATAATAATCAAACCTTTAGAAGAATTCTTGGATCCTTGTGTGTTCTTCCTATTTTTCGATCGACGTCTCTTAAAAGGTTTGGAGGACTTACTAATTGCAGCCAAAGGTTTTCTGTGTTTGGCTTTAAGTGAAACTGGGGTTTTCAAACCCGGTGGAAAAATCGGGCTTGTAAGAATACAAGTCGAAAAACAGTTTTGGATGTCTAATTTTTTAAGATGGAGGTGGAGATGGATGGATGAAAATTTGTCTAGAGAATGCATTTTTACTAGGTTAGTGTTATGTCACATAATACTAACATAGTTAAAATGCAATCTCTAGCCAAATTTTTATCCATCAATCTCCACCCCCATCTTAAAAATTAGTCATCTAAAAGTCTTCTTTGGCTTGTATTCTTACAAGCCCGATTTTTCCACCGGGTTTGAAAACCCCAGTTTCGCTTCAAGCCAAACACAGAAAACCTTTGGCTGCAATTAGAAAGTCCTCCGAACCTTTTAATAGACGTCGATCGAATATAGAAAGAACACACATGGATCCAAGAATTCTTCTTAAGGTTTGATTATTTTTGTTTTTTAACTTTTAATAAAGAAAGGTATAAAAATAGTATTGTTAGTTTGTTTGTAAAAAAATATATATTATTGTTGTTAGTATAAAAAATTGTATTGTTAGTTTGTTTGTATAATTTAATAAAGAAAGATATAAAACATAGCATTGTTAGTTTGTTTGTAGAAAATTATATGTTACTGTTGTTAGTTTGTTTGTATAAAGAAAAGTATAAAAAACTAGTATTGTCTGTTTGTAGAAAATTATATGTTACAGATTATTAAAAGCGCAAACAATTTTAGTTTTAAAAGCCCAGTACCCTTATTCTTCTTATTCGTTAAGCCGCACTCTCAGAGGAGAAAGAGATTCTTAATTCTCGCTTCTATTTTATATTTCGGTCGCACTCTGATTACTTAGAAACTTTCTCTCTCATAGTTTTGGTGATTAGGGTTTTATTCATAATTAAACAACAGATTCGTGTTGAATACGTGTTAAATCTTTGTGAGAGATTTAAGTTTGAGGTGTGTGAATCATAGTACTGTAATCTGATCTGAACAATATTTGGAATGAATCATTTGGTTTGGGTTTGTCGGCTGTGTTCATATATCTCAAACTTTCTCTCTCATAGTTTGGTGATTAGGATTTCATTCCTGATTAAACAACATATTCGTGTTGAATCTGTTATTCAGTTGTAATCCTTGTTCGTTATTGTATTGATAATCTTTGTGAGAGATTTAAGTGTGAGGTGTGTGAATCATGTACTAGGAATGAATCATTTGTTTTGGGTTTCTCGGCTGTGTTCATATATCTCAAACTTTCTCTATCATAGTTTGGTGATTAGGGTTTCATTCCTGATTAAACAACAGATTCGTGCTGGATCTGTTATTCAGTTGTAATCCTTGTTCGTTATTGTATTGATAATCTTTGTGAAAGATTTAAGTGTAAGGTGTGTGAATCATAGTACTGAGAATGAATCATTTGGTTTGGGTTTCTCGACTGTGTTCATATATCTGCTATCATACCTTGTTTTTAACATTTTTTTTCTTAACAAAACCAGAAGGCACGCAACAACAATAACAAACAGAGACGCCCCAAGCAACACTTTATACCACCGTGTCCGATTTATCTATACTTGTAGTTGGCGAGAGCGATTTCGGTCAAACTCTGAGTATTTTTCCAAGCGTTGAAAGATGCCGAAAAAGTCATCGCAACCACGTTCGATACTCGCGGTAAGTATTTTGAAATCGTTTTCGGTAAGTGTTATGAAATCGTTTTTTTTGGTTTACCGATATTGATTATATTCAATAGATGAGGCATGTCTCAAGTATACGAGAGCCTGGGATCATATCACGATTTTGGAAAAGTTAGGTGTAAGACTTTTCTTCGAAGTCGATGCGACCAACTTATCTAAAACCGTTGAGTTGATGGATAATTTCTTTGACTGAGTCGTTTTCAATGCCCCTCATTGTGGGGTGTTTGGGAAAGAATGGAATCAGGAGATTATCGGGTAACAGCTTTTATTTTTTATTTTTGTTGGCAAACTTTGAAATAACTTCAATTTGTATTTTTTTTTTCAGAAAACAAGAAATTAATTGATAATTTTATGAAGAGTTCTTCCAGCCACATGAACGAGGAGGGTTAAATTGATTTGACCCTCAAAACTATGGGTCCATTTGCAAAGTGGGGGAGGGGGAGGTTACCGGTATGGCTCGCCAATACAAACTCGTTATGAAGAGGGTGGAGGACTTCCTCGACGTGGAATATAAGAATTATATTTGCAAGAACGGGGCCGGTGATAAACCGGACAACACATTTAGTACAAAAGATATGAAAACTTTCATGTTTGCTAAACGTGTTAGGAAAGCAGCTATACATAAATCCTGCGATTCAAGCTGCAAACGACCTCCTTCACCATCAAGCTACAAACGACCCCCTTCAAGCTGCAAACGACCCCCTTCACCTTTAAGCTGCAAACGACCCCCTTCAAGTTGTAAATGACGCCCTTCACCTTCAAGCAAAGCTGCAAACGACCACCTTCACCTTCAAACTGCAAACGACCCCCTTCAAGCTGCAAACAACCCCCTTCACCTTCAAAAGCCTCAGAAACATGCTTAAAATGAGTAAATGGTATATAACAAGCCTGATTTATAATTCTAAAATTTAGATACCTGCAATTTTGGAGATTATGCTAAGGTGCCAAACTAGGATTTGATGGTTGCAAAAGTTGTAGTTGTTGTTGAAGCTGAAAACTGCCTACTGAGACAACATTTGAGCCCATGGTGTAGCTAATTGAAGCCCATATATCATTAATGCTGATCTGGCAGCTGATACTGATTCATCGTTGTAGTGAGAACTGATGGTGTTGTTGAAGAGAGACTAGCTTGGGCATATGCATGGGCCTACACTTGGGCCAGCTGTAGGGAGAACAACCCTATGAAACCAAGCGTAGGCTGTGATGGGAACCCTTGACTGAAAGAAGTTTTACATACTTCTTTTTCCAGTTGCTTGTTTATTTAGCGAGCCAACAGATAACTTGTAATCCTTTAAACCTAATATCAAAGAAGAAATCACAATGAAAATTAAACCAAACAACAATGAACATAATTTGATTTCTGTTTCCACAAACCAGAAAGGATGTCAAATTACCTAACCATTCATGCTCCTCATCAGCTTATCTGACCTGGATGGGACCCAGTCCCTGTAGAAATCACACATCATTGCGCCTTACAGTTGAAAAAGTATCACCAAATTCTTAAAATATGTATCTTTGTGAAACAACAAACTGACCCCTAGCAAGTTATACTAATTATGTAAGGCGTGTATGCGCTGTTAGCCTCTTCCGGTGTGGCATATTTAGTAAAACATCCTGTAAGCAAACACAATGTTTCCTGGTACATTAAAATTGCAGCTTGATGACGAGAATCAAATACACAATCAACAATTCAATGAAAGTCATCCAGAGAACATAAAAAACATTAATCTTAAAGTAAACCTCAAATACGATAAATATACTGAAACTAAAAAAAATATGTTAAATTATGGTTGAGATTTCAAACCAACCAAATCATTAACCATCCAGCTAAACATTACAACTAAGGCTCACCATAAGACACCTCATGATGCCCCCGCCTCGTCTTGCGTCATACAACACTGAACACTCACGCACGCCAACTCAAATACACCCCATGATAAAAGTGTTTGATGGCCAATATTTTCTGATGATCTTATTCAATCAACAAGAGCCCTTTAAATAGGAGCAATACAATGAAAACCCTACCTCTAAATTAGGAATCAATATCGAGCAATATTAACAATATTATATACAAATAAATGCCTAAAATATGTATCAGCTAAGATTCCCCCGCAGTTTGAGCGTTCATGGGACAGACGCTTAAACTGGAACGAAAAGACTGGAACAGTTGCCTGGAGAGTCCTTTATTAAAAATATCTCCGTACTGAGGAGATGAAGGCACATGAAGGACGCGGATATCACCAACTCAAACCTTTTCCCGAACGAAGTGTATGTCAATCTCAATATGTTTAGTACGTTGGTGCTGAACTGGATTATCAGATAAGTACACAACGGAAACATTATCACAATACACAACTGAAGCCTGTCGAAGAGAAATTTGAAGTTAAAGTAACAAATTCCGACTCCCCGTAGCCTCTGCTACAACATTAGCAACCCCGCGATACTCAGCCTCTACACTAGAATGGGAAACTGTTGGTTAACGTTTGGAAGACCATGAAATTAAATCATCCCCAAGAAATACACAGTACCCGCTAGTTGAACGTCGGGAATCTCGACAACCACCCCAATCAGCATCCGAATAAGCAACTAAAGAATGTGACCTGGATTTAATATAATGCTTATATTCCACGTCGGGAAAGTCCTCCACCCTCTTCATAACGAGTTTGTTTTGGCGAGCCATACCGGTAACCCCCCACTTTGCAAATGAACCCGTAGTTTTGACGGTCAAATCAATTTGATCCTCTGTAGATCCCAAAATGTATCCGGATCACAGTGGTTGGTTGTTTTAGTCCAAAACACCTATTGATTAAGTGTTTGAACTATGAAGAGTTAAGAAATATCAAGAATGAAGATGAAGGTGAAGCTAATGGATTGATGAATACAACTAGTGTTGTATTGAATCCAAACAGAAAGATATAGCAATGAATAACCTTGGAAATCAGATCTAAGCACAAATATGAATGTAAACAACACTTGATTCAACCAAGAGCCAAAAGCTTGATGAAGTTACAATGCTTGGGGTATATATACTAGCTTCCTGACTTGCCAGCAAATTTATAAATTTGCTGGAATCTTAACTACACTAAGTCAGGATTACAACTTCTAGATAATTACAAAATAACCCCCTAAACATTCAAAATGCATACAAACTACTATCAAACTAATCCAGCACAAGTACCAACGATCTCATATGCTCTAACAATATCCCCCCTAGATCGTTGCGTGCTTGTCTTCTCATTCTTCCGTGGTAACCGCTGGATCTTCCGTAGTTTGCTTTTCAGGCTCGGTTGGATTTTCTTCAAGGACGATCGTTTCTGGTGGTGTAACATTCTCCGTTGGTACTACCGGAGTTTCCTGATTAATGTTAGCTTCACTTGATTGTTGATCCTCCTTAGCGGCCTCATATGTGGATGAGGCTGGAGGTGTTGATGTTGCTTGAGAGGTGGTGGTAGTTGGATCTGTTGTTGAAGTAGAGCTTCCTCCCACTGTTTTCTCGTGTTTCTTTTTCCTCCGTGCTTCTTTCTTTTTCTGTTCTTTCTCTTTTCGCTTCTCCATTTTGTCTACCATGTCGAGCATATCTCTTTTTAATCTCCAGGCACGCTCCACTGCTCGTTGAAACAGTGCTGCCTCTTCAAGATTGGCATTGCCAGCTCCGACGTTAATGCGACTTGCATTCAGCATGGTGAGATCTGAGAGCCCGAACTTAAACACGTCCATAGGATCCAGAATTCGAATATCAACATTATCGTTTGACCTGATTACAGCTTCACCGGTTTGACTATCATAAAACCATTTCTTGAAATCCTTGAGGGCTACAGGGATTTCTTCTGGAAGCTTGACTCTGGTGACAACTTTAGCAGGGTTGACTACCCACGTCACCTTTCCTTTGCCTGTTACTGGATCGAAGGTAGTTTTTGACACTCGGCGTCTTGGGCGCTGCGGGGCATGATTCGGGAAATTCCTGTCACATTCTTTCGTAATTAGTCGTTCAAAATCTCTTCCGATGCCTCTGTCACCATGGTTTAGCAGATTCAGACGCCCAAGCTCTCTCAGATCCCACCTTGGGAGAGTGAAGAGATCAAACCCTGTTTCAAAATACTGTATCACTCCACCACGTCTCTTTACTACAAACATGCCTCTGAGATTGTCATACATCCAACTGATGATTTTCTCAGTTTCCTCAGATTTTACAACTCTTATCACTTGATGAAGATCAGGAAGCTTTTCTCGTTCCTTTCTAAACCATTCGGGGTGCTCTGGAGTAAATGTTGTGCCGTCTTCTTGCTCATACAGGACTTCATCCTCGAGCCCCCATTCAATAAAGGTCGGTGGCATGATTTCTCGATCCACCTCCTCTTCTTCGCTTTCATTTCCCATTCAATAAAACCCTTTTTCAAGAATTCTGGGAGAACGTGAAGCTGGAGTCTATAAACAACAAACCGGGAATCTCTTCAACCGTGCGCAACAAAAGAGTGGAAGTGACAGAGGAAAGGATACGTCAAGTTCTGAAGCTTAAAGACAACAGTGATGAGCCGCAAAGTCTTAGTCAAGATGATATTCTTGACGGTTTTAGAGGAATGGGATACGCCGGGTATTTCAGAAACAAGAAAGAAATCAAGAGGGGCGGTCTCACCCGGGATTGGAGGTTTATTTTTCACGTGATCTCGATGAGCCTAGCTCATCGAAAAGGCGGTTTTGACGGGCTGAATCTAGAATGGTCTGCAGCCATGCTAAGCTTGTGTATAAATCAAAAATTCAATCTCTCCGGCCTCATATTCAATTATATGCGAGAGAATGCAAATGGAGCAACTTGGGCGATGTACCCGAGATTTATTCAAATGCTCATTAATGATCAACACAAGGACCTCCCAAATGACGGAAACACCTACAAGTTTCACGTGCCTACAAGCAGACAGTATACAGAAATCAAAACCAACGAATGGGTTTTGCTGCACGATTGGATGTATAGAGCTGAAAGACTACCAATCGTTAAAGCTGCATATCAGAAATACAAAGAAGGTGTCAAAGCTAAACAACAGAAAGCTGCACAGGCTTAGGCCGAAGCAGCTGCCAAAGAAGAAAGAAGCAAAAGAAAAAGAAAAGACAAGCAACCTGCTGAAGGAGAACCTCCAAAGAAGAAAAAGACAACGGAAGGTTCTGAGCGTCTCATGAGTTCAGCAATCAGGGCGGCAGAAACTGAAGAGCATCGTAAACATATTCAAGATTTGAAAGCCATCCATGCAATGCAGGAGAAAGAGAAAAGAGAGAAGAGTCTGAAGCGCAAAGAAATATCTTCTTCTGAGATGCTCGAAATAGTTTCTGAAGAAACTCAAACTCTAAATGATTTCGTTGACCAAATTCTTATTGATCCATATGAGGCTCAAGCAGGTCAAGGCACATCAAAGGTGTCCCCAGTCAAACCCACAAGAATCTCAAAGCCACCTGTTGTTCCACAAAGGCTACGTCCATTTCAAGACTTGTATGATCGATTGATAAAAGACACCGGGCCTTCTGTGGCGAAAGAAATTTGTGTATTAAAGAATCAAGTTAATGATACAAACATCCTGAGGGAGAAACTCAAAGATCAGAGAAAGAAGAACAAGGAAATGACGGCATACATGGCCAAGCAAGCCAAGTTTGTCAGGTTTCAGCAAGCTAGCTTGGAAAAACTCTACAGGATGATGCGCGGGATATGTGAAAAGACGAAAATTGAGCCGATGTTTACATTCGATGAAATCTTCGACTTTGATGCTTTCATTCAGGAAGAAACAGCTCGCAAAGAAAAGGAAGCTGAAGTAAAGAAAAGGAGATTAGAATCTGCTGATAAAGCATTGGAGGGAAATGAAAGCGAAGAAGAGGAGGTGGATCGAGAAATCATGCCACCGACCTTTATTGAATGGGGGCTTGAGGATGAAGTCCTGTATGAGCAAGAAGACGGCAAAACATTTACTCCAGAGCACCCCGAATGGTTTAGAAAGGAACGAGAAAAGCTTCCTGATCTTCATCAAGTGATAAGAGTTGTAAAATCTGAGGAAACTGAGAAAATCATCAGTTGGATGTATGACAATCTCAGAGGCATGTTTGTAGTAAAGAGACGTGGTGGAGTGATACAGTATTTTGAAACAGGGTTTGATCTCTTCACTCTCCCAAGGTGGGATCTGAGAGAGCTTGGGCGTCTGAATCTGCTAAACCATGGTGACAGAGGCATCGGAAGAGATTTTGAACGACTAATTACGAAAGAATGTGACAGGAATTTCCCGAATCATGCCCCGCAGCGCCCAAGACGCCGAGTGTCAAAAACTACCTTCGATCCAGTAACAGGCAAAGGAAAGGTGACGTGGGTAGTCAACCCGGCTAAAGTTGTCACCAGAGTCAAGCTTCCAGAAGAAATCCCTGTAGCCCTCAAGGATTTCAAGAAATGGTTTTATGATAGTCAAACCGGTGAAGCTGTAATCAGGTCAAACGATAATGTTGATATTCGAATTCTGGATCCTATGGACGTGTTTAAGTTCGGGCTCTCAGATCTCACCATGCTGAATGCAAGTCGCATTAACGTCGGAGCTGGCAATGCCAATCTTGAAGAGGCAGCACTGTTTCAACGAGCAGTGGAGCGTGCCTGGAGATTAAAAAGAGATATGCTCGACATGGTAGACAAAATGGAGAAGCGAAAAGAGAAAGAACAGAAAAAGAAAGAAGCACGGAGGAAAAAGAAACACGAGAAAACAGTGGGAGGAAGCTCTACTTCAACAACAGATCCAACTACCACCACCTCTCAAGCAACATCAACACCTCCAGCCTCATCCACATATGAGGCCGCTAAGGAGGACCAACAATCAAGTGAAGCTAACATTAATCAGGAAACTCCGGTAGTACCAACGGAGAATGTTACACCACCAGAAACGATCGTCCTTGAAGAAAATCCAACCGAGCCTGAAAAGCAAACTACGGAAGATCCAGCGGTTACCACGGAAGAATGAGAAGACAAGCACGCAACGATCTAGGGGGGATATTGTTAGAGCATATGAGATCGTTGGTACTTGTGCTGGATTAGTTTGATAGTAGTTTGTATGCATTTTGAATGTTTAGGGGGTTATTTTGTAATTATCTAGAAGTTGTAATCCTGACTTAGTGTAGTTAAGATTCCAGCAAATTTATAAATTTGCTGGCAAGTCAGGAAGCTAGTATATATACCCCAAGCATTGTAACTTCATCAAGCTTTTGGCTCTTGGTTGAATCAAGTGTTGTTTACATTCATATTTGTGCTTAGATCTGATTTCCAAGGTTATTCATTGCTATATCTTTCTGTTTGGATTCAATACAACACTAGTTGTATTCATCAATCCATTAGCTTCACCTTCATCTTCATTCTTGATATTTCTTAACTCTTCATAGTTCAAACACTTAATCAATAGGTGTTTTGGGCTAAAACAAACAAAATTTTGCCAAAGATGGCACTTATTATGGATTTTGGCCAGTAATGGCGCTTATTATACAGGGTTTGGCCTCCCTTTTTTTTTTTTTTTTAAAGGCACTTATTAATAAGAAAATATTATAGCATTGCGTCTAGGTCAGTACCACCGTACAGCAGAAGAGCAACTATGATGTCACACCCTCAAATTACCACATAGGGAGTGTCCCTGTTAGGCGTGTGACATACCGATAACGAGCCACCAATTACATTGAACCCATACAAGTTATAAATAAAATCCCCATCATTAATAAAAACATCTTCAACAAGTTTAAACGAAAATCAATAAGTTCAGCGGAAGCAAATAATAAACCAAGTTAAACTGTTTCAAAACCCAAGTATAGTTTTATGAAATCAATCACATAAATCCTTCCAGTCGACCCATGACGACTCCAGCTACTCCAAACAGCAAGTTCCCCAATTCCAAGATACCTAACGACCTGCGAGCATGCAACAAGTGTATCAGACAACGCTGGTGAGTTCATGGTTTTACGAAAACGTTGATTACCAAGTGTTTAGTTAACCCATTGAAGTTAATTCCGAAAGTAATATTGATAACAATGTTGATAATACCCCGAATACAAGACGGCTTCTGATTATTTTGCCCTTTCTCCAATGCTCCTATCAAAGCATTGGTCATGACTAGGTCATTAGTTCAACACCCGTCCTCCCAGGAACGGGGTGAGGTTGCCAAACCTAAGTAGCGCTACTAACTAACACCATGTTACATTCCCGGTAACCAAACAACACGGAGGGACTTTAAAGGTGATAGGAAGAGTATATTATCCAACATTCCCGTTTTTACCCAAAAGACTTATCCCTCCCAGGAATACCCACTGACTGTCCCAACCACCGGGACGCATGCTCAAGAGATGAACTCACCTTTGGTTTGCTCGGTAAGACTAGTTACTTGTTTAACAGTCAGTCACAAACGTCCTAACACAGTTATTGGCAATAATCAGTCTTTGGTGCACATTGCATCACATTGATTGTCACATATTACACAAGTAACAAACAGGTACCACACATATTCCTATCGCTTATCATAACAAGAGTAAAATCACAGATTTTCGCACGTCACGAGTACACATTCTCCACACCATGCAGTCAAACAGTTAAGTTCACAACTAAGTTATATATCACACAATGACATTCGAGTCACGAGTTACTTGGTTTCACAAACACGACCGACTAACAGTTCATAACCATTTAGCACGCCCACCCATTTAAAGTACTAAACCAACCGAGCCCAAACTCTCGCCAAAGTGTGGCCCACTTCAGTTTGCTCGGTCTACTGTTACACCTAGACCCACAATAACTTTGTGTAATTTATAATTATATCTCGGCCCACATGAACGGGATCTTCGGCCCATGTGCAGTTTAGTCCACAACAATACTAAACTCATTTAACATACTAGAATTATCATATATCAACTATTATGTGAATTTATATGGTTTGAATGGTCAAATAGGGACTTAACATACTAGACAGTTTATTTAGTTTGGTGGTTTTGATAATATTCAAGTTGATAAGTTTGAAAACAAAGCAGGGTTGTTGGTCAACATAAAACTAAAGTGGCGACCCTTCACATGATTAATCTCTAGCCTACAACAGTTCAATGTGACCTCTCAATAAATGTGGAAACCACATATGCAGCCCACTTTCCTACAATTGTATTGGACCCCTTATTAATTTACATACATAATAAATTGACTTCAAATATAATGAATTGACAACTCATGTTAGTGTTGCATAAAAGAAAGTATGATGGGACCCCCCTTTAATCCTACCTATGCACCACCCATTTAAGAAATCACATGGTCAGATCCTTGATTATTAATTTAGTATACTATTTTTTTTTTGAACGGCGAACTCACTTTATTTATGCAAATAAAGAGCCAGCAAGAAGCTGAGATACAACAACCAAAACAGACAACGACAAAACGAAAACAAAGAGAATTACAAAATCTCAACTACATCAAACATCCTCCATTTTTCCCATGTAGGCGCTTTTAGATTTGAACGGTTGCAAATCCAAAGGAACGCATCTTCTTTAACCAGCTCAACAATCTTCATGATAGGAATGAAAGAATCGTCAAACACTTTCGCATTCCTCGCTACCCAAATTCTCCAAATTGTGGCGACTATTATGGTACGAACTAACTTCTTCCAAACCTTTCCGCCAGGGGCCTCTTTGATGTAACTCAACAACTCGGAAAGAGATTCGGTCCGCGACGGGAAACTAATCCGGATCCAAGAAAGCACATTCCACCAGACACATTTAGCCCACATACAGTTGAAGAAAATGTGGTCCGAGTCTTCGAGAGCTAAGCCGCAGCGGGGACATGACACGTCGGACAAAGGGATGCCTCTTCGAGCTAAACCGGCTCTAGAAGCAAGCTTCCCAAGAATCGCTCTCCAAAGCAGATGATTAGCTTTAGGCGGGGCCCAGGAGATCCACTCGAAATCCGGAACGCAGCTCGGGTCGGCCCCCAACGTTTTTTCGATGTCACACCTAACTTGCTTTACCGAGAACCCATCCTCCGAATCGGTCCGCCATTTCCAAACTCCGTCCTTGACAACCAGATTCTCTTTTATGTTTACGCCCATCCTTAGGAGCTCCGGCTCCATTCTACCGATATCTTTCCAAACCCCGGGCATCGACTTAGAAACCGGAATGATTTGATTAACCGCGGAGAAATTATGGGTAGAGGCGATGACTTTACACCATAGTTGACACGGATAAGCTTTGAACCGCCACCACCATTTTGTCAACATTGCAAGATTAAAATCCTTAAGCCTTCCGATCCCCAACCCACCGGACTTTTCCGATCTCATCATCGACTCCCACCTGACCCATCTGAACTTCTTCTTAGCATCCGATATACCCCACACAAAATTTCTTCTAATCTTGTCGATGTTATTAATAACACAGTTAGGCGCCAAGAAAAGAGATAAATAATACGAAGGAATGCTTCCCAAAACGGACTTTGCTAACGTTAACCTGCCAGCAAAGGACAAGTGTCTCGCTTTCCAATTAGACAGTCTCGCACTTACCTTATCCACGACGGGTTTCCATAGCTTAGCCCTTTTCATATTAGCCCCAATGGGGACTCCCAAATACATGAACGGCAAAGCCCCTGCCTCACAATTCAATGTCAGCGCCAACCGATTCACTTCCTCACTCCGAACTCCGACCCCAAAAAGCTTACACTTCCTATTATTTATTTTCAGACCCGTCACCAGCCCAATCCATCTCAGCAACCGATTAATGGTAACCACATTCTGATCTGACCAAGTACCGATAAATAGGACGTCATCGGCATAACACAAATTGGACAGAATCGGACCACCATTAGGTAGTTGGAAACCCTGATAGCTACCATCCGTGGACGCTCTATTCAAGAATAAATTAATCACTTCCATTGCAATAATAAACAGGAAAGGGGAGATCGGATCACCTTGTCGGAGCCCTCTCTTAAATTTGAATTCGGAAGTAGGAGATCCATTGACCAGGACCGATCCGAAGCCGGAATTAAGACAGCCTTTAATCCAGGAAATCCATCTGGCGGGGAACTCCATATGAGTCAACATTTGGAGAAGAAACTTCCAATTGATTGAGTCGTAGGCCTTCTCGAAATCTACTTTAAAAATTAGCATTTTCGATTTACTTTTTTTAGCCCAAGCAACCGCTTCACTGATAATTAACGGGCTATCCAAAATATTTCTGCCCCCGACGAAGGCCGATTGCGTAGGAGAGATGATTTTGTTCAGTAACGGCTTTAGGCGGTTAGCTAACACTTTAGCCAAAATCTTATACATCGAGCCAACAAGGGAAATGGGACGAAAGCTCGAAAGATGTTGAGGGTCTTTTACCTTCGGGATAAGCGTAATAAAGGATGAATTACATCCTTTATTAATTTTGCCATTGACATAAAAATCACTGAGAACTCCCATTATAAGAGGCTTCAATTCATTCCAAAAAACCTTAAAAAATTTCAAAGTAAAGCCGTCCGGCCCCGGGGCCTTTCCACCGTTGCAATTTTTAATAGCTCTCCACACTTCCGCTTCTGAGAATTTTTCCACCAGCAATGAAGCATCCTGAACCGAGATCTTTGGAAGCCCTTCTCCATCGAACTTAGGCCTCCTATATATTGGTTCGGAGAAATGCTTCTTGAACCAGCTTTTGATCTCAACTTTGAGGTCAGACGGGTCGGAAATTAGAATATTCTTAAACGTTAGACCGTTAATTCTGTTCCTGGCCGTATTCACTTGAACCATCTTATGGAAATACGACTTGTTTTCATCACCCGACTTCAGCCAATTGATACGAGCTTTCTGTTGGATGTTTTTGGCCTTTAATAATTCCAGCTTTTGAATCTTCACTCTGAACTCAATCCTCCGCTTTTTCTCTTCCTCCGAAATTTTCCCCTGCTCTGCCATATCTTCTATTCGGCTAACAGCCTTCTTCAACTGAATAAGATCATTATCTTCAGCCTTACTAGCCTCCTTTCTCCATTTTTTTATACCATCTTTAATATTTCTCAATGTTACGGCCAGGTCCACATCTTTTTTATCCCCCACCACAACTTTCCCGATGACATCAATCACAATCTTTGCAACATTTTGGTCCCCCAACCACGAATTGAAGAACTTAAACGGAATGGGCCCGAAATCAACGGTGTTGCAGGATAGAGAAATTGGACGATGGTCCGAGGCACCCCTTTCCTGAACAACCGCTTTAGCCAACGGCCAACTAGACATGAACTCAATGTTCACCAGAAACCTGTCGAGCTTACTCAATTTAACCTCAGAATGACCCGACACATAAGTAAAGTTACCTCCTGTCATCGTATATTCCAGTAGGCCGGCCCCATTGATAAAAGCGTTAAACGCATCAGTCGCCCCTGCATCGAATCTGGAATTAACCCGCTCTGCCTCCATTCGGACGTCGTTAAAATCCCCAAACAAGACCCACGCCCCACTGTGCATATTCACCAACTCAGCAATCTCACTCCATAGTAACCTTCTAAGACTTGGATCATTGGGAGCATGCAGATTAAGTATATTGAGAGTGCCTTCAAAACCTCTAACTTTACCCGAAACAAACAGAAATCTTTGACTCGAGGCCGAAGACTCGATAGAGAAAACTTCCGGGTTCCACAACAGAACGAGCCCACCCGATCTACCCACCGAGTCCACCACACAGTACTGCATCTTCGAGTTATCCCAGAATCGCCGGAGATCAATCTCCGACAACCCCCCCTGGTGAGTTTCTTGGAGACCGATACAATCAGCTTTCAGCTTCGACTTCAAATTCCTCACCCACAGAGCTTTGTTCGCTGCAGCTACCCCATTAATTTAGTATACTATTAAGTACTATAACATATGAGCACATATTCCAACTTCAACAAGTAAAACATCATCTCATTATTTAATTCACCTAACATCTTTAGCTATCACTGACACATTATTAGGATGTCCACTTTATTGATTAACTCAAGACTACAACCCAGCACATGAGCCGCCATTTGAATCAAAGTTGACAAGTTGTCAAACCACTTATCCTTACATGCATTGGACCACTAAAGGCTATGAATATTTTAATCAGTTTGCTTATAAAAAGGCATACATCAACAATTCCATGGTAATATTAAAGAAATAACCTATTATTCATCTTGTCACAACAACAGCCAAGGAAAAAGAACAATTAACAAACTATCCGCATATAATATATAACATTCGGCTATCATGAACATATACCCTAACAACCATCCATTATATCTGATGCAACAAATAACTATGATTAGTCCAATCAACAAATGACTACATGATTTATCCATTCATTGGCACCCAAGCATGAAAATCATTAAATGAGAACTACTAACCAGAAGGTTCAACCGGGTCAAGATGCTAACACGAAAGGTGTGGGTCTGCTGCTGAACCCTCGTGCGATCAGGGAAGAGAGGGGGGGGGGGTTCTTCAGTCGTCGTACGCAGATGTGGGGAAAAATAGTAGGGTTTGTTTGGTTTTATCATTATACTTATCCTAATTAGAATAAAACACATAAAGATATAAGATGAGGATCGGTCATGCGGGCGGCGTAACGGGCTCAAGCCCATGCAGTTTATAAAGAACACACGCAGTTTATAAAGAACACACATACACATAACCATATGTGTACCTGCGCTCCAACAAAGAACCGGCCAGTTTTGGGCTTCCTCTGGGCTCACGCTTTAGGGCCGAGATCCAAAACACTATGCTGAACTATTCCTGATTATTACCAACCATCTAATATCGTAGCCCATTACATGAGCGGCCCAACTCAACCGTAATCCAACTACACACTTCAACCTACTCAAATACGTTTTGCATTCACCACGTTTATCCTAACTAAGAGCGTTTAAAATTTTATCAAAGCATATGATGAGAAACCAGGATCACAAAACTAAGTGATATTAATCTTGAAAGTTCGGGTTGTCACATATGATATCCTCCGAATGACATACCAATATAAAGACCCGAAATCTCAGACTTTGGCAATCCGTCAACGCAAGATTTAAGACCATTAAGCCATATGCCGCAACGTGTTACCCACTGAGGTGCGTAATGCCTGAGAAAAGCCAGAATTCTTGTGTAGACATTATGTTCGGCTCCCTACCAGCAGTTTACTCGTCGGTGTTGCTGAATCTACCAACACGTCGTTGCTTGGTACCCTGATTGTATATTGTATTCTGTTCAAAGAGATGACAAAGTGTTAGCAATTTTCTATCACTTCATCTAACAGGAGTCTGACATAAGCATCTTGTTTCAAGGATTTTCTGAATATCCCCTCTAAAATTTTTATTTTCGTGAGTCCATTTGCCCCAAAAGAAAATTTTAACCAGAAAATCTTTTTGGTAGGCGACGTCTTTCAATATTCGTTTTATTTTCAACAAGCAAAAACGTTATTATATTAATTTTAATTAAAAGTTTTTTTTTTTTTTTTAAATCAACACAAGATTCATTTCCAGTCAAGGAAATTAACCATTTCTAACCAGGTTACCAACTGGTTAAAACGAGTTTTGTTAAAAGCTTTCGTAAAAATGTCGGCACGTTGCTGTGTTGTATCCAATGGCACCACTTGAATGTATCCCTTTTCGTAAGCATCTCGAATTGCATGAATGCGAATTTCGATGTGCTTGGTTCTTGAGTGGTGCACGGGATTCTTCACAATTCCCAGACACGCTTCATTGTCGATGAATATCGGAGTCTTCATGATGTTGATTCCCTAATCCAGCAATTGATTTTGTATCCAAAGAACTTGTGAACAGCAACTGTATGCCGTAGTGTATTCCGCTTGAGCTGTTGACGTGGATACTGTTGTTTGCTTCTTGCTTTGCCATGAAATCAACCGGTTTCCCAGAAATTGACATCCTCCGGATACGGACCTTCGATCCACTTTGCAACCTGCATGATCACTGTCAGAATATGCAATTAAATCAAAATTACTATCTTTAGGATACCAAAGTCCTAGTTTTGGAGTTCCTTTGAGATAGCGGAAGATGCGCTTTACAGCAATTTCATGGGATTCCTTGGGATTTGTTTGGAAACGAGCGCAAAGACAAACTGCCCACATGATATCAGGTCTGCTGGCTGTCAAGTACATCAAAGAACCGATCATTGTGCGATAGAAGGATTTGTTCACTGACTTTCCCTGAGGATCTAGAGTGAGCTCTGTTTGGGAGGCGAATGGCGTGCTTGCAACTTTGCAGTCATTCATGTTGTACTTCGAGAGAATGTCCCTAATGTATTTAGCTTGATGAATCAGAATTCCGTCCTCCCTTTGCTTCACTTCTAAACCCAAGAAGAAATTTAGCTCTCCCATCATACTCATCTCAAATTTTGCTTTCATGATTGTTTCAAATTCTCTGCATAAAGCCTCATTGGTTGACCCGAATATAATGTCATCCACGTAGATTTGGACTAACATAACATCTTCCCCTATCTTCTTGGTGAAGAGTGTCATGTCAATCGTTCCTCTGTTATAACCACATTCCAGCAAGTACGTGGACAGAGTCTCGTACCATGCGCGTGGAGCTTGATGAAGGCCATAAAGTGCTTTATCCAATTTAAAATAACGGCCTGGAAAATGAGGATCTTCAAACCCTGGAGGCTGACACACGTAAACTTCCTCCTTGACTTTCCCGTACAGAAACGCACTTTTGACATCTATTTGAAAGACCTTGAAGTTTCTATAAGAGGCATACGCCAGGAATATTCTGATTGCCTCCAATTGTGCGACTGGAGCAAAGACCTCTTCGTAGTCAATCCCTTCTTCTTGTCGAAAACCCTGCACCACCAATCGAGCCTTGTTCTTTATAACCACCCCACGATCATCCATCTTGTTTCGAAAGACCCATTTAGTACCGATAGGGAACTTTCCTTCAGGTAGATCTACAAGTTCCTACACTTTGAGTTTCCTGAATTGAGATAATTCTTCTTGCATTGCCTGAACCCAGCTGGAGTCTTGAATAGCGTCTTCGATGTCACGTGGAACTGATTGTGATAGAAACGCTGCGAAGAGACCTTTGTTGATGCTTGCTGACTGCCCGCGAGTACGTACTCCTTCTTCTACTGCGCCTATGACATTTTCAAGAGGATGATTTCTATTTGTCTTGTATCCTGCATTTGTCAGAGATTCGATTTGCTGCGGAAGGTTGGTGAAGTGTTCATCGACATAAATTACAGGTGGATCATCTTCTTGAGTTGGATCATTCACATTCGCCTGTGAAGAAGAAGCACCATTGTCTTGGGTGTTCTCAGGCGAAGTGTCACCGGAAGTGTCACCTTGTGTTTCATTTACAGCTAGAATTGGATCAGCGGATGATGGAGATAAGCGAGTGGTGAAAGGAGTCAAGCCAATGTCAGATGAGTCGAACAATGGCTCAACTTGAGTGTCTTCAACTGGCTCAGGGTCAGACGCAGATTCCGGAATTTCAAAGTTATTGAAGATCACACTCACACCATAGAACCAGTCAGGAGTGCTGCCAGTGTTGGTATAATTTCCTTTTTGAAAGTCCACGAAGAACGATTGAATGCGCGTTTTCCAAGTGCTAAAATCTTCCGCTCCTTTCAACTTTGGTGGGCGAGTTGTGGTTCCAGTTTCAAGTTCCGCTTGAGCGATTGGACTTAGTTGATTTAGCGACATTTTTCTTTGTTCTTGACAAACGTGTGCTGAACAGACTTAAATTCGCTGACAAAACTTTAAATTCGCCGGCGAGCGATGTTAACTGATGATCTTCGCTGACTGGTTCGCTGTCTCCGCTGACAAGTTGTGAATCCTGCACGTGCAATCAACTTATCTACTCTGACAAATCAAACATAAACAGAGTTAGGTTAAATTTGCCGGAAACCGTGATAGGAACACTGTGATTCGCTAGCACGGTTCTCGAAGTCGCCTTCGATAATTTCGCTCAAGGGACAAATGGTGCTAGTTCGCTAATGATCAGCAAATTCGCTCGAACGATAGTCGGCGAATTTGTTGATTATGCGATAAAACACTTAGCGATTTGAATTATTTCGCTATATTCAAAGCCAAGATCGCTGTATTCAAAAAATAAATTCGCTGTATTCAAATATTCTTCGCTGTCTTCAAGATAATTTCGCTGGACAGAGGGTTTAACACGAACTAAAACCCTCTAATCACTCAAAAACAGCCCAAAAACCATGTTTTGATGCACCAAAATGACCAAAATAACTCCCTAATCAAGTATTAACAACAACATATCGATTAAACACACCAAATCAATCCATTTTAAGCCCAAAAATTTGAAAAACCTTGAAACTTTGAAAAACCTTCAAAACAATGAAAAATCTTAACAAGAACACAACAACCAAGAGCACAAAGGCTCTGATACCAAATTGTAGATCCCAAAATGTATCCGGATGTTGGTTGTTTTAGTCCAAAACACCTATTGATTAAGTGTTTGAACTATGAAGAGTCAAGAAATATCAAGAATGAAGATGAAGGTGAAGCTAATGGATTGATGAATACAACTAGTGTTGTATTGAATCCAAACAGAAAGATATAGCAATGAATAACCTTGGAAATCAGATCTAAGCACAAATATGAATGTAAACAACACTTGATTCAACCAAGAGCCAAAAGCTTGATGAAGTTACAATGCTTGGGGTATATATACTAGCTTCCTGACTTGCCAGCAAATTTATAAATTTGCTGGAATCTTAACTACACTAAATCAGGATTACAACTTCTAGATAATTACAAAATAACCCCCTAAACATTCAAAATGCATACAAACTACTATCAAACTAATCCAGCACAAGTACCAACGATCTCATATGCTCTAACACCCTCCTTGTTCATGTGACTGGAAAAACTCTTCATAAAATTATCAAAATTAAATTTCTTGTTCTTCCTGAAAAAAATACAAATTCAAGTTATTTCAAAGTTTGCCCCATAAAGTAGCAGATATCACCCACTGCTTCAAATTTGACGAGATTTTCTTGAGTGTTCAACAGAGTGCACGAACATCCGAATGGCCTGAAGAAATCTATAAGAGGCTTTCTTTTGAAGAGAAGCTCGTATGCTGTCTTTCCATGAGGTTTCACGATGAGCACCCTGTTCAGAACGTAGCATGCTGTATTAACTGCTTCAGCCCAGAAGATAATTGGAAGCTTGGAGTCCACCAGCATGGTTCTTGCAGCTTCAATCAGCGTTCTGTTCTTGCGTTCAGCTACTCCATTTTGCTGAGGTGTTCTGGCTGCACTATATTGAAGATGAATTCCTTTTTCTACGCAGAATGATATGAAGGTCTGATTTTTGAATTCAGACCCGTTGTCGCTTCTTATGGACTTCACTTTCCGCTTAGTTACGTTCTCTATCAGGGGAATGAATGCTTTTAACACTTCAGCAGTCTCGCTCTTTGCTTCAAGAAAATATACCCATGAAAATCGAGAGAAATCATCTGTTACAACCAAACAATAAGAGCTTTTAGCGAGACTTTTAACACTGATAGGACCAAAGAGATCCATGTGCAGTAATTGAAGTGGTGCAGAAATCGTATTCACTGCTTTGGACTTGTGAGGTTTCTTATGCTGCTTTCCCTGGGCGCATGCAATACATTTTTCAGAAAATGGAAATTCTTTAATTGGAAGACCTCTAACTAAGTTTAACTTAGAGAGTTTATTCATATTTTTGAAATTGACATGGCCCATTCGTCTATGCCAAAGCAGTGACTCCGATTCTGAAGCTTTAGAGATTAAGCATGTTAGATTGTCATTTGTCTTGGCATTCCTCATGTTGAGCACATATGTGTTGTTCTGTCTTGGAGCAGTAAGCATGATCATTTCTGCAGGAACAACATAACCCGGCTTCAGGAACAAGCATTCCATGTCATTGAACAGCACCGAGATTCCTTTATCACAAACTTGAGAGACGCTCATGAGATTATAGCACAACTCCGGAACATAGTTGACATTTTCCAGCGTGAGGGCTTCGGACACTACGTCTCCTACTCCAACAATCTTCCCTCCCTTCTCGTCGCCAGCAAAAGACACAAAATCTCCATCAATGAAGCGGAAGTTCTTTAACAATTCTCTTAACCCTGTCATGTGTCTTAAGCATCCGCTGTCGACGTGCCAGATGTATTCCATGAGCATTCGAAGCCATTTCTGGAGTTTATTCTGATATACATAAATATACAAATATACATATTAGTTTGATTTAGGGACCCAAATCTGTTTCATTTTGAATCTATCGTGGTTTTGACCCACTTTGACCTCTTTTTGTTTCCAAAGATATGCAGTTGACTCAACCAGATTTTTAACAGATTTCTTTAGATATTTTATCTGATGCGTGACACTTGTAATAAAATCATGTTCTGGTTTAGGAAACTTTTTGGTTTTACAATGTTTCGCTGTATGTCCTAAATGACTACAGCGAAAACATCTTTTATGTCTGGGTCTTTTGGTGTGAGAAGATGATGTATGTGATGAGAGTCTTGAACTTTCGGCTTTCTTTGTTTTCTTGTCCACTCTGCTTTCATCTTCGGGATATTCTTCATCACTGCCTGAATCGATAGACCTTTCAGACGTGTTGTCCTCGCTTGAACTTTGTTCTTCACTAGCTTCGTAACTTGAACATTCGAAGCTTTCATCACTAGTTGCTTGATCTTCAGTTGAGATTTCTGAGTTCGAACTTATTGATGTTTGTTCGTCTTCTGTGGTAGTGACACTTGAATCTATGTTATCTTGATCTTCAGTAACACTCTTTTCCGATTCTGTCATACCTGTTCTAGAAGGAATAAACTCGGGAATTTCCTTTGTAAGGAATTTTCCAAAGCTATTCCTTTTCAATTCTGGCACACATACAGGAGATTCACAAGCAACATTATCACAACGCACATAATTCAAATCATGACATTCAGACGCATAAGGTTCATGATCACGGGTCTCAAATGTAGGCACATGGCCTTTACAGTCATCCACGGATTTAATTTTAGGCACCTGGCCATTACAGTCATCCAACCTATTTAAACTATTACATTCATCCTTAACATTGTTTTTAGAACAATTCCAGACGAACCAGTTAACGGTGGAATAACTGTCGCCTGAGTAACCAATTCCTTTTTTTGACCCTCCGCAGTCTCCATCATCATCGCACACATCCTCTTTACACTCAATGGAATCTGCATTGCTTTTAGAACAGTTAGCAGTTGTTTCATTTTCAGAAAATTCATTTTGTTCAATTGAGGACTTTTCATTTAAGAGATCATTTTCGGGATGAGGGGTAGGCATAGGCACGTAGTTTTTGCTGTGAGGCGGAAAGAAAAGTTTTCTTTCATTTCCGTGCCTATCCTTATAACCAATCCCGTCTTTCACAAACGTTGGTCGTTGGCAATTTTTGATGTCAGTAAAGGCCTTTTGACTGACATTCCATTTATCTATTATAATTTGAAGTTTGTTCTTTTCATTCAAAGCTTTTTCTAATCTTTCTGTAAGATAATTTATGATAAAATCTTTTCTAAACACAAATTCTTTAAGAGTTTGCATTTCAGCCAAAGTTGAGTTCAACTTTCTCTGATATGCAGCCTCATTTTGTTTAAGCTCGTTGTTAATTTTTAACGCTTTGTCCTTTTGCCTTTCAAACTCCAGATTTAAGAATTTATAATGTGCCACGACATCAACGCATGCTTCGGAGCATAACTTCTCCTTAAAACTGAGAGGAATACTATTTACCAAGTCTTTGTCAGCCTTCTCTTTTGATGCATCTGCTTTCATGGCTGTAGCTTGAGCTTTATCCTTTCCTTTCTCAGCATCCTTTTCAGCTTGATCACCAGACTTCACTGTAGGCAGAATACCTTTCAACCCCTTGTCAGCATCATTGTTTCCAGTTGGGATTCCAGTTGTCTGCTTCTCAAACTGCCTTGCAGATGACTCACTTGAGATTTTGGCCATCAGGGCTTTGCTGACTTGTTCCTTAGCTTCAGTGATCTCTTCGCTCCAATCATAGTCTTCAACAACTAAAGCCTTTGGCGTGCTGGGAGATGCGTTGCTTTTGTTCTCTTCAACAGTGATCTGTTTAACAGCAGGAGTAGTTTCACTGTTTCCCTCTTTCAACAACGGACAGTCACGCTTGAAGTGTCCAAGATTCTTGCAATTGTAGCACCTCAGCTTAGACTTGTCAAAGCCAGCTTTTCCAAGACCCAATCGCTTGCCTGTCTTGTCTTGAAATTTCTTTAACCTCAGAGTGATCATGGCCATTTGCCATTTCAGATCCATTTCTTCCATGTCATCTGGATCAACCTGATACATGTCTTCGGCAGTAAACATTTCCTTCTTCAGTTCCCCAGACATTAGGGCTTCATAGCTGCTCAGAAATGTGTTGAAGAGTGCCACATTCTCGGTGGAAACTTTCAATGCTTGAGTATCGACAGTGATAGTCTTCTCAACAAGTTGTGGGGCTTTAGATGCGCTTGCGGAAGCATTTGCGTAAATTAGGTCAGAAGCTTGTGGAGTGATGCCCCCTGAAGCGAGAAATGCTACATTCTTCAATCCTGCTGAAGGTTGAGTTGCTTTAGGTTGATATCCAGCAGTGTTCATCTCTCTCTTGTTAACATCCATTTCAAATGCCCTTAGGGTGTTGATCAGATCTGACAGAGTGACAGGATTAGGATTGTTGAGGAAATCCTTCTTGATCATCATACACTGCAGGCTCCATTCCTTGGGAGCGAATCAAGCAGTTTCTTTATTGCAGCACGATTGGTAACAGGATTTCCTGCTTTCTTCATTTTGGTCATCATGTTTAGGAAGCGGCTAATGTGATCAGACAAGCTCTCTCCACGGACTCCGCAAAACATGTCGTATTGCTTCTGCACCATATCTCTCTTGCTTTCGATCAGTTCTTCATTTCCCTCATAGTACTCGATCAATGCATTCCAGAGTGCATTTGCAGTTCGGTGTTCTTCAAACATGTTGCAGTCGTTTGTTGATAAAGCCATGGTTAGAGCGGCGTGTGCACGACGATCACGTTGAATGAGGGCCTTGTCTTCGTCAGTGAAGGTAGTAGCATCGTTGTTAGTAACTACCGCATCTCCTCTAACTACCGTTGGAACGTGAGGTCCGACGGTAACAGAGAGCCACAGATTGTAATCCGTGTACTCGAAGAACGATTGAATGCGCGTTTTCCAAGTGCTAAAATCTTCCGCTCCTTTCAACTTTGGTGGGCGAGTTGTGGTTCCAGTTTCAAGTTCCGCTTGAGCGATTGGACTTAGTTGATTTAGCGACATTTTTCTTTGTTCTTGACAAACGTGTGCTGAACAGACTTAAATTCGCTGACAAAACTTTAAATTCGCCGGCGAGCGATGTTAACTGATGATCTTCGCTGACTGGTTCGCTGTCTCCGCTGACAAGTTGTGAATCCTGCACGTGCAATCAACTTATCTACGCTGACAAATCAAACATAAACAGAGTTAGGTTAAATTTGCCGGAAACCGTGATAGGAACACTGTGATTCGCTAGCACGGTTCTCGAAGTCGCCTTCGATAATTTCGCTCAAGGGACAAATGGTGCTAGTTCGCTAATGATCAGCAAATTCGCTCGAACGATAGTCGGCGAATTTGTTGATTATGCGATAAAACACTTAGCGATTTGAATTATTTCGCTATATTCAACGCCAAGATCGCTGTATTCAAAAAATAAATTCGCTGTATTCAAATATTCTTCGCTGTCTTCAAGATAATTTCGCTGGACAGAGGGTTTAACACGAACTAAAACCCTCTAATCACTCAAAAACAGCCCAAAAACCATGTTTTGATGCACCAAAATGACCAAAATAACTCCCTAATCAAGTATTAACAACAACATATCGATTAAACACACCAAATCAATCCATTTTAAGCCCAAAATTTTGAAAAACCTTGAAACTTTGAAAAACCTTCAAAACAATGAAAAATCTTAACAAGAACACAACAACCAAGAGCACAAAGGCTCTGATACCAAATTGTAGATCCCAAAATGTATCCGGATCACAGTGGTTGGTTGTTTTAGTCCAAAACACCTATTGATTAAGTGTTTGAACTATGAAGAGTCAAGAAATATCAAGAATGAAGATGAAGGTGAAGCTAATGGATTGATGAATACAACTAGTGTTGTATTGAATCCAAACAGAAAGATATAGCAATGAATAACCTTGGAAATCAGATCTAAGCGCAAATATGAATGTAAACAACACTTGATTCAACCAAGAGCCAAAAGCTTGATGAAGTTACAATGCTTGGGGTATATATACTAGCTTCCTGACTTGCCAGCAAATTTATAAATTTGCTGGAATCTTAACTACACTAAATCAGGATTACAACTTCTAGATAATTACAAAATAACCCCCTAAACATTCAAAATGCATACAAACTACTATCAAACTAATCCAGCACAAGTACCAACGATCTCATATGCTCTAACACCCTCCTCGTTCATGTGACTGGAAAAACTCTTCATAAAATTATCAAAATTAAATTTCTTGTTCTTCCTGAAAAAAATACAAATTCAAGTTATTTCAAAGTTTGCCCCATAAAGTAGCAGATATCACCCACTGCTTCAAATTTGACGAGATTTTCTTGAGTGTTCAACAGAGTGCACGAACATCCGAATGGCCTGAAGAAATCTATAAGAGGCTTTCTTTTGAAGAGAAGCTCGTATGCTGTCTTTCCATGAGGTTTCACGATGAGCACCCTGTTCAGAACGTAGCATGCTGTATTAACTGCTTCAGCCCAGAAGATAATTGGAAGCTTGGAGTCCACCAGCATGGTTCTTGCAGCTTCAATCAGCGTTCTGTTCTTGCGTTCAGCTACTCCATTTTGCTGAGGTGTTCTGGCTGCACTATATTGAAGATGAATTCCTTTTTCTACGCAGAATGATATGAAGGTCTGATTTTTGAATTCAGACCCGTTGTCGCTTCTTATGGACTTCACTTTCCGCTTAGTTACGTTCTCTATCAGGGGAATGAATGCTTTTAACACTTCAGCAGTCTCGCTCTTTGCTTCAAGAAAATATACCCATGAAAATCGAGAGAAATCATCTGTTACAACCAAACAATAAGAGCTTTTAGCGAGACTTTTAACACTGATAGGACCAAAGAGATCCATGTGCAGTAATTGAAGTGGTGCAGAAATCGTATTCACTGCTTTGGACTTGTGAGGTTTCTTATGCTGCTTTCCCTGGGCGCATGCAATACATTTTTCAGAAAATGGAAATTCTTTAATTGGAAGACCTCTAACTAAGTTTAACTTAGAGAGTTTATTCATATTTTTGAAATTGACATGGCCCATTCGTCTATGCCAAAGCAGTGACTCCGATTCTGAAGCTTTAGAGATTAAGCATGTTAGATTGTCATTTGTCTTGGCATTCCTCATGTTGAGCACATATGTGTTGTTCTGTCTTGGAGCAGTAAGCATGATCATTTCTGCAGGAACAACATAACCCGGCTTCAGGAACAAGCATTCCATGTCATTGAACAGCACCGAGATTCCTTTATCACAAACTTGAGAGACGCTCATGAGATTATAGCACAACTCCGGAACATAGTTGACATTTTCCAGCGTGAGGGCTTCGGACACTACGTCTCCTACTCCAACAATCTTCCCTCCCTTCTCGTCGCCAGCAAAAGACACAAAATCTCCATCAATGAAGCGGAAGTTCTTTAACAGTTCTCTTAACCCTGTCATGTCTCTTGAGCATCCGCTGTCGACGTGCCAGATGTATTCCATGAGCATTCGAAGCCATTTCTGGAGTTTATTCTGATATACATAAATATACAAATATACATATTAGTTTGATTTAGGGACCCAAATCTGTTTCATTTCGAATCTATCGTGGTTTTGACCCACTTTGACCTCTTTTTGTTTCCAAAGATATGCAGTTGACTCAACCAGATTTTTAACAGATTTCTTTAGATATTTTATCTGATGCGTGACACTTGTAATAAAATCATGTTCTGGTTTAGGAAACTTTTTGGTTTTACAATGTTTCGCTGTACGTCCTAAATGACTACATCGAAAACATCTTTTATGTCTGGGTCTTTTGGTGTGAGAAGATGATGTATGTGATGAGAGTCTTGAACTTTCGGCTTTCTTTGTTTTCTTGTCCACTCTGCTTTCATCTTCGGGATATTCTTCATCACTGTCTGAATCGATAGACCTTTCAGACGTGTTGTCCTCGCTTGAACTTTGTTCTTCACTAGCTTCGTAACTTGAACATTCGAAGCTTTCATCACTAGTTGCTTGATCTTCAGTTGAGATTTCTGAGTTCGAACTTACTGATGTTTGTTCGTCTTCTGTGGTAGTGACACTTGAATCTATGTTATCTTGATCTTCAGTAACACTCTTTTCCGATTCTGTCATACCTGCTCTAACACCCTCCTCGTTCATGTGACTGGAAAAACTCTTCATAAAATTATCAAAATTAAATTTCTTGTTCTTCCTGAAAAAAAATACAAATTCAAGTTATTTCAAAGTTTGCCAACAAAAGCAAAAAAATAAAAAATAAAAAAATAAAAAATAAAAGATGTTACCTGATAATCTCCGGATTCCATTCTTTCCCAAACACCCCATAGTGAGGGGCATTGAAAACGACCCAGTCAAAGAACTTATCCATCAACTCAACAGTTTTGAATAAGTTGGTCGCATCGACTTCGAAAAGATGTGTTACACCTAACTTTTCCAAAATCGTGATATGACCCCGAGCTCTCGTGTACTTGAGACATGCCTCATCTGTTGAACATAATCAATCTCGGTAAATACATAAAAAAACAATTTCATAATACTTACCGAAAACGATTTCAAAATACTTACCACGAGTATCAAACATGGTTGCGATGAATTTTTTGGCATATTTCAGCGCTTGGCAAATACTTAGAGTTTGACCGAAATCGCTCTCGCCGACTATAAGTATAGATAAATCGGACGGGGTGGTATAAGGTGTTGCTTGTGGCGCCTCTGTTTGTTGCTGTTGCGTGCCTTTTGGTTCTGCTAAGAAAAAAGAATGTTAAAAACAAGGTATGATAGCAGATATATGAACACAGTCGAGAAACCCAAACCAAATGATTCATTTCCATTACTATGATTCACACACCTCACACTTAAATCTCTCACAAAGATTATCAATACAATAACGAACAAGGATTACAATTTAATAATAGATTTAGCACGAATCTGTGGTTTAATCGGGAATGAAACCCTAGTCACCAAACTTTGAGAGAGAAAGTTTGAGATATATGAACACAGCCGAGAAACCGAAACCAAATAATTCATTCCCAATACTATGATTCACACACCTCACACTTATATCTCTCACAATGATTATCAATACAATAACGGACAAGGATTACAGCTGAATAACAGATTCAACACGAAACTGTTGTTTAATCATGATAGAAACCCTAATCACCAAACTATGAGAGAGAAAGTTTGAGATATATGAACACAGCCGGCAAACTCAAAGCAAATAATTTATTCCAAATATTGTTCAGATTTGATTACAGTACTATGATTCACACACCTAAAACTTAAATCTCTCACAAAGATTATTAATACTGAAGGGGTAAGGTCCCAAAAACCTCGTTCCGAGTGTTTGGACCATACCACAACCTGGATTTTCTAACCTTCTTTAGACCTTGCGAGGCCGAGCACTGGTCCAATAAAGAAGACTTAAGAGAGAAACGACAGACAACATTTGCGCGCCAAAAGGAAACTAAAAAATCCTTGCGCCTCTCCCCATAAAGACAGAGATAAAAATCTCAGTCAGCACTCCCGCTTAAATAATACCCAGACTTGAATATTATTTATTTCACCTATACCACACGATAAGGAGTTACACTGGATTATGACAGTAATCTTGTAGAAGACTCAATCGTGCACCACTAGACGGTTGTAACCGTCTGGCCAAGTGTCATCATCCCGGGATCCCTTGAAGTCACGCTGATTGCATGAAATTGAAGAGAAATCTCCACTTGCCCACTTTCCACGTGGCAATACCCCAGCCGTTGATCTAAATCACGATCCGTGTGCTCTCACGACGGGTTAAGGAAATTAACGGAGGGAAAAATAACCGCTTACAGAGTTAGCACATTCCTTCAATATTTCAATAACATGTTTTCCCGCCCAAAGTTCGGCTATAAATAGAAGAGTAATTCAGGTACAAACTTCAAGTTACATTCACTTCACTTATACTTCTTCTTCTTCTTCCTAAACCGATACTTATTCTCACGCCGGAGGGTGGTTACGGAGAGATCCACCATTCTCCCCGTGGCGAGTCTGACGGTTTCTGTTTTGTAGTTATCGAGAAGAGGAGTAGATCCGTCCCTTTGAACCAAACGAGAAGAAACCAACCCTTTTATGCAGAACCTAACCCCCTGTTTTATCTGATTCCGGGCATTTAACCAGTGTTTCTTAAAATAAAATAACGAACAAGGATTACAACTGAATAACATATTCAACACGAATCTGTTGTTTAATCAGGAAGGAAACCCTAATCACCAAAACTATGAGAGAGTTTATAAGTAATTAGGGTACTGGGCTTTTAAAACTAAAATTGTTTGGGCTTTTGAAAACTAGTAACATACAATTTTCTATAAACAAACTAACAATACTATTTTTTATATATTTCTTTATACAAACAAACAAACTAACAACACTAACATAGAATTTTCTACAAACAAACTAACAATACTATTTTTTATACATTTTTTTAAAACTAAAATTGTTTGGGCTTTTGAAAACGAGTAACATACAATTTTCTACAAACAAACTAACAATACTATTTTTTATATCTTTCTTTATACAAACAAACAAACTAACAATACTATTTTTTATACATTTCTTTATTAAATTCTACAAACAAACTAACAATACTATTTTTATACCTTTCTTTATAGTAACAACAGTAACATATAATTTTCTAAAAACAAACTAACAATATTATTTTTATACTATTCTTTATTAAAAGTTAAAAAACAAAAAAAATGGGCTTTTAAAACTAAAATTGTTTGGGCTTTTGAAAACGAGTAACATACAATTTTCTACAAACAAACTAACAATACTATTTTTTATATCTTTCTTTATACAAACAAACAAACAAACTAACAACAGTAACATAGAATTTTCTACAAACAAACTAACAATACTATTTTTTATACATTTCTTTATTAAATTCTACAAACAAACTAACAATACTATTTTTATACCTTTCTTTATAGTAACAACAGTAACATATAATTTTCTAAAAACAAACTAACAATATTATTTTTATACTATTCTTTATTAAAAGTTAAAAAACAAAAAAAAAATAATCAAACCTTTAGAAGAATTCTTCGATCCATGTGTATTCTTTCTATTTTTCGATCGACGTCTTTTAAATGGTTTGGAGGACTTACTAATTGCAGCCAAAGGTTTTCTGTGTTTGGCTTGAACCGAAACTGGGGTTTTCAAACCCGGTGGAAAAATCGGGCTTGTAAGAATACAAGTCGAGGAAGAGTTTTGGATGTCTAATTTTTTAAGATAGAGGTGGAGATGGATGGATGAAAATTTTAAGTGTGTGAGGTGTGTGAATCATGTACTAGGAATGAATCATTTGTTTTGGGTTTCTCGGCTGTATTCATATATCTCAAACTTTCTCTATTATAGTTTGGTGATTAGGGTTTCATTCCTGATTAAACAACATATTCGTGCTGGATCTGTTATTCAGTTGTAATCCTTTTTCGTTATTGTATTGATAATCTTTGTGAGAGATTTAAGTGTATGGTGTGTGAATCATAGTACTGAGAATGAATCATTTGGTTTGGGTTTCTCGACTGTGTTCATATATCTGTTATCATACCTTGTTTTTAACATTTTTTTTCTTAACAAAACCAGAAGGCACGCAACAGCAATAAGAAACAGAGACGCCACAAGCAACACTTTATACCACCCTGTCCGATTTATCTATACTTGTAGTTGGCGAGAGCGATTTCGGTCAAACTCTGAGTATTTGCCAAGCGTTGAAAGATGCCAAAAAAGTCATCGCAACCACGTTTGATTCTCGCGGTAAGTATTTTGAAATCGTTTTCGGTAAGTGTTATGAAATCGTTTATTTATGTGTTTACCGATATTGATTATGTTCAATGGATGAGGCATGTCTCAAGTATACGAGAGCCTGGGATCATATCACGATTTTGGAAAAGTTAGGTGTAAGACTTTTCTTCGAAGTCGATGCGACCAACTTATCTAAAACCGTTGAGTTGATGGATAAGTTCTTTGACTGAGTCGTTTTCAATGCCCCTCATTGTGGGGTGTTTGGGAAAGAATGGAATCAGGACATTATCGGGTAACAACTTTTATTTTTTATTTTTGTTGGCAAACTTTGAAATAACTTGAATTTGTATTTTTTTCAGAAAGAACAAGAAATTAATTGATAACTTTATGAAGAGTTCTTCCAGCCACATGAACGAGGAGGGTTAAATTGATTTGACCGTCAAAACTACGGGTCCATTTGCAAAGTGGGGGGGGGGTACCGGTATGGCTCGCCAAAACAAACTCATTATGAAGATGGTGGTGGACTTCCTCGACGTGGAATATAAGCATTATATTTGCAAGAACGGGGCCGGTGATAAACCGGACAACACATTTAGTACAAAAGATATGAAAACTTTCACGTTTGCTAAACGTGTTAGGAAAGCAGCTACTCATCTGTACATAAATCCTGCGATTCAAGCTGCAAACGACCTCCTTAACCATCAAGCTACAAACGACCCCCTTCAAGCTACAAACGACCCCCTTCACCTTCAAGCTGAAAACGACCCCCTTCAAGTTGCAAATGACCCCCTTCACCTCAAGCAAAGCTGCAAACGACCCCCTTAAAGCTGCAAACGACCACCTTCACCTTCAAACTGCAAACGACCCCCTTCACCTTCAAAAGCCTCAGAAACATGCTTAAAATGAGTAAATGGTATATAACAAGCCTGATTTATAATTCTAAAATTTAGATACCTGCAATTCTAAAATGGCGATCGATTTACTTGTGGAACAGGATGAGTAGAGTCGTGTAACGACTGTATAGTACCGGTGAGCAAGTTCAGGCTGATGCTGAGACATCTCACGGTATGTTACGGTATGATTATAGGCTGGTAGTGTGGTCTACCTTTTTCTGATATCATAAAACCTGATCGCCACCTGTTGGTGTGCCGAACCAACCTTCGGGACGGTGACGGAAGATGAGTATGAACTCACCATCATCCACAACTCGAGTTGTAACCTTTGCATCTGTGGATGCAAACATATTTGGCACCTAGGTGGTGCTTTATGTTCATCAATTGGACATGAAAAAATGATCCCTCTTTTGTGGGGTGTTCGTGTTTGTCAATTGGTAGTTTGTTCTCAAGGTTCCACATGCTCTTTATGGTTACCTTGTTGCCTTGCGTTGTCTGCGGTGTTTGGTCGAACAATACAGGTAGTTGTGATGAAAACAATGGGCAAATAAACGTGGTCATAGGTAGACCTGTTCCCACCAATGTTTATTCTATGCAAACAACGATAAACAAAGTCATAAGTAGACTTGTTACCACCATTGTTGAGCTTCCTGCTCTTTGAGTTCACAATGATTATCAAGAGTTGTGTGAACTTCTTCGAGGCTTCGTTCTGTAGCTACTTCATGTTTATGAACCGGTCGTTCGTTTGAGTGTTTGCTTAAATAAATGGGATTTATTTAAGAGTAAAAAGAACACTTAAACCCGTTTTTCTTGAAGTAGCCTACCACGCCTTGTCTTACCGTGCGGTAGGGCGTGTTGCGGTGTTGTGGTCCACCATCTTTGTGATGCAAAGGCGTGGCTTTGTTTGTGGACCGTATAACGAAGTTGATGATAGAGTATCTTCCATAACCATCATTCCCATGGTTACAGATCGATCGCAGTATCAGATGCGGTGATCGCAGTATCGGATGCGGTCGTCTCCCATAGCGACCATTCCCATGGTGAGAAGTTTGTTGATGGCCCTGACTGCGTGTCTGCGGTTGTTAACAGAAGACTCGCTTTAAAGGGGATTTGAAACTCAAATTGGCTCTTAGAAGAACGACGTCGTAGGTCGCTGAGATGCGGTTTTCGCAGTCCAAAGAGCATCGCTGATTCTAACTTCTAAGTATCAGACACACCCGCATTAGTTGCGTGTGTGTATGAGTTCCCCGCATACGCCATGCGTGGAGCAAAAGCTAGCACAAGCTTTGTGTTCCCCCCTTAGTAAGTTCTTTATTATTATTATTTTTTTGGGGGTGTGTAAAGCAACATACGGTATGGGTTGCGGTACGTGATACCAGTTGAACTGCATGCCGCGTTGTATAAATTTCTCTTCATTTTGTCGTTTACTATAGACGTGGACCGCACGCGTGAGTTGGTGGAAGTTGGTGAGATTTAGTTGGCAGACAACTGACGGGACGGTGACTATTGCACTGCTCGAGGCATTAATTGCACTGTAGCAGAAGTGCAATGGTCGTATTGTGTCACGCGCGTGAACTGCCATGCGCGCGTGGTAACCGTTAGAGAACCGTCGTCTGCCACGTGGCTATTTGCGATTGGCGCAGAGAACGCACGTCTCTTCGGTTACGCCGCTCGCACTAATTGCGATGGGTATAACTAATATTACATTTAGTTACATGCATCCTAACTAATATTACATTTCAAGTTACATGCATCATATCCTTACCCTTTACATGCAACACGGCTTAACCCTTGCATTCCTTATAAATAGAATGTAATCATCATTTCATTACAACCCATCTACAGGAACATAACACCTCATCTACAAGAACATAACACTACCTTCTAAACATCTATTCTCTAGCCACACCATTGTCATCCATCCATCTCCATCTCCATCTCCATCTCCGCAAGTTAAATATCCAAACCTCTTCGGCTTGTATTGTTACAATTCATCAACCTGGTTTGAAAACCCAGCTTCCGCTTCAGGCCAAACACCAAAATGTAGCATTATTCGGACTACTAGCAGGTGATGATTTACATAAAAACCCATAGGACATTTTAAAGATGAATAATAGTCTCAGACAATAAAATAAACTTCATATGACATTTATCAACATCCAGTCTAGTGTTGATCAAAGAAATTAGGCCAGACAAGGAATGAATTTGCCTAGTAAAAATACAACAAAAGTTAGAAACATAACCCTTTGATTCGTTTCCCAACAGATTGGACACAACCCGAAATCGGAAACCTTCGAACGCAAATGCTCATCCAGCAGAATGTTATATGATTTGATGTCCCTGTGTATAAAAAGTTTTTTAAAGCTTTATTTAAAAACTTTTTCAAAAAAGAAAATTGAGAAACTGTCTTTTTATTTTTTTAAAAAGCGTTCCAACAACAATGAGAAGACAATTCTTGATGAGAAAATTATATAGATAAAACTCAACAAACTAAAATAAACCAAAGTACAGGCTCAACACACAAAGTTACTCTATGACAAACACGAAACATTACTGATAAAACTCAAACAAATAACACCGACAGGATCCCGAGGATGAGAGATATAAAACACAAAACAACACTTCTAGAAAAACAATCAGTCTTAAAATTGCCTTAGAGTAAGGGATAGACGGCCTGGCCTAAGCCCGCTATCTTCTATTAATGGCTCAGGAGACGTGTACAGATAGATTTGTGTCACCCCGTGATAAATTAGTCTAGACTTGCCACCGAATATCAATACATCACCTGACTTCAACATTACACTTTTCAACTCTTTTTTATCTGGAGTATGGCCATACACAAATTCTGCCATATCACCAATGGAGATGGAAACCACAGGCAATCCTCTTTCTAGAGAATCAGGGCTCTCATCATCATCCTACATTCAAACAGAAACGCTCAAAAAATAACTCTAGTATTTAATATCATTTGCCTAGGGTTATTTGTGTCGTATCGAACCCATTTAAGTTTGTGTCACGTGAGGAATTATCATCTACAAAAGGGTCTAGTAAGGTTAGGGAAAAATTTAGTTTTCATTCTTAGTGCAATTTGATTATAAAATTTAGAGGTTGTTGATTGGATAAAATATTTGCAGGTATTAGACTACCTGATTGCAGAAGCAAGACGAGTTGGGTGTTGACTTTTGTTTGACTTGGTTAATAACCTCCTGGCATACGGCGGCAAGACTCAATATCTGAAATGGGCATGGGGATGAAGGTGTTGGCTGGAGTGCTTCGACAATCAATTCTTTTGCATGTAATTACGACAATATTTGGCACAATTCGATTCTTTGGACTTGCTGGCTAATTACTTAGCTGGTTGTGGGTCAAAAGGGAAAGAAATTGGCTGGAGAACATTCAGAGGAAGAAAAGGATTCGAGTAGTAGGCATTATCTTTCTTACCTAAGTCAATGCATTCAGTAAACTAATCTATTTTCATCGGTTAAATGGCTTTACTGTAAAGCCTGCCTATAGGTTACTATATTAGATTAAAAAAACATTGATTGATGAACAAGTACTTAGAAAAATAAAGAGAGTAGAACTTGACCCAGTAGAGAAGTAGAGAACGTTAAGAGAACTCAACTACCGAAATATCGACCCTTGAGGACATATTTATAGAAGACAACCCGATTTCGACCAATCAGAGAAGAGCAGGTGAATACAAAACACACAAGTTAAATTTAATTATATTTCAATGCTCATTTAAATTATCAAAAGAATGTGCACTTCAATTTCTGCAGGACTTTGTTTGAAATCTTTTATTAGGTTGTGAACGGCATTGGTTATGGGAAATAGGAATTACTCATGTAACGGTTCTTATACCTAGTTTCTGGTGCCCAGTTTCGACCAAAACACAAGTCTGTTGTGTCGTAGGCCACGACGAAACGAGATGGAATGAACATTAGACTGTTTCGTCGTTATGTGTTCGTTGTGTTTCGTCGAAGGCTGCAAAAGGTGAAATGTTTGCTGCAAACAGACAGTTGGAGCAAACTTCATACAAACACAATCATAAAGACAGTTTTACCCTTATATGCAACATGCATTGTTCATATATCATTACATACCAAAAGGAGACAAAATAAGTCGGACACAAGCAGATGGGAGGATATCCGACTTGGTCGACGGCAAATACAGACTCGATAAACAACAAAAGACCGTACAAAATACATCATAATACAAGACTAGTTACAGACACAAAAGTGCATCAACATCGTGTCAAATATAGCGTATAATTCCGAGTTACTATAACTTTTGACACCGCCACAACGCGCGGCGGGTCAAAATCCTAGTTTAACTTATATCTGAATCATTTTACTTCCTCTTTTTAATAGTGTGTATAAAGTATACAAGTCAAAAGCTAAGACACATGCATAGAGGGTGTGTGTACAAGTTAAAACTAACCTGATGAAGGCCAAGTCGACCTTCGGATTGATAAAAATTGGCTAGACAGGTATCCGGGCGCATTGAAGGAAGTTCATCCAAATGGATTTGAGCATCTTGAATTGCAGCTTCGGCCAATGAGATAAGTTCATCTGGGATCGGCAGTGGTTCCATACCATTACTCATGTAACGGTTCTTATACCTAGTTTCTGGTGCCCAGTTTCGACCAAAACACATTTGTCGTCTACAATCTACATCACTTTTGTACATGTAATAGCCCCGCAAACCAAAGGTCATCTTGTCACATAATTTCACTATATCTACCTAACAAATTAGATTCGAGTCAACAGAATCCAACATGTAAACTTCTTTATGAAAAAAGCATTAATGTTCTTGAATCACAATTTAAGTTGGCCTTAATTAGCTCGTAATTGTCCTTTGAAAAAGCAAAAGAAAGAAAGATATTGTAGTTGTACTTCGAAATCTATTACAACATATATATATATGCGTCGGTGGTAGAAACTATTTGCTTGTTAAAAAGGTTACATATAGGTAAATTGAAATAACATTTTGTTTCAACTTGCTACATAAAAGAGCTTCCGCCATTCTCTGCAAGGCGTATCTATCTTCTCCCCTCAAAATGTGTGATAAAAAAACACATGCAATTAACGGAAGACACATACCTGGTCCTTGAGGCTCAGGTAATTCTTCAAGATAATCATTCCAGGTCCAAGTATTTTAAAAGTTGATAGTTCGTCTGGGGTCCTATCACGGTTGGTTAAACGAAATGTTACTGTTTCAGTACCTATTTCGGTACAACAGCCTTTAGCAAAAGGAATGTTGTGATACTCCCTCAATAAAGTACCATAGTATGCATCCTGCATGTAAAGAATTTTTTTGGTATTTATAGGTCAGGATATGTTTCAGGTTACTGCGTTGTGTACGAGCACAAAAATCTATTTCAAACGCAGAAAATATGTTAACTTGTTACTGTAAGTGAGATCACCACTAGAAACCAAATACTTAAAAGCAAAGTTGAATTTACGTTCATTGAAAGTTTACCTTAATTCCGATTGATCGAAACGATGGAGGGGGGCGGTTGAGTGTGAGAAACGATGGAGGGTGGGAGCTGCGGTCCGCCTGCGTGGGTTTTACCTGCAAATGAGTTTTTTATTTAATATTTCACCAAAAAACTACATCAAAACAATTTCTCATTCTACTGATCGATCGAGAGACAAAGTCGAAATAACTTACCCACTACTCCAGTACATAGCAATGGAAATAAAACAAACATATGAACAAAACAAACTTGACCGGCCACCGACAAATAGAAAAGTCAGTGCACATTTGACAACGCAACAGTGTAGTCGTTCGTATCAAATACAGACTGATTTGGAACCCTAATTTTTCTTTTTTTCTTTTTTAACTCATAAACATATCAGTCAGCGATGATGATTACAGACCAAATCTTCAGCAAAACAAAATTGTATGAAATAATAATAATAATAATAAATTTATAAGACGAAGAGAATCGCCCACCCAAAAAGATGTGGATACCATGGGTCTGCACAAGCTCATCGTTACGTTACGATTTCTGGAGAAGAAGCAGGGTATGCATGGTTGTTTAATTAACAACAGCCGCCACGTATTATATTCTTCCCCTGACCACCTAATGGGCCTGCCTTTTTATTTAGGCAAATTGGATTGTAATCCAAACTCATACTCCGCCGTTTACAAATCATAACGGAATTAAGTTTTTTTTTTTTTTTTTTTCTAAATTACAAACCTTTTTGAGAACGAGGATACGAGTCTAGATTTTTGTTAATCAGAAGTTAAAAAACCTTAATTGAAGCACCATTTTCATCGGATGTTTGAATGGATCGCCATCCGACCGGACGACCGTTCAACCGGACGACCTGAAAGGTAGAGATACTTCTCTCATCTTAAAATGCTACAACAAAAACTTCAAAGCCATCATACACAAACACATCCTTCCCAAGCGAATGACAATCCGACCGAATGGCCATCTGATCCGTCCGCACCGTTCATCGCTTATGCTATCGTTAACTGTTCAGGCTAATCACTCAACGCTCCCTTCAATCCAAGAGATTGTTTATTTACTAAACACAATCTGTGAGTATACTCGATCCCTTTTTGTTTTACGCACTTTTGGGTGTTACATACGTTACTTAATTCAAATCACAATCGACACACAACGCAAGCACTTTTATACGCTAACCATTACTGCATGTTATATTTGTTACTCGATGAATGCTTGTATGTTATGTTTACACAGTGATTGTTGTCTGACACCTTAGCAACGATAGTACTATAGTTTGGACTCAGCACATGTCGTGGACAGGGGTTGCTAAGGGTATTTCTTCATGTGTCACGGTGGTGATATGTGTTGCGCATTCTACAACTCGCAGTCACGTGTGTGCATATTTCATTGTCGATAACCTACTAGCTTCACTTTGCTACATGTTACATGCTGGTTATGCGTAAACGGTTTCGCTATCTATCTATACTATTAAACTTGTGTGCTCACCTTTACACTATGTGTATTGACCTCTACTTTAACTTATGTGACAGGTGTTTGAGATGCTAGGATGCTTGCTATCTTTTGTGGAAATAAGATTAGGAAGAGTCTAGAACCAAACAATTAATATTTTGAGTTGTCGGAACTATGATTTGTCTTTGAGATATCTATGTCTGTAATAACTGCTTTATTTATATGCCCTAATTACCCTTAACAAATAGTTAGCGGTAGCAAGGGCTCGAACCACGAAGAGTATGTGGTTTGTGAATGGATTCTATTGAATTATCAAGAATGTCACAATTTATGAAGCTTACTAGAATGTTTTTGTATTTTGGTTTAATTGAGAAATGTGAGTTTAGACTACGTGAATTGATTAAATTGATTAACAACTAATAATTAACAGAAAATTGGATACTAGAACAATAATAATAAAAAGGAATCACACCCGGTTTCGGTAATTGCTAACCTAGGATTTCTACAAGTTTTAGATTCAACTCAAATGCATATGATTAGCGGATTTAGTGTACCGTGATTTAGGTGCTAATAACTATCAACGTCCCGAAGAACGGACAAGAATACACTTTCTAATCAACACAAGTAAATCCTAACCATGACAATGCACAATTACATATCACCATTTCGCAAAGTCATAACTTTTAACATCGTTCGACAATTTACGAATTCGTAACAAATGTAACACTATTGTCAAAAGTTTCAAAAATCAAACACAAATTGTCACTAAGTTGAAACAAGAACAATTCGAAACCCTAGAATTAACAACTACCTACACCGGGGTGAAACCGAGATGATTAGCCGCTCATGGTTGAAGAAGCTTGATCACCGGATGATTGGAACGCGAATGAAGTCATCTTGAAGCTTGAAGAATGAAGGAATGATGGATGATTAGGGTTTATGGATGATGATGGTAAGATGGATGATGAATAGAGAATTAGGGTTTTGGATGGTGAGTGAATGATGATGGTAGATGATTCTTGATTCGGGTTCTTGTGATGAAGGTTGATGGATAAGAGATGGAATGGTTGGTGATTCAGGCTCTAAAAGATCAAGTTCAAACTCAATTCGAGTGTAACTCCCGAAATGTGGGGTCAAAATACCTTTTTATTCGTCAAAAGCACTCAAAATTCGAATTCACGCGTCTGGCCAAAACACTGCCCGTCGGCGACGGGTTCCCAAATCCTGATCTTCTGCCGACGGCTAATGTGTCTGGTTACGGGATTTTTGTGCCGACGGTTGTTTCTGGAGGGCGTCGCCGACGGCTAGGACCCCGTCGGCGACGGGCTCTCGTTTGCAAGATCTCCGTTTTTCGTTCCCGACACTCCCGGTTGACCCGTAACGCATCCCGGTGCTCCAGTTTTCGATCCGTTGACCCGTAAAGCTCTCGAAAAGCTCCTTAAACTTCGTTAAACCTGCATAAACACAAATCTTATTAAAAGTAGGCCATTCAAGATTGAAACTTATGTAAAACACAAAGTTACGCAATAACGAACACCGGTTTTCAACCACGTATCACCCATTTGCATGAAACCCGGCTTTCGGTATCGTTCCAGAAATGTAATCCTCTAGCAATGGTGAACGCTCGAAGGTATTAATATCGTTCATTGTCACACCCCGATTTCCACGTGTATCACCGGTGGGCCCGGTGGGGGATTACCGTGACGTAGTTGGCAACAATATAGTCAAACCACACAATTATATGAATGCACAGCGGAAGCATAAAGATAAATATAATTCAACCTTTTGAATGTAATATCAAGTGTATTACAGAAGTCGAATTGTATCCACAGGGGATCATAAATAAAATAAAGTATTGTTCAATCAGATACAGCATCAAGTTTGCGAGACTATTCGTGATGCTAGGAAGCTATTACCAGCCAAATTTCGTGTAGTACCTGCACTTAATCTTTTGGGGAAAATACGTCAGTTTACACTGGTAAATACGTTCAACTGACACATTTGAAAATGTTTATTAAAATTGATTTGAATGCACGAGGCACAAACTCTTTTATAACTTGGGAAAATTATTAAAATCTTGTGAACGAATTACATGTCCTTTTATGCGTTCAGTAGCCCGGATCCTGTCCGGGTTAAAGATTAATAGACACACCACATTGCGTAAAACCGTAGTGTAAAAACCAACGGCTACGTCTTTTAATAATAATAATGTCGACATAATATACCGGGTGTACGCCTACACCGGGATGTCGAGGTCGTGGCCATTTCGTAAAATGATGCCAAGGATATCCGGGACAACGGTCATTAACCCCCCAAAGGCTTTTAAGTAACAAGACTGTTTAAATGAGCCGATCATATTATTCAATTAACCACCTAAGCGATGGAAGATATGATGCTCAATCAAGCGGTATTAATATACCGTATCCCAAGCCCGTATAAGGGAAAATAAGTTAAAGTATTTACCTTTGCAAGTATATTCCTTAATGGATTACGTCACAGATAGCTTTTACTGGGGCTCCTATTCTGGAAAGAAGGTTTTAATTAACCTATTAGAATCCTAATGGGTCTTTATATTGGTCGTAGCCTAGACCGGTTGGTTCCGAAATATAAATACGGTTTAATCGCGTGAAAAGGCGAAAACCGAGAATGGAGTGTGATTCTGACCCAACAAGTTCAGAGACTTGTTTTATATGGGTTTAAGGTTCACACTCTGGATTTCGGGGTCAAAATAATATGGTTTGACCCATATCGGCTAATTTATGAAAACTAGTTTCATAAGCCGAATCGTGCGCGCAATAGGCGCAACGGGTAACCGTAGGAGTCCTACGCTTGTTTCCTAAGTTAATATGCCTAAAAGAGGTTGTGGTATCAGTAGGATATCTTCCGTGATGCCCGTAACGAGTTTAAGTTAATATTATGCCCCGTAGGGGTTTTTCGGTCATTTTAAAGACTTTTAAAGAGCTTTTCGAGTTCTACAGGAAATCTGAGTTTCCCGAACAGTTTATAAAGTTTAAAATACTTTATTTATTATTTAAAATCAGTAGCAACTGGAATCGGGTCAAAAGACCTTGTAGAACTCAAGTTTTGGCCGAAAAGGGCATATTCGGTATTACCGAACCGTAGCCATAACCGCAGGTTATGAGCAAGGTAAAAATTATTAAAAATCTTTAAAATTCCAAAAATATTATTTTACAACAGTGGGTAAAAGTTTTGGTAACGAAATCTTGGTTTAGATAGGCGTTATGCTAATTGCGCCGTTTATTACAAAAGTTTACTTTAATTGCGCTATTTAGCATAACTCCCATTCTAGACCTCGGATTGTCGTGAAACTTTAAGGACATGCTTATAATTTAGTAAGCAAGGTTATGGTCCGTTCACGCGTCCGAAATACTCGTTTTATTTTAAAAAGGCCGTTACGGTCAACTTTTAGGCGATTAACGGAAATGCGTAAAAGACTCGGACAAACAATGAACCGGTCACAGAGGGTTATACCATCATGTAACCTGGTCCTAAGAGAGTCCTAAGGCATATCTATACCTCACTAAAACGGGTCAGAACTGAAGCCAATGCAAAAGTCAAACTTTTGCGACATTCGACTCCGAACCGGGTCAATATAGCAAATGGTCGATTCAAACGAGCGTAGACAAGTTTATATACTTAATATCATGTTTTATAAGTGTCAAAACAGGTTTCATATCATCTGCATTACAATTTATACAAGAATCGCTAATATAGCTTTCTGTTGACTTTTTGTGTGCACATTTGACTCGACATTTGACATAGTTAGAGTGGTGATCAGGGGAAACCCTTTTAGGGGTTTATTACCCACATGAATACCAACTCATAACTACTTTTTATTCGACAATTCACTGGACCATTCGTGAATTATCGCCATGCCAACCGTTAGTTACGACGGTTGGGTTTATAAGCTAACTAAGCAAAAACAGAACTATGGAAGGTATGGTATACTTACTGTAGGTCCCGTTTCGCGGAGGATTACGAACCTAAACCTTGTTATACAAACCTACTAGCGAGTGCGGAATCCAAGCTAGCAAGCAAACCGAGTTAGTAGCAAGTAGAGAAACAAACACACAAAGATTCACCGATTAACACTAGTCGTATTAATGCAATGAGGGTTTCGGTTACAGGCTCAATGTTTACAGAAGTGTTCTATAAACTCTCTAAGTGTGTGAGTGAGTTCTGGGCAGAATGCTCTCTAAGCTTCTATCTCTCGGGTGTGTGAAAATGGCAGAACTCACAGAACTTATCACATGCATGGGTATATATACCCAGCTCAGCAGGTCTGCTCGAAGGATTCGACAGATGGTCCGAAGGATCATCTGTCGACCACATGTTACACGAAAGATCAGCATGGACCTCGAAGGATCATCCTTCGAGGTCTAATGGTCGAACCATGGTCGAACCATATCTTTCGATCACCTCGAAGGATCAGGTGTATCCTTCGAGGCTATCCTTCGATCAGAACATCTTTCAGCTGTTGTCCAAGTCAAACCGGAGGATGGTTGACTTGGTCAACTTACAACACAAATCAGGACATCGTTTATATCAGACCGAATACAGACAAAGTACAGACACAAGTGCACCAACAAACTCCCCCTTGGCTGTAGCTTTGTCTTTGATCTCTAAGCTTTGTCTTGTTCTTCTAAAAGTTTAGACTCGTCTGGAACTTCGACAGTCTTTAGTCTTCAGGTCTTCAAGACTCTGATGTCCTATCATGTCTTCAATGCCGGAGGATCTTCAAAGTCTTCACGTCTTGAAAGTAGAGAGTGTATCAACAAACTACCCGTATCATGTAGGAAGTGTGTTGACAAACTCCCCCTTAACATAAGCTCCCCCTTGAGTTATGCTCGTGAAATACTTTAACTTTATGAAGTAAGATCCTTGTGGTGTTGATGATGGCCAACGGCAACTCGATCATCTTCATTCATTGAGCGCCTTCTCGTCGTGTCTTCATTCCAGAGCTTGTCATCGACTATGTTCTCCTAGCCTTTAGAATCTGCACATGCAAGAAATCTAAACGCGTAATGAGAACAACTGCTTGGAATATAGTTAGCATAAACAAATGACACACGAATGACCATGTCATAATCAAACACCGTCCGACAGTTTGAAAGTTTAAATTTGTCAATTTTAGTTTTAACTTTCAAACATGCAAATTTTTGACCGTTTATGAAGATTTAGTCAGTTCGGTTTTCAGTCAGGTTTCAGGTAACGAAGACTTAAGCTCCAACATCGTACGATCGAAAATAAAGTAGAAAGAAAATCTTTTTGGCTTTTATAAAGTTTATATTAAAACAAGCCTAAAATCTTTTTGGTATTTTTGAAATTAAAAGACAACAATTTAAAATCCTTTGAGTGTTATCAAACGACATCACCGCTAATGTCGTGCTGATATGCACCAAACGACGAAACTGTTTAAAAGAAATAATAAAAGTTAAGCAGTAAATAAATAAATATATACAGACATTCTTTTTGTGAGTTTCGAGGGTAAGAGAATCATATCAGTGTACGGTCATGCCAAAACACTCTTGTTGTTCAGTTAGTTAACATTAAGATAAGCATCCTATAACAATTATCGGTATTGTTGTCCACTTAAGCTCAACTTATCAGATGTAATCATGTTTAGAGGATACGTTAATGTATGATTTATACTTACCGACCGGTGTTCATCCACATCACGACACATTCCCGTATCAAGGTATGCACGAGAGTTCATCTTACCGGTGAGTATACCGATTATCATCTGTTTGACCGTATAAATTGTGAGATACTCACTTATTTTGAATTGAAAACAAGCCCTATGTGATATAATCACTTATTGATGAGGAACTTGATTTTCGTATGCATGAGGGCACAGGTGCAAGTCCGTGAACAGGTCAGTACTTCCGTACAGCAGAGAGACGAACTTGGCACCCGGATAAATGTGATATTTTATCACTTATTTGTTTTGGACATGTGATTGTTTATCACTTATTGAGGTCGAATGCAGTATGTATTATGTACACGTATGTATAGTATCATGGAAGATCTAGACTTGCGTCCCCGTTATTTTTCGGTAAAAGATACAACCATGATACCCAGATGATAAGCAGCATAAAGACCGAATATCTCAGAACCTCGGCAATCTATCAAACGAAATTTCGGTACTAAGACCATATGCCAATGAATGGTTCCCACCTGGTCTTCAGTCGATTAAGATTTATATCACCCTGCACACTTTAAAATGATTGTGAGCCTACCGATACATCTTATATAGAGCTGCTTATCGTTTTTCATTTAGGGTTTAAAGAGGTTTAGATATACCACTGATGTACTATCATTTTCTCTTTTGCTCGCCAGGAAACTCATTTTTGATTTTCTATTGTTTTTGAAATTTTTCGATGTTTTTGGATTTTCATATTTTTGGATTTACTCCCCCTAAAATCAATAAACTAAGACAAATTTAAAACACAAAGATATTTACAAAAATGATTTTCCGATGTTGGTTTTACTCGAATTTTACCTCAATGCCGTTTACCAAAATTAATTTTAATCAGAAATGATTTTATTGAATTTTGGAAAAATCAGTTGGCATGTCGGTAAGCGGTGCGGACCATGACAGCATTGATGAGTTTCATATAGAAACAATCACGTGTGAGGTGATATCCGAGATCAACGTGTCAGGTCAAAGAGTGCTGTTCGAGATAATAATAATTCACAAAGTAGCTTAAATATCGACAAGTATAGGAGAGATTAAGAATTTAAAGGCGTATCCTGCAACTGTTCCGTGCATTGCAAGGAATCTAAGCACTCTCCCAACTGGATATCCACCCGGTGTGGACTTCAAAGTCGAATTTGCAACTACTGAAAAGTCTCTTGACAGCAACAAGCTCATAAACCTCCGGGTCCGGCTGGTCTTTCACATTTCACCAGCGAAGGTCTTTGACTTTCTCTTTCAGAAATGGTGTGCGGATGTTCAATCCATGCCAAGGCATCGACACACATTTCACTTCATTCGTTCCTGTGGACCCGATCAAAAACCATAACGACCAAATTTGACACGTTCTTCATTTGGTCGAACTGTGCAACTTCATTCAGCCACATTTTCTTTTTCTATCCTCTCTCTCCATCAAAGGCAACAATTTCTTCTGTCGCCTATCTTGTGCAAGGACATTCCACTATTAACGATCCTAAGATTATCAATAGTTCCTCCTGGAACTTCCTGCACACTCACTCAGAGATTAGTTGGAGAGAGGGACCCAAGCCTTCACAGACTTGGGTCGTCCGTCATCATCGAGAATTGTAACATCCATTTCCCGATGATTCGGAATTGATGTAGCTCCCCCTGAAACAGTTACCGGTTTTGGTATCCAAATCTCTTTCTGTTTTTCATCCGATTTAACAGATTTTGTTTGAATAATCTCCGGTTTTAAAATCTTTTCAACTTCTTTTCTTTGTTTCTTTTTCTGTTTCTTTGCTCGTTGTTTAACAAGACGAGGGTCCTGTTTTTGTGAAACAGATCTTTTATGGTAATTGTTACCATGGGGAACATCAATTTTTGTCTTTCTCTTGGTGAGATATGGACAATTCTTAATGATGTGCCCATACTCACAGCATTCAAAGCATGATCTCCGCTCAACAAACCTCGGAGTATCATAACTGCAATAGCCGGATGATGAACTTCGTGATCTTGAGGTACTTGGTCCTACATCACAACCGTTTGTGTGTTGCGTATAGTTGTTTTGACTGTTTCTTTTCAAAATTTTACTTTGTTTAACAGAATCCTTATTGGATTTGTTTTTGGAAGTATCAATTTTATCAGTCCCTCTTGATTTCACGAGGTTTATCTTCCGAACCTTTTTCTTGTTTTCGCCCTGTTTGCCTTTACTATTCTCTTGGGCGGCATGATTTTGTTTACGGGGATTATCAACCTTTTCTTTCAACTTATGAAGATATGGACAATTTCGAATGATATGTCCAATTGTTCCACACTCAAAACAATATCTTCGTTCAACAATCCCCGAAGCATCATGTGCTCGTCTTGACGATGATGATGAACTTTGTGATCCCGAGGTACTGGGTTTTGAACAGTTTGGATCATTTCTTTTCAACACTGTTGCTTGTTTAACAAAATCTAAGTTAGATTTGTTCTCAAAAGTTTCGATTTTGTCCGTTCCCTTAGATTTCACAAAGTTCACATTCTTGTTTTTCTTTTGGGTCTGCTTCTTCTGACCCTGAGTCGATGCTTTTCCTTTAGGTTTGGCATGATTTGGCTGCCTTTTCTCTGTTGGTAATTTCTTATTCCCAAATTGTTTTCGAATTTCGGCCTTTGGAATAGGAGGACACTGTGTAACTGTAACACGTGGTCCTGTCTTTCCCAAAAACTTACTTGTCGAATCTTCAAAGACTTTACTTATTAAAGATTGATTAACATTCTTAATAGGAAAATCTTTGTCAGAGTAGATTTTATCATCACCAACAAGAGTGTACAGCAAATTCACACCCTCCGACTCTTTTGCAGACGAGGACTTGATTGCAACAGTCTTAGCGGGTTTTGCAGGAGGATCACATAGAATGTAATTCTCGAGAGGTATGTCCCCATTTTTGACTTCCGCATCAGACTTTGCTGGGATGGTATCATCAGATTCATCATCAGAAGAATCAGCATCCTCAATGATGACTGGAGGATCCTGATTCAGTTCAGCAGAAGACACACATGCATCTGCTGAAGTATCTGAGTCTGGTGATACATCTTTCTTGTATCCGAGTCCTGCTGCAAACTCCTTTACATCTAGAGGAACAGATGGTTCAAAGAACACTCTATCCTCCTCGTCAGGCATCGCATCATAATTGTGTCTCACAGGTGGTGGACATTTCTTATATCCTATGCATGTGACATCCCGTTTTTCTTTCTGAACTTCAATGATGTGATCCAACACATAGCTAGAACTCAAATAGCTATCTAGCTTGAGTTGGATTGCCTCACTTTCCGTTTTTACACAGACCATTTCTTTTTGCATTGTCTCAAGACGTGAGATATACAAATTAATTTCCGTTTGTTTTCTGGAAACCATTTTAGTCAATTCAGTTTTATCTTTCTTTAACGTCTCAATCATTGACTTAAATTCTTTTTCATGGTTTTCATAATACATATTGGTTTCTGTGCATTTTGAAAGATCCACGGTCAACTTCTGGTTGTGGAGAAATGTCACATCATATTTCTCTTGCAAAGCTTCGTGTTTGCTTTGCAATTCACACCACTGGGCATTCAACGAAACATGTTTGTCTTGCAAGTCAAACAAACTAGCTTGTAAAGCATCATGTTTGCCTTGCAACTCAGACATGTTTGCCTTTAATCTAGCATAATTATCACAATCTACAGCAGTTGGTTCATCAACACATACCTGACTGGAATTACTCTCAGGTGTTGGCCTTTCTGCATCAGAATCAACAATCTCCCTTGATGATTCACATTCAGATCCATCCTCACTTGAACGTGAAGTTGTATCACCCTCAACTGAAGTTGAAACATCTTCATCTGAACTTCTAACATGTTCAGAACTGTTATCATTTCCCGAGGATCCACCATTGCTTGCATCTTTGACAATTTCAGCATACAACGCCGACTTTGTCTGACTAATGTCTGTGGTGGGAGGCGGCTTTACAGGAACTTGTATTGGATTGCCAAAACAATCTGTTGTTGTTATTTTCGGTTCACTTTGCCTTTGATTGATAACTGATGCCCACATTTCTGCAGTAATTCGAGGTGGTGTTGGAGGTTCGGCCCATAATGGAGATGACCTTGTATTCGTGTATTTTCCATCGTCTGGAGCCGGTGTACCCCACCATGAGGGAGTGACACCTGAACTTGTATATTCACCATTATCTGGAGCAGGAGTTCCCCACCAACTCGGATTCATCTTTGACAAGAAAAATAAATTCTATGTCAAAGTCACGAAGGATGATTGCCACCCGAAAGATCACACAGCCGAAGGATCCTGGTCGAAAGATCTGAAATCACAGAAACTGGTCAACAATAAACTGACCACAATCGAAAGATCAACTATTGTTCGAAGGATCAACAGTACTCGAAAGATTACTGTTGAATCTCGAACAATGATGTCGAAAGATTCAAGAACTCGAAGGATTCTCCTTTGAAAGATCCTTATCTTTCGAGCTAGATCCTTATCTTTCGGACACTGTCTTTCGAATAGATTCCTTGGTCGAAAGATATGTTTCGGACTTCGAAGGATGTGTCGAAAGATGATGATCTTTCGAGCCTTCCTTGATCGAAAGATGATCTTTCGATGTCGAAGGATATCTTTCGAAGTCGAAGGATATCTTTCGAGTGTGCACAGACACACTGACACAGATGTGACGGGTTGGTGAAAAGGTGATGGGTAGGTAAGTCAACTTTCGGCAGAAAGGTATGGCAGGCTGACAACTTTCCCACCAACCAAGATTTTCAAACAAGAACTTACCCAAAATGGTAAACTTAACCCAGAAACCGGTGACCGGAACCTTAACCGGAATATTGCCGGAATTCACCAAATCACTCAAAAACAAGTTTTCAAGTTACCCAACCCAACCTTGAACACTCCCGAAGGTTTAGGAACCGTTTTTCAGTTTAAATAAGCAAGAAAACCACCAAAAACGGGTGCTAAACCAAGTGTCCAAACACACCAAACACTTGAACAAACCCGGTTTTAAACAAGGTAAAGAGCCAAGCTCTGATACCACTTGTAGGTCCCGTTTCGCGGAGGATTACGAACCTAAACCTTGTTATACAAACCTACTAGCGAGTGCGGAATCCAAGCTAGCAAGCAAACCGAGTTAGTAGCAAGTAGAGAAACAAACACACAAAGATTCACCGATTAACACTAGTCGTATTAATGCAATGAGGGTTTCGGTTACAGGCTCAATGTTTACAGAAGTGTTCTATAAACTCTCTAAGTGTGTGAGTGAGTTCTGGGCAGAATGCTCTCTAAGCTTCTATCTCTCGGGTGTGTGAAAATGGCAGAACTCACAGAACTTATCACATGCATGGGTATATATACCCAGCTCAGCAGGTCTGCTCGAAGGATTCGACAGATGGTCCGAAGGATCATCTGTCGACCACATGTTACACGAAAGATCAGCATGGACCTCGAAGGATCATCCTTCGAGGTCTAATGGTCGAACCATGGTCGAACCATATCTTTCGATCACCTCGAAGGATCAGGTGTATCCTTCGAGGCTATCCTTCGATCAGAACATCTTTCAGCTGTTGTCCAAGTCAAACCGGAGGATGGTTGACTTGGTCAACTTACAACACAAATCAGGACATCGTTTATATCAGACCGAATACAGACAAAGTACAGACACAAGTGCACCAACACTTACAGAAGCTTAAGGCAAGACTCAAGAACAGAGAAGAAAGCTTGAGAGCTCTTAGAATGATCAGTAGTTGAGTGTTTGAGGTGTGTGTTGGTTATGAACCAAACATGCCTATTTATAGTGTTCAAAATGCCTTAAGATCTTTACACATTGGTCTACAGCTGGTCATGGATGATGGGCAGGTGGCCTAGAGTATTATGGGTCGTGTAGGGGGCGCCCATGCCTCATTTATTGATGGTTTGATCGTTCACTAGCTCAAAAGGCATAAAAATCCAAGGTTTCTGCATCTGGGCGTCCCACGCGGCCCGCATGGAGGATCCATGCATTTTGTACGCGGGCCGCCTGATGTTTAAAAATCAGGCGCGTATCTTAGGGGGCTCGCGGCCCGCCTTCACTTACCCCAGAACCTAACGCGGGTCGCGAGAGGTTAGTTTTTCAGGTTTTTAAAATCTTTTGTAATGATGACGAGAATCTGGTAATTAATAACGAAATCTTTCGTAATTATTAACCTGACATTTCGGGTTTGAAGGGGTAACTTTGCGGTTTGGCCCTCGATTATTTACAACTAAGGGCCTCGAGTTATTTACCCGCATTGTTAAGTCCCCGGTTAGTTTATTAATTATTCGGAAAGCCTTAACTTTCATTGTTGACGCTTTTAACCCTTCTCATACGAATTCGATCATAACTTTCTCGTTTTAAAACGGAACTTCGCGGAATTTATACAGTATATTCTAGTGAGCGTATAATACTGCTAAAAAGCCTCGGGAGCGTTAAAGGGTCACTCAGAGGTATAATTAAACATGTTGACACAGTTAACCCCTGTAGCTTGTAATCTCTCACTTTCTTCCGCGTTTCGCTTCCGTACGATCCATGATTTATTCGTTTGAAGGTACAAGCACCACTTAGGGTTACTATACAGTATATTTACCCTTGTTTGACATTTATAACCCTCGAATTTATATACTTTCAAGGTTTGTCAATATTAGTCCTTTATTTAATATCAATGCCACGTGTAAACAAATGACACGTGTTAACACATCATTGGACACAAAAATTCGAGGTGTTACATTCATACACCCGACGAGACCAAAGAAAGCCGACCAAACCCAAAGGTCGTATGACGCAATCCCTTGTAAAACCAACGTTGGTCCTTTCTGATCACCGCGTGTATGTTGATGAAATACTAATAAAAAAAATAAATACTTGATCATTTGGCTATTGGGATGGAGCGCGCTGATGGTACGTACTGGCTCGGCAGGACGGGCTCATGACTCAACGAGCCAGTACTGGCTCATGACTCACGTACACTCACTCGTATCGCATGTTGGCTTGACCGTCTTACCACAACCACATGCTCCGGGAGATGCTTCCACAGTTGGTTCAGCAACACCACAGACGCCGAGCGACGAGTATTGTATTTTTTTTATGTAAAGTATTGTAATTATTGACTTACAGCCAAAACAAAATAAATAAATAACCATACGAGTCGTACAGATGTATGCGATCGTATAACATTACACGTTTACATCTTGCATATCAAAAAAAAAAAAATCACCATACGATCGTATAACAACCTATGCAACTCGTATACTGTTACACGAATCCTATAACAGGCAGAGACAAAAAAGAAACATTTTCGTTCCCCTAGACGCCTCGTATAGGTGAATGAGAATGTTGACACCCTTCGTCTATATGAGCCGTATAGATGAAGGGTGTCAAAATAGCCTAATAGGGGTGTATCAATAGCCCCACCCTTATTCAAATACTCTCCCCGTAGCTCTAAATTACCTGTATATTAAGAGGAATTATAATTTAAAGTTGGCTGCTCAAATAACATAAACAAAAGTCCAGGCTCAACACACTAGTTACTTTATGACAAACATGAAACATGGCATGATAAAACTCAAACAGGATCAGAATTGCCGTAGAGTAAGGGACAGACGGCCCAACTTCATCTGGCTTTCTGCATATAATCCATGAGTAGATATGAAGCAACTGACTTGCTCCACCCCGTGATAAATATGTCTAGACTTGCCACCAAATATCAATATATCACCTGAATCCAAGCAAACACTTTTCAGCTTTCTTTTACGTTTAGTACGGCCATACACAAATATTGCAGAAGTGCCAATGGAGATGGAAACCACAGGCAATCCTCTTCTTAGAGAATCTGAGCTCTCATCACAATCCTACATTCAACAAAAACACTCAATAATTAACTCTCTATTTACACGAACGGGTCTATTAGCATTACATTATATAAACTATGTATCAAATAACTTTAGTTAAAACAAGGGTTGATAGTCATCCATTGTGTATTTTCCCAAATAATAGTTCATATATGCTTTGTATAATCTATTATCATTTCCATAATAATATAGTTCATATGACCCATAAAATTACGTAACAAAACTTCTGAAATAAAATAGTAATGAAAATCAATGAGTTAATAGGAAAATTAACCTGATGAAGGCCAAGTCGACCATTGGTTTCATAGAAACTGACTAAACAAGTATCGGGGTACATTGAAGGAAGATAATCCAGATAGAGTTGAGCATCTTTAATTGCAGCTTCCGCCAATGAGATAAATTCATGTGGAACCGGTGGTGGTTTAAAACCATTACTTCTGTAACAGTTCCTATACCCTGTTTCCGGCTCCCAGTTTCGACCAAAACACATTTGTCGTCGACGATCTTCATCACTTTTGTACATGTAAAATCCCCCAGGACCTGCGGCCCACTTTTCACATATGTTCACTATATCAACCTAATAGATTAGATTCGAGTCAAAATATTGATTTATGGAAAAGCATTGTTCCGGAATCACAATTTAAGTTTGTAATTTGCAAACAAGAGTAATTTTTTTAGAGAGAAATGTCCTTTGAAAAAGCAAAAAAAAGGAAAGATATAGTAGTTGTAGTTCAAAATCTACTACAGCATATTCATAATATGGGTAAAGTTCTTGTACAAATAATCTTAACATACTAAACATACAAATTGAAGGAAAACTCAAAAAGACAAGGTGGCATTTTTGTAATTATCAATAACTATCAAAGTTATTCTACAAATATACCTAAAAAAACCTAACCACTCCCCCCACCCCCCCCCCCCAAAAACCTAAAAAAAACCTACCCCCCCCCCACCCCCCAAAAACCTAACCCCCCCCCCCCCCCCACCCAAGCTAAAATGCTAAAAACTAAACCCCCCAAAAAACCTAAAAAAATCTAAAAAAATAAAAAAAAACACACAATTTATTTTATTTTATTTTTTTAACATTTTTTATTAAAAAATCGCTACTTTTAGTAGCAGCAAAAAAAAAAATTTTTTTTTTTTTGCTAACGAAATGTAGCGATTTTTTAATAAAAAATGTTAAAAAAAAAATTTGTGTTTTTTTAGGTATTTTTGGTTGTAACTTTGATAGTTGGTGGTAATTACAAAAATGCCACCTTGTCTTTTTGGGTTTTCCTTCAATTTGTATGTTTAGTATGTTAAGATTATTTGTATTTGATCTTTTGCCTTCATAATATTGATAGATACATATACAACAACAACAACAACCATACCCAGTATATCCCACAAATAGCAAAGCTACTCATAGGGTCTGGGGAGGGTGGGATTGAGGCTGCTTCCAGAAGAGACCCTCAGCTCCGAATGATAGATACATATACACATGGGGGAAATTAATCTTTTGGCAATAAAAAAGAGCTTCTGCCATTCTCAAAAGGTGCAAAAAATAGAAACAACTAACAGAAAACATATACCTGGTCCGTGAAGCTGACGTAATTCTTCAAGATAATCATTCCGGGTCCAAGTATTTCGTAAGTTGAAAGTTTGCTCGGGGTCCTTTCACTTGGTGGCTCTTTGATATACGGCCTTTTGTTGATTAAAGTATATGGTACTGTTTCAGTAGGCCAATTTATAGGAAAGCAGTGACACTCCCTCGATAAAGAACCATGGAATGCATCCTGCATGTATATACAATGTTCTTGTCACCATGGAATGCATCCTGCATGTATGGAATGATCTGGTTGTTTTTTGGGGTTAAAATGGCTGTTTTGTGGAGGTTGTCGACGATGGTGGCTGAGGATGGGAATGGTGTCAGGTGGTGAAAGGTGGTGGTCTGAGATGGGGGGTTACCAGAGTTAGATGGTGTGGTGGTGGCGGCAGTCGGCTGGTAATGGTGTGGTGATAATGGTGAGAGTTAAGTTGTAAGAGATGATGATGAGGATGATTAATTACGAAATGGTCCTTTAACTTCGATTTATATATAAAAGAGTGTTTTTTTTAATATTAATGTTTTTGTGCCGCGTCATCAACCATGTTAGCAAAAAATTAACTGGGTAAGACCCTAGTTAGCAAAGGCTCGGTGGAGGAATATAGTTTGAAAGTTGGGACTGTTGTCAGGAATTTCTTAAATAGGGATTAATGTTGGCCAATGGAGTAAAGTTTAGATTATTAAAATCCATGTCCCCATTAATCAATTGCTATTGATTAAATCATCAACCACGGAGTTGTAAGACTTTGGGATCATTCAGGTCAGTTTCCACTTCAAAGATGCCCATAAAAGAGTTGCTAAACGTAAATTTATTGTATAATTTGAGTCTGTTCTTATTGAAAAGTGGCTACTTTTGGCTAGCAACAGTCTTGATGGCAAAGGCCGTTCAAACATTCATCTTAGCGGACTTGTATGTTTCAAAATGGCCCTAACTATCTGCACACCCAGTTTGCCTATTTGCACACTTAGGGTTTACCTACGCAGCGTATTGGTCAATACGCAGCGTATAGGGTTAACCCAATACGCTGCGTATTGACCCATACTCAGCGTATATAAACCATGGATCTCAGTGCCTAATTACCAATCATTGCACAGAAAACAAGGTTTATATACGCTGCGTATAGCTCTCTACGCAGCGTATATAAACCATTAGACTTTTTTGGGTCATTTTGGTAGGTTTGAGGGATCATTTTTTCACAAAGTTTATATATGCTGCGTATTGACCAATACTCAGCGTATGTAAATGTCTGAAAATGTCATTTATGCCCTTGTATTGAGGCTATACGAAGCCAAATACAAGGATAGTTGTGTCATTTTTGTCTTATATGCTGCGTAGTGATCTCTAAGGAGCGTATATAAAGCTCTATTTTTGTATTTTTTTTGTGTATTCCTTTGTTTATTTATAAAAAAAAGGAAAATAACACCCGATACGATACTATACGATACGATATAACACCCGTATAGGCCTATAGGTGTGATTTAATTCCCGTATTGACCTCGTATAAGCCTATAAGTGTGATATCGTATCGTATAGGTGTGGTTTAGGTCCCGTCTAATCCTATATGCATATACAAGACCTATAGGAAACCTATACGAGACTTATACTACACTATACGATACGATACGATACTATACTATACAATAACACCCGTATAGGCCTCTATACGAGACTTATATACTATACACTATACGATACAATATGATGCAATACGATACCATACGATGCATTACGATAAGATAATTTAATTTAAACGATAACAATATAATATATTTGTATTATTTACGAATAATATTGTTTTTTATAAATAATTTTCTTTTTTTATAAATAAACAAAGGAATACGATAATTTAATTTAAACGATAAGAAAACAATATATTTGTATTATTTACCAATAATATTGTTTTTTTATAAATAATTTTCTTTTTTAATTTTTATAGTTCATAATATTTATATTATTTTTATTTTTATAATTTATATTTGTATTATTTACCAATAATATTGTTTTTTTATAAATAATTTTCTTTTTTTTTTATAAATAAACAAAGGAATACACAATAAAAAAAATACAAAAATGGAGCTTTATATACGCTCCTTAGAGGTCCCTACGCAGCGTATGAGACCAAAATGACACAACTACCCTTGTATTTGGCTTCGTATAGCCTGAACACAAGGGTATAAAAGACATTTTCAGACCTTTATATACGCTGCGTATAGGTCAATACGCAGCGTATTTAAAGGGTGGTAAAATTATTTTAAACCCCAAACCTGAGGTAAAATTATCTTTTTAACCCTTATAGTTTATATATGCTGCGTATTGACGAATACTCAGCGTATGTAAAGGTCTGAAAATGTCATTTATGCCCTTGTATTAAGGCTATATGAAGCCAAATACAAGGGTAGTTGTGTCATTTTTGTCTTATATGCTGCGTAGTGATCTCTAAGGAGCGTATATAAAGCTCTATTTTTTTTTTTTTTTTTGTGTATTCCTTTGTTTATTTATATAAAAAAAGGAAAATAACACCCGATACGATGCTATACGATACGATATAACACCCGTATAGGCCTATAGGTGTGATTTAGTTCCCGTATTGACCTCGTATAAGCCTATAAGTGTGATATCGTATCGTATAGGTGTAGTATAAGTCACGTATTGACCTCGTATAAGACTATAAGTGTGATATTGTATCGTATAGCATAGTATATGTCCCGTATTGACCTCGTATAAGCCTATAAGTGTGATATCGTATCGTATAGCATAGTATATGTCCCGTATTGACCTCGTATAAGCCTATAAGTGTGATATTGTATCGTATAACGTAGTATATGTCATGTATTGACTTCGTATAAGCCTATAAGTGTGATATCGTATCGTATAGCGTCGTATAGGTCACGTATTGACCTCGTATAAGCCTATAAGTGTGATATCGTATCGTATAGGTGTAGTATAGATTACGTATTTACCTCGTATAAGCCTATAAGTGTGATATCGTATCATATAACGTAGTATAGGTCACGTATTGACCTCGTATAAGCCTATAAGTGTGATATCGCATCGTATAGCGTCGTATAGGTCACGTATTGATCTCGTATAAGCCTATAAGTGTGATATCATATCGTATAGGTGTGGTTTAGGTCACGTATTAACCTCGTATAAGCCTATAAGTGTGATATCGTATCATATATGTGTGGTTTAGGTCCCGTCTAATCCTATATGCATATACAAGACCTATAGGAAACCTATACGAGACTTATACTACACTATACGATACGATACGATACGATACTATACTATACTATACTATACAATAACACCCGTATAGGCCTCTATAGGAGACCTATATACTATAAACTATACGATACGATATGATGCAATACGATACGATACGATACGATGCAATACGATAAGATAATTTAATTTAAACGATAACAATATAATATATTTGTATTATTTACGAATAATATTCTTTTTTTATAAATAATTTTCTTTTTTTTATAAATAAACAAAGGAATACGATAATTTAATTTAAACGATAACAAAACAATATATTTGTATTATTTACCAATAATATTGTTTTTTTATAAATAATTTTCTTTTTTAATTTTTATAATTCATAATATTTATATTATTTTTTATTTTTATAATTTATATTTGTATTATTTACCAATAATATTGTTTTTTTATAAATAATTTTCTTTTTTTTTATAAATAAACAAAGGAATACACAATAAAAAAAATACAAAAATGGAGCTTTATATACGCTCCTTAGAGGTCCCTACGCAGCGTATGAGACCAAAATGACACAACTACCCTTGTATTTGGCTTCGTATAGCCTGAACACAAGGGTATAAAAGACATTTTCAGACCTTTATATACGTTGCGTATAGGTCAATACGCAGCGTATTTAAAGGGTGGTAAAATTATTTTTAACCCCAAACCTGAGGTAAAATTATCTTTTTAACCCTTATAGTTTATATATGCTGCGTATTGACCAATACTCAGCGTATGTAAAGGTCTGAAAATGTCATTTATGCCCTTGTATTAAGGCTATACGAAGCCAAATACAAGGGTAGTTGTGTCATTTTTGTCTTATATGCTGCGTAGTGATCTCTAAGGAGCGTATATAAAGCTCTATTTTTGTATTTTTTTTTGTGTATTCCTTTGTTTATTTATAAAAAAAAGGAAAATAACACCCGATACGATACTATACGATACGATATAACACCCGTATAGGCCTATAGGTGTGATTTAGTTCCCGTATTGACCTCGTATAAGCCTATAAGTGTGATATCGTATCGTATAGGTGTGGTTTAGGTCACGTATTGACCTCGTATAAGACTATAAGTGTGATATCGTATCGTATAGCATAGTATATGTCCCGTATTGACCTCGTATAAGCCTATAAGTGTGATATCGTATCGTATAGCATAGTATATGTCCCGTATTGACCTCGTATAAGCCTATAAGTGTGATATTGTATCGTATAACGTAGTATATGTCATGTATTGACTTCGTATAAGCCTATAAGTGTGATATCGTATCGTATAGCGTCGTATAGGTCACGTATTGACCTCGTATAAGCCTATAAGTGTGATATCGTATCGTATAGGTGTAGTATAGGTCACGTATTGACCTCGTATAAGCCTATAAGTGTGATATCGTATCATATAACGTAGTATAGGTCACGTATTGACCTCGTATAAGCCTATAAGTGTGATATCGTATCGTATAGCGTCGTATAGGTCACGTATTGACCTCGTATAAGCCTATAAGTGTGATATCATATCGTATAGGTGTGGTTTAGGTCACGTATTAACCTCGTATAAGCCTATAAGTGTGATATCGTATCGTATAGGTGTGGTTTAGGTCCCGTCTAATCCTATATGCATATACAAGACCTATAGGAAACCTATACGAGACTTATACTACACTATACGATACGATACGATACGATACTAAACAATAACACCCGTATAGGCCTCTATACGAGACTTATATACTATACACTATACGATACGATATGATGCAATACGATAAGATAATTTAATTTAAACGATAACAATATAATATATTTGTATTATTTACGAATAATATTCTTTTTTTATAAATAATTTTCTTTTTTTATAAATAAACAAAGGAATACGATAATTTAATTTAAACGATAACAAAACAATATATTTGTATTATTTACCAATAATATTGTTTTTTTTTATAAATAGTTTTCTTTTTTAATTTTTATAATTCATAATATTTATATTATTGTTTATTTTTATAATTTATATTTGTATTATTTACCAATAATATTGTTTTTTTATAAATAATTTTCTTTTTTTTATAAATAAACAAAGGAATACACAATAAAAAAAATACAAAAATGGAGCTTTATATACGCTCCTTAGAGGTCCCTACGCAGCGTATGAGACGAAAATGACACAACTACCCTTGTATTTGGCTTCGTATAGCCTCAAAACAAGGGTATAAAAGACATTTTCAGACCTTTATATACGCTCCTTAGAGGTCAATACGCAGCGTATTTAAACTTTGTGAAAAAATATCCCTCAAACCTACCAAAATGATCCAAAAAATCTAATGGTTTAATACGCAGCGTATATAACCCTTGTTTTCTGTGCAATGATTGGTTGTCAGGCACTGAAATCCATGGTTTATATACGCTGAGTATTGGTCAATACGCAGCGTAGAGGGTTAACCCTATACGCTGCGTATTGACCAATACGCTGCGTAGATAAACCCTAAATTTGCTAGGGTTTGGTGTGCCAATAGGCACTTTAGTGTGCCAATAGGCACACCCTTCAAAATAACCATTTACTAACACACGGGTCTATCATTTATCTCTAATGGGTAGATTCAAGGAACCAAAAATTGTAAGTTGACAGGTTTGAACTCCATTCGATATTGCAAGTTAAGAATCACAAGTTGGGGAGGTTCTTAAAAGCAAAGTTGAATTTACGTTCATAGAAAGTTTACCTTAATTCCGATTGATTGAAACGATGGAGGGGGGCGGTTGAGTGTGAGAAACGATGGAGGGTGGGAGCTGCGGTCCGCCTGCATGGGTTTTACCTGCAAATGAGTTTTTAAGTTAATATTTCACCAAAAAACTACATCAAAACAAAAGGCAAGCTCCACCGCAACCCCTTTTTCTACTTGGACAAATTTCAACAATTTATCATTCTACTGATCGATCGAGAGACAAAGTTGAAATAACTAATTACCCACTACTCCCGTACATAGCAACGAAAATAAAACAAACATATGAACAAAACAAACTTGACCGGCCACAGACAAATAGAAAAGTCAGTCCACATTTGACAACGCAACAGTGTAGTCGTTCGTATCAAATACAGACTGATTTGGTCATGTTGGAACCCTAATTTTTTCTTTTAACTCATAAACATATCAGTCAGCGATGACGATTACAGACCAAAGCTTCAGCAAAACAAAAATTGTATGAAATAATAATAATAATAATAATAAATTTATAAGACGAAGAGAATCGCTCACCCAAAAAGACGTGGATACCATGGGTCTGCACAAACTCATCGTTACGATTTGATTTCTGGAGAAGCAGGGTATGCATGGTTGTTTAACAACAGCCGCCACGTATTATATTCATCCCTCGCCTAATGGGCCTGCCTTTTTTATTTAGGCAAATTGGATTCTAATCCAAACTCATACTCCGCCGATTTTTTGAGCGTTTGATCAGAATGAGGATACGAGTCTAGTTTTTTGTTAATTAGAAGTTCAAACACCGGTGTTTGAACTTCTCATTAACAAAAATCTAGACTCGTATCCTCGTTTTGATCAAAACTCAAAAGCCCCAAAAAAATCGGTTTGTAATTTGGAATTTTTTTAACTCCGTTATGTTTTTTTAACAGCATACTATTTTACAAACAAAATCGAAGAGTTCGGATAATTGTGGGTAATTAAACTGAGTTGGGATTATTATCGGTCAAAAAGAGCTAGTTCGGATTATTAAAATCCAATTTGCCTTTTATTTATTTTCGTTAATTTTACACATTATACATAGGGCTGAGTATTCAACAAGAACCGACCCAACCCGTTTAATACCCAACCCGAAAACCGAAAATATATAAGATCAAGAACCAAATATTGGACCCTATGAATGAAGGCGGATATCGGTCCCATATGAGATCGGGTCGTCCGTCTTCCATTAATACCTGATACCGACAATCATTCTTTCTAATTCGATCACTATTACTTCAAATTTGTTCCATAATCCAGATTATGGCAATCATCTTTTACATTTCAAGGTATGAGCAACCTTCAACTTTAGCAGGCATTAACTTCAATGATGAAACAAGCAGCTGTCAATACATATTTTTATGTGTTGTGTATAGTATGCGAAAAACTTCAATGATGAAAGGAATAGCCGTCATGAAACTAGGAGATCGATTACAAACGGATAACCGTCATGAAACCATCAGCCTAGAACTTCAAAAGTCATCCCTAATTATTCAGTTTAAAAAAGGCCCATGTGTAACGCCTCGCCTTTCGTAGCTTTCCGGTTTTAGAAAGTGTATTCGTATTCCTATTTATGGAAACTTGTACTCGTATTGTAGCGTATTCTTATTTCAATTCCAACTTTGTAATCCGAGACTTTGATCGTAATGAAATTCACACTTATTACATGCTTGCAAAACATTCATACATGCATTCACGATATTCAATTTACACTTGCATACGTTTATTATACTTGAAATCATATTAATTATCAAAGATTATGCATAAAATGATGAACTATAGGAAGTTTAGGGGCCAAAATAAAAGAAATCAAACTCAAAGGGAAACAAGGGGCGCCGCCGTACGCGACGCCTAACCCCCTTAAAGCTACGCCGTACGCCACGCCCGGGCGCCCCCCGATCCGGAGAAAGTTGTTTGCTACATACGGGTTGGCCACTTCTCCACCTTCATTTTCACCCAATCACTTCAAACCTCCATTAAAACTCAAACCCTACTTCACCACTATAAAACGGAGCCTCCACACCACCATTTTCACTTTCCAAACACCTCTATACTCTCAAATTGCTCTCTAAATCTTTGGAAATCCAAGTTCAAGGCAGAAACTTCTAAGTTGCAAAAGTGAGTTCCAACTCACTTTTCTTCCATCTTTTTTCACTTCTTCTTCCTCTACAAAGTTTGGAATGCCTCTAGCGATGTTTCCACAGGTTTTCCATGGAAAACCAAGGTGGAACAACACCATTTTTTATGGCCAACTTTCAGTTTTGGAAGAAAACTTTATAAACATTACTTAAACTTGTGTTTTTCTTCAAACAAACCTATGTTCCTATGCTCCTAATCAAGTCTATGATTAGTGAGCTTAAAGAAGTTTGTTCCATACAAATTAGGAGGTATTTATTCACTCCAAACTTTCTGTTTTGTAAGGGTTTTAACCCCCAAGTGTTGTATCCACCAAAACACATAGATATAAGCCAGTGAGCAAACATCCTAATAATTTTGTATTGAGAACCATAAGTATATTGCTGGTGGTTTATTGTTGTCTAAATTTAGTTCATAGTTTTCGTGGTTTGTTGATTTTGCAGGTTGTGGTCAAGGTATTGATGTTTTGATGAATGTGGAGCACTCAAGTTGACCTCTGGTTGCCTTAAAGTTCGCCCTGGCATGTCCGGTATGTTTTCCTTTTGTTCACATGTTTGTGGTATGGCTTCTTTATATGGGGTGATCGTTTTGGCCCATTCACTTTTGAATGGGTCGATTTGGGTTGTCCTGTCTAACGGGTCACCTAAAGCCTATAATTTCTTGCGTACAAATTTGTACATTCTTTGTTCAAAGATTTAGATTATTACAGTTAGGGGTGTCAATTATGTTGGGTTGCGAGTTAGTGGGTTGAATTGTGCAACCCGAATATGACCCGCATTTTTATTCATGTCAAGTATTTTAAACCTTACTCGGACACACGATCACCCCGAACATGACCCATTCAGCCTGTTTTACTAGAGTTCATTTGGGTTTTGAGAATCATACACATGCCTGATAATTATTCAAATGAGGTTGTTATCTGTTATTACCATAACATGAAAGTTTTTTTAGGATCAGACTCATTGTTTAATAAGATGCCTTTTTTTGAGAATGAGATCTGGTTTAAAACTATTGACTATCATAAGAGTTATGAAGCATTTAACATTTTTATTGGTAAAATGATAAGAACTAAATCATTAATTATATTGAGATTTGAGGTAGGGAACTAGAAAGAGTTGATTGAACATGAAGAGTCTTGGCAGGGATATGATGATTAAAGAGTTTGATAATGAAAGACTCAAACTTGATTGCAAGTTGGAAATAGAAATTTTAAAAAAACATGTGTATTGTAGTTGGGACTTGGAGTTAGCAATAAATGTCCTCCTCAGGCAGATTTTGGAAGGATGTCAATTTTTTAAAGCACTTACTAAAATGGATTAACGGATCAACTCATTTTATGAAATAGGTCAACCTGAATGCGACCCGTTTTTAAACGGGTCAATCCTAACACGCCCTATTTTTAAACGGGTCAAGTTTGCCAGACCAAAACCTGATTATTTTTGTGTCTGTTTGGGTTGTGTTTTAGGTGGCGCCAGGAATTTCCACCCCTAAAGTAATCTTATTTTTGTACTTATATTATCACATTAAATATGTATAAAAGATTAGAAAGATGACGTGTATGCAATACGAGTTAGCCCAATTTGATGTGGCCTGTTTTGTAATGGGGCAAATAGGTTTTATCAAATGAGTGCTTTTGATTCAATAGAAGTTAGATAGGCAGGCCAAACTGGTTTGGTTCAAATTTTGATGGCATCCGAGTTTCAAGAGACTTTTGGGAGAAATAGCTTAGTTTTGCATTATTTATTTTAGAATAAAAAAATAGCAGATCATCCCATTTTGGTTGGTTACAGGCTAAACAGAGTTGGTCAAAATGAGCCTTTTAATTTGCCAACAATGGTTATTTCTCCTGTCAAGGCTTTAATTTGATGTTGAGATGTGATCATTTCTTTTTGTGATTACCATTGATATATGTAGAAAATATGTATATCTTCAAGCACCAATGCACCGGTAACAATAAATTGTATACATAATCATTACATTCTTACTTTCCAATAACCATCTTTCTTTGTATCTACAGGTAAACTTTAACAAGTTCCCGAGATTCTTTAATTTTCTATTCTTCATTTGACATGAAAGTAAAAAGAGCATCAGTAAGTGGGATAACAAACCAGCGTTGATGACATTTTTCAATCTTCTTGCTTGTGCTCCTATGATCATCTTACAGACAAATGGAATATTGTTTTCTTACTATAGTATCATTTCTAGGGGTGTTCAAGATCGGATTATCCGGTTTTCGGATATCCGAAAACCGGATATCCGAAAATTTCGGATAGTGAATATTGATATCCGAATCCGTATCCGAAATTTCGGATATCCGATTTTCGGATATCCGAAATTTCGGATGCGGATTCGGATATCCAAACGGATATCCGAATTTATAAAAAAAAAATCAAAAAATCTGTTTTGTGTATAGAATAAAACTAAACTTATATTCGATTTTCCAAATTTCCAACATTTAAAATTAAAAACAATCATAAATTCACATGAATACAATTATTTACTACTTTTTTTATTAATTTTTACGATAATTCAAACTAAATATAATGCTCATATACTATATATATATTTATAAAAAAATAATTAGTTTTCGGATATCGGATACTCGGATTATCCGAAATTTTTGAAATTCATATCCGAATCCGAATCCGAAAATTCGGATTATCCGGTTTTCGGATATCCGAATTTTCGGATATCCAAAATTTCGGATATTTCGGATACGGATTTTCGGATATTTCGGACTCGGTTTCGGATCCGGATTTTTTTGAACACCCCTAATCATTTCCATCAGCAAAACACATATTATATTTTTCATTGCATTTATGTCTCCTGTTTTAAGTGAAACTTCTCTCGACTGAATTCATAAAATTTGAGCTTCTTAATGACAAGGTTTTCTAAATTTGTTGGTTACATTACAAATGTTATGGTGTGGAGTAGTGGATTTTTGATCATGAACTTGAATTTAATACATATTTACTTATCTTCTTTTCATTTGTGAGGAAAGTTTATAATTCTGGATCAATCTCTATGTTAGATGGGCTAATTTTGCATTGCAAGACACAAACAAATTCAGGGTATGCAAATATTCATATACACCTGTCTATTGCAATATTGCATGTATCAAACATTAAAATAATGTTGTTGTTTATGATTCAACTAAATTTTTTTTGTCATAATTACTTTAAAACCCGTCCACTGGACGGGTATTAAAAGAGTCCTTAAACTGATGAGAAGAATTTTTTTTTCCGAACGGAGGCTATTTCATCTAATTGAGAAGAATTAAATTAATTATTTGATTCAAAAATGAAGTACAAACTTTTATTTAAATAAATGTTCATTCTTTTTTTCCAGGTTTCATTAAACATAATCTATCACTAAATTAAATTGTACAAGTTGAGTCTTTTAAACTTCATTCGAAAACCGAAAAATCCGAATTTTCAAATAATGGGATTATTCGATATCCAAAAACTAATATTTTTTTAATATATATAGTATATGAGCACTATTTTTAGTCATATTATTTACTACTTTTTACTATACCATACTTTTAAGTGGAAAAGCAAAAACATGTAGGTGTTGTTTGTTTTTTCAGAGGTAAAACGTCTGTAGTCTGCGGACCACATCTGCAGACATCTGTAGCTGAAGAGGTGGACCAAACCTCTGCAGTATGCAAGAAGAAGACTGTTTGTTTTTTATCACTTTCAAACACTTCCAACAAGATTACAAAATTACAGTCACAAATTAACCACCTCATGCAAACATCACCTTAAGTTAATGTTATCTTTGTGTAGTAAAGTATAATAATGGGAATGGAAACAATCAGCATTCAAAAGTCCTGAATTCTTGAAAGCCATGCTCCTAAAGTAAACAAACACCAAGGATTAGTGGCATTATTCAACAGCCATCGCATCCCTGTAGTATTAATTGTCAATTGAAAATAATAAACCCTAACATCATCCTCAATAACATCAGCAAACACCACACAACAGTGTAGGTGGGGTTCTTATATGCAGAAGGTGTTTGATTACATAGAAATTAATTTTAACAAGATGACCGACCTAACCATAAATAAAAACGCTAATTATGAACAGAAAACCTAATTCGATTGTTCCTACGAACAAATTTATAAATGCAATAGCAGAATAACACTTACAGTGGCAGAGAAGGGACAAAGATTTGATGCCGGCAGAGGCAGAAAAGCGAAGGGGATTTGACTGAGGCTGAGAAGGGACGGAGTTTGGTGTCGCCGGAGGAAGAGAAGCGACGGAAGGGGGTCACCGGAGGAAGAGAAGCGACAGAGGTGGGGTCGACGGAGATGTGGGGTGGCGGAGGAGGTGGAGGTGCTGGAGAAGATGGAGGAAGATGGTGGTGTCGCTGGAGAAGAATGGATGCTTTGGTTTTTGAAAGAGCAGATGTCTAGAAGATGCTTGAAGAGGTGAGTACATATCTGTTTGAGGAATGTAAGATCCTCTATAACACCCTATAGCTCCACCCTATTTCGGTAAGTACCTGTCAATCAATCTTTAGGAAAATACGTCAGCTAGAAGGAAACCTTAAGGTTCTTGTCACACCCCAAATTTCCACGTGTCGCCGGTGGGCCCGGTGGGGGATTATCGTGACGTAGTTGATACCATCATAGTCAAACAACACAAATTATAATGCACAGCGGAAGCAATAAAATAGATTTATTTCAACCGACAAAATGTAATATCTAAGTATCACAAAGTAGCTGAAATAGATCCACAGGCGGATCAAAATAAAAAGAGAAAAATTGTTCAACAGATAATGGCATCCCAAAGTTTGCGAGACTCTATGATGCTAAGGAGAAGCCAGTCTATTTCGTGTAGAACCTGCACTTAATCTTTATGGGGGAAAATACGTCAGTTTACACTGGTAAATACAATTTAACTGACTCATTTTGAAAATATTTTAAAAATTTATTTGAATGCATAAGGCACAAAACTTTTTATAACTTGGGAATAATTAATCAAATCTAATCTTGTAAAAGAATTACATGTTCGTTATGCGTTCAGTCGCCCGGTTCGTGTCGGCTTTAAGGTTAATTGACACATCACATAGTATAAATCCGCGGCGGGAAGCCAACGGTTATACCTTAATAAATATGGACACATTGTCGGGTGTACGCCTACACCCGCGTGTCAAGGTCGTGGCCATTTCGTAAAATGATGCCAAGGATATCCGGGACATGGTCATTAAACTCCCAAAGGCGTAAAACAAACAAAACCAGTTTTCAAACGGGTCACATTGATAATACCCAACTACTAATGAGTTAGGGTCAATTGCCCGACCAAGCGGTATTTTATATACCGTACCCCAAGCCCGTATAAGGGAAAATAAGTTAAAAGTATTTACCTGAGCAAGTATAAACCACAATAAGCAAATGCAAGTGTCTTTTACTGGTCTCCTATTCTGGAACGGAGGTTTATAATAACCTATTAGAATCCTAACGGGTCTTTTAACATAGCCTAAGCTTAGACCGGTTAGTTTCGATTTTTGTAATTTCAGTCCAGTTTGACTTTTTGTCAAACTACTTTGACCCGACAATTAACTGGTCAAACGAGATAATTAGGAGATGCCCTTTTAAGGGTTAATCACCTATACTAATGTGGTTCTATAACCATTTTCAATTTGATCAGTGGTTAAGCCACTTGTAATTAAAACGAAAGTCAAACTAATTTTAAGATAAGTTTGACTTTAGAGTAATTAAGCTAAATTAAATAACTAAACAAGAGATTAGAAGCTTACTTAAGGTCCTAGCAAACTTTTCTATACTTGATAATCCTCTTCTTACTAATGGAAGCTCCAGAGCAAGTCCCTCAAGTTAATTGTTTGTAAATGTGTTTATGAACACAAGACTAGCTCTCTGTCACACCCCGATTTCCACGTGTATCACCGGTGGGCCCGGTGGGGGATTACTGTGACGTAGTTGTCAACAGTATAGTCAAACCACACAATTATATAAATGCACAGCGGAAGCATAAAGATAAATTTGATTCAACCTTTAAAATGTAATATCAAGAGTATTACAGAAGTCGAATTGTATCCACAGGGGATCAAAACTAATAATAAAGTATTGTTCAGTCAGATACAGCATCGAGTTTGCGAGACTATTCGTGATGCTTAGGAAGCTATTACCAGTCCATTTCGTGTAGTACCTGCACTTAATCTTTTGGGGAAAAATACGTCAGTTTACACTGGTAAATACGTTCAACTGACACATTTGAAACTGTTTATTAAAATTGATTTGAATGCACAAGGCACAAATTCTTTTATAACTTGGGAAAATTATTAAAATCTTGTGAACGAATTACATGTCGTTTTATGCGTTCAGTAGCCCGGATCCTGTCCGGGTTAAAGATTAATAGACACACCACATTGCGTAAAACCGTAGTATAAAAACCAACGGCTACGTCTTTTAAGTAAAAATGTCGACATAATATACCGGGTGTACGCCTACACCGGGATGTCGAGGTCGTGGCCATTTCGTAAAATGATGCCAAGGATATCCGGGACAACGGTCATTAACCCCCCAAAGGCTTTTAAGAAACAAAACTGTTTAAATGAGCCGATCACATTATTCAATTAACCACCTAAGCGATGGAAGATATGATGCTCAATCAAGCGGTATTAATATACCGTATCCCAAGCCCGTATAGGGAAAATAAGTTAAAAGTATTTACCTTTGCAAGTATTATCCTTAATTTGATTAAATCACCGATAGCTTTTACTGGGGCTCCTATTCTGGAACGAAGGTTTTAATTAACCTATTAGAACCCTAACGAGTCTTTATATTGGCCGTAGCCTAGACTGGTTGGTCCCGAAATGTGAATACGGTTTAATCGCGCGAAAAGGCGAAAACCGAGAACGGAGTGTGATTCTGACCCAACAAGTTCAGACACTTGTTTTATATAGGTTTAAGGTTCACACTCTGGATTTTGGGGTCCAAATAATATAATTTGACCCGTATCGGCTAATTTATGAAAACTAGTTTCATAAGCCGAACCGTGCGCGCAATAGGCGAAACGGTTAACCATGAGAGTCTTACGCTTATTTCCTAAGTCAATATGCCTTAAAGAGGTGGTGGTATCAGTAGGATACCTTCCGTGACGCCCGTAACGAGTTTTAGTTAATATATCGCCCCGTAGGGGTTTTTCGGTCATTTTAAAGATTTTTAAAGAGCTTTTCGAGTTCTACAGAAAATCTGAGTTTCCCGAACAGTTTATAAAGTCTAAAATACTTTATTTAATATTTAAAATCAGTAGCAACTGGAATCGGGTCAAAAGACCTTGTAGAACTCAAGTTTTGGTCGTAAAGGGCATATTCGGTATTTACCGAACCGTAGCCATAACCGCAGGTTATGAGCAAGGTAAAAATTATTAAAAATCTTTAAAATTCCCAAAATATTATTTTATGACAGTGGGTAAAAGTTTTGGTGACGAAATCTTGGTTTAGATAGGTTTTATGCTAATTGTGCCGTTTATTACAAAAGTTTCTTATAAATGCGCTATTTAGCATAACTCTCATTCTAGAAATACTCGTTTAGATAGGTCCGTTCACGCGTCCGAAATACTCGTTTTATTTAAAAAGGCCGTTACGGTCAACTTTTAGGCGGTTAACGGAAATGCGTAAAAGACTCGGACAAATCATGAACCGGTCACAGAGGTTTATACCATCATGTAACCTGGTCCTAAGAGAGTCCTAAGGCATATCTATACCTCACTAAAACGGGTCAGAACTGAAGTCAAAGCAAAAGTCAAACTTTTGCGACATTCGGCTCCGAACCGGGTCAATATAGCAAATGGTCGATTCAAACGAGCGCAAACAAGTTTATATACTTAATATCATGTTTTATGAGTGTCTAAACAGGTTCCATAGCATATATATTACAGATTATGCAAGAATTGCAAAAATAGGTTTCTGTTGACTTTTTGAGCATTCGTTTGACTCGACATTTGAGCTAGTTAGAGTGGCGATCAGAGGGAACCCTTTTAGAGGTTTATTACCCACATAAATACCAACTCATAACTACTTTTGATCCGTCATAAGACTGAGCCATTACGGATTTATTTTGAAGTCAAACCGTATTTACGACGGTTTGGTTTTTAGCTATTTACTAAGTAAAAATTATACCACAAAGGATCTAAACGACTTACAGAAGTTGAGACTTTCTTAGAGAACAAAGAAGAATGCTTGAGAGATCTTAGAATGATCAGAGAAGTGTGATTTGAGTTGTGGTGAACTTATGCACACAAGGTGCTTATTTATAGTAAGGAAATGCTTCTAAGATCATCACACATCACTCTACAATTGATCATGGATGAATGGCATGTGTCCTAGAGAGTTATGGGTCGAGTAGGGGGCGTCCATACCTCTGAGAAACCCATCATTCATTGCCTTGCCGCTTAAAACAGCCAACAGCCAAAAATCTGTCGCTGGGTGTCGCTTACGGACCGTATGGCTTCGGCCTTGCGGTCCGTAAGCCAGAGGCGGATCAAACATAATCATTCACCTCCTTACGGTCCGTAAGGCATACCCTTTACGGTCCGTAAGGGGTTAAAATTATATCTTTTTCAAATGATTACTAAATCTTGTAATTAATAACGAATCTTTGGTAATTAATAACCTGACCTTTCGGGTTTGAAGGGGTAGCTTTGCGATATGGCCCTCGGTTAATTACAATTAAGGACCTCGCGTTAATTACCCGTATCGTTAAGCCCCAGGTTAATCTATTTATTATTCGGAAGGCCTTAAATTATATTATTGACGCTTTTAACCCTTCTCATACGAATTTGATCATAACTTTCTCGTTTTAAAACGGAACTTCGCGAAATTTATATATTGCTTTCTAGTGAGTGTATTATACTGTTACAAAGCCTCGGGATCGTTAAAGGGTCACTCAGAGGTATAATTAAACATGTTGACACAATTAACCCCTGTAGCTTGTAATCTCTCACCTTCTTCCGCGTTTCGCTTTCGTACGATCCATGATTTATTCGTTTGAAGGTACGAGCATTATCTAGGGTTACTATACAGTATATTTACCCTTGTTTGATATTTATAACCCTCGAATTTATATACTTTCAGGGTTTGCCAAAATTGGTCCTTTATTTAATATTGAATGACACGTGTAATCAAATGACACGTGTTATCACATTATTGGACACAAAAATTCGAGGTGTTACATCCTCACCCCCTTAAAATAAATCTCGACCCGAGATTTACTCAAACAAATAGGGGTACTTTTCTTTCATTGTGGCTTCGACTTCCCACGTGTATTCGGGACCTCTACGGGCATCCCATTTGACCTTTACAATCGGTACGTGCTTTCTTCGAAGCTTTTTCACCTGTCGATCTTCAATCGACAACGGCTTCTCTACGAATTTTAAGCTCTCATCTATATGCACATCTGTGTGTGGAATCACCAATGATTCATCGGCGAAGCACTTCTTGAGATTGCAGATGTGGAACACATTGTGAATTCCATTGAGCTCTTCAGGCAAGTTCAACTTATAGGCAACTGACCCGACACGTTCAATGTCCTCAAAAGGTCCTATGTATCTCAGACTCAGCTTGCCCTTCTTGCCGAAACGCATCACCCCCTTCCAGGGTGACACTTTAAGCAACACTTTTTCACCTACTTCGAAGTGAAAATCCTTACGCTTCGGATCAGCGTAGCTCTTCTGCCTATCACGGGCAGCCTTGAGACGTTCCCGGATCTGGACAATCTTGTCCGTTGTCTGGAAAACTATCTTTGGTCCTGATAATTGGACCTCTCCTAGTTCCGCCCAACAAACAGGCGATCTACACTTCCTACCGTATAATGCCTCGAAAGGCGCAGCCTTTATGCTGGTATGGTAGCTGTTATTGTAGGAGAATTCGATTAGGGGTAGGTTCTTATCCCAGTTACCACCTAAATCGATCGCACATGCACGAAGCATGTCTTCTAGCGTTTGGATGGTACGCTCACTCTGACCGTCCTTCTATGGATGGTAAGCCGTACTGAAATTTAAACGCATGCCCAAAGATTGCTGGAAACACCGGGCCGCCTGGACCGGCTTAACTGGCAAAACAAGTTTCCAAGCTGGCAGTTTCAGTCCCTGAGTGTTTTTAACCCTTTTTAACCTTATTTTTGGCAATCAAGGCCCTTGTAGTTAATTTGCTGAAGTCCAATGATGTGTAAACAAACTTCGTTAGGCTCGGTTGGTTAAATATCTCTATGAAAGCAAGTTTCGTCAAGTTGACACTTATAGCCCAAAGTTTGGAAAACATGCTTAACGATCTCGGAATTACGTGAAATTTTTACCACTTATTCTTGGGAGTATATTTGGATATTCAGAAGCCTCGGTTTCGTTAAAAGGCCACTCAGAGGTCAGAATTGACATATTGACACTTTTAACCCTTGTAATTTATAATCTTCTGATTATTTTTACAAACGGCTTCTTATATCCAGTTTATTACCCGTTTAAGAATATTTTCTTCACGTGTGGTCATTCATAGGCCCAAGTTTGGCATGTTGACTCTTTTAGTCCTTCTGTAGGCATAGTTTCACTGTTTGTCAACTTAAGTCCTTCAAACTCAATCTTTCTCACAATTAAAGTTTAGGACACGTGTCTATACATAATTGGACACGTTTTTACGTGGTGTTACAAGAAAAAACCAAAAAACGAACTGAAATTTCACCGAAACCGGCCTGATATTTAGTATATAGGTTAGTTGTCAGTTCTATGGGTGAGGCTAGTTTCGGGTTCGGGTCGGTTCCGGTCCAAGAACACTATAACCCGAAAAGGCTACAAGTTGGACCGAAATTCATAAACAAAGAGAATGGGCTCATAGGCCTTTTTTAAACTGAATAATTAAGGATGACTTTTGAAGTTCTTGGCTGTTGGTTTCATGACGGCTATCCGTTTGTAATCGATCATTGAAGTTCTTGGCTCCTGTTTCATGATGGCTATTCGTTTCATCATTGAAGTTTTTGGCGTACTATACACACCGCATCGCAATACGTATTCGCGGCTGCTTGTTTCATCACTGAAGTTAACGCCGGCTAAAGTTGCAGGTTGCTCATACCTTGAAATGTAGAAGATGATTGCCATTATCTGGATTATGGAAGAATTTGAAGTAACAGTGATCGAATTAGAAGGAATGATGGTCGGTATCACGTATTAATGGAAGACTTGGGGGAGGCGTTGTGTTTGAAAATCATCAGGAAATTAAAATTACATTTCTTGATTCTCAGGGGCAACCCAAGTCTATGAAGGCTTGGGTCCCCCCCCCTCCAACTAATCTCTGAGTGAGTGTGCAGGAAGTTCCAGGAGGAATTATCGATAGTCATAGGATTATTGATAGTGGAATGTTCTTGCACAAGATAGGCGACAAAAGAAATTGTTGCCTTTGATGGAGAGAAGATGAAAAGGGAAACATAGTTGTCTGTTGAAAGAAATTGAAAAGCTTCGACAAAATGCAAATCATTTCAAAGTGTGATTGTTAAAGGCTTTGATCGGGTCCCCAGGATAGATTCAATCAAAATGTACGCACATGCAGCACGTCCGATGTTCAAAATCAACAAGATGAACGTGCAGTGTACATTTCTTCGCAACTAACCGGGTGTGCGGATGCCTTGGCATGGATTGAACAACCGCACACTACTTCTCAAAGAGAAAGTCAAGGACCTTCGCTGGTGCAATGTGGAAGACCAGCCGGACCTGGAGGTTTCTGATCTTGTTGTTGTGTAGAGCTATCTCGGATTAAGTGAAGTAGCTACAAAAATCGACCTTGAAATCCACACCGGGTGGATATCCAGTTTGGGAGAACACTCAGATTCCTTGCAATGCATGAAACAATTGCAGGATACGGTTTTGAATTTCTAATCTCTCCTAAGCTTGTCGATATTTAAGCTGCTTTATGAATTATTATTATCTCATACAGCACTCTTTGGGCTGACACGTTGATCTTAAATATCATCTCACACGTGATTGTTTCAATATGAAACTCGTCAACGTTATCATGGTCCACACTGCTTACCGACGTGCCAACTCATTTTCCCAAAATACGATAAAATCATTTTTGATTAAAATTTAATTTTGGTAAACGGCATTGAGGTAAAAACATGAGTTAACCGACATCGGGAAATCATTTTTGTAAATATCTTTGTGTCTTTAAAATTTATCATAGTTTGTTGATTTTAGGGGGAGTATATCCAAATTATAAAAATCCAAAAACATCGAAAAATTTTAAAAACACAAAAACAATTGAAAAACAAAAATGAGTTTCCTGGCGAGAAAAAGAGAAAATAATAGTACATCAGTGGTCTGTTGAAACCTCTTCGAACTGAACTTAAAATGAAAAACGATATGCAACTCTATATAAGATGTATCGGTAGGCTCACAATCATTTTAAAGTGTGCAGGGTGATATAAACTTAAATCAACTAAAGACCAGGTGGGAACCATTCATTGGCATATGGTCTTAGTACCGAAATTTCGTTTGAGAGATTGCCGAGGTTCTGAGATATTCGGTCTTTATGCTGCTTATCATCTGGGTATCATGGTTGTATCTTTTACCGAAAAATAACGGGGACGCAAGTCTCGATCTTCCATGATACTATACATACGTGTACATATTGCATTCAACCTCAATAAGTGATCAACAATCACATGTCCAACAAAATAAGTGATAAAATATCACATTTATCCAGGAGTCAAGTTCGTCTCTCTGTTGTACGAAAGTACTGACCTGTTCACGGACTTGCTCCTATGCCCTCACGCATCTGAAAATCAAGTTCCTCATCAATAAGTGATTCTATCACATAGGGCTTGTTTTCAAATCAAAATAAGTGAGAATCTCACATCATATACGGTCAAACAGATGATAAACGGTATACTCACCGGTAACATGAACCCTCGTGCATACCTTGATACGGGAAAGTGTCGTGTGTGGATGAACACCGGTCGGTAAGTATAAATCATACCTTAACGTATCCCCTCGCCATGATTACATTGATAAGTTGAGCTTATGTGGACAACAATACCGATAATTGTTATAGGATGCTTATTTAAATGTTAACTAATTGAACAAAAATAGCGTTTTGGCGTGACCATACACGGATATGGTTCTCTTACCCTCGAAACTTGCAAAAAGATTGTTTGTATATATTTATTTATTGTTTTCCGTCTTTACATTTGACAAATGAAAATTCCAACAAGATTTTAGGTGTGTTTTAATATAAACTTTATAAAATCCAAAAAGATTTTGCTTCTAGTTTATTTTTTATTGACCGATGTTGGAACTCGAGTCTATCCTACCAAAATCCTGATCGTAAGCCGGAAAACACTTACATATTCATAAACGGTCGAAGTTGACACGTTTTTGAAAGTTAAATGATTAAAATTGATCATTTTTTAAACTTTCAAACTGTTGTCGGTCGGTGTTTGATTGAGAAATGGTCACACATGTGTCATTTTTTTAATTTTTCTATATTCCAAGCGGTTGTTCTCATTATGCGTTTAGATTTCTTGCATGTGCAGATGCTAAAAACGAGGAGAACATGTTCGATGACAAGCTTCGGAATGAAGACACGACGGGAAGGTACTCAAAGGATAAAGATGATCGAGTTGCTGCTGACCCTTCATCAACCCCACAACGATCTAGAGACTTAAAGATCAAAAGATTCACGAGTATGACTCAATGGAGAGTTCATTCTGAGGGGGAGTTTATTAACGCACTTCCTAAACGAAATGGGGAGTTTGTTCATACACTTTCTTCTTACGACGCGTGAAGACTTTGAAGATCCTCCGACATGAAAGACACAGAAGACGAACCATCACGAGTAGCGTCCAAGGGGGAGTTTGTTGATACACTTTGTGTGGACGCGACTCGGCTCGGTTCGAATCGGCTCGGTACGACTTGGTTTCGACTCGGTTAAGTCCGGCTCAAGCCCGACGTCACGACATTCCTTCGTCGTGCGCTCCAGAGTTCGACACGTGAAGCACGAAGCGTCGCGAGCCGGTTCCCGCTGCAACATCATCATGACATCATCATGATGATGTCATTTAGTTGAAAATGTGTTGACTTTGTGATCTTGTAAAAACAAATGACGAAACAATTCTGTTTCGTCACCTTGTCACTGGGCCAATCAACACAATTTGGGCTTTGACTTGAATTGGGCCTTTGACTTCATTTGGGCTTCAACACCAACGACGAAACAAGATTGGATTTGAAATGTTTGTCGACGAAACTCACCAGTTTCGTCGACTTTCTGTGTTTCGCCGAGGCTTTTTTTCTGTTTCGTCAAGTTTGTGTCTCTGTTTAGTATAAATACTCGTCATTTGTTTCTGTGTGAAACTTAGATGAGAGACGAGAGTTGTGACTTTGAGAGAGAGTCTATAAACATTGTTTGTATATGTTTGTATCGTTCTCATCCCTAATCAATAGATATTGAATCTTTTGGTTACACGTGTTCTTGTTAACTGTGTTTGGTTTGCACCGTCACGGGGATTCCGCACCCGTTACCGTGTTCGTGATAAACAAGGATAGGTTTTCGTTATCGATCCACCGGAAAAACGGGACCTAGAGATCAGAACAAGAAAATGAGTCTAAATTTTTGTTAATAAGAAGTTCAAACACCCGAAATAGTATGTTGTTGAAAAAACATAACGGAGTTAAAAAGTTTCCAAATTACAAACCGATTTTTTGGGGCTTTTGATCAGAACGAGGATACGAGTCTAGATTTTTGTTAATCAGACTTTTAAACACCCGATGAAAATGATGCTTCAATTAGGGTGTTTGAACTTCTGATTAACAAAAATATAGACTCGTATCTTCGTTTTAATCAGATGCTAAAAATCAGTTTGTAATTTATGAAAAAAAACTTGATTCCGATATGTTTTCTAAACGGGGCGGACTATGAGTTTGGATTACAATCCAATTTGCCTAAATAAAAAGGCAGGCCCATTAGGTGAGGGATGAATATAATACGTGGCGGCTGTTGTTAAATTACCATGCATACCCTGCTTCTTCTCCAGAAATCGTAACGTAACGATGAGCTTGTGCAGACCCATGGTATCCACATCTTTTTGGGTGAGCGATTCTCTTCGTCTTATAAATTTATTATTATTATTATTATTTCATACAATTTTTGTTTTGCTGAAGCTTTGGTCTGTAATCATCATCGCTGACTGATATGTTTATGAGTTAAAAGAAAAAATTAGGGTTCCAACATGACCAAATCAGTCTGTATTTGATACGAACGACTACACTGTTGCGTTGTCAAATGTGGACTGACTTTTCTATTTGTCTGTGGCCGGTCAAGTTTGTTTTGTTCATATGTTTGTTTTATTTCCATTGCTATGTACGTGAGTAGTGGGTAATTAGTTATTTCGACTTTGTCTCTCGATCGATCAGTAGAATGAGAAATTGTTTTGATGTAGTTTTTTGGTGAAATATTAAATAAAAAACTCATTTGCAGGTAAAACCCACGCAGGCGGACCGCAGCTCCCACCCTCCATCGTTTCTCACACTCAACCGCCCCCCTCCATCGTTTCGATCAATCGGAATTAAGGTAAACTTTCCATGAACGTAAATTCAACTTTGCTTTTAAGTATTAGGTTTCTAGTGGTGATCTCACTTACAGTAACAAGTTAACATATTTTCTGCGTTTGAAATAGATTTTTGTGCTCGTACACAACACAACAACCTGAAACATATCCTGACCTATAAATACCAAAAAATTTCTATACATGCAGGATGCATACTATGGTACTTTATTGAGGGAGTATCACAACATTCCTTTTGCTAAAGGCTGTTGTACCGAAATAGGTACTGAAACAGTAACATTTCGTTTAACCAACCGTGATAGGACCCCAGGCGAACTATCAACTTTTAAAATTGTCACACCCCCAAAATCCACACACGGAGTACCACCGCTTGGGAGCGTGACATGACCAGGATCAAACCATCAATCATATCAAACATAGCATTTAATAATATTAAAAGTCATTAAAGTAGTGCAACATGACATGATCGATGTTTCAAAACCAAGTATTGTTTAAGTAGCGGAAGCTTTGTTATAAACCCAAGTTAAAATACTGAAATGTCATAAGTGTCTAATCAAAGTAATACGATCCTTGTCCACAACGACCGGCTCCTCCTTGTGCAAGCTCCATGTACCTAACGATCTGCAAGGCATGTAACAGAATGATCAACAAACTAGTTGAGCGAGTTCACAGTAAGTAAATGCGTAACAGTAAGTAAAGGGTGGCTCTACTGGGCCGTTAGTACGTTGTATAGGTGGGGGCTTCCCATGTTATGTGACCACTAGACTATTCGTATCAACTACTCGTATCATCCCTGTTCTTCTTCCGAGAACAGTAGCGCGTATGGGGTGTACGTAGGTCTTACGTACGTATCCTTCATAACGGAGGATAGGAGACGCGGGGGTGTACGTGGGTTTCACGTACGTATCCTTTGTACCGAGGATAGAAGTAAGTAATGCGTACACGTAGGTTTTACGTGCGTGCCTGACATCCGAGGCAATAATGGCATATGACCACGTAGGTGTTATCCTAACCTACGGAACCGTCCTGACATCCGAGGATCATGGTAGGTGATAGTCTAGGAAAGCATATGTACGTTCTTAGTCAATTGTAACCTTTATCCCATTCCCACAACCCGGGAATCCCATGCCTTAGTAGGAGTGTGAACTCACCTGGGTTTGCTCGGCAGACAGTATAATGCTCAAGTATACAAGTAAGGAATCAACCACGTCCTATCATGGTTACTATGCAAGTTAGGTTCGTATGTAGCACGTTTGTATCACGTATGGTATCAAGTATGATCATGGCAATTCACATAAACGTATCAGCAGTTCATATCAAGTAACGAGTCCAAGTAGTCGGCCCAATTAATATAAGCAGTCCAATTAGCATCTACGCAAACAAGTCCAATAACATAACAGTCATAAGGTTGGGCCCGTGACAGTGTAGGCCCAAAACAGTGTACGTGTAAATGATGGTCTCGAGTCGCAACGGAGATCTCGAGTCGCAACCGATGGTTGCGAGTCGCAACAGATGGTCTCGGTTCATCATGGCCCGGTTACGAGTCACAGCCGGAGATTACGAGTCGCAACAGGAGGTTGCGAGTCGCAACTGGTGATCTCGACTCATCATGGTCTGGTCACGAGTCGCAACGGGACTCGCAACCATGGTTCCGGCTTGTGCTGTTGTGGTCTCGAGTGGGGTTCCGACTCGCAATCCGAGTCGCAACCAAAAGTGTAACAGATTTCCATAATTCCTGCATTGACTTATCCGTGATTCTAGCAAACATCTAAGGCAGTTTCGAAACCAGATCAATCACCGAAATTTATCAACAGTTTCATATCAACAATAGATCAATTAACAACTAACAGTTTACCAAACAATTATCGATCAAACAGGGTTTTTTTAACACTAAATCCGTATGAACAATAACATGAACAACCCTTTAACAATTCATCAATAGTTATACATTCTAACATGGATCTTGGTTACTAATCATATCCGATCAAACAATACATAACAGCCGATACATTCATATATATCCGATTCGTGTGCAAGCCAATTACATGATCATTATCTATCATTGATTAGTAATATTATTATTCATAGCATGTTAACAAGAATCCTTCGAGTATTAAGCAATCATCAATAAACAACCAATGACACACAATCAATAACATAATCACTAACCGGATTAAAGAAGGAGAAGAGGGTGATCCGAGTAGGGGTGTTCTTGCCGTCGGGTTCCAAGCAACGAGAGGGAGAGAGAGTTTGTGTGTGTGTTGCAAAGATTGTAAAACTAAAACCCTAAGATGTGTGTATGAACATATACGTGTGAGGTGAGGGTGGGCCGAGACCTCACTTGGGCCGGCTTGTGATCTCGAGTCCCTTACATGGACCGAGTGGGTTTGCAAACGATAGTAAAGCCCAATTGATTTATGGATCGGGTGTAGTGTTGTGTGATCCAATAACGCAACATTTAAACATTTAACCGTAACATTCATTTAATCAAATAAGGTTCACATAAACACATATCGTTACACAAAGCAAGTCTAAAGTTCGAGTTGTCACATTATCCCCAACTAATTGGAAATTTCGTCCCGAAATTTGGTATGCACTCACTGAGGAAGCTAGGTAAGTTATAACATTCACTGATTTTCCTGGGGTGTCACATCCTCCCCCCGTTGGTCTGGAATTTCGTCCCGAAATTCCGAAGTAGTAGCTTCAGCCTCAGTAGTGGTAGTATTGGTTTTGAATAACTGGGGGTACTTTTCTGTCATTCTGTCTTCACGTTCCCAGGTGTACTCTGGGCCACGTTTGGAGTTCCAACGAACTCGAACAAGAGGGATTCTCTTGCTTTTGAGGACCTTCACATCCCGGTCCGTGATTTCTACTGGTTCCTCGACGAACTGCAACCGCTCGTCGATAGTGAGTTCCTTAAAAGGAATGAGGAGGTTTTCATCTGATAGGCACTTCTTTAAGTTCGATACGTGAAAGACATTGTGAACTGCTCCGAGTTCAGCTGGTAGGTTCAACTTGTAGGCTACCTTGCCAATCTTTTCTAAGATTTCGAATGGTCCGACGTACCGCGGATTCAGTTTGCCCCGTTTGCCAAAACGTACCACACCCTTCCAGGGTGAAACTTTCAATAAAACCCGGTCTCCGACCTCAAATTCCAAAGGCTTTCTACGCTTGTCCGCATAGGCTTTCTGACGGTCGCGTGCTGCCGCCATGCGTTGCCGTATCTGTGCTATCTTTTCTGTGGCGTCCACTACAATCTCTGGACCCGTGATCTGACTATCCCCCACCTCTGCCCAACAGAGAGGTGACCGGCATTTACGCCCGTACAATGCCTCGAATGGAGCGGCTTGAATGCTGGTATGGTAACTGTTATTGTACGAAAACTCCACCAAAGGGAGGTGTTTTTCCCAGCCGTTGCCGAAATCGATAACGCATGCCCGAAGCATGTCTTCGAGAGTTTGGATCGTACGCTCAGACTGCCCATCCGTCTGAGGGTGATATGCTGTGCTCATGTCTAATCGTGAGCCGAAAGATTTGTGCATTGCTTGCCAAAGCTCTGACGTGAATCGTGCATCGCGATCCGAAATAATAGAGGTGGGCACTCCGTGCCTCGAAACAACTTCTTTAAGATAGACGTCTGCGAGAGTGGAGAACTTGTCCGTTTCCTTAATCGGTAGGAAGTGTGCAGACTTAGTGAGTCGATCCACGATCACCCATATCGTATCGTTCCCACGCTGGGATCTAGGTAAGCCTGTAACAAAATCCATGGAAATTTCTTCCCATTTCCATTGCGGTATCTTAGGCTGCTGAAGTAGGCCAGCCGGTTTCTGATATTCGACCTTGACTCTCGCACAGGTCAAACATTTTCCAACGTACGTAGCAATGTGGGCCTTCATACTAGGCCACCAATAAGTAGTGCGGATGTCGTGGTACATTTTATCTGACCCTGGATGTACCGAGTAGCGAGACTTGTGAGCTTCATCCATTACAAGTTCGCGTAAACCGCCATAAAGTGGGACCCAAATCCGGCCCGTTACATAGTAAGCACCGTCTTCCTTTTGTTCCATTTGCTGTCGTGAGCCGCGTAAGGCTTCAGCCTTGACGTTTTCGGGCTTCAGTGCTTCTACCTGAGCATTTCGTATCTGTGCAGGAAGGCTAGACTGAATCGTAAGCTGTAGCGCTCGCACGCGCTTCGGTAAGGTGTCCTTTCGACTCAGAGCGTCAGCCACAACATTGGCTTTGCCTGGATGGTACTTGATGGCGCATTCGTAGTCGTTAAGTAACTCGACCCATCGTCGTTGACGCATGTTCAAATCCTTCTGCTTAAGGATATGCTCGAGACTCCTGTGATCGGTGTAAATCGTGCACCTGGTACCGTACAGGTAGTGTCGCCATATCTTAAGCGCGAAAACGACAGCTCCCAGCTCTAAATCGTGCGTCGTGTAGTTGCGTTCATGAACCTTAAGTTGGCGAGACGCGTAGGCTATCACTTTATCACGTTGCATCAACACACATCCAAGACCCTGGATGGATGCGTCACAATATACTACGAAGTCTTCTGTGCCCTCTGGCAATGAAAGAATAGGTGCGCTGCAGAGCCTATCCTTTAGATACTGGAAAGCAGTCTCCTGTGTGTTGCCCCAACGGTAGGTGACACCCTTCTGTGTCAGTAGCGTAAGTGGTTGCGCGATCTTTGAAAAGTCTTTAATAAATCGTCTGTAGTATCCTGCCAAACCCAAGAATTGGCGTATTTCTGTCGGTGTACGCGGTGCAGGCCAGTTTCTGATCGAATCTACCTTGGATGGATCGACGTGAATCCCGTCCTTGTTTACCACGTGGCCTAAGAAGTGGACTTCACGAAGCCAGAAGTCGCATTTTTAAAGCTTGGCGTACAACTGTTCCTTTCGAAGGAGTTCCAATATCAGACGAAGATGCTGCTCGTGTTCCTCCTGACTCTTGGAGTAAATCAGGATGTCGTCGATGAAAACAATGACGAACTTGTCGAGATAGGGTTTGCACACCCTGTTCATAAGATCCATGAAAACTGCAGGTGCGTTCGTAAGTCCGAACGGCATAACCAAGAACTCGTAGTGACCATAGCGAGTTCTGAATGCTGTCTTAGAGACGTCCTCCTCGCGGACTCTCAGTTGGTGATAACCTGACCGTAGGTCGATCTTGGAGTAGTAACACGACCCTTGCAACTGGTCGAATAAGTCATCTATGCGCGGAAGAGGATAACGGTTCTTCACCGTCACCTTGTTCAGTTCACGGTAGTCTATACACATCCTGAACGTACCGTCTTTCTTTTTCACGAATAGCACTGGAGCTCCCCAAGGCGAAGAGCTTGGACGAATGAAGCCTTTTTCCAAGAGCTCTTGTAGCTGCTTTGACAATTCTTCTAATTCTGATGGAGCTAGACGATATGGTGCGCGAGCTATAGGTGCTGCTCCTGGAGCGAGCTCGATCTGAAATTCGACTTGACGATGAGGCGGTAAACCAGGTAAGTCTTCAGGAAACACCTGAGGGTAATCACGTGCAATTGGAATATCCTCCAATTTCTTTTCCTTTACTGACGCGTCTGAAACAAGAGCCAAAATGGCTGTGTGACCTTTACGTAAGCACTTCTGAGCCTTTAAGAATGAGATGATGCCAACCACAGCACCACTCTTGTCGCCTTGGACTTCGAGAGGTTCCTGACCAGAACGAGGAATGCGAATAATCTTCTCACTGCATAAGATTTCTGCCTGGTGTTGGGATAACCAATCCATCCCAATCACGACGTCGAAACTTCCCAAAACTATGGGAATGAGATCAATAGAAAAGGCTTGACCAGCTAGAATAAGGTTACAACCCTGAACTACGTGCGTGGCTTCTAGACTTTTACCGTTAGCTAACTCTACTACATGCTTGGTGGGTAAAAGTGTTGGTGCATGTTTTAGCAGTTGACACATTTTCACAGACATATAGCTTGTATCCGCACCCGAATCAAACAAAATAGTAACGTAAATATTGTCGAGGAGAAACTTACCCATAACAACGTTGGGATCGTTCACTGCGTCGCCACGACCTAGTACGAATGCACGACCACGAGCTTCATTGCCGTTGTTGTTTCCTCCGTTGTTGTTGTTGCCGTTGCCCTGGTTGTTGTTGTTGTTGTTCTGGTTCCTGTTGAGCTGTGGGCAGTGTCTCTTGATGTGGCCTTCAGCACCACAATTGTAGCATCCCTTGTTGCCCTGTTGTTGGTTAGGCTGAGCGTGAGGCTGCTGCTGATTTTGGTTCGCAGGACGAAGGCTTCTACAGTCTTTGGCCTCGTGACCCATCTTGAGGCATCTTTGACAACGACCCCTGTTACACTGACCGTTGTGGTGCTTGTTGCAGTTGTTGCACTTTGGAAGATTTCCGCGATATCCACCCTGCCTGTGGCTACCTGACGATTGCTGGTTAGGGCTTTGATAGTTGTTAGTCTTTCGCTACTGATTCTGGGACTGAACCGAAACTGATGCTTTGCTTGAATCCCCCTCCCATTTCCTCTTGTTGTCACTGAGGGTAACGGGAGTAGCTGAAGGAGTGACTGTAGTAGTAGCACTGACACGCTTAGGCAGTTTATTCTGTTCCACTGCCTGATCGGTGATGCGATGAGCGAGACGCTGAATTTCCTGGATGTTTTCGAGGTTAGCCGACGTCACGTGGCTCTGAATTTCTGGCGCCAATCCCTTGAGATACAACTCAATGCGCTTGTATGGAGGGTCCACCATAGTTGGACACAGAACGGCCAGCTCGTTCGACCGTTTAGTATACGCTTCGATCTCTGACCCAACCATTTTCAGATTGTACAGCTCGTCTTCTAGCTTGTGAATATCTTCACGCGTGCAATACTCACGCTTGATGAGTTCCTTAAAATCGTTCCATGGGGTGGCGTTAGCAGCTGCCAACCCAAGAATCTGCACCTGCGCGTTCCACCAGGTTAGCGCGATTCCTTCCAAGGTGCCAGTAGCAAACTTGACCTTGCGAGCTTCAGGGCACTCGCACATCTCGAATACTGATTCTAGCTTCTCGAACCAGTGGAGGAGTCCAACCGCTCCTTTTGTACCGCTGAAAGAGTTTGGACGACAGTCCATGAAGTTCTTGAAAGTGCAGACAGGCTGCTGCGCGTGTTGACCTGCTTGAGCTGCTGCAACTGCCGCAGCAACTTGGGCTTGAACAAGAGCCTCTAACTGGGCTTGTGTCATGTTAATTCTTCCAGCCATTGATCTTCATGTCAAAGGCGAAATAGGTGAGAAAAGTTCGCGAATAGTGCGATGACAGAAAAGCGTAAGCACGTAAGGGTTCTTAAGCAATAGCAAATAGTGAGCATTGTAGTCTAAGCATACCACGAGCAAAGTTCTAAGTAGTTCTGGCAAGTAGGCAATAAACATAAACCTTATTACCTAAAATGTCGAGTCTTGCACGTGGAGCGAAGCGTCGTTGTGGATCGTTGAGAGCACTGTTCTGGTTATAGTCCGGTTTTAATAAAAACGTTTTCCCATATTAAAACCAAGTTCTCTATAACCAATGGCTCTGATACCAATCTGTCACACCCCCAAAATCCACACGCGGAGTACCACCGCTTGGGAGCGTGACATGACCAGGATCAAACCATCAATCATATCAAACATAGCATTTAATAATATTAAAAGTCATTAAAGTAGTGCAACATGACATGATCGATGTTTCAAAACCAAGTATTGTTTAAGTAGCGGAAGCTTTGTTATAAACCCAAGTTAAAATACTGAAATGTCATAAGTGTCTAATCAAAGTAATACGATCCTTGTCCACAACGACCGGCTCCTCCTTGTGCAAGCTCCATGTACCTAACGATCTGCAAGGCATGTAACAGAATGATCAACAAACTAGTTGAGCGAGTTCACAGTAAGTAAATGCGTAACAGTAAGTAAAGGGTGGCTCTACTGGGCCGTTAGTACGTTGTATAGGTGGGGGCTTCCCATGTTATGTGACCACTAGACTATTCGTATCAACTACTCGTATCATCCCTGTTCTTCTTCCGAGAACAGTAGCGCGTATGGGGTGTACGTAGGTCTTACGTACGTATCCTTCATAACCGAGGATAGGAGACGCGGGGGTGTACGTGGGTTTCACGTACGTATCCTTTGTACCGAGGATAGAAGTAAGTAATGCGTACACGTAGGTTTTACGTGCGTGCCTGACATCCGAGGCAGTAATGGCATATGACCACGTAGGTGTTATCCTAACCTACGGAACCGTCCTGACATCCGAGGATCATGGTAGGTGATAGTCTAGGAAAGCATATGTACGTTCTTAGTCAATTGTAACCTTTATCCCATTCCCACAACCCGGGAATCCCATGCCTTAGTAGGAGTGTGAACTCACCTGGGTTTGCTCGGCAGACAGTATAATGCTCAAGTATACAAGTAAGGAATCAACCACGTCCTATCATGGTTACTATGCAAGTTAGGTTCGTATGTAGCACGTTTGTATCACGTATGGTATCAAGTATGATCATGGCAATTCACATAAACGTATCAGCAGTTCATATCAAGTAACGAGTCCAAGTAGTCGGCCCAATTAATATAAGCAGTCCAATTAGCATCTACGCAAACAAGTCCAATAACATAACAGTCATAAGGTTGGGCCCGTGACAGTGTAGGCCCAAAACAGTGTACGTGTAAATGATGGTCTCGAGTCGCAACGGAGATCTCGAGTCGCAACCGATGGTTGCGAGTCGCAACAGATGGTCTCGGTTCATCATGGCCCGGTTACGAGTCACAGCCGGAGATTACGAGTCGCAACAGGAGGTTGCGAGTCGCAACTGGTGATCTCGACTCATCATGGTCTGGTCACGAGTCGCAACGGGACTCGCAACCATGGTTCCGGCTTGTGCTGTTGTGGTCTCGAGTGGGGTTCCGACTCGCAATCCGAGTCGCAACCAAAAGTGTAACAGATTTCCATAATTCCTGCATTGACTTATCCGTGATTCTAGCAAACATCTAAGGCAATTTCGAAACCAGATCAATCACCGAAATTTATCAACAGTTTCATATCAACAATAGATCAATTAACAACTAACAGTTTACCAAACAATTATCGATCAAACAGGGTTTTTTTAACACTAAATCCGTATGAACAATAACATGAACAACCCTTTAACAATTCATCAATAGTTATACATTCTAACATGGATCTTGGTTACTAATCATATCCGATCAAACAATACATAACAGCCGATACATTCATATATATCTGATTCGTGTGCAAGCCAATTACATGATCATTATCTATCATTGATTAGTAATATTATTATTCATAGCATGTTAACAAGAATCCTTCGAGTATTAAGCAATCATCAATAAACAACCAATGACACACAATCAATAACATAATCACTAACCGGATTAAAGAAGGAGAAGAGGGTGATCCGAGTAGGGGTGTTCTTGCCGTCGGGTTCCAAGCAACGAGAGGGAGAGAGAGTTTGTGTGTGTGTTGCAAAGATTGTAAAACTAAAACCCTAAGATGTGTGTATGAACATATACGTGTGAGGTGAGGGTGGGCCGAGACCTCACTTGGGCCGGCTTGTGATCTCGAGTCCCTTACATGGACCGAGTGGGTTTGCAAACGATAGTAAAGCCCAATTGATTTATGGATCGGGTGTAGTGTTGTGTGATCCAATAACGCAACATTTAAACATTTAACCGTAACATTCATTTAATCAAATAAGGTTCACATAAACACATATCGTTACACAAAGCAAGTCTAAAGTTCGAGTTGTCACAAAAATACTTGGACCTGGAATGATTATCTTGAAGAATTACCTGAGCCTCAAGGACCAGGTATGTGCCTTCCGTTAATTGTATGTGTTTTTTTATCACACATTTTGAGTGGAGAAGATAGATACGCCTTGCAGAGAATGGCGGAAGCTCTTTTATGTAGCAAGTTGAAACAAAATGTTATTTCAATTTACCTATATGTAACCTTTTTAACAAGCAAATAGTTTCTACCACCGACGCATATATATATTCAAGAACATTAATTCTTTTTTCATAAAGAAGTTTACATGTTGGATTCTGTTGACTCGAATCTAAATTGTTAGGTAGATATAGTGAAATTATGTGACAAGAAGACCCTTGGTTTCTGGGGCTATTACATGTACAAAAGTGATGTAGATTGTAGACGACAAATGTGTTTTGGTCGAAACTGGGAACCAGAAACTAGGTATAAGAACCGTTACATGAGTAATGGTATGGAACCACTGCCGATCCCAGATGAACTTATCTCATTGGCCGAAGCTGCAATTCAAGATGCTCAAATCCATTTGGATGAACTTCCTTCAATGCGCCCGGATACCTGTTTAGCCAATTTTTATCAATCCGAAGGTCGACTTGGCCTTCATCAGGTTAGTTTTAACTTGTACACACACCCTCTATGCATGTGTCTTAGCTTTTGACTTGTATACTTTAAACACACTATTAAAAAGAGGAAGTAAAATGATTCAGATATAAGTTAAACTAGGATTTTGACCCGCCGCGCTTTGTGGCAGTGTCAAAAGTTATAGTAACTCGGATTTATACGTTATATTTGACACGACTCATTTTCGAAAAAAAAATTTACGTTGCCGTTGCCGTAGAATGAAAACATATTATTTTTGTCGATCCGGCTCGCTTTCGAACATGCATACACTAAACCATGAAATCACCATACTGAACTTTAAAGGAATAATTCAAGACATCCTGGCAAAGAATCAAATATACAAAGAAAACACATTCGTAAAAGACAATCACATGTTATGTTCCCATTTGGATTTCACCTTGATAGATCTCAAAGCGTTGACTACAGGAATGAGTTATGGGAAATAGGAAACAACTGCTAATATGGCCAATTCTTTTGATAATTTAAATGAGCTAGTAGTTTGCTCAATTCCGTTCACAACCGAATAATTTAAATGAGCTAGTAGTAATTTCAAACAAAGTCCTGCAGAAATTGAAGTGCACATTCTTTTGATAATTTAAATGAGCATTGAAATATAAGTAAATCTAACTTGTGTGTTTTGTATTCACCTGCTCTTCTCTGATTGGTCGAAATCGGGTTGTCTTCTATAAATATGTCCTCTAAGGGTCGATATTTCGGTAGTTGAGTTCTCTTAACGTTCTCTACTGGGTCAAGTTCTACTCTCTTTATTTTTCTAAGTACTTGTTCATCAATCAATGTTTTTTTTTAATCTAATATAGTAACCTATAGGCAGGCTTTACAGTAGAGCCATTTAACTGGTGAAAATAGATTAGTTTACTGAATGCATTGACTTAGGTAAGAAAGATAATGCCTACTACTCAAATCCTTTTCTTCCTCTGAATGTTCTCCAGCCAATTTCTTTCCCTTTTGACCCACAACCAGCTAAGTAATTAGCCAGCAAGTCCAATGAATCGAATTGTGCCAAATATTGTCGCAATTACATGCAAAAGAATTGATTGTCGAAGCACTCCAGCCAACACCTTCATCCCATGCCCATTTCAGATACTGAGTCTTACCGCCGTATGCCAGGAGGTTATTAACCAAGTCAAACAAAAGTCAACATCCAACTCGTCTTGCTTCTGCAATCACATAGTCCAATACCTGCAAATATTTTATCCAATCAACTACCTCTAAATTTTATAATGAATTTGCACTAAGAATGAAAACTAAATTTTTCCCTAAAAAGAAATAAAATTATAATCAAATTATATTAAAACTTGTCTGAATTTTCCAAAAAATAAAATGGAAACTCAAACTTTCTCATAAAAAAGTATCAGTATAGCGAAAGACTTTCCAAAATAGATAAATTCTCCAGATAAATTCTCCATTTCTAGATAAATTCCTCTAGATAAATTCTCCATTTCTAGCAGAAATCAAAAGCCCTAATGGCATCAAAAATTAAATTATCGCAAAGAATATCATATACAAGCACATCAAACTTTTTCTAAGCCCTAACTTTAAAAATAGATATAATACAATATGTAATTGACATGTGAGAACTACGTGTGAGTATGATGTGAATAGTTGTTGTGTTCTTGAGATGTAAATGAAGTAGAAGATGTATTTGTATGAAAAATGTTAGTAATATCTCCTAAAAATGAAGATGTATTTATAATGTAGTTAGTTAATTAGGGTTAAAGTGTTAGAATGAAGTTTAAGGTGTAAGCTTCAGTATTTTAGGTAAGTTAATTATTTATTTCGGGTCTATCCATTTAGTAATCGGGTCATCCGTATCTGTGGTTGGTTTAGGCGGGAAAAACCATTTGAGGTGAAACCAGGGGGTGACATGTGTCCCCCAATGGTTTCTTTTATATAATCTATAGATATAAACTTATGACTATATATTGTAAGTGCAGTTCCTGCCGGGTAACTGTCGCTTATCAGTTCTGATCAACCAAAGCAGAAGTCCAAGTTAAAGTCAACCATAACGAAGAATTCAAGACCACATGAAGACCCACATTGATCAAGGGGGAGTTGTTATTGCACTTTGGGTGAAAAGTGTATGGCTTCCAATTGTTAGGGTCTTTATTGTACAAGTGTCCAAACTTAGTCCCTAAGAAGTTCCTAGGGAGAATTTGTCCCTAGGAAGTTCCTAGGGAGAACTTTTGTCTGAGTTTTGGTGGAGATTTGGTTTGTCCGAGGTTTAGTCCTTAGCCTATATATATGTGTGTATTGTGTAGATTAGGGCAACGATTTGAGAGAAAGCTTGGTGCTCCTCTCCCAATTTGTTCATCCTTCTGTGTGAATTCTAGAGAGAGAGACTATGTGTTAGTGAGAGAAAGCTAGGGTTTAGATCTTTGTGATCTAAACCAGCTTGTAGATGATGTATACTCCTTTGGTTTGTGTAATCTGTGATGACTGATTCATAGTAAAGAGTTCATCTTCTACATTTTTCTATCTTGTTCTTCATATTTTGTTCTTCATGTCTTGAATCAAGTGCAATGTTTGATGTTCGTCATCGATCCGGTGCTTTCACAGTGGTATCAGAGCATGGTTACCGATTCGGAATGGTCTAACCGCCATCCGAATCACCATTGCTCTTGATTTGATGTTTGTTTCCGCCAAACATCTTGAAGACTTGAAGATTTTGGAGAAAAGTTGAAGAAATTGAAGTTGTTCATGGTTGTTTTGTTCTCCAAGTTGTTGCAGATGTGAGGTTTGATCCAAAATTTGCTCTGTCCGAGTTTTTCTTTGTGTTAATCTTGTCTGAGTTTTTAAAACTCTGTGTTTTTGTTGCTTCCGGGGTTTTGGTGAACTAGTGTGAAGTCACACTAGGGAGAAAGTCCGGAGAGTTGATTCTTCTGAGCTTCAGTTTGTCTGAGTTTATGTTTCAGCTAAATAAATTGTCTGAGTTTTGGTTTTAAGTGTTCTGAGTTTCCAATAGTCTGAGGTTTAACCTCAGGGTCAGAGGTTTATCTTTGTTAATCAGGTGCTGGTCCGAATTTTGAAACAATACAAAACTCAGACATCAGTTCTGTGTGATCCGAGTTTTACTTGAATGGTCCGAGTTTCTATACTTATCCAAGTTTCTTTATACTTGTCAGAGTTAGTTAATATGTTGACCTCCGAGTTTTAATTTAATAGCAGCCTCCGAGTTTTTAATTAACTGCAGCCCCGAGTTAAGACTGGTCCGAGGTTCTTTATAACACAGCAGACTGTCCCGAGCTCCGAGTTTATAACCTCTTGTCCCGAGGTTTCTTTCCCCGAGTTATTATAACCGTTCCGAGTTTTTATATTCCTGCATCTGTCTCCGAGTTTTTAAAAGCCGTTTATGTTCCGAGTTAATCATCGTTCCGAGTATGTTTAAATCAGTCCGAGGTTCAAAGCAGTCTAAGTCAAACAGTGTGAATGTATACCGAGTTTTGTCTTGAAATCACAGTTTCAAGGTTACTGTTCCGAGGTTTGTTTATGCTTTAATTGGTCCGAGGGTCTTATTTACCGAGGAAGTTTCTGTGTCAATTCACCGAGTTTCTGTGTCAATTCAGTAACAGTCCGAGGAAGTTTGGTCCAGTCCAGTCCTTCTCCGAGTTTCATTGGTCCGAGTATCGCCTTTGTGAAACAGCTCCGAGTTTTTCTTTTCAAACGTTCCCGAGTCTTGTCGTTTCTTTGGTCCGAGTTCTTTTTATTTTATTTCATCAGTTTTCTGCGTACCGAGTTTTTAAAATTGCAGTCCGAGGTTTGAAACAACCCTGCTGTCTAGTTTCAAAACCGCAGTGTTTCTGTTTGACACAAGCTCCGAGTTTGACTTTGACACAAGCTCCGAGTTTCTGCTTTGACACAAGCTCCGAGTTTCTGTTTGACACAAGCTCAGAGTTTCTGTTTGACACAAGCTCCGAGTTTGACTTTGACCTAGTTTTAGTCTATATATGTTCCGAGTTGTCTGATATATGTTTTGAAACTGTTATAGTCAGAGGTTTATTAAACGGATAACGGTTCGTTTTCACAAACTTTTGGTCTCCGATGCTTAAAACATGTTGCTTCCGAGCTTCGTTATCCTTCCGAGTTTTTGAAAAGGTTTACCGTCTGAGTTTTGACTTCTGAAAGGTCAAACTGTCATCTGTTTCGAGTTCATTGAGTCAAAACTGAAATGGTTACTCCGGGTTACCTGCATGTTCCGAGGTATTTCACACACGAGCATGGTTACCGATTCGTTTGGTGAGGGTTTGAACTTGAAATTTCTGGTGATTGCGAAACTGTTGGTGGCTGACGGTAGTGCGAAATCGCATAAGATGTTGTTGGTATTTATTAATGAGGGTTTCGAGTGCTTGAGCTCGCTCGGGCCCACAATGAGCCCGTTTTACATCGTGATTTTGAATCTCCACATGCCTGAGATGGACGGCTTCGAAGTTGCCATACGGATTCGTAAGTTTCGTAGCCGTAATCGACCGTTGATTATTGCACTGACTGCGAGCGCCGAAGAACAAGTGTGGGAGCGATGTTTGCAAGTGGGGATGAACGGGGTGATCAGGAAACCAGTTCTGTTGCGGGGCTTGGAAAATGAGCTTCGAACGGTTTTACAACGAACTGGTGATCGGTTATGGGTTTTTCCGATGTCTTTGCTTGTTCTGAATTTCTTTGTACTCTAAGTACTATTCCGATGATCTGATTCGAGGTTTCAAGAGCTTTCGGGTTTTTACAAGTTCCGAATTTTCTAAGCTTCCGGGTTACCTAGGGTACCGGATTTTTAACTAAGTTTAGAAGCTTGTGTAGTTCGGAAGTTTCGAGTTGTGCATGTTCCGAGTTTTTCTAGTTATTCCGGGTTACCTGGGGTACCGCATAACTAACTAAGAGTCTGAATTATGCGTAGTTTGAAGACTTGAGGTCGGTTTCGGATTATCGAAAAGTTTTATGGTACTTATGTTGTCCGGATCAAGTGAGGAGGTGAAGAGAATAAGACTTGCTTGGATTTTTGTATTGTTTACAAAGAAATAGGGGGAGTAAAAAAATTCTGAAATTCCTGTTTTCTTTGTAAACAAAAAGCTCGTGGTGCTACATCGAAACACGTTCATGTTTACTATCCTTGAGATTAACTTAGTGTTAATCTTAACGGTGGCGAAGTGTAAACAAAAAGCTCGTGGTGCTACATGAAGCAAGTTAGAGCTCGTGTATGATTGAGTTTTGTCAAGTTTGTTCGAGGTTCAATCAAGTGTTAACGTGATGAAGCAAATTGTTCGTTTGGCAACTAGTTGAAGGTCATGCCTTTATCGTATACCAGTTAAAGTAGAGAAGATTAGTCTTCTTGGTACCTCTTCCAAGTGGGTGACTGATCGGATTCTCGAAATAGGGGTTCTTACATTGAGGGGGAGATGAGAGACGAAAGTCAACGGGTAATTGGTGGATTTGTGAAGATACGGGATTGGATCTTGAAGATTCGAGATGAAATGATTTCAGACACTCGGTTGAAGACTCTGATCAAGATGGTGGATGTACTTTTACAAAGTTCAGTTTGTTATTAACTTATCGAACTGAGCTTCATGTCTTTGTGAAGTTTGAAGTGTTCAAGATTGGGCATTGTGTTGGTGCACTTGTGTCTGTACTTTGTCTGTATTCAGTCACGTTATAAACGATGTCTATGTTAGTCTTGTAAGTTTGACCAAGTCAACTATCCTCCTAGTTTGACTTGGCCAAACAGTTTGTTTATGGTTGTCATTTGTCTGGCTCGAAGGATGCTCATCGAAGGATAATGTTGATCCTTCGATGAACTCGAAAGATGAACTTTCGAGGGATGATTCGATAGATCATCCTTCGAGGTTAATGCAGATCCTTCGAAGTCTTTGTAATCGATAGATGATCCTTCGATCACCTATCAGATCCTTCGGACAAGACAACCTGGGCTGGGTATATATATACCCATGCAGTGTATGTTGTAAGATAGATGCACACATAGAGAGTTGAGAGCATTCTGTCCGAAACACACACACACATAGTGAGAGTTTGCAAGTTAGATTTGTAAACATTGTGCTTGTAACCGGAACCTTCATACGTATTAATACAGTGGTGTTAATCGGTGAACCCTTGTGTGTTTGTCTTTCTACTTGCTTCATCCCGGTTTGCTTGCTAGCTTGGATTCCGCACTCGCTAGTGGGTTTGTATAACGAGGTTTAGGTTCGTCATCCTCCGAGAGGGACCTACAAGTGGTATCAGAGCCGTGGCTCTTTACCTTGTTTAAAACCGGGTTTGTTCAAGTTCTTGGTGTGTTTGGACACTTGGTTTAGCACCCGTTTTTGGAGTTTTTCTTGCATTTTTAAACTGAAAAACGTGTTCTAAACCTTTCGGGAGTGTTCAAGGTTGGGTTGGGTAACTTAAAATCTTGTTCTAATAAGTTTGTTGTTTTCCGGCCAAACTTCCGGCTAAATTCCGGTACTGGTTCTGGATAAGATCTTTCCTTTTTGGGATATTTTTCAAAGTCACTTTTCAAAGTTGGTGAAAAGTTGTGTCTGCACATACCTTCTGCCGAAAGTTGTGCACCAACCCATCACCTTTCCCACCTACCCGTCAACCTTGTGTCAGTTGTGTCAGAGCTCTTCTAAAGACATCCTTCGACATCGAAAGATAATCTTTCGATCAAGGAGGTTCGACAGATATCCATCCTTCGAACATCTTTCGAAGTTTGTGTTCTATCTTTCGAGCCAAGGAATCTTTTCGAAGGATACATCGTTCGAAGCTACTGTTACTCATCGAAAGATAAGGATCCTTCGTGTTGGTGAATCTTTCGAGATCTGTGTTCGAAATATAAGGAGAATCTTTCGAAATCATCTTTCGAAAGATAAGGATCCTTCGTGTAGTCAATCTTTCGAAGTCATTGTTCGAAACTCAACAGTGATCTTTCGAACACTGTTGATCATTCGAACAAGTCTTGATCTTTCGGACAAATCAGTATCCTTCAATTCGTGTCTGTTTGCATTTAACAGTTTGTGTTTGTGTAGGTTTTCCTATTAGTATTTGATCAAAATGAGCTGTACAAGTCCTTGGGATTGGAGTTTGGACTCACAATCCAGTCAAGAACTAACTTCTGCTGCAGCTTGGGCAAAGAGTATGTTTCCTCCGCCATCAATTAGTCCAAGTCAATGGGCTTTGGTATCCAATCAAAGTCAAAGCATTCAAAACCTTTTGATTAGTGAAAGTGAAACGGGCAGCAACAATCGTCCACCAAAGCTGAATCATATGAATGACTTTCCATCATGGAAAAACCGTTTTCACACGTATGTTCAAGGGCAAACACCGATCTTTGGACGTGTTTCATCAATGCATTCAATACCAATCTGGAGGTTGCTGCGTCCACTTCAGAAGGTTATGCCAACATGCTGGAGAATGACAAGAAGGCTTATGAATTGGAGAAAAAGGCCTTTGCTACTCTTACACAAGCACTCAACAAAGATATCTATCATCAGTTCTCCTATTGCAAGACGACGAAAACATTGTGGGATGCCTTAGTTGCTAGAGGAGAAGGCAATGCAACTACTCGAAAGTCTCGTCATGATTTGTTGAAGAAAGAGTTTGAGTCGTTTCAATTTTTGGAAAACGAAACTCTAAATGATATGACAACACGGTTCTATCATTTGATTAGTGAAATGTGTGCTTATGGGGTTGTATCTACTCAACAAGACATGGTGAATAGGTTTGCTGACGCCTTGCCTCCAAAATGGAGTTCGTTTATTGAGTTGTTGAAGCATACTGGAACTCTAGACACGGTTAACATCTATGAGTTCATTCAGAAGCTGGAACATAAAAATGATGAAGAAATCAGAAAAGCAAAGCGAGCTCCCGCTCCTCAGAATACAGAAATGTACCTTCCAGGCTTCGATATTTTGGCAAGATCTGCTGCAGCTCAGCAACAGCAACCTAAGCTGCAAACTGCATTTGTGTCCAACACAAGTTCAAGTTCTCTTCCGTTTCCTCAGTCAACAGCTGCTCCGGCTTTCGATCCAAGGTCTTACATTCCTGTCCCAACACAGCCACAAGTCCAACCTCCACAACAACAACAGCAGGCTCATTATACCAACAATCCTCAACCTCAAAATTCTCACACAATCCGAGTCGACAATTCAAACCTTTCACACCTTAGCATTGAAGTAGCTAAGGAGCACATGGAAATTATTAATACAATCGTCAGTGCTTACTGTGGTTTGGTAGCAGGTCAGCTTGGAAACATCAACATGACCAATGAAGATTATCAACAGATCGACAAGGAAGAAATGGAGTTGATGGATATTAAGTGGGCTTTTGCAAGTGCGGTTAGAAGGGCCAAAGACTTCATGGCTCGTACTGGTAGAACTTCGTTGGAAGGAAAGAAAGATACGAAGTATGGGTTTGATATCAACGCCGTTACATGCTTCAATTGTGGTAATAAAGGGCACTTCAAACGTGAGTGCACTCTACCAACAAAACATGGTAATCACAACCCTTTCAGAAACCAGACGAGTACTACAAATGTGAATGCCCAGCAAGAAAACCGTGAAAGGAGGATGGTGGCAGTTAATAACAATCAGGGCCAGCCTAGAACTTCAAATCCCAATCGGGCTCTGGCTGTTCAAGCTGATGAGGGATGTGACTGGTCAGTGCAGTTTGGTGATGATGATCAGAGAAGTGGAACAGCTTGTTATGCAAAGATCATCGAGCATGTTCATAAAGAAGAGTCTTCTGGAAGTGATGACAGTTCTGGTTATTCTAGAAGTTCTGATGAAAAAGGCTTTGTTTCTGGGGATAATCACTCAGAGTCTGATGTGAAGGAGGAAGGAGGTGATGATATTCAAGATCTACTGAATGAAGCTGATGAGCTTAAATGTCAGAAATCAATTCTGATTGGGAAGGCGGCTACTGCATCAAAGGAAATGGAGAAGTTATTTTCTGAAGATGGAGCTTTTTCTTTTCAAACTGCCTTTATGGCAAACGGTTCAGCCTCTTCTAGTCAGGTAAATTCTGAACCTCCTGCTCCTAGTGTTTATAAATCATATGCTGATATGAAGCTTGAATCAGAAAAGCTTCATAGTCATAATCAGAATTTGGTTATTGAACTGTCGAAATGCAAAGAGGCGAACATGGCTTTAACTCGGAATGAAAAAGAATTTAAATCTGTAATAGAAACATTAAAGAAAAATGTGTCCGAGGTTAACAAAGTAGTTTACCACAAGCAAGTAAGTATAAATGAATATATTAACATTGTGGAAGAAACTAAAAAGCAATTAGCCATTGCCCAATGCGAGCATGATGTGATCAAACAGAAATTGGATAGTTATTCTAACTCCCAATTTGTGCTTGATCACATCATCGATGTTCAACAACCGAAGGGAAATCAGAAAGGCATAGGGTACAAGAAATGTCCGCCCCCTTTGATGAACAATTATACCAAGATGCCTGATGAGGAGGAAATGCCTCGGTATGAACCCAGTGTGCCTCTTGATGTTGAGGAATTTGCTACTGGCCTAGGGTTCAAACCGGAAAATTCATCCTCTAAGCAACCAGAAACGTCATCATCTGTGAAGCAAAGTCCTCCAATCATTGAGGACTATGATTCTTCAGATGATGAATCAGATGTGAATGACAAGGATGAATCACTTGATGAAACAAAAGGAGTAGAAATTCCAATTGAGAATCATATTCTTTGTGATCCTCCTACTCCTGTCGTGCAACCTTTTGTCAAGCAAGTGATAGATCCTGTCAAAGCTGTTAAAGATGTCAGGAATGACAAGGAAAGTATGTCTGCTGTTAAAGGTGATAATCTGTTGTATACTTTGGTCGGTGATAGTAAAATTTATTCAAACAAAGTTTTTCCAATCAAAAATGTCAATCAATCTTTGATTGACAAAGTGTTTGAAGATACTACAAATAAATTTTTGGGAAAGACCATTCCAGGAGTTGTGGTAACACAATGTGATCCTGTTCCAAAATCAGAAATTAGAAAACAATTTGGAAACCAAAAGTCACCGACAAAGCAACAACCATTTGCCTTTAAGGGTAAGCAACAACAACGAGCTCCAAAGCCAAAGGCTAAGGTTGAATCAAAAGGAGCTCGTTACAAAAAGAAAGCAAAAGATGTTAAATTTGTAGTATCAAAAGGTACGGATAAAATTGAGACTTTTGAAAACAAATCAAACACTGATTTTGTACAACAAGTCAAGATTTTGAAACGTAACAGTGATAACAATTACACCCAACACACAAACGGGTGTGATGAAAGAGCAAGTACCTCAGGTTCTACAAGTTCGACATCTGCTAGTCGATTAAGCTCTCCTAAGTTTGTTGAAAGGAGAACTTGTTTCAAATGTGGGAAGTTTGGGCACATCATTAAAGACTGCACAAACTCGCCCAAACCAAATTTTGTTGAAAGAACCCCTTCTGAACAAGGTCACTCACAACGTCGTCCTGTTTCTCCAAAACATGATAAAAGAAATGTTAAGGAACAAGAAACGAAACAACGACGTCATAACATCAAAGCTGTTGAAAAGGCTTTAAAATCTGAAGTCAAAACGGTTAAAAGAAAACCTAGTTTGTCACAACCATTAAAGTCAGAAACTGTACATATTACACAATCTGGTAAACAAAGACAAACTTGGAGATCTAAAAAGAGTGATAATTCAGGGGGAGTGAATGTGTTTGAAAACCATCAACAGATCGAGCTCACGTTTCGTGATGCTCAGGGACGACCCAAGACCACTAAGGCTTGGGTCCCCATTCTCAACTGATGTTTTTACATGACATGTGCAGGATGTTCTAGGAGGAACTATTAATAGTCATTGGATTGTTGATAGTGGAGCATCCAGGCACATGACTGGCGACTTACGGCTCCTATACGACGTGAGAAACATTAGAGGAGGGTATGTTGCTTTTGCGGGAGACAAAGGCGGATTCATCACTGGAGAGGGAAGTATCTCAAATGGCATCGTGTGCTTCGATAAGATCAATTATGTTAAGCAAATTGATCATAATCTTCTCAGTGTGTCGCAAATCTGCGATAAGAAATTCACCGTGCATTTTGATGATGCCGGCTGCTATGTGCTGAAACCTGGATTCAAAATTCCACAAGAATGGATTCTCTTATCGGCTCCGAGAGTTAATGATCTTTATATTCTCGACATGAGCCAAGCGATTACAACATCTGCACAAGTCACTTGCTTTGTCTCTAAAGCCACGGAAAAGGAGTCTATATCTTGGCACAGAAGAATGGGACACATTCACTTGAGAAAGATGAACCATTTGGTGAAAAATAATCTTGTGAATGGTGTGCCTGTGAGAAGTTTTCATTTACAAGACATCTGTGTCTCGTGCCAAAAAGGGAAGCAAACAAAGAAGTCTCACCCTTTGAAGAAAATCAACACTGTCAGCATGCCTCTCGAACGTTTTCATATGGATCTTTTTGGACCTATGAAGCACAAGACAACATTCGGAGATGCTTATTGTCTAGTTGTTACTGATGATTATTCTAGATTTTCTTGGGTTTCCTTCATGGCACACAAGAGTGCAACTCCTGGCATCCTCAAGGATCTTCTTACAATGTTGGAGAATCTCTATTCGTTGAAAGTGAAGAGGATCCGAAGCGACAATGGAACTGAACTCAAGAATCAAGTTATGGATGAGTTTTGTACTTCTAAAGGCATTCTTCATGAGTACAGTTCTCGTTATACTCCACAACAAAATGGTGTCGCGGAGAGGAAGAATCGAACTATTATAGAAACTGCAAGAACAATGTTAGTAGAGTCGGAACTCCCTATTCAATTCTGGGGGGAGGCTGTATCGGCTGCATGCTACACGTTAAACAGAGTTCTTACAGTAAAGAGACATGGCAAGACTTGCTTCGAACTCCTTCAGAAAAGGAAACCGGATCTTTCTTACCTAGAACCGTTTGGTGCTCCATGTACTATGATTGAGCCGGATGGGAAGTTTGGTGCAAGAGCTATCGAGGGTTTCTTCCTTGGATATGCTACTCCGAATTTTCGTGTTTGGAATCTAGCTACCAAAAAGATTGAGCTATGGAGTGAAGTGAGGGTTCAAAGGTACACGAGTCCTGTTAGGGCTCCGGGTGATCCGTGGATGTTCGATTATGATGGGCTATTTGACTCCTTCAATCTGCCAACCTTTGACGAAGAATCAGCAGTGGCTAGGATGTTGTTGGAAAGTGACAACGCTGCTGTCTCGCCTTTGGTTAGACCTATTGTTGTTGACCCTCAAGCTTCTTCGTCTGTCAACAATATGGTTCAAAATGAGGTTTATGAAGATGCTGCTGATTATAATGATTCTTCTGAAGATGATGAATATCATGATGCAGCTGAAGGATCTTCGGCTCCAGCTGCTCCTGTTCAAGGTGCCTCTGGTGATACACCTCATATGCAGAATGTAGACACTGCTGAAGGGAATGCTTCCACCTCTACCCACATTCTTGGTGTGGAGTTGGTTGTTGATCTTAATCTTACCAATTTGGGTATCAATGCACGTGTGCCAGATAATCCTGAAATGAGGATTCATGATACCCACCCCCAGCAGAATATTATAGGAGATGTCCATCGCGGGGTGCAGACGCGTAATCAGCTGAGAAACAACCGGAATGCTGGTTTGTATTCAGCTATAAGAGAATCTGGTCAACAAAATGACTGGTCCTTCGCGTGTTACGTGTCACAAGAAGAACCAAAATCGTGGAAAGAAGCGTTGAAAGACAGTGCTTGGGTTGAAGCCATGCAGGAAGAATTGCAGCAATTTCAAAAGCTTGGTGTTTGGAAGCTTGTTGAAAAACCTGAGAACTACAAGAAGATTGGCACTCGATGGGTCTTCAAATGCAAGAAAGACGACCGTGGAGTGGTTATTCGGAACAAAGCTCGTTTAGTCGTTCAAGGTTTTCGTCAGATTGAAGGGATCGACTACAACGAAGTGTATGCACCTGTTGCACGTCTCGAAGCAATTCGAATCTTTCTAGCCTATGCGTCTTTCAAAGGATTCAAGGTTTATCAGATGGACGTCAAAAGTGCATTTCTACATGGTGTGGTTGAAGAAGAGGTATATGTCGAACAGCCTCCAGGTTTTGAAGATCCTGTCCATCCCGATCGGGTTTGGTTGCTCAACAAAGCTCTCTATGGTCTTCATCAAGCGCCACGAGCTTGGTATGCAACCTTATCTACCTATCTGCTGGAGAATGGTTTTCGAAGAGGTCTTATCGATTGTACTCTCTTCATCAAAGAACAAGATGGGGATCTTCTTCTGGTTCAGGTATACGTTGATGATATTATTTTTGGTTCTACTAATGATGCTTTGTGTAGGAATTTTGAGCGCATTATGCAGGATAAGTTCGAGATGAGTGCTATGGGGGAAATGACCTTTTTCTTGGGCCTACAAGTGCAACAAACTGAGTCTGGGATATTCATCCATCAGACTAAATATGTTGGTGACATCTTGAGCCGGTTCCAGATGTCTGATGCAACGCCCATTGGTACCCCATTGCCACAAAATCACGGAATTACTCCTGACTTGAAGGGTGAAGCTGTTAGTCCTTCATACTACCGCGCAATGATCGGATCTCTTATGTACCTCACAGCATCAAGGCCAGATATAATGTATCCAACGTGCCTGCTTGCCAGATATCAAGTCAACCCGAAGGCCTCACATCTTGCAGCTGTAAAAAGGATTTTTCGTTATTTGAAGGGTTACCCTGACACCGGTCTATGGTACCCTAGGGATAATAACTTTGACTTAGTCGCATTCAGTGATTCTGATCATGGCGGATGCAAAATCGACGGCAAATCCACAACGGCTGGATGTCAGTTTTTAGGAAATCGCCTAGTCACATGGCAGTGCAAGAAGCAGACTTGTGTAGCTACTTCAACATGCGAAGCTGAATACATTGCTGCCTCAAGTTGTTGCTCCCAAGTTCTGTGGATCCAACAACAATTGCGGGACTACGGTTTTGAATTCCTAACTACTCCTATTTACGTTGATAATTCTGCTGCATTACAGATCACTAGAAATCCTGTGCAGCACTCAAAGACCAAACACATCGAAATCAAATATCACTTCATACGTGACTGCTTTGAGAAAAGGCTAATCGATGTTGTTAAGGTCCACACCGATGACCAACGTGCCGACCTTTTTACCAAAGCCTTTGACAAATCTAGATTTGACTTCTTATTATTGGTAAACGGCATTAAGGTCAAGCAAGAGTAAACCAACATCGAAAAATCATTTTTGTAAATATCTTTGTGTCTTTCAAATTTATCTTAGTTTATTGATTTTAGGGGGAGTAAATCCAAAAATCGGAAAATCCAAAAACATCGAAAAATTTCAAAAACACAAAAAAAAAACAATAGAAAAACAAAAATGAGTTTCCTGGCGAGCAAAAGAGAAAATGATAGTACATCAGTGGTCTATCCAATCCTCTTTAAACCTTAAAATGATAAACGATAAGCAGCTCTATATAAGATGTATCGGTAGGCTCACAATCATTTTAAAGTGTGCAGGGTGATATAAATCTTAATCGAGTGAAGACCAGGTGGGAACCATTCATTGGCATATGGTCTTAGTACCGAAATTTCGTTTGATAGATTGCCGAGGTTCTGAGATATTCGGTCTTTATGCTGCTTATCATCTGGGTATCATGGTTGTATCTTTTACCGAAAAATAACGGGGACGCAAGTCTAGATCTTCCATGATACTATACATACGTGTACATATTACATACTGCATTCGACCTCAATAAGTGATAAACAATCACATGTCCAAACAAATAAGTGATAAAATATCACATTTATCCGGGAGTCAAGTTCGTCTCTCTGCTGTACGAAAGTACTGACCTGTTCACGGACTTGCTCCTGCGCCCTCATGCATATGAAAATCAAGTTCCTCATCAATAAGTGATTATATCACATAGGGCTTGTTTTCAAATCAAAATAAGTGAGTATCTCACATCTTATACGGTCAAACAGATGATAATCGGTATACTCACCGGTAAGATGAACCCTCGTGCATACCTTGATACGGGAATGTGTCGTGATGTGGATGAACACCGGTCGGTAAGTATAAATCATACCTTAACGTATCCCCTCGCCATGATTACATCTGATAAGTTGAGCTTAAGTGGACAACAATACCGATAATTGTTATAGGATGCTTATCTTAATGTTAACTAACTGAACAACAAGAGTGTTTCGACATGACCGTACACTGATATGATTCTCTTACCCTCGAAACTCGCAAAAAGAATGTCTGTATATATTTATTTACTGCTTAACTTTTATTGTTTTCTTTTAAACAGTTTCGTCGTTTGGTGCATATCAGCACGACATTAGCGGTGATGTCGTTTGATAACACTCAAAGGATTTTAAATTTGTTGTCTTTTAATTTCAAAAATACCAAAAAGATTTTAGGTGAGTTTTAATATAAACTTTATAAAAGTCAAAAAGATTTTATTTCTACTTTATTTTCGATCGTACGATGTTGGAACTCGAGTCTTCGTTACCTGAAACCTGAACGAAAACCGAATTGACTAAATCTTCATAAACGGTCGAAATTTGCATGTTCTGAAAGTTAAAGACTAAAATTGACAAATTTATTAAACTTTCAAACTGTCGGACGGTGTTTGATTGTGACATGGTCATTCGTGTGTCATTTGTTTATACTAACTATTCCAAGCAGTTGTTCTCATTACGCGTTTAGATTTCTTGCATGTGCAGATTCTAAAGGCTAGGAGAACATGGTCGATGACAAGCATTGGAATGAAGACACGACGTGAAGGCGCTCAAAAGATGAAGATGATCGAGTTGCCGCTGACCATCATCAACACCACAAGGATCTCACTTCATAAAGATCAAGTTTCTCACGAGCATAACTCAAGGGGGAGCTTATGTTAAGGGGGAGTTTGTCAACACACTTCCTACATGATACGGGTAGTTTGTTGATACACTCTCTGCTTTCAAGACGTGAAGACTTTGAAGATCCTCCGACATTAAAGACTCGAAAGGACATCCGAGACTTGAAGACATGAAGATCAAAGATGATCAAGATCAAGACAAATCTGCAAACATCGAAGATCGAGACAAAGCTACAGCCAAGGGGGAGTTTGTTAGTGCACTTGTGTCTGTACTTTGTCTGTATTCAGTCACGTTATAAACGATGTCTATGTTAGTCTTGTAAGTTTGACCAAGTCAACTATCCTCCTAGTTTGACTTGGCCAAACAGTTTGTTTATGGTTGTCATTTGTCTGGCTCGAAGGATGCTCATCGAAGGATAATGTTGATCCTTCGATGAACTCGAAAGATGAACTTTCGAGGGATGATTCGATAGATCATCCTTCGAGGTTAATGCAGATCCTTCGAAGTCTTTGTAATCGATAGATGATCCTTCGATCACCTATCAGATCCTTCGGACAAGACAACCTGGGCTGGGTATATATATACCCATGCAGTGTATGTTGTAAGATAGATGCACACATAGAGAGTTGAGAGCATTCTGTCCGAAACACACACACACATAGTGAGAGTTTGCAAGTTAGATTTGTAAACATTGTGCTTGTAACCGGAACCTTCATACGTATTAATACAGTGGTGTTAATCGGTGAACCCTTGTGTGTTTGTCTTTCTACTTGCTTCATCCCGGTTTGCTTGCTAGCTTGGATTCCGCACTCGCTAGTGGGTTTGTATAACAAGGTTTAGGTTCGTCATCCTCCGAGAGGGACCTACACATTGGAAATCCAATGTTTCTTTCTGCTACCGGTTAGGTTTGAAGATTAATGTATCGAGCGATATTCCTACATGTGGTTATAGGTCGGTTCGCGTTAATTTGATTCGGGAGTAGTTTGAGGGGGAGGATCTACAGTGTTTGATGTTGGATTCTTCGGGTTTCTCAAAGCGGCTTTAAGTGATCGTCAGCAAGTCTTTAATTAGAAGGGTTGAAGATCGCTGTGCTCTACCAGAAAGATCAAGTCTCAGCCAAAGTTGAAAGCTGACATGATATCTTCAGTTAAAGGGGAGTCTCTAAGTGCAGTATCCGGTGATTGAAGTTTATCGATGCCACACAGAACTGATGCAACAGTTAAGGGGGAGACTGTAAGTGTAGTTCCTGCCGGGTAACTGTCGCTTATCAGTTCTGATCAACCAAAGCAGAAGTCCAAGTTAAAGTCAACCATAACGAAGAATTCAAGACCACATGAAGACCCGCATTGATCAAGGGGGAGTTGTTATTGCACTTTGGGTGAAAAGTGTATGGCTTCCAATTGTTAGGGTCTTTATTGTACAAGTGTCCAAACTTAGTCCCTAAGAAGTTCCTAGGGAGAATTTGTCCCTAGGAAGTTCCTAGGGAGAACTTTTGTCTGAGTTTTGGTGGAGATTTGGTTTGTCCGAGGTTTAGTCCCTAGCCTATATATATGTGTGTATTGTGTAGATTAGGGCAACGATTTGAGAGAAAGCTTGGTGCTCCTCTCCCAATTTGTTCATCCTTCTGTGTGAATTCTAGAGAGAGAGACTATGTGTTAGTGAGAGAAAGCTAGGGTTTAGATCTTTGTGATCTAAACCAGCTTGTAGATGATGTATACTCCTTTGGTTTGTGTAATCTGTGATGACTGATTCATAATAAAGAGTTCATCTTCTACATTTTTCTATCGTGTTCTTCATATTTTGTTCTTCATGTCTTGAATCAAGTGCAATGTTTGATGTTCGTCATCGATCCGGTGCTTTCACATATATTTAATCATAAAATTAGGAGTTCTTGAATAGTTTAAAATTTTTAGAGTTCTGAAACGATTATATAACCTTAATAGACCATGTTGTAGATGATAATTCCTCACACGACACAAACTTAAATGGATTCGATACGACACAAATAACCCCTAGGCAAATGATATTAAATACTAGTGTTATTTTTTGAGCGTTTCTGTTTGAATGTAGGATAATGATGAGAGCCCTGATTCTCTAGAAAGAGGATTGCCTGTGGTTTCCATCTCCATTGGTGATATGGCAGAATTTGTGTATGGCCATACTCCAGATAAAAAAGAGTTGAAAAGTGTAATGTTGAAGTCAGGTGATGTATTGATATTCGGTGGCAAGTCTAGACTAATTTATCACGGGGTGACACAAATCTATCTGTACACATCTCCTGAGCCATTAATAGAAGAAAGCGGGCTTAGGCCAGGCCGTCTACCCCTTACTCTAAGGCAATTTTAAGCCTGATTGTTTTTCTAGAAGTGTTGCTTTGTGTTTTATATCTATCATCCTCGGGATCCTGTCGGTGTTATTTGTTTGAGTTTTAACAGTAATGTTTCGTGTTTGTCATAGAGTAATTTGTGTGTTGAGCCTGTACTTTGGTTTATTTTAGCTTGTTGAGTTTTATCTATTTAATTTTCTCATCAAGAATTATCTTCTCATTGTTGTTGTAAACCCTTTTTAAAAAAATAAAAAGACAGTTTCTCAATTTTCTTTTTTTGAAAAAGTTTTTAAATAATGCTTTAAAAAAACTTTTTAACTAATAATAAAAGACGACAAGATAAACAAAAAGAAGTTTTGTATTGATTATATTATATAGCAATACAAAAACGATAAATGAAATAGCAGTTTCCTATAGAGAAGTTTTGTATTTTTACTAGGCAAATTCATTCCTTGTCTGGCCTAATTTCTTTGATCAACACTAGACTGGATATTGATAACATGTCATATGAAGTTTATTTTATTGTCTGAGACTGTTATTCATCTTTAAAATGTCCTATGGGTTTTTATGTAAATCATCACCTGCTATTAGTCGGAATAATGCTACATTTTGTGACAAGAGCATGCACCTAATCTATAAATGCAACCCTCAGATTCATCCAAAGTTCAAATTAAAAGTCTTTAATCGTACTCTCTCTCTGGTTTTTTTCTCTCACGTGAACTAGAAAATGGGCAACGTGAGCAAAACATTATCTGAAGAACATTCACAAATAGAGGACGGAAAATGAGGTGTAGCGTTAGCGTAGATGACAACGAATACAGTATTGTTAGGTGATATTTTTACATTTGCATAAACTTAACACAATGCTTTATCTGTATCCATATAAGTTTTTGAGGCGATCTGTAACACCCTTTTAAAAATCTTCCTACCCATCGTCTAGATGACACATGACAATTACATCGTCAATTGAGCCCGAATACCTGAGGTATGGATACATATATATCTGGGCTATGAAGTAGAGATGGGCATAAAAACCGGTTCCTACCCGATTCCAGTGGACCCGACCCGGACCCGGTTCCGGTTCCTACCCGATGCTCAGAGGAACCGGTCCCAGGTTTAAAAAACCCGACGGGTATTACCCGGTTCCCATTTTTTCTAAAAAAAGTCAACCGTACCCGGTTCCTATCCGTACCCGGTTTCTACCCGTACCCGGTTCCTACCCGTACCCGGTTCCTATCTGTACCCGGTATGTTACCGTTGGAACCGATTCTTATATGGACCAGACCGTTGTACCCGGTTCCTTGATATATGGTAACTCATTTAATGCAAATCTGACCGTTGGAACCGGTTCCGTTATGACCGTTGGAACCGGTTATACTATAAATATCACATTTTTTTTTATTTTTTTTCACAACTCATCTTCTTCTTGTATCTATTTCTTCACCTTCTTTACATATTTCTAATGGCTTCCAAGAACTCTAAAAGCACAAACTCCCCATCCGTCAATAATGTTCCAAAAGGTTCAAATGCTCCATTTGTGGTGGGAACATTATCGCATAGCCGCAATATGGATGTTTGGTGCAATTGGGATTTAGTCGAGATGAGCGATGGTTCGCAAAAGGCTCAATGCAAATATTGTGGCTCCTTGTTAAGCAAGGATTCTAATTCTAATTTAACGAAGCATGCGAAAAAGTATTGCAAAGCTCTAAAAGATTTGACACCCGGTCAAGTTCAACTTTCAAAAGATGGTAACATTTTCCGCTACGAACAAAAGATAACTCGTGATAGGATGGCGAAGTTGGTCATCAAAAAAGCGTTGCCTTTTGGACACTTTGACGACCCCGATCTCACTAAGCTAATTAGGGAGACTCTTCAACCTAGCTACAAACACGTAAGTCGTCGAACTTTAAAACGTCATTGTTTAAATATATGGGAAAATGCAAGAAAAGATTTAATTGCATTTTTTCAAAATTTAAAGACTTGTGTAAATTTAACTAGTGATGTGTGGTCGGCTCCACACGGTTTACCCGAATCATACATTTGTGTCACCGCTCATTGGGTTGATCCCAATACATGGCAAATGATGAAACGTACGATCGCATTTGAAGAGTTTCCTTCTCCTCATTCGGGAGAAAATATTTATAAAATTATGAATGCCACAATTATAAAATATTGTTTAGAGGATAAAATATTTTCAATATCTTTCGATAACGCCTCAAACAACTCAAATGCGATCCAAAAACTAAAGTTGAAGTACAAACCAATTTGTGATGGTGCTTTTTTTCACACAAGATGTGTTGCTCATATTATTAATTTAGTTGTGCAAGACGGTTTAAAAAATAAATTTGTAGCGGATTTTATTATAGCTTTTAGAACTATGCTTCAAGATGTTTTTAAAAGTGGTAAAGAAAGATATCAAGATTATAAAAAACTTTGTAAAGAAGTTAACCAAAAATTAATTGGTCCTAATTGGGATATCCCAACTCGTTGGAATTCAATTTGTCATATGTTTGAAATGGCTTTAAAACAAATGGGCACTTTAAAAGCATTTCATACAACTTTAAGTGATGACCACCAAGTCGACCCTTTTCCCGACACGGCTTGGAATAACATTCAAACACTAAGTGAATTTTTAAAAGTTTTCAAAAAATCAACAACTTTAATTTCCGGTGTTTATTATCCCACTAGTTCTCGAGTTATTTCCGAATTATATTTGATAACAACTAATTTTAAAAAGTTTGAAAACTCAAGTGACATGTTGAGGAACATGTTGACACCAATGATCAATAAATTTAAAAAATATTTTTTGGACTTACCACCCGTATTTTTATGTGCCGCCGCTTTAAACCCAATTTTAAACGTAGCGGGTGTTAACGCGTTAGTTGATGAAATTTACGACAAGTTGGATATGCACGAGGAGGATCCAACATTGAAAGCCAAAACTAAAAAACTTTTCGATGAATCTTTGAATAAACTTTATGATCATTATTTAAAAAAATATGGGGAAAAAATCATACCATTTTTAATGGAGCTTCATCATCGGCCTCTAAAGATCAAACAATTGCCGACCCCATCATAACCATGTTGAACGTCGTTAGAGACGAAACGGCGAAACAACAAAGGGGTAACGAACCATCTAGTGAACTCGGCCGATATAAACTAAGGGATGATGCACTTACTATGACGGACGAGGAGTATAATAATTTTGACATTTTGGCATGGTGGAAGTCTAAAGAATCGGAATTCCCGATTTTAGCCACCATGGCTCGTGATTTACTAACGGTCCAAGCTTCCACGGTAGCTTCGGAAAGTGTTTTTTCTCTTAGTGGTAGGGTATTGTCGATTAGAAGAACAAGATTAACCCCGGAGTCGCTAGAGATGACAATTTGCCTAAAAGACCATTTGGACGGCGTTGATTGTGTTCAACATAAGTCGAGTCTCGAAGACGAGGTGGAGTTGGAGCACAAGATTATTGAAGAAGAGGATGAAGAGGAAGACGAGGTAGAGACCAATGATTCCGAAGACGATTGTAACGAAGTGCCCGCACCAAAGCGTAGCGGAAGTGAAAGTGTCGCACCGTCCTCAAGCAAACGAGCAAAAAAATAAATTATAGGAACCGATTCTGATCAGTCCCGAAGGAACCGATTCTGATCAGACCCACGGAACCGGTTCTGTTAAACGATTTTGACTACCGATTATGATTACCGAAAGAACCGACTTTTTGTACTACTTAAACGATTATATATGCGAATTTTTTTTTCCACAAACGAGCAATTATTTCACAAACATAAGACTTAAAACATAACACATCAAACACTTCAAACATCACACATAAAACATAAGACATCAAACATAACTAAACAAACGCATCCACCAAACTACATATTAGAAGAACCGGATCCTTCACCCTTTTCTTCCTTTTTTGCCTTTGTCACCGGGCAATGTTTGTCGGTATGCTTCTTGAGGGTGGAGTTTGCCGCCGCCTTCATGAACTTACCACAATTCTTGCAACGAGCCATCTCATGGTTATCCGACATCAAACACAAATCAAAATTTTTCCAAATAGCGGGGTTACGCTTGGTTTCTAATTTCAAAACAACTCCTTCTTCCGATGCCATAGTGTTCTTCCGGGTTTGATTGTTTGAATGTAAATTGGAAATGTTTGAGAAAGAAGAGTGATGGAAGATGTAAATTGGAAATGTTTGAGAGTTTGATGAAAAAATCGATTTTTATATTTGAAAACCGGTTCTAACGGTACAAATTTAAAAAAAAAAACAGCTTTTCAGCCGGAACCGGTTACTAACAGTAGCCGTCAGTCGCTTTTTCTGAAATACGCAGTGGAACCGGTTCTGCACAGTACCCGTAACCGGTTCTGCACAGTACCCGGACCCGGTTCTATAGTACCCGAAACCGGTTCCACCGGTTCTAAAAAAAATGACGTGTACCCGGGTTATACCCGGACCCGGTTCCACTAACAACCCGGTTCCATTCACTTGTACCCATACCCGGTTCCGGGTTGGAACCGGTTCCGGGTTGGAACCGATTCCAGGTTTTAAAAATACCCGAAAATGCCCATCTCTACTATGAAGAGGCATGCCACTAAGCCTGAATACGTTGCCGTTAATCTCATTTGGGCCAAGGATTAGACATTCTAATCTCAGCAAGCCTTTTTTTTATCAGTCTCATATGGACTTATGATGGATCAACCACTTTTGTCTTGGATGAGTAATCTAATCTTTTTGGGGCATGTGGATTGTATGTTCATGACTTCATGGTTTCGTTAGAATAACATGGAAGCCTGAATGGCAGATGACTGGACTTAATAGACAAACTTAACGATCGCCAATGGAAAGAAGGAAATGTGTAAACAAATTTGAACATAAAAGACAAGTTCTGTTATTACCTCAGTTTAATGACAAAAAATTTGAACGAAAAGTGTAATTAACTCTAAAAAAATATAAAATAAGATTTTTTTTATATTTCTTGGAAAAATTAACACAAATTATGCAAAATAACATAAAATATAGAACTTAATACAAACTAAAAAGTCTACCCGCGCGTGGGGTGAATTTTTTTTTTACGATTTCATCTGTTACAAAGCGATGGCAATAAACACACAACAATACTTGATCAAAACAAACGATGAATTAAAATGAGCAACCAAATGCCAGTTCCAAATGCAGGTTGTAGACGACGAATGTGTTTTGGTCAAAACTGGGAACCAGAAACTAGGTATAAGAACCGTTACATTAGTAGTGGTTATGAACCAATGTCGGTTCCAAATGAACTTATCTCACTGGCTAAAGCTGCAATTCAAGATGCTCAAATCCATCTGGATGAACTTCCTTCAATGTGCCCGAATACCTGTTTAGCTGGTTTTTTTATCAATCCGATGGTCGACTTGGCCTTCATCAGGTTAGTTTTAAGTTCTAACTTGTACACACACCCCCTATGCATGTGTCTTAGCTTTTGACTTGTATACTTTATACACACTATTATAAAAAGGAAGTAAAATGATTCAAGTATAAGTTATATATCGTCGACTTAACTTGCCCAAGTAGTTTTGTTTCAACTAAAGGGTGGATTTGAAGTTTTTATTTGCCAAAATAGTTTTGCTAATTTACTAGAAACTTCAAGGTATGTTGTAACCTGAAATATTAACAATTCAGATTAACTTGTAAAATGTTGGACTATTTTTCACCTTAACATGATTTGTGAAGGGGTATGGTCCCAAATCTCGCACCAGACTTGAGCGCGAGTCATCATCACCCAGCATCATTGTCCCAATCGATGAATGACTTACCGCGGTTCGTGTGGGCACGCGCGAACCCGGTTTGCTTTCCCTCTCGGGGAAAGATGAGAAAATTAACTCACCTTGTATATGAAAATGACTGTTTTCGTCAACATACAAGGGGTGCGGTGATTACTACCATAGATGATAGTGGTTTACTACATTCACTTTCTATCAAACACGTTTCCATGTGATGTTCCTGTGCGGGCGCGCGCAGAGCGCTGATGGAAATGTTGGCACCTGTGCACAGTTTACCGCACATACCGATGCGGTGCAAAACCGCATCCTATTGTTATACAAGTGGAACTGTCACCTTGACTTCCGTGACAAACCAGCAAGTGATATGCCCGTGCACTGACAGCAGCGGTCAGCTGACCGCCCAATGCGCAACTGTCCAGCCCACATGCATAAAGCTGGTGAAAAGACTGACAACCCCAACGGCCCACGTGGCGGGTGTTCGTTCGTGTAACCGGTACAACAGGAGAGAGAGAGAGAAGAGAGAGAAAGGAAGTTTAGAGAGAAATTGAGATTGCAGAACTTTCTTTTCTTTTTATTATTAACTTTTCATTATTTATACAATAGTCCCTTAATATAAGTTGTTTTAAAAAAGTAGTCCCTAAAGAGGAGAAATGACAAGAATACCCTCATGTGCAAGGCACATGACCAGATTTAACCAAAAATTTTAACTGGATTTGGACTAAAGGACATAACGTGCAAGATTTTGGAACATTAGTGTCACACCCCAACCGATGACGAAAACATCGGGGTGAGGCACTGAGCGAAACAGATTGTCCAGGAGAAATTCATAACAACTAATTTACCAGATAATTACTATTATGTCTCATACCATAACTTATCTAAATAAAGCAGTTATTACAGACATAGATATCTCAAAGACAAATTATAGTTCCGACAACTCAAAATATTAATTGTTTGTTTCTAGACTCTTCCTAATCTTGATTCCACAAAAGATAGCAAGCATCCTAGCATCTCAAACACCTGTCACATACGTTAAAATAGAGTTCAATACACATAGTGTAAAGGTGAGCATACAAGTTTAATAGTATAGATAGATAGCGAAACCGTTTACGCATAATCAACATGTAACATGTAGCAAAGTGAAGCTAGTAAGTTATCGAGAATGAAATATGCAGAGACGTGACTGCGAGTTGTAGAATGCGCAACACATATCACCACCGTGACACATGAAGCAATACCCTTAGCAACCCCCGTCCACGACATGTGCTGAGTCCAAACTATAGTACTATCGTTGCTAAGGTGTCAGACAACAATCAATGTATTAACATAACATACAAGCATTAATCGAGTAACAAATATAACATGCAGTAACGGTTAGCGTATAAAAGTGTTTGCATTGTGTGTCGATTGTGATTTGAATTAAGTAACGTATGTAACACCCAAAAGTGCGTAAAGCAAAAAGGGATCGAGTATACTCATAGATTGTGTTTAGTAAATAAACACTCTCTTAGATTGAAGGGAGCGCTGAGTGATTAGCCTGAACAGTTAACGATAGCATAAGCGATGAACGGTGTGTTAAACGGTGCGAGTGGGTAAGGAGTGACGGGGGGTCATCCGATTGGATGACAATCCGGACGGATGGTCATCCGGTCAGATGGCCATTCGGTCGGATTGTCATTCGCTTGGGGAGGATATGTTTGTGTATGATGGCTTTGAAGTTTTTGTTGTAGCATTTTAAGATGAGAGAAGTATCTCTACCTTTCAGGTCGTCCGGTCGAACGGTCGTCCGGTCGGATGGCCGTTCGCTCGGATGGCGATCCGTTCAAACACCCGATGAAAATGGTGCTTCAATTAAGATTTTTTAACTTCTGATTAACAATAATCTAGACTTGTATCCTCGTTCTCAAAAAGGTTTGTATTTTAGAAAAAGAGTTAACTGCCATTTTCGTCCCTGTGGTTTGGTCACTTTGGCCATTTCAGTCCATTTTTCAAAAATGCGCCATTTTCCTCCCCGACATTCTGGAAAGGTGCCATTTAAGTCCAAAAATGATAACCCAGTTAAGTCAGTTTGTAAATAAGGACTGATTGTGTAAATTTGTTAACATAAAGGACCATTTAAGTAAAATGTATAAATATTTATATAATTATAAAATCTATAATATATAAACACACAAATCACTGCTCTCTCTCTCTACTCTCTCTCTAAACCACCACCACCATCACCTTCACCTCCACCGCCGGTCAACCACCGCTACTGAACACCACCGCCGTCATCATCCTCCGCCGTCATCATCAACCACCATCCCAAAAACACCACCGCCGTCATCATCCTCCTCTCCTCATCATCAACCACCATCCTAAAACACCGCCGCCGTCATCATCCTCCGCCATCATCATCAACCACCATCCCAAAAACACCACCGCCATCATCATCGCCACTCTCTCTCTTTCTACTCCCTCTCTCTCTAAACCACCACCACCACCACCATCACCATCACCTTCACCTCCACCACCACCACCATCACCTTCACCGCCGCCACACCAGACCTCCGCCGCCACCAACTGAATCGGCAACGCCGATGACGGAGAAGGTTACGGCGGCAGATGATGACCAGCAGCAGAAGCCCTAACGTTCGCCTCTGTTTCAGGTAGTTGAACTCTCCGATCACCATTCTGCTCAGATCCGTATGATTAAACAAGCCCTAACGTTCGCCTCTGTTTCAGGTAGTTATCAGTTGATTTATTCTATGTTTGTTATCGGTTGTTATAAGATTTGTAATTGTTAATTAGGTTTTTGAGAATTAAGTTTGACTTATAGCTGATCACCTCTGCAAGTCTCGCCGGAAAAACCATCACCGGAGCTTAGTCGAGCCGCCATTCCAAACGATACCGGATCGGTTTTACTTGTTAAATCAGTATGTTATTACTTATATTATGTTTCTGCAAGTTTAATTACATTATAATCATGTTTTGAATCGAAATCGGATCGGGTTTGACTTTCGTTGACTGTTTTGGGGAAGACGATGAACAGTAACATGTTCAAATATTTGAATTTTCATTGACTGTTTTGATGGTGGTGGTGATTGCAGACCATTCATTTCCATCTCCGTATTCTCCGATTCACTCCCACCGGCGACCAAACCTGCAACTATCATCATCTTCCATTTATCTTCTTCATCATCGTTGAACCACCCTGTTCACCGTGACATCCTCTTCTCCGATCAAACTACATCTCCAGCATAGAGAGAGAGAGTAGAGAGAGAGTGGTGGCAGTGGCTGTGGTGGCGGTGGTGGCTGTGGTGGCGGTGGTGGTGGTGGCAGTGGAGTGGTGGTGGTGGCAGGGCTAGTGGTGGTGGTGTTACAAATTTACACAATCAGTCCTTTATGTTACAAATTTACACAATCAGTCCTTATTTACAAACTGACTTAACTGGGTTATGATTTTTGGACTGAAATGGCACCTTTCCAGAACGTCAGGGAGGAAAATGGCGCATTTTTGAAAAATGGACTGAAATGGCCAAAGTGACCAAACCACAGGGACGAAAATGGCAGTTAACTCTTAGAAAAAAGAAAAAACTTAATTCCGTTATGCTTTCTAAACGGCGGAGTATGAGTTTGGATTACAATCCAATTTGCCAAAATAAAAAGGCAGGCCCATTAGGTGGTCAGGGGATGAATATAATACGTGGCGGCTGTTGTTAATTAAACAACCATGCATACCCTGCTTCTTCTCCAGAAATCAAATCGTAACGTAACGATGAGCTTGTGCAGACCCATGGTATCCACATCTTTTTGGGTGAGCGATTCTCTTCGTCTTATAAATTTATTATTATTATTCTTTCATACAATTTTTGTTTTGCTGAAGCTTTGGTCTGTAATCATCATCGCTGACTGATATGTTTATATGAGTTAAAAGAAAAAATTAGGGCTCCAACATGACCAAATCAGTCTGTATTTGATACGAACAACTACACTGTTGCGTTGTCAAATGTGGACTGACTTTTCTATTTGTCTGTGGCCGGTCAAGTTTGTTTTGTTCATATGTTTGTTTTATATATTTTCGTTGCTATGTACGGGAGTAGTGGGTAATTAGTTATTTCAACTTTGTCTCTCGATCGATCAGTAGAATGAGAAATTGTTGAAATTTGTCCAAGTAGAAAAAGGGGTTGCGGTGCCCGTCTACCTTTTGTTTTGATGTAGTTTTTTGGTGAAATATTAAATTAAAAACTCATTTGCAGGTAAAACCCACGCAGGCGGACCGCAGCTCCCATCCTCCATCGTTTCTCACACTCAACCACCCCCCTCCATCGTTTCAATCAATCGGAATTAAGGTAAACTTTCTATGAACGTAAATTCAACTTTGCTTTTAAGTATTTGGTTTCTAGTGGTGATCAAGTTAAGATATTTTCTGCATTTTAAATAGATTTTTGTGCTTGCTCGTACACAATGACAACGCAGTAACCTCCTGACCTATAAATCTTTATACAAGACATCAATCAAGTTCTGTGCATCACATCTGTAAACCATTTTGTCTGAAATGTCACTTTTGCAACACCAGCTTCTTGTTTGATTTCTGATGTAAAAACATTTTTGTTCAAAATGGTCTTGAAACCAAACTTTAAAAAAAAAGTTGTTGAGACAACAAACCTGTCGACTTACAATTTTCAGATATAAACCCACCATCCCGCCCTCAATTGGGTTTATGAATTTATCGTTCCTTGAATCTACGGCTACCCATTAGAGATAAATGACATTCATAATCAAGAACATTGTATATACATGCAGGATGCATTCCATGGTTCTTTATTGAGGGAGTGTCACTGCATTCCTTCAAATTGGCCTACTGAAACAGTACCATATAGTTTATTGGGGGATTGGCGGATTATCAAACAGCCACCAGGTGAAAGGACCCCGAGCAAACTTTCAACTTATGAAATACTTGGACCCGGAATGATTATCTTGAAGAATTACGTCAGCCTCACGGACCAGGTGTATATGTATCTATCAATATTATGAATATGCTGTAGTAGATTTTGAACTACAACTACTATATCTTTCCTTTTTTTTTTTTTTTTTGCTTTTTGGAAGGACATTTCTCTCTAAAAAAATACTCTTGTTTGCAAATTACAAACTTAAATTGTGATTCCGGAACAATGCTTTTCCATAAATCAATATTTTGACTCGAATCTAATCTATTAGGTTGATATAGTGAACATATGTGAAAAGTGGGCCGCAGGTCCTGGGGGGTTTTACATGTACAAAAGTGATGAAGATCGTCGACGACAAATGTGTTTTGGTCGAAACTGGGAGCCGGAAACAGGGTATAGGAACTGTTACAGAAGTAATGGTTTTAAACCACCACCGGTTCCACATGAATTTATCTCATTGGCTGAAGCTGCAATTAAAGATGCTCAACTCTATCTGGATGATCTTCCTTCAATGTACCCCGATACTTGTTTAGTCAGTTTCTATAAAACCAATGGTCGACTTGGCCTTCATCAGGTTAATTTTCCTATTAACTCATTGATTTTCATTACTATTTTATTTCAGAAGTTAATTTGTTACGTAATTTTGTGGGTCATGTGAACTATATTATTATGGAAATGATAATAGACTATCAACCCTTGTTTAACTAAAGTTATTTGATACATAGTTTATATAATGTAATGCTAATAGACCCGTTCGTGTAAATAGAGAGTTAATTATTGAGTGTTTTTGTTGAATATAGGATTGTGATGAGAGCTCAGATTCTCTAAGAAGAGGATTGCCTGTGGTTTCCATCTCCATTGGCACTACTGCAATATTTGTGTATCGCCGTACTGAACATAAAAGAAAGCTGAAAGATGTTTGGTTGGATTCAGGTGATGTATTGATATTTGGTGGCAAGTCTAGACATATTTATCACGGGGTGGAGCACGTCGGTTGCAACACATTTTCTGATGATTTATATCTAGAAAGCAAGATGAGGTTGGGCCGTCTATCCCTTACTCTACGGCAATTCTGATCTTGTTTGAGTTTTATCATGCCATGTTTCGTGTTTGTCATAAAGTAACTAGTGTGTTGAGCCTGGACTTTTGTTTATGTTATTTGAGTCAACTTTAAATTATAATTCCTCTTAATATATAGGTAATTTGGAGCTACGGGGAGAGTATTTGAATAAGGGTGGGGCTATTGATACACCCTTATTAGGCTATTTTGACACCCTTCATCTTCACGGCTCATATAGATGAAGGGTGTCAACATTCTCATTCACCTATACGAGCCTTATACTTCTATACAAGGCGTCTAGGGGAATGTGAATGTTTTTTTTTTGTCTGCCTGTTATAGGATTCGTATAACAGGATACGAGTTGCATAGGTTGTTATACAATCGTATGGTGATTTTTTTTTATGCAAGATTTAGATGTAAATGTGTAAAGTTATACGATCGCATACATCTATACGACCTGTATGGGTTATTTATATAATATTTTTTGTTTTGGCTGTAAGTTATTAAGGCGAATAACAATTCCGACGCTAGGATCTTTTTGACTAGATCTAAGAGTAAGTTACTCGCCGTAATAAAGTCTGAAATGGGAGTTTTACAGGCCTGAAGGCGTTTCTCCAACTGCATATCTATCACCTCGCTATAGTGTTAAAATTTTTAAAAATAATTTAGTAATAAAGTAACTTAAGGTAATATATAATAGCACACGTAATTATAGGAATGATTGTTAGCATATAATTGTAATTATCTTGTATCCATAATTATCCCTATACCTTGTATTATATATTTGGGAGATAATCAATGAAAAGGGACACGGTCCATATTCCTTTATGGTATCAAGAGACCAGGCTCTCTTCTAACCCTACTGCCGCCATCCCTCTTCTCCTTCTTTTGTTCGACAGCCCCATCTCTTCTTGTTCCTCATGGCTGGCGATGACCAACCCCTCACCACCACAAACACCTCTCCCATTACCATCAAATCTGAAATCCACCCTGCCACCACTGTCACAAATATTAAAACCATTATCCCCTTCGTTCTTGAGATTGAATCCAGCCAATACTCTTCTTGGGCAACCCTCTTTACCCTTCACTGTCGCGCACATCTGGTTGAAGACCACCTTAAGGCCAAACCCGAAACTACCACAGCCGAATCCTCCTTCGAAACCGCCACATGGAACCGCTTGGACGCCATTGTTTTACAATGGCTCTACAGTACGATTTCTAATGACCTCCTCCACACCATCATCGACAAAACTTCAACCGCACACGATGCATGGGTGGCCATCGAGGAATTATTTCATGATAATAAGGCCTCGAGAGCCATCTACCTCATGCAAAAATTTTCAAACACCAGGTTAGATGGTTTTCCCAATATCTCAGCCTATTGCCAAGCCCTTAAAACCTTAGCCGATCAACTAGCTAATGTCGATGCTCCGGTCACCGGTGAGCGGTTGGTTCTCCAACTTATCGCCGGTCTTAATGATCAATACGAAGGCATTGGCACTATCCTCACCCAACAACGACCTTTGCCATCCTTCTACAACGCCCGTTCACAACTTATCCAGGTTGAAACCCGTAAAAACGAACAAGCCTTGTTAGCCTCCAAGACCGCCTCGACCGCTCTAACCGCTCAAACCACCCGCTCCACCAACTCCGACTATTCCCGTGCTCCATCCGAGCCCACTCGTGGCCGAGGCCGCTCAGGCCGCCGAGGCCGAGGCCGGGGTTCCTTTGGTCGCGGTCGATACAACCAGGCTCCCTATTACCCGAACCAACCATATAACCCATGGCAGTCTTATTGGCCCACTCCAAACTACAACCCATCGGCCCAATACCCAGCTTACAATCCATCCGCCCAGCCACCTTATTGGCCTGCCCCACCATGCCCATACCCATCCACCAACCGGCCCTCCCACCCGACTGATCCAGCACAGCAGCCCGGCCTTCTAGGCCCACGTCCACATCAAGCCCACCTTGCTTACAGCCCAACTGACATTGAACATGCTCTCTATACTATGTCTCTGCAGCAACCGGATTTGACTAAGTACATGGACACGGGCGCTACATCCAACATGTCTAACGAACAAGGTGACTTTCATACTTTTTCTAATTCGTGCATTTCTAATAATATTCTTGTAGGTAATGGCGACACCATACCGGTTCTTGGCCAAGGCACCAAATACCTACCCAAACCCTTCCCACCCTTTATACTTAAAAATGTGCTTTATTCTCCCAAACTTGTTAAAAATCTTATTTCTGTCCGTCGATTCACTACGGACAACTCCGTTTCTGTGGAATTTGACCCGTTTGGTTTTCTTGTGAAGGATCTCAAGACCAAGACCCCTCTTCTTCGGTGCAACAGCAGCGGTGATCTCTACCCTCTGGTGCTCGGGTCATCCACCACTCAACCTACTGCTCTTGCTGCAATTTCCTCACAACTCTGGCATCACCGGCTTGGTCACCCAGGACGGCCTTCTTTGACTACATTAAAAACTTCTAGTTCAATTTCTTTTGATAAATTTCAGAATAATGTATGCCAGTCTTGTATTTTTGGTAAAAGTGTTCGTTTACCATTTTTTCCTTCCAATAATATAACTATTAAACCTTTTGATATTGTTCATAGCGATGTTTGGACCTCCCCAATCATCAGCTCATCTGGCCATAAATATTATGTGTTATTTTTGGATGACTTCACTAATTTTTTGTGGACTTACCCAATAACAAATAAATCTAACGTCTTCCCTTCTTTCTCTCACTTCGCCTCTATAATTAAAACCCAGTTTGAAACCACCATTAAAACCTTTCAATGTGATAATGGCCGTGAATATGTCAATACAATGTTTCAAAATTTTTTCACTACAAATGGAATTCTTTACCGCCTCTCTTGCCCCTATACCTCCTCTCAAAACGGTAAGGCCGAACGCAAAATTCGCACCATAAATAATATGGTTCGGACCTTGCTTGCCCACGCTCACCTTCCCACCCATCTCTGGCACTTTGCCCTCGAAACTGCCACATATTTACTAAATATCCTACCCTCCAAACAAACCCGGAACAACACCCCCACCGAACTTTTATATCACACTACACCCACTTATGATCATCTCCGCGTGTTCGGGTGCCTTTGCTACCCGCTCACACCCTCTACCACCATCCATAAACTCGAACACCGCTCACAACCTTGCGTGTTCCTTGGATACCCGCCCACCCATCGCGGATATCGCTGTTTGGACCTCTCTACAAACCAAATATTTCTCTCCCGCCATGTTGCGTTTGATGAAACAACATTTCCGTTTCACCAAGCCATCGGGCCTGCCCCTACCTATGACTTTCTAACCGATGCCTTTCCTTACCACTTAAGCCCTCATATCACCACTACTAGTCCACTACTTAATCCTTGTCCACCTTCAGCCGGCCCAACTTCAGTTTATAGTGGCCCAACCTCCTCAAACCCATCTACCAGCCCGCCACCTACCCCTTTGGTCCAACCGGCCCAACCGACACCATCTCCCCAGCCCACTGCCTCCACGGCTCACCCAGCTACACCTAGCCCACTTGCTACTCAACCGATCTCATCACCCCCTGCCACCTTAACCACTCACCCGAATCCCCCACCCACCACTCAACCCACCCGCACCATTCATACCCGCTCCATGAGCGGGATACACAAACCCAAGTTACCCTTCAACTTACATGCCACAACTCAACCCAAGCCCGTCCGACCCATTCCCAAAAACCCTTCCGATGCCTTACGAGACCCGGTATGGTACTCCGCCATGTCTACAGAATATAATGCATTGATTAGAAACGGTACATGGGAGTTAGTACCACGTTCACCCGACATGAATATCGTACGGAGCATGTGGTTGTTTAAGCATAAATACAGGTCCGACGGTACATTGGAACGCTATAAAGCAAGATTAGTATGTGACGGTCGGTCGCAACAGGTGGGTATTGATTGTGGGGAGACGTTCAGCCCGGTGGTTAAGCCCGCGACTATCCGGACTGTTCTATCACTGGCTTTGTCAAAGGGTTGGGCGGTTCATCAACTGGACGTGACGAATGCGTTTTTACACGGAAACCTACACGAGACCGTTTACATGCATCAACCTATGGGTTTCCGTGATAAAAACTTTCCTGATTATGTTTGCCTCTTGCGCAAATCTTTATATGGCCTGAAGCAGGCCCCACGGGCATGGTACCAACGCTTCACAGATTATGTTCTCACCATGGGTTTTCGTCACAGCAGGTGCGATGCGTCCTTGTTCACTTACACACAGGGGCATGACACTGCATATCTATTATTATACGTTGATGACATTCTTCTTGTCACCTCGTCTGACGCTCTTCGTCACCGTCTTCTGGCCAGCCTTGCAGCTGAATTTGCCATGAAAGACCTCGGTCCTCTCAGCTATTTTTTGGGCATCTCGGTCTCTCGGAATGCAAACACTATGTTCTTGTCTCAGAAGTCCTATGCCACTGACATTATTACACGTGCCGGGATGCAGTCTTGCAATCCGGTTTCTACTCCGGTCGACACACACGCGAAGCTCAGTACTACATCCAGCGACCCTTTTCATGATCCCACTTTATACCGCAGTCTAGCTGGGGCACTGCAGTATCTCACTTTCACAAGGCCTGACATCACTTATGCGGTTCAGCAGATTTGCATGCATATGCATGCCCCTTGTGTAGATCACTGGAATGCACTTAAGAGGATCATACGGTATATTCAGGGCACCTCTTCCTTCGGCCTCACTCTCGGTCCGACTACCGCTACTTCCTTAGTAGCCTATACAGATGCTGATTGGGCCGGGTGCCCGGACACTCGGCGTTCTACTAGCGGCTACTGTGTCTACTTCGGTGATAATTTGATCTCCTGGTCCTCCAAACGCCAGGCGACTGTTTCTCGTTCCAGTGCCGAAGCTGAATATCGTGGAGTCGCAAATGTGGTTGCGGAAATTTGTTGGCTCCGAAATCTGCTTCTTGAGCTCTCTCTGCCTCTCACGAGAGCTACCATGGTTTATTGTGACAACGTTAGTGCCATTTATCTATCTGGCAACCCAGTTCAGCATCAACGCACCAAACACATCGAGTTGGATATACATTTTGTGCGTGAACAGGTTCAGCGAGGTAATGTCAGAATTTTTCATGTGCCCTCTCGCTATCAGATTGCGGATATTTTCACTAAAGGTTTGCCGCGGATTTTATTTGAAGACTTTCGTGCCAGTCTCAGCATACGGTCACCTCCCGCTTCGACTGCGGGGGTGTAATAGCACACGTAATTATAGGAATGATTGTTAGCATATAATTGTAATTATCTTGTATCCATAATTATCCCTATACCTTGTATTATATATTTGGGAGATAATCAATGAAAAGGGACACGGTCCATATTCCTTTAATATATTTAATTGTTATTACAATACACATTAAACGATGGTGACACAAGTAAACATTCAAACGACTATAACTTACCTAATCATAAAAAGAAGATAAATACACCCATAACACTTGCCATCACCGGCCAACCCTTTAATGTTCTGAACTAGATATACCCCTCCCACCTTATTTCTGTCCGTCGATTCACTACGGACAACTCCGTTTCTGTGGAATTTGACCCGTTTGGTTTTCTTGTGAAGGATCTCAAGACCAAGACCCCTCTTCTTCGGTGCAACAGCAGCGGTGATCTCTACCCTCTGGTGCTCGGGTCATCCACCACTCAACCTACTGCTCTTGCTGCAATTTCCTCACAACTCTGGCATCACCGGCTTGGTCACCCAGGACGGCCTTCTTTGACTACATTAAAAACTTCTAGTTCAATTTCTTTTGATAAATTTCAGAATAATGTATGCCAGTCTTGTATTTTTGGTAAAAGTGTTCGTTTACCATTTTTTCCTTCCAATAATATAACTATTAAACCTTTTGATATTGTTCATAGCGATGTTTGGACCTCCCCAATCATCAGCTCATCTGGCCATAAATATTATGTGTTATTTTTGGATGACTTCACTAATTTTTTGTGGACTTACCCAATAACAAATAAATCTAACGTCTTCCCTTCTTTCTCTCACTTCGCCTCTATAATTAAAACCCAGTTTGAAACCACCATTAAAACCTTTCAATGTGATAATGGCCGTGAATATGTCAATACAATGTTTCAAAATTTTTTCACTACAAATGGAATTCTTTACCGCCTCTCTTGCCCCTATACCTCCTCTCAAAACGGTAAGGCCGAACGCAAAATTCGCACCATAAATAATATGGTTCGGACCTTGCTTGCCCACGCTCACCTTCCCACCCATCTCTGGCACTTTGCCCTCGAAACTGCCACATATTTACTAAATATCCTACCCTCCAAACAAACCCGGAACAACACCCCCACCGAACTTTTATATCACACTACACCCACTTATGATCATCTCCGCGTGTTCGGGTGCCTTTGCTACCCGCTCACACCCTCTACCACCATCCATAAACTCGAACACCGCTCACAACCTTGCGTGTTCCTTGGATACCCGCCCACCCATCGCGGATATCGCTGTTTGGACCTCTCTACAAACCAAATATTTCTCTCCCGCCATGTTGCGTTTGATGAAACAACATTTCCGTTTCACCAAGCCATCGGGCCTGCCCCTACCTATGACTTTCTAACCGATGCCTTTCCTTACCACTTAAGCCCTCATATCACCACTACTAGTCCACTACTTAATCCTTGTCCACCTTCAGCCGGCCCAACTTCAGTTTATAGTGGCCCAACCTCCTCAAACCCATCTACCAGCCCGCCACCTACCCCTTTGGTCCAACCGGCCCAACCGACACCATCTCCCCAGCCCACTGCCTCCACGGCTCACCCAGCTACACCTAGCCCACTTGCTACTCAACCGATCTCATCACCCCCTGCCACCTTAACCACTCACCCGAATCCCCCACCCACCACTCAACCCACCCGCACCATTCATACCCGCTCCATGAGCGGGATACACAAACCCAAGTTACCCTTCAACTTACATGCCACAACTCAACCCAAGCTCGTCCGACCCATTCCCAAAAACCCTTCCGATGCCTTACGAGACCCGGTATGGTACTCCGCCATGTCTACAGAATATAATGCATTGATTAGAAACGGTACATGGGAGTTAGTACCACGTTCACCCGACATGAATATCGTACGGAGCATGTGGTTGTTTAAGCATAAATACAGGTCCGACGGTACATTGGAACGCTATAAAGCAAGATTAGTATGTGACGGTCGGTCGCAACAGGTGGGTATTGATTGTGGGGAGACGTTCAGCCCGGTGGTTAAGCCCGCGACTATCCGGACTGTTCTATCACTGGCTTTGTCAAAGGGTTGGGCGGTTCATCAACTGGACGTGACGAATGCGTTTTTACACGGAAACCTACACGAGACCGTTTACATGCATCAACCTATGGGTTTCCGTGATAAAAACTTTCCTGATTATGTTTGCCTCTTGCGCAAATCTTTATATGGCCTGAAGCAGGCCCCACGGGCATGGTACCAACGCTTCACAGATTATGTTCTCACCATGGGTTTTCGTCACAGCAGGTGCGATGCGTCCTTGTTCACTTACACACAGGGGCATGACACTGCATATCTATTATTATACGTTGATGACATTCTTCTTGTCACCTCGTCTGACGCTCTTCGTCACCGTCTTCTGGCCAGCCTTGCAGCTGAATTTGCCATGAAAGACCTCGGTCCTCTCAGCTATTTTTTGGGCATCTCGGTCTCTCGGAATGCAAACACTATGTTCTTGTCTCAGAAGTCCTATGCCACTGACATTATTACACGTGCCGGGATGCAGTCTTGCAATCCGGTTTCTACTCCGGTCGACACACACGCGAAGCTCAGTACTACATCCAGCGACCCTTTTCATGATCCCACTTTATACCGCAGTCTAGCTGGGGCACTGCAGTATCTCACTTTCACAAGGCCTGACATCACTTATGCGGTTCAGCAGATTTGCATGCATATGCATGCCCCTTGTGTAGATCACTGGAATGCACTTAAGAGGATCATACGGTATATTCAGGGCACCTCTTCCTTCGGCCTCACTCTCGGTCCGACTACCGCTACTTCCTTAGTAGCCTATACAGATGCTGATTGGGCCGGGTGCCCGGACACTCGGCGTTCTACTAGCGGCTACTGTGTCTACTTCGGTGATAATTTGATCTCCTGGTCCTCCAAACGCCAGGCGACTGTTTCTCGTTCCAGTGCCGAAGCTGAATATCGTGGAGTCGCAAATGTGGTTGCGGAAATTTGTTGGCTCCGAAATCTGCTTCTTGAGCTCTCTCTGCCTCTCACGAGAGCTACCATGGTTTATTGTGACAACGTTAGTGCCATTTATCTATCTGGCAACCCAGTTCAGCATCAACGCACCAAACACATCGAGTTGGATATACATTTTGTGCGTGAACAGGTTCAGCGAGGTAATGTCAGAATTTTTCATGTGCCCTCTCGCTATCAGATTGCGGATATTTTCACTAAAGGTTTGCCGCGGATTTTATTTGAAGACTTTCGTGCCAGTCTCAGCATACGGTCACCTCCCGCTTCGACTGCGGGGGTGTAATAGCACACGTAATTATAGGAATGATTGTTAGCATATAATTGTAATTATCTTGTATCCATAATTATCCCTATACCTTGTATTATATATTTGGGAGATAATCAATGAAAAGGGACACGGTCCATATTCCTTTAATATATTTAATTGTTATTACAATACACATTAAACGATGGTGACACAAGTAAACATTCAAACGACTATAACTTACCTAATCATAAAAAGAAGATAAATACACCCATAACACTTGCCATCACCGGCCAACCCTTTAATGTTCTGAACTAGATATACCCCTCCCACCTTTATTTTTTCGGTTTTCGAAACGATAACCTTCCACACACCACTTAAGCTTTTATTTACCGGAACCGGGTATCGCCAAATGCATTTAGCAAGCAGAGCCTTATTGATCTCTTTAAGATTAGACGAGCTAAGACCCCCATATTTGATAGGTGCCGTAACGCTCTTCCATACGACCCGATGGAGCTTTTTTAACGTCACATTTCCACCCCAAAGAAACCCCTTAATAATCGCCTCCAACTCATTTAGGACAACCATCAGAGCTTTGAAAAGGGATAAATAATAATTAGGTATGCTTTCTAGAATCGATTTAATGAGTGTAACACGCCCCCCGATCGATAAAGTCGACGCCTTCCACAAAGCAAGGCGAGTTTCGAAGATATCAAAAACAAACTTCCAATTATTAATCCTAGACATTTTAGCTCCCACTAACATTCCCAAATGAATAAACGGGATTTCGCCCATCATGCAATTCAATTTCGAGGCCATTTCGCTCACCTCACTAGTCCCCGTAACTGTATAAGTAAGATTTTATCATGTTTATTCTAAGACCCGAGCAGAGATAAAAGCATCTAAGCAGTAACGCCACATTTTTAATATTAGAAGCTCTTCATTCCCCCATCATAACACGGTTGTCTGTGTAAAGAAGGTGTGTAAGAGTCGGACCTTCATTAGGGAGCTTGACACCCCTAAGAGCCTCCACCCTACTCGCTTTCCTTATCATACTTGAAAACGCCTCCATCACAATAAGAAAAACAAAGGGTGTGATCGGGTCTCCTTGCCTCATTCCTTTGTGGCACGAGAACTAGAACGTAGTAAAGCCATTGACAAGAACCGAAGATCTAGCCGTTGAGAGAATTCCATGGATCCATCTACACCATTTATTCGGGAAACCCAATTGGTCCATAACCGACGAAACGAAATTCTAGTTAACATTATTGTACGCTTTACCAAAATCAATTTTGAATAGAAAAGCATTACTACCCCTTTTTTTTACCCATAAGATGACCTCATTCAAGATAAGAGTACCATCTAAAAACAACCGATCTTTAATGAAAGCTGTTCGATTTACCGAATTCACTGACCCGGTCACTTTCTTTAATCTATTAGACAACACTTTCGACACCACTTTGTTCAGGATACTGGTTAAGTTAATAAGGTGATAATCTCCAAAACCACCCGGCTCTTTAATCTTTGGGAGAAGCGTAATAAACGAGGATGTGCAACCCCTAGAAAAAGTTCCAGATTCAAAAAAACATTTAATTTTTTTTTCGAAATCATCTTCAAAGAATCTCCAAAAACGCTTAAAGAACTGCATATTAAACCCATCTGGGCCCGGAGCCCTCTCACTGCCACATTCGAAAATCGCAGTCTTGATCTCCTCCTTCGAAAATTCACCAATCAGACCATTCGCTTCCTCTTCCGATAATTTTTTCTCGAACGAACACTCGAGATTCGGTCGTACTAGAGAGTCTTCACAATTTTTTTTCCAGAAAAAATTGAAGACAACTTTTTTTTATTTTTTTTCGGTTTAGAAATCCAACTGTTCTCAACCATCAGATCGGGGATAACATTAGACGCCTTCCTTTTATTGACCAACCCATGGAAATATGCCGTATTATCGTTACCCTCCATAGCCCACTTAGATCTAGCCCTTTGCTTCAAATCTTTAAGAGTAAACTGCAATTTTACCCCATGGGGTTTGGGGTGATTGGCATGTCTACCCCCCCCCCTAAGGAAATAAATGCAATTTTACCCCCCAACGTTTGCTCTTATGTCGCAACTTTACCCCCCGACGTTAATTTGGCTAACTGGTCTGTTAGATTTAATATGAAATAACTATTTTACCCTTTTATTTTACCCCCAACATTCCTGTTATGTTGCATAATTACCCCGCATAGGTAAATCACTAAAATGGCCTTTCTTATTCCCCCCCTATACTTTCTGTTAAGAAGCAATTTTACCCCTGGGACATCCAAATCCCTTCCCGCCACCACCCAGACTCAATTCATTTGCAGCATATTGAATAACTTAATAATCGAAACCAATTAATAACTTATGATGCATATTGATGCAATTAATAACCCCTGCTCCTAATCAACCCATTGATTCAATTCATTGCTCACATATTGAATCAATTCATTTGCAACAACTGTATACACATTTTAGCATCAGTATACACATTCAAGCAACTGTATACAACACATGATTCAATTCAATTCATTCAAGCATCAGTATACACATTCAAGCAACTGTATACACATTGCTCACATATTGATTCAATTCATTTTAGTCTATCTGTAATCAAATGCACATGAAAGGCACATACAGCAACTGTATACACATTTTAGCATCAGTATACACATTCAATTCATTGCTCACATATTGATTCAATTCATTTTAGTCTATCTGTAATGCAAATGCACATGAAAGGCACATACAGCAACTGTATACACATTTTAGCATCAGTATACACATTTAATTCATTGCTCACATATTGATTCAATTCATTTGAGTCTATTTGTAATGCAAATGCACATGAAAGGCACATATCTGACCCAAACTGTCATTTTAGCATCAGTATCCATTGTGGACTTATGCCCGAACTGTCATCTGCATGTTATGCCCCAACTGTAATGCAAATGCACATGAAAGGCATCTGAAAGGCACATACCTGACCCAAACTGTCTGTTGATCAATCTGATTAACTGGACTTATGCCACTAGCATCTGTATGATCATATGGCTAGACAACAGATTAAATGAGTGAAAAATGGGTCAGTGTGTGTTATTTACATGTGCACAACAAATTAAATAAGTGAAAATGTCAACATAAACAATGAGAGTGTTGCCCGTTTTGATCAATCTGCTGATCAAGCTACCAACATTGACCTAGATTAGCTAAGTACTTGGTGACAAAAGCTAACAACATACCCAAAATCATCATTTTACACAAAATGCATAAAGGGTTCCAACAACACTGCATAAAGGTAACCAAGCTAACAACATACCCAAATTCATCATCATCATTTTAGTCAAAAGCTAAATAAGTTAAGTTTACCTACATAGTACACAAAAGCTTCGATTAAGTTAAGTTAACCTATATATTACACAAAAGCTAAATAACTACTAGAGTAAACATCCGCTCAACTCTCCAGTGGATAATGGAAGTTGAGGACAGGCCTCCCAAACACAGAGACCACCAGGTGGACCACCAATGATGAGCTTGATAAGCTCATCATCAGGTCAACTGTAAAAAAAACCAACAGTGAACCAAATCAGACCCTAACCCAGTTTATAACATGATAATGACTAAATCTGACCCTGATTAACTAACATTGGCCGATTATACATGCGGTGTGGCAGATGAGATAGCGGATTAGCCAACAAACAACCGACATTTTGTAGAGAAGACTGATCGGAGGAGATAGCGGAGGAGTTGTTGTCGCCAGAGGAGAAGACTGATCGGAGGAGAATCCTGATTGCCGGAGAATCACTGATCGGAGGATAAGCCTGTCGCCGAAGAAGGTGATCACAGGTTGAAGGACGATGGTGGGAAAGTGGGGGTAATTCTGCTTTGTTATGTTACTTATAGGGGTGTTGTAGAGAAGAAGCGTCACATTAATAGCAAAATGACATATTTACCCTTTGACCATCAGCTTCTTATGTTGACTTTAAGCCAAATTAAGACCGGTGGGTAAAGTTGCGACATAAGAGTAAACGTTGGGGGGTAAAATTGCATTTATTTCCTTAGGGGGGTAGACATGCCAATCACCCCAAACCCCAGGGGGTAAAATTATAGTTTACTCAATCTTTAATTTTATTGTCTTCAATATCTAACAACCTTTTCTTGTTTTCCAAACGAACCCATTCCTCTTCATCAGTTAGTTCTTTATCTTCCATAACCGCCTCTAAGACCTCAAACTTTCCTCCTCTTCCACTTCTTTAACTCTCAGATCATCCCTCCACACTTTAATTTTAGTACTAAAAAATTTTAACTTCTTAATAAAAGCTTGGCCAGGAGGACTTATCGACGTATATTCAGAGAGGGCAGACACCACAATCTGCTCGAAATCCTGCCTATCCATCCACGAACTAAAAATCTGAATGGTTTCTAACCAAAATTCAAATTTTAGACCACTAGCAGGAGCGGACTATGATCCGAATGACCCCGAAGAAGGGCCTTCAGAAACGTCTCCGGCCACAGGTTTTGGAAAGCCTTGCACGTGAGAATCATGTCTATCTTGCTGAATTTTCCCCCCCCTTTCCCCTTCAACCATATACGTAAATTTGCTCCCTTTCATATCAAAATTACACAGGTCCTCCTCATAAATAAACCTATTAAATTCTCTCACACATTGCGACTTAAACTTAGAGTTTTTCATTCTTCAGAACTTCTAATGTAACACCTCGTAAAATCGTACCCAATAAAATAAAGACACGTGTCATGTAAAACAAACGTGTCAGGAACCCGGATCAAATAAAGATGTATGGTAGGATTTAAAAAGGGCGTCATGTTGTTAAAATACCTCTGAACGACCCAAGGGCGACTTGTTATTAAAACACCTCTGAGCGACCCAAATCGTAAATCCCAAGATCCTTAAATCGTTCTGATAAACATCTGATATATTAGCCGGATTGTTTCTAGATAAATAAAATTCCATTTTATATGGAAAATAGGATTCTATAAATTGGTTGCTACAACCTTTGGTAAATAAATTTTGGATTAAAAGAATTTCACTTGAAAATTTAATTCATGTCCAACCCTCAAGAGAATCCAAGATGAATTCTTGGAAATTCCGTCACTACAAGCTTGCCGTAAGGATCCAAAATGTAAAAGTTCATGCAAGGCATGCAAAGGCCTGCCCATATGGTCCCCTACTACAAAGAAATCATAAAAATTCGAACACTAAAAAGTTGCATGGTTAATGCTTGGGAGTTTGCAAAATTTTAGCTTCTGGTCGTCGGATATGGACCGTATGGCCCTAGGCTTACGGTCCGCAAGGAGCATATCTGGGCGTATCAGACCAGAGTCGGTTACGGACCGTAACTGTATAAGCATACGGTCCGCAAGAGAAGCATACGGACCGCAAGGGTTTTGGCTTACAGTCCGTAAGGCTGTCGTTGGCAGCAAGTTTTGGACAGCTGCCTGTCTTTCAGGTTGCACCGCCTTATTAGTGTGGTATTCGAATTCAGGGGCTTGATAGGCAGTATTTAGCCACATAGGGGCACCTGGGATCATCTCACAACAATTGTAGAGTTACTTGTCAAGATCTTATGTCATTGGGTGCACTATATAAGAGCTTGAAGTTGTGAACTTTAGGACTTGCTCATTTGCAACATTTCAAGCATCCCTGGAACTTCTCTGGACAGCAATCAAGACTCTCTTAAATCCCTAATCATACTTAGGACTCTTGTAAGTATCCTTAACCTCCCTTAACCCGGTTTAGCTTAGTTAATTAGTTAAAAGTCAAACCATCGTAATTAAGGTTTGACTTCGAGATTAAACAATAATTACTCAGTCAAATCTCGAATTAAAAATACCTATAAGTAGGTAATTATATGGGTAATAAACCCTTAAAAGGGTATTTCCAGATTCCCACTCTAACTATGTAAATTGTCGAGTCAAAGCTTACTTTAAAAAGTCAACAGAATGCTAAATTTCAAATTTATACATAATTAGCAATGTAGGATATATGCAACCTGTTTGATCATTAATATAACTTGGTAATTAATGTAAGAACATGTCTAAACATGTTCAACTCGACAATTTTCAGTTTAGACCCGGTTTGGAATCGAAAGTCGCATAGTTTGACTTTCGCTTTGACTTTCAGTTCTGACCCGTTTAAGCCAAGTTTAGGATTGCCTTAGAGCTTATTTTGGACCTAGTTACATGTTAGTATAACCCTCTGTGATTATACGGCTCGGTTCACTAGTTGTCTAATTATTATGCAAGTTTCCGTTAAATGCTCATATGTTGACCATTATGCCCAAACGACCTTTAAATGTGATTTTTGAAAATGTAAAAGAGTATACATCTTAGTTAATGATTTATAAACTTGTACCTAAGATTTGACATCAGTTTGAGGTCTAGATTAAGAGTTATGCTCATTAGCGTAATTAGAAGCATTCTTAGTAATTAATTAGCGTAATTAGCATATAGCCTATCTAAACCCAAATTCTAATATCAAACTTTATACCTACTGATATATAATAATATTTTGGGATTTTTAGAGATTTTTATTTACTTTTAGGCTGAGCATAACTTAGAGTTTTAAGCTTAATTCGGTTATTGTCGGTTTTGCACTTTTAGGCTATAAAATGAGTTTTATAAATCCTTTTGACCCCAAACCTTTTTCTACTGATCTAATATGATAAATATATTATTTTGAGCCTTCTGAAATTATAAAAATATCAGCTTTTCTTTCGAAACCCGGAAATGGCTCCAAATCGCCTTTTTAGGCATTTTTACGACATAGTATGTATCAAAATTAGTTTATATGTATAAGGGTTGGTACCTACTGATATATTCAGTAAACTTTTATATTATAATAGTAAACAAAAGTTTTAAACTCAAGTTTCCAGTTTTGACCTTTTAGGCTTATATGAAATTATCAAAATGCCCCTTCGGTGCATAGGATGATTATAATTAATAAAGTTCACATATATATATATATATGATACCATACTATTATAACCCATTAAAATAAGTATATTTACTGATTTATCCAGATATGTAAATCAGGTTACTAATTTAACTCTTTTATACCCTTTAAAATGACTAAAATGCCCTTTCGGGGCATAGTTTGAGTTAAAAACCACTTTGGGCATAACAGGAGATACCTTACAGATATCATAACATATTTAGTGCATATCAATTCAGGAAACTTGTATATGACTCTTATGGTTACTCGTTACGAACCCTTCGCGTTCGGATCGGCCTATGTAACTAGTTTACACATATTAGCCGAAACGGGTCAAACCATATCATTTTTGTCTCAAAATCCAGAATGTGATTATGTTACCCATATTAATCGAGCATGCAAGCTTGTCGGGTCAAAACCACATTCTAATACGGTCTTCGCTAAGTTATGCGATTAAACGGTATTCATTCTTTGAAACTAACCGGTCTAAGCTTAGGCTAATTTAAAGACCCGTTAGGATTCTAATAGGTTATTATAAACCTTCGTTCCAGAATAGGAGATCCAGTAAAAGATACGTGCACTTGCTTATTGTGAAATATACTTGCAAAGGTAAATACTTTTAACTTATTTTCCCTTATACGGGCTTGGGGTACGGTATATAAAATACCGCTTGGTCGGGAATTTGACCTTAATCGATTAGTGGTTAAGTATTATCAAGATGACCCGTTTGAAAATTTGTTTTCTTTGTTTTACGCCTTTGAGAGTTTAATGACCATGTCCCGGATATCCTTGGCATCATTCATGAAATGGCCACGACCTTGACACGCGGGTGTAGGCATACACCCGACAGTGTGTCCATATTTATTAAGGTATACCCGCTGGTTTCCCACCGCGGGACTATACTATGTGGTGAGTCTATTAATCTTAAACCCGACACGAACCGGGCGACTAAACGCATAACAAACATGTAATTCTTTTACAAGTTTAAACTTGATTAATTATCCCAAGTTATAAAAAAATTTGTTCCATGTGCATTCAAATCAATTTTTAAAAACATTTTCAAAATGAGCCAGTTAAATTGTATTTACCAGTGTAAAAGTGTAAACTGACGTATTTTCCCCAAAAAGATTAAGTGCAGGTTCTCCACGTAATAGGATGGCCTCTCCTTAGCATCGTTTAGAGTCTCGCAAGCTTGGATGCAATAAATCTGTTGAACAATTCTTTTTTTATTTTGATCCGCCTGTGGATCTGTTTCAACTACTTGTGATACTTGAAATATTACAATTTGTTGGTTGAAATAAATCTATCTTTTTGCTTCCGCTGTGCATTTATAATTTGTGTTGTTTGACTATGATGATATCAACTACGTTACGATACTCCCCCACCGGGCCCACCGGTGACACGTGGAAAATAGGGGTGTGACATCTAACAACATTAACATCCCCTGACAGAACCCATAAACCAGCCCCCGAGTTCTTAACAGACAACAACCAATCCCATAAAACCCTCTTATCAGCAGGCTTTTGAGGGGCATAAGTATTCACAATATTCACTATCTCTGAATAGCCTTTGACCGATCCCGAGATAATGAGAAAATTGGGATCCTTATGAGTAGAAATAAGGGAGAACATACCTAGATCCCAAAAACAAAGAAGACCCCCTGACCTACCTGTTGGATTAACGAATTCCATCTTCCACTCGGACCGCCCCCAGAATTGAGCGATGTCCATATCGGGGATGTCCGAACGTCAAGTCTCTTGAAAACAAATGAATGACACCTTCTCTGCACTTTTTAACTCCCGGCCATCTAGCTTTCTTGTCAACGCCAAATGTCACACCCCGACCTCCACGTGTCACCGGTGGGCCCGGTGTGGGGTACAGTGACGTGGTTGGCATCGTCATAGACAAACAACACAATATAATAATGCACAGCGGAAGCAGAAATAGATTCATTTCAACTTTAAATAAAATGTATTAATAAACATCATAAGTAGTTGAAACGGATCCACAGGCGGATCAAATAAATAAGATAAATTGTTCAACAGTTTATTTGTCGTCCGAGCTTGCGAGACTATAGTGGACGCTCTTAGGAAACAGCCAGCCTAGTTCGTTTAGTACCTGCACTTAACCTTTTGGGAAAAATACGTCAGTTTACACTGGTAAATACAAATCAACTGACTCATTTTGAAAATGATTAAAAAATTGATTTAAATGCACAAGGCATAAATATTTTTCTTAACTTTGGATAATTATGCAATATAAACTTGTGAACGAATTACATGCTACTCGTACATTTGGTGGCCCGGGATCTGCTGTCCGGGCTAAAGATTAAATGACACACCACATTAAAGAGTTATACACGTCGGGTGTACGCCTACACCCCGTGCTCTGGTCGTGGCCATCTCGTAAGATAATGCCAAGGATATCCGGGACACGGTCAATAACCCCCCAAACCCTTAAAGTAAAACAAGACTGTTTAAACGAGTTGAACAAACTATTCAAGACTGTACACCCAAGGGCGCAGGATTTGTGCGCTCGATCAAGCGGTATTCTATATACCGTACCCCAAGCCCGTATAGGGAAAATAAGTCAAAATGTATTTACCTGAGCAAGTATGAGTCACAATTGGTAAGTGTAGGTAGCTTTTACTGGGCCTCCTAATCTGGAACAAAGGTTTATAATAACCTATTAGATTCCTAACGGGTCTTTTATTTAAGCCTAAGCTTTGACCGGTTAGTTTTAAGGACGATACGGCACAAGCGCACGATTAAGCGAAAGACCGGATAGAATGTGATTTAGACCCGACAAGTTTGAATACTTGTATAATATGGGTATACTAAATACATTCTGGATTTTGAGATAAAAATGATAACGTTTGACCCGTTTCGGTCAATTTACGCAAACTAGTTACGTAAACCGAACCGAACGCTAAAAGGGCGTTACGGGTAGCCAAAAGAGTCAAATGCAAGTTCCCTGAGATAATATGCTTTAAATATGATATAATATCAGTAAGTTATATTCTATTATGCCCCGAATAATTTTAAACTCAATTTATGCCTTAGAAGGGCATTTTGGTCATTTAAAAGATTATAAAAGAGTTAAATTAGAGATCTGAGTTACGGGTCTGATTTATACAGTAAATATACTTCATTTGATATATTATAACAGTAGAGTATGACCCGTATACAAAACTTATCATTTAAAATCAAACTATGCACCGTAGGGGTATTTTAGTAATTTCACAAGGGCTAAAAATGCCAAAACTGGAGATCTGAGTTCAAACATTTATACTTACTGTTATTATATGAAAATATACTAAATACATCAGTAGGTATGAGTCTTATATGTTTAAAATGAGTATAACGCTTACTATGCGCTAAAAACGCTTAAAATGCGATTTAGAGCCGTTTCCGGGTTTTTAAAAGAAAGCTGAGATTTTTATATTTCCAGAATGCTCAAAATAATTTATTTAACATATAAAATCAGTAGAAAAAGATTTGGGGTCAAAAGAATGTATAAAACTCATTTTATGGCTTAAACGGTCAAAATCGGCATAAACCGAAATAACTTAACGATCTAAGAAACGATCAGCCAAAAAAAATAAATAAAAATCATCAAAAATCCCAAAATATTATATAACATCAGTGGGTAAAAAGTTTTATATCAAAACGTGGCCTGAAATAAGTCATACGCTAAATGCGTCGTTTATTAAACATAAAGCTTTAGTTTTACGCTATTGACCATAACTAAAAATCTGGACCACCAACTGGTCTCAAATTTTCGGTGCAAGTTTATAAACTAGTAATAAAGATTTCTACTCTTTCACTTTTCCAAAAATCACGTTTTATATCAAAAAGGGCAAAATAGTCAACTTTAAGCATAAATCGGAAACATGCAAATGAATCGGTTAAGCATAGACTCAAGATGTAAAAATTCCAGAAAGTTATACTAAAATATAAATGGTCAAAAATAAGCTCCAATACAGATCTCAAACATGCATGCACGGATCCGAATCGATAGTTGACGGGTGGTCCTTTGGACAACCCTTAAGTGTGTTAAAACATGAAATAATCCTCCATTTAGCCGTGTAATTATCTTGAATTAGATAACTACGATGCTTATGTTTCAGGTGCAAATTAGGAGATAAGAGATGGATAAAAGGCAGCTTATGGATGCTTTGGTGAAAACGGGTCGAGAGAAGAACACAAGACAAAACAAAGAAGTGAAGGCAGCTTGGTACCGTAAATTACGGTACTGCCGTAATTTACGGTGGCCCATTTTCTCATTTATGTTGCACCGTAACTCCACCATTCTCAGTGGCTTGATCCAAGACGGCAAGAGGGACCACAACAACAAGAGGGAAGCAGTAGCGGCTCGTTCGGGTTTGGAGAATGGAACGATATGATGTCGTCCATTTTTGGGCCCCCAGGACCGCGTTATTATTGATCAGGTGGTATTCTCTCTCTTGTATAGTTTGTATATATTTGTTGGTTTATGTTGATTATGGTGGGAGGATGGGTGGTGATTGATCATATGATTGATTGTTGGGTTTGGTTGGTTGGTGGTGTTGTGTTTAAAATGAAAAACATAAAAAAAATATAAAATAAAAAAATACAAAAAGAAATTTGGGGTTTGAGATAAAAGCTTTTTGTGGATGTTGATTGAAGAAGTGATCAAAACCTCCCAAGCCATACATTGGGGACAATGTATCCCAAGTGTGGGGATGGGGGGAATTTTTTGAAGATTTTTGAAAAAAAAATTTTAAGCCGAGCAAAACAATGTGAAATCTTGTCGCCCCAAATTATCCCCAAGTCAATACACCGGCAACCCTTATTACCCTTTTCATTCTTGGTAAGAGTTGTAGCCACACGTGTATATAAATAATCTTTGATGAGAGTGGCTACGGGTGGGGGTGCGTTAGAACTTGTGCTTGAATGCAATTTGAATCCTTTGTTAGACATGAATGTAGAAAGGATAAGGGCACTAGGTAGCCTCGTCGTTGGTGTGAGTGAGTGTGGGATTTGGGGGGTTGGACCTCATAAGTTATACATATGAGCATGGTAGTGAGAGGGGCGGGGGTTTGGTCATTTAGTTGCCCATTTTGTGCCTTAAAAGCTTATCGTTTGCTTCCCCTAGCTACTTACTTGAAAATTCACCCAAATTTGACCCGGTCTTGTAGTATTAGTGATAGAATTAGTAGTTTTGTGAGTTTGAAGTAGTTTGGTTAGCGTGTTATTGTATGATGATTGAAAAAAAAAAAAGGAAAAGCAACGAAAAAGAAAAAAAAAAGAGAAGGTTTCTTTGTCTTGTATATAATAATGCGTATTTGTTAGTTGGTTTTTGGTAGTTGTAATAAAAAGACCGGGTCGAATTTTCGCTACTCATATATATTCCATTTCCTACCCATACACCTAGCCACGTTACAACCTTTAAGCCCCTTTGATTTGCATTCATGTTTGACCCGTTATAGGAGGATAGTTGATTCCGGTACAAGCTTATGATTGCGCAACCACCCGTTTGCCTAGTGTGTGTCTAGCTTATCTTTGCTAGTTTCCACTTGTAGCCGAGAGGAGAGAATTTGTGAGGGGTGTATTGCTTGGGCATTAAAAAGGGGGATTGGTAAAGAAATTGCATGATTTGTTTGGCTTGATTTGATCACTTGTTTCGAAACTATGTTGATGAGTTGCTTGGGACAAGCAACGGTTAAGTGTGGGGATGTGACGGGTGGTCCTTTGGACAACCCTTAAGTGTGTTAAAACATGAAATAATCCTCCATTTAGCCGTGTAATTATCTTGAATTAGATAACTACGATGCTTATGTTTCAGGTGCAAATTAGGAGATAAGAGATGGATAAAAGGCAGCTTATGGATGCTTTGGTGAAAACGGGTCGAGAGAAGAACACAAGACAAAACAAAGAAGTGAAGGCAGCTTGGTACCGTAAATTACGGTACTGCCGTAATTTACGGTGGCCCATTTTCTCATTTATGTTGCACCGTAACTCAGTCTCACTTCACCGTAACAATTTGATGTCCACCGTAAATTACGGTGGAGCCGTAATTTACGGTGGAGCCTGAACGTGAAAAGTGTAACTGCCACAATATACTCGTTTTGGGTTGTGTCTTTTGGGATTATCTGATCATTGACGGTTCTTGGACACTTTGGGGGCGAATTTGGAGAACTTGTTGGGTTTGTGAACATTTCCAAACATTCGGTTTGTGTTTTTAATTTGTATGAACATTAGATTGATGTTGATGATGATTCACCGAGCCATGTCCGGCTAAACTCTTCGGTGATCATCCTAGGTGAATGTTTCTAAGACTTTTGTGTGTTTAATTTCTGCATTTCTAGAATGATATTTTGCGTTGCTTGAATGTCATGGTGTATGTTTGATTGTTTGTAGTGTGTTAATCCGTATTACAATTTCTAGTCTCGATCGTACGTTCTTGGTGCCGTTGGCAACTGAGATATCACGGGAAGGGTTAGGGTTGGTTATTGGTTAACAGGTCATCGGGAAACAACCTCGCGTTATTTAATCCGAGTACTTTGTTCCCTTTTATCACTTCAATCACATATACACGAGTTATGTCTATGTAACTCTTTCTAGTGAAATTGCACACAACTGTTTAAAGAAACTGAAACCTAGGGTGATCATTGTTCTCTCCTTATTGTTTAAAACCAACTTTGATTTGATTTAGTTCTTAATTTAGTTTTCTAAAACAACAATCCACAATCTTGAATTTTAATTTTCTGCAATTTATTTTTAATTTTAGTTTAAATACAAAGCTATACAATCAACACATTTTCCACATACTCCCTGAGTTCGATACCCTACTACCGCTAACTACAGTTGTTTAGGGATTAAATTTGCGTGACCCACGACATCACGTCAAATTTTGGCGCCGTTGCCGGGGAGTAGTGCGCAACGTGTGTTAGTTTAATAGTTTTGTTTGTTATTTTCGGGTTTACGCTGGTTGTGTTTAGTGTGCAGGTACTTCAGGTGTATGCATACTAGAGGCTCTCACAGGTCATCACCGCTATCGTTTGATCCGGAAATTGAAAGAACGCTACGACAAAACCGAGTTTTAGTGCGAGAAAACAAAATCATTGGTTCACCCACTTCACCCATTACACCGAGAAACATCATGGCTGATTCTCAGATACCACCTACAACCAGTCAAACAACCTCATCCTTTATACCTACTTCCACCCAACCATCACCAAACACTACATTACCTAATACCACCGCTGGATTTACACCAACCAATTCCACTCAACCAATCACCACTCAAAATGAGCCTACCATCACTTACGATCCATCCACCACAATCCCACCATTATCTCACTTCTTTCCCCCAACTACGGGTCAATCATCATCTACCTTCACAATTGCACCCAATTCAACTATTGTGCATACTACTCCATCCTTTAGACCATAACAATCGGGTTTTCAGTATTCAAACATTCCATTTGGGCAAACCTCGGGAATGCAAGGGGGTGATTATGATGAGGGATTTGAAGACTTTGAGGGGTATGAAGATGATGGGTATGGTTATGGAGATTATGGTGATCAAGGGGATTTTGGGTATGTTCAGAATCAATCTCAAGGGATGGCGAGTGTTGGTGGAATGCAACATCAACAACTTATACCACAACATATTCGGCCAAGACCACAAGGGCCACCAATGCCACAACCGATTCCATTGCAACAGGTCCGGCCACAACATGTACACCAACAACCATTTCAAAGACCGCCTCAGCGCCCACCGATGCGACCACAACAGTTTCAACAACCGATCGCACCACAAGGGCAAGTACCAAGACCGAATGGGCCGATTATTCCGAGAGGTAGGTATGGTGTGCCACGAAGACATCTTAGAGAAAATGTGAGGGGCATTGAAGCACATTTTCGACCGGTAATTACACAAAACCCTTCACCGGTAGTCATTCCTCATAATGACCAAGGGCGCACGTTCGAAGTGAGAACTAACTCGCTACAAAGTTTACCAAAATATAAGGGGTTAGCAAATGAAGAGCCTTATTTTCATTTAGAGGCTTATGACTCAATTTGCAACACCCTTGGGAGTCAAGGGTTTTCAGCTGACGACATCAAATTAGTGTTGTTTCAATTTTCGTTGGAAGAGAAAGCTAAGAAATGGTTCTATACATTACCTTCAGCATCAATTTATACATGGGGGGAGATGCAACAAACCTTTTTGGATGAATTCTACACCGCCCAAAAGACTAATGATGCGCGGAAGGGGTTGAGAAGCTTTCAACAACAACACGGTGAGATGTTCCATGAGGCGTTTGAGCGTTTTAACATGATGATCAAAAATTGCCCTCATCATGGAATTGAGTTATGGGAGTTGATGAACGCTTTTCATGAGGGGTTAAGTGCCGAAGATGCACGGGATTTAATGTCTATCACCGGAGGGACATTTGGAACGAATTATGAGAATGAAGATTGGGAGTTTTTGGAGAGTATGGCAACTACATCAAAAAGGAAAGCCCAAGCTTCGAGGAGAGCCCGACCGACAACTAACCGACCACAAGTGCATGCCATAGATGAAGGTAATGTTCAAACTACTAATCAAATTTATGATGTGTGTGCTTTGTGTAATGAAATAGGTCACGCGGCTGAAAATTGCCAAGGAATGTTGGAAGGGCAATATGAGGAAGTTCATGCGGTCCAAGGTCAAGGCCAAGGAGGAGGTGGTAGGAACTACAACAACATGAATTCTAATACCTACCACCCCGGGTTGAGGAATCACCCGAATTTTAGATATGGGAACCCGTCAAATCAAGCGAACCCAAATTTTCAAGGTAGCCAAGGTAATTTTGGTTCACGGCCATCTTATAATAACCAAGGTGGGTACCTGGGCGGAAATAACCAAGGGTATCAAAAACAATACCAAACGGGTCAAGATCAAAGGGGATCTTCGGGTGGAAATGAGGTGATGGAGATGCTTAAAAGCATGCAATTGGAAATGCAAAAGCGGAATCAACTTGATGAAGTGCGGATGCAAAAAGATGAGGTTCGCGATAAAAGCATCCATTCACTAACAACCCAAATGGGTCAATTAGCGACCGAGGTGGCGGAATTGAAGAAAGGTAAGGGTCAACTTCCAAGCGACACAAAGGTAAACCCTTCACACGGTTCGTCACGAGGTAATGTTAATATTAATCATGTTAGTGTGTTAAGAAGTGGGAAAGAGTTTAAGGCCAATTTGTCACCCGAATTGGTCGAGGGGGTGGTTGAGGACATCACGGGAATGGAAAGTGATGATGAACCTTCACCGGTTAAACCAAAAGAAATAACTATTAAAAAACCGGGGTTGGGTGAAAGTGAAAAGAATGAAGGTGAAAAGATTGAGGGTGAACTGAGTCAAGTGCCATTCCCATCGGCTTTACTTGACCCGGGAAAGAAAAATGTTATTGTGTCAAGGGGTCCTCAAAAAGAGGAAATGTGGGATATGTTCAAACAAGTTAAAATAAATCTCCCACTTCTTGATGCAATAAAACAAGTTCCCGCTTATGCAAAATTTTTAAAAGAATTATGCACACAAAAGAGGCAAAACAAGAAAAAAGTGCCTAAGCGGGTAGATTTGACCGGGCAAGTGAGTGCGGTGTTGAATGGGGAGCTTCCTCCTAAGCTCCAAGATCCAGGCACGCCATTGATTAATGTACAAGTTGGTAATTTTCAAATGGCTAAGGCATTGCTAGATCTTGGAGCCGGAGTTAGCATTTTACCGGGGGGATTATATGACCAATATGACTTTGGTCCATTAGCAAGGGTGGAGACGACGGTTGTTTTGGCCGATTTGTCTCATAAGTTGCCCCGGGGTATGGTTCAAAATGTTATTGTTAAAATTGATGAGTTTTACTACCCGGTGGACTTTTTGGTTTTGGACTACTCATCGGCGGACCCTAAACAACAACAGAACATAATTTTGGGTCGGCCATTTTTAAGCACCGCACATGCTATTATCGATTGTAGATTTGGTACGGTTGATATGGCATTCGGAAATCGAAAAATGCGTTTGAATGTTTTCACTAACAATTCTAATGCTAACGGTGTTGATGAGTGTTTTATGGCAGACATAGTAGATGGATGCAACCCGCATGAGTATGAGGAGGATGGTTTGGATATTTGCCTGTGTGATTTTTCTGAACAGGTACATGCTTATGCACTACGGGTTGAAGAGGAAGCACAAGATGTGATGGCGATGAAAGAAGGTAGACCACCATGGACTCATCAATTCGAGGGTCTACCGGTGGAAATCGATTCGGGTACAAAACCATCGTTGGAGGAACCACCAAAGTTAGAGCTCAAGGACTTGCCGGGCCACTTGAAGTACGTATTTTTAGGGGATAATGACACTTTGCCGGTCATTATTGCCTCTAATTTGGAAGTGGCACAAGAGCAAGCGTTGATGGAGGTGTTAAAAGCGAACAAGGGTGCTATTGGATGGACGATTGCCGATCTCAAAGGAATTAGTCCATCCATCGTCATGCACAAAATTATCACAACCGAGGATGCCAAACCGACACGAGAAGCTCAAAGGCGGTTGAACCCGAACCTAAGGGAGGTAGTAAAAAAGGAGGTAATTAAATGGTTGGATGCGGGAATCATCTATCCGATTTCGGATAGTGCTTGGGTGAGTCCCACCCAAGTTGTGCCTAAGAAGGCCGGCATTCAAGTAGTCAAGGACGAAAGTGGTGAACAAATTGCCACCCGACCGGTTACCGGATGGCGGGTGTGTATTGATTACCGAAAACTGAATGCCGCCACTTCTAAGGACCATTTCCCGCTACCTTTTATTGACCAAATTATTGAAAAATTGTCGGGTCAAAAATATTATTGCTTCTTAGATGGGTATTCGGGTTATAATCAAATTGCCATACACCCGGATGACCAACACAAGACCACCTTCACATGCCCATACGGCACTTTTGCCTTTAGGCGAATGCCGTTTGGGTTGTGTAATGCTCCGGCAACTTTTCAACGATGTATGATGAGTATTTTCTCGGACATGGTTGGAGAGTCGCTCGAAGTGTTCATGGATGATTTTTCCATTTTTGGCACCACTTTTGATGCTTGTCTCAATGAATTGCAAAAGGTTTTAAAAAGGTGCGTTGAGAAAAATTTGGTGCTAAGTTGGGAGAAAAGTCACTTCATGGTGCAAGAGGGCATTGTGTTGGGACACGTGATTTCGGAAAGGGGGATGGAGGTGGATAAGGCAAAGATACGGGTAATTTCATCATTGCCACCTCCTAAAAATGTTAAGGGTGTACGGTCATTCTTGGGACACGCGGGTTTTTATCGACGGTTCATTAAGGGTTTTAGTGTTATCACCAAACCCTTATGCAATTTGCTATTAAAAGATGTCCCGTTTGACTTTACTAATGAGTGCATGCAAGCTTTTACTGTTTTGAAGGAACATTTGGTCAAAGCACCTATCTTGCAACCACCTGACTGGTCAAAGCCGTTTGAGATAATGTGTGATGCAAGCGATACTACTATTGGTGCAGTTTTGGGTCAACGGGTTGACAAGAAGCCGGTGGTTATTTACTATGCAAGCAAAACTTTATCCGAAGCGCAACTTAACTACACCACAACCGAGAAGGAGTTACTAGCAGTGGTGTATGCTTTGGATAAGTTTCGCTCGTATATTTGGGGAAGCAAGGTAGTGGTTTACTCGGATCATAGTGCGGTTCGGTACTTGATGGAGAAAAAGGATGCAAAGCCGCGGTTGATTCGGTGGGTCTTATTGTTACAAGAGTTTGATCTTGAGATCCGAGACAAAAAGGGATGTGAGAATGTTGTCGCGGATCATTTGTCCCGAATCCCGTTGGAAGGTGTAGATGATGCAAGTGAAATCAATGAACGGTTCCCCGATGAACAATTGTTGGCCGTTTCTACTTATGTTGCCCCTTGGTATGCTCATTATGTTAACTATTTGGCCAAGGGTGCGATTCCAAATCATTGGACTAAGAAGAGACGACAACAGTTTTCTAGTCAAGTGAAGCAATATATATGGGACGAACCCGACTTGTTCAAAATCGGGGCTGATCAAGTGATAAGAAGATGTGTTCCCGAAACTGAAGTTTTAGAGATATTGACCCATGCTCATTCATCCGCATGTGGGGGCCATTTTAGTGGGAATAAGACAGGCTATCGGGTGTTATCGAGTGGGTTTTATTGGCCCACGATTTTCAAGGATGCTCGTGAGTATGCCCGAAATTGCATCAATTGTCAAAGAATGGGAAGCATTTCGAAACGTGATGAAATGCCGTTGCAACCAATTTTGGTAGTGGAGGTATTTGATGTTTGGGGAATAGACTTCATGGGTCCTTTCCCAAACTCAAATGGGTTTTTATACATATTGGTTGCGGTTGATTATGTGTCGAAATGGATTGAAGCTATTGCCACAAGGACCAACGATCATTCCGTTGTATGTAAGTTTGTGCAATCCAACATTTTTTCTTGTTTCGGTGTACCTCGGGTGATAATAAGTGATGGTGGTTCACATTTCAAAAATTTCAATTTTGGAAAGTTGTTGAAGAGATATAGTGTGAATCACCGTGTGGCTACACCGTACCACCCACAAACAAGTGGTCAAGTGGAGGTATCTAACCGGCAAATCAAAGAAATTCTAATGAAAACGGTTAGAACGGATAGGAAAGATTGGTCAAGCAAGCTTGATGATGCATTGTGGGCATATCGCACGGCTTTCAAAACCCCACTTGATACCACTCCGTATCGAATGGTTTACGGGAAAGGATGTCATTTGCCTATGGAGTTGGCACATAGGGCATATTGGGCAATTAAAACAGTGAATGCGGACTATGATGAAGCGGGTCGGGCGAGGAAGCTTCAACTGAATGAAATTGAAGAGATAAGGGACCAAGCGTATGAGTGTGCATCCGCATACAAAGACAAACTGAAAAAGGTTCATGATGCGAAGATAAAGAAGAAGAACTTTGAAGTGGGTCAAAAAGTGTGGTTATACAATTCAAGGTTGAAAATGTTCGCGGGGAAACTCAAGAGCAAGTGGATGGGCCCTTATGTTGTCCGACGAGTGGGAAGGTTCGGAGATGTTGACATTCAAGATGAGCGAACATTGAAACAACAAACGGTGAACGGTCACCGGTTAAAGCCGTATTTGGATGGCAATGACATCAACAACTTGGAGCTTGACAAAGCGGGCTACATCTTACGCCCGGTCGAGGAGGAACAACCATAAAAGGTCCAGGTTTGGTGGTAGTGTACATAGTAGTTTCGTTTTATTTTGTTTGTATAGTTGCACAATTGCCTTAGTTCCTCGAAGTCCGTGTTCGAAACAAGTGTGGGGATATTCGGGTTGCAAATTGCTCTACATTGTGTTGAGGACAACACGGGATTTTTTGAGGGGGTAGGGTAATTCTTACAAGTTTTTGAAAAAAATTAAAAACATAAAAAAAAATTGAAAATTTAAAAAAAAAAAAAAAAAAGTGAAAAATGGATGCCCAGTGTCCACCGTAAATTACGGTGGAGCCGTAATTTACGGTGGAGGTTAAAAAATGTTGGATTTTTATGGTGTAAACCTCCTGTGTTACGGTAAAAAATTTCAGGCCGGAGTGTACCGTAAATTACGGTAAGGCCGTAATTTACGGCCAAGGGTGAAAATGCTTGGGATTTACGGTATAAACAGACTGAATTACGGTACACATTTGACATCCAGGTCTCATCGTAATTTACGGTGAGACCGTAAATTACGGTACGCAGTGATTTTGTTTCCGTCGATTCAGTTCTGCATTTATATAAAAAAAAAAATATATATATATATATATATATAAAACCGAAAACAAACAAGCTGGTCACGTGATTAAACCCCAACCACTCATTCATTCTTCACCTTTTCACCAACTTCTTCTTCTCCAAGAACCTTCATCTTCCTTCTTCTTCCACCTTCTTTCTTTCATCAAATCTTCAATATTCGCCCAAATCAAGTGAGGTTTTGGTCTAAATCGACTAATTTTTCCCAAGCTTCGTGATTGTGAGGAGGAATTCCAGAGAAAACGCGGTTTTGGGGTCGAAGTTTGAAACCCTAGGTTGAGATAATTTGGGGGTTTTGGGATTTTTAGTTTCACAAGCATCCTCTCATCTTGAAACAAGGTATGAACACTTATTTTACTATATTATGAAGATGCATTGTGAAAAACAAGGTGATTTAGGTTATATGTTCTTGCTCACTTGCTTGTTGCTAGGATATGAGTATGGAATTGTTATTGAACATGGTTGATGGTTGTAGATGTAGGAATTATGGTTAAAGTAGTGAACTTTTGGGATGTTCTAAATTGTAGAGACACCATGCCCAATTTTTGAAAAACCCTTGATACACTTTGGGTTCACTAACATCTACAACCATGGCAACAAGCAAGTGTGGGGATGATTTGTGAAGAGAATGTTAATTTTTGTGTTATTTTGTTGTTTCTTCATGTGTGTAGGAAATGGCAAAGACAAAGGAAAAGCCGGGGTCAAGTTCATCCTCGTCAAGAGGCAAGGGCAAGGAGAAGGAGCAGCCATCGAAGAAGAGGCAATATCTTGGTAGGGTTAGTGAAAGCGAGGAAGAGGAAGAGATGCAGTTAGACCCAAGTGATAAACCGGTGTGGAATTCGGGGTCGTTGGATGACCAACCCGAAATTTGGCAGCCAACTCTGTATAACGACTGCATGAACAAGTTAAAGAATAAAGCAGCCGCATTCATCTGTGAAAGAGATGTTGATGAGCCTCAGTTGGGCCAGTTCGGGGTGTATGACAAGTTCCGTGCTTTGGGTTGGGAAGGAGCACTCAAGTGTTGGGATAAGGATAAGAGCAATTTGTTTTTGACTGAGATTCAGGAGTGGATGGCAACGCTTAAATGTCACAACTTCCACAGGCCATCACAAATGAAGTTGGTTGGGATGGTACATGGGGTACCAGTTGAAATGTCATTCGATACGTTGAAGAAGTTGGGAAAATATGATAGCCTTCCAACTAGGGAGTACATGATTCCCACGCTTGATGATTTATTGCTCAAACCCGAGAAGCACGTGACATGGAACAGTATGTTGGCGGATTTGTTTTTACCCGGTAGGTATGGTGGCGTGTTATACCGAAAAAATCTGAAGATAGAAGCCAAGCTCTTGCATACGATCTGTTTACTTAATGTCATCCCAAGGAGAGGGGATAAAGAACAGGTGAGGTTTCCAGAGATACCTGTTCTGTATTCATTGATGCACGGGTCCCCACGGTTTCCAATACGCTACCTGATTATGCACCATTTGTGGATATGCCGGAACAAATACGGGAGAGACATTGTCCCGTACTGCCGCATCATAACGGGCTTAATGAAACAGCAGAAGGCACTCACATCTGAAGACCGCGGTTTAACGAAAAGGCACTTGCCTTTTACTTTGGATAGGTTGGGAAGTGTTTGGACTTATACTTCGTCTGAACGTTATCACAAGCTGAAATCGGAAGGTCAACGGTGGAGGGCGTTGAAATTGGGTGCAAGGGAGTTGTTACCGGGAGAACCGGATGAACCTGAAAGCGATGAAGAGTTAATTCCAAGTGGGGATGATGATTACGCAGACGAGCCACCGGGTGGTGCAAATGTTGGTTTTGGGGCTTTTCATGGTGGTCATGGTGGCACATTTTACGACTATGCGCAGCAACCATATGAGCCGGGGTGGGCTTATAGTGGTTCAATGCAGGAGGTGATCGAGAGCCAACGCCCGCCGGCGGCCATCTTTGATACTTGGTCGGGTCCGGAGAGGTCGTTATTTGATCAAGGCACGCGGAATAGCGCTAGTATTGAGCGGGCGCTTAAACATAGCTTCGACCGCAATGAATCGTGGCACCGGACCCACGCATATTCGCAGGAGGTGGAAATGAATAACCGATATCACGATGATCAGATGAGGCGGATGCATGCGGACTGGCATGCTGGGAGGCCGGTGGTTGAGGATCCACAACATGTGGATTACGCCTCATTGCCACCGTATGATGGCAGCGTTTCGTATCCGACTCCACCACTCCACCATTCTCAGTGGCTTGATCCAAGACGGCAAGAGGGACCACAACAACAAGAGGGAAGCAGTAGCGGCTCGTTCGGGTTTGGAGAATGGAACGATATGATGTCGTCCATTTTTGGGCCCCCAGGACCGCGTTATTATTGATCAGGTGGTATTCTCTCTCTTGTATAGTTTGTATATATTTGTTGGTTTATGTTGATTATGGTGGGAGGATGGGTGGTGATTGATCATATGATTGATTGTTGGGTTTGGTTGGTTGGTGGTGTTGTGTTTAAAATGAAAAACATAAAAAAAATATAAAATAAAAAAATACAAAAAGAAATTTGGGGTTTGAGATAAAAGCTTTTTGTGGATGTTGATTGAAGAAGTGATCAAAACCTCCCAAGCCATACATTGGGGACAATGTATCCCAAGTGTGGGGATGGGGGGAATTTTTTGAAGATTTTTGAAAAAAAAATTTTAAGCCGAGCAAAACAATGTGAAATCTTGTCGCCCCAAATTATCCCCAAGTCAATACACCGGCAACCCTTATTACCCTTTTCATTCTTGGTAAGAGTTGTAGCCACACGTGTATATAAATAATCTTTGATGAGAGTGGCTACGGGTGGGGGTGCGTTAGAACTTGTGCTTGAATGCAATTTGAATCCTTTGTTAGACATGAATGTAGAAAGGATAAGGGCACTAGGTAGCCTCGTCGTTGGTGTGAGTGAGTGTGGGATTTGGGGGGTTGGACCTCATAAGTTATACATATGAGCATGGTAGTGAGAGGGGCGGGGGTTTGGTCATTTAGTTGCCCATTTTGTGCCTTAAAAGCTTATCGTTTGCTTCCCCTAGCTACTTACTTGAAAATTCACCCAAATTTGACCCGGTCTTGTAGTATTAGTGATAGAATTAGTAGTTTTGTGAGTTTGAAGTAGTTTGGTTAGCGTGTTATTGTATGATGATTGAAAAAAAAAAAAAAAAAAAAAGGAAAAGCAACGAAAAAGAAAAAAAAAAGAGAAGGTTTCTTTGTCTTGTATATAATAATGCGTATTTGTTAGTTGGTTTTTGGTAGTTGTAATAAAAAGACCGGGTCGAATTTTCGCTACTCATATATATTCCATTTCCTACCCATACACCTAGCCACGTTACAACCTTTAAGCCCCTTTGATTTGCATTCATGTTTGACCCGTTATAGGAGGATAGTTGATTCCGGTACAAGCTTATGATTGCGCAACCACCCGTTTGCCTAGTGTGTGTCTAGCTTATCTTTGCTAGTTTCCACTTGTAGCCGAGAGGAGAGAATTTGTGAGGGGTGTATTGCTTGGGCATTAAAAAGGGGGATTGGTAAAGAAATTGCATGATTTGTTTGGCTTGATTTGATCACTTGTTTCGAAACTATGTTGATGAGTTGCTTGGGACAAGCAACGGTTAAGTGTGGGGATGTGACGGGTGGTCCTTTGGACAACCCTTAAGTGTGTTAAAACATGAAATAATCCTCCATTTAGCCGTGTAATTATCTTGAATTAGATAACTACGATGCTTATGTTTCAGGTGCAAATTAGGAGATAAGAGATGGATAAAAGGCAGCTTATGGATGCTTTGGTGAAAACGGGTCGAGAGAAGAACACAAGACAAAACAAAGAAGTGAAGGCAGCTTGGTACCGTAAATTACGGTACTGCCGTAATTTACGGTGGCCCATTTTCTCATTTATGTTGCACCGTAACTCAGTCTCACTTCACCGTAACAATTTGATGTCCACCGTAAATTACGGTGGAGCCGTAATTTACGGTGGAGCCTGAACGTGAAAAGTGTAACTGCCACAATATACTCGTTTTGGGTTGTGTCTTTTGGGATTATCTGATCATTGACGGTTCTTGGACACTTTGGGGGCGAATTTGGAGAACTTGTTGGGTTTGTGAACATTTCCAAACATTCGGTTTGTGTTTTTAATTTGTATGAACATTAGATTGATGTTGATGATGATTCACCGAGCCATGTCCGGCTAAACTCTTCGGTGATCATCCTAGGTGAATGTTTCTAAGACTTTTGTGTGTTTAATTTCTGCATTTCTAGAATGATATTTTGCGTTGCTTGAATGTCATGGTGTATGTTTGATTGTTTGTAGTGTGTTAATCCGTATTACAATTTCTAGTCTCGATCGTACGTTCTTGGTGCCGTTGGCAACTGAGATATCACGGGAAGGGTTAGGGTTGGTTATTGGTTAACAGGTCATCGGGAAACAACCTCGCGTTATTTAATCCGAGTACTTTGTTCCCTTTTATCACTTCAATCACATATACACGAGTTATGTCTATGTAACTCTTTCTAGTGAAATTGCACACAACTGTTTAAAGAAACTGAAACCTAGGGTGATCATTGTTCTCTCCTTATTGTTTAAAACCAACTTTGATTTGATTTAGTTCTTAATTTAGTTTTCTAAAACAACAATCCACAATCTTGAATTTTAATTTTCTGCAATTTATTTTTAATTTTAGTTTAAATACAAAGCTATACAATCAACACATGTCACACCCCAACCAATGGCGGAAACATCGGGATGAGACGAAGTGTGAAGATTGCTAGAGACATCATAACGCTATTTGTGACAATATTTAGAAAATCCAAATTTCATTTCATTTCATAACTTCAAATAGTCAACATTACAAGAAATTCAAATACGACAAGTTTAACAAAACAACATGATAACATAACAAAATTTTGATACAACATTTTAAACCCTAACGTCTATATGTGTATCTAGGCATCAACGCTACTTCATTTCATAGCATCATCGTCCTCAACCTGTAACATGTTTAAAATAAAGTTCAATGCAAAAGCAAAGGCGAGTATACAAGTTTGATACGTACATAGCAAAAGATAAGTTTGAACAATTCCTCATAGCAAGCATGTGATTCAAGATAAACATTTAAATATGGCATGTGTCTAACATATCAAACCAAGAAAACGCAATATGCTCAAGACATAACCTCAAGTTTACGGGCGGGTCGTTAATCCTATAGCGCTACATATGTCAAGGTTTGGCTCGTACGAAGTTAATGATAAGTTCAACACATAAGAATAACCCAAGTTTAAAGTATCAAGTCATCACGTATACAAGCATGTTATAGGAACGTTCATGTGTTTAACAAAGTGTTCATGTGTAAGTTAATAGGTAAACATGTTACACCCCAAAAGTGGTAAAAGTAAAAAGGGGGAAATACGAGTATACTCACAAATTTGCATATGCTTTCCGATTATCCAATGTGACGAAATTGATAAGGTTAGAAGGTTGAATATGTTCGTGTAGGGATTTAGGAAGTTAAAACGTAAGAATATAGGTATTCGAAAGTAATCATCCTTTAACACCAAGTACTTGTTCTTGACACTATGAAACCTCAAGGGTTAATGTTTTCATGAGTAATATACTCATTAGAATCGTAACAAGTCTTATGTCTTAGATGATGTTATTCTAATATCTTGACGAATGAACACAAGTCCACCATCAAGGGTTCGAATAGTATATATATGTATAAGTATTATGTATTATTTAGTCCATTAGTCAAGTATGAGGTAGAAGATAAATCTTCATTTAGGTACCTCTATTGTGTCATAGAATTCATGTAGGAGGTAGGAAGAACAAACTTCCATTTAGGTACCTCTTATGGTTCACCACTACACTTGATGTAAAAACATACAAGGAGGGTCATGAACTAATATCAATACAAGAATAAGAACAACTACACTATGAGAAATCATCAAGTAATGTGGGGATTCTATGTTGGACAACCCAAGTTAGTCCATAATCACATCTTCATCAAGCTTTAAGCTTGAACATCACTTGTGGGTTAAAAACCCTAAACAAAACAGAATGTATATGAGGTTTAACCTCTGATTTTGAATGTCTCAACCTTGTTTTTAAGCCTAACTAACCATAGAAGTGGTTATAAGCATAAGGACATAGGTTTGAGATGAGTTAGACTCAAGTTGAACAAGTTTTAGTAAAGGTTTAATCAAAATAGAAACAAACAGTGAACTTTGGAGCCTTTTTGCCGGAGTTCCAGGGACTTATTTACTGTGAAAAACCCATGGAATCGAAGTTAAGGTCAATCCAAGCACATAGGAAAAAGAATCAACCAAATCGGATAAGAAATGAGTGAGTTATGCTCACTTTAGTGAAGGCTGCACAATCTGCTCGAATTTGTGATTTCAGCTGCGATTTTGAGTGATTTGGGAGTAAGATTTGAGTTTGTAAAGTGGTAAGGAGGCTGAGATTAAGTTGTATTTATAGGGGGAAGGATTAGGGTAAAGTTGGGTTGGCAATAAATATAGTTAGTTGGGTGTTAATAGTAAAAAGAAATAACTTAACCAGCCATAAAATGGTGTCCGGTCGCTAGGCTGTAAACAGCCCAAAGTTGTTATATTTTTCTTTTGTTAATTGATCATTAAATTAATGCTTGCAAGGTAAATTATGTATATAATATATAATGAAGAATTATGCACATGGGTTGGGGTAATTAATTGAAAAAGACAAGTTGTTGTTTTGAGATGTTTGGCCGAAATGACTGTTACCAGTCATAGATATTCTATTTTTCCTTTAGTTAGCATATATTTGTTGTATGTTAGTGATGCACAAAGTGCAATTTTGATACTACAAAAAAAGGTGATTTGAAAATAAAAAAAAGGAAAGCATTTAGGTAATATGTAAGCTGCGATTGGCAGTAGTCTTTTTTTTTATTCCTTTTTATTTTTTTTTCTTTTTTTTTTTGTTAAGATCAACAACTCTACGTTGATGTATACAATTATTATGTTATTATTATTATTATTATGTTATTATTATTATTATATTAGAATTTAATCACGTATTTAATAGTTAACAAGCATGTATAAGTTATGAGTACCAGTATGTCGTGTATTGGTTGCGCGTATGCATTCGAGATTGGTAACGTATAACCCGAGTATTGCAACACGTATAAGCATGTATATAAAAAAAAAAATAGTATTCCATATAAAAGATTCATTTCATTACGATCAAAGTCACGGATTTACAATGGCTTGAAACGAGAAGACGATTACAAGAATACAAGATTTCTAAAATTCGAATTTCAAGCAAAGGTTTCTAAATGTGGAAAGTATGAAAACGCAGGGCGTTACAGTCTCCCCTCCTTTAGAAATTTCGTCCCGAAATTTAATCCAGAGGAAGACTTGAAAGAGTTTTGGCAAAAGATGATTTTTTTAAAATTGAAATTATGAAATTTTAAAATATTTTGAAAAGTGCGAACTTTGAAGAACGAGAAAAAAAAAATAGGTTCGTAAAGGGATCTTTATATATAGAATGGGTTGAAATCAATAAAAGTGAGGTAGCTTGCGTAGGAAGTTTTAAGGATAGTAAAAATCACACATTACAAAATTGTTTATTGAAAGGGACAAGAAGGTTTGGTACTTTAAATAAAGTGATAACGGCCTACTAAGTATGTTGCACAAGAATAAAGAATAGAAAATCGGTTCTAAAGGTAATAAGATAAGTTAGGATTCGAATGTTTAAATAAGCTTGATTCTGAACGAGGTTCGTATGAAAGAAAGGATAATGGAGAATAATAGGAGTATGGGGCGTACGATTGACTCTTAATGAAGGCAAGTATAAGAATAGCGTAAGTGTTAGATGGATGAAAAGTAGTGTGTTAAGAATGAAGTCTCATCGTGGATAATCGGATATAATGCGTTTGTGAGTTGTTTAAAGTTTGTATTAGGTCAAAAGGTCTGCGAAACACTGAATTTCTCATGGCACGTTTTACGAAAGTTTGGTAACATGGTGAAAACACTTATATATAGGAAGTACCAGTGGCGTATCCACCATGTTTTGACCATGTTATGTCCATCTCGTTATTCGGTGTCATGTTACATTCCGTGTCTTACCATACATAGTAGTACACTCTATGGTTCTCATACGCCTATCACTATAATCCCGTGTGCACCCGTGATTATATTGATCATCGTATGGTCCGCATAGCTTGTACTAGTTATGTATGAATTAGGGTATACATAAAAAAAAATTTTAGAATGTGTACGTACAAGAATGTAGTATGTAAGCAAATCCATGCTTACGTATGTGTGGGACCCACGCAAGCGAATCCCTCGGGTTACGCTCGCGTATAGGTACGAATGTATGAATCATGAAAGTATGAGCATAAACAAAAAAAAAAAACGTGTAAGTAGTATGTGTACCAGCAGAAGTGTAAAACGTATAAGTAGTATGTGTATAAGCATAAGCATAATACGTATGGATATAAGCGTAGGTACGAAAACTAAATATCGCGTATATAGTGTTTGTTGGGTCATCACGGATTTAAGTGTATAAAGGCGTTCAAAAGGTCGAGCATGTAAATACGAATGATATAAATGATGTTATCGCGAGGTAACGACCAAAATGTGTACGATGATATGCATGTATAGTTGTTTAAATGAAACATTGAGTTTATCGAATCAAAATTAGGTTGACCTTGATTGGAAGGGTAGAATATAGCTGTGTATGTAAGAGGATATAAAGTATTAATTGGTTAGGCATAATGTATTTTTGTAATGATTGAAATGCTACTTTTGTAAAAAAATTCATGTAAGTCAAAGATTGTCGGTTCCCATGAAGACTTCTTGCCCGCGTGTTTTGTAAATTGGTGTAGGAAAAAGGTTTTTGTTTAAAAAGTAGGTTCGTTTCATCAAATAAGAAATTATGAATTTAGGAGGTCCTTGTGAAAACTAGGATCCTTAGAAGAGATTTTTTTTTTTGCAAAAGGACTTAGTAATGTAAAAAAAAAAATAACAAATGATTTGTTGATGTTTGAAAAGGGTATTTGGTAAAACAATCATATAACTTCTATAAAATCTTATAAGTATTTGGGAAAGGTTGGTTGGATTTTGATTAAAAGTAGAAGGTGGGCATGTTTTAGTGATTAAGTTGAATATGAAGTTCATGGGCAAGAGTTTCATTGAACCGCTTAAATTGATGGGTAGCATTTCGTAAGGTTTTGAAGTTCGGGTAATAAAACGTTTTAAGACATGATTATGAATTTCGCGTATATGAGTTGAGTGAAAATAGATTGTAGAATAAAAAGTACGTTTGATAAAACAATGTATTTCGAAATCTGTATGAGTGGGTATTTTTAAATAACATTAAACAATTTGGGTATAAAGTATGATCGAGTTTGCATAATAAGATGTTTCGAAAGAGAAGTTTTGGTAACGGTCACCTAAGTTAGGGAATCACCCCTAACTCGTTGGTGAGGTCGTTTTGAGGAAAGGGGAGTGGAGCTAATCGTCAAGGTAAGGAAGTCACTCCAATCTCGATGATACCTCTCCACTAGTTGTTACAAGGAATATGAATTTAAATTATATGAAAATCATGCATATATAAATGTATCGAAAAGGTTCGATATGTTGTGCGTGTGAAAAGAGAAATCAAAGGTAACTCGAGGTTGAAAGATTGCATCGTATAAAATGAACAATAGAAACACATGTTTGACCAAAGTTTGGAGTGTTCCAAATGGAACTTTGACTAACCAAAGTGGTCGAAAAGTCTTTTGAATTTGAGGAGCATGCTTTGGCCTAATAGGTAAAATACTCTCGCCGACAAGTCGGTTAACGGTATTTACCCTTCCGGTTACTACATGTCCCAAATTAATCGAAATTTCGAGACTTGGCGGGATTTATGAAAAAATCAAGGAGTGGAACTAGTCGACAAGGTGCGGGTTTCACCCCTATCTTGACGATTTCGTATCCTAAGTGTGGTTGGTACTCGTCGGGTCAAAATTTAAATTTCGACATGTTGACGAGGGTCCACTAGAATTTGAAATTTGAGATTTGCCATTTAGATGTGGATTTCACTCCTAGCTCAAGGGCGATATCTCGTGTAAAAAGAAGAATAGATAGATTGAGAGTCGTTCACTAAATTGTGGGTTTCACGCCTATTTTGGTGAATTCGTCTCATTTGTACAATATGAGTGTTGTCGGATTTAGAATAATTAAGTAAAATGCATGAGGGAAGTGTGTGTTGAAGGAAATACACAAGCAAGTATAAACACATAAGAAAGCATATCAAGAATGGTGCTTAAATAATGAAATGATAAAACAAGTGTTAACACATAATAGAACAAGCTTTAATGCGTACGAATAACATGTCAAATATTACACATGAGTAATATACATGTTTAAAAGAACATAAATAAGTAACAAATAAGGTATCATGTAGTAGTCCAAGCAAAGCATACGAATAAGGCTCTAAAACTATAGACTAGGTAAAAGCATTCCTACTTTTCCTAATTCCCTATAGTTATGGCTCTGATACCAATCTGTCACACCCCAACCAATGGCGGAAACATCGGGATGAGACGAAGTGTGAAGATTGCTAGAGACATCATAACGCTATTTGTGACAATATTTAGAAAATCCAAATTTCATTTCATTTCATAACTTCAAATAGTCAACATTACAAGAAATTCAAATACGACAAGTTTAACAAAACAACATGATAACATAACAAAATTTTGATACAACATTTTAAACCCTAACGTCTATATGTGTATCTAGGCATCAACGCTACTTCATTTCATAGCATCATCGTCCTCAACCTGTAACATGTTTAAAATAAAGTTCAATGCAAAAGCAAAGGCGAGTATACAAGTTTGATACGTACATAGCAAAAGATAAGTTTGAACAATTCCTCATAGCAAGCATGTGATTCAAGATAAACATTTAAATATGGCATGTGTCTAACATATCAAACCAAGAAAACGCAATATGCTCAAGACATAACCTCAAGTTTACGGGCGGGTCGTTAATCCTATAGCGCTACATATGTCAAGGTTTGGCTCGTACGAAGTTAATGATAAGTTCAACACATAAGAATAACCCAAGTTTAAAGTATCAAGTCATCACGTATACAAGCATGTTATAGGAACGTTCATGTGTTTAACAAAGTGTTCATGTGTAAGTTAATAGGTAAACATGTTACACCCCAAAAGTGGTAAAAGTAAAAAGGGGGAAATACGAGTATACTCACAAATTTGCATATGCTTTCCGATTATCCAATGTGACGAAATTGATAAGGTTAGAAGGTTGAATATGTTCGTGTAGGGATTTAGGAAGTTAAAACGTAAGAATATAGGTATTCGAAAGTAATCATCCTTTAACACCAAGTACTTGTTCTTGACACTATGAAACCTCAAGGGTTAATGTTTTCATGAGTAATATACTCATTAGAATCGTAACAAGTCTTATGTCTTAGATGATGTTATTCTAATATCTTGACGAATGAACACAAGTCCACCATCAAGGGTTCGAATAGTATATATATGTATAAGTATTATGTATTATTTAGTCCATTAGTCAAGTATGAGGTAGAAGATAAATCTTCATTTAGGTACCTCTATTGTGTCATAGAATTCATGTAGGAGGTAGGAAGAACAAACTTCCATTTAGGTACCTCTTATGGTTCACCACTACACTTGATGTAAAAACATACAAGGAGGGTCATGAACTAATATCAATACAAGAATAAGAACAACTACACTATGAGAAATCATCAAGTAATGTGGGGATTCTATGTTGGACAACCCAAGTTAGTCCATAATCACATCTTCATCAAGCTTTAAGCTTGAACATCACTTGTGGGTTAAAAACCCTAAACAAAACAGAATGTATATGAGGTTTAACCTCTGATTTTGAATGTCTCAACCTTGTTTTTAAGCCTAACTAACCATAGAAGTGGTTATAAGCATAAGGACATAGGTTTGAGATGAGTTAGACTCAAGTTGAACAAGTTTTAGTAAAGGTTTAATCAAAATAGAAACAAACAGTGAACTTTGGAGCCTTTTTGCCGGAGTTCCAGGGACTTATTTACTGTGAAAAACCCATGGAATCGAAGTTAAGGTCAATCCAAGCACATAGGAAAAAGAATCAACCAAATCGGATAAGAAATGAGTGAGTTATGCTCACTTTAGTGAAGGCTGCACAATCTGCTCGAATTTGTGATTTCAGCTGCGATTTTGAGTGATTTGGGAGTAAGATTTGAGTTTGTAAAGTGGTAAGGAGGCTGAGATTAAGTTGTATTTATAGGGGGAAGGATTAGGGTAAAGTTGGGTTGGCAATAAATATAGTTAGTTGGGTGTTAATAGTAAAAAGAAATAACTTAACCAGCCATAAAATGGTGTCCGGTCGCTAGGCTGTAAACAGCCCAAAGTTGTTATATTTTTCTTTTGTTAATTGATCATTAAATTAATGCTTGCAAGGTAAATTATGTATATAATATATAATGAAGAATTATGCACATGGGTTGGGGTAATTAATTGAAAAAGACAAGTTGTTGTTTTGAGATGTTTGGCCGAAATGACTGTTACCAGTCATAGATATTCTATTTTTCCTTTAGTTAGCATATATTTGTTGTATGTTAGTGATGCACAAAGTGCAATTTTGATACTACAAAAAAAGGTGATTTGAAAATAAAAAAAAGGAAAGCATTTAGGTAATATGTAAGCTGCGATTGGCAGTAGTCTTTTTTTTTATTCCTTTTTATTTTTTTTTCTTTTTTTTTTTGTTAAGATCAACAACTCTACGTTGATGTATACAATTATTATGTTATTATTATTATTATTATGTTATTATTATTATTATATTAGAATTTAATCACGTATTTAATAGTTAACAAGCATGTATAAGTTATGAGTACCAGTATGTCGTGTATTGGTTGCGCGTATGCATTCGAGATTGGTAACGTATAACCCGAGTATTGCAACACGTATAAGCATGTATATAAAAAAAAAAATAGTATTCCATATAAAAGATTCATTTCATTACGATCAAAGTCACGGATTTACAATGGCTTGAAACGAGAAGACGATTACAAGAATACAAGATTTCTAAAATTCGAATTTCAAGCAAAGGTTTCTAAATGTGGAAAGTATGAAAACGCAGGGCGTTACAACACATTTTCCACATACTCCCTGAGTTCGATACCCTACTACCGCTAACTACAGTTGTTTAGGGATTAAATTTGCGTGACCCACGACATCACGTCAATAGTCTACGAAAAGTCGTTTTAAGAGACTTTCGGTTCCGATTCGTATTTATACTAAAGATTGTCGAGTTGATTATGACAAAACACATTCTTATATTTATTATAAGTTATTTATGATGATCAAACTGATTGCATGTCATCTACATTACCATTTAAGCTATTTTTCACAAAAACGATTTCTGTTGACTTTTTAGAAACAACTTTGACTCGACAAATAGCATGCTTAGAGTGGGAATCAGAGAATACCCTTTTGAGGGTTTGTTTCCCACGTAAATACCAACTTATAAGTGGTTTCAATTTGAGAAATGACAGAGCCAAACTCGTTTAATCGAAAAGTCAAACTATATGAACAACGGTTTGACTTTTAACTAATAATCAAAGCAAGAACGAATTATAGAATGATATGAAGGCTTACAAAGGTCCTATTGAAGCTTAGTTAACACTAGGAGGCTGCCTTGTCGTTCAGAATTGCTCCAGAATGCCTTGAGAGCTTTTGCAAGTTGTGGGTGTTCTTTGTTTACAAAACAAGTGCTCAAGAATTGATGAAATGATCTGATTTATTGTGTTTTCAGGAGTTGTAAGAATACAACAGGTGTCCCAACATGCAAGAGCTTCTATTGGTGAGTTATGGAGGTGCTGCAAGCTGTTTCCCATTCAAATTTCGGACCCAAATGGCTGAATTCGCGAAATACTGTATCTGGGCCTCCTATACGGACCGTAAGGTCCTACCCATACGGTCCGCAAGGACCTGGTCAGAACCAGCAACTTTCTATAATTGGCAGTTTTGGCCCCCGACCTTCGTACGCGATGATTTGCTGCTTATCTTGACTCGTAAACCCCCAAACTTGGTTTTAAGAACCTTGGGACATTTAACAACATGGTAATGTCCTCGGATAACTTTGCGCTCAACCGAAAAGCCATGAAATTCGACGTTGACGCTTTTAACCCCTCAAGTACGGTTTTGGCCATAACTTTCTCATACGTTGACGAAACTTCATGAAATTTTTACCACATATTCTAGTGAGTATATTTTAGCATTACAAAGCTTCGGGTCTGCCAAAAGTTCACTCAGAGGTATAAATTAAACATGTTGACACTTTTAGCCCCTGTAGTTTGTAATTCCTCACTTTTGTGCAATTTCCGCGTCGTATGATCCATGAACCATCCGTTTAAGGTTATGAACATTATGTAGGGTTATTATAGAGTCTATTTATCCATTGCTGACACTTTGGACCCTTACGTTCCATAGTTTTCACTGTTTGTCAACTTTAGTCCCTCTAAAGTGTGTTTTCACATACCGGAACCTTATGACACGTGTCAATACATCATTGGACGGAAATTTTCGAGGTGTTACATCCTCACCCCCTTAAAAGAAATCTCGACCTCGAGATTTACTGAAACAAATGAGGATATTTCTCTTTCATCGTGGATTCCACTTCCCACGTATATTCGGGACCTCTACGGGCATCCCATTTGACCTTAACAATAGGCACGTGCTTCCTCTGAAGCTTCTTCACCTGTCGATCCTCAATCAACAAAGGTTTTTCCACAAACTTCAGACTCTCATCTATGTGTATATCTGTATGCGGTATAACCAGTGATTCGTCAGCGAAACACTTCTTTAAATTACAGATGTGGAACACATTATGAATAGCGCTAAGTTCTTCAGGCAAGTTTAACTTGTAAGCAACTGCCCCGACACGTTCGATGATCTCGAAAGGTCCTATGTATCTCGGGCTTAGCTTGCCTTTCTTACCAAATCGCATCACCCCTTTCCAGGGCGATACCTTAAGCAACACTTTATCACCTACATCGAAGTGAAAGTCTTTGCGCTTAGGATCCGCATAACTTTTCTGCCTATCCCTGGCAGCTTTCAAACGATCGCGTATCTGAACGATCTTGTCCGTCGTCTCAAAAACTATATCTGGTCCTGACAGCTGGACATCTCCAACTTCTGCCCAACAAATGGGCGATCTACACTTTCTACCGTATAGGGCCTCAAAAGGCGCAGCTTTTATGCTGGAATGGTAGCTATTGTTGTAGGAGAATTCAATCAGTGGTAGGTTCTTATCCCAACTACCACCCAAGTCGATCGCACATGCACGAAGCATGTCTTCCAAAGTTTGAATAGTACGCTCACTCTGACCATCAGTCTGAGGATGATAAGCCGTACTAAAATTCAAACGAGTGCCCAACGATTGTTGGAAACTCTTCCAAAAATGCGACGTATATCTAGTATCTCTATCGGAGATAATAGATACAGGTATACCATGTAGCGCTACAATTTTATCGACGTATAATTGAGCTAACATATCGGAGCTATACGTCTCCTTGATGGGTAGGAAATGAGCTGACTTAGTCAGTCTATCTACTATGACCCATATGGTATCATTTCCCTTTTTCGTCTTCGGCAACTTGGTGATGAAATCCATTGTCACCATTTCCCATTTCCACTTGGGAATTTCAGGTTGTTGAAGCAAACCTGACGGCTTCTGATGCTCGGCTTTGACTTGCGCACAAGTCAAACATTTAGCTACATGCTCAGCTACTGACTTTTTCAAACCAATCCACCAGTAGTTTGACTTCAGATCCTGGTACATCTTATCAGCTCCAAGGTGAACGGAATATTTAGAGCTGTGGGCTTCCTGGAGGATAACATCCCGAAGTCCTCCATATACTGGAACCCATATTCGCCCATTTAGTCGTAGCATTCCATCTTTGTCGTAGGATAACTGCTCCTCAGTTACTCCTAACTTTTCTTCAGGATAGTTAGCTTCCAACACAGCTTCCTTCTGTGCAGCTAACACCCTTTCGTTCAAATTATTCCTTATTTCAATGCGCTTGGCATTGATTCTGATCGGTTTCACCCTTTCCTTTCTGCTTAAGGCGTCGGCAACTACATTGGCCTTGCCTGGATGGTATCTTATTTCACAGTCATAATCATTCAAAGTTTCCATCCATCGCCTTTGACGCATGTTCAATTCCTTCTGATTGAACAAATGTTGAAGACTCTTGTGATCCGAATAAATTATACACTTGGTTCCATACAAGTAATGTCTCCATAGCTTCAATGCAAATACAACCGCACCCAATTCCAAATCATGGGTGGTGTAGTTCTTCTCGTGCACCTTGAGCTGTCGAGAAGCGTAGGCAATGACTTTGCCTTTCTGCATGAGTACACAGCCCATGCCAGTATGCGATGCGTCACAGTACACCACAAATTCTTCTATACCTTCGGGCAATGTCAACACTGGCGCATTGCTCAGCTTCTTCTTCAGAATGTCGAAGGATTCCTGCTGCTTAGGGCCCCAATCAAACTTAATCTTCTTACGAGTCAACGAAGTTAGGGGCGCAGCAATTCTTGAAAAGTTCTCAATAAATCGCCTATAGTATCCTGCCAATCCGAGGAAACTGCGAATCTCAGTAGGAGTCTTCGGCTCCTGCCAGTTCATGACTGCTTCTACTTTAGCGGGATCTACTTGGATACCACGCTCGCTTACTACATGTCCAAGGAACTGGACTTCTCGAAACCAAAATTCACACTTCGAAAATTTGGCATAAAGTTTCTCCTGATGCAAAAGCTTAAGAATACAACGAAGGTGTTTCTCATGGTCAGCTTGGCTTTTCGAATAGATAAGGATGTCGTCTATAAAGACGATGACGAATTTATCTAAATAAGGCTTGCAGACGCGATTCATGAGATCCATGAATGCGGCTGGTGCGTTAGTGAGTCCAAAAGGCATCACTAGGAACTCGTAATGTCCATAACGAGTCCTGAACGTTGTCTTGTGCACATCTTCATCCTTGACTTTCAACTGATGATAACCTGACCTCAGGTCGATCTTTGAGAAGTAGCTTGCTCCTTGCAACTGATCGAACAGATCGTCGATCCTGGGTAACGGATACCGATTCTTGATAGTGACCTTATTAAGCTCACGGTAATCGATGCACAGACGCATCGATCCATCCTTCTTTTTAACGAACAAGATTGGCGCTCCCCAAGGAGACGAGCTAGGCATAATAAAACCTTTAGCCAATAGATCATCCAACTGCGTCCTCAACTCCTTCATCTCCGTTGGTGCCAATCTATATGGTGCTCTTGCTACAGGCGCCACACCTGGAATGATATCTATCCGAAACTCCACTTGCCTATCCGGTGGCAAACCGGGTAGTTCTTCAGGGAATACTTCAGGATATTCTGAGATAACAGGGATATCCTCAATCTTCGGCTTCGGCTCATCACTGGTGACTTGTGCCATATAGATGACACATCCCTTCTGTAGGCATCTGGATGCCTTGAGCATGGACACTTGCTCAGGCAATCCATGCTGGGTATCTCCTTGAATAGTGAGTGACTCACCAGACGGAGTCTTCACTACTACTTGCTTTCTGTTGCACAGAATCTGGGTTTGGTTACGCGATAACCAATCCATGCCTATCACTATGTCGAATCCAGCTAGCTTAAAGGGAAGTAAGGATAACGGGAAGGAATGATTCCTAATGGATATAACACATCCATCTAGAACAGTCGAGGCGGTTTCTATGGTTCCGTCGGCTAATTCCACCTCATATTTCACACTTAAGGTTTTAACAGGAAGGTTTAACAATTTACAAAACTTATCATCTACAAACGACTTATCAGCTCCTGAATCAAATAGGACTCTAGCAAAAACATCGTTTACAAGAAACGTACCTGTAATGACGTTGTCATCAAGAACTGCTTCCTTGGCGTCCATTCTGAAGACTCTCGCATTGGTCTTCTTTCCCTCATCGGCTTTCTTTGCATTCTTTGGGCAATTTGGCCGGATGTGCCCTTTTTCGTTGCAACCAAAACAAGTTGCGTCCTTAATCTTCTTGCAATCTAAGGCTTTATGGTCTGTGGACTTGCAGATTCCACATCGCTTTTCGTGAGACTGGGATTTCGCTTCCAAACGACATTTCCCAAAATGGTGTCTCTTACAGGTCTTGCATCTGGGTTTCTCACCCGATTGATGATCTCCTTTCTTGAATACCGACCCTTTCCTATGGTCGTTGTTCCCTCTGTGTCGTTTCTCAGATCTTCGTGAGGTGTCATCCTCACGTTTCCTTTTGTTTTCCTCTGAGCTCTTCATAGCTCTTAATCTGACTACATCTTGTGTGAGGGAGAGGGATAGATCAGCTACTGATCTGAATGTCGTAGGCCTTGATGCCTTAACGCTCGCTTTGATCTCTGGTGCCAGACCCCCAATAAATCGGGCAATCCTCCGCAGCTCCGGGCTCACCAAATACGGCACTAATCGAGATAAGGTGTTGAATGTAGTGAGATATGCCTGACAATCGAGGTTCTTCATTACCAGGGATACGAAATCCGACTCAATCCTTTCGACCTCATGCTGCGGGCAGAAATTCTCTTTGATCAGGGCCACAAATTGTTCCCATGACATGCTGTACAGAGTGGCCTTACCGGCGGCTTGTAGGAGCGACTTCCACCATGCAAGCGCATCTCCTTTAAATGACTGGGACACGTACTTCACGACGTCCCTATCAGCACACCCGCTGATATCAACCACTGTATCCATCTCATCAATCCACGTCATGCAGTCAACTGCTCCTTTTTCCCCAGTAAAATCCCTGGGTTTGCATGAAACGAAATACTTGTACGTACAGGACTTGTTGTGCGTATCATGCTTCAGCTTGATTTCTTGCTTAGGAATACTGTTGTGGTTGGAGGAGTGATTATCCTCCTCATCCTTCTTCGGCTCACTTTTCTTAGATGGCGGCTTACTATGAGCCTCCGAATGAGTCTTGGGCTTGCCATGCGTTACAGTTTGGGTCCTACTCCGAGTCCCGCTAGATTCTCTGAATTGCCTATCCATAGCTTTGGCAACAACGTTTTCTACCAGTGCTTGCAGTTCCGCACCAGTGACGTGAATCTTTGCATTATCTGGGTGTTCCCCAGTATGACTGTTGGTTTCCTCCGATTTGGCCATGTAGCTTTAAGCTACATAAAAGTAAGGACAAGGTCTATTTAGAAACCTAACAGTATTATCGTTCTAGACGATTTATTAACCATGGTATTAATAACCATAATAGTTAATTTATTTAGTTTCATTCAGGGCTTTTATTAGCAACTATATTATGGAATGAAATATATATTGGCACAATAGGCCTAGTCACTTCGGTCAACTACTAAATTTTAAATTTAGATTTTTATAGGATTAGCATTGTATAATTAACAAATAATCCTTTGCTTGGCAGAGAGTCATAACCACAACTGCCTTTTTGCTTCATATGACATAGTCATAACCCGTAGGTATCAAGTCATAATCAGACTTGTATACAGATATAATCTGTAGATAATTTTATTAAAAGGGTGGCTTGTGTGATTTTACAGATCACGCTTAGCCAGGAATGTTAACATGTTTACAGATGTTAACAGAGGTTTGAATCTTTTCAACCAGGTTTTACCGTATTGGCCAGGCCTGTTAATAAGACATTTAAGCTAGGCTTTACCTTACTAAGATTCTTATTAAATGGCAAATCAAATAAATAATTGATATTTTCCATTTATTTGAATATTAAATTCATGCACATAGATAAAATGAAATTTAAATTAACCATTAAAATAAGGTAAACTAGTACAACTTCGCCCTAAACGGGACTTTTCTCAAGTAGCATGCCCACGCAGGGGCTAAACCAAATAACAACAAAACAAACAAACAGACAATACAAACCCACGCAGGGGTTAACAGAAATAACATACCCACGCAGGGGTAGAATAAGAGTAATATACCCACGCAGGGGTAAAATACAGGAATAAATGTCCACGCAGGGACATGAGTAAATGAGATAACAATCAAAGGATTTAATGATCCTTTTTACTCTTACCCTTGATTAAGTCCACCATCTTCTTGAACATACCGCGGTTGTGTCGGCGATCTTCCCGCATCTCATGTTGCAACTCATGTCGCACGTTGTTTATCCCTTGCAGGATTTCTTGGACCTGCGGCGGCGACATCATAGGTGCCGGCGGCGGTGGATGATACTGCTGTGGCTGAGAAGGCTGCGGCTGCTGATATCCCTGAGGCGGGAACCCAAAAGTAGACTGCCCAGCGGCCCATGTGCCTCCAAATGGACTATCAGGTGGGAGAGAGCTGTAGTTGGACGCTATCCAGTATGGGTCTCCTGTATAATCATAACCCTGAGGGTATATCTGCTCAAATGGGTTAAACGGCGCTGAGCTAGCGTAAGCCGGGATTGGCTCTCCAAAGTTCTGCAGCGGCAGAGGCGGGATCGGCGCAGAAGTAACCTCTGAGACGGGATGCGGGGACTCTCCCATCTCGGACTCCTCGTGAAGAGGCGAGTAGCGGCTGCTACCAATGTGCGGAGGGGTACCAATGCGAATCCCTCCTCGCGTAGACATACGCGCGTTCCTCCTTGGCCTCTGAGGCGGAGGAGGCAAAACTGGAGGTGGTGGTGGTGACGGAGTGACCACGTCACGCCAGAAAGCCTCGGATGGGTCCTGCTGCAGAGGCGGCTGCTGAAGCTGCTGCTGCTGAGAGTGGTGCTGAGAGTGCACTGGAGAACTGTGGTAAGACTGGTGCATGGGGGAGTTGTGGTAGCTGGGGGTATGAAACCAATCGTGCTGCCTAAACCTCTCCTCGTAGCTGTCAACACCATTGTAGGGTGATCCCCTAAACGGTGACCCATCGGATATCTCAATGGGATGGTTAGGCGTGCCTGACGGCGGCAGGGAAGGGTCAGTGTCCTCGTCGACCTCCATCTCGTGGCCACCAGAGAAGTGGTCTTCAGATCCTAGTGGGTTATGACCCACTGGCTCATCCAAGTAGGCATCAGGGTTGTACAAGCCCTGATATATGGGTGCTGGGTAGTGGTGAGGTGACTGGTGAAGAGGTATGAAAGATCCATGGGAGTCATGGGGCCCATTTTCAGAGTGTGGCCCAAATGAGTGGGGTAGGGATGGCGAGGTACTCAATGATACCGAGTGCCTGGCTGGCTCGGCGAATGATCTCCAAAGATCATGGGCAGCAGTGTTGTGCGATGCTGATGGGGCTCGCCTGTGCGAAGGCCCTGCCTCGTGGTCAAGTGATGTGGCGAATCCTCCTCGTCCTCGTACACGTGGCGGCATGATGAACCTGTCAAAAATCAAACAAGTTGCACAACAAAATATATAAGACAAAGCTAATAATAATAAAAATAAAAATAAAAATAAAATAAACGAAATGTTGAACATTTCCTAAGTTCTTTGTCTAGACTCGAAAATCGAGGAATGTGCAATTGTGTAACTGAGATTAAACACAAAGGACTAGTGTTTAATTCACTCAGCGTTGGCTCTGATACCAACCTGTCACACCCCGACCTCCACGTGTCACCGGTGGGCCCGGTGTGGGGTACAGTGACGTGGTTGGCATCGTCATAGACAAACAACACAATATAATAATGCACAGCGGAAGCAGAAATAGATTCATTTCAACTTTAAATAAAATGTATTAATAAACATCATAAGTAGTTGAAACGGATCCACAGGCGGATCAAATAAATAAGATAAATTGTTCAACACTTTATTTGTCGTCCGAGGTTGCGAGACTATAGTGGACGCTCTTAGGAAACAACCAGCCTAGTTCGTTTAGTACCTGCACTTAACCTTTTGGGAAAAATACGTCAGTTTACACTGGTAAATACAAATCAACTGACTCATTTTGAAAATGATTAAAAAATTGATTTAAATGCACAAGGCATAAATATTTTTCTTAACTTGGGATAATTATGCAATATAAACTTGTAAACGAATTACATGCTACTCGTACATTTGGTGGCCCGGTATCTGCTGTCCGGGCTAAAGATTAAATGACACACCACATTAAAGAGTTATACACGTCGGGTGTACGCCTACACCCCGTGCTCTGGTCGTGGCCATCTCGTAAGATAATGCCAAGGATATCCGGGACACGGTCAATAACCCCCCAAACCCTTAAAGTAAAACAAGACTGTTTAAACGAGTCGAACAAACTATGCAAGACTGTACACCCAAGGGCGCAGGATTTGTGCGCTCGATCAAGCGGTATTCTATATACCGTACCCTAAGCCCGTATAGGGAAAATAAGTCAAAATGTATTTACCTGAGCAAGAATGAGTCACAATTGGTAAGTGTAGGTAGCTTTTACTGGGCCTCCTAATCTGGAACAAAGGTTTATAATAACCTATTAGATTCTTAACGGGTCTTTTATTTAAGCCTAAGCTTTGACCGGTTAGTTTTAAGGACGATACGGCACAAGCGCACAATTAAGCGAAAGACCGGATAGAATGTGATTTAGACCCGACAAGTTTGAATACTTGTATAATATGGGTATACTAAATACATTCTGGATTTTGAGATAAAAATGATAACGTTTGACCCGTTTCGGTCAATTTACGCAAACTAGTTACGTAAACCGAGCCGAACGCTAAAAGGGCGTTACGGGTAGCCAAAAGAGTCAAATGAAAGTTCCCTGAGATAATATGCTTTAAATATGATATAATATCAGTAAGTTATGTTCTATTATGCCCCGAATAATTTTAAACTCAATTTATGCCTTAGAAGGGCATTTTGGTCATTTAAAAGATTATAAAAGAGTTAAATTAGAGATCTGAGTTACGGTCTGATTTATACAGTAAATATACTTCATTTGATATATTATAACAGTAGAGTATGACCCGTATACAAAACTTATCATTTAAAATCAAACTATGCACCGTAGGGGTATTTTAGTAATTTCACAAGGGCTAAAAATGCCAAAACTGGAGATCTGAGTTCAAACATTTATACTTACTGTTATTATATGAAAATATACTAAATACATCAGTAGGTATGAGTCTTATATGTTTAAAATGAGTATAACGCTTACTATGCGCTAAAAACGCTTAAAATGCGATTTAGAGCCGTTTCCGGGTTTTTAAAAGAAAGCTGAGATTTTTATATTTCCAGAATGCTCAAAATAATTTATTTAACATATAAAATCAGTAGAAAAAGATTTGGGGTCAAAAGAATGTATAAAACTCATTTTATGGCTTAAACGGTCAAAACCGGCATAAACCGAAATAACTTAGCGATCTAAGAAACGATCAGCCAAAAAAATTAAATAAAAATCATCAAAAATCCCAAAATATTATATAACATCAGTGGGTAAAAAGTTTTATATCAAAACGTGGCATGAAATAAGTCATACGCTAAATGCGTTGTTTATTAAACATAAAGCTTTAGTTTTACGCTATCGGCCATAACTAAAAATCTGGACCACCAACTGGTCTCAAATTTTCGGTGCAAGTTTATAAATTAGTAATAAAGATTTCTACTCTTTCACTTTTCCAAAAATCACGTTTTATATCAAAAAGGGCAAAATAGTCAACTTTAAGCATAAATCGGAAACATGCAAATGAATCGGTTAAGCATAGACTCAAGATGTAAAAATTCCAGAAAGTTATACTAAAATATAAATGGTCAAAAATAAGCTCCAATACAGATCTCAAACATGCATGCACGGATCCGAATCGATAGTCTACGAAAAGTCGTTTTACAAGACTTTCGGTTCCGATTCGTATTTATACTAAAGATTGTCGAGTTGATTATGACAAAACACATTCTTATATTTATTATAAGTTATTTATGATGATCAAACTGATTGCATGTCATCTACATTACCATTTAAGCTATTTTTCACAAAAACGATTTCTGTTGACTTTTTAGAAACAACTTTGACTCGACAAATAGCATGCTTAGAGTGGGAATCAGAGAATACCCTTTTGAGGGTTTGTTTTCCACGTAAATACCAACTTATAAGTGGTTTCAATTTGAGAAATGACAGAGCCAAACTCGTTTAATCGAAAAGTCAAACTATATGAACAACGGTTTGACTTTTAACTAATAATCAAAGCAAGAACGAATTATAGAATGATATGAAGGCTTACAAAGGTCCTATTGAAGCTTAGTTAACACTAGGAGGCTGCCTTGTCGTTCAGAATTGCTCCAGAATGCCTTGAGAGCTTTTGCAAGTTGTGGGTGTTCTTTGTTTACAAAACAAGTGCTCAAGAATTGATGAAATGATCTGATTTATTGTGTTTTCAGGAGTTGTAAGAATACAACAGGTGTCCCAACATGCAAGAGCTTCTATTGGTGAGTTATGGAGGTGCTGCAAGCTGTTTCCCATTCAAATTTCGGACCCAAATGGCTGAATTCGCGAAATACTGTATCTGGGCCTCCTATACGGACCGTAAGGTCCTACCCATACGGTCCGCAAGGACCTGGTCAGAACCAGCAACTTTCTATAATTGGCAGTTTTGGCCCCCGACCTTCGTACGCGATGATTTGCTGCTTATCTTGACTCGTAAACCCCCAAACTTGGTTTTAAGAACCTTGGGACATTTACCAACATGGTAACGTCCACGGATAACTTTGCGCTCAACCGAAAAGCCATGAAATTCGACGTTGACTCTTTTAACCCCTCAAGTACGGTTTTGGCCATAACTTTCTCATACGTTGACGAAACTTCATGAAATTTTTACCACATATTCTAGTGAGTATATTTTAGCATTACAAAGCTTCGGGTCTGCCAAAAGTTCACTCAGAGGTATAAATTAAACATGTTGACACTTTTAGCCCCTGTAGTTTGTAATTCCTCACTTTTGTGCAATTTCCGCGTCGTATGATCCATGAACCATCCGTTTAAGGTTATGAACATTATGTAGGGTTATTATAGAGTCTATTTATCCATTGTTGACACTTTGGACCCTTACGTTCCATAGTTTTCACTGTTTGTCAACTTTAGTCCCTCTAAAGTGTGTTTTCACATACCGGAACCTTATGACACGTGTCAATACATTATTGGACGGAAATTTTCGAGGTGTTACACCAAAACCCCTAATATTGATAGATTGGATGTTCATCTTAAAACCGCATTAATACCTTCTTCCTGGATAGCTGCTCCAACCTGATCCTTAAGACCATCCATATTTGTTCCTGCTATTTTGCCAAAGTCGATTGTATCTTGTATCTCCTTATTCAAGAATCTTACATGTGTGTCCTCAACCCACTCGTCGTCTTCTATGTCTTCCCCAGCTCTTGTGCTGACTGTCTCACCTCCCCAATCTGATCAGCCGCCTTCTCATCAACCCTATTGTTAAGGTTATCTGTAATGGATTCATGCCCTTTTCACTCTCATGTCATAGAGTGCATGCCAACTCATGACGTATCACCTTCCAACTTCCCCTGTTTTTTTTCTTCATTTTCACCTACAATAATTTCATCCCCTTTCACTCCACACCACCCACCCAATCATTAGACATTAATTTAAATAATAATGATTATTCATATATCAAATTGTATATGTTATTTTTAAAATTAAATAAAATAACTAAATAAAATTAACAATAAATTTTTAAAAACTAAAATAAAGTGAAATTAAAATAAAATCAATAACAAAGGGGTTAAAGTGTGAATTCCTCTAACCTAAAGGACCATTTAGTAAAAAACAAAACAAAACATGCACCCTATCTTCTTCTTCGACCATACATGTCACCATTCTTCCGCTCCATACACCCACCACCACTGGTCCGCTACCATCAAATAAAACCTCCGACCAAAAAAAACCACTTGCTTCCGATGAACCAGTTGCTTCCACGTGGTTGGGCCCCACGTTTATTCCCCCCTCCACATCATGGTTTTTCTCATGCGACCCCAACCACGCCTTGTCTGGCGGTGTGTTACGCCCCAATCACGCTGCGGCCCATGCCATGTGGCATGGGCATGAGTCCGTTGTGAATGGCCTAACTAGTGAAATCCTTGGTGCAGAAATTCAGTAGGTTCGTGACGATATAGGTAAGGTATTGGAACTAAATATAAAGTCATTATATGCCCAAAAGGGTATCAACACGTGTTTTACATCGATCGAATACCATAAAAACCATTATTGGTTCCAGTTTTGTTGTTGTTCGGCCAAAATGGGTTCGTTTATCTTGGCACATGTACAATACCACACTTGCTTAACTCATGATACCAAAATGACTCTAATTTGAATACAACTTCGTTTTTAACATTGTTCACTCATAATCGGTTCGGTTTATCACGACACCCGTATGGTACCGACACTTGCTATGGCTTACGATACAAAGAAGAAACACTTTATTTTTAATAGAACTTCGTATTCGAAAAAAATTATACCGTAACATTGAGGAAAAAAAGTTCAAACACAATTGCACATTCATATTTCTTTTTTATAAAATAAACGAATATTAGTTATTAAAGAAAAATCAAATTAAATTTAAATTAAGTGAGTAAAAAGCGTTTATTATTTATAATAATATAGCGAGTGAAATTGAAACCTAACACCTGTTGATACAAATATAATGTATCCTTGTTTGAAATGAACCATCAAAACCGTTGGTCATGAACTGCCTATTAGTCCACAACCTGAGTTCGTTGTGAGTTCGGTTGACCAGTCAAGTTCACTTGTGGTTCAGAACATTCAAGTGTGCACCCTAATGTCCCTAAATCTTGTGTATAGTGTAACATTGTGGGACAAAGAGAATATTAAACTAACACTTTGGTCGTAATTGGAGGCCATGATTTCAGTTTCTAGCTATCACATGTAACATGTCCGCATGTGTCATCAATTATGTTGGATTATAAAATTTTGGCCTTAGGTGTCATTTTCTCATTATTTCCTATTCCTTATTTAGTACTTTTATTTAATGTTGATCAACGAAAATATAAGGGTGGGCGGGGTACCCACCGAAACCCACGCGGGGACCCCAGATGCCGAGCGGGACAAGCACCGCCATCACTGCGGTGAGGTAGAGAGAGGGAGTGAAACCGATGGGGGTTCACCGAAGAGAGGGGGAGGAGAGAGGGAGGAGAGAGGATGAGTGGACCAATCAAAACCTTTCATTTTTTTTTTTAATAAAAACCAAGTTACCTAAGAGGGGAGTGCCGCCATCAATTTAGGGTATTAGGGGAGTTGACGTGGCACACGAGGATTGGTTGGGCGTAAGAGGGGGGACTCACCTCTTAGGTGAGCACCCCTTACACCCTAAATATGGACATATAGATGAATAAAGAGTAAATTACTATTTTGGCCTCTGTAGTTTAGTGAGTTTAACTTTTTCAGTTCAGAAATATATTTTTTGACATATCAGACATTGAGATTGCATTTTGTAATATTTTTGACCCCTAACACTAACTTTGTTAGTTTTGTCCATTTAAATGATAGGGTATGTTGGTCCTTTCACACATTAGGGGCTATTTATGTAAATGACAAACTGCTTTTAATATTAAAGAGACTATTTGTGTAATTATTTAAGTTTTATATTATTTCGTTATTTTCACAATTATTATTTAATAAAATACCTTTTAAATATAAAAAGATTTGTTTTATTATAAACGTTGTTTTGTTTTTTAACCTTTTTTTAAAAACATACCATTTTTCTAAAATTGTTCATATTTAAACCATTTGTTTTTTTAAAGTCATTCATTTTTATAATCATTTGTTTTTAAACCGAGCCTCTTAGAACGTTTTTGTAAACCGTTCATTTTTTAGACTTTGTATTCGATAATTAATTATAACAGTTAGAGAAAAAAAACTCAAAAAAACTGAATGATTTAGAAAATCGAAGGAAATAAAAAGTGAACAATTTTAAAAATCAAATGAATTTAAAAACAATCGATTTTAAACGAATGTGTGGTTTAAAAATAGGAAGAGTTTTAAAAAAATGATGTTTATAATAAACAAATAGTTAAAAAGTTAAATTAACAAATGTAAGGTTTTAAAAAGTGAACGAATTTAATAAATAAAAGGTTAAAAATGAGTGAATTTTGAACATTCGAACGGTTCAAAGAAATGCAAGATTCAAAAAAAAAAATGAATCATTCTAAAAAATAGTTTAAAAAATGAGCTATCTTTTCCAAACTTTTGTTCAAAATTGGTTCAATTTTTAAACCTATGTTGATTAAAACCGTTCGCTTTGTAAAACCTTACATTAAAAAACAAAGTATTTTAAAAAAAGAAAACAAAGTTTAAAACCTTTTGTTAATTAAATGTCTATAAGTAAATTATAGAATACAAAGTTTAAAAGGATGACTTTAAACGGTTTAAAATGAACGATTTAAAAAATATATATGGACGGATTTAAAACCAAATGAATTTATAAACAACGTTTATAAAATACAAATTTGTATATTTAAAATGTATTTTATTGAATAATAATTGTGAAAATAACAAAATAATATAAAAAAACTTAAATAATTACATAAATAGTTTCATTATATTAAAAAGAACTTTGTAATTTACATAAACAATCCCTAACGTGTAAAAGGACCAAAAGACCCTTAGATACACAATTGCATAAAAGTAACTAGGGGTGTTGAAGGGGTATGGTCCCAAATCGACCATCACCCGTATCAAACAAACCCCCGCCAGTAAATGAACCGCACCCATGCGGTCCCATCCTTCGAATCCAATCGGTCTGAGGATGAGAAGCCTTACCTTAAGCGTAGAAGAAGATGAACATAGCGGTGCGGCTGGCACCGCACCATATGGGCATTTTCGTCACGACGAGGGATGCAGGCAAATAGTCTCCGCGGACGACGATGCGGCCAGCACCGCATCTCGCGTATTTCTTGATCACAAGTAGGAGACACGGTAACCTCAGGCGTTACCGCATGCAGCGATGCGGCTTGCACCGCATCCTATGCATTCAACAAGGGGGACTGACACCACAGTGCAAGTGGCACCAATGGCAGTAACCTGTCAGAGCTACGTAAGCAATGGACTGACGTGGCGTAACCTCCACAACCGACAAGCCTGACACACCTGCAAGGGTGCAGCACGTCGTCAGTCCATCCATCAATCTCCTCCTTCACTCCTCGGCTATAAATACCAACCCCAAACCAGGTTTGAGGTATCTCTTCACAACTCTCTCACTACTACTACTATCTTACTTTGCTTCTCAAGCAAACTACTGATTCTCACGCCGGAGAGTGGTAACAAGGAGCACCCCCCACCCCATCCTCCTTGTTACGAGTCACGGCTTGTTTCCTTGTGCAGGAGATCGACCACCGGTGATCCAGCCAGCGATCCTCGAGAGGAAGGGATTAACCCTTCTTGACGAGACCAGTGTGTTAACCCTGCCCGGTTAACCATTGTTTCATCATTGGCGCCCACCGCTACTCTTAGCATCTTTTAATCCATCCTTTTCCCTCTCTCAAGATCATGACTGATCACCAAAACAACACCGCGGATAACCAAAATCCCCCAATCCCACCTCCGGTAGGGGTCAATGCCTCGACCTCCCAACTCGGACACATCGGCACGTCCACACAAAGGGGTCCTTCCTTTACGTTTGGACATGACTTATCACAGTTCGCATCTGTGATCCCACCAGGCATGGACGTTCATACCTGGTATGAACAGCAGGCAGCCCTGCTGACAGCAGCATACAACCGCGCTTGTACGGAAGCGAATATACAAGCTGGGCCTACCCTAGCACCGCACACCCCTGCTGAGCGTATTTTACAATACGACGGCAGGATACATTCACGTCCGGCTTCAAGAAGCCGACGTGACGACCGCGGATCGTCTTACTGTTCGGTCCGCACACTCAACGAGGACGATTCCTCGTACGGGTCCCACTCCAGGGGACCAGTGCATACCCGCCTTGGCCCCCATGGCGAGGACAGGAGGCGGTCAACCTCCCGACACGGCCCAGGCATTCAGAGCCGATTGGGCCCACTACCATACACCGAAGGGTACGGTCATACCGACCCCGACGACTACACCTACCGCGGGGATTCGCATGACACCAGCAGCAGACCAGGAGGACGCAACTATGTTCCTCCCAGTCACCCCCGCAACACATACCTCAGGGCAGCAAAGCGCCCTGAGAATGAACCATACAGGCCAAAGGCAGCGGCCGAGAATTCCAAGTTCGGCCCGCGGATAGCCAACGCCCACATCACCACAACGAAGTTCCCATTCAACGTTGGGAAATACAGTGGTTCGACCGACCCGGACGACCACATGAACATCTTCATGGGTGCGGGCATCAACGGCCAGTGGGACGAACCCACTTGGTGTAATTTTTTCCCCCAGACCCTTACGGGCCTGGCCAGGGCATGGTTCGATTCTTTGCCAGTGGGATCACTGGAATCATTCGAGGACTTGCATACCAAGTTCCTCGCCCATTTCAGCCAGCAGCGGTGCCACGAACGTGATTCGTTGGACGTCATGAACATCTGGCGAAGGGACGACGAATCCCTCGAGACATTCGTCGTCCGTTACAATAAAGAGTGCCTAGAGATAGGCGACGTGGCGGACCAGATGGCACGAAACCACTTCATCCGGGCCGTCAAAGACAGAGAGATGATTATGACCATCTCTGGCAAGGAAGGCTTGCCTAAAAAATGGGAGGATGTCATGGCCGCAGTCAAGACGTACGCCCAGACACAGCGGTCACTCGAACCGCATGTGACAAAGGCAAAGCCCCAAGCCGAAACATCCCACCAAGGGTCCAAGCGTAACAATAAACGCAACCGGGACACTGGAAATCGTGATATTTCCAAACCATATTTCCCGCGAACCAACCCGTTCGACCCACAGAACTACAACCCTGCCCGAGACAGTCGGGCACCAAAAAAAGATTCTCGGGACCGCAAGTGGACCGAGATCACCATGTCACCAAGAGAGGTCCTCCTTGCGGACCCACAGTTCTTGCGACCGGCCCAACCAATGAAGTCCAAGAAAAATCAGGACCTCACACTCTACTGTGAGTACCACAAGGACTCGGGCCACACCACCAACAACTGCATCAGTCTCCGGCTGGAGATTGAGCGGGCTTTGAAAGAGGGGAAACTGCAACACCTTTTGCCAAGTGGGCAAAAACCCACCAAACGCATCACCCCTCATGATGAAGGTACCTCCTCCGGGAAGAAAGCCATGTACGTGGCTTCCACCCACATGATCAACGGAGGCAAAGGTAGGCCGCGCAAAGCGACGAGAAGGCCGGACAATGACTGGAAAGACGAGTAAGTCGTCTTTCCAAAAGTCCGAGGCGGACCGCGCGATAGGCGCGCCGTCGTTATTTCAGGCCAACTGGCACACTACTGCACCGAGCGTCTATTCATCGACCCGGGCAGTACATCCGATATAATCTACGAACAATGCTTCAACCAGTTCGACCAGGAGGACAAAGATCGGTTGGAAGCAGTAGATTACCCGTTGGCCGGGTTCGCAGGGGAAACTGTCTTTCCCCTGGGCCAGATTACTTTTCCCGTGCGTCTTACCAACGGAAGACACACGCGGACAGAAGAGGTAAACTTCATGGTTTTACCTCACACCTCCAGATATGACGTACTCCTTAGGAGAGAATCCCAAGGAGATTTCAATATGATTACATTCGTCCCCCACTCTGCGGTCGGTTTCCCAACCGAATCGGGGGTCGCGATAATCTATGCCCGCAGGGACGTCATGATGTCGGACGAAGTACGTCCGACCAAGGTCGCAAGGCCTACTCCCAATGACCAACCAGAAAAATGGGTTCTCAACCCGAGATACCCAGAACAAAAGGTCACATTGGGTCACGCCTTGTCCCCGACCACCAGAGCGCACCTGAAGCAGCTTCTCTTCAGGAACCAAGACATCTTCGCATGGACACCCGCAGACATGACTGGGATCCCACGTGATATAGCGCAACATCACTTGAATACCTTACCAGGTATCAAGCCCGTGATCCAAGGCCAACGCCACCTTGGGTCCGCTAAAAATCAGGTGATGCAAGAGCAGATCGAAGAACTGCTCTCCGCAGGCATCCTGCGGGAAGTTAAATACCAGACTTGGTTATCCAACCCAGTCATGGTAGAAAAACCGTCCGGGGGCTGGCGCATGTGCGTCGATTACAAAGACCTTAACAAGGCCTGCCCCAAGGATTGTTACGCACTTCCAGAAATCGAGGAAAAGGTCGATAATCTCGCACCATTTAGGTGGAAGTGTTTCCTCGATTGCTACAAAGGGTACCATCAAGTACAAATGGCAATCGAGGATGAAGACAAAACGGCATTCCGGACTCCAACCGGAAATTACTGTTATACAAAGATGTCGTTTGGGTTGCGCAACGCGGGCTCAACCTATCAAAAACTGATGAACGACACTTTCCGCGGGCAAATAAGCAAAAGTGTCGAAATCTACATGGACGACCTGGTCGTCATGAGCATGGAAGAGGATACCATGCTCACGGCCATTGAAAAAACATTCCAAACTCTGCGAAACGTTAACATAAAGCTCAATCCAGGGAAATGCTCGTTTGGAATGGAAGAAGGCAAATTCCTTGGATTTATCGTGACTAAAGATGGATTCAAGGTAAACCCGGAGAAAGTTCAGGCGATCGAGCGCATGCCATCGCCTTCATCGATGAAAGACATGCAACGACTAGCCGGCAGGCTAGCGGCACTTAACAGATTCTTAGCCAACCATGCAGCTAAGTCTTACCCTTTCATCAAGACCCTGCGGAGCTGTTCAAAGAAAGAACAATTCTAGTGGATCGCAGAGGCTGAAAAGGCCTTCCGGGAAATGAAGGAGTGTTTGATACAACTCCCAACTCTAACCGCACCACGAAAAGATGAGCCACTCATCTTATACCTATCCGCCGCAGACAACGCGGTGGGGGCGGTATTGATAGTGGAGCGAAAGGGGGTTCAAACACCCATCTATTACATCAGCAAGATGCTCAATGACCTAGAGACGAGATACTCAATAATGGAGAAATTGGTGCTAGCATTAGTGCACGCTTCAAGACGGTTGCGACGCTACTTCGTAAACCACGTCATCACAGTGCTAACCAATTACAGGATCGGCCCGATCCTATCCAAGCCCGACATCTCTGGGAGATTAGCAAAATGGGCAATCGAGCTGGGCGCGCACACGATACACTACAAACCGCGCCCCGCGATTAAAGGCCAAATCTTAGCTGATTTCGCCGCCGAAGTACCAGTGGATCGCATCCAAGAATGCGAAGAAGCACAAACTCCTGCGCCAACGCCGTCCTCCTCAGAAACATGGGCACTATTTACCGATCGTGCCTCCAACGAGGAAGGCGCGGGCGCAGGTCTGCGACTCGTCGGCCCTGACGGCCAAGAGCTTACATATGCAATCCGCCTCGATTTCAAAAGCACAAACAACGAGGCAGAATATGAGGCCCTGTTAGCGGGGCTACGTTTAGCAGTCAAAATCGGCGTGCAACATCTGGAAGCACACGTCGACTCTTTGTTAGTCGCAGGCCAAATACGCGACGACTATGCCGCAAAAGGGGATATCATGATCCTCTACCTCGAGCAAGCCCTGCAACTAATATCCAAATTCGCTTCGTTCAATACTCGCCATATTAATCGAAGCGAAAACAAGTCCGCAGATGCACTATAGAAACTTGCATCTACCAGCTTCCAACACTTGGCAAAGGAGATACGCATCGAAATCCTGCAGAATCCTTCGGTACCCCTGCGCCAGGTCAATGTCATTCAATACGGTACAACATCATGGATGACACCTATTACCGCATATCTGCAGTCAGGTGTGACTCCCGAAAGCAAGTCAGAGGCACGCAAGTTGCAACACAAAGCGTGCCACTATCAAATGGGAGACAGTATCTTATACCGAAAGTCATACCTTGGGCCACTCCTGCGATGTGTCAACCCGCAGGATGCCACATACCTCATCCGAGAGATACACGAGGGCATATGTGGCATACATGCTGGACCACGCATGGTCGTGGCCAAAATCATGAATGCTGGGTATTACTGGCCCGGCATGCACCTGGACGCTGTCAAAGAGTTGCGCAAATGCATTGACTGTCAACGTCATGCTCCAAAAACCTTGCGGCCAAAGAACAACTTAGTCCCCGTCACAACCGCATGGCCCTTTCAGAAATGGGCAATTGACATTGTGGGACCTTTCCCTGACACACCAGGTGCGGTCAAATTCATCATAGTAGCGGTTGATTATTTCACAAAATGGGTAGAAGCAAAACCGCTCGCTTCAACCACTGCTATGATAACAAGAAAGTTCATTTGGGAGCACATCATCTGCCGTTTCGGTTTACCAATGTGCATTGTTACCGATAACGGCACCAACTTCGCTGCTGACGAATTCCAAAAATGGCTAGAAGAACTACATATTAAGCACATATTCTCATCAGTCGCACACCCGCAAGGGAACAGCCAAGTTGAGAGTATCAATAAAAGCTTAGTCGAAGGGATCAAGGCACGGTTGGGAACGGCCAGGCGTGGCTGGGTCGATGAACTCCCAAGCATCTTATGGGCTCACCGTACAAGCCCAAAAACAAGCAATGGGGAAACACCCTTCAGCCTGGTCTACGGTTCAGAAGCGGTGATCCCCGCGGAAATAGGTCTCCCATCTCCTAGAAAGTTGGCTATCGAAAAACTAGACAACAACACGGAACGCAGGATCGATTTGGACCTCTTGGAAGAAAGGCGCGAAAACGCTGCCATCAACGAGGCCAAATATAAATCCAGACTTGAAAAGTACTACAACGCGCGCGTCCGCGTTTGTACTTTCAACCCAGGAGACTACGTCCTACGCGACAATGAGGCATCTAATGCCGAGCGCCCAGGCAAACTTGCCCCCAAGTGGGAAGGACCCTACCTCATCAAAGAGGTCTTAGGGAAAGGCGCGTACAAGTTACAAACGCTAGAAGGCGAACCTATCGCACGAACATGGAATGCACAACAGCTTCGACGCTGTTATATGTAAGCCATGTTCTTACATTTCTCTATGTAACCTATCGGGCCGCAGGCCATTTGCAAATAAATAAATAAGCAATTTTATACAGTATTGTTTGTTAATACTATTACAAATGCGTGTTCCACTTTGCGGTATCCCAAAAACAGATTGGCAAAATCTTCATTCGCGATACCCATACAAAGTAGTAACCACACACAAATATTGTAATAGGCCAGCACAAGGCAAAAAGACTAAGTGTTTATCCGACCGGATAGACACATTTTTTAATCTAACACAATTCCTGAGCCCAAAAAGGCAAACAATGGAATTGACGCATACTCATACCGCAGCAGTATAGAATACACTCGACCCCATTCACAATGGGTAGAGATCCGTATACATACATTCAGACATGCAAGAACTAAAAACACTTATACAAACTGAACAAAAAACTTTATATTCAAAAAATTCAAGCACCCACGCGATGCTTAATGGACTTACATAAAGTTCCTATTCTATACAAGATGAAAACAAAAAGGGGGCACACTGGCCAACCTAAACCCTATTTTGTACCGCTGGTTCCCGCACCATCTCCGGTATCACCAGCAGGATCTTCCTCTTCCGAATCCGGATAAAGCATCCGCAGGCGATCAACATAGTCCGCAGCCTCTAAACAATTGTCCAATTCCTCTACACAGGCAAAGGACATATCATAAAAGGAGGCTTCGGCCGCTTTAAGAAGCGACTCGGTGTCCACATCACGAAACCCGGATCGCTCTTCAATATTACCGCCTATAGACATAATATTCATGTGAGCAATACAGCGGTTATAACCAGCCTTAAAACCGGCATCGCGGGCACGTTCCTTGACCAAGTCCAAACCAGTTGCGGTCTCAGGTGCATCCATGATGGCCTGAACAATCTGCAATAAAAGGATGATAAGATTCGGATACTAATCCAAGCAAATCTAAAGGCAAGGGATACTTACACGCGCGATACCGTGAGTCCGCAACCACTCACGGTCAGCCTTCAGCTGGTCAAAAGAGGACACCAAGGCATCCTTGGCCTCAACAGCGGCATCAGCCCGCTCTTCCACAACCGACACGCGGGCAGTAAGGTCTGTAACCGCGACCTCCCGGGCCTGGACCTCAGCCTGTCAAAAAACAGCAAACAGTTTACTCGATAAACATTTTCAAAACAATGAAGGAAATATACAACTGAGGTAACAAAACATACCTGCAGGCTGGCAACAACTTTATCCAAACGAATGCGCTCCGCATTCGCCTCTTCAAGAGCCTTAGAAGAACGGCTCTCCTTCTCTTCGGCCTCCTCAAGGGCCTTTGCCGCACGCGCCCCGGCTTCCTTGGCCTCTTCAAGCGCCTTTAGGGCCTCGGCCTTCGCCTGCTGCGCTTTAACAGCAATGGCCTCAGCTGCAACTTTTTCCTTGCCCAAGGCACCCAAGGCAACGTTCGCTGCCTTGGCATTCGTTAACTCCTGCCGAGCACGAAACAGAGTGTCATTCTGCTTAGCCCAAGATTCATTCCACTTCTTACGCTCATTGGACAACTTTTCATTCCAACTCTTGCGTTCATCAGAAAGGAGTTTGGCAAGAGTACGAACCTGTTTAAGCTGAGCAGTGGCAGCCCACTCAGAGGTCTGTTTCTGCTTCTCAAAAGCAGCCTTATCCTTCTCAAGCTGCTCCGCACCCGTACGAGCAGCCTGGACCAGCTTTTCCGCTTCAGCCCGCATGCGAGCGGCTTCTTCCTCGCGGCGGCCCAACACCTTGTAGTCTTCCAAAATGGCATTCGCCACAATGGAAGTCCCTACTAACATTGTCGAGAGCTGGTTGATGCGCAGCTCACGGGGTGCAGCACGAGCACGTTCCACTTCAAAAGGGGTGCCCAGACCACCCAAAATCTCCTTGCATGCAGAAGGGTCATTGGAAATATCATACCCCTGCATAACAGTCCAGGGGGGTCGGTGATACACAGTACTTCGACCCTGGGTATAAGTGCGGTAATAATACTCCAACTCAGACTCCCCAGGCTGAATTGGAGGCCCATCATAACCCGCACCACCGGCATCCGAACCGGTAACCTTCACACCCGCAGAAGACTTCCGCGGCTCATTATCAGTCTTTTGCGCCTCCGCATCAGACTTTTGTCTCCCAGAATCCGAAAACCACAGATCCAAATTATGCCCTTCAGGGGGAGAGATCAGGTTGTTGGAAGAATCAACGGTATCGAAGATCTGAGTCGCAACCTTCTCTGCGGTACCCTCCGTCCGCACGGTTGAATCAGACACCACCTTGGCAGGAGGTGTCGAGGGTACCTCAGTCGCACCCGCACCCGTGGCACGCTGGGGTGACTCCGGAGCATCAAAGATAGAAAAATCTTCATCTTGAGGCTCTGCAAAAACAAAGCCAAATAGCTGTCAAAACAAGTTATACATAACATTTCAGACAAGCTATGCAACACTTACCAACAGTAACCGCAGGCTTCTTTGGAGTCGGCCCAGTCCTCTTAGACTGCAACCTCCGACGTTTCGCTCCACCGGCACCAGCGGCCGTCTCTTCTGCTTGCCTTTTCCCAGCAACAGACTGCGAAACCGCAACGTTTCCACCCGCAGCTATACCCAAACCCTCAAGGGTATCAGATACTATCACATAATCCATGTATCTACGGAAAGAAGAGTGAGAGATACCTGCCGCCTGCGGCACCAGATGAGGCACAGCAGTGACCTCCGGTATTTTCCTTTGGCGAAAGCGCACGCCTTTCACAGTTTGCCTCTTAGGCACACCTTTCGCTTCAGGGTCCCCTAAGGCCCCAAGATCACCTGCATGGAAAACATCCAAAAGGTGAGTCAGTGAAACCAACATTATTATCACAAGGAACAACGATTCCTAAATATACCTTTGCCCCGCGGAAACTCAACTGCCAATGCGGCCTCAGTAGGCACCCGGAAGTTATCCCGGATGATAGCATTAAACTCCTCCTCACCATCCGCACAAACGACGGTCTCAACCGTACCCAGGAAATCCGGGGCAAACATCCTCCATAAGGGAGCGTCCTCTGATAGCAAACACACAAGTCAGTAACGCAGACGAGGATAAGAAAGTTAAACAAATGAAAAGTACGTACCACCACTTTTCTCCCGCACAACGGGCTTTAACTTCTTGTTCCTCCTCGTCAACATCATGCGCAACACCCACAACTGTGTGTTGTTCAGCTTCACAGACTCAATGGTCTGCAACTGCGGAAACCACTCCACCGTCTTCAAACTGGGGACCCCAATGGTCTCTGCTATGATTGTTTCGGTCACATTCCGAAACGTCATCTTTGCAACAATGGCAGCAGCCTTGATGTAAAAGAACTTCTTCTTCCACATCGTCATCCCCTTGGGAGGAGTCATCAGCTTGGGACTGCCCTCTCGCTGACGGAAAGAAAAGAACCCCAAGGACACCGTCATTTGATAAAACCGTCGGAAATCTCCAACGGTAGGCTCTATGCCAAGAGCACGAAAGGTGAATTCAAAATTTCGAATCCGGATCATACCAAACGGACTCAGTTGAGAAATGTGGACCTTGTACCACTCCAAAACCTCGACAACAAAAACAGTCAAAGGTAACCGGAGATTACAGTCACCAAAAAAGTCTGCCCACATGGTCACGTAACCGGCCGGAGCATCGGCACCAGTGTCACCCTCCGATGGGTAGCAGGCCCCATATTCAGGAGGCATTTGGACATCAAGAATCAGACGATCAAAGCTCTTCTTGGTCCACTTTAACGCCGGTAAACCACCACCGGCGGTTCCCTCCTCTTCTTCCTCAGCCACTACCGGCTGTTCAGGGTTTTCACCCTCCACATTATGTGGATTTGATGGTTCGGCCATCAGATATGTCAAATAAACAGAAGACAGTGAGTGGAAAAACTAAAAACCTCACCGGAACTTCAAGAAATATCGTCGGAGAAGACAAAGAAGAAGTTTTCTCTCACCGGCAAATTTTTGAAATTTCGAACAAGTGAGGGGAAACCACGAACGGTTTCCCCTTATATACCCATCGCAATTAATGCGGAGGGAGAAAACGAATCATCACGTTCAAAAAGAGCGAATTGCGCGACACCACGTGTCGAGCACCGTTTTCGCTGACGGTTATCACGCGCGCGTGGCCGCCCACGCGCCTGACATAGGAGACGTTTACACTCCTTGCTACAGTGCATTTAATGCCCGGGCAGTGCAAATGTCCTTTCATTTCAGCACATGCCAGAAATATCTCACCAACTTCCACCAACTCACACGTGAGATCAGCCACGTAGGCGAGAAAAAGCGACTACATTATCCAAACAATAAGCGGCATGCGGTTTCTCTGGTATACCGCACCATAACCCATACCGCATGTCGTTTTTTATATACCCCTAAAAATAGGTAAAAAAAATATATCTTTGTACTATAAAGGGGTATAATACCTATCCGCACTACCCACGAGCACACGTGGAGTATACGGAAATGACACACACGAGCCCGTTCAGGTGTGTCAGATGCTCAGAACCAGCGTTGTTCTTTGGACTGAACCGCATCTCAGGAACAGGTAAACCGCATTGCCTTCATTCTCTTCAAGCTTCAAATCCCTCCTGTCTGGTTCACAACCACAGAGGGTGCATGAACAACTTCTTCAGCAAGAAGAAGGAAGGGAATCTACGCGACCGCACATCAGCAACCTTGACTCCTGAACCTTCAAGAGCTACATCCGAGCAACACACCCACATCGAGCGAATATGGGAATGCAAAACCGCAGACACTCATGAGTAGCTACGGACATAACCATAGCTTCCGCAGAGTTTTTGCTACGGTAGAGCAAAGCTAACTCCACATCACCGAGCGAAGCTACTTCAAGGCAAACTCGGTATTGGAGCGTGAAGGAAAGTGGCTCCAGAAAGAACTCAGATAAGCGTTATAAACAAGCCCTCGTCGAACAACAAGCGTCCGAACAGCGGTAACAAGTCTGCTTATGACTTGTTTGCCCGCCTATGGGCCGCATAGAATAAACAACGGTGGGCATACCCTTGCCTATGACCATGTTTATTTACCCATAGTACAGATCTACATTGTTCGACCAAACATGGCCAACAATGACGCAACGAGGTAACCGCAAAGGACGTGCGGTTACTTGAGAGCTATGACGATGAACACGAACACCCAACAAAAAGGGATCGTCATCTCATAACTAGAGGCTGAACATAGAGCTTGAGCAAAGCACTTGCAGCATCAATTACTTTTGATCCCGATCTCAGAGATTGGTTCAAAGTTTCTTTTCTTCTTCATGCACCATTTCAACAATTGGTTTGAAGACAGGACCACCTCTCAGAGGTTGAAAGTTTGTGCATACCTTCAAAACCACCATCTCAGAGGTTGGTTCGAAGTTTGTGCAGCATTACTAACAAGGTCCCCAAGAGACCTTCGACACAACAACAGGTGGCAACCCACCTAGTGACATAAAACGGCTGAGAATTTCGCATCAGACGAAATTCTTTCACCGGTACGGAAGAGGCGTCACATGACTCTACCAGATCACCAGCCTGATCTGGCCTAGAATTTTCTCCAAACTGCCAACTACCTTCCCATACTATAGTCCAGTGCTCCTCCCACATGCAACTTGCACGAGGCAGCAACACTAGACTGGGGGGACTTGAAGGGGTATGGTCCCAAATCGACCATCACCCGTATCAAACAAACCCCCGCCAGTAAATGAACCGCACCCATGCGGTCCCATCCTTCGAATCCAATCGGTCTGAGGATGAGAAGCCTTACCTTAAGCGTAGAAGAAGATGAACATAGCGGTGCGGCTGGCACCGCACCATATGGGCATTTTCGTCACGACGAGGGATGCAGGCAAATAGTCTCCGCGGACGACGATGCGGCCAGCACCGCATCTCGCGTATTTCTTGATCACAAGTAGGAGACGCGGTAACCTCAGGCGTTACCGCATGCAGCGATGCGGCTTGCACCGCATCCTATGCATTCAACAAGTGGGACTGACACCACAGTGCAAGTGGCACCAATGGCAATAACCTGTCAGAGCTACGTAAGCAATGGACTGACGTGACGTAACCTCCACAACCGACAAGCCTGACACACCTGCAAGGGTGCAGCACGTCGTCAGTCCATCCATCAATCTCCTCCTTCACTCCTCGGCTATAAATACCAACCCCAAACCAGGTTTGAGGTATCTCTTCACAACTCTCTCACTACTACTACTATCTTACTTTGCTTCTCAAGCAAACTACTGATTCTCACGCCGGAGAGTGGTAACAAGGAGCACCCCCACCCCATCCTCCTTGTTACGAGTCACGGCTTGTTTCCTTGTGCAGGAGATCGACCACCGGTGATCCAGCCAGCGATCCTCGAGAGGAAGGGATTAACCCTTCTTGACGAGACCAGTGTGTTAACCCTGCCCGGTTAACCATTGTTTCATCAGGTGTTCAGAATTCGTTTCGAATTCGAAAAATTCGAAATTCGTTTAAATTTGATTCAATTATCAAGAATTCGTTTCGACTATAAGAATTCGAATTAGAATTCGATTCAATTCGAGTCAAGTAAATCGAATACGAATCGAATACGAATTTATAATTTCAAATTCGATTCGATTCGATTCTAAATTCGAATAAAAATTATACATTTTTATTTATTATTTTTATATATAATACATATATAACTTTTATTAAGCTATACTATAATTTATTTTAAAAAAAATTCCAAGTATTAAAATTACCCATTACCAAACCCACTACATGACCCACAAGTAAAACCTAAGTATCTATCAATAGATTTCTAACCATAAAAATATTAACTTGTAATGTGAAGTGATTATTCCCAACTTCTCGTTTTGATTTTAGACTTGTGGTACTTTATTTGAAACTTTTTAATGTGATATCGTGCTTTATGGCTGCTTTAAAATTTATGTTTCATTTTGATAGTTTTTTACATGTTTTAAAGAATCTTAACTAAATCGAATTTATTCGAATTCAATTCGAATTCGAAACTTTAATCGAATACGAATTGGCTTTTTTTATTCGAATACCAATTCGAATCGAATTCGATTGGTTTTAATCGAATTCGAATCGAATACGAATTCAAGGAAAAATAAAAATTATTCGAACAATTCGATTCGAATAATTTGAAAATTCGTTATTCGATTCGATGAACACCCCTAGAAGTAACAAAGTTAGTGTTATGGGGCAAAATCATTACAAAATGCAACCCCGAGGTCTGATATGTCAAAAGATTTCTTTTTGGACTGTAAGTGTTAAACTCGCTAAACATTGAATGGATTAGTTCAAACGTTATATGATGCATGAAAACACACATTTTGACATATCCAGTTGAACTTAGTGTAACTTGTATAAGCATTGTGATTGGATCAAACGTAAAGTAAATGGAATTCATATCGAACAACCAAAACGTATAATATGTGACCCAACTGATACATAGAATACGTAACGGGTACGAAGGAAAATATGCACATGTAATCGAAAGGGATTAATTAGAGCTTTCAGAAAAAGGAGAGAAAAAAAAAACATAATTTGACTCCACTCGGTTCGAAAAAACTTTACAAAACATACATAAAATAAACACGAAAACATATTATATTTGACCCGAATCATTTCCCAAAAAATTTCACGTCGAAAAGTAGAACAATTTGAATTTATACCAAAACGTACACAAAAATGTGCACGTATAAATGGTTTCTTTAAACGAAAACGTATTATATTTGATCTAACTCGTCTATAAACAAAGTTTACGTCGGAATGTAGAACTAATCATATTTATACATACTCGTACATAAATATGCACGTAAAAATAGTTTTTAAGTAAAGTATAGGGGTAAACCGAAATAAAATATTAGTAAAAAAATTAATATGTTAAAAACGTTCGTAAAACCGTGCCAAGTAGCACCAATGACACAACGACATCGACTCTCAACATCGTAAAAATAAAATAGATAAAATGGTAAAAAATTACACTGAACGAAAAAGAGACTACAATCGTTGAACCACGTACACCCGTTACAGTGTCTTAATGTGAAGAAATTAACCAGAAACGTAAAACGTACAAAATAATAACTTAGTCGATCTAGGACCCGCCCGTTGCGGGGAAGTTTTCAAAAGGGAAAAAATGGACGCGCTGCGACGGGTCTGTCAAATATGAAAAAATAGAGCAAAAACGTTGAACCTCACATGCACGCTACGACATGTTAACTCGCAAAATTTAGAACGAAACATAAAACGAAAAACTTGCCAAAGATAAAAAGTACGGGGGACCAAATTTGTAAATAATAAAGTGTTATGTTAAATTACAAAAGATGAAAAAGTTTGAGTTAAAAGTAAAAATTTCAAATGGATTAAAATGTAAAAGAAAAAAACTTTAAGGTTGAAAGTGAAAAATCAAGTTTTTGTAAATGGGTTAAAATGTAAAAGAAAAAACTTAAAGGTTGAAAGTAAAAAATCAAGTTTTTTTTAAACACTTCCCAAACATGGAGTACAAGTCATGATGCACTAAAAATTTGCTAATTAATATATGAAATAATAATAAACTCATATCAAATAATAATCTACTTAATTAATTAAATATCTTCAAAGTGGAAACACAAAATTTATGTTACCTTTAGCAATTAATTAATAAAAAAATAAAACAAAAGGTAAAAAAACTTACTTGATGGCTTTTGACAGATTTTTTTGAAAGGTAAAAGAAAAATCATGTTGGACCACGGGATCGAACCCGGGTCACTCAACCGAACAGCAACGCAGCAACCACTCCACCACTCGTCTCGGATTTGATTATTCAAGAGAGAGTCTTGAGATTCAAGAGAAACTTTCTTTAACAACGAATGGTTCAGATGATATAGGTTGGTAAAGAGAGTTTCATTATTTTATTACTATAAATATAAATAAGCAATAAACATATCCAATACAATTTGTAAGTTGTGTTTTGGGGCTTTTTCATAAAAAAAAAAACTTCACTTTTTTTATTTTTAATTCAAAGGTTTTTTCCTTTTGTAAATTTAACCCTACATAATTTGTTTTTTAATTTTAACCCAACTTTTCATTATTTGCAATTTAACTTCAGAACTTTTATCACTTATATTTTTTATCTCTCGCAAATTTTGGTTTTACGTATAGTTCTAAATTTTTCGAGTTAATACGACGTAACGTACGACTGTGGTTCAACTTTTTTATGTTTTGTTTCAAATTTTATAAGTTAACACGCCGCAACGTGCATGTGTGTTTCAACGTTTTTACCTCTATTTTTTCATGTTTGACAGGTTCGTCGCAACACGCAGATCGTAGGTCGACTCAGTGTTGGTGGTCGATGATGGTTGTGTGACATTAGTACCATTTGACACCGTTTTACGCCCCCCGCAACGCGGGATGTGCTTTGGGGGTTTTTCAAAGAAATAATGGTTATGCATATGGTTGTTACAACCTTGGCTTTGAGGGTTTTCCAAAAACAAAATTGATTTTTTTTATATTTCACCCAAAACTATTTCATAAATTATTTTTAACCCAAAACTATTTGTTTTTTTACTTTACCCCAAAACCTTTTATCTTTGCAATTTATCCTCACAACTTTTTTTACTTTCAACTTTGTTCATTTATAGATGTCATTTTCCGCAATTTTTTTTTGCTTTATGCTTGATTCTAAATTTTGTGATTTAACATATCGCAACGTGCGTCTTTGGTTTAACGCTTCGGTCTAAATTTTGCGAGTTAAGACAACGCAATGTGCGTGTGTGTGTGAACGTTTTTACATCGTCTATTTTTTTTCCCGTTGACAGGTTTAACATAACGTGCAAATTATAGATCGACTTAGTTACAAACTAAAGAATCCCCGCCGCATTGCAGCGGATTGCAATCCTAGTTAATATGTTATTAATTGTAAAATTGGGCCAAACTCGTACTTAAAGCCTACGGTAATGATATTACAATATTTAACCCAAAAATATTAACCATTCAAATCTTTATCTTCTTTTTCTCAAAAAATCAGAATTCATAACTACTGCCCACCACCGTCTCCTCTTGGAAAATCTTCAAAGATCCCGTTTTCTTTCAATTTTAGCCTTTACTTGTTTCCCTTTTCTCATACACTCCAAGCCGTCACCATAACACCCGTTTTCCCACAATTGTTATTTTTCCCATGTAAATAAATACCAAACCAAATCCCCATGCAAATCTCTAAGGTTCTGTTTATTTTTCTTCAAACATCTGCAAATTGCTTATGTCTGCAGGCGGGCAGACATAAGATGTTGAAGACTGTTTGTTTTTTTTTTTAAACAAATCTACAAATAGCTTCTTTCTTCTTCAAAAAAAATCTAAGAACATTTGCTTCACACATCTTCACAAAACATCTTCTGATACATCACCTCCTCCAACACCACCTCCGCCACTCTCTGCATCCCCGCCACCACCTCCACCACCACCTCCACCCCCACATTCCCGCCACCACCTCCACCACCACATCTCTACCTCCACCTCCACCCCCACATCTCCGCCACCACCTCCTACATCTCAGCCACCACATCTCCGCCACCACCTCCTACATCTCAGCCACCACCTCCACCACAACCATCGTCAAAACCCACCACCACCAAACCATCGTTAGAGAGAGAGAGATCTGTGAGAGAGAGAGATCGGTGAGAGAGAGAGAGAGAGAGATCTGTGTGAGAGAGAGAGAGATCTGTGAGAGAGAGAGAGAGAGATCGGTGAGAGAGAGAGAGAGATTGGTGAGAGAGAGAGATCGATGAGAGAGAGAGAGACCGTAGAGAGAGAGAAGCGGTGGTGTGATGGCGGAGGTGGTGCGGTGGTGGTGGTGGTTGTAGAGAAAAAAACAAACCCTCTTCTTCTTGTAGACTGCAGACATTTGGTCCAAATCTTCTTTTGCCCTGCAGATGTGATCTACAGACTAAAGACATTTTACATCTGAAAAAACAAAGAGCACCTAACTCTCCTCCAACCCCTCCCAACCGATTTCCCCACACCATACAAAGTGGGTGTTTGGCTTTCCTTATTTTCTCACAACTTATAACTTATTGACTTTTATAAGTTAATAAGTTGTTAAAAAGTGTTTGGGAAATTGAAAAGGACTTTTAGAATGACTTTTATTTTACCCTTGAGAAGGAGATTTGTGAGAAGTTATGATTCCTTACTTCTCAAGCCCTAAAAGGACTTTTGTGAACAAATTCCCCAAATGGCCCTCCATCATAACTTCTGCCTCATATAAGCTGCCTCATTCATCATCAATTACGATCCTCACTTCTGCCTCATCCTCGGAGATACGCTGAGCAATTACTCCCCTCCACAACTACTACACAGCAATTACTCCATCAATTACTCCATACATCTGCTCTGTTCATCCGCAAAAATAGTAAAATTCATTGTCGATGGAATGTTCTGTTCATCTGCGCCAATATCCTCATTCATCATTAATCTTCAATTTCTCCAACTACTCATATCTTTTCTTATTGATCTTCAATTACTCCCCCATCTACCACCCCCTATATCTACCAACAAACATCAAACAGCGTTGCGACATCAACAGCTGTTGTTTAATCAGTTCTGCAATCTGTAGTTCTGTTGAATCACCTCTACGAACTCCATTCTATTCAGTTGTTAATCGCTCGAGGTATCTATGTTCTGTTTACTATCACTTAATTAGTTGATGTATGCTAGTAATTTGGGTCATTGGGTGTCTACAATTCTATTTTTTTTATGTTAGTCCATACATAGCTGCTGTTGCCGTTTTCTTATGTTAAATTATATTAACTGTTGTTGCTATTTGTGTCATTGGGTGTCTACAATTCTACATAACTGAAATGTTTCTTATGTTTAAATTATATTAACTGCTGTTGCTATTTGGGTCTTTGTTTAATCAGTTCTGCAAACTGTTGCCGTTTCTTATGTTTAATTAGTAAATGGATGAAATCGGCCAAAAAGTCGTTGGTTGTGAAACATCATCTAACAAGAATAAATCGAGATTATTGTGGGATGATTTTACGTTCAAGCAGTTTGTCGATGCATGCTTGCTTGAATATAGAAGAGGGGATATAGGGTTGCAAAGAGAGTTTCATTATTAAATAGTGCTAATACTTGCGAACTCCGCGGGTTGTACATAATTGTGATAACCCGAACTCTGAAGGTTAGCATTGTTTAATTCTGAAACCTTTAACTTCGTATTATTCCTTTCACGTTACATTATATGTTACAAGTGAGTGTATGTTGTATTAAACTTATTAAGCATGATCGGTGGTTATAGTTGATGATCGGTGGTTATAGTTGAAATTGTATAAGTTGTTACGTGCTAAGTTAATTAGGTTGGTCACACACTTCTATGGGGCCGCACACCCCTTCACGGTCACACACCTTGGTGCCTTGTGTTCTCGGCCCAGTCCAAACGGAGCCGGACGTTTTCTTTAAACAAAAGTGTCATTGCCGGACGTTTTGCATCGCCGGAATTCTGGCCGGAAAAATCAGTCGATACGAAGAAGATGAAATGTAGAAATGGTTTTAAAAGTTTTGAGTTTACGACAACTTTGGTCCCCGTGGGTTAGATATGGTTTTAAATTTAAGTTTTGAACTTCTAAACTTTTTTTTGAACTTTGGTCCCTGTGGTTTAGATATGTAATGTTTTTTATTTAACCTTTGAATTTTTTTTTTTTAAATGTAATTTTTTTAGTTAACTAAATTTAATTAGTTTTAATTAAAAAATTTAATAATTGTGTAATGATTGACGGGGTATTATTGGGCATTATCCCACTACGCCTAATAATGCCCCCTTGCTGATTGGACTGTCACGTGACAGAAAATGACAAAAAGTGAGGACATTATTGATAAAACCATTACATATGTTCTTATTGTTAACACCTTATATCAATAGTTGAGTATGACCTATGTCTTGTGTTAACTGTAACATGTCTAGCCCCTTGCAGAATCTTTGTGATTAATTAAATTGCTCCTTTTCTGTTTAAAAAAAAGGTAAAAAAAAAAGAAAAGCAACAAGTTGTAAAAAATTGGTTGTAAAAGGGTGTAAATGTAAAGTATTTGAAAAGAAGGGGTCTTAAATGAAAATACTTAAGGTAAGAATGGTCAATAATGTGAGAGGGTTAGACAAGTCCACAGCTAAGTCAGAAACCACCAGATTGTCAGCATCAAAAAAACCCGGTGCGTTAGACTAATGGGTATGGGGGCCGGCTGAGGCCCGGCTAGGACCGGCGCCGGTCCCCCACACCATCCCCCTCATGTCTGGCCCGGCTCAAGCGGCTCCCAACAGCCGGGTTAGCCTAGCCTCTCTCCTATCTCCTAACACACATACATCTATACATACATATATATATATAAAGGGGTTAATCCCCACCCCCTAGGCCCATCCCCTTCAAACCGAGCCTACGTGACGGCTCATCCTCTCCAAGTCCATCCTCTCCATACCCTTTAGTCTTACCCTATTTACCATCGGTTCCTTATATTATATTATATTATAAAAAAGAATGACTTGTTTCCATCAAGATTGATGTACAAAAAAAAATTAGTACAAACCCAGCGACTACCAAGTACCAACAGACTTGACTCTTTTTCTCTCTTTTTCTTGTTATTCTTGTTCAACGGACACCCATCAAGATTGATGTACAAAACCCACTCTTTTTCTCTCTTTTTCTTGTTATTCTTGTTCAAACAATTCTTGATTTTGGCTTCTGCTTGCTTTGTGGGTGGGGTTTGCTGAATCATGTTCAAAGTTGTGGGGTTTAGAGGGTTTAAACCCATAATCTTTATGGAGTTGTTAGTTTCTGTTCTTGTTTCTGCTGATGAAGGTAAGAAGCTTGTTAAGATTTTTTCTTGTTTGTGTAACTTTATTGTGGGCTTTTTTTTTTTCTTTTCTTTTAGCTGATATATGTGTTGTTTAATGTTGTATTTGTCTTGAAAGTAAGGTGTGTATGGTACCAAACGAGCTTAATGACATTTAATTTGTGATTTTTGGTAGATTTTACTTGAATATGTGTTGCTTAATGCTATATTAGTCTCAAATGTAAGATTTAGAAACATTGCTTTGTTATATATAGAGATAGAGATTTGGAAATTTTTAATGTCTGCTTTAAAATTTATGAATTTAACAACATGACCTTAGATAAGAGATCATTCCAATTACTGTGCGATTTGTAGAAGAATGATATTATGGATCTATGTGAGTGTTTTGTTATTGAATAATTGGTGGGCTGAGCAAATTACCCCATATAAAACCCGAGACCCGACCCGTCAAAACCCGACCTGTATTTATGTTTTTCGGGTTCCCATCGGTTCCATATTTCATGTAATTTCGGTCTCGGGTCGGTTCTCAGTCTTGACCCGAGTAAACCCGAATTGCTTCTTTTGAGCCTCATTCATGCATACAATCACCCATTTGCTTAGGGCTATTCCAATCTCTGTGCAAAGCATCATCTTTAGGGGTGTAAACAAGCCCAGAGGCTCGAGAGCTACTCGTGATCGGCTCGGTTAAAAGCTCGAACGAGCCGAGCCTTAACGAGCCCGAGCTTGAGCCTGAAATAGAGCTCGTTTTGTTATCGAGCCCGAGCTCGAGCCTGAAATACAAAGCTTGTTTAGGAAACCAGATTTTAAAGTAGTTTCATTACCTTGTATATGCCGTACATATATTTTAATTGTATTTTTCTTAAAATGAATTAGGAAAATCAACCTTTAATTTGCTCCACAAATTTACTTTAGCTTATTTACAGCATAGTTTTGTGTGTCAGTGTTATAGAGAATTGCATCTCTTTTCATATTTCATCTGCACTATATTAATGTTTTACTTTTTCTTCTTCATCATAGCAAGTTACAGGCATATTTGACGCTTGTCTTTAGAGACGGTTAATTCACTATATTAAAAAAGATAAGCCTATCAAACCAGGCTAGCGCTACTAGCGAAGAGTGTACTGTTGCTTGGGTAATAAGCTCCTGGTTCCAAATCCTAATTTTCCGTACACTGTTAATTATTTAATTTTGTCTTTGTAGTAATTTTACTAATTTCGTGAAAATAACGTTAAAAGATGGGATGGTTAATCATACATTATGTGGTGGCGCTGATAGCCGAAAGACCATGCATTAATCGGCAGTTGTCTCAATTGCTAAGCGTTATGTGCTTTATGTCTAAGGCTTGATGCAAAACTACTATCGAGCCGGGGGTCTCACTGGAAGCAGCCTCTCTATTCCTATGGGTAGAGGTAAGGCTGTCTACATCTTACCCTCAGACCCTACCCTATCCTACCTTAACTTTGCTATTGGTGGGATTTACTGAGTATGATGATGAGTTATGTTAGTTTGAATTTGTTATGATATTGTAAAACTGTAATGCTATCGGTTTATTGCAAGGTGTCTTTACCCTTTGCCCTATGGCTTCTGCATGTACCGGATGAGTTTTTTTTCCTAGACCAATTTTATGACCGATCGTTAATTCTTTTCTCAGATTTTTAGTAATGAGTTAATATATTAACAATTTGTGACCTGAGGACGAGTTAAAATTATTCAGAGCCGCAAAAGCGCACATGCATTACGGTTTTTTTTTTTAACGTTGAATCTAGGCACATTTATAACGCCCTTTGAGGCGCGGCACTATTCGTGAGAGTCACTTTTGAGCTTAGGTGTGTCTTGTGAGTATGGTCTTTTTTTATCTCTTTTAGTTTATTTTGTTTGTTTTTTTTAACTGTGACTTGGAAAATAATTATGATTCACGTGTAAAACCCTAGATAGCTTTAACTTATGTTCTTTGTTGAGAGTTTCTGAATCCACATCTCTCCTTCCATTGTGAGGTCTAAGTACTTTTTCTTTTTTCGTTATAACTTATAAGTATTGTTCTGTTTTTAAGAAAAAATCTGTTTCTCTTTTTTTTCGTTTCTATGTTAGAAACAATGTCATGTTTTTCTATTATGTATTTATGTTATGTTTGTGACATAATGAACTTATTTATTATAGATTTGTATGTGTCTTAGATTTTAGTTTGTCTATAGCTAACAATATGTATGTAAGCACTATATGTTAGTAATTAACTAATTTGTGTATAACTACTTAATTTACTAGTTTGCATGCATGCATACTAAACACTATAATTATATCAGTATACCACATGTCTGATAAATTTATATTTGAGTTCTACATCCATTAATACACATTTTTTTTACAAATTACCATATGTCGCTTTTTACATAACACAAAAATGAGGCTCAGGGCCCAAAGACTCTTTGCATCTTGGGGCTTCTTGAGCCTTCAACAATTTTACTCTTTGAAACAAGTGTTCTTTTCCCTGAAGCTGCTTTTAATCACTTGTTTTCCATGAACCTTCAACATTTTTTTTTTGTTTTAACAATTTTTTTTAACAGAACCAAAAGGCGGTAAGCAACAGCAAGAACAAACAACAAAACCAACAGAACAACAACAAACAGAGGTGAAGCAAGCAAACCTGGTACACCACTCCGCCGGATATATCAAAACTGATAGTCGGCGAGAGTGATTTCGGGCAAACGCTTAGCATTTTTGAAGCGCTGATAGATGCTAAAATAAATGCGTTAATAAAAGATGGCAAAAAAGTTTCAAAAGAAATTGCAAAACAAATCATCGCAACCTCGTTTGGCACACGTGGTAAGTATTGTGAAATCGTTGTTTTGTGTTTATCATCGATATTGATTTTGTTGAGATTTTGTTCAACAGAAATGGCATTTCGTACATACAAAAGAGCCGAAGGTCATATTACAATGTTGGAAGCCTCAGGTGTAACCCTTATATACAACGTGGATGCCACCGACCTATCCAAAACGCCTGGGTTGAAGGATAAGGTGTTTGACAGAATTCTTTTCAACGCCCCACATTGTGGGGTGTTTGGAAAGGAATGGAGCCCAAGCAGTATCCAGTAATGGTAACAACTTTTATTTTTTATTTTTTGTTGGCAAACTATAAAATAAATAACTTGATTTTTTTTTCTCAGGAGGAACAAAAAATTAATTGATGGTGTTATGAAAAGTTGTTCTAGCTAACTCAGGGAGGAGGAATACAATGAGGGTGACGAGGAGGGTCAATCAGAGGGTGACAAGGAGGGTCAATCGGAGGGTGACGAGGAGGGTCAAACGAAGGGTCACGAAGATGGTCACGAGGAGGGTCACAAGCAGTAAATGTCCTCGTGACCCTCCGTTTGACCATCCTCGTGACCCTTCATTTGACCATTCTCGTCACTCTCCGATTGACTCTCCTTGCCACCCTCCGATTGACCTTCCTCGTCACCCTCTTCGTATTCCTCCTCCCTGAGATAGCTAGAACAACTTTTCATAACACCATCAATTAATTTTTTGTTACTCCTGAGAAAAAAAAATCAAGTTATTTATTTCATAGTGTGCCAACAAAAAATAAAAAATAAAAGTTGTTACCATTACCGGATACTGCTTCTTGGGCTACATTCCTTTCCAAACACCCCACAGTGTGGGGCGTTGAAAAGAATTCTGTCAAACACCTTATCCTTCAACCCACGGGTTTTGGATAGGTCGGTCGCATCCACGTTGTACATGAGGCTTTCAACATTGTAATATGACATTCGGCTCTTTTGTATGTACGAAATGCCATTTCTGTTGAACAAAATCAATATCGATGATAAACACAAAACAACGATTTCACAATACTTACCACGTGTGTCAAACGAGGTTGCGATGATTTGTTTTGCAACCTCTTTTGAAACTTTTTTGCCATCTTTTTTTAACGCATTTATTTTAGCATCTATCAGCGCTTCGAAAATGTTCAGTGTTTGCCCGAAATCACTCTCGCCGACTATCAGTATTGATAGATCCGGCGGAGTGGTGTACCAGGTTGCTTGCTTCACCTCTGTTTGCTGTTGCTCTGTTGGTTTTAGATTATGTGCAGGAATATGAGTCCAAGCTTGCAACGTTCATGAAGACCTTTTCCTCGTAAGACTCGATCCAAGCTGTTCGAATATTTCTAATGTATATACTTGTGTATAGCCATCAAAAATATTTCTAAGAAAGACGTTGAAGCCGCTTTACTTGGTCTCCAACGTTAACAAAGGAATATTCGAAGGCATCCCCCGTTTATAGGAAACTTTGTTTTCATTTCTTAACTATAAATAGGTGGATAAACCAGATCGAATAGGACACAACAACACTCACTGCTCTCTCGCAACTTTCACTTTCACAACAAACATTGTAACACTTAGCGATCTGATCAATATCCTGCACTGTATACTGTATCCTGACGTTTGAAGCAATAAGAAGAACAAGGCAGCTGCGATTGTCAGCTCCCGAGGTTTTATGCCGGAGATCTAGATTGATCAAGGGCTTTCCTCGTACATCATGTGTCACCCTTTACATTTTCGCTCATTGTTTGATCATAAATACAGCTCTATATCCTGAGTTGTATCTTGAAACTGTTTTTGCAAACGACTTAATCAACATATTTTCAACATTTTTTTAGCACACTACCTCACTTAACTAATTTGATCACTAAATTGCTTCGGTAATTTTTGACTAAAACAATCATGTCAAGTGAAAATATGTTTAATAAAGTGATTGTCACTGATTATAATATAACTGTTAAACACCCTAATGGTATGACGCCAAGGTGACTACAATAGGGTGTTACAAATTATCCAACTCTGTGATTTTAAGAGATGTCTTTGTGGTCCTTGAATACTATGTCAATTTGATCTCTGTGCATAAATTAGCCAAAGATAATCAACTTAGGGTTGTGTTTGATGAAGATACTTGTTACATTCAGAATTTGTACTTAAAGAAAACCCTGGTGACTGGTAGACAAACTGATGGTCTGTATTTCTGTGGTAATTCCTTCAATTATGTGATTGCTTGTTTTAATAAAGCTGAAACTATAAAGCTCTGGCACCCAAGACTTGGTTATCCTGCTGATCAAGTCTTAAATTTTTTAAATTTTAAATCTGATAAAACTAATACCGAACCCTGTGAAGTTTGTCATATTGCAAAACAACACAGAGTCCCTTTTCCTTTAAAGGAACATAAAACTTCAAGAATTGGTGACTTAATTCATCTGGATGTTTGGGGTCCATATAAGGTGTCAAGCATAGAAGGATTCAAATACTTTCTAACTGTCGTTGATGATTTTACTAGGTCTTTTTGAGTATATTTGATGAAATCTAAGGTTGAGGTTTTTGAAAATATTCAAAGTTTCTATAATCTTGTGAAAACTCAGTTTGAAGTAAATATTAAAGTTTTTTAGAAGTGACAATGGAAGCGGATTTGTTAACTCTCAAATGTCCAACTTTGTTAACTCTAATGGAATTATTCACCCAACATCATGTGCTTATACTCCTCAACAAAATGGTGTTGTTGAGAGAAAGCACAGACATTTACTCAATGTTGCTAAAGCTCTATTGTTTCAGTCTGGTGTCCCTTTAAAATTCTGGTCTGAGTGTGTTCTCACTGCTTCATATTTAATTAACAGGACACCTTTAACAGGACACCTTCTTCTGTGTTAAATGGTAGATCTCCATATGAGTTACTTTTTGGATTTGAACCTTCTCTTAGTTACTTGAAAAATTTTTGGTTGTTTATGCTTCTTTACTGTTTTGAATAATCCTGGTAAACTTGATGAAAGAGCTGAAAAATGTATTTTTATGGGGTATTCAAATTTAAAAAAGGGTTACAAAGTTTGGAGTCTAGATCAGAAGAAATTCATTTTTTCTAGGGATGTCAGTTTTTACAAAAATGTTTTCCCTTATAAAACTAAGTTGTTTTCAAAATCTGATCTAGATTACACTGATTTCTTAAATAATTCAAACTTTTTTTGATCTTCATGAATCTTCAAGTGACATAAATCCCGATATGAGAAGGTGGAAACTGATTAAGCTACGGTGACTCAGCAACATAGTAGTTCTAATGAATCAACACCTCCTGTTGATACTCAGCAGCCATCCTCTATTGATGGTATGGCTGATAATCAACAAGTGTATGAGTCTGAACCTAATCCTGTGAGGGCTGAGTCTAGTAATAGCAATGAAGAATCAAACCTTCCTGAGGGTACTCACACCACTACTAGGAAATCTACTAGGTCTGTGTCTGTTCCTAAGAAATTTGGTGATTATGTGGTGGAAAGGAAGGTCAAGTTTGGATATGAAAGAGTTGTTAATTATGCTAACTTACCTCCTGATAATATTTGTTTGCTTCAAATGTTAATAAAATTCTTAAACCTAGTTCATATCAAGAAGCTATTAAGGATACTAATTGGGTGAATGCCATGAATGAAGAGCTTAGTGCTATTCATGGCAATAATACTTGGTCTATTGTTGATCTTCCTAAAGGAAGAAAACCCATAGGCTGTAAGTGGATCTTTAAGGTTAAATACAAGTCAAATGGAGAAGTTGAGAGGTATAATGCTAGGTTAGTAGCTAAAGGGTTTAATCAAAGAGAAGGAATAGATTTTGATGAAACATTTTCCCCCGTTGTGAAAATGGTAACTGTTAGGTGTATAGTCAGTCTATCTGTTCAAAATGATTGGCCACTTTATCAACTACATGTTAATAATGTTTTTCTCTATGGAAATTTAAAAGAGGAAGTTTACATGTCTATGTCTGAAGATCTGAATGATAATCATCTTAATAAGCTGTGCAAATTAAACAAATCTTTATATGGTTTAAAACAAGCTCCCCGAATGTGGAATGAAAACCTTGTAAATGTTCTCTTGAAAATTAGGTTCTATCAATCCAAATGTGATTATTCTATGTTCATAAAGTCTTATGAAAATGTTTTTATTGTTATGCTGGTTTACGTGGATGATATCATCCTAACTGGTAACAACAAACAAGAAATTGACAATGTAAAAAGACTTCTACAGTCTGAGTTTAAAATCAAAGATTTAGGTCTTCTAAAGTTCTTTTTGGTAATTGAAGTTATTAAAACTCAAGAAGGAACATGTTTAACTCAAAGAAAGTATTGTATGGATTTATTGAATGAGTTGATGTAAACCGGTTTCATGTCCTATTGAACCAAACTACGTTGTTACAAATTTGTGTAAAAAGGAAGAAAATAATTTTGTTAATGTTAATGAATATCAAAGGCTGGTTGGGAAACTAATTTACTTGTCTCATACCAGACCTGACATAGCTTATGTTGTTCAGTTTCTTTCTCAATATATGCATAAGCCAACTATGGCTCTCTATCAAATTGCGTTCAAGTTGTTGAGGTATTTGAAAGGTGCTCCTGGTACTGGTTTAATGTTTAAAAAAGGTGACAAGTTTGAACTGTCTGCTTATGCTGACTCTGATTGGGCTAAGTGCATTGACAGCCGAAGGTCAGTTACAGGATTTTGTATATTTCTGGGAAGGTCAATGGTTTCTTGGAAAAGTAAAAAACAAAGTGTTGTATCTAAATCCTCTGCTGAAGTAGAATACAGGTCTATGTGTGCTGCCTTATGTGAGATAATGTGGTTGGTTAACATCTTACAAGAATTGCAGTTTAAAGTCACTTTCCTATTGAGTTAAGATGTGATAACATTGCTGCTTTGTCCATTGCCGCAAATCCGGTTTTTCATGACAAAACCAAACATTCTGAGATTGATTTGTTCTTCCTTCGTGAGAAAATTGCCTTTGGTATGGTCAAAACAATTGGGGTTTCTTCCTTAAATCAATATGCTGATCTTTTTACTAAAGGGTTACAACCAGTTGATCATCTCAAAATATGTAAGTGCTTGGCTCTCTCCAATCCATTTAGTATTAAAACTGAGGGGGGGGGGGGTGTTAAAGATATTAACATTCTCAGTTTTAATACTTCTTTACTTTTATTTATTTTCTTTTAACCTCCTATTTTTTCTTTATTGCAAGGTGTGGGCTGCTTCTGGGCTGCTTTGGTTTTGCCTGCTGTCTCCAGCTGGAGTTCTCGAAGACCCAGCTAGGGTTTCTTTGCTATTTATTCCTTGTGTCAGTTGAGTGAAAAGGTGCATCAGACAACATCAGCTTCTTACACAAAACCTTCATCTTCCTCCTTTTCTCTCGCATGTTCTTCGTGAGATAATTGGTGTTTCTATATTTTCTAATTTCTGTTCTAATCAGTCACACAACCTGTGTTGACTGAATCATTTGTACCTTGAAGAGTTTGCTAATAAAGTTTATCCAATTGTGTTCATTATATTGAGTTTTTTGATAAAGCCACCATGTTTATTGAATGAGAAGAGAAGAAAAATTTGCAGAAAGTTTTATTTTGTTTCTACGTCTCCTTCTCTGTTTCTAGAGTTAATTGCCATTTTCGCCCATGAGGTTTGGGCACACTTGCCATTTTCGTCCAAAATGAAGGTTTTGTACCATTTTGCCCCCAACGTTTGTAACTTTTTGCCATTTTCATCCAAATACCTAACCAAGTTACTTTATATCTTATGATGGGTTATTTTTAACCTAACCAAGTTAGTTTATACCTTATTATTGGGTATTTTTGAAATTTATCAATTATAAGAGGGTAATTTATAAATTATCTTCTAGTTATTATTAATCAGCTTTTATAAATTATCTTCTAGTAATAAATTAAATTTTGACTACTTTTGTGTCATAATAAATAAGTTTAAAAATAAGAATACACAATTTAAGAATGATTGCTTAAAAACTAAAATGATATGTACATTTATGATTAAAGCATTAACATGCAAACAATATTAAAATAAAAATTTTCGGGTTAAAATGATTATTTTTGCATTAATTCGGAAATATACGTGTCGTGTTTGGGTTTATGTACGTGACATCACGACCCGTTTAGTAACCCTAATAAAATCAATAGGTGGTTTTGGTTCAATAATTTTAGTGAAAGTTCTAGGTTGAATTGTTAATTGTGATCTGTAAAATTACATTTTAATTACAAGACTTTTAAAATTTAATTTTTTTTTGTAAAACTGTAAATGCAAACATATTAAAGTATAAATGCTTATATTATTAATGTAAAAAAATATATACACAGCTAAAAATCGTGTTATATTATAAAAATGTTAACACCAATATAATCTTATTTAGGTATACAAACATAGAAATAGATAAAAGCGTAACAATGAACAAAGCATATGTTATCATACTAGTATTAAGCCCCTGCGTTGCAGCGGTTGTTGTAAAATTGTGTCAAGTAGTACCGATGCTATACCAATGTCAGCGACCACTAACACCGGAAAAGCTCGTAAAAACAAATTAAATAAAAACGAAAAAAATAACGACGAGCGAAAAGCAGACATGAAATCTTTGAATCACGAACGCTCGTTGCAAAGAAATTAAACCGAAACGTAAAACATAGAAAAAAAATAACTAAGTCAATCCAGGACCCGCTCGTTGGTCGAACTTGTTAAACGGAGAAAAATAGATGTGTTGCGATGGACCAGTCAAACGTGAAAAAATATACGAAAAAAATGTTGAACCCCACACGCACGTTGCGGTGCATTAACTCAGAAAATTTAGAACGAAACGAAAAACTTGGGAAAGATGAAAAGTATGGTGGACCAAAATTGAAAATAAAAAAGAGTTGGGATTAAATTGCAAAAGATGAAAAACTTTGGGTTAAAAGTAAAAAAAAACAAAGGGTCTAAATTGAAAAATTAAAGTTATTTATTAATCTTAGATAGAGATAAGGATAAAAATAAATGATATTTATATATTAGTTATTAATATTAATATTAATATTAATTTTAAAAGAAATTTATTAAATAATTATAAATAAAATTTATGAGATTGAAGGAGAGAATGACACGTGGCATTATTTGGAGTCGTTTATTATAAGTTAGATTAGATTAAATGAATTGTATTTTTATAATTCGAATCTTTAATAATAGACCATCTCCAATATATATGCATTAATTAAAGTAAAAGTTAAAATTTAATGTTGGATCATCTTTTTCAAAAATAATAACTAGAAGATAATTTATAAAGGCTGATAAATAATAACTAGAAAATAATTTATAAATTACCCTCTTATAATTGATAAATTTAAAAAATACTCATAATAAGGTATAAACTAACTTGGTTAGGTTAAAAATAACCCATAATAAGATATAAAGTAACTTAGTTAGGTATTTTGATGAAAATGACAAAAAGTTACAAACGTTGGGGGCAAAATGGTACAAAACCTTCATTTTGGACGAAAATGGCAAGTGTGCCCAAACCTCAGGGGCGAAAATGGCAATTAACTCCTGTTTCTATTTAGAGGCTGACCCACTTAAGGGTTGTAACATTGGTGCTTTCATTCTTTAACTCACACATGGCTCCAAAAAAAGATACTTCCACCTCCAACACCGATGAAGTTTCTCATCCTATCCTTGACCGGCTCGATGCCATTGCCACCCATACGACCACTCAATTTGCTGCACTCCACACCACCCTCAACACTGCGTTAGCAGCCCTCACCGAGGCAATCTCCAAACTTCCAACCGCCACAGCCACCGCGTCACTAGTCTTGTTCCCCCATCACAACCACCACCGAACACCACAACCCCGCCGAACAACCCTCCGCCAAACAATCCACCGCCGAACAACCCTCCACCGATCAACTTCGCCATGCGAACACCCAAAATTCACCTTCCTACATTTGACGGCTCCAACCCACTTGATTGGGTATTTCAAGCAGAGAACTATTTTACGTTCTACCATGTTCCGGTCAACCAATGCCTCGCAATTGTCTGTTTCTATTTTGTGGGTGAAGCATTATCATGGTACAAACATTTGCACAATAACCATGTGTTGGGTACTTGGCCGGAATTTGTACGAGCACTTGAACTCCGATTCGGCCCTTCCACTTATGAAAACCACCGGGCTACATTGTTTAAGCTTCACCAAACAACATCGATGATTGCTTATCAAGCTGAGTTTGAGAAGATTAGCAACCGTGTTGTCGGCTTGACACCGGAAGTCTTGAAGAACTATTTTATATCGGGTCTCAAACAAGAAATTAACTCAGAACTCGCCTTACATCACCCTCGAACTCTCTATGATGCCTACTCGATTGCTAAGTTTATAGAAGATAAAATTAACGTCGGTCTTCTTGACACAAACCATTCGGGCTCGCCACCTTTGTCAACCAAACCAACCCAAACCCAGTCCTTGTTGGGTGCTCCTTCCACTTCGGCACAACCACTACCCATCAAGAAGCTTACGCCCGCTGAAATGCAGACACGCCGAGCTGCGGGTCTTTGTGTTAACTGCGACGAACGTTATCAACCAGGTCACCGTTGTCAACCTCCTAAATTTCTGTTCATGCAAGCGGATACCAGTCCACCATGGCTCAGTCTTGAGGACAAGCCCGTTTTTGAGGATGGGAGACTTGATACGGGTCCACGACCTTAACTCAAGCAACCACATTTTCCTATTAAGTTAAATTAGGCTTGCATGCATTGCATGTTTGTTTTACCCACTTAGTTTTCCATGTTCCCAATATCACCCATGTTTCCCATTATCTCACACATGTTTCCTTCCAGTTACGTATGCATTACATGTTCCCCTTTTCAAGTTGTAAGGCTATATAAAGCCACCATGTTTATTGAATTTATTGAATGAGAAGAGAAGAAAAATTTGCAGAAAGTTTTACTTCTACCTCTCCTTTCTATTTCTATTTAGAGGCTGACCCACTTAAGGGTTGTAACAGTTCCCGCATCTCAATCAATGAAATATCCGTAAAAAGCATACCTATGAAATCAACAAAATGCACATACCTATGGTTAATTGTTTTAAATGTTTGCCTTTAGCTCATTTTCTATATTAGTTTTTGTAGTCCACTCAATTTCAAAATTCCCTAGTCAATTCTAGCCGTAGAACTTTCAGTCTCAACCAAATTAACTATATAAAGTCATTGGTTTTTCATTTTCATACAATAAACAAAACCTGAGAAACTCGAATCAACAAAAAGCCTTACCAGAGATGCAAAGCCCTAATTTGTCGTAACCGCCGCTCCGGGTGACTATCGCAACAAAATCACCATGCTTAGCCGTCACCTGTCATCAGTGTCTCAATCGCTGGCCGATGAACCGTAGATAACTTTTGTTGGGTCTATAGTACAAATTATACACATCAATCAGTTAATACTTAATAATAGCCAGATACTCAACAAACAATCACTAATCTTGATTTGCGACAACAAATACGAAACCCATACTCATATAAAAGTAAATAAAAGGTGTATAAACTCACAGATTTACGGTGACCATGTAAACCGTCATCGCCGTCCCCAGCTTCTTCAACCATTCTTCTCCGAGAAAGTTCTCCGCGGACGGCGTAAAGAAGATTCCTAGATGTTTGATTACAGTTAACTTCCGGGCTGTAAAGGGCACTTAGGGCTTCTTCCGCTTGACACATTTTTGCATCCACAGAGGTAGGTTAAGGATAACCAGCCATGATTTTTGTACCGAAACAACAAACCCTAGAAACACTTTGTACACTTATTTGTTGAAAAAAAAAGATGAATCAAAATGCACCCTCATGAAATATCGCTGATGCAAAATCATATGTTGAAAAAGAAGAAACGTAACTTACCAAGATGATCAGCTCTTTAAGAGGAGGCAAATGGTCTCGACGGTCGCTGGTTTCATCAGTGGAGAAGGTATTGGCACTAAATATAAAGTCATTATATGCCCGAAGGGTATCAACATATGTTTTACATCGATCGAATACCATAAAAACCCTTATTGGTACCAGTTTTGTTGTTGTTCGGCCAAAATGGGTTTGTTCATCTTGGCACATGTACAATACCACACTTGCTATAACTCATGATACCAAAAAGACTCTAATTTGAATACAACTCTGTTTTCAACATTGTCCGTTCATAATCGGTTCGGTTTATCATGGCACCCGTATGGTACCGGCACTCGTTATAGCTTACGATACAAAAAAAACACTTTATTAAAAATAGAACTTCGTTTTCGAAAAGAATTATATCGTAACATTCATTAAAAAAAAACTTTAAACACAATTGCGCATTCGTATTTCTTTTTTACAAAGTCAATGAACAGGTGTTAATGTGTTATTAAAGAAAAATCAAATCAATTTTAAATTAAATGGGTTAAAGTGTTTATTATTTATAATAATATACCGAGTGAAATTGAAACCCAAACGAATAAACACATGTTGATACAAATGTAATGTATCCTTGTTTGAAATGAACCATCCAAACCGTTGGTCATGAACTGCCTATTAGACCACTTTTGATCCTTGATTTAAAAAGTCCAGAACCTGAGCTCGTTGTGAGTTCGGTTGACCAGTCAAGTTCACTTGTGGTTCAGAACATTCAAGTGTGCACCCTAATGTCCCTAAATCTTGTGTATAGTGTAACATTGTGGGACAAAGAGAATATTAAACTAACACTTTGGTCGTAATTGGAGGCCATGATTTCAGTTTCTAGCTATCACATGTAACATGTCCGCATGTGTCATCAATTATGTTGGATTATAAAATTTTGGCCTTAGGTGTCATTTTCTCATTATTTCCTATTCCTTATTCAATACTTTTATTTAATATATTTAATGTTGATCAATGAAAATAGAAATATGGACATAAATAAATAAAGAGTACATTACTATTTTGACCCCCATGGTTTAGTGAGTTAAACTATTAAAGTCTGAAAAGAAATATTTTTCACATATCAGACACTGAGATTGCATTTTGTAATATTTATTTTCCCTAACACTAACTTTGTTACTTTTGTCCAGGGGCGATGCTTTGAAGGGGCCGGGAGGGACGCCCGACCCCCCGAACTTTTCGGCCAGTAGTGTTATATATGTAGTTTCATATAGTTTTTTTTGGGTATATTTTTTGACCCCCCGGTTCTATAGAAATTTTTGGGTATATATGTTTTCCACCCCTTTAAAAAATTTCAAGCTTTGCCACTGCTTTTGTCCATTTAGGTGATATGGTATGTTGGCCCTTTCACACATTAGGGGCTATTTATGTAAGTGACAAACTTCTTTTAATATTAAAGAGAATATTTGTGTAATTATTTAAGTTTTTTTTATTATTTTGTTAATTTCATGATCATTATTTAATAAAATACGTTTTAAATATAAGAAAATTTGTATTTTATAAACAAAATTTATTTGTTTTTAACCTTTTTTAAAACAGACCATTTTCTAAAATTGTTCATCTTCAAACCATTTATTTTTTAAACAATTTGATTCTTTTAAGTCGTTCATTTTTATAATCATTTGTTTTTAAACCGAGCCTCTTAGAACGTTTTTGTAAATCGTTCATTTTTTAGACTTTGTATTCTATAATTTAATTATAACCGTTAGAGAAACAAAAAACTTAAAAAAATGAATGATTTAAAAATAGAAGGAATTAAAAAGTGAACGATTTTAAAAATCGAATGAATTTAAAAACAGTCGATTTTGAACAAATGTTTGGTTTAAAAATCGAAATATTTTTAAAAGATCGTTGTTTATAAAATACAAATAGTTAAAAAGTTAAATTAACAAATGCAAGGTTTAAAAAGCGAACGAATTTAATAAATAAAAGGTTAAAAATGAGAGAATTTTGAACAGTCGAACGGTCTAAAGAAATGCAAGATCGAAAAAATGATGAATCATTCTAAAAAAAGTTTAAAAAATGAGCGATCTTTTCAAACTTTTGTTCAAAATTCGTTCATTTTCAAACCTTTTGTTAATTAAAACCGTTCGCTTTTTAAAAACTTACATAAAAAACGGAGTATTTTAATAAAAAGAAAACAAAGTTTAAAACCTTTTGTTAATTAAATGTCTATAAGTAAATTATAGAATACAAAGTTTAAAAGGATGACTTTAAACGGTTTAAAATGAAGGATTTTTTTTAAAGATGGACGGATTTAAAAACAAATGAATTTATAAACAATGTTTATAAAATATAAATTTGTATATTTAAAATGTATTTTATTGAATAATAATCGTTCAAATAACAAAATAATATAAAAAACTTAAATGATTACATAAGTAGTTTCTTTATATTTAAAGAACAAAATAATATAAAAAACTTAAATGATTACAAAAATAGTTTCTTTATATTTAAAGAACTTTGTGATTTACATAAACAATCACTAATGTGTAAAAGGATCAAAATACCCTTAGATTCAATTGGACAAAAGTAACAAAGTTAGTGTTGTGTACCAAAACATTACAAAATGCAACCATAGGGTCTGGTACGTCAAAAGATTTATTTTTAGGCTGTAAGTGTTAAACTCGCTAAACCATAAGGACCAAAATAGTAATTTACTCATGAATAAAAATAGACGTGTTTGTATATAACTTTCTGTCTGCAAAAATATATATACTTGTATCTTATTGGTATATGAATGTTGAAAGAATGTTTAGTGAGAACCTAAAAGAAAAATATGAGGATTTGGAATTGCTTTTGGCAAAATTTACCAATCGACAAACAGTTAAACTGCGTAAAAAAGTTATATTTAAATTGATTATTAATTTGTTATTCGCTGGTTCCGGGTTGTTGGAGAGTGGAGACTTCTTTAAATAAATATCCCATTTTTTAAAACGTTTGATTACATCTATATCTATATTTATCTATACTATATGATAAAAGAAACTAATGGAAGGACACATGTCATTTATTGAAGTTATCTGTTTTTTATAGATAATTAAATAATATCAATTAAAAGGTAATTATAAATTAAATTTAATATAAATTTAAACAATTCACATAGGAGATAATCTAATATTTTAAAATATTTATTAGATTTCAAAATTCTTTATCCTGAAATTAACAAAAGATATACGCTAAATATAAATTAATATAATGTAAATAATTTATTTATTTTATTAAACTAAATTAGTTAAGAGTAGAACCTATTTCAAAAATGTTTATAAGGGGTAAACAAAAATATTAATCAATGTTTATTGGTTCTATACTTATTTTAGTGTTCAACTCTCAACTCAAATACGGTAATCACCATATTTACTTGACATTTATAAGAATCATCACCGCAATCAACCCATCCATCGTATATCGAGTATATCCGTTAGTTTTTTTTAAACGATATAAATTTTTATTAGATTCATTCAACCTCTATAATAAACCAGGTTTTTTAAATATATAACATTTTTGTTTTTTACTATAAAAAATTACATTTATACAACTCGTGTAATGCACGAAGTTTTTTAAAATATAACTTTTTTATTATGTAGTATATAAAATTAGATTTATTCAATCCATATAATACATAGAGTTTATAAAGATATAACTTTTTATTGTTTGATATATAAAATTACATGTGCTCAACCTGCATAACACATGAGATTCTTAAAAATGTAACTTTTTCATTATTTAATATATAAAATTAAATTTACTCAACCTATGCAATACATGGGGTTATTAAAAAAAACTATTTTTATTATTTAATATATAAAATTAAATTTTTTCAACCCATATAATAAATGAGATTTTTAAATATATATTGTTTTATTATTTGGTATATAAAATTACATTTATTCAACCCGTGTAATACACGGGGTTCTAACCTAGTGTATTTCATAAATAAATAGAATTAAGGGTGTAGGGAGTGGTTAGATACTTGAAAGTGGTAAACTTCAAAATCAACCAATGAGAGTGTGCCATGTCAAAGTGGTAAAATATGTTCAAAAGTGTTGGCAATGGTTAGACACTTCATGAATTGGTAAACTATTTAAAAAAATGAAAAATGTGTGATTGGTTGAGATGGCATAGACCCCACCTCACACACACCCCTCTCTCCATCCTACCCTCCCTTTCCCCGCATCGGCAACCCCTCACTGATTTCTTCCCCACAATCGGTAAAACATGTGCGGTAAAAAGGTTGGCATCGGTCACCGATCGATGCCGCATGCCTTTGCCGCTGCCACTCCAGACCGCCTAAGGCTCGTTTGATGAAACGCACAAATGATCAAAACAATTAACGATATATGGATCTTGTAACAAATCCCCAACTCTGAAGGTAGAGATAAAACGTGTCTACATCTCATTCTCCCTGAACCCTATCAATAGCTGTGAGATTTGACTGAGCATGGTTGTTGTTCTTGTAACACACAAAATTCACTAAATATTAACCCTACAACAAAACAAATACTTGTCTATTATTTAGGGTGTAAGGGGTGCTCACCTCTTAGGTGAGTCTCCCCTCTTACACGTAACCAACCAGAATAAGCCACGTCAACTCCCCTCTAACACTCCCCTAATACCCCTTTTTGATGGCGGCACTCCCCTATTAGGTGAGTTGGTTTTTTTTTAAAAAAAAAAAAAAAAAAGAAAAGGAAACTTTTGATTGGTCAAGCTCTCCCTCTCTCCTCCCTCTCTCCTCCCCTCTCTTCGGCAGCCACTCACCCATTTCCCACTCTCTCTCTAACTCACCTATTCATTGGCAGCCCCCCCCCCCCCCCTAATAGGTAAGCATGGTCACCGATGGGGTCCCCGAAGGGTGCCCCGATCACCCTTATGGACTCTTTATGCACCCTTTAAACAGTTTCAATATGATTTCAATGTGCACCTCTCCGACTCTCCTCACGAATTTGTTCAACATAAATTTATATTTAGGGTGCTAGGGGTGCTCCTTATACGAAGAGTGGTAAACTCTCCACCTAACCAATGACCTCATGTCATATCAACTACTCTCTTTACTCCTCATTTTGCACTCAAACATTACGAGCGCTTCAGCCAAACAATTTTTTTTCTTAGAAAAAAACGAAGCTAAATTTATGATTGGTTGGAAGAGTGTGGGTCCACCATTAACCATCTTTCTCTCTTCTTTCCCACCTCGGTGACAACTCCCCTCTTCAAGCTCACTCACCACACACCGATGGGCCGGCAGCGTTGTGCTCGTGTTGTGACCCCATCCCGCACCAAAGTCACCGAAGACACCCCGAGTACCCTTATATAGTGATTAATTAGATTTCTCACGAATTCAAATATTCACAATGATGTTTTTTTGTTACATGCACAACGATGCGTTTTTTTTTTTTTTTTTTTTTTTTTGTTAAAAGATGATTCTTTATAAAATATAGAATATAGAACTATTTCAAGATTTACAACCAATCAAAATCTTTAGTACAAAAAAATGTGTTCCAAATCTTTTTTTGTTAGTGAGACATCTATTAGGTCATTAACGAACATAAATCTACTTCTAATGTCTTCTATTTTTCACATAACCCCGCTTACAACTTGTATAGACTATCTGACATAGCTTTGGACGTGTAATACTCGGTTAAAGAGATATAGCTTTGGACTAACCGACATACGAGCAAAAGGACATCCAATTGATCTTCTCTAGAGGATAGATAAGTCTTTAGTTGATCAAAGGGGTCAGCAAGATCTAGAAATACAATTATTAGTTATCATTGCTAATGCTCTATAGAACTCCTTTGGGCTCTTAATCAGGTTAGTGGTTGTAGATGTATAAGTTGAGAAAGTTCAAAAAGTGCATAACTTTGATCGTGATTTAGGAGAATTGACACATGAACCATTAAATATGATTTTGCTTGAACACGAACCAATAAATGTATAGAATGAAAATGATGAAGAATTATTCATAGGAAGGTCAGAGTAGACAGTAGTCATGAGGATAGTAAAGGTAGTGATGAAGAATGTGATGACGTGTTACACCCCGACTCGCAACAGAATGATACGGGGCATGATAATTGCTCATAGCTCATGAAAATAATTCATACAACGTTCAAATCAGGAAACATAATATAATATTACAATTTTTTTTCTAAGCCCGTCCTGTGTGTCCGCATCTTCCAATCCTCATACCCGATTTCCTGTATTGTGTTGAAAAAATAATTTTGGGTCAACAAAAGTTAGTGTAGTTAGTGAGCAATCCTTATTTTTATAAAATGATTTTATATTATTTTCATGAAAAAGTTTTAACATATTTTTCAAAGGCTAATATAAATGTCACAAACAACGAAAACATGTATACCAATGAGAATATACAAACAAGTGAATATACGACAACCTAATTAGCCGGTGGGTCCACAATGACATAATAGAATACAATATACTACAACATCACATAACAAATAAATAAATCACAACTACACATCCATATAATAACACTTTGAATTTTTGCATGTTGATAATAAAGTGAATAAAACACATACGTAACACGATACACCCCAAGATCTTTAAATGTAAAATAGTGAAAACAACAGAATTACTCACGGATTGCGAAGTCCATGAGAATTACCGCACGAAGAGAAATGAATAGAATCTAAAAATATAAACAACCACCCTAAAATATAAATAAATAAAGTGCCGAGCGATCGAACAATATCTTAATTTTAGGAAATTGGGTTCTCCTATTTGGGGACTTAAATTATATAAAATAATCATTCAATATAATAACCAAATCAGTATATATATTTTCTAAAACAATTAAACATTATTAATTCTTAAAAAAATACCAATTTAATAGGCTATCATATTTTGTAAATGCCAAAAATTAGACAAATTCATTAAATTCATCTAATAATTTTATAAATCAAATTAAATGATTATCTTATATTCTAATTTAAAATATTTAGTTTTATAAAGGAATTTATTTGTTTAACAATTTCATAAATCTTTTAATTATAAGATAATTATAAAAAAATATAGAAAAATTCTAAACATCCTCACAGCACCAAAAGCATTTTCATTCTGTCACACTTGCTATTCGAAAACAGTGTCCATCACCAAGTTCAACGCCATGGTATCCAGTCTGTTTAAACTCAGAAGTGCATACGGATGGGTCGTCACCAAGAAAACCGGCAGGTCATCAGAATCCGACCTGCTAGCTTTTGCGAGGTGAGAATCAAAAAGCTTCAGTGGAGACAAAATCCAACGACGATTCTCATAATCCCGACTCAAAATGCTGGGAAAACTTAAAGGCATCAGAATCTGGGCTCGAAATGCTCGAAACCACTTGTGGTTTCTTATCTTGAACCACTTTGGTGGTATGTTTGGTGGTTGAGGTCTTTGAACATACAGTTGGTGTGCGTGTTAAAACTAAGGATAATTGTTAAGTGAGAATAATGAGAAAGGGGTATGATTTTGATTTTGGGGATATGAAAGTGGAGGCGTTGGTGGGTTTGATGAGGATATTGTCATAGGCAGGGGAGTAAACGAACCGGGCCGAGTCTGAGCTCGGCTCGTCATGTTTTTATGAAGCTCGAGCTCGGCTTGGTTCGAGCCTACTTATTTGAGCCCGAGCTTGACTGGACTTGAGTTATTTTAAGAACAACCTCAGACGGGATAAAAACTCGGCTTGAGCTCGCTTCAATATTGCTTAAACGAGCCCAACCATAAAATACCGACATGATTTGGTTAGGGATGTTCTTTTTGACATATTCAGGTGCGCTGGTATTTCTGCTAAGAAAGAGGCACCCGTTAATTTCTTAACAGACCCGTTGGAAGGGAGATCTACCCTTCGACCGGCCGACATTCTGGTCTTTGGATGGGTAGGAGGAAAACATGCTTGTGTGGATCTAACAGGGGTTTCCCCGCTTGTGGGCTTAGGGGGTAGTGCTTTCACGGTGGGTCAGGCTGCTTTAAAGGCTGCTTCGGGTAAAGTGACCAAACATGAGAAAGCGTGCCTTGACAACCAACACGTGTTTATCCCATTTGCTTTTGATACTTTTGGTTTTCTGGCGCCAGAGGCTGTGGACCTACTTAGTCGAGTTCAAAGGGTCATGCATAGTAATGTTATGACCCCGAGATCTATGAACGTAGTTTTTAAAAGGCTTAGTTTTGCTATTCAAAAAGGCGTAGCGGCGCAGCTTGTTGCCCGTTTACCAACTATTTCGATGTAAAAAAAAAATAAATAAATAGTGAAATGGTTACCAAAGTGAAACCACATGTGAAATTACAATTTTTAAACTAATAGACTTAAATAGTGATTTTTGACAAAACAAATGGACGAAAACGAAAACAGTAATTAACTAAAAAAATTATAATATTCAAATATAAGGTGTTTTTTTAATGTTTCCAAAAATGAATATTTTAATATTAAACCAAACCACCCAAGTATCACTGGTTTGGAAATTTGATTCTGGTTGATGTAAGCATTTAATGCCTTAATGGGGTGTTGCGTTTGTTTGCAACATGCAAGAAGCGTGAACAACGCCAATGGGGCCAGACAAGACCTCAACACACGACGCGGTTTATTCCACCGACAATGAGGTCACCTGTAATGGGGCGCTTTAGCCCAACATAGCGCCATTATAGCGCCTGGAACACCGCCCCCCTGGGCGCTATGTTCCAAATTTTTTTACCGGCGCGATAAACATAGCGGCGTGAAGACAAAATATTTGAATTTTTTTGACCGTTTGTAACGGTCATTTTCCTTAAAAAAAAAAAAAAATTCATTTTATTTTCAACTTTCCTTTAAATCAATCTCATCTCTCCCAAATTTTTTACCACACACCTTCAAACTCTCATCTCTCCCAAATTTTTTTTACAATTCTTCATATTTTATACAATGAATCCATTCAACCGGGGCTTCATTCCTCCGCGATCTAGTGGCAATCCTACTCGTCCCGTGGCACCGGTTCCCACTAGACCCAATCCTTTCGGCTCCGGTTTTCTCGACTACAATCAACAAAGTCCCGGGTTCATGAATCTTTTGAACCAACCGCTATCATGGGACCCTAATCTCTACGGGTGGAACCCAAGTCAAAACATGGATGGGATGGGGTCGTCTCAAGCGTTTGGGTCGGCTCAAGCGTTCGGCTCCCCACTACGCGAACCCGATGTTGTTCCGGAGACGCAACCCGAGGTACCGGATACGCAACCGGAGACGCAAAAAGGAAAAGGAAAAGCAAAACGGGCACATAAAAAGAAAGTTGAAACCAACACCCGAACGAAAAAAAATGTGCAAACGTGGGAGCCCGAAGAGGAGTATGCGTTAACCCGCGCTTTCATCGATGTTTCGGAGGACCCGGTCATAGGTATTTTTATTTTTTTTTTCTGTTTTTATATTTTTTTTTCTGTTTTTATATTTTTTTTTCTGTTTTTTATATTTTTTTTTCTGTTTTTTTTATTTTCGGTTATTTATTTTCTGTTTTTAAATTTTTTTTCTGTTTTTTTTATTGTCAGTTTTTTTTTATTTTCTGTTTTATTATTTTATGTTTATTATTTTATGTTTTTTTTTTCTGTTTTTTATTATTTCCAGTTTTATTTTCTGTTTTTATTTACTTTCTGTTTTTTATTTTTTTTTTCTGTTTTTTATTATTTCCAGTTTTATTTTCTGTTTTTATTTACTTTCTGTTTTTTATTTTTTTTTCTGTTTTTTATTATTTCCAGATTTTATTTTCTGTTTTTATTTACTTTCTGTTTTTTATTTTTTTTTCTGTTTTTTATTATTTCCAGATTTTATTTTTTATATTTTGAGCTAACATTTAATATTGTTTTGTGTGTAGCAAACAATCAAAGTAAAACCGTATTTTGGAACCGAGTACGAGAAATCTTTTTCGAGCTCATGGGTAGGGGAGAATACCGCCTACCGGACTCTATATCGGGGAAGTGGACCGATATAAACAAGAGGTGCACAAACTTTCAAACCGTGTACCAACGCTTGTATTCCGGATGGAAAAGTGGAAGTAGCGATGAAGACATTACGCAAGAGGCATTGGTCGAGTATACGGAGGCTAATGGCCATTTCCCGTACATGAAGTGTTGGCAAATCCTTCGCCATAGCCCCAAATGGGCCGTCGTAACTACTCCTAGTGGTCGTTCGGGAAATACACGGCCATCAAAGAGGTCCAAAACAAACGAGTCCGGTGAACCCGAAACGCCAACCTCCGACGCTCGAAACATCGGCTTGGACGAGGATATTCCGGATGACGAGCCGGTGGAGGAGCTACCAAGACCGCCCGGAAGAAAAGGCCGGGCGAAAAAACCCGAGTCCTCGTCGATGTCTATGGGAACGGATATGAGTCACGCATTTTCGGAGATAAACAAGCGGCTTCAAGACATACACGAACTCGGTAACAAACGTTTGGAGGAGAACGAAAAAGTTACGGAGATTATGCGGGATCGACAATGGGCTAACGACTTTGACTTCTACTCCAAACCGCATGACCACTTAACGGGAAAAGCTTTGAAAATGGCGTTGGCTCAAAAGGAGCGGATTGAAAAAAAATATAATCTTTGATTGTGTAATTTTTTTTTTATGCTAGTTTAATGTTTTTTTTTCTAGTTTCATGTTTTTTTTTTATTTTATTGTACTTTTTTTTATTTAATGAAATGAATTTTATTTTTAAAAAACTTACAAAATGAATTAAAAAATTAAAAATGAAAAAAGAGTAATGATTACACAGGGGCTTTATGACTACGGCCCCAAATTGCATAAAGCCCCATAAAGCCCCTTTGCTGACGTGGCATGCCACATGGCGCATAACGCCCCTTTGAGGGCTTTATGACTACACATGGTCTGACCACCATCTAGGTGTTGTTTGACTTTCGGAATTGCGTTTACAAAAAAATTAGCTTGTACATAGTTATCAGTCTTTTTATATATCTTAAAAAAAATTATATATATAAAAAATGTACTGTACAATATCCCTTAACATACGATATGTATGCGATCAGAATATAACATGCGGATTTTGGGAAGTCTTCCGAGTTTGTGAGCATGCGGATTTGCGAGAAGTCTTTCCGAGTTTGATGAAGTCTGTCGAGTTTGTGAACATGCGGATTTGAGAGATATAACATGCGGGATTTCGTTTTTGAGGTTTATAACATGCGGATTTTTCATCGTGTACGTATCGTACGTTAAAGGCAATTGTACGTTAAAGAGAAAAACATACGATGATATTTTTCGTAAACAGTATAATTACAAGAACTGAAGTAATAATGAATCAAGAACACGGATCAACTAGAAAAATACTTGTGCTAGTTAACAACCATTAATTTTTCTTCTTGGTTTTCTTTTATAAACCGGTTTAAACTTGTAGTATTTTTCTTTTGTAACCATATCATGACATACTTTGGATAGTTATTGAACCATAATCATGATAGTTAAGATCAAAATAACAATCAACGTCCTTGCTTAATAGTCACTACTGTTGTCTAATATGTATAATTATTGAACCATAATGCTATGATAAATTTTTTTTGAACAGCAAAATTCACACTAAATCCGTCTTTAGCATGGCTCAAACCTTTGATATTACGTAGAGCAACACCTTAACTGCAATAACTTTGCTAATTAAACCCTTAAAGTTGTAAGTGTTTATACATCACATACTAATTGAACCCTTAGTTGGACAAATCCGTATACAATAAAACACTAGTAAATCTTAATGCTATACTTCACATGTCATGTAACTAACACAAACAAAAACAGTTATTTTAACCGATTTACAAAAAATACTAGAATTCATAACAAAAATTCAGTTTCGAATTATACCTTAATCAAAAGATATTCAAACTTATGATATATTCTATAGATACAACCCATCCTGTTCCTAAACATGCATATTATATCATAAAAAAAAAACCAGTAAATTTTGAACAAATATAGTTGCTTAAAAATTAAAATTCAAAAATCAAATCACACATTTTTTTTCTTCAATTTTCAATTCAAAACCAAACATCTCAAATCAAATCAAACCGTCCATTTCCAGATCTTAATCCTCAGATCCACCTTACATTTCGCACCGGACGTCGTCGCCGTCGTCGGCGTTTTTCCGGCAGGAGCCACCGCCTTAATTCCATCACACGTAACCCTAATCGGCAACCTCTTCGTCTTAAAGCTTCCGATCTTCGCCTTCACTTTCGTATCCAGCCGGATCTTCAACGGCACACTCTTCTTATTCTTCAGATCTGATTTCAAATTGTTATCATCCACACTCTGTCCACTCGCCGTCACAATCGTCCTCAACGACGTCGTATTCTTCTTCTTCATTTCAAACGCCGGTATCGTTCCGTCACCGACATTAACGCCGTTAGAATCGAACGAAACGGAAACCGGATCGTAGTAGAACACAATCTTCTTGTTAGGGTTTCGAGCGGTTACAGTGAAATTAAACCTCGAGTTGAGTTTATTCGCTGACGTCAGATTGAATTGAGTGACGTGGAGAGCGGAGACGGAGAACGTAGGGCGGTGAGGACGGTAGAGCACGTACATCACTCCGCCGGCTACGGCGGCGATAACTATCAAAACAATTATAGCGAAAGTGATCCAGAGACAGAAACAACAGCAGCAGCTGCGGCGACTGCGACGGGGTTGTGGACGGTAAACTGGACGGGAGTTGTTGTAGAGTTGTGCTTTGGTGGCCGGAAAGGTAGGGTTTGCAGTGGTGGTGGCGGGGGGTGGGCCGGCGGCGGGTTTGGCGGCAGGGTAGATTTTTTCTGCCATTGGATATGAAGGGGTGATTTGTGAAGTGGATACGATGTGTGTGTGTATATAATTTGGTTGTGTGGGGAAATGGTAGGTTAGATATCTTTGTAAATGTGTGAATTGGTGGCGAGGGTGACGCCGGAAAGTGACAGAGTAGAGAGAGAGAGCGACCCTGTAACAAGGGAGGTGGTGCAAGGCTGTTATCGGAGTTGGAGGGAATACATCAATTTCCTTTATTCCTTTTATATATCATATATATTGTGTGTGTGTATATTTATAGTGATAGGTTATAAAAGTTAGGTTTTTACTCATCTTAATATCGATTCGATAATTACCATATATAGATATATGTGGTTAATTTAGGGTTGTTCATGAGTAGAGTCTTGTTAACTTATGCTAAGCTTGATTATAAACCGAGCTGAAAATCCTAGCTCAGGCTCAGCTTAGTTTGGTTTTAAACTGAATTGGGCTGGCTCAATTTGGTTTGGCTCGATTTAAAAAGGCAAATTTACAAGTAACTTTCAAAATTCAATGGTTTAAAATATTATTCAATAGTTCAAAATAATATATCTAAAATAAGTTTAATCTAATGCGTTACAAATCAAAATCAAGTTCTATAACATAAAAATAAGTTTTAACTTTCTACGGAATCATTATTGGTTCATTAGCATGATAATTAATCTTTAAGTATGTTTTAGATATTAAATTACACTCCTAAAATACATGTAAATAATAATCTTTTTTTTTTGTAATATATTTTAATATATCAAAGAATAAATGTATTACGAGTAAAATAATTCGAGCTAAGGCGAACCAAGATACCAAACCGAGCCAATCTGGCTTGTTACGAGTCGAGCCGAGGTAGGCTCACTTTCTAACCGAGACGAGTCGACTCAGCTCAGTTTCAAACCGAGACACATCGAGCGAGCTTTTTTCAAGCTAAATCTGAGCGAGCTTTGTGTCGCAAGCTTTTTGGACAAGCCTAGTTTAATTATCGTTTAATAAAGATTATGAAACTAAACGTAGACTTGCAAGGACATAATAGATATATGTGTTTGTGGTTGAATTGTTAAACTACACGGTTCCCATTAGTTAAAAGTAATAAAATGACTGTTAAAAAAAAAGTAATAAAATGAAGTAAATTACATATTACGCCCCTTTATGATAACTTTTGGTTTTGGATAAAGAGCAGGCGACAATGCTTTACGTTTGATTGGGTAGATCTTGAATTTGTACACCCTTTTCTACATCCTCCAACTTGTAATTTGGATGCACAAAAGTCTAGTGTAATTGTCGAAATTAAAAGAAATAACATGTATTTGATATACGAATAAAGGGCACAATCAAGTGTATAATCCGTAATTTACTCTAACAAAATGCATTCCGTGAAAACGTTGCTTATATTATCGTGCAAATAATTGAGTTTGATGTAAATAACATATATTAAAAGGTAGGCGGTCTTTTAATATTTTTTATAGTTGGCTTTTTGAGATTTTTATAAGCGTTATTAATTTAATCATACTACTAAACAATTTAAATAGTCAATAGTAAATTAAATAAGTTATGTCCGCTAACAAAAGGAACAACAAATAAAGGTATATTCGTGTTGATAAAGAGTGACAATATTTATAAGTTGAATATCACGTCAGAGTATATATATACACACCGAGGTTAGTTGTATTTATCCACTAATAGATATTGATTACTTTTTGATAAACTGATAATCTTTTAATCTACTTTAATTATGCTCCTAAAATACATATGCGTAAAAATAGTAAAAATGACAAGAAAATTCGGTGAAGAGAGCCATTTGATTCTCGTGTGTTGGATTGTCTGCTTTTTTTTATATTAAATTTAAATAATCCCAACTTTTAATTATAATTTAAATAATTATATAATTATAAATCCAAAATTGTTATAGTATTATATAATTAAAAAAAACTATAATTGACCGAAAGAAAACTAATGTTAGTAAAAGAAATAATGAAAATAACAATGCTTCCTTATCATCAAAATCTCCTCTACAAATTTAAAATTTAATATTATCAATAATCCACTTTCCATAATAAAATTATTTATAATTATAATTTCGATACTTACATCATGATAATTCCAAAGTTGTTATAAAATTATATAATTTAAAAAAACTATAATAGATCAAAAGAAAACTAATATTAGTAAAAGATATAATGAAAATAATAATCCTTCCTTATCATTAAAATCTCATCTACAAATTTTTAAATTTAACATTATCAATAATCCAGTTTCCTTAATAAATATATTTATGCGGGAAAAAAATTAATTGAGACAACCTCATAGAGCGCCATACGTACCTCAAGTGGTTTACTTTATGATATAGTATTGATTTTATGTGGCTATGGTTAATAATTTATTAGAATTACACCAATTAATGACCATAAAATATAAAATGAGATATGATCTTGAAAAGTGATACATATTTATTGGTTGAAGGTCATTTTCAATAAGGTGTTGCTTATGAAGAGGGTTAATCATCACAAAAGTTTTGAGTTTCGAATATTAATGGACCCCAACACAACCATTTCTCATTTTATTGCCGTCAAAAGAACTATTATTGTAACATCTACACTAAGGTATTGCCGTCAAAGAACTATTATTGTAACATCTACAGTAAGGTCTAAACGAGTATGTGCAATCAACTTTAGTATATTTTTAATAGGTTTAAGCTTGACTCAAAATTAGAGTTCAATTCAAAAGCTTAAAGTAGTGTGTAAGGGGACTGTGTGTGACAACCCGTATTACCAAGGTTAGCATTACTCAAATCCTGCAACCTTTGACGTACATCCAATTGCTTTTATTTCATGGACATGCAAGATTTATTCAGTCGCACGTGTGTGTCATTAGATACTAGGTGTGCAAGTTGTATACTTGAAACCACTCAATGGGCCTTATGATTACTTAGGTTGTATATGTGTTCGGTGTAATAGAACAGGATTGGTAGTGGACCTTTTAAACAATAGAACTGGCCCAAATCACTATCTTGATTAGCAATCATTACTGATCCAATTTAGGTTGTGAACATCACAAGTGACCGGCCCAACCTGTGGTGCTATTAACTATTATGGCCGGCCCAACCCTATTGTCCCTATATTATCATGCTACGTAAATAGGAAAGGATTGAACAACAAACCCTACCATTCATTGAGGGTACGACGGCAGTCACAAGACCTTCCCCTCTCTTCCGCTCGCTTTAGTTCTTAAATCAATTGAGTTCTGGTTAGTACGTTCGGACTTATACGGTATTGATTGATTGTTTTGATTATGCATAAACTTGATTAGCATGATTCACACGTGAGCATGTATAATATAATTGATCCGTGGCATCATGAACCTGATTGGAAACGACCTTAAATGTTGAACAATAATAATAATGCATGTAACGTGATGTGTACGGATGATGTTTGCCTGTTAGGTATTCGCTGATGATTAAGCATACGTGTTCGATTAGTGAGCAGGCACATGTTAAGGGTTTCATTGTGATGATGATTCATCACATGTGAAACTGTGTATGATAAAGTTTAGAGTCACAAATCCCAACCTCTAGCACATGTGCAATCGATTTCTGATGATGATAATTCATGTGGTTTTAATGAGATGATGTATATTGAGATGTGTGATTGACTTCTATGTTAGGATGATGTCAGGTCCATCAATTAATATTGTATGTGATAGAATAGGTTTGACTATTCTTGACTGTCGTGATAATGATACATGTTTGTGTTGATAATTACATGAACTAGTAATGGATATATGTGATATTAGCATGATTTTCCTTGTTGAAATTACTAGAATACATGGTTATAATGATGTGTGAACTGATTGCCATTTACCTTGAATTGTGTGACTCAATTAATGATTGAAGTGGTTGACCCATTACATGAAATCGGCAACCTGGTTCAGTAATTAAATCCCATGTGACTTCATTGATAAATTCGGTCCACTTATATTAGGAGGAAGGACACAGTGGTCGGCCATTATATGTGTAAACTACTAATGAGAATAATGAATGTGATGATTGATTAGGCTACACAAATATTAAGACACACCCAGCTCCATTGGGCCGCACCCTGTCTCGGGGACAGCCGCGCGTAGGGTGTGGACTGGGCTCCGAAGTTGGGCCTGGAACCAGCCGGGCCGCACAGTGGCATGAAGTGCCGATATGGGTAGTTAGGCAAGAACTGTGTTAAACGTTTGTGACATACTAAAGCATGTGATCTAAATGTTTCGTTGTGTATTAGATGATAATTCTATGAACTACAATCTGTTGAATGCACGAATTGTTTATGTGAAATACTAATCTGGTAATTGATGTCATGATACATACACATGAGATGGAAACTGATAAATGATTCAATGACCGTTACATGTTATGTGGTGATGTTTAATACACACAGCCTACGAGAGTGCGAATTGTAAGCGAATACGCAACTGATTGTCACAAAGGGTGCTATGAACAGTGTGATGCGTGAATTCTTGTTACGATTGGTATAACGTTATGTGCGCCACTTGTGCGATACTTGTGTTGTGAATGTGGACTACGTGACTTGCGTGCATACAAACTAATTGTTATTGGTAACCATGTTAGGGCATATTTGATCAACTGTAAACGAGCATCTAGTCTAACCGAGCAAATCTAAGGTGAGTTCACTGCACTTTTCTAAGCATGCGTCCCGGTGGTTTGGGACATCTGGTAAACGTTTCTAAAGGGAATACTGGGTAAACTGTTTATTTGGGATGTTGGTTATTGAACACAGTATAAATCATGTAAGACCCCATACATCTACCGTGTTGCTGAAGAAGCAACGAGGTATTTAGTTGATAGCGCTATTAGGTTTGGCACCCTCACACCAGGCCGAAAGAACGGGCGTGAACTAATTACCTGGACTTCAAGACCAATGCCTAGTTAGAGGCATTGGGGTTGGGCATTCTCATCGTGTGACACTCTAGGTTTTTCCGAACGAACATCTTGTAATATCTTTGTGTGTATATATATTATTAAATGGAAACGTGACTTTTTACATGATATGTGTGGTATGTATGTATTATATATATATGTGAATGAGAGTCGAGACCACGACTCGAGACCACTCGGTCTCGAGTGGGCCTCTTGGGCCGTAACCGGTTTGGGCCGAAACCCCTTAGCCTATTTTGAAACCTCATATAAAATCCCAATCTTTCCCCACTCCTTCATTTGTTACACAAACACAAACACTCCTTTCCCTCTCACTAGAAAACCCTCAACAACACCACTTTCCTTCTCTAAATTCTCGGTTCAAGCTTGGAGCAAATCGGTAACAACAAAGGATCTCGGTCAAGAAAACACGGTCAAGATCATCACTCGGACACCTCATTTTTTTCGGTTCCTTTCCTTTGTTTCGGCTCCTTCTCCATAACCGGTTAGTGTTCTATTATGTGTATAGGATTTATGTGTGTTGAATGAACTAGAAAGTGTTTAGTTAGAATTGTTATGCATGATTTTTATGATGATTTGTGAGTTTCACTATATGTGTAAACCATTATGTGTAAATACTTGATAACATGTTTAAAAAATGGCTAAAGAATGGTGGTTTAAGAATGATTATGGCCAACCAAACTATGCTCAAGGTTACAAAATGTATGTTTTCTTGTTCTTGCATGATGACCTTGTTAAAAATATGTGATTTTGGTTCATAAAAGTGTATGATTATGTTAAGATGAAAACCCTAGAAATTGATGAACTTATGATGAACTTGTTGAAGATGGCTTGAAGATTTCAAAAAGGGCAATGTTTGATCTATTTTTATTAATGGTCAGATTAGGAAAACTGTTAGTTGAAACCTTATTGGTTGTTTCCTGATTTGGGCCTGATGCTTGGTACAATTTAGCCTGACTAAGTCTGAATCAACACGTGAACGAGAAAAGGACAGCATTGCGACTCGAGACCACACAGTTGCGACTCGTAACCACAGCATGACAACTCGAAACCGCAACGGTTGCGACTCGAGACTACGACGGTTGCGACTCGCAACCACAGCGTGACAACTCGAGACCACACGGTTGCGACTCGCAACCACAGCGTGACAAGCCGAGACCTCCTGGTTGCGACTCGAGATCACCTGGTTGCGACTGGGCTGTCCACTTTGGTTATTGGGCCATAATGTGTAATATGGGCTACCTGTTGACTGGACTACGTGTTGCTGTTTACTTTGTGTAAATGTTAGGGCCGGCCCAATAACCCACTGTCTGATTTCATGCATGATACGTGTTAGATTATGTGTAGATTTTACGTGATTGCTTGTATACCAAACCTGACCTATACTGGTAACCATGTTAGGACGTGGTGACCAACGTGTGTGACAAGTAACCCAATCTGCCGAGCAACCCAAGGTGAGTTCACACACTAAAAGCATGCGTCCCGCGGAGGGACACGAACAAACTACCAACTTTGGGAAAAACACTTTGACCCATTACTCCGGGGGAAAACAGAATGGGTAATTACTATCTCCGGGGGAGATACGTTTGGATATTATTTATAAATCACAACTAGCCATGCTAAACGAAACTCTATCACTTTAAGTCCCTGCTTACAATACCGATTAATCGCCGGGGGCGAACGGGTTATTAGTTGATAGCGCTATTAGGTTTGACAACCTCACACCGTGACCGGGGGAGATCGGGCGTGAACTAGTAGACCTTGCATCATGGTCAATGACGATAGACATTGACTCGGGGCACAACAACTTCCGTCAACAGTTTCGGTATCCACAGTTTAGTGAGCTTACAGATGGGGTAGCTCCCCACAACGTGATTATAAATGCTTTATCTAAACAACTTAAGTTTTTGGTAAACTAAAACTGGACAACTAGTGAACTCACTCAGCATTATTGTTGACCCCTTACTGCATGCTTTGCAGGTAACCAGTGACTGAGGAGCTGCTGCTTGGGGATGTGTAGTGTTCGTCAAAACCCGTGTGTTGGGTTTAATTATCTTGAACTAAGAACTACCTTTAAAACTATTTGGTTTATGCTTCCGCTGTTTTGTTAAACTAATTATCGAACTTAAACTACGATGTTGCTAACTATTTTGGATAGTAAATATTCCTACTATTAAATCAATGCTCAGTATGATTAGTGGCTGGATCCTGGTCGGTCACGCCTCCAAGCGGTGGTGTTCCGCATGTGGTTTTTGGGGGTGTGATAGATTGGTATCAGAGCCATTGGTTATAGTGAACTTGGTTTTAAAAAGGGGAAAATCTTTTTGAGAAAAACCAGACTATAACCCGTGACTCGCGACGACACTACACTCCAAGTGCAAGGCTCAACACATTAGACCTCATAGCTCGGACTAGTGTTTACTTGTTTGCTTACCTTATGTTTCCTGTTTTGCTATACGTACTAGTGTGCCTAAATTAGATAGATACACCTCTCTCTTCTATCTCATTCTCGCTACATTACGACACCACACTCATACTATGTTTTCTGATTATGAAGACAATGAGTGGACGTGGAAGAGGAAACATCAACATGACTCAGGCTCAATTCACTAACCTGCTTAACACGGTGGCTGCAGCTTTCGCAGCTCACCCTGGAGGTAAACTCGTTACCCTAGGATGTTTAGATCCTACCGCCACATCGCCTTTTATCCCTAAATCTATACGCTTCGCTTCTCACGAACAGGTCAGCATGCACCTGCGCAACCACCCGTGTGTACTTTCAAAACTTTCATGGATTGCAAGCCTCTCCCTTTCAACGGCACTGAGGGTGCCATAGGTCTTCTGCACTGGATTGAGAAAGTTGAAGCTGTCTTTGCTGTCTGTGAGTGTCCCCCTGCGAACTGGGTGAAGTTTGCTACTGCTACGCTTGAAGGAAACGCGCTTTCCTGGTGGAAGGCGCAAATTCAGATGTTTGGATTGGAAACTGCTAATGCTACTGCGTGGGAGGATTTCAAGGACATGATTAAGGAGGAGTACTGTCACCGGGATGACATCCACAAACTTGAGAACGAGTACTATGCGCTTAAGATGGTTGGGTCAGAGATTGAAACCTACACCAAGCTGTCAAATGACTATGCTGCTCTTTGCCCAAACATGTCTCGACCTATGTATCGAAGAATCGAGTTGTACGTCAAGGGTTTGGCCCCAGAAATTCGAAGCCATGTAACTTCAGCCAACCTCACTGCCATTCAGCCGATCGTTCGACTTGCTCACAAACTCACTGATCAGGCCGTGGAAGAGGGCAGGTTGCCCAAAAGGATCAGTGCTACTGTCGGAACTTCTAGTGACAACACGCGTAAGTGGGAAGGAAATCAAAGCAAGGATGCTAACCCCACTCAGGCCCCAGCACAGCAAAGGAAAACTGAAAACAGCAAGGGCACTCAACAACAGGGTGGCTATCGCGGTAACCACCCCAAGTGCAACAAGTGCAATCGACATCACAGTGGGCCGTGTGGGAAAAGTCAGTGTCAACGATGTAACAAGATGGGGCATGAGGCCAAGGACTGTAGGAGTCCACGTCCCATGGGGCAGAACCAGCAGCAACAACATCACGGGAACGCCAAGGGTTGTTTCCAGTGTGGAGCTGAGGGGCACTTTAAGAAGGATTGCCCTGAACTGAACCAGAACCGCAACAACAATCAGGGAGCTGGAAACAACGATCAGAACAACAATGCTGGGAATGGTGCTAGAGGAAGGGCTTTTGTGATTGGAGCTGGAGAAGCAAGGAATGACCCCAATGTCGTGGCGGGTAAGTTCCTACTCGATGATCGTTATGTTTCTGTATTATTTGATTCTGGAGTCGATGCTAGTTATGTGTCCTTACGTGTTAGTAAGAAGCTTAAGCGTCCGCTTTCGTTACTAAGTTCACATCATATCGTCGAGTTAGCTAATGGTAGAAACATCGAGGCCTCACATGTTATCAAAGGCTGCAAACTAGAACTGTCTGGTCAAACGTTTAGCATCGATCTTTTCCCTGTTACTCTTGGAAGCTTCGACGTCGTCATCGGTATGGATTGGTTATCCAAACATCACGCTGAGATCCTCTGTCAAGAGAAAGCAGTTCGTATTCCCCGCCGTTCTGGCAAACCCCTCATTGTACAAGGTGGCAAGGGCGGAGAAATCTCAGGCATCATCTCATTCTTGAAGGCCCAGAAGTGTTTACGAAAAGGGCACACCGCTATCTTAGCACTTGTCACCAACACGCAGGAAAAGGAAAAGAGGATTGAAGATTTTCCAGTAGTGCGTGACTACCCCGAGGTTTTTCCTGAAGAACTACCTGGACTCCCTCCCCACCGTCAGGTCGAATTCCAAATCGAGCTAGCTCCCGGAGCAGCGCCTATAGCTCGTGCGCCTTATCGACTAGCCCCCGCAGAATTGAAGGAACTCTCTACTCAACTACAGGAACTATTGGATAAAGGGTTTATCCGCCCTAGTTCATCACCCTGGGGAGCACCGGTACTCTTTGTTAAGAAGAAGGATGGCACGTTCCGAATGTGCATTGACTATCGTGAGCTGAACAAAGTTACCATCAAGAATCGTTACCCTCTCCCGCGAATCGACGACCTATTCGATCAGTTGCAAGGATCGAGCTACTACTCTAAGATCGACTTACGATCGGGCTATCATCAGCTGAGAGTCCGTAATGAAGACATCTCCAAAACTGCATTCAGAACTCGTTATGGTCATTATGAATTCCTTGTTATGCCCTTTGGAATGACCAACGCGCCCGCGGTATTCATGGATCTCATGAACCGAGTGTGCAAACCTTACCTCGACAAATTTGTGATCGTGTTTATCGACGACATCCTGATCTACTCAAAAAGTCAAGAAGAGCATGAACAGCACCTACGCCTTATCCTCGAACTCCTTCGCAATGAGCAACTGTATGCCAAGTTCTCGAAATGCGACTTCTGGCTTCGAGAAGTCCATTTCCTTGGGCACGTGGTTAACAAGGATGGAATTCACGTCGACCCTGCAAAGATCGACTCTATAAAGAATTGGCCTACCCCTAAGACTCCGACCGAAATCCGCCAATTCTTGGGACTAACAGGGTACTATCGAAGATTTATCATGGGATTCTCAAAGATTGCTCAGCCTCTCACGGCTCTTACTCAGAAGGGTATGGTTTATAAATGGGGTGAAGCTCAGGAAACCGCATTTCAGAAACTAAAGGATAACCTCTGTAGTGCTCCTATTCTCTCGTTGCCTGAAGGCACTGACGACTTTGTGGTTTACTGCGATGCATCCATCCATGGGCTCGGTTGCGTGTTAATGCAACGCGACAAAGTTATTGCTTACGCCTCTCGACAACTTAAGACGCACGAAAGGAACTACACTACGCACGACTTGGAATTAGGAGCAGTGATCTTTGCGCTTAAGATATGGAGACATTACCTGTACGGTACCAAGTGCACTATTTACACCGATCACAGGAGTCTCGAGCATATCTTCAAGCAAAAGGAGTTAAACATGCGACAACGCCGATGGGTCGAACTCCTGAATGATTATGAATGCGCCATCAAGTACCATCCGGGCAAGGCCAATGTTGTGGCAGACGCCCTCAGCCGAAAAGACACTACGCCTAAGCGCGTGCGAGCGTTACAACTTACCATCCAGTCTAATCTCCCTACCCAGATTCGAAATGCTCAGGCTGAAGCTCTGAAACCGGAAAACATCAGGGATGAGTCCCTGCGAGGATCGAGACAACGATTAGAACAAAAAGAAGACGGCGCTTACTATGTGGCAGGGCGCATTTGGGTCCCACTTTACGGAGATCTACGAGAGCTTGTGATGGACGAAGCCCATAAGTCCCGTTATTCAGTACATCCTGGTTCAGATAAGATGTACCACGACTTAAGGACCACTTACTGGTGGCCTGGCATGAAAGCCCACATAGCAGCTTACGTTAGCAAATGTTTGACCTGCGCAAGAGTCAAGACTGAGTATCAGAAACCAGCAGGCCTACTCCAGCAACCCGAAATCCCAAAGTGGAAATGGGAACAAATTTCCATGGATTTTGTTACGGGGCTACCAAGATCCCAACGCGGGAATGACACTATTTGGGTGATAGTAGATCGATTGACTAAGTCTGCGCACTTTCTGGCCATTAAGGAAACAGACAAGTTTTCTACCTTGGCAGAAATCTATTTAAAGGAAGTAGTCTCGAGACACGGAGTGCCAACTTCTATTATTTCTGACCGAGACGCTCGTTTTACTTCCGAGTTGTGGCAAGCTATGCACAAATCCTTTGGCTCACGTTTGGACATGAGCACCGCTTATCACCCACAAACGGATGGGCAGTCTGAACGCACCATCCAAACCCTGGAAGACATGCTTAGGGCATGTGTGATCGATTTTGGCAAGAACTGGGAGAAGCATCTACCGCTGGTGGAATTCTCCTACAATAACAGCTACCACACTAGCATTCAGGCGGCACCTTTTGAGGCATTGTACGGTCGTAAATGCCGATCACCTCTTTGCTGGGCGGAGATAGGTGACAGTCAAATCACAGGCCCAGAACTGGTGGTAGATACAACAGAAAAGATTACCCAGATCAGACAACGCATGGCGGCAGCTCGTGACCGTCAGAAAAGCTACGCTGATAAGCGTAGGAAACCGCTAGAATTCCAGGTCGGGGACCGGGTCCTACTTAAAGTCTCACCCTGGAAGGGTGTGGTTCGTTTCGGTAAACGAGGCAAGCTGAATCCGCGATATGTTGGACCATTCGAAATTACTGAGAAAATCGGTAAGGTTGCTTATAGATTGAACCTGCCTGCAGAGCTGAGTGCAGTGCACAATGTTTTTCACGTGTCTAATCTGAAGAAGTGTCTGTCAGATGAAACACTCATAATTCCCTTCAAGGAACTCACTATTGATGAACAGCTACACTTTACTGAGGAACCGATTGAGATCACGGATCGAGAGACCAAAACCCTCAAACGTAGCCAAATACCTCTCGTGCGAGTTCGTTGGAACTCACGACGTGGCCCAGAGTTTACCTGGGAGCGGGAAGACCAGATGAAGTGCAAGTATCCCCAGTTGTTCCCAAACGAAACCCCCAGCACTGAAGCTACAACCGAATTTCGGGACGAAATTCCAAACTAACGGGGGGATGATGTGACACCCCGTTGAAACACTCTAGCTTAACAGTGGCTGCCTTAACTTTTGGGACGAAAGTTCTTAAAACTTGGGGATAATGTGACACTCTAGGTTTTTCCGAACGAACATCTTGTAATATCTTTGTGTGTATATATATTATTAAATGGAAACGTGACTTTTTACATGATATGTGTGGTATGTATGTATTATATATATATGTGAATGAGAGTCGAGACCACGACTCGAGACCACTCGGTCTCGAGTGGGCCTCTTGGGCCGTAACCGGTTTGGGCCGAAACCCCTTAGCCTATTTTGAAACCTCATATAAAATCCCAATCTTTCCTCACTCCTTCATTTGTTACACAAACACAAACACTCCTTTCCCTCTCACTAGAAAACCCTCAACAACACCACTTTCCTTCTCTAAATTCTCGGTTCAAGCTTGGAGCAAATCGGTAACAACAAAGGATCTCGGTCAAGAAAACACGGTCAAGATCATCACTCGGACACCTCATTTTTTTCGGTTCCTTTCCTTTGTTTCGGCTCCTTCTCCATAACCGGTTAGTGTTCTATTATGTGTATAGGATTTATGTGTGTTGAATGAACTAGAAAGTGTTTAGTTAGAATTGTTATGCATGATTTTTATGATGATTTGTGAGTTTCACTATATGTGTAAACCATTATGTGTAAATACTTGATAACATGTTTAAAAAATGGCTAAAGAATGGTGGTTTAAGAATGATTATGGCCAACCAAACTATGCTCAAGGTTACAAAATGTATGTTTTCTTGTTCTTGCATGATGACCTTGTTAAAAATATGTGATTTTGGTTCATAAAAGTGTATGATTATGTTAAGATGAAAACCCTAGAAATTGATGAACTTGTTGAAGATGGCTTGAAGATTTCAAAAAGGGCAATGTTTGATCTATTTTTATTAATGGTCAGATTAGGAAAACTGTTAGTTGAAACCTTATTGGTTGTTTCCTGATTTGGGCCTGATGCTTGGTACAATTTAGCCTGACTAAGTCTGAATCAACACGTGAACGAGAAAAGGACAGCATTGCGACTCGAGACCACACAGTTGCGACTCGTAACCACAGCATGACAACTCGAAACCGCAACGGTTGCGACTCGAGACTACGACGGTTGCGACTCGCAACCACAGCGTGACAACTCGAGACCACACGGTTGCGACTCGCAACCACAGCGTGACAAGCCGAGACCTCCTGGTTACGACTCGAGATCACCTGGTTGCGACTGGGCTGTCCACTTTGGTTATTGGGCCATAATGTGTAATATGGGCTACCTGTTGACTGGACTACGTGTTGCTGTTTACTTTGTGTAAATGTTAGGGCCGGCCCAATAACCCACTGTCTGATTTCATGCATGATACGTGTTAGATTATGTGTAGATTTTACGTGATTGCTTGTATACCAAACCTGACCTATACTGGTAACCATGTTAGGACGTGGTGACCAACGTGTGTGACAAGTAACCCAATCTGCCGAGCAACCCAAGGTGAGTTCACACACTAAAAGCATGCGTCCCGCGGAGGGACACGAACAAACTACCAACTTTGGGAAAAACACTTTGACCCATTACTCCGGGGGAAAACAGAATGGGTAATTACTATCTCCGGGGGAGATACGTTTGGATATTATTTATAAATCACAACTAGCCATGCTAAACGAAACTCTATCACTTTAAGTCCCTGCTTACAATACCGATTAATCGCCGGGGGCGAACGGGTTATTAGTTGATAGCGCTATTAGGTTTGACAACCTCACACCGTGACCGGGGGAGATCGGGCGTGAACTAGTAGACCTTGCATCATGGTCAATGACGATAGACATTGACTCGGGGCACAACAACTTCCGTCAACAGTTTCGGTATCCACAGTTTAGTGAGCTTACAGATGGGGTAGCTCCCCACAACGTGATTATAAATGCTTTATCTAAACAACTTAAGTTTTTGGTAAACTAAAACTGGACAACTAGTGAACTCACTCAGCATTATTGTTGACCCCTTACTGCATGCTTTGCAGGTAACCAGTGACTGAGGAGCTGCTGCTTGGGGATGTGTAGTGTTCGTCAAAACCCGTGTGTTGGGTTTAATTATCTTGAACTAAGAACTACCTTTAAAACTATTTGGTTTATGCTTCCGCTGTTTTGTTAAACTAATTATCGAACTTAAACTACGATGTTGCTAACTATTTTGGATAGTAAATATTCCTACTATTAAATCAATGCTCAGTATGATTAGTGGCTGGATCCTGGTCGGTCACGCCTCCAAGCGGTGGTGTTCCGCATGTGGTTTTTGGGGGTGTGACACATCGTGTACATATAAGACCCCTTACATCTATTCAAGGTTGTTTGATACCTTGACATCATGACCAATGCCTAAATGGAGGCATTGGGGTTGGGCATTCACATCTAGTCGCCACATACGGTAATCAAGTAATAACAACATCAAATCAAATCATTGAACTGTTTTATATACATATCTGGTAACTAAACGCGTTAACAAAACTTTGAACTCACCAGCGTCGTCTGACACACTTGTCTGCATGCTTGCAGGTTTGTAGGTTTATATCTTTGGGACTTGCTGTCTGGGATGCTGGAGTGGTCATGGGTCGAAATACATGGAATCTCAATACAAGCTTAATGGTTTATTTACACATGGGTTACGAAACACTTAACAAATACGTTTGCTTCCGCTGTATACAATGAATGATATGTAACGTTTGTAATACTTTATGATAATGAATGGAAGTTTTATTCAAATATATTTATGAGTTCAATGTGATTGGTGGCTCGAATCCTGGTACGTCACACGCCTCGCGGGGGTTTCCGCATGTGGTATTTTGGGGGTGTGACACTGTGGACGGTGCGTGATGCACCCTCTACCACGCGTGGACTTCAACAAATTCCCACTGCCACCAACTAATTCCACGAGTGATGGAATGTTTGGCGTGATAAAATCAACGAGTGATGGGTGTGAGTGATAAATGGATGTGAGGGGGTGTAAGGGTTTATTGTTGGTTGTTGTGAGTGATGATCATTGCCACTAAAAAAGGTTGTGAGTGATGAAAAAATGGTTGATGACATGACGGAACTTGATTGGATGTTGTGAATGATGAGTGATGACCACCCCCACCCCCTAGGTGAGACAAGTTGTTTGTCGGCTACTCAAGACTGGTCTGCTAAAAGTTTTAATCTCAATTCAAGGTTGAACTAGTTGGAGACTTAAATGGAGTTGAGCCCAAACCTAAAATAGAGTTGTTGTAATAAACAAGACAAAAGCCCGAGCTTAAATGGACTCACGGGCTTAAATGAGTGTGAGTGTATAGATGTATATATAATTCATAATAAATATAATTATATATAGCACCATGATAAGTAACTAAATAATCTCTCTCTCTCTCTATATATATATATATATAGACTCTCTATATATATATATATATATAGAGAGAGAGAGAGAGAGGGAGAGAGGGAGACAAAGAAAGTCTAAAGTACAAAAGTCCCTTAACGTGCGAAGCGTGCATGACCACCAAATAACGTGCGTAATTATGCATATAACACGCGTAATTAAGTTTTACTCATGCGTGATTTCTGTTTATTTTTTTTTTACCACATGCGTAATTAGGCGGTTACTCATGCATGATTTATGTGTTTGGTCATGCGTGATTTTGTGTTTACCTATGCGTGATTAGGGTTTGAATTTTATAATATACGTAATTTAGTTGCGTATATTTTGCATGTTAAGAGGCTATTGTACTTTAATCATCCTATATATATATATATATATATATATATATATAGTGGAGGGTTCAAATGAGAAAAAATTTTTTGTAAGAAGAAAAAAGAAGAAGTTTCAACCAATAAGAATGCTTCATTTTACTTCATTTAATATTTGTATTTAATTTTAATATAAGGGTATATTGGTAAACTTACATAAATCATTAATTTGTATTCTTCCCCTTTAATAACTAGCTAAATTTAATTTGTAACTCCTTTTCAAAATATGTACTTTTTCCAAATTAAAAAAACAACTTAATTTAAAGTGTAGAATAATTTACTAGTTGTGTAGGATTAATTACGAGTTGTGTAGGATATATTTCGAGGTGTGTAGGATAAATTTCGACTGTGTAGGATAAAATTCTATAATGTGTAGGGTATATGTAGGAAAATTTTGATATGTGTAGGTTTTGTAGATTATATGTAGGATAATTAATGATTAGTTGACTAATTAATTTAAAGAGAGAAAAATTAATAATATGAGTTATAAATGAAATAGCATTTTACTAATTTGCCCTTTCTTCTTTTTCTTCTCACATTAAATTTCTTCTCAAATGAACCTTCCCCTATATATATATATATATATATATATATATATATATATATACACTATGCTATTTATGAAGACTTAATCGAACTCAAACTTTAAATGATAAAGCTTGAAATGAAAGGAACACAATTCTCAGATTCTGTACCGGTAGAGATGAATAAAAAATGTTTAACTTGGTCTTGGACCGAGTTAGCCCGATTCTAGAAGAACTGGAGGTTTAATAAAAATTAAAAAAATAAAAAAATAAAAAAAAAAAAAAAAAAAAAAACCTCAAGCTGTCTTTAAAAGGAAAATGGGCCTAGTTGGGGCTGATCAAGTCGGATCAGGTCTCAGGATAGACCGGGCTGGTGGGCTGTGCCAAAACGTTTTGAACATATTTCTTTTGGATCAAAAACTGTATTGATAATTAACATCAACTTTTTAGTTTTAGTTTGGAAATTAACTTGTTATTTATTAGTGAAGTTGCAGATATTAATGATGTAACTCTTATCTTTTATATGACTATTGCTTTTAAAAACTTTAAGGACAATTACACCAAGATAGCCGGTAAGCGGGCAACAAGCTGCGCCGCTACCTCCTTTTGAATAGCGAAACCTAACCTAGTAAAAACGAAACCCCGATCTCTAGGAGACGAAATGTTGTTGTGAACAACCCGTTGGACCCGTTCAAGAAATCTGATGGCTTCTGGGGCTAGCGAGCCAAAGGTATCAAAGGCAAAAGGGATAAAGGAATGTTGATTATCCTCGCAGGCTTTTGCATGTTTGTCCATTTTCTTCGCTGCCGCCTTTGCAATTGCCTGACCAGGGACAAAACCTGTATCCCGTAAGCCTACAAAGGGGGAAACCCCGGTAAGATCGACACACGCGTGTTTACCTGCATCCCACCCGAAAACTAAAACGTCTGTGGGGCGTAATGTGGATCTTCCTTCCCTCGGATCTGTCAAATAATATATAGAACACAATTTTAGATTACAACACTACTTAAAAACTATATTGATAATTAACATCAAGTTATTAGTTTTAGTTTTATTTTTTAATTTTCAAATAATATATAAAATATAATTTTAGATCACAACTTTACTTCCTAAGAATAAAGGGGTAAGAGTTGGATCCAATTGATAAAGCCATAGGAGTTAGAGTTCGAATTTTGTTGAAGTGGATTTGGTGTAATTTAGATGGTTAAATAGAGCAAACTTCCTAACAATAATTAAGTACGAAACATTTTTTTTTTCATTTAGATCATTTATGGTTTAACCACTTCAGAAATTATTTTGATTAAGAGCATCGAGTTATTTTTGTAATAACATTTTTAAATTTTTAAATAATATATAAAACATGATTTTATTTTTTTTATAACAACAATTTTTACATCTAAATACCACAACCTTGCATTTTAATTACATAACTCCATTGTGTATTACATTTAAAACATTTATTACATGTGTTTTATATGCAAGAATACCAATCACCACTTGTTCACTCGGGTTAAAAACCCTATTTTTCTTACAAGAATGCAAGTTTAAATGAAGCTTACCTTACCATATAATGATAAGAGGGATACCATGTTTAAGAGAACCCAAAATCACACATTCTATCAAGTAAAGAGATCTCCCTTGTTCCCTTGTTCCTTTAAGAGATAATCTCCACCCTTTTTCAAATTATCTTAAAAGATAAAAAGTTTATTGTAAATGAAATCTTCAAATTACTCTCTAATGACATCATTATATAAGAAAGTTTTAACCACCACTTAACTCAATTAATTAAGAATATATTAAATATGAAAAAAAAAAACATGGACGACTATTAAATTTGAATTTTAATATAATTGTGTATACAATAAATAAAGGTATATGTCAATTAAAACATTTTTAGGCACCACCGACAATAATAAAAAATAATAATAAGATCATAAAATATAAATGGGGTGGGTGGTATCCAACACCACATTCCAAAACAAAGCAACTAACAACGACCACTACCCCGGTCCTCCTTTGCGGTTTGATGGGACACTTTCCTCTATTTTTTTTTTTTTTTTTTTGGAGTATGTGTGCCACGTCACATCACAGTCTAAGAGGGGAGTCCCCCCTCTTACGCACAACCAATCCTCGTGTGTCACGTCAACTCCTCTTTTAAACTCCTCTAACACCCTAAATTGATGGCGGCACTCCCCTCTTAGGGGACTTGGTTTTTTATTATTTTTTTTTTGTTTTTTTATTTGTTGTAATTATGCATGTTTATAAAAAAATATTAATAAAAATTAAATAAAATTTAACAAAAGACATTTCAAAGTAGAAAATAAAAATAAAAATTAAATTCAAACTAGAAAATTAAAATTACATTCAAACTAGAAAATAAAAATTACATTAAAACTAGAAAATAAAAATTTTAGAAATCGCACGGCCACCCGTACTTGTTAGCGATGTCGCGCTTTCGGGCGAGGATGAACGGCAACATATTTGGCGGAGCATCGTCGTGCGGCTTGAGGAATGTTTTCATATCTCGATCGTAATTGTAGTTTTTTATCGTCTCGCGTTGTTCCGATATGAGCTCGCGAGCCTCCGACTCTCTTTTCTTCCTCAATTCAATCGCCTCCAATTCCATCGCGTGCTTCGCTTCTTTCATGGTGGTGTACTCTTTGAATTGTGTCGCCAACTCGGCCGAGCTTCCCTCGGACGATGTCGCTTGACGCTTTTCTCGCCGTTGTGTTCTTTGTGGCGAGGGGTCTTCGTTCATATCGGGTATGGAAGGGTCCACGTCAACGGGCTTTCTTTTTTGTGCCGAACCTTCCCCTTCCTCACCCAACAATGGGACTTGGGCCCATTTGTCGTGTTTTCGAACGACCTCCCACGCCTCGACATGTTGAAAACCGTTCGGAAATCTCTCTTTAATTCTTTTAAAGCGACTTTCATCACGTTGAGATCCTTACATCCGCTTCCTCGTGTGCGATCCTACATATTATAAAATAATAAGTGTTAAAAAAATATGAACTTAGTAAAGAAAATTAAAAAATATACAATGTTAAAAAATATAATTTTTACCGCTTGTTGGTATAGGCCGTTGAAAAAGTTTATTTTCGTCAGCATCGGGTTCCATTTAGACCGTACTTGATGCAGGGTCCGATTACTTCCACCAACGGTGGCGTTAAAATGATCTAAAATCTTATGCCAAAAACTATCGCGGTTTTGTTGATTGCCCTTCTTTTTGTTGGTAGAGCAATGTACCCACGCCTTCGCCAACGCCTCTTCTTGGACCTTTGTCCATTTTTCGCTCGCCATTTTTCCCTTTTTATCCCGAGCGTCATCTTCTTCGTTGCTCGCGTCTTCATCCACATTATATTCATCGTCCTCGTCCTTGTCCTCGTCGCCCAAATTTTGAGTTTCGGGAACTACCTCATCGTCCTCGTCGTCGTAAATAGGTAGAGGACGTTCGACATTTCCTCGTGTAGATGGAACTTGTGGGGAACGAAAACCATATGGGTCGAAGGCGGGGGATGAGGAGGAGCATCCATTGATAACAAATTTTGAAAATAGCCGAAATTGGGTTGAAGGTTGGGTGGTTGGGTGTTGTAAAAGGAGGGGTGTGAAGGTTGTTGGAAAAAAACGGGGGTTGTGAAGTATATCCGAAAGGGGGTTGTGGTTGTGCACTTGCACCGCTCGAACCACCACGAGACGGTTGCGAGCCCCGTCCCTTAGTTTTTTTCTTGGCTTCGCGGGGTTGGTTCTCCATTGCTCGGTTTGAAGTGGATGTGGTTTGAGAGTATAAAAAATGAGTGAAGTGGTTGTGGTTTGAGAGTATAAAAAATGAGTGAAGGGTGTGGTTTGAGAGTATAAAAAATGAGTGAAGGGTGTGGTTATTTATATTTGTTTAAAAAGTGAATTTTTTTTTAACTTCGACCGTTTAAATGTGACCGTTCCTCAAAAAACGTGCCATTCAACGCGGTGAATACACGCCGAATCCCTTCCCCGAATCGGGTCCCCGCGTTGATGGCGGCGGTGTTCCCGATCGGGGTTAGGGGTCACCGCATTCACTCCCGGAGAGTGCCCCGGATACCCTTAGGCTATTGCACTCTTTAAATTGGAGAGCTCCATTGTCTTACTTTGATCAGACTATGTTGTCTTAACTGGGCTCACGCTGACTTCAGAGTTTGGCTTGAGCGTTCTTCTAAGAAACCATACTGACGGTTGCCACTTGACAGTCGTTGTGCCACCACAAGAGCAGAACTCTCTGGCGTAACACACAGTGGGACGAAAACCCGGATGAGCTTAGAATAGATCCTGACACTGCTGTAAGAAGGCTAAACTCTATCCATCATGGCCTAATTCACCAAAGTAACACAAATATGAATTGAAATTAAGTCTCACCCTATTTTCTAGATAACATGGAATAATTAAGAGAATAAAAATAAGTTTTCACATTAGCTAGAATTAGTTGATTTATACACTATTAAAATTGATTCGAGCACACTAAAAGTAACTATTCTATTGCATTTTGTGTTATAAGACATCGTAGAATATAAATTAAGAATTAGTTGTTCCTATATAAGACATCGTATAATATAAATTAATTAAGAATTAGTTGGTCCTATGATAAATCTATTTTAATATCTTTTTTTTTTTTTTTTTGACATGGCTTTAGAATATAACCTAAACATTCTAAATTCAACCTTTATTTATATACATTATTTGGTTACTAATGCTTTTTTTATCAATAAAATGTCCAAATCTATGTAGCCATCACTCCCTCTATTTTTAATTTTCTCTTATCTTGTCTTTGGCTACAAAAAAGGACAATGGATTCTGTGCCCATAACACGTTTTCAATTCCAAAAATACATAGCCACAAATAAAAATGGGTCATCTTTATTTAATATTATACATCGACTTTTTTTATATACATATATTTTTTGAACCGCGCTCATTATTTTTTAATATTTAATACAGGACTTAGATTTTTTAATTGTATTTTAAGTTGATTTTTAGCATTTTATTAATAAATATTGGGCTGAATTTAATCTTGTATTAGTCGTGGCTTTGATATTTGATCCTTAATAATGTTAATATCATTTGCATCTTGTAGCCTCGTGGTACCAAAAAGAGTGGTGAGGTTTTGCTCTCTAAATGTGTAGGCTCTACGTTGAGGATTCAGGTATTTCTCGACACACACAAATAAGAGATGAAGATGACACGCGAGATTTACATGTGTGTCCACGAGCTGCAACCATGATATTCTTTATTGCTTTCTGCCTCACTTGTGAAGAATTACAAGATACAAACGTAATATATATATAGTATTAGATTAGGATTTAACGCTTGGCAACAAAAAAAAAAAAAACTAATTATAGGCTAAATAAAACAAACAGGGCAAAGCCTTGTCTTCAATTCTCTACCGCTTTAATTGTCTTCTAATACGGCCTCAAATCAAGGATCCGCAAACCCAACACTCTATTCCGTAGTGAACAATGGTGTAAAATATATAAGTAAATTTAGTAGTTGTGTGAGTTTGTCGTTCTATAAAAAATAAAAAAGATGAAAAACACTCTTTGATATTGAAAGGACATGGGTTTTAAAATTGTAAGTTAACTTATATCTAAGTTTGATTTGACCAAAATAATAGTTAATATAGTACCAAAAATTAAAATAAGTAACTTCATATATCTTACTTTTAATGTTTAATAAATTACAAAAAAGTAAAAAAAAAGTAACTTCATATATCTTACTTTTAATGTTTAATAGATCATTTTAATAAAGAGATAAGTCACTAACTTTATTTCTCTTCGTACTATTTTATCTTCTATACATCACAAATATACAATTAAGAAAACAATAAAACTTATATAGTAAAAGTATAATTATTTCTTTATCAACATATATATGGCAGCTTTTGTTTATGGATTACATATGAATCAATCTCATAATAAAGACAGAGGCAATAAAAAAAAAGGAAAAAGACCAAATAAATCAGCTTTCTCAAAATTTGGATAATGTGAACCACTCAAACAATATATTAAAGTAAAATGGGTCTTTAACTTCTCAAAATAAAATAAAATAAAAAGAAATCAATTTCTTTTTCTATATTTCAGATAACTTCTCACTAAGAATCATAATCATATCCTTATTGGGGCACTGAAGAATGTTAAAAAGAATTAATATTTTATAAGCAATATTCCCACTTTCTCTCTAATCATAAATATTTTCTGGTCAAATTAATTTTTTTAAAATGCAAGAAATTATTATTTTAGAAGAAAAAAAAACTTGAGTCTCCAAACATGTTTCTTGCTTTTATTATTTTGATTTCAGTAGCAAAAAGCCTTTGTTTATACATGTCAAAAAGATTGCACACAATTCCATGAATATCTACCAAATTTGGAGGTTTCTTTTTTTCCAAGCAACTAGACAAATATACCCTTTAAATTGAGCAGAAGTTATGGTTGTACAGTACAAGTGTTTAATGCAGTTATTGGTTGTGAGGTGATCAAAGTTTAAAGCCTTATGTATGGTGGTCACTTTCATTCTGCTTGCTAATGGATTTTCAAGTGGTTCACAGGTTGATCACATTCTTGATTTTCTTTATTGGCTGTGATTCTTTGGCTTTTAGATCTGCAGCAGGTAAGGTTCTTTTTTTTTTTTTTTTTTTTTTTTTTTTTTTTGAGTTCAAGATTTTAGTTTCTTGAAGAAAAATTGATTCATTTAATGATTATAATTATAATTTTTAAGCTCATCACACATATGTTTTCTTGAAACTGTTTATGGGTCAAACATGAAGAGGTTGATGATGGAAAAATGATTTAACATTTTTTACTAATTTTCTGCTTGCTTACTTGAAATTGATATCTGCTTGTTTTGTGAAATTAATGTTACATAATATTAATAGTTTGACTATTATGGTCAAATTAGTCATTCTTCTAATCCAAAATTGACATGATATTTTTAATGAAGGTTAAGAACTATGCTACTATTAGTTCAGAAAAAATACTTTTTTAAATCAATATTAGATTCTTTTTTGTTGTATATGTATATATCCATGTCAATTCGAATTCTAAAAATAACTTGTTTGACTGAAAAAGTCAAACTATCTACAGATCATGGTGTTTCACAGGCACAAACTCCTACAAATGATCAATCTTTAGCTCCTGATCACTATGATAATTACTCACCCTCAAAGCACCATGCAACAAAATGGATCAAACGATCGTTGCATAGACATCGTCATGGAAGCCCAAAACTTGATCATGTTGCTCCTACGCCATCGTATCAAGTTCAACCACCAACTTACACGCCGCAAGGTCAGTTTTGTAATTTTTTAACGGAAATATTTTTAATATATTAATGGTAGAAAAATTACATAAGAATGACAGGTAAACAAGCAACAAGTTGCGCCGCAACCCCCCTTTTGAGTACCAAAACTATTTATTGCGTAAAGATTACTAAAGTTTTTTTTTTTTTTTTTTTTTTTTTTTTTTTACATTTTGAATAGGTTCATCTGGTCCTGCACCATCACCGGTTCAAATAATAAGTCAATTTGGTAGGCTAAACTTTTGATCTTTTTTAAAATTTCGCGACGTTTTTATTGCTATGTCACTATAATAACATTGGTTAATGATGATGTTATCATGTTTAAGGGCCTCAAATATCTCCATCAAGCTCCTCTTTGACGAAGAACACTGCTACTCCACCTCCGGTTTTCATGCTACCTTCACCACCTCCTAATGAAGGTAAACCGTATTTGTAGCAGATGTGACAATTTCAACTCATTTACTTATAACTTGGTCGTTTATTCGGTATATTTTAAGGCATGTGGTATAAAATAGTAACCTGCTAACATTTTTGTTTAATTTTTGTCATGTACTTGCTTTTGTTCCAACTAGTCATTAATATTATGTTTTAGGTTCCATTTTGGTCATTAAAATTTATAACTATGTGTTCTCGGGTTATTCTCGTTTCATTAAAGACTAAAGGTGATCTAGTAAATCTAACCTGGCCCACGTAAATAAATAAAACTATTTGGTCTTGACCTGGGCCCATTAAACATGTGACCCGTGTTCAGTAACACCGAATAAACATGTTCGGTACGGTACCGGTATTTAAGGGTAAAATTCGGTAAAATACCGATACCTATTGAAACCGAAAACGGCAAAAAGTGGGTACCCAGTACTAAAAAAATCGGTACAGGAAATTTGGTACCAGTACCAAGTACCATATGCTCATCCCTGTCCCTAAGATGTGTAAAATAATTTAATTAACCAAAACAAACCAACATTATAAATTTATAACCAATTTTTATAGTTCTTATTTTTCAGGATAGTTTGTAAATCTGTTATAACTAATTTCAAACTTTATTTGTAGATTGCACAACAGTAACATGCACACAACCATTAACATCAACACCAGCAGGATCACCATGTGCATGTGTATGGCCAATTCAGATCAAACTTCGCCTCATGATCTCTCCCTACACATTCTTCTCCTTAGTCTCCGAACTCGCCAATGAAATCGCTACCAGTGTCTCACTCAATGCAAGTCAGGCTCGAATCACTGGAGCCAATGCCGCAGGCGACCAGCTTGACAACACCATTGTTCTTATCAATCTAGTACCACTAAACCAAAACTTCGATCCCGCCACCACCTTTTCAATCTACCAAAAGTTCTGGAACAAACAACTTTCCATCAACCGAACTCTTTTTGGCGCGTATGAAGTCGTGGATGTTAAATATCCAGGTTTTACCGTTGTAACAAATATACAGTCTCGTAAATCTAATTATCTACACCGGGGTGGGATCCAGTACCACCCCGGTACAAATAAAATTAACATACTAAACATAGAAATAACTAAAGTAAATTTCATTTGAACTAGAGTAATTATTACGACACTAGTTGTAGCGTAATAATAAGTTAATAACTACTCTGCTTTTGAGTAAAATGTCATTATCGTCCCTGAGGTTTGGCCAGTTTGCGACTTTCTTCCAAATGTTTGTTTTTCCGCATTTGGATCAAAAAGGTTTAAAATCTTGTCATTTTCATCCGGCTCGTAAGCTCGTTAACTCCATCCATTTTTCTCTGTTAACTCAGGGTATTTTCATCTTTTTTTGTTAACTTAAAAGAGCAATTTGGTCTTTTTCCAGAAATATTGGGTCTTTTTACATGAAGTGAAAAAGACTGAATTGCCTTTTAAGTTAGCAAAAAAGATGGTGAGAGAAAAATCGATGGAATTAACTAGGCGGATGAAAATAACAAGATTTCAAACCTTTTGGATCCAGAAGCTGAAAAACAAACATTTGGACGAAAGTCGCAAAACTGACCAAACCTTAGGAACAAAAATGGCACCCCTCTGGTCCTTGAACTAGAGTAATAATAATTAATTACTCTAGTTATAATAAAATCTAGAGTAAACCGCCATTTTGGTCCCTGTGGTTTGGGCACTTTTGCCATTTTAGTCCAAATCTCAAACTTTTTACATCTGGGTCCCTGTGGTTTCGTTTTTGTTGCCATTTTGGTCCAAAACTCAAATATAATAATAATTAATTACTCTAGTTATTTATTCGTTAGTACGATAAAATCTATTTGTATTTGATCGAAAACGTAATTGTGTTTTTTGATCTGAAATCAGGGCTTCCACCATCTCCGTCTTTGATTCCTTCAAATACTGATGTAACCATCGAATCGGATCCTGTAAATGGTGATAAAGGAATGCCGGATAAACCTTTTGGAGTTGACATACATAGAAATGGAAAAGATGATAAGAGTAAGCCGAATGGAAGCATAATTGTGGTGGTTGTTTTATCTTCTGTAACTGCTTTTGTTGTTCTCATTGGAGCTATTTGGCTTCTGTTGTTAAAATTCGGATCCTGTTGTTCTTCTGAATCCGGACCAGAAATAAACCGGCATAAACCAACGCCGTCCCAAGGGAAATTGTCAGGTAAAGTTGTTCGGGTTTATTATTCCGTTTTTTTTATTGTATCCGAAAGGAGTGTACAAAAAACAAAAAGAACACCATACCTAAAAAAACGAGCCAAACTAAAAACCAAACGGTTCGGTTTTCTTTTTTTTTTTTTTTTTTCTAAAATACCAAATTTTATAGTCCGGTTTTGGTTATGGGTTAGTAAAAAAAAAACCGAACACCAATAGGGTGTTGGTCTATTAGCAAAGGCAAAGTCTTTAAACACTTTGACAGAGGGGGAGGTCTTGGGTTTAAGTCTCACAGAGAGCATGGAATAAAAAAATTTGAGTAAAAAAAACCGAACCGAAGCATATGAAGATTGTAATAAAGTTTTCATTTTTTTACTATATGATTCATTTTTACTTGGATATTAATTCATATATCTTTATTTGTAGAGAAATTTATAAGAAATTAATAAATGGTATAGCACAAAAATTTTAGAACAAAATATGTAAAATTTAATTTATCATTTTTTTTTTGGTTCTTTTTCCCCCATAATTTCAAGCCAAAATGGAAAAACCCAAAAGCCGAATTTTCGGTTTTCGGTTCGGTTTGAGCCCAAATTCGATCCAAACCGAACCATGCACACTCCTAGTATCCGATCAGTGGCGAAGCTTGAAAATTTCCACCGGGGGGTCGGAAGTCACCGGACCTAAAAATTCTATATAAGTAAATTTTATTTTTATAAAACCGGGGGTCGAAAACATATATATCTAAAAAAAATCTATACGAAACGTACATACATAACACTACTGAGCGAAAAGTTCGGGGGGTCAGGTGCCCCTCCCGGCCCCTTGAAAGCTACGCCCCTGTATCCGATAACCAATTTGTATCACATCGGAATCGTCGTGTTCGGGTTGTTCGGTTATCAGGTTTGTCGGGTCGGGTAGTTCGGGCTTGTTTTTGTTAATAATTGATAAAATTTTGCTATCAAATTTTTAAGATTTATTATAAGATAGTTTATTTCGGGTTAAATGGTTCGGGTTTTTGATGTTTAAAGGTGTAATATACCTGACCTTAACAATTGGTTTTCGGGTAACGGGTTGTTCGGGTACGGGTAAAATCGCCGGGCCTAGTTTCGGGTACTTTGTATGTTGTTCAAATAATCAGTTTTGGAAGCAATTGGAACTCTATTAGGGACTGGAGATTCGTTGATTGTTGGAAGCAGGAAAAGCTCAGAAACGATGTCGTTTAGCTCAAGTTTGGCAGCGTACGCTGGGACCGCAAAGATCTATAGCTTGAGCGAGATTCAAAGAGCTACATGCAACTTTGATTCCAGTAGAATACTTGGAGAAGGTGGTTTTGGTGTGGTTTACAGCGGTGTTCTTGAAGATGACAAAAAGGTTGCTGTGAAAGTGCTCAAGAGAGACGACCGGCAGGGTAGTCGTGAATTCTTGGCTGAAATCGAGATGTTGAGTCGTCTTCACCATAGAAACTTGGTGAAACTGTTTGGCATTTGCACAGACGACCATTTTCGATGTCTGGTTTACGAGCTTGTTCCAAATGGAAGTGTTGAATCTCATTTGCATGGTATGCAACATGCTTTCCGACATTTCTTGAAAGAGGTTGAGTTTATGTTTTTGTTTTGAAATTTTTGATTCAGGTGCTGACAAGATCACCCCTTTGAACTGGTGTGAAAGAATGAAAATTGCTTTAGGTGCAGCTCGTGGTTTAGCGTATTTACATGAAGATTCAAGTCCACGAGTCATTCATCGCGACTTCAAGTCAAGCAACATTTTACTTGAAAATGATTTCACACCTAAAGTTTCGGATTTTGGTTTGGCTAGAACGGCATTAGATGGTCATATGCATATATCAACACATGTCATGGGAACTTTTGGGTACATTTCTTAGCCTATTTGCTACCTAAACTTCGCAACTGTGTGTATTTTCACCGTAAACACACATTATACTAACACTCATTTTGTGCAGCTACCTAGCACCAGAATATGCAATGACGGGCCATCTTCTAGTGAAAAGTGATGTATACAGCTACGGTGTGGTTCTTCTCGAGCTTCTAACAGGGAGAAAACCTGTGGACCTATTGCAGCCACCGGGTCAAGAAAATCTAGTCACGTGGGCCCGGCCACTACTCACAAACAAAGAGGCCCTAGAGTCGATCATTGATCCAAACATCATAAACTCAAACACCCCATTTGACAGCATACTAAAAGTCGCAGCCATAGCATCAATGTGTGTGCAACCAGAAGTGTCACACCGCCCATTCATGGGCGAAGTGGTTCAAGCGCTAAAACTTGTGTGCAACGAGTTCGAGGAAATAAGAGAAATGAAATCTAGAAGTTGTAGCCGTGAGGAATATCTCGACTTTGACACGTTTGATCAATCCGAGATTCATCATGAAACGAGCGGCTATGATTCGAAGATTGGATTATCGGCTAGGATAGAGAACATTGGGGGCTTGGAGTCTGAATCATTCAGAAGGCAGTTCAATTCCGCTCCTCTGAAAATGGGGAGAAAGAAGCAGTTCTGGCGACGGTTAAGAGGTTTGTCTAGAGGAAGCATGAGCGAACACGAACATGATCATGATCATGGGTTTTCTTCTACTTTATGAAGATACTATGTTCATCTCTGTTTAATTCAGTGATACTGAAATGTCAATCTAACAGTTAATTTTTCAACACAAACCTTAAAGAACAAGCAACTATAAATAGATCATGAACACAGAACAAATTATACCCATCGTATACAACAAAATCAAGCTTGAATGCATGGCTCCTAATAAACTCTATACCCCTCCCTCTTCAATATCCGTCGGCAAAATAAACAAGCTTGTTGTATAGATACAGAAGTAGGTTAACTAACAAGTGGCGGGACGTTATTTGTTGAACGGATGGCGATTAATTCTGGTGTTTTGAGGAGCTTGTGTATTCCATTTCATTCTCCATAGTTACCTCAGATGAGGCTGTGGATGTTGATTGCGCTAAATGTGCATGATTTCCGGTGTTGACTGGTGTTTGACCTTCTTCTGCTAGTTTTCTAAGAAGATTGGTGACTGTTGGAAGAAACTTGGTTGATAATGAAAGGATTCCTGGAAGCTGTAACCAACAAAAGATAAAGTAAAATTTAAACCTCGGAAAAACCTTTTAATTTTTGGACAAAAGAATTAATATGGCAATTTTGGCCCATATTCTTGTCTCCAACGGGACAAACGGCTAAAAAAGATTAACGTCAAATGGGTTAAAACCACCCGTAGAGTAGCCTTTTAATGCATAAAATTTCTGAAATCGCTTTGTTAAAAATATAGCGTAATGATCAAATACAAATGGGTCTTAACATGAGAAGTGAGTGAAGCTTTTTTTTATTCCATCAATTTAGTTATGATGTTTAATAGCAAAATGTTAAAAAAAAACGTGTTTTTACACTAGTAGAGTAATTATGTAATTACTCTAGAGTAATTAGATGTAACTACATAAATACTCTACTAGTGTAAAAAACACGATTTTGTTTAAGATTCTGGGACTAAAATACGTGTTTGACAAGATGAGAAAAAATATTTCCAAAAAAAAATTTAGCTATATAGAAAAATTAAATGGGTTTTTATAATCATATCTAAAACATTAGCTATATAGAAAAATTAAAATCCAGACAAAAAGTAAATGCAACACGTCCGACCTAACCCGTACAATAAAATTGTTCTGTTGACCCGTTACCAGCTCACCCATTTTACCACCTCTACAAATTCAAGCTCTTAAAAGTTAAAACTTACCGCGCCATTGCGGAATTCACCAGCAATGTCAAGTTGGACCCACAAAGCCTTCAGAAGCAAGTAACTCACAAATATAATGAGCAGCCACAAAGGATTCCTGCAAAACAGAATTCATAAGTAAATTCTGGTTACATGAAAATGAATAAATACGAAGGTGGAGAAACGTAAAAAGACAAAAAGAACCTCAAAAGGGTCATGAACTCGTTGAATCCAAGGATCGCCATTGCAGCAATCGCCCATGGAGGTGGTAACCAATTGTTATTCCTCTTATTAGCTTCCTGAAAGCCATATAAAAAATAAATAAGATAAAACCTCAGACCTAGAAAGGGCCTATGCAGTTAATGCGGTAAAAAATCAAATATCGATCAAGGACCGATGTTTGAGATATGGGTTATTGCGGTGAGGTATCAATGGGATATCGGTAATTTAATCACGCAGAATTTATATATATAGCAATTTAACACTAACAATTCAGTATACTCTCCTACCATTAACAAATTAACCTTTTGCAACTTGTAAAACACTAACCATTGTAGCAAGTAAGAGCTGATCAAGACTTAAAACACTAACATTTAACAATTGAGAATTAAAACACTAATAGTAGTAATAAGAAGAAATACGAATGGTACAACTAAGAAGAAATATTCTGACATCGGGAAAATCGGTGATATATCGATCAATATCGCCGGTAATATCGGTAACAATAGTCTGACTGATATTTGGCACCTATACTTTACATGGGGACCGATAACCTGATATATCACCGATATTAACTGCATAGAAAGGGCACAATGGCAAAGTCAACAATACATTGTTGCAGTCAACATGACAATTCCATACCTGGGAAGCAATAGCTTGAGTGATAGTATATTCGGTTTCTCTTTGAAATTGACTCCATAATGATCTACACTGAACAGGGGTAATGAGTGTCTTTGTAGGTGGAACCTGGAAGTGCATAAATAAAGCGGTGCACGTTAAAAAAAATTGTCATAAAATAATGTGTAACAAAGAAACCAGTATGAATCACACACAATACCTCTTCCCATGTGCTTGAGGCTAATGGGTCTGTAATACTCTTACTAGTGCCTTTTTTAGGATCCACTAATGTGAGCACAAGTGTATCTCCAATTTTATCAGTGTCTTCTTCATCCAAACGAATTGCAGCCAGCACAGAGAGCAACTTTAAAGACTGAAAGTAATAAAAATAAAGGAACAAGATTATAACCACTTATCAAAAGAGTAAGAGATCCAATAATATATAAAGGTAATATGACTTCTAACAGAATGATTCTTACAGAAGAACGGGCAGTTTTAGTTATTGCACGGATGTCTTCTTTTCCAGTCCAGACTCGTGGCATCGAATCGTTATCATGGTTGAATATGGATGTAAATCTGGTCATTTAGAAGATTTTACAAAGAGTTATAGTAAAATACGAATGAGATCACTGAAGCTAGTACACAAAAATAATGAGAATATGAGATTACCTTTCCTTCATGCGGTACAAAACTTTGGCAGCTTCTTCTCTCGTCTTCCCTTCAACTATCCCTCTTGCGTAATTCTCTAATTTTGAAATCGAAGTTTCTTCTTCTTGTTCATCCATTTCAAAACCGGAAAGTGCAGAAGAGAACTCGGAAACAGCTTTTTTAGTTTCTTGATGAAGAAGTTTCCTTATTGCAGGCCAAGTATCATCACTGGCTCCTTCAAGAAGAGCTTCCACCGGACCATATAACGCCTCTTTTAATTTTGACTGCCCAGACATGCATTAAATGATTCTTAGAACCTCAAGATCAACCGAGTGATCGGTTCAAAGATTATAAACTAATACTGAAATTACCTCATATAGTGCAGTAAGCTCAGATAGTTTGGAGGCCCGAACTTCAGCAATATGTGAGTCTAAATCACGTGAAAATTTATCCCTTACTTTACCCGAGTCCCAATTTGCTTGCTTGATGACAGCATCTGTATATTCATATGTGAATGTGTATTTATAAGAATGTGTTCATTTAGTTCTTATTTAAAAACTAATAGCTATGTACCTTGACATTGTTCATCGAATAGTCTCATAAACTCTGTGGTACAATCACGAGCAGCCGCTGCAAACCCTTGTCCTTCTTTCAAAGCATCATTAAGTGCTTTTTCAAAACTTTCTAGTGTCTCGGATCGTATGTGTTCCAACATTAACTGGTAGGCTGGTTGAACTAGCTGCAAGTAATAAAGTATGCCCAATGAGAAAATATAAAAGGATCACATTTAGCAAAAGTCACCCGTATAAACAGCCAACAAGAAACATTACTTGCATCAATTTATCTTCCAACTGCCTTCTTTTTGCAGATCTAACACTATCTTCAAAGTATGTAGCCTCTTCATCGTAACTGAAAACAAACATTGTAACATCTTAAATATGGATGTTATGAGATCGTTAACGCGTAAAAATTAGTTTGTTATTACCTGGATAAACAATTGTAAAGCAGGGAACTAAGTTTCTTTCCAAATCCCGGAACAAGATGAGATTGTACGGCCTCTTCTAATTCAAGCCAGTCCTGCAACAGTTGTTCATTTCAAATGTCTAAAAAGGAATGCTTTGGGATATATATAGTTACGGAAATATATGTACCTCATTCATAACAAAGGAAGAATATTTCTCATTAGCAATCTCTTCACATCGTACAGTTGCCACCATAACCTACAAAATAAAAATTTAACAAAAATAAAATAAAGAGTAAAATGCCATTTCCGTCCCTGTGGCTTGGCCAGTTTTGCGACTTTCGTCCAAAGTTTGTGTTCCTGCATATGGATCCAAAAGGTTTGAAATCTTGCCATTTTCATCCGGCTCCTTAACTCCATCCATTTTTCTCCATTAAATCAGGGGTATTTCCATCTTTTTTGTTAACTTAAAGGGCAATTCGGTCTTTTTCACTTTATGTACAAGCATTTAGCATAATGTACAAATCTTCAAAAGACCGAATTGCCCTTTAAGTTAACAAAAAATACGAAAATACCCCTGACATAACGGAGAGAAATGAATAGAGTTAACGAGCTGGATGAAAATGGCAATATTTTAAACCTTTTCGATCCAAACGCGGAAAAACAAACCTTTAGATGAAAGTCGCAAAACTGACCAACCCTCGGGGAGGAAAATGCTTTTTACTCAAATAAAAAACAAGACAGGATATCAGACTTTACTAGAAGGGTCTAGAACTATTACCTTGTGAGCTGGCAAATCAAGGTCTTTGTTCTCCTTGATAACTTTCCAGATTTGTTGTGCACTAAAAGAAAAACCTGAAGCAGGAACAACCCCTCGCCTATCGCCAGCAAGACCACCAGGTGCGATAGAATGGAAGAACTTTTGCCTCAAATCAGACACCTTTAAAACCAAAAAAGAAAAAGTGGATGATGAAAACATCAACATGCTTCTAAATGTTTCAATTGACATGATACTTAATCCTGAATGCAAACAAGAATATGGTCCAGCTGAATTGTGACAAGATCGGCCAGTTTGGTTGGGTAGGGTTGACCCGGAAACACTTTTCTTCCATTTTTTAGAGAAAATATATGAACAGCTAATGTGTCAAACTATGGTTAAAAAAACAATATTAAGTCAATAGTAATCCAGATCTCTGAATACAAACAATTTAGAAGGTCTTGCATTAAAATACTTTGAGCAACTTTCAAGCTGGTTGACCTACTTTTTGTCCATTTTAAAAAACACATACATATATTAAAGTTCAATTATGCGAGATCAATCCATTTGACAATTATTTGACCCATTCGAGAAAAGAGAAGCCCAAATCAACCAACCCATAAGTACGTGTATACAAATATTACAGGGTAAGGATCATTTGTGATATACCCATCGTGCATACCTGCTCTTTAAATTGTTCTTCCTTCTCTTCATAACTAGACAGTGCAACAACTTGAACCTGGTCACTCAATCAATGAGAGGCTATTATATGGTATATAAGCATAAAATTATTCAAGAAATATATAAAAAAATACAAAAGATGTGTTATATCCATGTTCTTACATTGAAAAATTCGCTCAGTGGGGTGTGTTTGTGGGCTTCTGGCTTTGGAACGGAATCCCATATCTACATCAAATTATTTATGTGTTATCATAAATAGTGTGTTGTATTACTTTTTTAAGTGACAGGATAAGAAAGATAAAACATATATGTAAAGAAAGAAAAAAAGATACCTTCTGGATATCTTCCCTCAAAACAGGCTCTAGATTTTCAAGAGGTGTCTGTAAAGAGTATTAAGATACAATAAATCAAATTCACATGTATGTTATCCTAAACAAGGTACAGACATTTCTTCCTGACATGTTTTTTAATATGATAACTTACCCTTGTTTTATCACGTATTACAAACATTAAAGTTGTTTTGCGTGGACTAAACAACCGCAGCATAACCTGAAAAACATAGACCATATGATCAACAAACGCACAATAAGAAATGAATATAATACACACACATATATATAATGTACCTGAAATACGGTTTTCAAAAGAGGTTTATTTGCAGCCTGCTCACGTCCAATATCATGACACCACCTACGTAACATAAACTTATTAGGAACGCAAGTTGCTTCTATAAAAATATCGGGTTAAGTACTCCAAATTGTAACATACTGTTCATATTTATTCCGTTATAGACAACTTTACCTCTTACCATCGTATGTAACATGCTTCAAATTTCAGACAATCGTATATAACATTGTTACATCAAATAAAAAATATGCTGCATTTTAATGTAAGATTTTACATAAAATTGCAAGAAAATGGAAGCATGTTGCATACAATGGTAAAAAGTGAAATAAGTTGTATACAGTATAAAAAAAAGGTGAAAGTATGTAAAATTTTGGTGCAATTAACCCTAAAAGTTCAGATCAGCAACACAACTATCTGATTCTGCAGCTACCAGCAAGCTTACATATTTATAAGCACTATATCTGAAACAGCAAGCGCAAAAAGTGCACTTTGTTTCTCGAATGCAGTATCATCCTGGAAAATTTACAAACTCTTATTAAGCAATATATCAAACAAAGATACAACAGGAAATAAATAGAACAGTATTTTATAATAACCTCTCCTCGTTCTCTTCCATCCGTACCCTCAAGATCCATTACAATGGTGCAAGGTTCAATACCAGGACATTTTGCTATCCAAATACCTTTGGTAGTCTGAGACCTGATAAAACAAAAAAAGATGAAATTTAAGCAAGGAAGAAGCTAAGAAAACAAAATAAAAAAAAAATCAAAACAGAGCATACCTTCCCCTGTACGCATCCATTTCCCTAAAGTTGGTATAGAAAAGATGGTTTAAAAGTGTGCTCTTCCCTGTAAGAAACACATTAACGTCAGAACTTGCATAATGGCCATGAATTCATAGGCAAAACAAATGAAGTATGATTTACTATTTTATGTGTAACTCTGAAGGAAACCGAACCAACTAAACATACAATGCATTCTTTTATGCAGCATTAACTATTAAACATGAAAAGAAATTACTTATAGATATCTTAAACGAGACATACCACTGCTTTGCGGACCCATGATAGCAACAACAGCATAAGAAAGTCCACATTCTCCCAGTTTGACTTGCTTAATAAAATTATCAAGTCCATCTCTATTAAAGGTACCATCCCCTTCTATAAGGTGAGTGGAGCAACATTCCGCTTCTTTGTCTGAAACAAGAGATCGCTTGCACGATATCAAACAAGCATAACAATATAACATATCCCCTCAACCAGTGTCAATTCAAAAGCACACATTCACATGATCTATACTTTAATATTTTGATTGCAACACAACACCTTCAAGTAATCACAACAAAATAGCTACTACTTTAGGTTTTACACTTTACTAGACCTAATTCCTTAAATATTTTGTCCAGATCCAACAATAAACATTATATTTCAAGTCAAAAGAAGTCTTTAAACTTTCGTGCTCTACAAGTTAAGCATAATAAACACATAAAAACAAATCGGATTAAGTCAATCAACGATTCAACATGCAACATGCTTATGCATCTTCCAGAATAACAGTAAAACCTAATTGAAAATAAGAGCAATCAGCAGGATCTAACGGCTAACAAACATCGAGATTGAACTACAATCAACAACAAATTCAAACTTCTGCTATTATACGCCTTACATAACATAAATCACAACTCATTTTTAGGCCTCGATTGTATCGATAATTTCAGTTCTAGGGTTCTGAGTTGAAAATTGAAGTATAAGATCATTACAGAAGAAAATTGAGGTTACAATAGTGAATCAGATGAAGTACGTACCCATGGAGAAGAGTTGAAGCTCCGATTTGATGATCGATTTGTTGAAAGAGGAAACAGAGTGCGATCTGGGGCAAGAATGTTCTTGAAAGGTGGGCGTGTGATGGTATGTATACATACAAGATTAGTGTTAGTATTGTAATTATTATTCTTTGGTGAGAAGTAAAGGAAAATAATTGGAAAATGAGTGAATGCTAGTAAAAGTTTAAAAACGTAAAGCGGCGGTATAAAATATTTTATCCTGTATTGTATTGTATTTTACACTATGTTGTTTTCGTTTTTTTAGACATTGGAAATTGGTGTGTGTGGGATAAAGAGATACAAAATACAAAATCATGTTTGGATTTTTAGTTACGATAACAACACTTGCTATTAGATTGTTTAAAAAGTTTGTGATTCCATACTTGCTTGAAAAAACTCGGTTTGAAGTCAGCTCGGTTTTCAACAAGTTGGCTCGACTCAACTTGTAAACGAGTCGAGCCTAAGCCAAAGTAAGTTCATTTCGTGGCTCGCTCATTAGTTAGCCTGTTGGCTTGCTCGTTTAGTTTATTGAAATTAAAGCCCAATTATGTGTGTGAGTGTGTATATATATTCTAATATATTTAAGCAATGTTGTTTAATTAGTAATATGGTTATTTTTTATTGGAATATATAGATGTTAAGCTATAGTTTTAAATTTTTAATTAGTAATATTGATTTACAAAATATATATTACAGTAAGTAATAGTAAATCTTTTCTTGTTTATTTTATAGTTTGTCCAGATTACTATTCTATTAGCCTAAGTAATGTTTTATTTTTTGGTTCTATATAGGGTTGTGTAAAACGCTTGTGACTCGAGACTCGCTCGAACAAAGTTTGAAAAAAACTCGGCTCAAAGTTATCTCGGTTTAAATGAGCCGGCTCAGCTATTTAGAAACATTGTAACATTGATTTCTATGTTTTTATACAGATTGAATTCTTGATTTTATTTTGTAAATACTTAGTGGGTTATATCCTCGCTTAGCGGCGGGGCGACCCAATTTTTAATGGAAACGTAGACGCAATAGTAAAAATAATGTAATGGCAGGAATTCGTTTAATATTGGTTCGATTCATTAATATACCGACACTCGATATTAATACCGGAAGAGAAACAAAAAAGTTCATGATACGACCAAAAGAATACCGAGATGTGTTTACATTGATCGGAAACAATAAAAACGAATACAAATTTCGGTACTGACATTGTTCGGTCAGTATTAGACCGGTTCGTTTTGTTATATATACAACACAAGGTTCGATTGAAACTTAAAAAGAAAAACAAAAAATAGACAAAAAAGGATAGATGAAAAAAATTTACAAAAAGACAAAAATGTATCGTAGCTAACAAGTTCGTCTATTATACAAAAAGACAAAAAAAATAGACCAAAATAGTTTTAGGTTAAAAGTGTAATTATATTAATTTTTTTTTTGGAAATCTCCCTAAACATAGAGTATAACTACTCTATGCATTAATATGTTGCTAATTTATAATGAATAAATAAATGGATAAATATCTTAAAATTTCATGAAGACTTGGTACATGCCTCTTGTCAATTAAAAATTAACAATCCCAAACACCCCCTTAATTGAGATTACAGCACCTTGCCTCCGCCAGGTGGGTTATCCTTGGCATCCGCCAAAGGTATAGCGGGCGTGAAGAGGAAGAAGGGGATGAAACCCGTTGCTTGAACCAATCAGATTTGAGTAATTGAGTTTATTTTTTTCTTTTTTTAATATAGTAAAAAGGGCTTTATAGGAGACGTTATTCCACACCATGCAAGTTAACAATAAAGTCTCTGCTTACGTGTCGCCTACGTGACGCTTACGTGGCGTAATAAAGCCCCTAGAGGCTTGAGAACACACCACTCAACCTAACGATGAAAACATATCACATGTGAAAGACATAATGAGTTTGTTGAATACTTGAATTTTAGGCAATTAGTTATGGTTTCTATATACTAAGCCTAAGATCTAATTGTTTTGTATTCACACAATAAATATGGTTGAAAGCATAAATAACCGCAAAGTAATTTTTTAGATAGAAACACAAATTTGAAGAAAAAGACTGGAACTTGGTATTTGAAAGTGTTGTTTTACAAACACAAAATCTGTTTTAAAAGCATAAATATGTTTTAAAAGCGCAATTCCAAACATCACACTAGTTCTCTTTTATTTTCTATTTATTTTTTCCAAACTCCTTGTGACTTTTTGGAGAAGTCAATTGTTTTAAAAGCACAAATATGTTTTAAAAGCGCAATTCCAAACATCACACTAGTTCTCTTTTATTTTCTATTTATTTTTTCCAAACTCCTTATGACTTTTTGGAAAAGTCAATAAGATCCCCTCACATCACTCCCAATGTGAAACACCATTTAACTTTTCAAAAAATTAATAAGTTATAAGTCGGATAAAATAAGCAATCCCAAACACCCCCTAAATGAGCAGAAAAAAATTAGTATCAACTTTAGCGCGTTGACAATATTATAAATATTCACATTTGTTCAAACATTGTGCCTGTTTATCATTGAAATGTTTAGAAACTTTTAGCGTCGTTTGGGAGACTTTATATATTTACACAACCAAAACAGGCTTAGATAGTCTTGTAAGCATATGCTAATAATTACAAAGTCGCTCTCACTTTTCAACTCAGGTTTAAGAGATTGTATGTAGTGAACTTCAAAACTTTGGTTTGCTTTTGGTCGAAGGGTATGGATCGCAATAACAACAAAAGCGCTTAAGTTTAATTACATATATCAAATTCATCATCATCACCATCACCATCATCAAGTATGAGCCCTTGATCACTCAAGTCATCATATCCAAAAAAAACTAACCTCTAGGAGTTTATGTTTGCGAAGTGGATGACTCGTCGTCATTTGATGGCTTTTCATCTAACATCTTTTCTAGTTCAACATAGTCAAGTTCTCCTTCTGCCTCTTCATCCGTCACCCAAAATCCGGTTTTATCCATGTTTTCAGAATCAATCGGATCATAGAACCTCTCATCTTTGAGCCTAATCAACTTAAATGTTAGTTTGTGTAACCATAAAAAATTAAGTTAACAAAGATATCACTTATATTTACTATATCATACCTATTTTGTAGTCTCAAGTTATAATGAACGTATACCAAGTCATTAAGCCTTTGATGCTCCAACCGGTTTCTCCTTTTACTATGGATTTTTTCAAACACATTCCAGTTACGCTCACATCCGGATGAAGATGCTGTTTGACTTAGAATTCTTATTGGCTTATTGCAAAGTTTTGCAACTCCGGTACATCTCCACCAAACCGTCGCCACCATTCATCTAAATAAAAAGGTTTATAATAATAGTATAATTAAAAAAAAAAAAACATTATCCGAAGTCAAAAGTAATCTTACCGGGATTAATAGCCTTGAGAGAAGCAAAAGCAAGTGGTAGACCAAAATTACCATCTCGATCACTAAATTTAAATAGTTGCCTTAGCTTCGGAGAATCTTTACTCAGATTTTTCTCAATCATATCAAGCACTGCATCAAAGGCATCTCGCTTGAGACAAACATTTTCTTTATCATACTGAAAGACGGGATTTAACCAATAAGCAGCTAAATGAAGACTCTTGCACAACATGTTATCCCACCGAGCATCGATTATATCAGTATAAGGCTTATACAAATCTGTTTTCCGATGAAACAACTCTTGGATGTCTTCCTTTGCCCTGTGCATACCTTCATACACGTAACCTAACGCTGGTTTTTCACCGTCACAAATACGCAAAAGTCTCAAAAGTGGACTCATAACCTTCACTATTATAGAACAATTTTCCCAAAACGTTTCATCCAAGATAATAAGCTTCACATCTTTAACTTTTGGCAACTCCAAGACCTTATAATCATTAGAGTTGACCATAGCTTGCAAATCAGATTTATGATTATACAAGCTTTCCAATGCAATGAATGATGTACCAAAACGAGTGCCACATGGACGAATGATTTCCGTCCAACCCTCCCTTTTTCTCAACCAATTCAAAGGCCAACTGTGGTTATAAATAAAAACCGTTATTTGGGATGCAAGTGTAAGCAAATCAACCACATGAGGCATCTCGCTTATATCTTTCATAATCATATTAATACGACGAGTTGCACATGGAGACCAACAAATCGATGGATATCTCTCACATAACAACCTTCCAGCAGCCTCGTAAACATCAGCATTATCACTAACCAAGTGAACAACATTAGTGGAACCAACTATTTCAACGATTTCCCCAAACAAATTGCATAAACTTTCGGCATTACTCTCAATACCCGATACATCAACCGATTTAACGAACGATATCCCTTTTGGACAATAAACGAAAAAATTAATAAGAGGTCTTTGCGTAGAATCCCTCCATCCGTCACTCATAATAGTGCAACCTGTGTCTGACCAACTTTTTCTATACGAGTCAACTATGAGTTTCACTGATTGTTTAGCGTCTTTCAATAAAGTTACACGCATTGCATGATAAGAAGGTCCGGTATATCCATGACCCATAGAAGCTATTTTGCTCATTGCAATTGGAAAAAAAGGAGAATTAACCGCACTCATAGGTATACCAGCCGCATAAAACCACATAGCAATAGCCAAATCTGTGTCATGCAATCTTTCTTTGCTTTGACATGATCGTAGGTTGTTATAGATAGAAGACGTTTTCCTCTTTCTATGAGTTGTTTGTGGGGCAATCGTTTGTGTTTCTACCATTTCATCTTTATTCAAATTATGTTTTACTTTTGCGTTTCGTGAACATTCATTCAAAGCATTTTGCATAAGAAACCGGACATCGCGGGGAACCTTTAAACACGGTGCAGCTTCGCCTTTTGTTCCAGCAAGGTGTTGCTTCACTCTATAAATGCCCCCTCCACGAAAGATTTTGTCGCAAAAGATACAAGTTAATGATTTTGTTCCCACTTTATCTTTACCTCCATTAACGTAATTCCAAGTTATATCCTTTCTTGGACGAATATTTGATGGAACAGGAAACCGTGACTCTCCCTCTGATGATGATACTGAATCATTCATGTCCATGTTCTGCAAAATATAAAAAGCATGAACAAATACAAGTAAAACAACAAATCAACAATAAACAAACATTCAAACAAAATACTAGGGGTGTCAAACGTGTCGGGTTGACGGGTTGTGGGTTGGTTGGTTGGTTGAAACGTGTAACCCGAACCCGAACCCGACCCATCTTATTCTTCGTGTCAAATATTTCAACCCTAACCTGCACACACATAAATTCGGGTCAACCCGAACTGTTTTTAATACGGGTCAACCCGAACCCGGCCCGTTTTTTAAACGGGTCGTGTTATAGTTGACCCAAACCTGTTTTTTTTCGTGTCGGGTTTCGGATTGTGTCAAGAATTGACGCCCCTACAAAATACAGTATACATACAACATTAAGCAAAAAAAAAAAAAAAGCGAAAACAATTCGCATTAACAATTTAAAGCAACAGATTCCCAGCAACAATTTACAATTACAGTAACAGACTCATAGCAATTCACAGCAACAGATTCACAACAGCAATATCACATAATAATTGAAGCATAAAGCAAACAATTACTAAATGAATCGGTACCAGATATGCAAATCGGAACACACGAACAATTGGATAACGCCTAATGTTGTATTCAATGTTTTAAAAACCGGTTTTTAAATCAAACCGGATTAGGCTAAAAAATGGTTCAACCGGTTAAACCAGGTTGTACCGAGCGGTTCAACCGGGTTGACTAGCTAACTCTATAATTTCATAAATTACAACATCAACTCAAAAGTTAATGCAAAAATGCATGATTATATGTTAAAAGATGATCCAAAAGTAAATCCATAATAAAAAATAATCCAAAAGATAATCGAAAAACATTCCATTTCCAACAAGCTCTTTTAAATGAAAATGTACAATATGTTTAAGCCATTTGGGTGTTGAATACATCAAGTTCACGAATACATCAACTAGAGGATAACTATTTTCGTTTCATACAATATTAAATAAAAATTTTTAGTTACGAATAATCATAATATATAAAAATTACGTAAGATAAGTAACATATATAATAAAAGTAAATAACAACCCAAACTAAAATAACCCTGGGCCGGTACCGGTATTACGTTTCAAACTGTTATACCGGATTTTACCGCCGGTACAAACCTTATGCCGTTTCACTTATTTACCGGGGTGTTTCGTACCGGATTTAGATCTGGAAACGGTAATACCTGAATAACCGGCCGGTATTTACCGGTTTTTAAAACATTGGTTGTATTATGAAGAAATGATGCGATCCGGATACCCGACCCACGAGGCATAAGATAAAGCCGGCTAGATTGCACATTTGAATTATTATATGTTTTGCATGAAAGTAGGAATTCATGCACATGTTTGTTAATCCATTTCCATTGAATTTAGTATCCACGATCACATCATCCCACGTAGCTGTTTTATTGCATTTTAGTTTCTATATATTGTACCTTGTTTCATCGAATGAAGGAGATCAGAAAACTATGTCATATTGAAGTCTTGTTCTTAATCTAATTCTTGTTCTTAATCTATTCTTAATCTAATTCTTGGAGCCTAACCCACTCAACAGGCATCTATCGGGAGATTAACCATCTCGAATCGGTCTCTAACAAGAAACTAACTCAAAACTTCATTACAGTTCCCTACACGTTATCGCGGTACATAGCACCAGAAGATATGCAAATCGGAAATAACACACGAACAATTGGCTAACACCCACTCATGTATTATGAAGAAACTAACTCAAAACTTCATTACAGTTCCCTACCCGTTATCACGGTATATACAGCTAACCTAACGCGTTAGACTATAACCAGGAATCCGCCAACAATTACTAGCTTACTGCAGTCAAACTGAAGGAAGAAGAACCGAACTGTGGACCGCTGACAAGGAAAAAGCAGAACAAGAACAACAACTACACGAGGAAGAACTTTACCCAAAAAAAAAACTACACGAGGAAGAACAAACTGTGGATCGAAGGCTTGAAGGTCTTTCGAGGGTCGAAATGTCGAATAACTAGATTCTTAATTATGTGGACTGTGGATTGAGGTATTGAACAAACTATCGAAGATTCGAAGGCTACTGATGCAGGGTCTGAAGTTAACTAGTAAAGAAGACCCGAGACCCTCGATACTAATGAGTTAACCTATTTCACAAAAAGCCATAAACTAAATAAACTAACACAACCTGGTCCAACCACCGAAGCAAAGTTACTGGTTCAACAGGATTCGACGTAACTAGCCAGCCTAAAACGCTTCCTACGAGTACCAAACCAGGGGAGTGTGACCAGTCTGAACAACATATACAATTAACAAACTTGACCAAAATTTGAACACCCATTTTTTATTTATTTTTTTCCTTTCAAGGGATATGATGTCTAAATGATAGTCAACAAAAAGAAGTCAGTAATCCACCATTCATTTGCAGCATAGTTATCAAAAGCGCACGCTTTTGGCGCCTAGGCGATATTTCGGAGCGAAATATAGCACAGTTTTTAAATTTGTAAATTCCTAATATTGTGCAATTTTTTTGAATATTGTGATCTGATTTAAGATTAAAAAAATAGGGATTTCTTATATTATTTATACTCTATTATTTATGTTTAATGAGAAGGGAGTAAATTGGATATCAAAATACACAGCATATGACGTAACACGATGTTAGGGTTTCAAAACATGATGCTGATTGCTGAATGCTGAAGAAATAGACACTGCATTGCACTAATAGATTCCAACCAACAAAATAATTCAGTAAACCCTAACTGAAAGGAAGATCAATCAGCAGCAATGCAGCATCGAACCGCTAGTATCAATTACAGCATTCTAGAACAACATCAACGCTTATTAATTTTACCTTTGCTATCTGGAACAAGAAGCATGTATTCAGACTTCTGAGTTCTGAGTGCGACCCTCTACTCTATTCGTTTTGGTTTGGGAAAGTTACCTATTTGGCCCGTAGACTTTATTTTTACCGATTTGTTGGTCTCTAACTTTTTTTTTTGTTTTTTTTAACGGACAACAGAATCAATCACGAGTATTTTCGGGGCACCCACTGGACAAACGGAGTACTCTGAGAGTAACCCGAGTACACCATCAATTCCAGGGAAAACTCGGTAACCCACCCGCCCGTAGGCACGACCGTGAAATTACCGGTAAAACTCATTTGGCTCAAGGATCCAACCCAGGTTTTTACATCTATTACACTAAGTTTAGTGGGTTGGCGTCCGACTCCACATCATGATGTAAGGGCGCTAAACATTGCCCGAAAGGGTGTTAAAGAGGAACGCGTGAGTGTGGTGACAGTCGTAAGTCTGCAAGGGTGGATATGCCGCACCCTATGTTTTTTTTCAACGCAATCACACCGTGTGAAGCTGGTCGTGATTACACTACACCCGTCTCATGGTCATTACTCAAGTAAGTTTAATTCAGAAGCATTTTAGTAATTTACCATTTTATACTTACATCAAAATACATAAAGAAAAGAAATATTAATTTGGAACATTAATTTGCCCTTCACATATAATCAAGTTTGTGGTTGTATCCTTGATACCTCTTCGCCTCACATTCATGTATTAGATTCGTGTGTTTTAAAACACTAGTTCGTCTATCCATATAAAATAATACGTGAATCATATTTAAGTATCTACTTTTTATAGTCATGTAACTTATAGTTTACGCATTGTTATCGAACTAAAAACAACACATGAGTAAAGGTATACGCTTGTGGGTGAACTCATAAGTGGCAATAAAAAAAATATTCCAACACTAACTCTCTGTACTACGACTGACTAATTAAGAAGAAACAATGACAAAGCCTTCTGATAATACCTTTGGCACGCTCAAACATTCCAAGGACCTCTAATGTGGGTAACCAAAGGATCATAAGTACCTCAAATGGTTTGAGCGATAATGTGGCCAAACATAAGTAAGTTTCACTGCAAGTTTTAGTAGTGTGACTTTCATAGCACACAACACACACAACTAAAGCATTTCACACTTTTATTAAGTTACAGTGAAACTATCTTTAACATGTACCTCCACATTGGTAGAGGATCCTGTACATTAATCTAAAAGTGTGAGAAGTGTATTATAACACTATATATAACACTATATAACATCATATAAACACTGTATAACACTAAGTAACACCATATAACACTATATAACATTATATAACAAATATAACACTATATTTTGTCTGATAGCATGTCTATGATAGATGTATAATGTTATATATTGTTATACAGTGTTACATAGTATTATATGGTGTTATATGGTGTTATAAAGTGTTATACGATGTTTATATGGTGTTATATAATGTTACAATACACTTCTAGAATAAATATACTATCCCTAACCCCTCCACATTAACCTTTCAATAACAAGAAATATAAGATTAAAAGGTTTTATTTGACCACTATCTTGATCGGTGAAATAACCAAATCTAGTTTTTTCTATATCAATATTCTATAATCATGAATTGGCTCAATGTCTCACTTTTCATGTAATTAATTCTCATTTTATTTTTTTCATGTCAATCATACGTTAAATATTACCTATATAGACAAAATTAATGGACGAGAATAGCTCTTCCATGCTATCCAGGGGCGGCCCTGGAGGTGGGCAGGGAGGACCACCGGCCAGGGCCCGAGATTTCGAAGGGCATGTTTAAAAAAAAATCTTATATATGTTATAATTCTTTTTTAAGAGAATACCAATATAACAAATGAATGGCTTAGTGGTTAAGTTCCCCGCTTCCAAACTTGAAGGCCTAGGTTCGAGTCATGCTTGCTGTTATATTTTTTGAAGGTCCCATTTTATTTTTTGAAGGGGTTTTTTTTTTTAAATCTAAAATAGATGATATTAGTTTTAATCTGTGAATTGATTTTGGGTGGATTATGCCGACAAAAGTAAATCACATTTAGAGAAATAGGAAATGTGTTTCTACTTTCATTTTTTCGTTTTTTATTATGTGATAAACCTTATTTGGCCCTAATCGTTGAACATACCTGAAACCTGAAACACATGACCGTAGTATCTCTGTTTGTTTTGAGCGAATACTATGACTAGTTTACATTTATATATTTCGTTAAAGCAGAAGAGCACATTTTTTCGAGCTTGAACAGGGCACACAAATTTTTAGGGCCAGCCCTGATGCTATCGGTGGAGGTGGGTGGCCACCCAACCACTGAGATTTTTTAATATGTTTTGCAGGTTTCGATTTTAATGTTAGTATACAATTATACATGTAACTGAAAGAAAATTCCAATATTAAAAAGACGTGTAGTGGAGTGACTCTCACGTGACTCTCACGTGTAGTGGTGGAGGGTTTGCATTTCTCTTGAGAGATGAAGGTTCGACTCCCACTTGGTGCAGAGTGAGACACTGGTGGGCAATGATAGGAGACCCAGGAAAACCTGGGTTGGATCCTTGAGCCAAACGGGTTTTACCGGTAATTCACCGTCGTGCCTACGGGCGGGTGGGTTACCAGGGTTTTCCCCGGAATTGGTGGTGGACTCGGGTTACTATCGGAGTACTCCGTTTGTCCAGTGGGTGTCCCGAGAATGCTCAGGATTGAGTTTGTTGACCGTTCAAAAAAAAAAGTTTATGTCTCCTAGACTTTAATAAAGTTACTTTACAGTTCATAAACTTTAATAATTTTTTTCCTTGAAAAACGTACTTTTATTTATGTGATTTTATTGAAATCGTATTATGAACTAAACACAAGCGTAAAAAATATTCGGTTTAGCGTGGTATAACGCTGGGTGGGCACAAAGTTGTATAAAAACAAAACACTAGTCATTCTTTAGTGAAAAATAGCCCCGAAATTCAGCATCGTTCACAGCGCAGCAGAGCTTGAGTAGAGTGAGCGAGAATGAAGGAGCGAGGCGGTAAAGGAGGAAGCCAGCCGTCGGTGAACGAACGCTACACACAGTGGAAGTCTCTCGTCCCCGTTCTCTACGACTGGCTCGCTAATCATAACCTCCTTTGGCCCTCTCTCTCATGCCGGTCTCTCTCTCTACCTTTCTAGGGTTTCCTTTTCTTTTCATTCTCACCATTCAATTGCTGTTACGTCAATACTAGTCATACATTTACGAAGCGAGATTAATTTCAACATAATGTTTATATATCTTACCACTGTTAGGGTTTTTTAATCTATTTTTGTTAACATTAGAGTGTGCAACTGATTTAATGCTTTGTATGTGTTGTATTTTATCCCTATTGTGTTTAGTGTTTCCCCTTGAATAGAAATGTAGATAGAATGTACTGGTTTAAACATTAATACGTATTGTTTTATTTCGGTTGAATGTATGCTACTTACATTGGCTATTGTTATGTTTATAGATGGGGGCCACTGCTAGAACAAGCTACTTACAAGAATCGACAACGACTCTACCTTTCGGAACAGGTGAATGGAGCCTCTTTTTTTATAATTTGGTTTGAATTTATAAGAATTAGTGAACTTATTGGCTATGCAGTTAATGCGGTAAAATATCAGATATCGGTCAAGGACCGATATTTGAGAATTGAGATATAGGTTATCTCGGTGAGATATCGGTAATTTTAATATCATGCAGAATTTATATTTATAGCAATTTAGCACTAATAATTCAGTGATATATCGGTCAAATATCAGTCAATATTATCGCCTATATTTTACTAGGGGACTGATATAACTGATATATCACCGATATTAACTGCATAGCTTATTGGGTGACGGAAGGCAGTAAGGGATTTAAATTAAGTGAAATTGCTTTTATTATGTTTCTAAATATCATGCTGATTTAGTGATATTCCGGATATAAGTTGTATCGTATTTATTATCTTGTTTAATCGGCCTTAAATGTTTTTTTCTAGACTGATGGTAGCGTTCCGAACACACTTGTGATTGCAAATTGTGAGATTGTTAAACCAAGAGTTGCAGCTGCTGAACACATAGCACAGGTGAGGTTACAGTGATTTGAATTTTGTAGTGTGGTTTGTTTATTTTTCTCGCAAACATCAAATTTTGATTTCTGTTTTTTTTTTTTTTTTTTTTTTTTTTTTTTTTTTTTTTGTGAAGTTATTTGATATTTTGATTAATGATTGATGTTGTAGTTCAATGAAGAAGCACGGTCTCCCTTTGTTAAGAAGTTTAAAACCATTATCCATCCTGGAGAGGTAATAATCCTTGCAATCCGATTATTTTAAACGTTATTACGCAATATGATCAAGAGGACATTATTGGAAAGGGAGTAAAAGTCCCCCAAATTAGGGCCTTTATTTCAATCCTTTTGATAGTCATTTATTGCAGCTAGTATTAAAATAATCATTTAACCTCTAAATAATCAAAAGGAGAAAATTGTTTATTCAAATATCAAAACTATTTTATCAGGCACACTTGTTACTCAATTTATTTATCATCTTTGCAAGACAATTTTTGTTTTATTTGATTAACTTTTTTTTGGTGAAGGTAAATCGCATCAGGGAGCTTCCTCAGAACAGCAAAATAGTAGCCACACACACAGACAGTCCTGATGTACGCATTGAGTCCCCTTTCTTGTCCGTATTTAGTTAGTTTTGTTATACAGTTAAACCAGTATAATTTATAATTCTTTTTTTCTCCCTTCAAACCAGGTTCTTATCTGGGATGTTGAAGCTCAGCCCAATCGCCATGCTGTCTTGGGAGCCACAGAGTCTCACCCTGATCTGGTGAGTCAATGAACTATGTTTTATATATGATTAAAAACTATATTATTACAATTATTATTAATGATGATATGGGTAGAGGATTCTGTACATTAATCCAGAAGTGTGAGAAGTGTATTATAACACTATATATAACACTATATAACACCATATAAACACCGTATAACACCATATAAACACCATATAACACCATATAACATTATGTAACACTATATAACATTATATAACAAATATAACACTATATTTTGTCTGATAGCATGTCTATGATAGATATATAGTGTTATATATTGTTATATAGTGTTATATAGTGTTACATAGTGTTATATGGTGTTATATGGTGTTACATAGTGTTATACGGTGCTCATATGGTGTTATATAGTGTTATATATAGTGTTATAATACACTTCTCACACTTCTGAATTAATGTACACTATCCCTACCCTGATGATATAAGCTTGGAAAAAAGGGATCAGAGGTCTTAATCGCTTTGAATACACTTTGACGTCTCAACCCCATTTAAGCTAAATTTTGGAAGCTTACTAGTCTGAGTGTCTGACCCGTCAGGCCAAGTGTAACCCCGCTTGACCCGTATACACATAAAACGGGTCAAAATTGTTGTCTCAACTCTAAAGGCAAAATGTTGGTATTTAACTATTTTATATTCTTTTCTTTGCCTTGCAGATCTTGACTGGTCACCAAGAAAATGCAGAGTTTGCTCTTGCTATGAGCCAAAGTGAACCCTTTGTACTATCTGGAGGTGATGTACAGCAACGACGTTTTGAGTTTTGTTATGCAAAAGTCAAAATCATGCTTTTTGTTATATTAATACGTTTAATTAATATTTAATTTATTTTGTTGTTTTGGTTGTGGCAGGCAAGGATAAATCAGTTGTACTGTGGAGTATTCATGATCATATCTCCACTTTGGCAACAGATTCTGGGGCCGGATCTAACGGTGGTAAAAGCCCAAAGGCTGGGATTGATGATAAACCACCTTCTGAGAGTCCTAAAATACAAGCAAGAGGTATTTTTCAAGGGCATGAGGATACTGTTGAGGATGTACAATTTTGCCCTTCTAGGTATCTCACACTTTTTTTTTTACTGTGAACATGATTTTTTCTATCCTATAGGTGGCATTCTCGACCCATTTACTTATGTATGGGTCGATTCGGGTTAAGCATTATCTCTAACGGGCCAATGTGGTAAATGAAAAGATTAGCTTAAAAGGAAACAGGTTTCACGAATCAAAACTCGCCTAAACTGTAAATTTAATTCATAGAACCTCCTAAATCATTTTATTAACAAAAATTAGATGATGGCTGAAATGATATATTTTTTAATATTATGACACATAAGTTATTTATACACTTTTTTTGGGTAAAGGGTGTTCTGGTCAACAGAACCTGACACCAAAATTATCTGTTACTTAATCCGCGTGACTTGTTCATTTTACCTGCTTTATATAATAGCTATATGACAGTTGTAAATTTGTAATCTGCTAACTGGAGTTTTTTTTTTTTTTTTTAAATTTTGTTATCTATGTTATGAAGTGCACAAGAATTCTGTAGTGTTGGTGACGATTCTTGTCTTATTTTATGGGATGCAAGAACAGGGTCTTCTCCAGTTGTCAAGGTGATTTTCACATTTATTTTTAGGTTTTCCATTAGTTCGTTTGTTTGACTTATATGGTTATTTTTTGTCATATTTTTCTGGAAAATAATAAAAGCTAAAATCAAACTTTATATACGATAATACGTGTGCGGTGTGCGGTGTGCACACCGCACACACACAAAAGTTACTATTGCTTTGTGCTTTTTCCATGCCATAACGTACCATGTATGAACTAAATGTATCGCATCTATAACACACAAAATTTTCACTTGGTATCTCAAATCTTTTCTAAGTTTACTTTATATGAATGTAGGTCGAGAAAGCTCATAACGCTGATCTCCATTGTGTTGATTGGAACCCAATTGATGAGAACTTCATTTTAACAGGGTAAAACGCAGATATGTTATATTATGCTGATCTATATGTTTTGGTTCACAATCAAATAAGTTTTTTAATGTATTACTCACATGTTATATTTCAGGTCGGCTGATAACACTGTTCGTTTGTTTGATCGTCGAAATCTCACTTCTAATGGGGTTGGAGCACCCGTCCACATATTTAATAACCACAATGCTGCTGTCCTTTGCGTACAGGTATTGTATTAACATTTTGGAGCCTTTTTTTTTATCTTTTTGTTTTTATATTGATTTCATTATTCTAGATTATTCACTGATATAAATATTATATTTCAGTGGTCTCCTGACAAATCGTCTATCTTTGGAAGTTCAGCTGAGGATGGTGTCTTAAACATCTGGGATCACAATAAGGTGGGAAGCTGTATATAGTTTGTTTCACTAAATACACACATAAAAACAAGGAAAAATTACAAGTTTTGTCCTTTATCTTAATACCACTTATTAGGCGGTGTCCTTTTTAACGAATTTTGACAAGTTTTGTCCTTTACAAGGAATTTTGTTGCACGTTTTGTCCTTTAGGCTTAACCCAGTTAGATTTTCTTGTTAAATCTTGTCACCCAAGGGTATTTTAGTCTTTTTTGCCCATTTATTTAATATTATTTAAAGGAAAAATTACAAGTTTTGTCCTTTATCTTATACCACTTTTCAGACGGTGTCCTTTTTAACGAATGTTGACAGGCGGTGTCCTTTACTAGGTATTTTGTTGCAAGTTTAGTCCTTTACACCTAACCCAGTTAAAAAACCCTGTCAATTGTTGACAGGCGGTGTCCTTTACTAGGTATTTTGTTGCAAGTTTAGTCCTTCACCATGTATTTTGTTGCAAGTTTAGTCCTTTACACCCAACAATTAACAAGGTTTTTTAACTGGGTTGGGTGTAAAGGACTAAACTTGCAACAAAATACCTAGTAAAGGACACCGCCTGTCAACATTCGTTAAAAAGGACACCGCCTGAAAAGTGGTATAAAGAAAAAGGACAAAACTTGTAATTTTTCCTTATTTAAAAGAATAAAACAAAATATTCTAGGGTTGACTCTTGAAATAAATGGGTAAAAAGACTAAAATACCCTTGGGTGACAAGATTTAACAAGAAAATCTAACTGGGTTAAGCCTAAAGGACAAAACGTGCAACAAAATTTCTTGTAAAGGGCAAAACTTGTCGAAATTCGTTAAAAAGGACACCGCCTGATAAGTGGTATTAAGATAAAGGACAAAACTTGTAATTTTTCCTAAAAACAATGTTATTATCATCAGTAATCTCAATGCATAATGTGCTCTTTTTTTGTCAGTGAAACGGGCTTTTAACAGTTTAACTTCAATGCAGAATGTTCTCTTTCTATAGCATTTATTTGAATCTGTTTGTTGTGTAGTCTATTGTTTCATTTGCTCTATGTTTTGGTCTCGTAAACATGTTTTTCGATATCCAGATTGGTGAACGCTCTGGCCCAGCCTCAAAGTTTGCACCAGGCTTATTGTTCCGTCACTCTGGGCACAGGTACAAAGTTCTGTTTCTCTTAGCATCCGATAGATAGAGCAAAATGGGTCAGTCTATAACGTGTCAAAACATGTATATATTAAGTTCGGGTCAAAACAGTTCAGACCTGGTTGACCCACCCAACGCTTTTCCAATTCTTTGGGCTGCAAAAATAATTTACTCCGATAACATATTAGTAAGAGATTAAACTCTATGCTAAATAATGTTTAACTGTTGCGGTTGGATTGTATAGAGTACAAATCAAGCTCCATATAACTGTGTTATATCGGTATATTACTTGCAAATGCATTTATACGAAATCAAATGAACGGTGTTCGTTCTACAATTGCAGGGATAAGGTGGTTGATTTTCACTGGAACTCACATGATCCATGGACAATTGTCAGTGTCTCTGATGATGGTGAAAGTACTGGTGGCGGTGGTACACTACAGGTATGGTTGTTACTATATTTTGGGTAAATTACTTTTTGAGTCCCTATGTTTTAGTGGTTTTAACCACTTGAGTCCAAAATCAAAAAGTTTAATGACCTGAGTCCCTATAAGCATTTTCTTTAACCATTTGAGTCCTTTTGAGTTCAAATTTTAACCTTTTGAGTCCAATTTTTTGGACTCAAATCGTTATAAAATGAACAAAATTGGACTCAAAACGTTATAAAATAAATGACTAGGGACTCGGGGCGTTAAACTTTTTGATTTTGGGCTCAAGTTGTTAAAACCACTAAAACACAGGGACTCAAAAAGTAATTTACCCCTATATTTTTATTAAGATTATATGATATTATATAATATTATATGGTAATCATGTACTTGATATTTTATTCTTTTTATGACCGAATGTTTAGATATGGAGGATGATTGATTTGATTTACCGCCCGCAAGAGGAGGTTATCGACGAGCTGGAGAAATTCAAGTCGCACATTCTCACTTGTTCAACCCCGTAGGGTGGAACTTTAGATTCTCTAATAAGCTTGAACCCACTGAATCTATTGTGTTGCTGTACTTTTAAGTTTCTTTGTAGTGTCTGGATTTGAAACTTGTTTTTTTTTTTTTTTTGTAGTAGACTTGTGTGGTAGAAAATATTAGATTCATTAGTTAACCTAAGGGCCGGATTCGAACTAGAATATATGCCCTTAATGCTAGTGTCGCCATTTATGATCGACGTTGGTGCTCATGGGAGTCGCAAAATGAGTGGTTCGTGTGAATTGGGTATCAGGTTAAAACGGGTTTGTTACGTGGAAGGGTCAAAAAGAGCAAGGTCACAATATTATATTTATACGGATCTAAGAATCAACGTAATTGGGTATCAGGTTAAAACGGGTTTGTTACGTGGTTGCATAAATTAATGTATAAATATACAATTACAATTTTTTTTTGAACAACCAACGAATCCTCCAAATAGAGGCTACTGGCGAAAAGTGTTACTTCAATGTATCTCATTGTTATGTGTGGACATCTAATCAACAAATAAATAAATTTATACAAAAATATATTTAAAGATGAGTTGATGTGTACATATTATTAAAATTCATAAAAGTATTGTAAGATACTAAGATCATTTGAGATGTATTATTATTTTTAAAAAAATAAGTAATTATGTTATGTAAATAATCAGTTGAATAATTATTTTAATAGAAGAGAATAAAATTTAAAGTTATGATCATTAGAGCATCCACAACAACAAGAGTTACGAACCTTCGCCTTAACACGCCACATTAGATTTCATTTCAAATGTCAATCAGAAACTTCTAATCTTCCCACAATAGAAACTTCTAATCTTCTCACAATATTGTTAAAAACCATTAACATTTTAATATATGTAAGAAAATGATCCCACCCTTGCGGTCCGCTTAAAGTTATACCATAGTTATCAAAGGCGCATAGTCCTCGCCTGGGGCCTAAGCGCAAGGCGCCAAAAAAGCAAGGGCATGTGGAAAAAAAAAGCGCACAATGATAAAAAGTTAAAAATATATTATGTTGGAGAAAAAAAATATTATTTTTCCAATAAAATAAACAAAAGCTATTATATATATAACATTTAATATTATCTCGTTAGTAGCAAAAGTTCTAAAATTTTCGTAAATTAGTGTAGAAAAGTAGAAATTTAGTTGGAATCTTGCTGAAATTTAGAGAATCTGGCCGTCAACTCTTCGGAATCTGGGAATCTCGCTGGAATCTGCGACTAAAACCATCACCGCAAGGACTAAAGCGCAATTTCCTCGCATCAAAATGCAATTGCCTTACCTCGCCTAGAAAATGGGCCTAGACGCAAGAGACGATGACTTTTAACAACTATGGTTATAACCACATACTTCACCACTAACTTCACATGCAAATCGTCCCTGCAACGCTACCTTGTCCAATTTCCTTGGTTTGTAAATCTAGACGCATCTAGCTAGCATTCATTCAGTCGTTTTAGCATGTGTCAGTATCAGTATCGTAACAAATCAAAACCAAGCCATATCAAATCAAATATCAAATATAACTAGGATTCCGACCCGCCGCAATGCGGCGGGGATTCTTTAGGTATAACTAAGTCGATCTAGAACTCGCACGGTATGTTAAACCTGTCAAACGGCTAAAAACAGACGATGTAAAAACGTTCACCCACCCACACACGTTGCGTGATGTTAACTCGCAAAATTTAGAACGAAACGTAAAAACGTTAAACCAAAGACGCGCGTTGCGATGTGTTAAGTCATAAAATTTAGAACCAAGTATAAAGCGAAAAATTTGCGGAAAATGAAAACTATAAAGGAACAAAGTTGAAAGTAAAAAAAGTTATGAGGATAGATTGCAAAAAATATAAAGTTTTGTGTTAAAAGTAAAAAAAACAAATAGTTTTGGGTTAAAGATAATTTATGAAATACTTTTGGGTGAAAAGTAAAAAAAATCATTTTTTTGGAAAACCCTCAAAACTAACGTTACGACAACCATATGCATAACCATTTATTCTTTGAAAAAACCCCAAAGCACACCCCGCGTTGCGGCTAAGCGTAAAACGGTGTCAAATAGTACTAATGTCACACAACCTTCATCGACCACCAACACTGACTCGACCTAGGATATGCGTGTTGCGACGAACCTGTCAAACATGGAAAAATAGAGGTAAAAACGTTGAACCACACATGCACGTTGCGTCGTATTAACTCGAAAAAATTAGAACTATACGTAAAACGAAAATTTGCGAAAGATGAAAATTATAAGCGACAAAAGTTGTGAAGTTAAATTGCAAATAATGAAAAGTTTTGGGTTAAAGTTAAAAAAAAACAAACTATGTATGGTTAAAATTGCAAAAGGAAAAAACCTTTGGGTTAAAAGTAAAAAATAAAATTTTTTTTTTTTGAAAAATACTCAAAGCATAATGTACCACTCATAATGCACAAGTAAGTTGCTAATTTATATATGGAATAATAATAAACCAAGATAAAACTGATTATTATTTGTTACCGCGAAAGTCGGCGTACGGCGCTAGTGTCCGTATTCGATCAATTCTTATTTTATTTCTTTTTATACAGAAAATCAAATCCCAGATAGAGAGGGTGGAAATCTGGGGCATTTATAACATAAAAACGTCGCACGAAACGAAACCACCATTTCTTCTTCCTTCTTCTTCTGGTTCCTTCTTTCTTTTCTTTCAAATCTCTTTTTCACTCTGATCTGGAAGATGGAGTGGAGCTTCAACCAATTCATCTTAATCTTATTCTCAATCGTCTTCTTCATCTCATCTTCTCAATCATTCTATCTTCCTGGAGTCGCTCCTCGTGATTTTCAACGGGTACGTGTTTCTAAAACCCTCCTTATCCAATCGGATCCCAATTTTATTCGGATTCAATCTGGTTTACTACATATTATTATGTTTTACACTACCTACGTTCGGATCTAGGGTTTTCGCTTCACTTAACGATTGTAGTAACGGTAAATAATGATTTTATGAGTCGAGTTTGTATCTAGGGTTTTGGTTTTGTTATCGATTAGTTTTTCTCAAGGTATTGTTTTTGTTTTACGACAATTTTGAATATATAACGGTCTATATGCAAAAATGTAAATGTAATTTGCTATTATTGTAATGTTCAAATACTGTGTGAATTTTCAGGAGTTAGTTTTGGGATCGGTAGGGGATGTATTTATATATATGGCTGAAGCTTGAACTACATTTGCTGTTGATTGATCTTATGAGTTATAAGCTTATTATTTTTATTTTTGTAGTTTCTGCATTGGTCAGTTTAATAGCCTGTTTTACTGGCAGTATATGCTATGAAAAAAAGTAGGAAAAATTATTCTAGTTTGGATGTATGTTTGCAAAATATAGAAGTTACGTCTTTTGGATGTGTGCCTTAGGGGTTCTTGATGATTATTCATTATTGTAACGTGCTAATCAATTAAGCAGAAGTCATGCTTAGTTGTTGTGGAGTGCATATCGAGCAAGCAGAAGTGCCGGTTTACTTGATTGTTAAACCTTTTTTGCTGCTGTAATTTGCAGACGGGCAGTTGGGAAATTATGTTGCACAAATTTATCTTTTTTGTTTTGATGCTGTTAAGATGGGCAATTCCTTATCGAAATTAAAATGCTTGTTATATCATGTTCTGGCATAGAACCTTTAAGAGCTTACCTCTAGCTTCTTGATTAATGTTCTTTAAATATCTTATAAACATGTGTATTGAGCTTTGTAATTTTTGCAATAATGTGTGAGAAGCCTCATTGGCTTCGTGCTTAGTCTTTTTTAGTTATTTTTGAGTAAATTGCCATTTTGAGTCCCTGAGTTTTTGTCCAAATTGCCATTTTAGTCCAAATAGTTTTTTTTTCTCCTCTGGGTCCCTGACTTTTCATTTTTCTTGCCATTTTGATCACATTGCCTAACTTAGTCTAAAAACCAAGTTATAATCAGGGTTATTTTTGGCATTAAATTATTATGAGGTTTATAAATTATGTTGTAAACTAACCCTGGTTATCACTACACAACAGTTATGCCAAAAATACCCCTGGTTATAACCAGATTTTTAGACTGAGCTAGGCAATGCGATCAAAATGGCAAGAAAATGGAAAAGTCAGGGACCCAGAGGAGGAAAAAAAATATTTGGACTAAAATGGCAATTTGGACCAAACCTCAGGGAATAAAATGGCAATTTACTCGTTAATTTTTAATAATCTTATTATTGTGATTCGAGTCTTCGACAAAGTTTATGTCTTTATGCCTGATCTGACCCTTCTATCAGGGAGATGCTCTTCAAGTCAAAGTCAACAAGCTATCCTCTACAAAGACACAACTTCCGTATGACTATTATTACTTGAATTATTGTAAGCCTAAACACATCCAGAACAGTGCTGAAAACTTGGGGGAGGTGTTGCGAGGTGACCGCATAGAGAATTCAGTCTACACGGTAAACATCTTTGTTTCTTAGTTTTTAAACAGCTTGGTTTTAAAATGCGTGTAGCGATCCGATGCGTTTTGATCCCAAAATCCGATGCGTGATGCGCAATGCGTGAAGCGCACGCATCACGTATGCGAGGTGTTCTTTATTTAAAAATACTAAATATATATACATATATATAACTAATATTTTAACTTGTGAACTTTTAAACAATAAAATATAATATATTCTCATCATCTAAAGTCAGATTTGTTCAATTAAAGATCTAATTTGTTCAAATACTGGTCAACTGCATAAGACGCCACATTAGACCACATCATGTGATGCGCGCATCATGGAACCGCAACACACGACACAATCTCATCACTGCATCATGTGATGCGTGCATTATGCGCTCTTGATTCGCGCATTTTAAAACCAAGTTAAACAGAGTTAATTAAGCGAACACTTTACAACATGTTCTCTCTGATCTGAGATTCTTATCTTCATTTTCAGTTTAATATGAGAGAGGAGCTCCCATGTAAGGTTGGTTGTAAAGTAAAGCTTGATGCTCAATCTGCAAAAAACTTCAAGGAAAAAATTGATGACGAGTACCGCGTGAACATGTATGTGTCATCTTTCTCAAAATTTTCATTCTTCTATGGTACATTAATAAATATATTCATTTCTTTTGTATCTTTGATACGAAACACAGGATTTTGGATAACCTTCCAGTTGCTGTTCTTAGACAAAGACGGGACGGTGGTCAGTCAACTACTTATGAACACGGTTTTCGTGTAGGGTTCAAAGGAAACTATGCTGGGGTGAGTTTTGCAGCCGAAGTTTTCTCTCAACACTTATCTAATATTAATCTCCATGAATTTATTCTTTCATTTAATTGTGTAGAGCAAAGAGGAAAAGTATTTCATCAACAATCACTTGAGCTTTCGAGTCATGTATCACAAGGACCTTGAGACTGATTCTGCAAGAATCGTTGGATTTGAAGTTACTCCAAACAGGTAATTAAACTATTATAGTTACTTCGTATTTGATTGGAGGGTGTTTACATTTTACATTGTAATAATTAATGAGAATACACAATAGTTTTTTTTTTTTTTTTTTCTCAACTTCTGTTTTTAGTATCAAACACGAGTACAAGGAGTGGGATGACAAGAACCCTCAATTGACTACATGCAATCAAAATACCAAAAATTTAATTCAAGGAAGTACCGTGCCACAAGAAGTTGATACTGACAAGGAGGTGGTATTTACATACGATGTTACTTTTAAGGTATGTCAAAGTCAACCCATATACAAGAAAACAAGTCAAATCGGGCAAATGGGTAAAACTATTAGACCATGCGTAGTCGTTGGAGTGAATAATGCCCCACCCTAGGGCGTTTTGCGCCATGTGGCAGCCCAGTCAGCAATGGGGCATTATTGGGCGTTTTTACAAAATGGGTGTAGTGGGGATTGGGGCATTATGTTAAATGAGATGTAAAATAATTAAATAAAACAAAAACCCTCAAAAAAATCTTATTGGATAACAAAAAGGGAGATGGAAGGTGATTGGACAAGGAGAAGGGGGCAAGGCGTGTTTCAGAAAACGCCAAGGGGGTTTTTTTCGCGAATAACGCCCAATAACGCCGGGCCGTAATGGGTATGGGGCATGATTCGGCGTTTTTTTTTTAATTTAAAAAAAAAACGCCCCACTACACATGGTCTTAATAAAAATTAAAAGGGGTTGAATGGGTCAAAAGTTGTTAGTACATGTATCTAATTGCTTACAGTGCTCTAAATCGTTTTATCTAGAAGAAAGTAGAACACTTTTAAATTAGTACAGTTTTGTAATCATATTTAATACGCTAGCTATTTACAAAATTTGAAAGAGATGGTTAAAGAAGTGCTGACATGTTGACCCAACTGACCCATTTGAGTACTCAATCTTCCCAATTTTGTCATTTGTATTGTAGCATATGAATTTTTCTTTGTTATTTTATCTTTTCTTTTTAAAATTCTGGTCAACTGGGTAATGTACAAAATGTGAAAAAAGAAACATACTGAATGGCTATGCAGTTATAGGCTTATAGCGGTCCAAAATCGAATAGCGATCAAGGTCCGCTATATGATATATAGGTTATAGCGGTGGTATAGTGGTGATATAGCGGTAATTTTTATACCATGCATAATTTATGTATTTATATATATATATATAGAGAGAGAGAGAAAGTGTACTGTACAATATTCCTTGACGTACATTACGTACAATATAGTGAAATCGCATGTTATAAAATAGCATGGATGAAATCGCATGTGATAATTTTGATGAAATCGCATGCTTGTTTTTTGTAACAATTTCGCATGTGATAATTTTGATGAAATCGAATTTGGTTTTTTGTAACAATTTCGCATGTGGTAATTTTGATGAAATCGCATGTTAAAAAACCAACATGCGAAATTGTTACAAAAAACCAACATGCGATTTCAATGTGGGATGAAGATCTGACGGCTGAGATGATCGCGTACGTAATGTACGATAAGGGCATTTGTACGTTAACCTAACCCTATATATATAAATATATCTTTGAAAAATGTTAATAGTAATATCAAAATTCATAGTAATATCATTCCATTATCAAAAACCTGTTGCAATTCTAACATAATTTAAGAATTAACACAATCAAACACCTACCTGCGTTACTGTATTGCCTCATTCTACTGCGTTATTGCTATAACCGCTATATAGGTTTCCAAATAGCGGCCAAATAGCGGTATTTAGCGCCGCTAATAGCGGAACCGGCCACCGCTATTTGGACCGCTACACACCCTGAGGTCCGCTAACCGCTATAGCACCGCTATTGACTGCTTAGCTGAATGGACGAAAGTAGTTAAAAGAACAAACTTTAATGATATAATTGACCGCTACAACATTCTGTATCTTTTTAATTAAAATCAATTATATCATTATTCCACTAGTGTAGTCTTTACTTAGAGCATTCACATCCAATCCATCAAATTATACATACATTCCACTAAAAAACAACTCTTATATCAATATATTTTCACTAAAAACAAATACTTTTTCTCTCTCTTTTCAATTAAATAATATTATCATTACATTTTTCTCTAACTTCCACTCACAACCATTTTCAAAATATATTAAAAAATTATAACGGGTGAACAGTGTCCCCCCAAATATACAGATGAACAGTAACATTTTCTCTCTCCTCTACTCACAACCACTTTTTATACCCTTTATAATATAAAAACCCCTCCTCACATAATTTGATGGTTAGGATGTGAATGCTCTTATATGTTACATTTTGGTATTTAGGTAGTCAAAAAAGGTGAGACAAAAAGGTATTAATTGGTCTTTTTTTATTTGTAGGAAAGCGATATTAAATGGGCATCACGTTGGGACACCTATCTTCTTATGAACGATGATCAAATTCACTGGTTTTCAATCATAAACTCCCTAATGATAGTCTTATTTCTTTCGGGTATGGTAGCAATGATCATGATGAGAACTCTTTATCGCGACATTGCAAATTATAACCAATTGGATTCACAAGATGACGCCCAAGAAGAAACCGGATGGAAACTCCTTCATGGAGACGTTTTTCGGGCCCCCACAAAATCTGGGCTTCTTTCGGTTTATGTTGGCACCGGTGTCCAAATCCTCGGAATGACAGTGGTAACCATGATATTCGCTTTACTCGGTTTCTTATCACCATCTAATCGTGGCGGTCTTATGACAGCTATGGTTCTTTTATGGGTGTTTATGGGTTTGTTTGCCGGTTATTCCTCCGCACGATTATACAAAATGTTCAAAGGTACCGAATGGAAAAGGAACACGTTAAAGACCGCATTCATGTTTCCTGGTATTTTGTTCGTGTTTTTCTTTGTTCTGAATGCGATAATTTGGGGTGAGAAATCCTCTGGAGCGATACCGTTTGGAACCATGTTCGCTCTCGTTTGTTTATGGTTCGGGATATCCGTACCGCTAGTGTTTGTAGGCAGTTACTTGGGCTTCAAGAAACCTGTAGCCGAAGACCCCGTAAAAACAAATAAAATCCCTAGACAAGTTCCGGAGCAAGCTTGGTACATGAAACCCGTATTTTCGATCCTAATCGGCGGAATTTTACCATTCGGGGCGGTTTTTATCGAGCTTTTCTTCATTTTAACCTCGATTTGGTTGAATCAGTTCTACTACATATTCGGGTTTTTGTTCATTGTGTTTGTGATTTTAATAATCACATGTGCGGAAATAACGGTGGTGCTATGTTACTTCCAACTGTGCAGTGAGGATTACAATTGGTGGTGGCGCGCGTACCTTACAGCGGGGTCATCTGCGCTGTATCTTTTTCTGTACTCGGCTTTTTACTTCTTCACAAAACTGGAAATTACAAAGTTGGTATCGGGGATTTTGTATTTCGGGTACATGTCGATTGCTTCATATGCGTTTTTCGTGTTGACGGGTACAATCGGGTTTTACGCATGCTTATGGTTTGTGAGGAAGATATACTCATCTGTGAAGATAGACTGATTGATGTAAGAAAGGAAGCCAGAGGCAGACAGAGGTGTAATGGTTTGTCTAGTAAAAGGATATTGTCTAATTTTCTAGTATCTAGTTTAGGACTTTGGGTTCTATGTTGCCTGTTTTGTCTTCTCTTTCTCATGCCAAACATAGGCCTGTCACTTTTTGATGTAACAAAAGTTTTTTTAAAAAGGGAGAAAATCATGGAAATAGTTATTTCCAATATCATATGTAATAATTTCATCAATCTACCCTATTTTCTTAAGTAATAGGTACATAACTACATACAAAATGAAGAATAATAAAATAAAACAAGGGAAAATTACGAAATTGTTGGTTGACCTAGAGGGTTTTCAATTTTGTCACGCTCCTGCGTCCTTGGAAGGACCACTGAGCTTCGGAAGAGTCCGCATGTTATGTTGATGCGTCCATGTCCGACAAACCACTCCCGTGCGTCGGCAGACCACTTCCGAAGCGTCAGTGAAGAGTCAGCCAAAATGGGAGTGGCCTGCCGACGCACGGGAGTGGTTCGCCGACGCGAAGAGTCAGCCAAAACGGGAGTGGTCCGCGGACACACGGGAGGGGTCCGCGGACACACGGGAGGGGTCTGCGGACGCATGGGAGTGGTCTGTCGGACACGTGTCAGATGCTTGCTACGTGGACTCTTCAACATGATACGCCGACGCATCCCATGCTCAGAGGTCCTTCCACGGACGCATGAGCTTGACAAATTTGAAAACATGGTTGGTCAACGCACATTTTCGTAAATTCCCCTTAAAACAATATCGTTCTAGTCTTTGGTAGACCAAACATTAAAAGGAAGCCTATTTATTAAGATAAGGTGAGGTTACACTTGGTAACGAAAGTGAAAGTTGTGAGTGTTGATGGCCACATTGCGAAATATAAATTATCCTCTACTATTTCGTCATAGTTTGAAATTATTAAAATCCAATTTGCTTAACAAATAACAGAGTTTTTAGTAGCTACAGTTGAAACTAAAATCCAATTTGCTTAAAAACTAACAGAGTGTCTAACAACAGCTGTGTCAAGGATAATTAGTGTTAGATCATTACACTGTAGAAGCTAAAAGTGTATTAATTATTTTTGTTATGCTTGCTATTCAAAAAATGAAGTTGCGCTCAAGCTTGACTTGTTTTATGTTTCAAGATTGTTTTTTTTTGTGCTCGATAAGCAATTCGACAACTCTAGAATGATCAAAAGCAAGACAAGCTTTAGTTTCAGTTCACCAGTAGATTAGAAAACAAAATTCTATAAGTTAGGTTACATCAGCAATATAAGTTCTGTGTAATCTATAAGATAACCCAAAATAAGCAATAAAAACTCTGCACAGATGCATCATTAAAATTCTATTTTCCAGCCATCAACCCATCAACCCGAACCGAACTTGGGTTTCCCCTTCTTTTGCCTGCACATGAACATAACATGCTAATAAACTGAATTTGAGTTCAAGAGGTTTATGGGATAGAACACTAACCAGAATGAATCCTTTTTCTCCTGAGCCAATAGCTCCTCAAAAGAAATATCAGATATATCATTATCTAAATCACTATCTTCTGTTGCTTCAACAGATTTTGCCTTTGACTCCATGTAAGCACCGATTTCAAGCATCTACACGACCCAAAATCAGAAATGCGTCAAAACATATTACATATAACTACATTTTTGTGAGCATTGCATAATGCATTGCATTGCGCATTGCATTGCATAATGCATTGCGTTGCGTTGCATAATGCATTGCGCTGCGCAGCGCTGCGCTGCCCTGCCCTGCCCTGCCCTGCGCTGCCCTGCCCTGCATTGCATTGCATTGCATTGCATTGCATTGCATTAATGCATTCCATTCCATTCCATTCCATTCCATTCCATTCCATTCCATTCCATTCCATTACATTACATTACATTACATTACATTACATTACATTACATTACATTACATTATATACTAAAACACAAACCCTTAGCTACAATGGTAAGGGTTTTATCTTTTAGTGTAATTTTTTTTTAACTTTTTTAAGTTTCAGTTTTTGTTATTTTAGCCCCTGTTCTTTACTATATACATGTTTAGCCCCTCAAGTTTAATAAAGTATTTTTCCTCATTAGTTAACTTTGTATATATATACATGTTTAGTCCTTTTACTTTAACTTGCTAAGGGTTTGTCTTTTTAGTCCCTATTCTTTACTATATTTAACATACGTTCTACTTTAACTTTCATAATATACATGTTTAGTCCATATACTTTAATAAAGTATTTTCCTTCATCAGTTAACTTTGTATATATACATGTTTAGTCACTCTACTTTTATATCTATTGCTTTAATAAAGTGCTTCTGTTTCATTCTTCGACTACTTCTGATATTATGTACATGTGCATTACGTGGTTCTCAACATATTATTGGTTCCGAAACAAACATGCTCTATATACGTTTGTGTGTGTGTGTGGAGAGAGAGAGAGAGATTAAAAGTTAAATTCTTTCCTCTTGAGTAATAAGTAGACAAAAATATTGTCCAAAAACAAAATCCGAAATGGTGTGTACAATTAATGCGGATCTTGAGAATAATACCAATTTTGACCTCAATGTATTTCAAATACCAAATGACTTGGAAAGCTTGCAAGATATAATGATAACCTAACAAGTAACGTATAACTACCAACTTTTAAAAGTGGACCAACTACCTTAGGACAAGAGGAGTAATGTACAAAGTTACCTTCTTGTAAGCTGGTGAGAGCTTAAGTTGTTGCTGAAGCCAGTTATATACAAATGCATCCTCTTCTAGCCTCTTTTGTTCTAACTCTAGTTTGTATATCTGCACTTGACTAATTACTACCAAAATGGAATTTACATTATTGAAGACGGGAATATAATAAATAATTTCCATCACCAACCTGTTGGCGCAGTCGATCAAATGAAGACCTGTCTGCTTTAAATAATAAAGCCTTTGTAATCGTAAACTTCCTATGAATGACCTCAGACCTGTTGATAAAAAATGACTATAGTTTAATATAAAAACAATCTCACAAATATATGTTCTATACTACCGACTGCAATATGTATTTAACAATAGTACGTACTTGTGTTTTAGCTCATTTCTTGCTTCAATCAAGCAGTTTACAAACTGACCAACCTGCACATATAAGTTATATATAACTTTAAATGTCCAAGATAAAATCTTATTTCTTTTGGCCAAAAAACAGATATAAATTTACTACAGAACAATAACTTTGAAAGAAAAAAAAAAAAAAACAGATTCTTGAATTGCAATAACTTGATGTGGTATATAGAATATGAACAGGATAGAATGAAAATGATTTCATAAATTAACTTAAAATACTAGTCAGGTTGTAAAAGTATACATATACTACTTTTTATAGCTGATCGTGTCTGTTTAAAAGTATCCGCAGACAATTTGGGTTCATTAGTTGGCCTAAAATTGGCATTTTTGGGTCAGGGCTAATTAGCGAAGGTGATGAGAAAATTTCATGCAAAAAAAAAAAAAAAAAAAATGATATCGCTATTTGCAGCTGTAAATTTAACTGAAAGTTAACCATATTTATTATAAATTACTCTCTTTGAATCCATGTTTCCTCATATTGGATCCCAGACACAATAAGTTCCTCAAAATAAGAAGAAACACATTTTCAAACATTACGCTTTACAATAATAACAGCACTCAAGACACTAAATCAGTAAATCTTGTAAGGATTCTAATGTGAAACATAATGCCTCCCTGCATACCAAAATATATAAAGTTTTTGTTTTATAGCGTTTAAACCAGCGAACCATTTTCCAAAATAATATAATATAGATACAGTCTACATAATAAACGAATTGAACTGATTCATAAACACCTTATGGTTCACAATAGCCATCATAAGCTACAGGCACTAAAGAAATTTAAACTACAGCCAGATTTCTTATTTATCTTTCACCATCATGTCGAACAGTTAAAACCGACATCATCTTAACATAAGGCATTCTAGCAACCTCTAACCGGTTAGCTAATAAAATCGGTTTGCACACACTAACATATTCCAATATAAACATCATAATAAAAGAACATAAACCTGAAGCAGAGTCAATCCCTTGGACTCATGAGATTTCACAAGCTGATCATACTGTTGCTTAATCCTCCTCTGTGTCGCACTCGAAGCCGAAGTAAACGGATACAAACACACTAAATCCTCATCCTTCTTCACTCTTCCATTTCCTCCAACCAAATCCTCCTTATCCACCACTCGATTTTTCGACAAATCATCGCAATCGGATCGTTGTTTCTTCTTCGCTCTTTTCTTCTTCTTCTTTTTCCTTTCACATTCCTCGTCTCCGGCCGTTGTGACGTCATTCTCCGCCGTCTTCCGGTCATCCGCTAACAATTCCGGCCAGATCTCGAGAAGTAAGGAAGAATTAGGGCTCGTATCGTCGGATGTAACAGATTTTAGGTTTTGTAAGGTGGTAATACAATCGTCACTATTGATTGTACGGACAATGTCGGTTATCAGCGGCGGTGAATGACGGTGGCGGAGCCGCCGGAACAGAGCAAAGCAGAGGAGTGAGAAGGAGATGAAGGCGATTAAGAGCACCGGAAACATAAGGCGGTGGTGGTGGTTAATATTATCCATTTAAATTTAGAAAGTTAGGAGCAGCGAGTGTGATTAGCGACGGCGGAAGTCGTCATTTTGTGGAGGAAACTTGAAGCAGTAGCGGCGGCGGCGGCGACGGAGACGGTGGTGGTGGTTGATGACGTGGAAGGAGGTTGAAGAAGATATTTATTATTTCTGTTATGGAAATGAGAAAATGGTGATATTTGAAGTCTTGCAGAGTCAGTCTCAACTCAAAGTGTTGTGTTAAAACTAGGGATGAACACGGCACTTGTTCGGTATTGAACCAGTATCGCTACTGAAAGTATCGGTATCGAAAAATAGAGAAACATGGTATCGGTATCGATACTTGCTATTATCCGTAAGTACCGATACCAGTATAAAAAACCGAAAAAAAAAAAATTGGTATCGGTACCGAATATACCTAGTACGGTATCAGTTTGATCCCGTATCAAATGATAATCTCTAGTTAAAACTTTAGTTTCAAGTTTCGTTTATTTTGATTTGATTATTATCTTTTCCCCATGGTGGAGATACACCCAACCTTTTTTTCTTTTTTTAGCTTTATTCGGATATAACATCTTTTTCCATTAGATATACAAAAATATCTTTATTAGATTTTTTTTTTTTTTTTTGAAAGGTGTACTTCATTAAACAAACGCGAAGTATCTTCAAGCTAGATAATATGCTTTTTTTAACGACAAATTTTGGACGGACCACTATAGTATTATCGTGCTATCAGTGGAACCATCTGATCATATTCATCTCCGCTAGACAATATTGTCTATACACTAATTCAGGAGGAAACCTAATGAATCTGGAAAAAAAACCCTTGTGGGAATCACACCCAAATTATAAAATAATAGTTTATCATAAAGCCTTAATATTAACTTGATAGATGAAATGCATTTGAAAATAAAACTTAAAATAAAATTGGACCTAACTTACGATTTGCCTAGAGTTACATGCATAGTCTATGGAATATAGATGAGAAAAAAAAAAGGGAATCGGACTCCATGACAAACGGCTATAGGTGGTTTTTCTGGCTTCCCATACTCGGATTCCATTGTCTAGAGCCTTGAATTTGACTATGATAGATTTTATTCAAATTTAGCGAGATTTTTTTTTATAGAAAAACGTAAATCGTGGTATGTTAACTTAGACTATGCATTGTAATTTAACATAACGCATCGCCACGTCACTGCCATGTTGTGGTCTAACTAAAAATTAATTTAAAAAAGAAAAAAAATGTGATTGATTGGTTTGGGATGGACCCCATCTCATTTGTTGCTTAAGGGCGTTAATGGGTGGGCGCCTCTCTTGGCGCCCGGCTTTAACTTACTTGTTTTGGAGTTTAGGCATTAAAGGTGGTCATGTTGCATGATAACTTTATTCATGGTTGTAAAAGTCCCACCTAGCCTCCGAGGACTCACTACAAGGTAGGCTGCCGAGACTCGAGTACCGTTCACCTAGGCCCATTACTCCCTGAGTAATCTCCGCCTATGCCGAGTATCTCCCGAGTACTCTCAAATCCGACTAGAGAGCGCCTAACGACTTTTGCAACCATGACTTTATTTATAATCTCTTGCAAGTAAATAAGCAAATTTGATAGGGAACTATTTGAGCATAAACGTAACTTGCAATAAACGAAAGAAAAAAGGAGACCACATCAAGTATATATGATTCTGTCATCAATTCAACACGTTCTTTAATAAATAAATATCAGACTCATCAAACAAGGTCTTTTCGAGAAACATTCATGAAAGTTTTTACTTTCAAGTTACATATAATAATACAATATAATAACATAATCTATATATATATATAAATGAGATGGATTTGGGCTATGTGTCCTTTGTCTTTGGCCATCTAGGCTGATGTGGCAATTTGGTTTAGGAGGGAAATCCCAATTTGCTTTATACAATCACGATTCCAAGGAAAAAAGGCGGGATCCGAATTGAGTTGGGTCGGGTTTTTCGAATTCGGGTCATAGTATATATTTCCTTTTTTTTTCTCATTCTTCTTGCACACACTTTACAAACCCTAAAAAACTAAGTTGCATCCTCTCTCCTATCACCACCACCAAGATCCTCAATTCTAAACCATAGCCAAATCTCTGCAACATCATCTTCTTCACACAAATCAATCCTATTAACCAATCAAAGGTATGTTTCTATGTTTTTGATTTTATTGTTTCTGATTTCTTTGTTTTACGATTGTAATCTACACAATCGATCCTAAATCTACTTTATTTATGTTATTCAATTCTATAGAAACTTGATTTTATAAAGATTGTGTCGAATGCTATTAACTTCTTCTTTGTCCTAAACTTTGTAGATCTGATCATAAAAATTGAAGGTATGTTGTTTTAATTTGTTGTTTATCTATTGTGTATCTTTAATCTAGCGATTGAACATTTATCTTTCTGTTTTTTTTTTTTTTTTTTTTTTGCAAACAAAATCAAGATCAGAGGTTTTATTATCATCATCTACATATATCAAAGTTACTGATTTTTGTTGATTTTGTTTTTCATGTGGAACCCTAAATCTTGGATAAAATCGGACTCCGATCATTCGTGAAACAACAGAGGTTAGCTAAATGTTATAGCTGTTTTCTTTTTTTTAAGTTTGTGTAGGTTTGATTTTATCCTTTCTGTTTGGTATTTCTTTTTTTTTCGTTGTTTGTTGGTTGTTTGTTGATGATGATTTTGCATTATCCGATTCCAATCATATGAAATGATATTTTGTTGATGTTTTGATTTTGTTCTCATGTTACTCATATTTTTATTTACAGTCTTTTAGTTTGTTGTTGATGATGATATGTTTTGATTGTGTCCGATGTTTTTTGATTGTGTTGATGAAGATTTACAGTGGTCTGATATTTTTTCATCCGGTATAATGTTTTTGTCTTCGGAATATTGATTTTGGTTCTAAAAAATAAATATTTTTTATTTTTTTTAAACCGTTTCTTTTTATTTTTGAATTTGGAAGTTTCTCAATTGATTAAATTATCTTTTAAAGCTTATTGATTGTTGATTTAGGAATATTGATTGTTTTTCTATAAATACTTTACCGTTTTATTTTTTTAAAAACCTTCATATATATTTTTCAGATATGCATCCCTTGCACAACAGTCCTTTATTTTTAAAGCTTATTGATGAAGATGACCTGATATTTTTGGTACGTTTATGTGTATTCTAATTACTAATCATATTTTAAGTAAACTGATATTTATCTTTTTTTATTTTGTTTTAAACTTATAGCAAATAAATGGTAATTTATAAAGTATGATAATTTATGGAATTGGATGTTAGTGATATAATTTTCAGAATTCAAATTTTAAATTTTAAATTTTGAGGTTTCTAATTTAAATTTTAAATTTAAAATTTTGAGCAATTTTAAATTTCGTTAGTGATTTATTTTTAGTATGATAATTTTGCGGAATTAAGGTTTCTGTTTCTATAAATAAATGGTGTTACGTTTTTTGAAACCTCAAATTTAAAATTTTAAGGTTTCTATTTATATTTCCGGAATTTAAATTTTAAATTTAAAATTTTGATCAATTTTAAATTTTGTTAGTGAATTGTTTTTAGTATGATTATTTTCCGGAATTAGGGTTTCTATTTCCGGAATTCAAATTTTAAATTTATATTTTTGAGCAATTTTAAATTTTGTTAATGATTTTTTCTTGAAACCTTAAATTTAAATTTTAGTGATTTATTTTTAGTATGATAATTTTTCTGGAATTAAGGTTTCTATTTAAATTTTAAATTTAAAAGTTTTCCATTAATGTGTTTCATTTTAAATTTTGAATCTGTAAATTGAATTTAAATTTGAAAGGTTAGATTTTCCTAATAAGTTTGCTTGATTTACGGGATTGGATATTAGTGATTTGATTTTCAGATTTTAAATTTTAAATTTTGAAGTCAATCATTATTTTAAATTTAAATTTTGAAGTAAACCATTATTGTGTTTGATTTTAAATTTTGTATGCCTTGAAATCTTGGTGTTTTTTTATGAGATGCTTTGACTATATTATTTGTAATTTTAGGGATGCTTCGAGTCTTTGACTATTGTTTTTGTACTCGAGTTGCATATCTCACAAACTTTTTGTGTTTTGTAATTTTAGGTGAAGAGCTTCTTTCAGACTCCTTCCCCTACAAGGAACTATTGAATGGGTTCCTATGAGAAGTTGAAGAAAAGGTATATCTTACACTGGTTTGTGAGTTATAATTTTTTGTATTTTAGTTATAATTTTTGTATTTAATTAGTTTTTAATTCTTTAAAGATGTCTTTATTTTCTTTTTAAATCTGTTTTTGTTTCTATAAATAGATTAGTGTTGTTAAAGATGATTTTTGTATTCGAAATTATGATTCGGTTTCTGTAAATAGACTTTGTTTCTATAAATAGATTACCGTTATATTTTTTTTAAACAATGGTTACTTCCTTTGCAGTTATGGATAATGAAAACAATGCTCCTTCGTTATTAAAGTCGATTGAGGACTATGATCCTATATTTTTCGAATTGTTCGTCGACCAAAAACAGGTTAGTTCAGTGTTGTTGGTGTTGTTTGTTTTTTGATATGTATAGTCTTTCTTTTTTATTTTTGTCTTTAGGTGTTAATTTGAAATTTTATGTGATTATCTTTTGAAGTTCTTATGGTTTGTTTTGTGAGTTATAATTTTTTGTATTTAGTTATGATTTTTGTACTTAGTTAATTGTTAATTCTTTAAAGATGTCTTTAATTTCTTTTTAAAGTTGTTTTTGTTTCTATAAATAGATTAGTGTTGTTAAAGATGATTTTTGTATTCGAAATTATGATTCGGTTTATGTAAATAGACTTTGTTTCTATAAATAGATTACCGTTATATTTTTTTTTAAACAGTGATTACTTCCATTGCAGTTATGGATCATGAAAACAACGCTCCTTCGTTGTTAAAGTTGATTAAGAACTATGATCCTATATTTTTGGTATGTTTCTTAAGTTTTCAGTTTTGTGCACACAATAAGTTATTGCAACTTATATGTTTTTCTTTTTGTTTCGATTGATAGGAAATACCATATGATTTTGCAACCTTATTGTGGGGAGAACAACTTCCATATGTCAATGTCTTAAAATTAGTGATGATGATTTATCGTGAGTCATTGAGTTATAATTTTTGTATTTAGTTAGTTGTTAATTCTTTAAAGATGCCTTTGATTTCAATTTTAAAGTTGTTTTTGTTTCTATAAACAGATTACTGTTGTTAAAGATTATTTTTGTATTCGGAATTATGATTCGATTTCTGTAAATAGACTTTGTTTCTATAAATATATTACCATTATATATTTTTTGAAACAATGGTTACTTCCTTTGCAGTTATGGATCCTAAAAACAACTCTCATTCGTTGTTAAAGTTAATTGAGGAATATGATCCTATATTTTTGGTATGTTTCCTTAGTGATTTGATTTTTAAATTTTAAATTCTGAAATCAATCATTATTTTAAATTTAAATTTGAAAGTTTTCCATTAATGTGTTTGATTTTAAATTTCGAATCTGTAAATTGAATTTAAATTTGAAAGGTTAGACTTTCCTAATAAGTTTGCTTGATTTACGGGATTGGATATTAGTGATTTGATTTTCAGATTTTAAATTTTAAATTTTGAAGTCAATCATTATTTTAAATTTAAATTTTGAAGTAAACCATTATTGTGTTTGATTTTAAATTTTGAATGCTTTGAAATCCTGATGTTTTTTTATGAGATGATTTAACTATATTATTTGTAATTTTAGGGATGTGCTTTTATTTTGATTCATTAGGTGTTTATTTTGGATGGTCCGGAGTTTTTGGCTGCAACTATGTTGGACAGAGATATGCTTGCTATTGCTGTAAATTGGTACCATGTCGGTTGGTTTTGCTTGGTAAGGTTAGACTTTCCTAATAAGTTTGCTTGATTTACGGGATTAGATATTAGTGATTTGATTTTCAGATTTTAAATTTTAAATTTTGAAGTTAATCATTATTCTAAATTTAAATTTTGGAATAAACCATTATTTTGTTTGATTTTAAATTTTCAATTTCGAAGTCAATTATTATGTTAAATTTAAATTTTAAAGTTTGCCATTAATGTGTTTGATTTTAAATTTCGAATCTGTAAATTGAATTTAAATTTGAAAAGTTAGTCTTTCCTAATAAGTTTGCTTGATTTACGGGATTGGATATTAGTATACTTTGTTTATTGGGTTTTAACTAATAATTTGATTGACTCGGTTGTTAGATTTGTGACGATGCGTCGGACAAACAACATTGGGAAAATATACAGCCTTGAGCCTTGGTAAGTTAACACATTAGTTAAGGTTATGATGTTTTTTCATGGCACCGACACATTATTGAGTAGTAGCGCATTATGTTAGTGATATTAAAATTTGTGCCTTGAGAAATTTTGTATATTGATTGATGTTTGAAATTGATTGTGAGGTCTTTGAATGTGCATTGTATTGCTGATTGATGTATGAGATTTTGTTGATTGGCATAAGGTATTAGATAAGATGTGTTTGAAGTTGTGAAGATGAATAAGTGAGACATGTGTAGCAGATATTAGTGAGTGCACAACACATTAGTTAGGGTTTTGAATTATTGCTACAGGTTAGTGATGTTAGAGATTGTGTTATGAGAAATGTGTAGATTGAATTATGTCTGTGTTTGATTGTGACACCTTTGATTGTGCATGAAATTGCTGGTTATATGAGATATTGTTGATTGTAGACAAGTAAGTTTGAACAGAACTTATTAGATTTGAAAGTTTGACATTAATGTGTTTGATTTTAAATTTCGAATCTGTATATTGAATTTAAATTTGAAAGGTTAGACTTTTCTAATAAGTTTGCTTGATTTACGGGATTGGATATTAGTGATTTGATTATCAGATTTTAAATTTTAAATTTTGAATTCAATCATTATTTTAAATTTAAATTTTGAAGTAATGGCAATCTGAGTCTGATTTTTTTTCGTGATTAATATTCGCTTGAGTAACCCAATCTGAGTCTGATTTTTTCGTTAACGATTCTGGTAAACTTTCCCGATTTGGGTTTTCTGCAAGGCTAATCATCTAAATTAATTTGTTATTTTTATGATTTACCATTGCATAAGTTAGTATAATTTGTTGACAAAGTTTTGTTTTGTGGGATAGTAGTCATAAATTGAGTAATATTCAAGGTTTATGTGTTTTTATTTTGATTCATTAAATAAGATGTGTTTGAGTAATATTCAAGGTTTATGTATATATGAGATTTTGTTGATTGGCATAAGGTGTTAGATAAGATGTGTTTGAAGTTGTGAAGATGAATAAGTGAGACATGTGTAGCAGATATTAGTGAGTGCACAACACATTAGTTAGGGTTTTGAATAATTGCTACAGGTTAGTGATGTTAGAGATTGTGTTTTGAGAAATGTGTAGATTGAATTATGTTTGTGTTTGATTGTGACACCTTTGATTGTGCATGAAATTGCTGGTTATATGAGATTTTGTTGATTGTAGACAAATAAGTTTGAACAATTAGATTCACATTTAAGTATAAAAAATGAGAGGTTGTTATAATCTGAATTATATTCTGAACGAAAAACTGAAAGGAAAAGGAAAAAAGAATAATTTAATACAGAGAAAAGAGGATAGAGAGAGAGTTGCCATATTTTTAAAACCAAAAATATAAGGTAACCATGCTTCTAAAATCTACTATACTTTTTAATAATATTTTGTGGAAAATGGACTATATTGGGTAGGTAGTCAAACATGGTTTTAGGGTCAAAACGGCTGTGTTGGGTTGACTCGGGACACTTTTATGAAAAACTTGATGTTTCTGACCTTAATAAACCATTTTTGTAGATGACCAATGTATATCTCTATTTGAGGAATTCTCCAAAGATCCAGAGCCGATTGTTTCATAGAGCTATGAAGTTGCGTTAAACATACTGGATTTTGAATGATCCGACAAACCATTCGAGGTACTTGGAAGATTAAGTCTCTTATCTGGGTGGTTGTTACAGGTTTAGGATGTTAAATGATTTTGGATGTACTCTGCGATGTCGATGATGCAGAGATGTTGGTGAAGCTTAGGTTAACAACTTCATGTGTATATTTTAATGAATAAAGTTTTTGTTGTTTATATTTTCTAATTTAAACTTTTAATTAACTTCTAAATTTAATTAAATGAGTTTGTTTTGCAGGTTCGAACAACTTCATGTGTATATTTTATTATTAAAAAGAAAAGTTTTTTTTTTTTGTTTCATGGGTCGTTCAGAGAGGCAAGTTTCTACCTCCGGTTCTTGCCCGAAGTTTCTGACCTTACTCGCAACCCATTGACTACAACTTTCAATTCAAAACAATTATAAAAAAGTTACGTTTGAAAACATGTATTTTTATTTTATTTAATGACATAACTCGATTAATATAAAGTAAATTTTTCTACCCGCGAAGTTCGCGGGTGATAACCTAGTATATATATATACACCAATAATAATTAGTCTAATGCTTTTGGACCAAAATGGTGTGTTGCATTCCATATCTCCACAACTTCACCTTTCTCAAAAGCACATATCTTCATATCATAACACTTCTTCTATTCTCAAGACATCTAAATCTTAAATAGACCTTCAAAAGAATCAGAAAAGCTTTTGATTCAAGCTCACAATTGATCAGCTACAAATGACCTCAACAGATAGTTTCTTCAGTACTCCCGGACACGGATCGCCTCCAAATATCTCGGGGTTTACGGGTACTGCACAAGATTGCTGGCCAACACAAATCTGCAAAAGACGTCGAATTTTCAAGAGAAGTATCTATTTTGATCAAAGATAGAGAGCGGGAGAGATTAAAGAATAAGAACACAGAGGAAGAAATATCGATCAATTTGCTAGCTTCATTAATCGATCTGGTGTTGTTTAAGTACAAATGGACTGTTCACAACTAACCAAAGACACCTAATATATTATTCGGTTATTACAATCTAGTTATTCTACTATTTTGATACATAACACAATGAATTCAAGACTATAGATAGATCTTGATCAACAAACTTGAAAAAAGTTCAGATCTTGATCAAGAAACTTGAACAATTTTAAGATCTTGATTAAGAAACATGCAAAAGTATAGATCTTGGATCAAGAAACATGCAAAAGTATAGATCTTGATCAAGAAACTTGAACAATTTTAAGATCTTGATCAAGAAGCATGCAAAAGTATAGATCTTGGATCAAGAAACATGCAAAAGTATAGATCTTGATCAAGAAACTTGAACAATTTTAAGATCTTGATCAAGAAGCATGCAAAAGTATAGATCTTGGATCAAGAAACATGCAAAAGTATAGATCTTGATCAAGAAACTTGAACAATTTTAAGATCTTGATCAAGAAGCATGCAAAAGTATAGATTTTGGATCAAGAAATTTGCTTGGACCATTATGCCAAAACTATAGATCTTGATCAAGAAACTTGCAAAAAGTTTAAACTTTGATTGAGAATTCGCAAAACTAAAAGATTATTGATCAAAAACTTACCAAAATTACAGACCTTGATTAAAAATATTTTGCTGGAACATGATGGCAAAAGCAAAAAGGGGTGCAAACGAGCCGAGCTACTCGCGAGCTACTCGAGCTCGGCTCGAAAAAAAGCTCGAACGAGCCGAGCTTAAACGAGCTTGAGCTCGAGCCCAAGCCTAAAAAACAAGCTCGTTTAGTAAACGAGCCCGAGCCCGAGCTTCGCTTATCGAGCTCGAGCTGGCTCGCGAGCCTAAACGAGCTTTCTTTTTATATATTTTTTTATTAATATATTAAACATATATTTATATAATAATAATTACCATTTTTATAAATATAAAAAATAACTTAATTTTATGTATAATAATAATTATAGTTAATATAAATTAATTAATAAATACTAAACGAGTCGAGCCCGAGCCAAGCTTGAGATTGAAAAATTACCTTCGAGCCGAGCTCGAGCTTTAGAAATAAAGCTCGAATCGAGCCGAGCTCGAGCTCGAGCTTTCATATGTTAAACGAGCTCGAGCTCGGCTCGGCTCGTTTACACCCCTAGGCAAAACTATAGATGTTCATCAAGAAACTTGAAAAAGAACAGGTCTTTATCAAGATATATGCAATGGTATTGATAAAGACATTTGCATAATTATGCATCTTCAAAACATTTGCATGACCATGATCCCAAAGTTGAAACTTATAGATTTTAACCACGACATTTTTAAAATTATAGATACAGATCAAGGAATTCACAAAAACTAGTAAGCATACCTTGTTGAAGACGTCGTACGAGTCATGTGCATGGCAGCTGCCTTCCCGGAAACTGCCACAACCGCCTTGAGGGGTGCCAAAGCTAGCAAACTTAACGGAAGTTATATTCTGATTCGGGCTGCACGAAAGGTGGGCCTTTGGTCTCAACGGTGTCGTGGCTTGACCAGAAGCTTGCATCTGGTAATTCCTTAACGATGGCTGCCACTCGAAGATATCAGCACATACACTGTATATTTCCCGCTTCACTAACGATATTCCATACGGAATTCCACCTAGTTCTTCAAAAACAACCAACAAGTTCCCCCTTGGCTTTAACCACGATCGAGGTACGTGATACCTGAAACAAGTTGAAAGATGATCAAGATCAATAACTTTTTGACAGTGATCGGCAGTTTGTACATGTGAGCAATAACCGAACCCTTAGCCGAATTCAAACCGAAATTAACCGAAACCGAATTAACCGAAAGTCGTTTATCGGTTATTTTTTGTATCATCGGTTAACCAAAATTAACCAAACCCAACCATTTATATTTTCATATATTTCTCTCTCTTATACCTCCATTTAACCAACTGGGGTAGCCCAGTTGGGGCCACCGACACCCATCTCTTCCCAGAGGTACCGGGTTCGAGTCTTGGGAGTGGCATATGTCGCCCAGGGTAAGAACTCGGCAAGGGGAATTCACTGCGGAGCTAGCTTGGTCGGGTAGCGGCTCCCGGAGTGGGATCACTCCGGCGGTTGGGAGGACCGTGCACTACCCCCCCCCCCCTCTCTTATACCTCCATTTCATTTATTTATACCTCTATACTATATCATTTATTTTTACCTCCATTTCATGTATAAATACCTCCATTACATGTATTTCTAAGCAAAAGTTTTAGCCCTTGTTTGATTTGTTTATTAACCGAACCAAACCGAAAACCGACAAAGTAACCGAATAAACCACCGGTTTCGGTTACTGCTAAAAACGAACCGAATCGTGCACACCCCTAGTAGTTTGTAACATATTAATTTTCTCACCATCTTTGAGACGCCTCTCCGCAGTTGCTCAGGCATTTCTTCTCGTCGTAATAACCAGTGTAGTTACAAGTGGTACAAGGACCGCCGGTGGCCTTGTATGCCGGCCAGTAACGTCCGATGCTTTCACCGTTGACCCATATTTGACCTTTACCCATGTTGTTCATGTCTAACGCCAACGGTTCATCCCCCGCCGGAGCGTCAAAAACTGCCTAAAAATGGTAAAAAAGAACCAGTTATTTTTTATCCATCAAGTAAAAGTCATTGTTTGTGATGAAGACCGATGGTGATCATCTACCTTATACCATGTTAGCGGTTGTTTTTGAGCGACATAAGAACCTTGAACCCATTCGACCGATGAACTTCCACTGAGCGAGTGAAGACTTAAAATTTCGCCTTTTAGCCCGACCTGATCAAATTTCGGTTTCAAGTTATGTCTTTTGAGTCAAACTGAAAAAAAAGTAGTGTGATATCCAAATGTGTTTATAAAACTAGGGCTGTAAACGAGCTGAGTTGAGCCGAGCTAGACCCAGCTCAAGCTCGGCTCGAACTTGATTCGAGCTGGCTCGGCTCGAGCTCGAATTTCAAATCGAGCTGAGATTTGAGGCTCGAGCTCGACTCGATTAGAATTCGAGTTAGCTCGGCTCGATCTAGCTCGAACTAACAAATAACCGCAAAATTTACTACTCAAAAAAACCTTAAAAATGAATTTCTTCATAGACTAAGGACCATAATTGTCATTTAATTAAACCATATGGCTAAATATGCAAGTATAAATAGTTAATTCACTTTATACATTGTCTTTACCTTCTTTTATATGGGAAGATACTCTCTTAGTTTTTGTTTTCTAAGCGATGTGGGACAAAAAAAATGAAGGATGTAAACCTTATCGAGCCAGCTCACGAGCCGAGCCGGGCCAAGCTCGAGCTCGGCCCGTTTACAAACCGAGCCGAGCCGAGCTGGCTCGTTTACAACAGAGCTAATTTCGAGCTGAGCTTTGTTCGAGCTTTTTTCGAACGAGTTTCGAGCGAGCTGCGAGCCACGAGTTTTTTGAACACCCCTGTATAAAACCGGTCAACCGGTTCGAAACTGACCGCCCATTTTGCCACATAAAATATAGAAACTGACCTTATAAGACCATTTTTGCCATGATAAGTCTCTCCTCCCTTCGGTTAGACCAGAAAGAGCAACTGGACCGAGAACACCAGCATTCCACATCTCGAAATGCGGGCCGATATTCTGGCAGATAAATATACATAAGTTACAAGGTTTCTTTGTACATTTTATAATCACAAATGTTTTTGAGAGATAGAACATACGGGAAGACCAACAGCAATGCTTAGCAGTGAAATCTTGTTAAGGCCCGCTCTTAAATTCACAACGTTTTTGAAAGTTATCCTCGGGTTTTCAAGACTTCCATACACGGTTCCTGTTGAAAACAGATCAAGTAAGATTTCCCGAAAGATAATACAATTTAACTCTTATCAGGTTGGCGGGTTGACATGATGAATCTTTGAACCTGATCACGACCTGTATATTTATTCGTGTCAACACGCTAACCCATACACACTTCAAATTGTGTAACCCAAACATGACCCGTGTAACCCATTTATATAAACGAGTCAAACGGGTTTGAGGGGTTGTAAACAGGTTGGCGGGTTGTAACAAAGTGGGTTAAACGGGTCAACCTGTTTCTGTTTAATCAAACGGGTCGACCCACTACCATGTACTCAGATTAGGGGTGTGAATTTCTGACACGACCCGAAAACACGACATGAACCTAACACGAAATTCGTGGGTTAAGGTTTAGTCTAAACGGGTTCGGGTCAGTTTCAATTTAAACCCGCGAACCCGTTTAGCTAAACAGGTCGGGTTCGGGTCAACCTGGTCGGGTTGGCGGGTTGACCCGTTTAACCCCTTTATATTATATAATACTTTTTTTACAATATGTTTTATGTTATAAATTAAATTGGGTATGTATTTTATGCTATAATTGTAACTTAAAAAAAGAAATTCACATAAGATTTTATAAATTAAATGTAATTGTATTATATACATTTGTATTTTTTAAGTAAACTTTAAATTTAATATATTAATTTGTGTAAAAAAAATTAAAAAATAAAAGTTTTCGGGTTGAACGGGTTGTGTTCGGGTCAACCCATGAATATTCGGGTCGGGTTCGGGTTCATTGGTACAATTTTCGGGTTCGGGTCGGGTTCAGGTTTGCATAAAATTTTCAGGTTCGGGTCGGGTTGAACTCGCCAACCCGCGAACACGACCCGTTTAGCACCCCTAACTCAGATAAGCAATCTGTATAAAATTTTGATAATGTAGTGTTTGGCACCTGATAGTTGACCGTTGATGAAAACATGCAAAGAATGACCAGCAGAGAAGGCGGTTAGTGTCGGTTGTTCCCCTCTTATCAAGAACCTCTCATTGGCGTCAATTTTAACACTGGTTGATAGTTAAAATCAGTAAGCTAACAAAACGTTCCAAAAAATATATCGATTTAAACATTGTTTGTACAAAAATCTTGGTCCACTTACTCAGTCATGTACCACAAGTAATCAGAAGCATCTCTAGTCACATTCAATTGCTCCAATAATCCAACTGTTCCAAACGTATCATCGTCATAATATTCGGTTTCATCGTTATACGATTGCCACGCAAATCCTGTCGGCTCACGAGTCATTTTCATCAGTGTCGTCTGGGCACCGACCTGTTTATCATACATCAGTGACCACATAATCAGTCTTAGAGTAAATTACAAAAATCGTCCTTTATGTATGTCACTTATTGCAAACTGTGTCCTTTAACTTTAATAATTACAGAAAACGTACCCGATGTTTGCAAACCCTTGCAAGTTATGTCCTTTAGCCCTAACTCAGTTAATTTTTGTGGTTAAATCTGACCAAATGGACCCCATATGAGGGTATTTTGGTCATTTTACTCTCACGTGGGTTGCATTTGGTCAGATTTAACCATAAAAATACCTTCATGCGGGGTCCATTTGGTCAGATTTAACCACAAAAATTAACTGAGTTAGGGCTAAAGGACATAACTTGCAAGGGTTTGCAAACATCGAGTACGTTTTCTGTAATTACAAAAGACAAAGGACACAGTTTGCAATAACTGACATATATATAATGCATTATAACCATTTTAAATAATCTAAATCTTAAATATGATCTTTCGCACCCTTGCTGTATTATAAACAGTGGTCTTGCAATCCGGTAGAATGCTGATTGACCATGGAGGCAGATTGTAATGCTGATTCCGGAAATTCACTTTTGCAAAATCAGATTTGTCGTCATTTGCAAGAAACGCAGCACATCCGCCTGTTTCGTTCTTGTAAACATATGCCTGAAAAAAAAAGGATCGATATAAGGTATAAGTTGAGGGGCCCACCTAGAACTCGAAAAAGATCGATTATAAACTAACGGGATGAAAAAAAATCAGACCTTTTGATAGTTTCCAAGTGAGATAACAGACGGGTCCCCGTTAACTAAAACGGGCTCACACAGTTTTATTGCTCTGTGCAGATCTTTCAAGTGTCCCCATTTAGCTTCCCTTTTTAGTCCTACATATTTAATAATAGTTCTTTGTAATTTAATATATCCAAATGTGGAAATAAACATTTAGAGTAAATTACGTTTTTGGCCCCTGTGGTTATACCACTTTTACTATATTAGCCCAACATAAGAATTTTTAACATATCTGCCCCCATGGTCTCTATAACTAACCATTTTGGCCCCCATGATCTCTAGACTTAGGGACCAAAATGGTTAGTTATAGAGAACATGGGGGCAGATATGTTAAAAATTCTTATTTTGGGCTAATATAGTAAAAGTGATAGAACCACAGGGGCCAAAAACGTAATTTACTCAAGTATTTATATCAAAATCAAGATTATTAAACTCGGAATGTACCGTATTCATCCAAAGGGGCATCATAGTCATAACTCGTGGCAATAAACGGGCCACCTGCGGTCCTACCGAAGTTGGTTCCCCCGTGATACTGTCAAAAATCAAAATACAACAAAAGATATTAGTTGACATTATCAAGAGAGGGTGATTAAGAAAATAAAACAAAACATATGAGTTACCATATAATAATTAATGAACGATCCACCCGTTTGAATAAATTTAGCAACGGAATACGCTAAGTCTTCAGCTGGTCTGTAAGGAACCGCTCCGCCAAACTCAGTGAACCTACATTAAAACAAGAATTTAATTAAAATTATGTGGAAAATTATAAATATAACATATAAAAAAGTGAGTAAAATGCACGGATGGTCCCTGTGGTTTTGCGAAATAACACCACCTATAGTCCCCAACTTTTGGAAATTACACCGATGCTCCCTGTGGTTTGACTGTTTGTTACTCGGATAGTCCCTGGAGTGGATGACGGTTAGTTTAATCTATTAAGTGGATATGAAATGACAAATTTATCCAACTTGTTTTGTTTTTATAGAATGGAGAAGATGAAGGGTAAATTTGTCATTTCACATCAACTTAACGGAGAAAACTAACCGTCATCCACTCCAGGGACTATCCGAGTAACATACTTTCAAACCACAGGGAGCACCGGTGTAATTTCCAAAAGTTGGGGACTATAGGTGTTATTTTGCAAAACCACAGGGACTATCCGTGCATTTTACTCTAAAAAAGTTGATACAAAACAGTGATATTACCATCCTGACCACGCTTCGGTCCACATTTTCGGTTTGGAATCACTGTTAGGAGTGAAGTAGTCACAGTAAAAACCATTGCAAGTGTTGATCTGTGAGTAACAAAAGCAAGATTTACTTTCTTGTAAATATGAATCACAAAAAAAAAAAAAAAAAAAAAAAAAAAAAAAAAAAATTGGTGAATATAATATTGGGGACAATGTAAAAGGTAACCATGTGAACTGGATACAGAATCTAATGATGAAATTAAGGGAATAAAATAATGAAAAGAGTCAATAATAAGGTGAAGAAAATGACAAAAAGGAACATGAACATGAACATGAACATGATGATGGACTTACAATGGGATCAGGAGCATCATCTTGCTTGCACATGATCCATGGGACACCCGTTTTTAGACCCACCGCCATATTAGCAGCCCATTTTGAATAGGCTCGAGCCGGTTCTCCAAGTTCATACTCCATTGGCCCGTATTCGTTCTCGATCTGTCACAATTAAGATCGGTTATGCTAGTTGCTATAGGTCGTGATTTCGACCCACAACAAAATTTTTCAGGCGTTGCCCTTTAACTAACGATATTACAACAGATGTCCTTTATGTTTTAATTAATTTTATAGCGGATGTCCTTTATTTTTGTAATATTTTTAGGGAGAAAGGACATCGCCTGTAAAGAAATTTGAACATAAAGGACATTCGCTGTAATTTTGTTAGTTAAAGAACAGCGCCTGAATTTTGCTAAAACTTAACGGGGTAAAATGTAATTTACCCTTATAAATTTTATAAAAGGGACAACAAATTATGGGAAAGCTCACGCGACCCGTTTGACCACTTATTAATGCTACAAAAACAGAGTAAATAAGTGATTATGACTACCTGAGATAAAATAATCGGACCGCCCTGATTCTCATACAAGCGTTCCGATTTCATCATATTCACTATGTGCCTTGTGAATTTTTCCATTGCAGCCTAAAATGCATAAACTTAATCAACATGACATATAATTTGGAAAAAAAATAAATAAATAAATAATTTTATTGCAATTTGAGAATGAGACCTTGAAAGGAGCATTATCTGTTCTAAAACTAATTCCTGGCACATATTTCAACCACACAGGAAATCCCCTGTAAACACAATGGCAAAATGGTAATTTAGGTTTTATTTTTTTAATAAATAAATCTGCAAAGAATTCATGAAGTTCTATGAATAATACCCAAAGTTCCATTCAGCACAAGCATATGGGCCTATTCTGAGATGAACATACAGTCCAGCTTCCTTAATTAGGTTAATGAACTTAACCAAATCATACCTGTCTTCAAAATAATACTGAAAAAAAAAACATGAAAGTTTATAAACAAAAAATAATTACTTTCCCTTTAAAGAAAAAAAAAAAAAAAAAAAAAAAAAAAAAAAAAAAAAAAAAACCTTACTTTACCAGGTTGTGGTTCATGCCCATTCCAGAAAACATAAGTCTGGATAACATCAAGACCTCCTTCTTTAGCCTTCTGAATGAGATCTGGCCACATCTAAAACACAAAAAAAAAAAATAAAAAAAAAAAAAAAAAAAAAATTACATTTTTTATAAAAGAAACAAAATATTATCTTGAAACAAACCCCATTTCAAGAAACTGTTACTGTACCTCAGGTGTGCTTCTTGGGTAATGAATGGATCCAGAAATAAGAATCCTTCTTCTGCCATTAATGGAGATTGCTCTATGATCATAAGAAACAGATGCAGTACAGAAACAAACACATAAACTCAATGAAACCACCAAAAATAACTGAAAGTTGTGCATTTTCTTGAAACAAAAATACACTAAAGTTTCACACTCAGCAAACTGCATTTCCCTCTTGTTGTAAGTAATAATAATAATAATATTCTTTCCCTTAGCAGCAAGTTCCCTCCACTTTATTCTATTCTTTTTAATATTTTTAATGTTTTGGAATAAAGAAAGATACCAAGAAACACACACCCACATACACTACAGCTGTGTTCTATTAATGGGGTTTGTAGAGAATTAAAAAAAAAAAATTGGAAATTAAAAAGAAATGGTGTCAAGTGTCGTCTTCTTTCTTCACTGGATGACAGTAAAGGGAGCAGAGTGTGAAGATTTTGCGGGAAAAAAATGAGTGCTTTGTGGCTACTTTTTACACACCAAGGACATTTTTTTCTATAAAAGTTGGAGCAGGGTAAAGATATGACTTTTTTTAATATTAAAAAAATATATATATTTAAAATCTGGAATATACACAATGATGATGAAATGAATTTACTTATAACCGATTAACTTTTTAAGATATATAAAATGTTTTTTTTTTCCTAAAATTTATAGATTTAGATCATTGCAGAATAAACATGTTTTTTGTTCACTACTTTTATTCCTGATTGAAAAATCATGTATAATAGATGGCCCTATACATGTCGGGTACCTAAGTGCTATTTACCCGAAGGATATTAAAGATATCATTTTATTACCTTAGTTGGATAAAAGTTACCGAATGTGATTTACCATGTAGATTTTTTACTATTGTAATTTTTATATAGTTTATGTTTTCTTGACGAGAGTAAATTGTCATTTTAGTCCCTGAGGTTTGACCAAAATTGTCACTTTAGTTCAAATAGTATTTTTCTTGTCATTTTAGTCTAAACTAGGATTGCGACCCGCCGCAATGCGGCGAGAATTCTTTAGTTATAACTAAGTCGATCTAGTACCCGCACGTTATGTAAAACCTGTAAAACGGGGAAAATAGACGATGTAAAACGTTCACCCACACACGCACGTTGCATCGTGTTAACTCGCAAAATTTAGAACGAAACGTAAAAACGTTAAGCCAAAGACACACGTTACGATGTGTTAAGTCACAAAATTTAGAACCAAGCATAAAGCGAAAAATTTGCGGAAAATGAAAACTATAAAGGACCAAAGTTGAAAGTAAAAAAAGTTATGAGGATAGACTGCAAAAGATAATAAGTTTTGGGTTAAACGTAAAGAAAACAAATAGTTTTGGGTTAAAAGTAATTTATGAAATACTTTTCGGTGAAAAGTAAAAAAAAAATATTTTTTTTTGGAAAACCCCCAAAGCCAACGTTACGACAATCATATGCATAACCATTTTTTCTTTGAAAAACCCCCAAGGCACACCTCGTGTTGCAGCGGGATGTAAAACGGTGTCAAATAGTACTAATATCACACAACCGTCATCGACCACCAACACTGACTCGACCTAGGATATGCGTGTTGCGACGAACCTGTCAAACATGGAAAAATAGAGGCAAAAACGTTGAACCACACATGCACGTTGCGTCGTATTAACTCGAAAAATTTAGAACTATACGTAAAACGAAAATTTGCGAAAGATGAAAAGTATAAGTGACAAAAGTTGTGAAGTTAAATTGCAAATAATGAAAAGTTTTGGGTTAAAGTTAAAAAACAAATTATGTAGGGTTAAAATTGTAAAAGATAAAAACATTTGGGTTAAAAGTAAAAAATCAAGTTTTTTTTTTGAAAAACACCCAAAGCACAATGTACAAGTGATGATGCACAAAAAAGTTGTAAACTTATATATGGAATAATAGTTTTGTTTTTCCGCCATTTTAGTCATTGACTTTTGTTATTTTTTGCCATTTTCATCCAACCCATTAACTTCATTCAAAAATTTTAGTTAACTTAGGTGAATTTTGGTAAAACCACATTTTTCTATCTTTTTTTGCAGGTGCGATGGTAATGGGATTGTGTTGTGCCAGTTTACAGTGAAGATGATGGCGGTGGTTGTTGGTTTTACGATGATGGCGGTGGTGTTGGTTGATGACGTGGGTGGCGGAAAAGTGGCCGGTGGTGGTAGAAATGGTGGATGGTGATGGTGGTGGGTGGTGACGGTGCAGGCAGGTGGTGGTGATGGTAGAATGTTGTGATGGGGTGGGTGGTGGGAGGTGGTGGTCGATGAAAATGACAAAAATCAGGGACTAAAATGGCAGAAAACAAAACTATTTAGAATAAAATGGCAAGAAAAAACTATTTAGATTAAATTGGCAATTTTGATCAAACCTCCAGGACTAAAATGTCAATTTACTCTCTTGACAACTATAACAAATTCAAGTTTGGTTGAGGTAAACATGTACTAGTAGTTGGATCACCTACAAGACTAAAGTTACGTACGAAGCATATGCAATTAGGAGCGGAGGACAAGTGTCATTGGTAGGAAGGGTAATTAAGTCTTTTCTTACTGAACAACTCCCCCTCTTGATTTTCAAACGACTATAACTTTTTCATACGCTAATAATTTTAAAAAAAATTACACCATACTAATGAGCATTTCAATCTCTTTAATTCGAGCAGCCTATTACTATAGTTTTCTTAAAAAAAAAAATACAGGATTTTGAATACCTATTAGTCCATTACGTGATTTTGAATACTTAACACATGACTACGTACAAATCACATAATAGGTATTCAAAATCACGTACGAATTGTTTGTCTTGTACACTATCCTCTCCCGAACATGAATCCAAGATTTTTTTTTAACATTTATCTCATACTTGGCCCCAAACCCAGAGACTCGTCCTGGATATTTCTAATTTCGAGTTTATCCATTGTGTTCGAGTATTTTTCTCATCCCTGCTCAAGAGACTTGCTACTCAACTTGTCAAATTGATTTTTATCGTATATAAACGTACTCGTTTTATGTATTACACCTAGCATTGAACCAAACCTATATCATATGAGATTACAAATTCTATTGAATTAAGTAGTGTTTCTTCAGTTTTCAATGAGTCGGCTGAACATGTGATGCATGGTCTGGTTTTAGGATCATGAGATCCTCCTTCTGTCAGGGTTTTGGATTGTGGATCCAATCTTAACCCTAATATTTAAATTTTGTGAAGCTTCCTAGCTTATAAATTATAACCTAGTCAGTCAGCTGGTTATCAATTTTGACTTTCATCCCAAGCAAGTGTTGACTTTGATGAATCTAATTACCACACTTGTTTCTTATAAGTTATAATTTATAGATCACAACAATAAAGCCTTGCACCACATGACACCCCATGTGGATGATGTGTACTCTTCAAATTACCCATCACACTTGCCATTATTTGAGTTTCATATGTATAAACGCTAAATATATCAAAAGAAAATCAAATTAAAGATTCAACTTTTAAAAGTATCTACTTATTAATATAAAAAGTTTTATTTTAAAGTACTTAATTGTAATGCTATTTTATTAATAGTTTGATTCACTTTATTGTAGTAAGGAGTGTTCAAATTAAGATGTGTTTTAAACTTTTTCAAATGATATAGTGACTAATAAGTAAATTAACTTTTTTTAGCTGATATTGTTGGTTATTTAAATTCATATAATCAAATTTTATATCAAAAACTGATTATTGAATGATACCATATGATTACCTATTTACCCTTTATTTAAATACTAATATAGAGTCATCGTAATCATCATCATACTCAGTAAATCCCACCAATTGCAAAGCTAAGTTAATGTCTGAGTAGGGTAAGATATAGACAACTTTACATCTACCTCGTAGGAATAGAGAGACAGCTTCCAGTGAGACCCCCGACTCGATAGTAGTTTTGCATCAAACCTTGGACATAAGGCACATAACACTCAGCAATTGAGACAACTGCCGATTAGTGCATGGACCCCCTTGTGTTTCGGCTATCAACGCCACCACATGATGCATAATTAACCATCCCCCTCTTTTAACGTTATTTTCACGAAATTAGTAAAACAACGTTAAAATTAGTGCACTTCACTTTTGCCCCCCAAATATTATATGCGCATACCGCAAGCGGAGTGTCTATATTAAGTACACAGTGTTACTATTATTTAACAAGTCATATTTCACAAAGATTTCTTTTTTTATCTATTGCATTTTTTATAATTATTATATCTAAATGATCATGTCTTATGATTATAATTCCAAACATCGAAAACAAATCCAAATCATCTCCTGTATTTTTACATGCCTTACTATAGATATTTATTGTAATTATTTTCTATACTTTCAAAACACACGTTGAAGTCCAACACCCTCTTATCTTGGTCTTCAACTTTACATATTGCAATATCTTGGTCTCTAACTTTACATATTGCAATTATTACCGCACTATGTGGGACGGTTGATTTTGAAATATAATTGGAAATTAAATTTTGAATTAAAAGAAAATAAGATGAATGAAAATGATGGGCTATTAAGAAGAAATTGTTCCTTTTATTTATAGTATGATCAACCAAAACTAAAACCAATTACCTCTATGTAATAAAAGAGGAGAGAGGGGTTCTTATGACCGATTGAACTGGTTTAACCAAAAAGCCGGATTAAAAACATGTTTGGTGAGTATGGTTTTGTAAAGCGTTGAATGTTGTATCGAAAGTTGAAACAACTGCGATGAATTGGTTATTCGTTGAACTAGAAAATGAAATAACTTTGATGATGAAGGTTAGGGGCTTGCAACTCGGCAATGGGGATGAAGATGGCGACTTCAACAATTACAACTTATAGATCGACAGTGGCATACACTAACGAACTCTATCCATACTAACATGCTCATCCCTACCTTCTTAGCACACTTTGTGTCATCATACAACTTAAAAACAAAACACGTACATAACCATCTTGATATAGAAGATATAAGCAACGAACTATAATCTATTTGTAAGAGCGCCACTTGAGCCATACAAATATGCGCATAATAGTTAGTATAGATACGTGTATGTGTTATTAGGACATATTTAAAAGAAGTTCAATATATAACCACATGGCATATATTGACTATAGTTACATGTGGTGACTAAAACGTGATGTAGCGTAGTTATAATACACATGAATACGACCCAGATTGGTTTATCAAAAGTCAACCATCAGCATGTGGGTTCAACTTCTCATATCAACAAATATTGTTTTGATTCTCAGTTGGAGGTCACATATCTGTTTTCGATTATCTAGTTAGAGACTTCAAAGAAGGTCATTCCTAATGAGTTGAGTATCTCTCTTATCCACAATCAATGAGAGATTTGATCTATAACACCTCTTTATATGGACTTATAGTCCTTGATGAGATTTGCGTCACCATTCTCATGTGATATACGAGTGGCTCCAATAACATTTTTAAGTTTTAACAAATAACTATCATATTAACCAATATTATAAACTTTGCTCAGTAGAAGCTCACATACACATTTTTTTTGTTATTGGTAGTCTAAGGCGGGACATTTTTCATAATCCTAGTATATCTCTATATGTGATCCGATTAGCTTTACAAGTCCAGCTACGCAGGGCGCAACTTTGTAGGGGTCACAACTTGTCGCTCATTAGTGTCCGGTATGTAGTTTTCGTATAGAATTTTTTAGGTATATATGTTTTCGACCTTCCGGTTTTATAATTTTATTCAGTATATACGTTTTCGACTATGGTCGAAAATCTCAAGCTTCGCCACTGCAACTATCAGACATGTAACACCACAATTCGTTTATGCTTAGTTTATTAATAAGATCCCATTTTCATTAGCGAATTATTGCTCTAATAAAGTCTTCCACAACAAACCATCAACCGGAGAACCGTCTGCAACAACCACCGGCGTCGTGTATGGCTACTGAAGCTGCTTCATCTGCTACGCCGCCACCACAACCGCCGCCGCCGCCACCCCGTTACAAGTTCATCCGGCCTCTTCTCCTCGCTGCCAGTTTTTCCATCGGAGGTAAAATATTCTTTAATTCACATATATAGAGATCAATCGCCTGTTTAATAATAGCAGGTTAATTGCTATTGTGCTTAATTAATGAACAATAAATAGATTTAGGGTTTTGATTCGTTGATGCTAAAACTATTTGTCTACTGGTTTCTGATCTAACTAGATCGGATCTTGTCGAAGCATTTAGGAATTTTGGTTTAGCTGATTGCACATGTTAAATTGTTTGAAATTTAGATATCTGAACCGTGTTTGAAGCCTACAGTCCCGGTGCTTGAAAATTGAAATTGTTGCATCCTATAAAATCCACTGACCATGTTCAGCTATATGACCTTGGTTTCAAAAAGTGTGTCGCGTTTCGATACATTTTGATCATTAAATCCGATGAGCGATTCATCGAGTTACTAAAAAAATTCCAAGGTTGTAAGAATCGCTAGGCGCTGGTCGGCTGGTGAGGTACCCACTAGCAATTAATCGCGATTAATCGGATTGAGGTTTTATTACTTTATACGTAATTTTCAGTTTTATATGTATATACACACATTTTTTATGTATTTTTTTTAAGTAGACATGTTTTAACACCTTATTCGACCCATATTTTCAAGTAAATAGGATTAATTGCCAGATCTAGTTTTGGTCAAGAATCTGGTGTGAATTTAGTCAGAATCGCTAGACTACCACCGACTTTTGGCCAATTAGGACTGGATTTGACCACTGTTGACCACCTACTGATTAATTGACCGATTAGATAAAAATTACTCGGTGAATTTGGGACGAGCGATTAATCAGCGACTAATCGGAGACTAGTCGGGATTTTTACAACCATGAAAAATCTAAATAATTTAACTAGAGTGGTGCGGATGCGAGTCCCAAATAGTGGGTAAAAGGTGGAGTTTAATATTTTATAAGTAAATTTTAGAGGGTGTGTTCGGCGTTAAATTTTTTTTCCCTAAAATACTAAATTATAAGGTATTTTCAATAAATATAAGGTCTTTTCATTGTCTCTACTCAGATTTGTTCAATCGATGGTCTAGTTTGTTCAAATACTCAAATCTATTGCTATCACTGTCCAATTTGTTCAAATACGGGTCAACTACATAAAGCGCAACATCAGACCACATCATGGAATCGCATTGCGCGATGCGATCTTATCACATCATCATTTTAAACCCCAAAACTCTTTTAACTTCATTCTATTTTTATAGCTTACCTTTACACAACAACAAATAAGGAGGAAAAGAGGGAGGGAGATGAGCCTGTAACTGCCGTTTCCTCAACTCTTGCATCCACCAACACATCAACTGCTTCAGTGGGCCATAGTTCAACATCACCTCCGGCCATCCGTGAACCCCTGGAACCAATCCCGATGGATCAGCAGCGCGAGCTCTTGAAGTGGATGTTGGAGGAGAAACGGAAAGTGAAAACAAAAGATCCTCAAGAGAAAAAGAAAATAGATGAAGAAAAGGCGCTGCTTAAACAATTGATTCGAGCAAAGTCCATTCCGTCTTTGTAAATGATTGTTCATACATGTGGAATTGTACATTTGGTTTGTTGTATGTCGTGTAAAGTTGGATCATTGGGTGCAGTTCCTTCAGTTGTGTGTGTTGGATCTCGAGTTCAAGGTTTGGTTTGGTTTTTAAAACATTGAATTGTATGCTACATGAATCATCTTGTTTGTTCATACTCATAGTGTTGATGTTAAGGAGTGAATTTAAACTTGTTCATGCAATGATTTTTATTTGACACATGACAGCTTCTTTAACTTTTAAACTGTGAAATTTGGTTAATCTCGCATTTTTTATATTTGTTTACAAGGAATATCGTCTGAAAAAAGTAAAATAAAAATATAAAAAAAAAAAAAAAACCAATTACAAAGTTTCGACAAAGAAGCAAATTACAAAGTTTAGGGCTGGATTTGAACATATAGAAGTTGAGGGACGAGTGAAACAAAAGTAACTGAACTGAGATAACAAAAATAAAGAGTAAATTACGATTTTGGCCATGTGGTTATTTCAGTTTAACCCTATAAGCCTAAAAAGAAATCTTTTAACATTTGAGACCCCTACGTCTTTTTTTTCTAACCATTTTGGCTCTTGTTACTAATTCCATCCAATTAAATGGTAAAATCGGATTTAGCTTATACACCAGGTAACAAGATAAAATCATAAAACAGTATAATTGGGACGACTATGAGTTATAGTTCAATGGACATTGGAGATAAAGTAAAGATTTGGGTTTGAGATCTCTACAAGTTCAAATCCGATCTCAACCAGATTTTACCGCAGTATACCTTCGTTCGGCGGATTTCCCTAGAACTGGTGATGATAGGCTTGGGCTACCGAGAGCTATCTGCCATTGGGTTACCCAGGTGATCAGGCTTTTATTTTGTTGGCTGTTTCGAAAAAGTATAATTGGGACAACTAGTGCAATACAAATTTCCCAAGGGATAAATTCGTTAACTACACATATCTAAAGGGACCATATTTTAAAACATAGCGTTTAGAGTCCTTATCAGTCATCTCACAGTTAATCAGTTAATCCCCCAATCAATCTCAGCTTCTTCCTCGTAACCGGCGACGATGACGACATACGGCACGATTCCAACGTCACCACTCGAAGGAACAAATCTCGAATACATATCACGTGCAAAAACACGCATCATATCCGAATTAGGCACACGCCGTCCATGGAAACAGATGTTCAACCTCAACTCACTCAACTTCCCTAACGGCGTTGGAAACGCCGTTAAACGAATCACCACAAACACCGGTTACTTCCGTATGAACTACGTCATCATCATCCTCATAATATTATTCCTCAGTCTGTTATGGCATCCGATCTCGTTAATCGTATTCGTCGTCATGATGGCCGCCTGGCTGTTCCTTTACTTCCTCCGTGATGAGCCTCTGGTTATTTTTCACCGTACGATTACCGATCGTACGGTGGTGGTTGTTTTGTTTGTTGTGACGATTGTTTTGCTGCTGTTGACTAGCGCCACGTGGAATATAATTTCGTCTGTTTTGATTGGACTGGTTGTTGTGGTGATTCATGCTGCTTTGAGGAGCACTGATGACTTGTTTGATGACGATCGGGTTGAGACTGGTGGCTATTTTCCGTCTTCTTCGTCGTAGAAGGTGAAATTTACATTTATTAAAGGTTTGTGGTGATTAATTGTTTATTTGTGAAGTTATTAGTGATGTTTTTGTGTTAGCTTGTTTGATTTTTTGCATGATTCTTCTGTATCTATGACTATATCATGTTTTGTGATGGCAAACAATTATGATTTTATGAGTGACTGTGGGAACACGAATAGTTTGTTATGTTTTTATAGGGCTGTAAACGAACTGAACGTTTAGCGAATAGTTTGTGAACCGTTTGGCGGGAAGTTCGTTTATGTTCGTTTCGTTTAATAACTTAACGAACATGAACAGGAAATTTCGTTCGTTAAGTTAAACGAACGAACATGAACATAGGTTGCGTTTGTTCGTTTATGTTTGTGAACGTTCGGTAATGTGTTCATTTATATGTTTTTTGTATTATTGTTTTAGGTTTTTAAAAATTTGAAACCCTAATTATACTATATACTTCCCTAACATACCTCATTTGACCATTTCAGTTTTAGTTTGTGTTAAAGTTTGACAAACTTCTTAATTTTGTATTAATCATGTTTCTAATAATTATGTTAAGTGCTTATTTACTTTTTGATGGATTCTTTGTAACATATCCAATGAAAAATGCAGATTTTATTATAAAATGAATATATGTTTGTGTGTATTCATTAGTGTGCATAAACGTTGGATGTGTTCTTTTGCATTTGGTAAGTGTTCAATGAATGAACACGAACAAAAAATCTCGTTCGAAAACAGTTTATGAACATGCTCATTCCTTAATGTCGTGTTCGTCCATTTCATTTACAGCCCTAGTATTTTAACTTGTAACTGCAAGTAGTTGAATTCTCCATACTTTTTAGCATGGGCGGATCTACCTTTCAAGAAGGGGTAACCTCCGTCACCTCTTGACGCTCCGATGATAATGTAAATTTTGGAAAAATTTAACGCTTTTTCGATTTCGTTACCTCTTTTCTTTGAAACGTTGCTCCTATAATAATTTTTTAGATCCGTTACTCTTTTTACTTCGGTTGGAGTTTGGACTGTTGGTTTTTGTGCATTGAATGGAAAAAAGTGGTAGCAAGGAGACAAAGGCAAATAGGCAATAAGTGATGTAATCATTGAGTTGGTCAGATAGCACATGGTGTGATAGTGGTCGACATTATTCTACCGGTTTATTTGTTCACTGGTTGGACCGGACTAATGCGTCATAACATTTAATTAAACATAGATTTAGGTTCAGAACTCCTTAGACAGTTAAACCGGACCGGTTAGGCCTGGTTCTTGACAAAACCGGCCAGTCCATTGCGACTTGGTTCGACCCATGGTTTCGAAAACAAGGACTCAATAGTGAATTCCTTCATTTCATTTTTAGAAAACTAAGTTCTGCATATATATGTAAATGTAAATTACAACCATAAACTCATGTTAACTACCAAAAGATTACTTGACTACTCCTTTACAATTAGAAATCAATATAACACAATGATATTGAGCATACTATGCATCTAGTATCGATATAGCTCTTTACCAGTGAAGAGCTTGCTACTGAATCCTTTCAATGAATCATTCATCAACCCACCAACAAATCTTTGTTGATCCAACAACATAAGTCTGCCACTGCAGCTGCCGACGTCATATCCAGGTGTTGACACACGACTGACTGCCTTCATCATATCGCCCTCTAGCATGCGTAACACCTTCTCACATCATATTCAAGTCTTAGTTGTGTTTCAAGGAAATATAGATATAAATGCCGAAAGGAACAAGGAATTACCTGAGACATGCGAGGTCTTAAATTGGGATCCCGTTTAATGCATAGAGAGGCAGCATTCATCATGCAATGAATCTCATGTGCTGAATAACGGTTTCCTAACCGAGGGTCGACTAAGTCATTAGTTAGACCTTCTTCTAACAATGGCCGTGCCTACCAAATGTTGGGTAAAACAGACAATCAAGAACAGTAAATGTAATTACACATTCATTATTTATAAAAAAATGTTAAAGTGGACAAAGAAAAGGTGTTTTCAATCAAGAACTTACCCATTCTGCAAGGCATTGTTGGCCCTTAGGACGTTTAAGATCAACTGCTTTTCGTCCTGTAATAAGCTCTACCAGTACGACCCCAAATGAATATACGTCCGCTTTTTCAGTGATCTGCCCACTCTGTGCATACTCTGGAGCTAGGTATCTAGTTTTAAAAAATATAACTCTCACATTACCAATATTATGAAGATGGTGCAAAACGAAAACAAAAACATAAACAAGTGACTCGTTAGACTTACCCAAATGTTCCAATTACTTTTGTTTCTTCTTCTATATCTCCATCAGGTTGCCACCTTGCTAGGCCAAAGTCCCCAACCTTGCAAGCAAAAACACCACACCTTTTAAAGTCCATTTTAAAATGGCAAGTGTATAGACAACATCACAGATCATGGATTTTTTTTTATTTTTATTTTTTTTTTAAATTTAACTCTAAAAGGGCTGCTTTCAATCTCAAACACAGGTAGAGTGTATAAAGGTTTATATTAGTCAATGCCAAATGAACTTATCTACTTGTTGCAAAAATGTTGAAAAAAAAAACAGAATCATGTTTAACATGACATCATGATCCCCATAAAACAAGAAGCATAAATTTGGGATACCAGAGGTTCGAAATCATGAGTGAGCAAGATGTTGTTTGGTCGCATGTCACGATGGACGATGCAACCTACTCTGCATTCTTCATGAAGATATCTCAATCCTCTAGCAGCTCCCAAAGCAATTTTTTGGCGTGCTGACCATTGTAATGGATCATCATGTCCTGCACATGTCACAAGTTTATATAAAATCTTGCAACTCCTAAAAGCATCAGAGGAAGTAGGGGTCGCAAAATGGGTGGGTTGGGGTTTGGAAAAACGCGTAACTTTTGGATCATAGTATTTTAATAAAAATAATATTCTAAATAAGTGATTCAGGAGGATTCATGCAATATAAATACGCGTTAGTGATTGTCAACCAGTTTGACCCAAATCTTATTAAGCTACTTCTTTTGATGTTACTTGTTTAACCCTTTAGAGATAAAAACATAACCCAAACCGACACATTCATAAGTAAACTAATCGAAACAACATCCAAAAGTGATAACAATTACCATAAAGATGAGAATCCAATGAGCCATTGCAAACGTATTCATAAACTAACAGCCTCCTCCGGTCTTCCATGCAAAATCCAATCAGCATAACGACATTTCTATGCTGTGCACAGCTCAGCACTTCAACTTCTGAGCAAAATTCTTGATCCCCTTGAGAACTTGCCAATTTATGCTGTTTAACCGCAATCGCCTGTCCATCTGGCAATACTCCTCTGTATACCGACCCAAATCCTCCTTCAGCCAAGAAATTATCTTTAGAAAAACCTCCAGTAGCAACCTCTAGTTCCGCATAAGTGAACCATCTTGGCGGTTTTCCAAATACAGGTGCTTTATGTTGGCATTTTGAGCACAACGGTGGTGGGACCGAAGGTGTGCTTCGTGACATAGATATCGCATCTCTAACATTACCTCTATATTGAGTAAACTCTACGTCACTTCGCAAACTTGGCGATTGACAATTTGAGCTCAAAATGTCAACCATCCATGGTTGAAACCTTAGGCTAGAGAAAGATGAAGAAAGACGCTCACTTTCCGAGTCTGAACTTGAGTCAACGAGATCCCTATTCTCCTTTCGGGATAAAGCTTCATATTTCTGAGACCCACCAGTTACAGGAATAAAAAAGGGTGAAGTACCTTGATCAGAACTTGAAACCGATGAATTCCCAGGTTCGGTTGCAGTTAATGCGTCGGGACTACTGATTGGCGTTGCAAGTTTTTTAGTGGAAAACATACACGAATTCTTTACTTTTTGTGAATTTTGGGACAATTGATTTGCTTCGGGTTCTTTCTTAGGTGACCCGGTTAAATTCAAGCGAATAATTTTTGGCTTTGATTTCTTCATCGTCACGATATTGCATTGCAACTCTTCCATGCATCGTTTTTGTTCGTGTTTTAGCTTTCTACAAGAAAAGAAAGATTGACAAGTCAGCATGGTCCATAGTTGTTAATAGCGAATAGCAGTAAATAGCGACAAGCTACCTATACGCTAAGTAGCGATAGCGATAAACTAGCAGGCACTATTTTATAAATAGCGATACACTAGAAGAAAATTTTAAAATTTTATATGTATATTTTATAAAAAAAAAATCAGTAAATATGGAAGAATATACGCTTCTTACTTCAATCCTGTAACAAAAAAACCCTAAAATACGCTTATTTTTTCAGTATATACTTATATTTATTAAAAAGAAAAAGGAAAAACATAATTTATCGTTATTTAATCGATTTTTAGGTGCTAAACACCTTATAGCGGGAAGCTCCCCCTTCGCTACGCTATTCTCTATAGCGAGCATAACGACCACTCAGGGGTGATGCTTTGAAGGGGCCGGGAGAGGCGCCCGACCCCCCGAACTTTTTGGCCAGTAGTGTTATATATGTAGTTTTCGTATAGAAATTTTTAGGTATGTACGTTTTCGACCCCCCGATTCTATAGAAATTTTTTGGTATATACGTTGTCGACCCCCCCCCCCCCCCCCCCCCGCGGTAAAAGACAACTATTAACAACTATAGCATGGTCTATTTCAAAAGTCTAGGTCAACATAATCTATTCGTTGTGGTTTAGAGGATTACTTGTCCAATACAACCCAAGTAGCTTGAATTTGTCTGGCCTCTGCGGCCACTGCTCCATACGGTGATCCGGAAACTGTTTTTATCTTCACATTTATCTTTTACAAGATCAGGGCAAAACAAAAAAAAAAGTATTTTTTAATAATCATGTGGATGATGAAATACCAAACAACAGGAAACATGTAGGATTGTATGGACAGACCTTATCAGGATCGTACATGTTATGTAGCTGAAGGATCATCTGAGAGCAAGAATCAGCTATATCACTTTTCCCTAAATATGACCTCCAATGTCGATTAGCACAATCTCCCGTAAATCTCGGCAGACCCCATAATTTTCTACCTAAATTAGAGATAACAACAAATTGTTACTAACTTTGTATATCCAGAAGCTCATAAAATCACAAATAAGTATTAAATTACCAGAAATTAGTGAAGGGATAACAACCACCAATGTAATGCAGTGGCCCGGTTGCGCCACATGAGTCAAAGTCCAAACCAAAGCAGTCTTCGAAATCTCCCTAGATGCTTTAACAGCAACAATAACCATCTCCGCAGCATTCGAACCCTTTTGTGGCTTTACAACACTCGTTTCTTTACTCATTGATCCCAAAAACTTCATTAAACAGACCTATAATGTGATATACTAGACATAAAAATTGATGCCCATAACTGTCTACTTTGCCCCAGGCCCCCATTAGCTTAAATTTGTCAATGATACATAAAAGCAAAATAATGCTCATTTGTTTTGTGAGAGTAATTGTACTTAATACCTGATACCCCACCCTTTTGACCAGTGGTTAATTCCTTTACAAAACTCCTGTCCAACCTGTACAAAAATAGAAAATCCAATCATTCCAGGTGGCTTGCTTTTACACACTTTACTATTTATTCCCAAATCTACAAAACTACAAACAGCTCAAAACTAAACACTAAAATCATAAATAAAAAAATTATTACTTTTTAGTTAAATCACTACACCCTTGTGCGCCCCATTGTCACTATTGCACTTTGTAATTACTTCACTAGACATAGGGGGTGTTTGGTGTTGCATTTTCAAAATAGATTATGCGTTTTCAAAATAGATTTTGCGTTTTTCAAAACTGCGTTTTGAAAAAAGCATGTAGGTACATACTTCTCCAAAACTGCGTTTTGGAGGCAGATAATCACTTTTCATCCAAACACTTTTTTAGATTATTTATGTTTTACAAAAGCAATAATCAAATAATCACTTCAAAACGTAATCCCAAACACCCTCATAGTCTAAGAATATGGAAAAAATAAGAACGTTAACATATTTTTTGGACGTCCAACAAAGCCTGGCCACCCGGGTACACCCCATAGGCAAAAGACCACCTACGCCCGTGATCGCAAACAATGCTGGTGATCCAACCCGTCACTAATTCCAGGGGAAACCCACAGCTCGAAGGCCTACTGTGATAAAACTCCCACCGGCAACCTCTCTTGGAGAAAATGATTTGGATCAGTGGCGGAGCTTGAACGAAAACTCAGTGGGGGCCAGACCCTTAAAAATCTAATATTTCACACTCAAAACCAAATTTTCGGTAAAATTATCACTACGAGCGAAAAAAATCGGTGGGGGCCGGGAAAGCTCCGCCCATGATCCGACTGCCCCTTTAAGAACATTAAGAAGATATCACAATATATAAAATTATACACTTATTAACTTCAATTATTATATCATTGCATTCAATGCAGAAATGACAATCATTAACACATCATGTGATGCACATTATACACTTATTGATTCACTGAATCAGTTAGGGTGAAGGGGGTGCTCACCTAATAGGTGAGTCCCCTCTCTTACGTCAAACCAATCCCCGTGTGCCACGTCAACTCCCCTCTTAAACTCCCCTAACACCCCCATTTGATGGCGCCACTCCCCTATTAGGTGAATTGGGTTTTTTAAAAAAAAAAAAAAAAAAAAAAAAAAAAAAGGAAAGCATTGATTGGTTGAAAGTGGGCTGGCCCCACCACCTTTCCCCTCTCTCCTTCGGTGAGCCGCCACCCCCTTTCTACCTCTCTCTTGTTCACCGAAGCAATGGCGCCACCCCCCTAATCGGGATTTCCCCTCCCCGATACCCTTTACCGATTGTGCCCCGTGTGCCCTTAATCACAAACCAAAATTCTCACATAATTTGTACGGAGCAGATAAAAATGAAAAACATACAGTATACATAATAATGCAAACTCTGAAACAAGTTAACTGAACAATGTAGATTACAATTTCAATATGTACGAAGATATAAATTAACAAAAGTGAAGAAACATAGGAAAACACTTACTCAGTTACTCTGTCTGTATGATCTGAAGAGGTTTGAAAGCTTCGAGTACAATTGGTTATGGAGGTTTTAAGCTTTACAAGAATGCCCCTGGGTTTGTACAGATCCTCAAAACTGACATCTTCGGTTTTGATAAAAGCTATGTCTCGACAGTGGCGCAATTTGTTAATTAAATGCACCTCTTATTTACCATCCTCGAAAGCGACAACTTATAAGGATTTTTTTGGGACCTAGTAGTTTCATTTAGGTCCTTCTAGATTTAACATTTTGACATGTAGGTCCTTGTTTGGTAGTTGATATTGTACTTTATTTAAATTAAATTTGGTCCCACTTTTTGTGAGATCTCAGAAAATAATGTTAGTAACCAATATTTTAAAAAGCAGTAGATATCGGCCGGTTAAATCGATATTACTGGTGCCGGATGTAAATTTGGGACGAAACACTCGATAAATAGGCGAAATGGCATTGCCTTTGTACCGTTGGTAAAATTAGGTTAGTTTTTGGGTTTGGATTTTTACTTTTTATCGGCCGATGTCCATGTTTACTCCCCAGTTATAACCTAGTGAGTAGCAACTTTCAATATTCTATCTCGATCGATCAAATTCAAAACCTGCTTCATCACTCCATCATTTGTGACTTGTTCCAGACTTCCATCACTCCATCATTCGTACCAGTCTTCCATCTTCATCCACCAATTTCGTTACAGACTTCTATCTTCATTGTTCGTTCATAGTTTATCACTTAAGTTCATTCCAGACTCCAATTCACGATTGATATGTCATTTTAATTTTTGTATTCTTTGAATTTTTAATGTTGTTTACAGTAGTACAATGTGTGTATATACTATATAGTTTTAGCGAGTTAACATGTATACATGATGTATCATGTATGCTAGTGGTTAGTGTATATAAATATGAACATAGAGTTAACATGGCGTGATACAATATGAACTACACCGGTATTGGTGCCATATTTATTTTTATAATTTTCTTGACGTGACGGTATAACGTTTGATGAAAATAGAGTTTTATTCGCAATAAAGTATTTTTATACCGTAGCTATAACGAGTGTCGGTCTGATAACTTTAGTGTGACGAATCGAATTGTTTCCAGCTGAAGAACATCGGTACCGATACTTGTATTCGTTTTTATGGTTTTCTGTCGATGTAAAACACGTGTCAATATGTTCTTGTGCGTATCTCTTTCGGTTGCTATTCTGAGTGCTAGTACCTTATCAAACCGAACTAATACTGACCAAAACCTACTACGAAGCGCGGGTAATCCCACTAGTTATACAACAATATAGAAAGTGTTTAAAGAGGTAGGGACATCTTCACTGTGTTACGAAGAAAAAAAGTCACAGATTTTGACTCACAAAATGTATTAATCCTTTGACTGATCGAATATTTTATTATCTTTAGGTATCCAATGTAATAGGTTTTAATTTAATTTATATAGATTTCATCCTTACAAATTTTATCACCCTCATTGTCGGAAGTCACATTCACTTTGATATTTCTGATAAAAATAGGAAGGTTTAAGAGCATGGTGTGAAACATTCTAAAACAAACGGCTTAAATATATAGAAGAAAGACGTTTCCTTTGTGAACTCGAACTCAAAAATAAAGACCATGAGTGACTTTTTATAGATTCCAAATTCAAATAAGTCTTTAACTTATCCTAAAATTCTGTATTAGAGGCTTTATATAACCCAAAAAAAAAAAGTAAAAGTAAAAGGGTGTTTGTTTAAAATTTGAAATGATAACAGCGGGCAGTGTGTATGACTTCGAATGAAAGCAAAAGGTCACGGAAATATGGAATCTGTGGTGATCAAATAAATATAGAAAGGTGATATGTTACATTTTCATTTTGTTATGGTTTAAGTATAAAATGTTATGTTTTAAGAAGCAACAATGACATACTACTGTTAGCGAAAGTCAACATTGAAAAATCTCGTAAAAATAAAATAAATAAAAAGGGAAGAAATAAAACCAAACGAAAAGCAAACGTAAAATCGTTGAACTACACACACCCTTTGTGGCGTGTTAATGCAAAGAAATTAGTCTGAAACGTAAAACACGGAAAAAGTAACTAAGCCGATCTAGAGTTGCGACGAACATGTCAAAAGAGAATAAATACATGCCTTGCGGCGGGCATGTCAAACGAGAAAAAAATTGACAAAAAAACGTTGAACCCCACTCGCACATTGCAGCGTGTTAACTCATAAAATTTAGAACGAAACGTAAAACAAAAAACTTGCGAAAGATGAAAGTATGGGAGATCAACGTTGAAAGTAAAAAAAGTATTTAGGTTAAACTGCAAAATATTAAAAGATTTAGATTAAAAGCAAAAATAATCAAAGAAGTTAAATTGTAAAAGATAAGAAGTTTTGGGTTAGAACTGAAATCATTTTTTTCAAACCCCTTAAGCATAGGGTACAACACTATGAAGCACAAAAAGTTATAAACTAATAGTATGGAAATTAAGATTTCGATTACATTTTTATACTTTAATAAATCTGTTTTTTATTTTATTCATATTTTACGATAATAACATTAAATAAGCGAAAATATAAAATAATACCTAATTACTTGTCCTTATAACTTTAATGTTCAAGTAAATCCACATATCCGAATTTTATTAGATATTAGATATAGTTATATTGATTCAAGAGATATTAATAACTTATTAGATATTAGATATATTAATAATATTATTAATTAATATTTAATAAGTTTAGTAAATCCACATATCCGAATTTTATTAGATATTAAATATATTTATATTAATTCAAGATAGAGGAATGTTCAAATGAAAACCACTAGTTATTGTGAAAACTTGAAAACTAATTAAAAAAATAACAAAAACATACCAAATTTTTTTTTGCATACCAATTTTCGCAGGTTTATGTATATAAAAAAATTTAAAAAAAAAATTGTAGTGCACATGTGTAATACTACACATGTGTATTATTACACATGTGTACTACATTTTTTTTTTTTTTGAAAAAAAGTTTTTTTTATATATATAAAAACCTGCGATTTTTATAAGAAAAATTGAAAAAAAAAAATTGGTGTGTTTTTTAGGCTTTTTTTAGTTAGTTTTCGAGTTTTTACAATAAAAGTGGTTTTCATTTGAACCATCCCCATTCAAGATATATTAATAATTTATTAGATATTAGATATATTAATAATATTATTAATAAATATTTAATAAGTTGAAGTAAAAAATGTTATGTGACATTAATTAATTGGAGTCTTTTATTAATATTTAGGTGTTTTATTTAGTTCTAAATTGTATTTATTTGAATCCGGTCGTGATGTATAGCGTAAACACTAAATACATAAAAAGAACGTATTGCAAAAAATGATATACTATCAAAATATTTAGATCAATACATCAAAATATTATTTTAGAACAACGACTTTCTTATATTAGACTACCGAACTCTTCAAATTGTAGATTGTCTTACTCCGTCCAGGTTATGTTGTCTTAATCGGATCTACGTTGCCTTCAGAGTTTGGCTTGGGCGTTCCCTCGGGAAATAATTACGCCGACTGTCACTTGACAGTCGTTGTGTCATCACAAGAGCTTAACACTCTTTGGCGTAACGCACGGTGGGAAGAAAACCTGGGTGGGCTCAAGATAGAACCTGACACCTCTGCAAGTAGGTAGATTTTATACATCATTGTCTAATCCATCAAATTTACACAAATAAAGATTGAACTTGATTCTCCATTTGAGATTAGAGATCTTGAGTCTCCCTATCACTGGTCCACAAATGATGATTTAATACATCAAACTGTTAAGTAACTTTACTATGCAGAAATATAAATTTGACAGATGGTGTCAAATTATTATTAAAGATAATAATTTTGAACCTTTGTCATTCAAACCACAAGTCGCAGTTTGTCCAAGTGTCTGGTTTGTCAGCATATTTTATATTTTTATGTGTCTTCTAACTCAAAATGAAATAGAATATATACATGCTTAAGTTGGTTTTTTTTAGCTAACTGGCTTTTGTTTAGTTGCTTTAAATAAAAATGTGTAAATTTCGTATTACTCAGTGCCAACTTCTATGTGTGAAATTTGTCTATTTTTGTAGGCTTATAGCTTCTTCCTATTTTCGTATTAAACAACTATCAAACTCAATAAGTTTCGTAACGTTTCTTCATTTCACTTGTAACCATGCTATAAACTTGAAAAGAATTTCATTTATACACTTTAGTTTGTATAATACTTGTGTGTTTTTAGGTTTAACTTAAGCTTATTGCAGATACAATTTAAAAAGGTATGTTTTTATTACTACAACGATTAATCAGTTGTAATAAAGTGTGTATTATTTACATAATGAAGGACTTAACCTAGAAGATCCATGGCTACGTGGTATGAAGCTAAACTACAAAGGAGGAGTAAAGTAGTGAATGGTCTGCAAGTCTGAGTTTTGAGTCTTGCATCTGGAGTGAGTTCTAGTGTCTCTATAACTTGCTATTTATAGGTGGCCAAGGGTCTTCCCTCGTTCTTAAGCAAACCCTTGATCTTTCTAGGAGAGGAAGTGCGGCAGGGTCCTTTTCTTTGTTCCAGAGCTCTGTTCTTCTCTTCCATACAATTTTGAGTAATCATTTGACCTTCTTCCTGCTGAAAGTGACTTATCTACGATTGTCTCCTTGTGTCGCATTTATTGACTTTGTCTTTAACCTTTTGTCTTTGACCTTTGAGTTAAAGGTTTGCCTCAGTCCTCCCGCCTTACAGTTGTTGTCCCACTTAGAAGGAGATGGCTCCTCCTTATTCTTTTCTAGAGATGTCTTATCTTGTTGTCTTTGTGTTTGTTCATCTGGTGACAATGGGACGCCCCCTCCTTGTGTGATGTCGTATTAACTAGTTGTCTGTCTCCCTCCTTCCATTATTATGGGAGGGCGAAGTGGGTTTTGACCAACCCCGTCATCAGTCTTAAACATATATTTATATATATGATATTTTAAAACTCAATTAAGGTATATACGAATTGTTGCCTACACTTGAACAAGATGTACTTGTTATTTTTTACAAGTTAATAACTTGTACCAAAATAATTAATAACATTAAAATTTGAAACAAAATAATTGAATTATGGTGGGACGATGGTTGACCGGCGATGTCAAATTTTGTCTCAATCATAAAGGGAAGCTTGCTCTTTTTAACATTCCGGCCCCACATGTTTTCGTCCTATTTCTTTTGGAGCTCCACTTTTTCTTTTTTTCTGAAATTGATGTCCCAATGATACGATACGATTCCGACCACACAACTTCAAATGAACAAAATTAATCTATGAAGATTTTAAATTATACTTTGAAGTTCACAAGGTTTCCGAATGTTATACTATCGAATTATAATTATTATTGTCGTGGTATAAATTTTGTATCGAATTTATTATAACTAGTGTGATACCCAAGCTCCGCAGCAGGCTAACGGGAATTCGATAGGTATCATTTCGTCTCGTTACGACATGACACTCTCTTTAGTAACCGTGTTCTCACCAGAATAAATACTTTTTTTGAAACATACTTGTCTTGTTATACATGGCATGTTGTTCAATACGTTTAACTCACTAACTTTTATAACCTCTGACTAATGTACACATATTTTTTTCAAAAAAATAATAAATACAAATGAATATTATACTGAAATCAAATAGCAATCGATTTAGACATTCAAAGTAGATAATTTAATGCAAAATATTATACTTAATGATTAAGACATTAAGTTAAGGTGTAAACATACTTTTTTTTTTTTTTTTCTGAATGGCTAAACTTGCACACCATGGGGATTGAACCCATGACCTCCTACTATTCTACACCTTATCTAACTCACCAACACCATTGGACTATTACCAATGGATTATGTAAACATACTTAACCTATCTTTTTAGTACCAAAACAACTCTAAATATCACCCTTAACTTTCTAAATACAATTAAGTGTCTAAACACACTTCACCCCTTTTTTAGTGTCGTCAACACATATGTTTTTTTTATTTTTTAATGCCTTCTTACGGAGTGTTTGGTTCACAAATTTATTAAGTGAACTGGATTTTATCAAATAAATTAGAACTAGAATTACGATCCGCCGCAATGCGGCGGGGATTCTTTAGTTATAACTAAGTCAATTTAGGACCTGCACGTTTTATTGAACATGTCAAACGGTAAAAAATAGACGATGTAAAAACGTTCACCCACACACGCACGTTGCGTCGTGTTAACTCCCAAAATTTAGAACGAAACGTAAAAACGTTAAACCAAAGACGCACGTTGCGATGTGTTAAGTTACAAAATTTAGAACGAAGCATAATGCGAAAAATTTGCGGAAAATGAAAACTATAAAGGAGCGAAGTTGAAAGAAAAAAAAGTTGTGAGGATAAATTGCAAAAGATTAAAAGTTTCGGGTTAAACGTAAAAAAACAAATAGTTTTGGGTTAAAAGTAATTTATCAAATACTTTTGGGTGAAAAGTAAAAAGATCAATTTTTTAAACCCCCAAAGCCATGGTTACAACCACCATATGCATAACCATTTTTTCTTTAAAAACCCCCAAAGCCAAGATTACAACATTTCGCGAAAGACGAAACGTATAAGGGACCAAAGTTGCAAAGGATGAAAAGCTTTGAGTTAAAAGTAAAAAAATCAAAGTGGTTAAATCGCAAAAGATGGAAAATTTTGAATTAGAAGTGAAAAATCAAATTAATCAAAGGGTTTAAATTGTATAAGATGGAAACCTTTGAATTAGAAGTGAAAAATCAAATTAATCAAAGCGGTTAAATTACCAAAGATTAACACTTTAAACTTAAATTGTCAAAGATTAAAACTTTAGGGTTAAAAAGTAAAATTCCATTTTTTTCTGAAAAACTCCCAAAGCTAAAGGTACAACAACCTTAAGCACAATTAAGTTACTTATTTATAGGTTAACCGGCGGGGATTCTTTAGTTATAACTAAGTCGATTTAAGACGCGCACGTTATGTTAAACCTGTCAAACGGGAAAAAAATAGACGATGTAAAAACGTTCACCCACACACGCATGTTGCGTCGTGTTAACTCGCAAAATTTAGAACGAAACGTAAAAACGTTAAACCAAAGACGCACGTTGCGTTGTGTTAAGTCACAAAATTTAGAACGAAGCATAAAGCGATAAATTTGTAGAAAATGAGAACTATAAAGGACCAAAGTTGAAAATAAAAAAAAAGTTGTGAGGATAGATTGCAAAAGATAAAAAGTTTTGTGTTAAAAGAAAAAAAAAACAAATAGTTTTGGGTTAAAAGTAATTTATGAAATACTTTTGGATGAATAGTAAAAAAAATCAAGGTTTTTTTTTTTTTTTTTTTTTGTGTAAAACCCACAAAGCGAAGGTTACAATAACCATATGCATAACCATTTTTTTTTGAAAAAACCCCAAAGCCAAGATTAGAAGACATAAGTAAAAATAAATCAAAGTGGTTAAATCGCAAAAGATGGAAACTTTTGAATTGGAAGTGAAAAATCAAATTAATCAAATGGGTTAAACTGTATAAGATGGAAACTTTTGAATTAGAAGTAAAAAATCAAATTAATCAAATGGGTTAAATTACCAAAGATGAAAACTTTAAACTCAAATTGTCAAAGATTAAAACTTTAGGGTTAAAAAGGAAACAAAGATTAAAATTTTAAACTTAACTTGACAAAGATTGGAACTTTAGGGTTAGAAATGAAAAATTCAAATTTTATTTTGAAAAACTTCCAAAGCCAATTATACAAGTATCATATGCATAAAGTAGTTGGTTATTAATAAGGTTTTAATTTGAAATTGCATTCTATCAAAACAATAAACAAAATTCAATCTTTCATCGCGGCTCCCACCTACCAATGGCTGCCATCCTTATCGTCGCCTACCATCATCGCCGCCACCTACCTACCGTTCGTCACTAAATGGTTGTCATCGGCTCATTGCTGTCTTAGGTTGCAACACCCACGTCGGTAGTGACGGATGCAAAGACGGTGAGTAGTTGGGGACAGGGCCGTCCCCGAGAATGATAAAATACTTTTGGGCCCTGTACGAAACAAAAAATTTGGGCCCATCCCTATAATATAAACTCATCAGTCATATATCAAAAACCACAGTACGACTATAATTGTTAGAAAATAAATAAAAGAAAAGTAGCGTAGCAAAAAGAATTGAATATATGTAAACATACCCAAATTAGTTTGGCAACACGAATCTTTTCATATAAATAAAAAATAGAACTAGATATTGAGTTTTTCTAAGTTTATATTGTATATGGTTAAATGAGAAATAAAAAACCTACAAGAAAACATGTAAAGTTTGTTACGTAAATGATTAAATGAGAAGAAAAGATAAATGAACTTGCCAATTTCTGGAGGCCCAAATTTATATGTGAAAAATCAAAATGAAAATTAAAATTTAAGCTTGAAAAAATAAAATTGGTGTGACTATTGATAAAACAAGCTGAAAAAAATCAGCCCCTTGGGCCTCAAACAAAAACAAAACATGAAATAAAAATAAAAAACAATAACAAAACAGGAATTAAAAATGGATAACAAAAACAAAACAAGGCTAAAAAAGAAAAAAATGACTGGGGGATTCGAACCCGGAGTGTCCGCTTCAAGTTAATTGTGCAGCCATTGAGCAAAAATAGTAATTTATACATTTCTTTCTACAGCAAATTTATATATAAAATGTATATTATTTTGTAAACGATTTTGGGCCCCTAAATGTTTTGGGTCCTGTGCGATGGCACCTCTTGCACAGGCCCAAAACCGGCCCTGGTTGAGGATTCAAATACCTTTGTTGAATGCCTTCGCAATTTGGTACGAAACTTAAATTCCTTTACACGAAAGAGTTTGAGGGAATTAAATTCAATTCCAATTCATTTATTAATAAAAAACACTAAGAATATAATTTAATTTCTTAATAAAAAACACTAAGAATCTATACATATAATAAAGAGTAAACTGCCATTTTGATCCCTGTGGTTTGGGAAGTTTTGCCATTTTAGTCCAAATCTCAAACTTTTTAAATCTGGGTCCCTGTTGTTTGCATTTTGTTGTCATTTTAGTCCAAAACTCAAAATCTCTCATTTTTTACTGTTTTAAGGTCCCCTTTTTGTCTTTATCCGCAGGGGTAGTTTGGTCCATTTAATTTTCATTAAACCAATTCCTTTATTAAACCAATTACATCATCATCTTCAACCCTGCCACACACACACAGTCACACACACACTTTCTCTCTCTATACGTATACATTCGCACACTCACCTTCTCCCTCTCTAGAATAGTTTCAACTTTCAAATCTACTTTCTCTCTCTAGAAACCTTTCAATCACTCACCGACTGTAACAAACAATGTTCGATTCGGTTCTAACAATCTGGCAGCATGTGGATCTCTGACAAACCCTAACTCTATGATTTGTTCGGAACTTTTGTCAGATTGTTGAATCTGGTGAGTTGAATCGGTCAATGGCAGCTTCCTCTTCGAAAGGACCAGTAAGTTCATCGTTCTACAATAACAACAAACCTTCAAGTCCGTTTTCGTCGTCTTCTTCGTTCAAGCAGACTGTACCTCAATCATTCGCATCTGCATCGACATTTTACGTAGGCTCCAGAAACGGTTACGGTTCCAGATCTGATAATTTTAACCTCACTACTTCCGATTCGATGTATTCTCGTGGCGATTACGGCGCGCTTTCGCCTGTAGGTTATCCGTCTGCTGGTGAGATGATTGATGAGCCGATTGATGATGTTCCGAGATCCGGATGAGGTGATAGCATTTCTGTTACAATTCGGTTTTAGGCCTTTGAGGTAATTTGATTAAGTTCAGTCAGTTTCAGATCTTTATTTGAATTGATTTGACTAGTAAATGAAGTGTTTAGTTGAATTTGTATGGTATTAAGACAATGTTGTATTGATCTGGTGAATTTGTGGTGACTGTAGTGAAAGACAGTATCAGAGGGGAGATGAGGTTGCCTAGTATGCCGATGGAGATAAACTCATGCAGAATGAGTACAATCCGGCCATTTCGTATGCGTACAGTACTATACCTGAAGTTGAAGATGATGATGTAATTAGGAACTAGAATGATAAGGGGTTATTTATATTTGGGGTTTTTTAATAAAGGAATTGGTTTAATGAAAATTAAATGGACCAAACTAACCCTGCAGATAAAGACAAAAAAAGGCTCTTAAAACAGTAAAAAATGAAAGATTTTGAGTTTTGGACTAAAATGGCAACAAAATACAAACCACATGGACCGAGATTTAAAAAGTTTGAGATTTGGACTAAAATGGCAAAACTGCCCAAACCACAGGGACCAAAATGGCAGTTTACTCTATAATAAAAGAAACCACTTTGAGGACAGTTGTCATCATATTAGGTCATGTCTTATGGATAATTATAATTTTAGTTTAATCTATTCTAATTAATTATAGATAATCCCCCTACTAAATATTTATTTAGTTTAATTATTACTTTTATATTTATCTATTTACTTCAAATTCAAACTTAGTTATCTAATTTGATATTAAAGTAAATTACAATTTTGGCCCCTGTGCTTATATCACCTTTACAGGGTTAGAAAAAAAGACGTTGTGGGCTCAGATGTTAAAAGATTCGTTTTTTGGCTAAAATGGTAAAAGTGATATCACCACAGGGACCAAAATCGTAATTTACTCTTGATATTAACTATATATTTGAACGCTTTGTTTAGTTTGGCTGTGTATTAGATGAGGTTTTTTAAGATATAACTTTTTATTATTTGATATATAAAATTAGATTTATTCAATTCGTACAATACACAGAGTTTTTTTAAGGATATATAGTAAATGAATTTACATTTATTCAACCCGTGTAATACACATATTTTTAAAAATGTGACTTTTATATTATTTGGTATATAAAATTACATTTATTAAACCCGTGTAATAAATGAGGTTTTTTAAAGATATTTTATTTTATTATTTGGTAAATAATATTACATTTATTCAACTCGTGTAAAACAAACGGTTTTAAAGATATAACTTTTTTATTTGGTATATAATTTTATATTTATTAAACCCATACAATATGGTTCTTATAGATATAACTTTTTATTATTTAATATATGAAATTATATTTATTTAACCCGTATAATAAAAGAGGTTTTTAAAGATATATTGTTTTATTATTTAGTATATGAATTTTATTTATTCGACCCGTATAATACACGGGGTTATAACCTAGTAGAGTTCATATTCTGATTCCAAAACATTATGCGAACTAACACATTAAGAAATGTAATTCAAGATTACTATTTCTTTAAGTTACGTGAACCAAACACACTATCATTCTTAGGTTAAAAATTAGCAATTTTATTAAACAACCCTACTATTTTTAAGGAGTGTTGTCACCTTCTTGAGTTGTACAAGGTACATAGATACATCCATGTTTATTATACATACCCTTAAATTAAGGTTACTTCACATGTTCATGCACTAAAATGTTTACGCAATGTCGCAATTAAATCAATGTTGCGTAATAATATTTTTATGTTACCAAATTTTAGGGTTATTGGAGTTTATCACCCCTAACTATTAACTATTGGCCGCTGTCACCTCCAACTATCACTTTGATGCCTGCCACTCCCAACTTAACAGTTAGCGTGTTCTGTCACCAAGTCGTTAACTGTTCACTAACTATTGATACTCTTACTATAATTTTGGGGTGTCCTAAGATCCCTAAAACCTTCCTAAGATCCCTATGGCACCCCCAAAAGTATAGTAACAGGATCAAAAGTTAGTGATCAGTTAACGACTTGGTGACAGAACACACTAAGTGTTAAGTTGGGAGGGCGAGCATCAAAGTGATATTTAAGGGTGGGAGTTGCCAAAAACTAATAGTTGAGGATAATAAAATCTAATAAAATATGTAAATGATTAAAATGATACAATCAGGCAATCACCTACTGTTGTTTGATGTCTATTTTTACCATTGTTTACTCTACTCCTATGGGCTTAGTTATAAAAGATGGGAGACCCTATTGGGCCGAGCTGGGATTCACTTGTAAGAATAATAGAAGATTAACAAGATATACATCCATAAAGGCTTAAACCATGTCAATTTATTAAGCATTTATTATTTATTACAAACACTAGTAAAAGATGAGATTTGTGTGCTGACTATGTTAACCTTTTAAACATAATTTTAGCTAGCTTTAGATTGGGTGGTGTGGAATAGAGCACTTATGCTAGTTAACACATCACGTAAGCATCACGTAGACAATGAGTTTCTAAGACTACTTATTGTGGAGGGTCTGAATTGTGACGTGGTAGCCACATCAGCAGAGAGGGCAAACCCAAAAAAGCACATAGTGGAAGAGGATTGAAAGTAGCGTTTTAAAATAAATAATAAACAATCAATCAAAATTAACCCAAACAACAACAACCAATACCATCGCTCCAAGTCACCCTTCATCCTCCCTCCATGCCGGTGAAGTTCTCGATGCCACTCCCCCCACGCCACCACCACGCCGGGCCACGGGGCGGTGTGTCAGCGTGGTTGAAGCCTCCTCGCCACTTCCACACCTCCCACAATGTCTAGTCTAAAACCCTCATTCACCCAGTAGCATGGTGTGGAACAAAACCCTTTAACTGTTAATAAAAAAGAAAGAAAAAGAAACGAGAAAAAAAATAAGGAAATCGTTATTGGGTTGCCGGTGTGTGTGTGGGGGGGGGGGTTTAAGGACTGTTGTTTGCTAAGATGATTCGTCACTTCACACGTACTGGCCTAACTGCTTATATTAATATACTTACGTGATTAATATGTCACTATTTTTTTAAACAATATTTTTTTTCATATAAAGAATAATTTGTCAGAATTTATCTTTTATTAATTTATCTTTTCTAATAATCTTTTTATAGTAAAAAGATATTCCAGAAGCATATATTCAAAATAAGGTAACGTCACATGTTCATGCATTAACATATTTTATTTTATATGTGTAAGTAATGAACTATTCCAAAAGCGTATTTTCAGAATGGGGAGGATCAAATGAAACGGTTAAGGATTGTTGTTTGCTAAGATGGGGCGTCACTTCACACGTACTGACCTAACTGCTTATATTAATATACTTACATGATTAATATGTCACTATTTTTTAAACAATGGTTTTTTTCATATAAATAATTTGTCTTATCATTACAATTGAATTTATCTTTTATTAATTTATCTTTTCATATGACGAATAATCTTTTTCATAGTAAAAAGATATTACAGAAGCATATATTCAAAATAAGGTAACATCATATGTTCATGCATTAACATATTTTATTTTATATGTGTGAGTCATGAACTATTCCAAAAGCATATTTTCAGAATGGGTAGTATCAAATGAAACGGTTAAGGATTGTTGTTTGCTAAGATGGGGCGTCACTTCACACGTACTGACCTAACTGCTTATATTAATATACTTACATGATTAATATGTCACTATTTTTTAAACAATGTTTTTTTTTTCATATAAAGAATAATTTGTCTTATCATTACAATTGAATTTATCTTTTATTAATTTATCTTTTCATATGACGAGTAATCTTTTTCATAGTAAAAAGATATTCCAGAAGCATATATTCAAAATAAGGTAACATCACATGTTCATGCATTAACATAGTTTATTTTATACGGGTGAGTAATGAACTATTCCAAAAGCATATTTTCAGAATGAGAAGGATCAAATGAAACGGTTAAGGACTGTTGTTTGCTAAGATGAGGCGTCACTTCACACCTACTGGCCTAACTGCTTATATTAAAATACTTAATTGATTAATATGTCACTATATTTTTAAACAATAATTTTTTTTTCATATAAAGAATAATTTTTCTTATCATTACAATTGAATTTATATTTCATTAATTTATCTTTTCATATGATGAATAATCTTTTTCATAGTAAAAGGATACTCCAGAAGCATATATTCAAAATAAGGTAACCTCACATGTTCATGCATTAACATATTTTATTTTATACGTATGAGTAATAAACTATTCCAAAAGCATATTTTCAGAATGGGGAGGATCAAATGAAACGGTTGCAATGTCATTCGAACGAGTTCAATTCGATACCCTTTTTACGACTTCCTATTTTTAGGAGACTATATGTGTGATCCGAACCCAAATAAACAAATACCAAACTTACATTACTATTTATCGATTCTTATAAAGCTGAAGAAACACTGAACTAATTATGAGGCTAATCAGTTTGATTTATGTTTCTACCATAGTGGTTAATCTTCTAATGATTTAACTGAGTTCCGTCTTCAACGTCGAATCCTGCAAAACAGAACACCGTTACTCGTTAAGAGGGGAATGTGGGGTTTCCCTCTTAACCGGGCTCCGGCGTGAGAATAAGCGACTGCTTTAGGAGGATAATTAAGTATTAAGAGTGAGAGTAGAGGGAATGGAATCTTTAACCTGTGGAGTGAGGTCTCTATTTATAGCCGGAGAGTTGTAAGAGGATATGGGCTGATGGGCCTTGGGCCGGCAATCGACAACATAATGGATATGCTCTTTGTCTCACTGGTGTCGACCGTTAGTGGCTTCTATAAGTTCTCCGGCGCTGGCGCACCCTGATTGGAGCCACGTGTCATTGTTGTCGGCCCTGTCGTCCTTCTGCCATCAGCAGACAAGTGGAGATCGTGGGACAGATGTCTCCGTCCTCTGATTGGTGCCACGTAGGCGTCCTTAAGTACTTCTCGTTCTCTGTACGTCAAACGATCGTGGCGCATGATTGAACAGAGCCTGCTGGATGTTCATTGGCTCCTTTTCTCTGCCACTTGTACCCTTTGTACCTTCCTACCCTGATCCCGCGCCGCAACCTTTCTTAGTTGCGCGGGTTTACAGGTAATGAAGGTTCTTATCAGATTGCTAAGTATCGTAATTGTTCTCTTCTGATTGGCCCTCGCGCCTCTTCGTGGGATGTGGCGGTAATCGCGCGAGATTGCCTTAGCAAGAGAAAATGCTGACTAAGGAGTATAGCCCTTTGCGCAGCCTTGATGAAGGTTTGCGCGACTTTTTTAGGGCCATACCCCTTCAAGTCCCCCTAGTCCAGTGCTGCACCATGCGCAGGGCAAGTGGTTGGAGCTCTGGACTTAGAAAAAGAAAAGTATAGAGGTTGCTTGTTTTGACCTTGCAGACGCGCGCGTATAGGAGTTGACGATTATTACGGCGCGACTATATTATCTGTTAGGTGATTGTTACCTAATAAGGACGCGCGGGTATCTTGTATACAAGGTAAATTGCGCGCCCATATGTGGCTTCTTTGGTAAGTGTTGTGGAATTTGGGCGGGAAATTCCTCGAAATTTGAATTCTGATGGTTTGGTGAGATAAGTCTCTGATTGTGACGCTTGAGTTGACTCCTGGCACGGATGTCATCATGCCGTCTGTGACGGTTCCACTTTTTGTCAGGAGAGTGAGGCCCACGCGCGCGTGGTAACCGTCACCCCTGCTTTTACGTATTACGTGGCATCTCCTCGTTGGTCAGCTGAACGGCGGATGCGGCACGTTTACCCATCGCATTAAATGCGATGGGTATATATATTCGATAGAGGTGAGAGGAACGAACTCATCTTATGCTCTTTCTACTCGTTTCTCTCTAATCTTCATCTCTTCTTCAAATCTTCAAACCTGTGTAGCAGTTCTTCAAGTTCTTCATATCTGAGTTTCCTGAATATTCAACGACTCTTCAACAAAACCGATGGTAGAAGAACATGTTGAAGATAATCCCGGAGAGGAGGGGCCAGTCCCGGTTCTCCAGTGGGATTTAGGTTTGTTTGAGCAAATCGTCAGGAGTTTCCGGTTTCCACCGGAATGGGATGCAAGGTATCCGGCCCAGAATCAAACGGCCGCCGATGCGCCGCCGGGACTGGACTGAACCGGTGTTGAAAGAAGATTTTCCAATTCCCAAACATGAAAGGTGGTATCAGCAACTTACTCCAACCCCTAACCGGGTATTTGGAGAAAATGTCCTCGTTGCGGCGCGCATGAGTGACCGATGGTCGCCTGATAGCGAGTAAGTTCCTGTCTTGAAGATTGGTGATCAAGGTTAGTGATTTCCTTAATTTCCCTGATTTCATGCTTCATGCTTTATTTTACTCATACGATTTGATGTGTAGAGGCGCACTTGTATCAAGCTGCTTTCGCTACGTTTGGTGGGTCTATGGGCGTGTGCCCACTCCGGGATGGGGAGGAATACTGGTATAAGCAGATAAGGAGCAATTTCATGTACCCAGCTGCTGATGCCTTCGCCGAGCCGCCCACTGCAACTGAAGGTGCGCATATACCTAACCCTCGACCCTTGCGCTCCGTGACTTCTGCTGGGAAATAAGTTGTCTATCTTTCCAGCGAGGAGTCCGTGGGATCATCAAATAGAGAGTTAAGTCCATGGTCTCAAATCTTTGCAGGTTTGCTGCGTGATTTGGGGATAGACCCTGAAGAGAAGAAGAAGAAGCCTGGGAAAAAGAAGAAGGTTATCACGCTAGATCCTGAGGTGATCAGCAAGGGAGCCGGGAGTAGTCGCGCGACCGCTACTGCTACTGACGAAGGTACTTTCCGCCTTCGTCAAAGTAACCTGGAAGACTATGTTATTATCAGTGATTCACTCGAGGGTTTATCGCGTATAGGAGAGAAGAGAACCGGAGCAGGAGGCTCCAAAAGTTCAGGGAGCGCGGGCTCCCGTAACCCGGATGTTGGGGCTACCCCGTCGTCTGCTGCGCAAGAGGGGGATGATGAAGAAGAAGCGCCAGAAGAGCCTGCGGTGCAGTTGATAAGAAAAAGGAGCCGGGAGGCCGCGCTTGGGGCCACTGTATTGCCGAAAACGGGCGAGGCTCCTTTGATTGGGAAGAAGAGCAACTTGCGCTCACTCTACAGATTCTCCCCTGGTTAGTATTTTGTTTACTTGTACTTGTAATATTCTCCATTCTAGTACTCCATCCTTGCAGAGGCTGAAAAGAAGAAACCCGAAAAGGGCGTTATCATCACAGAGCCCTTGGAGCCGGCCCAGAAAAGGCCCAGGCCTACCAAGGTCACTATCAATCCCTATACTTCTTCACAGTTTGTTGACAATGAGAAACAAAAGGGGCCTGAGAAGCCTGTACGGGAAAAAGAGGTTACAAAAGAGAGAGTTGTTGACAAGGAGAAAATTGTTGAGAAGCCTCCTACTAGGCCGAAGGAGCCTGAGGTTACTGCCCCCATTATAACTGATTCGGCGCAGGGGTCAGGGCCCACTCCTGTCACTGAGCCTGAGCAACCCATTGCTGAGAAGGAGAAAACTTCGGAGGTGAAGAAGCCTGTTGAGCCTTCGCCGACTGCTGCCCATGTCCAAACTGGTCCGGCGGTTACGGAACAGGCTACTGCTGCTGCTGGTGGGAGCGCTGGCTTTGTTGCTGGCCAAGCTGGCGCGGGGAGTCGTGGTGAATCGCTTCACTCTCCCATAGGTCCGATGGACACTTTGGGAGATGTTTATTATAAGTCTTACACTGAAGAAAGTCGAGGGGAAGTGCTTCATCAGCCTTCATGGAGCCTTAAACAGAAAGATACTTTTCTAGAATTCGCTCCCTGCCGCGATTGGCTTCTCAACTCTATCCCTCATGTTGAGGTGAATCGTCAACGAGAGCAAACCCACAGCGCGCTTTATCATGCATATGTTGTTGGTGAAGCCAACACTCGCGCTGCTAACCATCAAATCGTTCGCGAATGGCGAACTATGGTTAGGGAGAGGGAGGAATGGGAGAAGTATCGCGAGCGGTTGTTGAAGCAGGTGAAAGCTTATGAGAGGTCGAAGGCCGCCTTTGAAGAGGAGAGGGCGAAGTTTGAAACAGATAAAAAGGCTGAGGAGTGGGGCCGTGAGGGCCTTAAAAACAAACTCCGTGCCGCTGAGGAACTCCTTTCAAAGGAACGGGCTGAATGGAAGGCTATATGCGCCAAGGACAATGAGCGTATGTATGCGGCTCGGTCCAAGATCACCGAACTTGAAGGTCAAGTTGCGGATTTGAAGAAGAAGGTTGAGAATGCGCAAGCTGTGAAAGAGCAAGCCGAGGTATGTTAACTGTCTTTTGCTGCTTAGCCTTTAATTTGTAAAAGTCTTCTAAGTCTTGTTTTCTATAGGCTGAGCTAAAGGCGCAACTATCTGGCAAGGATAGAGATTTATTTGCCAAGGACGTTGAGATCGCTGTGTTAAAGCGTCGTCTGCGCGAGCAGATCGAAAGGAGCGAGTCCTTGGAGATTGATCTCGAAGCTGAAAAGTCAAAAGCTGCTACTGCCGAAGAAGCGAAACAGAAGGCTGAGGAGGCGCGAGCCATTAGTACCACCGCTCTTAATGTGGCACAGAATAATTATTCTGAGGCCCAAAATATTGTGGACACTTTGGTTGCGGACGCTGAGTGGCTGCGCAGCCGAGGAATCGCTCTGGTAAGATTTTCTTGAGTTTGGCTTAATTTGTTAGGGCTTGTTGTTTTATGTGTTTTGTTTATTACAGATTGCCAACTCTGTCTTGAATGCTGGGGAGCTGGATACAGCCGTTGCTGCTTTGATAGATGCTTCACGTGCTGTTGGTCATCGGGGTGGTTACTTGGAGTGTGCGCAACATGTGGCAGAGGTGATTGGCCAAGAATTTGACACCAGTCACTGCTCGGTGACTGATCAGGCTGAGGCCGAGCTGGCTCGCGCTGAAAGTGGTTACGATAACCTGTCACTGCTAGTGATGGACTTGGTTACTGAAGCATTGAAGCATGACGACTGGTGCCGTCGATTGAACCCCATCCCAGATCCACCACAAACGGTTGAACTATCTGATGAGGAGTTGGTAGGCGACGATGAAGTCGGTGATGATGGCGGCGATGGTGATCAACCAGAGTAGGGTTTGAAGGCTTTCTGCCTTGTTTTAGTTTTTTGAATGTATAGGGTTGCGCGGTCGCGCTTTACTTAGATCGAATGGGTGTTAGGTTTATGTAACTGTTGCGCATTGTGCTTTCTCGAATATGATGTTTACGTTTACTTTTATTCTCTCGTTACAATTATTGCACTGTTGTTTGAAACTTTGGTTAAGTTAGCGCGAATAAACGTAGGTGTATTTCAAGGGCTGACGATTCACCGAAGTGTTTTCGTGCTAATCAAAAGTTTAACATGCATTTGTAACTCGTGAAGTACATGGAAGTAGGAAAACATATTGTATGATTTCATTAACTTGGAAACAGGCGCTTAGGCCAACCATACATTGTGAGTAAATAACATACATGGCGTTTAGCCGATCATAGGAAAACAAATAGATATGTGACCCTCATCAGAGGAGTGGCTCTTCAGCCTAAAGTGATTACATATAGCACTTGCGCAATTGTTGCGCGTTCCATGTTCGTGGAATGATATGGCCATCCAACGTTCGTAACTTGTATGCCCCTTTCCCTAGCACCTCGTGGACCAAGTATGGGCCTTCCCATTTGGGTGCTAGCTTTCCAGGGCGTTCGGCGTTTGAAGCTTCGTTGTCACGGAAGACGTATTCTCCTGGATTGAAGGTACAAATACGGACTCGCGCATTGTAGTACCTTTCTAGTTGTGTTTTGTATTTCGCCTCTTTAATGCGCGCGATCTCACATCTTTCTTCCAAGAGATCCAGGTCGAGACGGCGCTCTGCTTCGTTGTCGATCGTATTGACCGCTGTCAATCGTGGTGAGGGGAGACCAACTTCTGCTGGGATAACTGCTTCTGAGCCGTATACTAGGCTTAAAGGAGTTTCGCCGGTGCTTGTCTTCGGCATGGTTCGATGAGCCCATAGGATGCTTGGGAGCTCATCTACCCAACCTTTGCGCTTTGTGCCCAGTCGGGCTTTTATCCCCTCCACGATGCTTTTGTTCACGCTTTCCATTTGACCGTTGCCCTGGGGGTGCGCAACGGATGAGAAGGTATGTTCTATCTTCATTTCCTTCATCCATTTTTAAGGTCTTCCGAGGCAAAATTGGTACCATTATCTGTGACGATCTTGAGTGGAAGACCAAATCTGCAGATGATGTGCTCCCAGATAAACTTGCGCACCATCATGGCAGTGATTGATGCGAGGGCTTTGGCTTCCACCCACTTGGTGAAATAATCGACAGCCACGATGATAAACTTTACGGCTCTCGGGGCATCTGGGAAAGGTCCCACCATATCAATCCCCCACTGTTGGAAGGGCCAAGCAGTGGATACTGGGATAAGATCATTTTTGGGGCGCAGGGTCTTTGGAGAGTGCCGCTGACAGGAATCGCATTTGCGCAGCTCCTTCAGGGCGTCGACATGCATCCCTGGCCAATAGTATCCCGCGCTCATGATTTTCGCAACAACCATGCGTGGCCCCGCATGTATTCCACAGATCCCTTCATGGATCTCTCGAATTAGGTAATTTGCATCTTCGGGATCCACGTAGCGTAACAAGGGACCTAAGGGATCTCCGATACAGGATACCATCATTCATTTCATAGTGCAAGGCTTTGTGTTGGATTTTCCTTGCCTCTGCTTTGCTCTCTGGGAGTATCCCTTCCTGCAAATAGCGAATTGCCGAATTATAGGGGTCATCCAGGATGGTTGCCCCATTTCGATCACGTTCACCTGGCGCAGCAGAACTGATGGATTTTTGAGCACTTCGATCCTTACCTCCTTTGCAAGATGATGAAAGGAAGTTGACGCGAGCTTGCTTAAGGCGTCTGTCTGTTTGTTTTCAGAGCGATTGATGTGTACGACCCTGTATGTCGTGAATTTCTGCAACAGCTCTTTTGCTTGGTCCAGATATAAGGCCATAACGTCGCCTTTCGCGTCATAAAATCCGTTGACTTGGCTGGCGATCAGGAGTGAATCGACGTGCGCTTGTAAATTCTGAGCTCCCATTTTAATGGCGAGGCGCAAGCCTGCCAGAAATGTCTCGTACTCCGCTTCATTGTTGGTGTTTTTAAAATCCAACATGATGGCGTATGTAAATTCGTGCTTTTCAGGGCTGACTAGGCGCAACCCGGCTCCTGAGCCATCCTCGTTTGAGACACCATCTGTGTATAGGAACCACAACCCATCTGATGTATCTTTTTTGGGAGCTTCGACGACTTCACAATCTTTGACTTTTTCTGCTGGGACTTCTGTGATGAAGTCTGCAAGGACTTGACCCTTGATGGCTGGGCGCGGCCTATACAAAATGTTGTGGCCCCCCAGCTCGATCGCCCACTTCGCTAATCGCCCGGATGTCTCCGGTTTTTGCAATATCGTCCCAATGTGGAAGTTGGTCAGTACGGTGATGACATGGCCTGTAAAGTATCGGTGTAGCCTTCTTGAGGCATGTAGTAGCGCGAGTACCAGTTTTTCCATTGTGGAATATCTTGTTTCAGGATCTGTGAGCATCCTACAGATTGGAGTCTGAACTCCGTTTCTCTCTACAAGCAACACTGAACCTACTGCCTTGTCTGATGATGACAAGTACAAGATCAGCGGCTCTTTTTCAAATGGTGCGGTTAACGTTGGGAGTTCAATCAAACACTCCTTCATTTGCTGAAAAGCGCTTTCTGCTTCAGCTGTCCACTTGAATTCTTGCTTCTTTACACAGTTGCGCAACGTACTTATGAAAGGGTACGATTTTGCGGCGTGATTTGACAGGAAGCGGTTAAGCGCGGCGAGGCGGCCGGCTAACCTTTGCATTTCTTTGATTGTTTTCGGGGATGGCATGCGCTCTATTGCTTGGACCTTCTCTGGGTTCACCTTAAATCCACCATTGGTGACTATGAAACCCAAGAATTTTCCTTCTTCCATGCCAAAGGAACATTTGGCTGGATTCAATTTCATATTCACGCTTCTCAGTGAGTTGAAGGTTTTCTCAATGTCCTTCAGCATTTGGTCCTCTTCAGGACTTTTTACAACCAGATCATCGATGTAAACTTCGATGTGTTTCCCGATATCCCCCGCAAAAGTCTTGTCCATCAGGCGTTGGTACGTTGCGCCAGCATGTTTCAGACCGAAAGGCATCTTTGTATAACAAAAGATCCCGAGATCAGTTCTGAAAGCTGTCTTGTCTTCGAGCTTCATCTGTACTTGATGGTACCCCTTGTAACAATCCAAGAAGCATTTCCATCTATATGGCGTGAGGGAGTCTATTTTTTTGTCGATCTCAGGCAAAGAATAGCAATCTTTGGGGCATGCCTTGTTGAGATCAGTATAACCCACGCACATTCGCCATCCTCCGTTCGACTTTTCCACCATTACTGGGTTCGCGACCCAACTTTGATAACGCACTTCTCGCAAGATTCCAGCTTTGAGCAGCTCGCATACTTGTTCATTCATTGCTTTTGTTTTGTCTGCCCCTAAGCTGCGCCTTCTTTGGACCTTTGGTTCAACATAGGGGTAGGTTTTTAAGCAATGTTCGGTTATGTTGTGTGGGACACCGGTCATGTCTGCCGGGGTCCAGGCGAAGATATCCATATTTCTGAACAATAGTTGTTTCAAATGCGTTCTGATATCTGACGAAATGGCATGGCCAATTGTCACCGTTTGTTCTGGGTATTTACGGTTTAACACCTATTTCTCTGGCTCGGTTGCCAAGACTTTTGCGGCTTTTGTTGGGCGCAACTCTTCTGTTGACATCACTTCTTTCTTGGCATAGTCGATTGCGACTCCCGTCTTGGTTGGGAACCCTATCGCTGAGTGGGGAGTGGAAGTCACCATGTTCAGCTCGCCTTGGGTTTCTCTGTCACACCCCCAAAATCCACACGCGGAGTATCACCGCTTGGAGGCGTGACATGACCAGGATCCAGCCACCAATCATATTGAACAATATAAATTAAGTAAATAAAAGTCCAATCCAATCAATACAATTGGTGTCAAAACAATTCAACCAAGTTAAAGTTATCAGCGGAAGCATAAAGTTTAAAATTCAAAACATAAGTTAAAGGTTCATAAGTTTAACATGGAACTCAACAGTCCATGTCCCACAACGCCCACGCCTCCTCGTGCAAGCTCCATGAGTACCTAGGGTCCTGCAAGGCATGCAGCAGAGAGTCAACAACTAGTTGAGCGAGTTCACGGTAAACAGTTCAGTAATAGTAATAGGAAAGTAAGCCTTTGGTTCGTTCGTTAAGTCATTTATCGTATTAGTTCATATCGCGGCCCTCCAGGCATGTATGCGAAGATTAGGGGAAAGTTTCCCGAGTATTCTAGACTATGTATATTTGTATCGCGGCCACCCTGGCATGTATGCGAAGTTTAGAGTATAGTTCGCGGCCTTCCTAGGCATGTGTGCGAAGATTAGTCATAATATCCCGGCCAACCCTGGCGTGTGTGCGAAGATCAGTTCAATTTGGTACCATTAGTCTAGTTGTATCTTATCAATAACCCTTCCTCACCCGAGGACCATATAACTAAGTTCCATGTGCTAGGTAAACACAAATAAATAATCCAACCCATTCCCACCCTGGGAACCCATGCCTTGGCTGTGTGAACTCACCTTGGTTTGCTCTGCAGATACACGAAAAGGTTCTTGAACTAAGGGTGGTCAACCATGTCCTAACATGGTTACCATTTATTAAGACAGTATACAATAATCACGTATATTCGTACACGTATCTAACAAGAAATGTTCAAGTACAACGATGGCATGTTATACTTAACGTGTATATACATTCACTAACATCCTCACAGATTAATCATAGATCCGTATAAAGTATATGTGTGTAGTTTTTATAAGTAAAACGTGGGCTTTTACTAGTGTGTGGCCCACTAAGCTCAAGGCCCAAGTTAAAGCGTGCGGCCCACTACCAAGTGTGCAGCTCACATGAGAGTGTGCGGCCACTTGGTAGTGTGCGGTCATGTTTTTGAGTTATAGGAGGTGTGCGGTTTCATTAAAAGTTTTCATTTGCACTATTAGCAGATAAATATTTATTTGTTATGTACACATCATACTCGAAGTACAAAGCATCAATCCTAATATGTATGAACATGACTACACCGCATCATGGATAGGCATAAACCCTAAGTTATTAATTCAATATTTTCAAGGAATCATGAATATCTTTTTAAGCATATGGATACTAGTTACTTAGATATTATAAACATGTTAAGCAAATTATTCCCCACATAATCAGTTGAGATAAAAGAACCATATCCTTATCATAAACATCAGTTATTACACGAAACATATACTACACAGTACCCATTTATCCTTTAACATGACCGATGCAAATAACAACCAAATTAGTTTATGCTCACATTTAGTTAAAACCCTATCAGACTATCAGTTTTATTTTCTCTACAAATGCCATAACATGTCCAAAGCTTGATCCATAACCAATTTCTTAGCATCCAATTCAGTTAATAACAAATCATTCGATCAATAATCGCTATTATCACCACCATAATCACATCAAAACTCAGCCATTAACTAACAAATTAAGCAATTTATAGAAAAGAAGATATCATCATCCTAAGCACATCAATCTCACCAAAAGTGTAAGTCATGTGAATTGCATTAATGATGTCGACCCAGTTAATAATTGCCATTGAAATTCGATCATTTGAGGTCCACTAAACAAATTACACCTTCACTTTTTATTTGGTAAAAGTTAAACAATCTGATAGTACACGTGATGTTGTCTGAATATTCATAGGCACTTCTTGAAAGCATAAGGCAAGCAATATTCAATTATATTCCCATATAATAATATTGATCCATCAGTTCCAATTATTACTTATATATACACATTAACATAGCACTTTACATAACATTTATCAACATGCCACAATATCACAACAATCTCATCGATTCCTTACTAGGATTTTAAATGACCTTCTAAATAACCAGATTTTAATCACATGACTCTTTTATATTCATGAATGTTATTATATCCAAACAAAGTGTACGAACAACAACACCAATAATCAACACCATATACACATAAAGAAGGAACCGAGATGTTATTTACTAACCAAACGATGAATAGAACCAAGCACACGAGATGATCCTTAGGAGGGAAGGTTTCGCCGAAGTGAGGGGGGGTTCCTCTTCTGCCGTACGCAATCTTGAAGGAAGGTAGGGTTTGCAATGGGTTCTGAAGCCTTATGCATGATGCACGTAATTAAAGGGGAGGGGAGGTAGGCTCGGTTTGGGCCTGGGACAACATAAGAGCCACGTACAACTTTTAGATCACTTGGTGGCCGGCCCAAGTTCCTATTATGATATAATGTGTGCGAATTCATGTTTTACGGTGGGCTTGGTTCGGTATGGGTTTGCGAGACCGAGCGAATAAATAATACAAGTCTAAGTAATCCCATAAGCAAAGTCCATAATTAGTGGGCTCATTATACACAAATAATGGTAGCCGGCCCAGCTATGATTGGGTGAATACGGGTGTCTGGTTGTAACCGGCCCAAGTATGTGTGTGTGTTAGCCCAAAATACTAGCATGATAGAATAACCAAGTTAATACCACACCAAAAGTTCAACGCAGCGCATTGAAGAGAAATAAATAACGAAAAGTTAGAATCACAAGACTAACGAAATCACAAGACTACTGTTACTAACCTTCGAAAGTTCGGGTTGTCACATTCTCTCCCAATCAACACATCATGCCTCGATTTGACGGGCATCACGCTCGAGTCTCGCTTTGTCCTCTTCATCAAACTGGTTAAAACATTGTTCATAGATGATGTCAGCTGTACTTCCTGGATCAATGAATACATACTCCGTTTCATAGTGGCCGATAATGCCGGTAATGACGACGGGTCGCGTGGCGCGAGGACCGCCGCGTACTAACGGGAAAATGACCTGTTGCTCTTGCCATGAAGGCTCATAGGGGCGCTTGCCTTTCTCTTTTGCACTATATCTTGGTCCGTTGACCATATGGGTTTCTAGGCGCCGAACTTTCTTGTGGTTTCCTTCATCGTTCCGTTGGAGTTGTCGAGTCTCTTTTCGCACGTTTTTCACCAAGTGACTCAGCTTTCCGCTTTTTAGTGCTTTCTCAACTGTTGAACTTCCCAACTTTCGGAGGTAACTTCTCTCTTGAAAGCGGCGTGAGCGCAATTTTTGGGATGAACTTTGAATGTTCCGCGGCTTCCGCTGGCCGGTAGGCCAGGCAGAAATCTCTTTCCGCTTCTTCCGTGTACCCGACATGCTGTCGCGGTTTGAAGCAATCGTGGTTCTTCTGCAAGCGACTGAAGACTGACGAGCCCTCGTCATCTTCCCAAGTTGGATCATTCGGGTCTATCTCCTCCCACTCGTTGTTCATGTTGCGCGGCGTAAGCCGGCTATGAACAGGACCTCTTTGAAGGTTTGACGGATAGTCGTAATAACTTTCCGTTTCTCCCCTTGTGTCGCGCGTGTCATGTACGCTTAGTCGCCTGGTAGGGGGAGGCTTATTGATTCTGCCTTGGAGATTTGACGGTGGGGGTATCTGGCGTGCCCCCTGACTTTGTGCTCGAGGAGTGACCAAGGACGGTTCTGCCGTTAGGACTGCCTCTTGCGCGATCAAAGATTGATACACTGCGTTAATTGTGGCAATATTCTTGGCGTACCATGAGGCTGGAGTCTCGCCCTCTGGTAGCCCTAGTAGCGCCGAAACGTTCTGAGGCTGTGCTGGGTTTGAAGGCCCCTCGCCGTTGTTTCCTGGGGTGACCGTCTGAGTGATGCGGGTGATGCTCCCGCGCGGGCCCCCAGTATTGGTTACTTCGATTTCACCAATTTCTTCGATGTGTTGGGCTGGGATGTTTTGGTTTCCTTCGCCCAACGCCACATTAGAGTTTGCTCCGAAGCCAAACTCGGGAATGATTCCTTGACCAGCCATGATCGAAGGAAGAAAGATGTCGAAAACTCAGAAAAAAGAAGATGAAAGTGGTTGTAGAAAAACCGGTGGGCGCCAATGAAAATAATTAAAATATAATACCGTTTATGTCCAAAAATAGTTTTAAGATAAATAAAATAAGATTAAGGGTCTGTTTGACAACTTCTAAATGGCTAAGTGTTAAACCATATCTGAACATTAAGTGCTGAACCAGTAAGAGCTTTGAATCATTAAGAACCAGTATAATGCTTAACTGATCAGAGGTAAATATTTGACCAATTCAGATTAGAGGTCTTAACATTTAAAGACTTAGTATAATGCTCGCGAAACAAATAGTCTGAACAATTAAATGTTGAACTAGTAACAAGTCTGAACCATTCAGAGTCACATTAAAAACTAAACAAAGAGCCCCTAAAAGTTATAACTACACTCATTTCTATAATCGGAAAAATTACCCATTACCCATTACTATAATTTTCAACATGCTTAGGCAGAAAGGTGTTGTAACTTATACTTTGGGGGGGTTTCAAAGGAACTTTGAATTTTTTTTACTTTTAACCAAAAACTATTTGATTCTCTACTTTTAATCCAAAACTATTTGATTTTATTAATTTTTAACCCCAAAACTTTTCATCTTCACTTTTAACCCAAAACTATTTAATTTGTACACTTTTAACCCCCAAAACTTTTCATCTTTTGCAATTTAATCTCACAACTTTTTTACTTTCAACTTTGGTCCTTTATACTTTTCATTTTTTGCAAAATTTTCGTTTTACATTCCGTTCTATATTTGCGAGTTAATACGACGCAACGTGCATGTGTGGTTAAACATTTTTATGTTGTCTATTTTTCCCTTTGACAAGCTCATCGTAACGCGCAGGTCCTAAATCGACTTAGTTATTCTTTTATATGTTTTAGTTTCGCTTTAATTTCTTCATATTAACACGTTACTTCAGTGTTGATAGTCTCTGACAATAGTGTGACATTGGTGTTGCCAGGCGGCAATGCATGGTGCTTATAATAATACTAGTTAGTAATAAAAATAATAATATATAACCTCAACATTCCCCTCACATCAACATCCCTAAAATAATATAATGTGACCGATATCGAAGTTTTCTCATATATGCGGGCTCTACAAACCCGGACCAGATGGTGATCTTTGTATGTGCACATCTAATCTATACTATACTACACGTTCTACACACATTAAATAGCACACACTGACCAACAATGCCTATCATCGTTTCAATTTCAACAACAATGGCTTCTATGTGGACTTCACTCGGTAATCATTTCATTCTTCATACTTCATATCAATTGTTCATCTTCTAGAATTAACTTGTTGCTATGTTACAATTGCCGCTATGTGTTACCGTAATCTCGTATCCAATTTAGGTTTTCATATGCACAATTTGACAATTTGACTCCACATGTACTAATTGCTTTCAGGAAAATGCATTTGTGAGGATTCGTGTGATTTGATTTCGCCTCACGGTCAGAGAATTATCTTAGATTTGTTGAATTTACTGTTTGTGGTTGTGTTTTATTCAGTTTTGTTAGTAGTTTACCTAAATAAGTATAGAGTAAGTGAGAATCGGTTTAGGAGAAGCGACTGGATATCGTTATCGGTTGCGGTATGCTGTTTTGTAACCGCTGGTGCGTATGTTGGAGATTGTTTATGGGAGGTGGTAGGTAGAAGTAGGAACTTTAGTTGTTTCGATTGGGGGAGGGGCGTTGGGAGAGGAGTTATATGGATGACTTTGACTGTTTCGTTGGTCGTAGAAAGGTCAAAGTTTGTTAAAGTATTAGTTTCTGTTTGGTGGATGTTACTGTTTGTGAGTATGTCGATTATAGAAATCGAGAATTTAGTAGAGAAACATAGAATTATGCTCTTGGAGTTCGTCGAATGGGTTGTCGGTTTCTTACTTTTCGTTTGTGCTTTGAGAAATGGCAAAGAATTTGTCACTCAACGGGCACGGGAGCACTTATTAGATCCTCTATTGGAGAATGGAACTAAGGAAGAGGATAGAAAGTTTAGAAACGAAGTAGACGAGCCTTCTTTTCTCAGCAAATTGGTGTTTTCGTGGGTAAACCCGTTAATTTCGTTAGGTTATAGAAAGCCGCTAGTTCTTGAAGACATTCCGCCTTTAGCACCTAAAGACCAAGCTCTCGTTGCATATGAGCAATTTAAAACAGCGTGGGACTCACTTCAACGGGAGAAAACGTCAAACCATGTTAACCTAGTTGGCAGGGCGTTAAAAAGAGTTTATTACAAAGAAATGGTACTCATAGGAATTTACGCCTTGATCAGGACTATCGCAGTCATATTTGGTCCTTTGTTGCTCTACGCGTTTGTCAACTATTCGAATCGTGAGGTAGAAAATTTACGGTATGGAGTACTATTGGTGGGGTGTTTGATTGTAGTCAAGGTGCTTGAATCATTGTCTCAGAGACATTTTTTCTTTGATGCAAAAAGATTAGGCATGAGGATGCGATCGGCTTTAATGGTGGCGGTATATGATAAACAACTCAAACTTTCTAGTTTCGGGAGGAAACGGCATTCGACAGGAGAGGTTGTAAATTACATAGCGGTTGATGCATACAGAATGGGTGAATTCCCGTTGTGGGTTCATGTGGGTTGGACTTCTTTCGTTCAGTTATTTCTAGCCATTGGTGTTCTTTTCTCGGTTGTAGGAGTCGGTGTTCTCCCCGGGTTAGTCCCGCTTTTCTTGTGCGGGATTTTAAACGTACCGTTTGCAATTTCACTTCAGAAATGTCAGTTACAGTTTATGATCGCACAAGATAAGAGGCTTAGGTCCACGTCTGAGATCCTAAACAATATGAAGATCATCAAGTTACAATCATGGGAAGAGAGATTCAAGAATTTAATCAATTCTTGTAGAGAAAATGAATTCAAATGGTTAAGTGAGTCTCAGTATCAAAAGGCTTACGGGTCGGTTTTGTATTGGATGTCACCAACCATCGTTTCTTCAGCTGTACTCTTTGGGTGTGCGTATTTCAATAGCGATTCTTTAAATGCCGCCACAATTTTCACGATTTTGGCTACTTTAAGAACGATGTCTGAGCCGGTCAAATACTTTCCTCAGGCTCTCTCAATGTTGATCCAAACTAAAGTGTCGTTTGATAGGATTAATTCATTTCTGGTTGAGAATGAACTAGAAACTGAAGGAGTGATTAAAGATCAAGAGAAAAGAAATTCGAGCGTATGTGTCAGAATACAACATGGCAATTTCAGTTGGGATCCAGAATCTTCTTGTCCAACACTTAGAGATATAAATATAGAGGTTGCTAGAGGACAGAAAGTCGTCATTTGTGGGCCCGTTGGTGCTGGAAAATCGTCACTATTGTACGCTATACTCCGAGAAATAACCAGAAATTCAGGAACTGTGAGTCCACAATATACTTTTTTTTTAATTTTCATATGTGAATTTGTAAAGCTTATTACTGTTGCTTGAATCCAGGTGGATGTTTTCGGATCAATTGCTTACGTTAGTCAAGCTTCCTGGATTCAAAGTGGGACAATACGCGATAACGTACTCTATGGGAAATCAATGGACAAAATCAGATATAAAAACGCCATTGAATCTTGTGCGTTGGATAAGGATGTCAACGATTTTGACCATGGTGATCTAACGGAAATAGGTCAAAGGGGACTTAATATGAGCGGTGGTCAAAAGCAGAGGATTCAGCTCGCCAGAGCGGTCTACGATGATGCTGACATATATCTTCTTGATGACCCCTTTAGTGCTGTAGATGCGCATACAGCAGCAACTCTTTTTAATGTTAGATTCTCTTACTTCAGTTATTTTGCTTCTGGTTACTTTATTGCGCATTACATGTGAATTATTTAACTTCCAGGATTGTGTTATGACCTGTTTAAGGGAGAAAACAGTCATTCTTGTTACTCATCAAGTGGAGTTTCTCTCAGCGGTTGACCACATTCTGGTAATAAGACGGTAATTAAATTTAGAGTAAAATTCCATTTTCGTCCCTGAGGTTTGGTCAGTTTTGCGACTTTCGTTCAAAGGTTTGTTTTTCCACATCTGGATCCAAAAGGTTTAAATTTTTGCCATTTTCATCCGGCTTGTTAACTCCATCCATTTTTCTCCGTTAAGTCAGGTGTATTATCGTCTTTTTTGTTAACTCAAAGGGCAATTCGGCCCTTTTCACTTTATGTACAAGCATTTAACATAATGTACAGGTATTCAAATAGATGGAAATACCCCTTTAAGTTAACAAAAAAGACGGAAATATCTCTGACTTAACGGAGAAAATGGACAGAGTTAACGAGCCGGATGAAAATGACAAAGATTTCAAACCTTTTGGATCCAGATGCGGAAAAACAAACCTTTGGACGAAAGTCGCAAAACTGGCCAAATCTCAGGGACGAAAATGGCATTTTACTCTTAAACTTATTACTCACGGGGTTCTAAGCTGTTGCGTAATTTCTTTTTAACTGAATAAAGGTTATGGAAGATGGTCGAATTACTCAATCGGGAATGTACAAGGATCTCATAATGGCAGGCACAGCTTTTGAGCAGCTTGTGAACGCTCACAAAAATGTTATAACTGAATTGGAGTCTTCATCTCATGAAAACAAAAGTGGTCACATAAAAGATACAAATAGTTTAAAGCATAGAAATGAAATTAACGAGGAGATATCAAAGAAATCTGTTCAGTTAACCGAGCAAGAAGAGAAACCGATCGGTGATGTCGGGTGGAAGCCTTTTTTGGATTATATCGTTATCTCAGAGGGTCGTGTTTTCTTTTTGTCAAGTCTGCTAACCCAACTCGGTTTTTCCGCTCTTCAGGCTGCAGCCAGTTATTGGCTAGCATTTGCAGTTAAAGTTCCGAAATTCACCAGTGTCATTTTAATCGGTGTTTATGCATTGATTTCGGTCACGAGTTCTTTTTTTGTTCTTTTACGATCTTTGTCGACTACCCTTTTGGGATTAAAAGCCTCTAAAGCCTTCTTTTCAAATTTCACCGATTCGATTTTCAGTGCACCCATGTTGTTTTTTGACTCTACGCCAATTGGACGAATTCTAACACGAGTAAGTTCTACTTTAACACTATCACACCCTGAAATAACAAGATGATCCTGAAATTACTAAATTATCCTTGCAGGCTTCGACAGATTTGAATGTATTGGATTTTGACATACCCTTCTCATTTGCTTTTGTGGTGACTTCTGGTATCGAGTTGCTCACGATAATCACTGTTATGGCATCAGTAACATGGCAAGTCCTCATTGTAGGAATTTTTGCTCTAGTAGCTACTAAATATTTCCAGGTGAATTTAGCACTTCTTTCTTTTTAATACTTTTGTTCTACACAAAAGGAAAACGACAACTATTATATTTAATATTTAATTATTTACACCTCTTACTGCATGCAGGGGTTATATCAACCATCTGCAAGGGAACTTATCAGAATCAACGGAACAACAAAAGCACCTGTGGTAAATTACGCATCCGAAACATCACTTGGTGTAGCTACAATACGCGCGTTTAAGAAAGAGGATCATTTTTTTGAAAATTACTTAAAGTTAGTCGACATTGATGCGCGTGCGTTCATTTTCACAAACGCAACACTGGAGTGGTTGGTTTTGCGAGCAGAAGCACTTCAAAGCCTGACACTATTTACCGCTGCTATTTTTCTAGTTTTACTTCCAAAGGCTTATATACCTCCAGGTATGCATGTTTCTGTTTCTTATCTAAATTTTGTCATAAGTTTTAAATGTTAATTATTAATTAACTTATCAAAATGATCTGATACTTGTGTAGGGTTAGTTGGGCTTTCACTTTCGTATGCACTGGCACTGACAAATGCGCATGTGTTCTTGACAAGATGGTATTGTAGTCTCTCGAATTACATTATATCAGTAGAACGGATCAAACAATATATGCACATTCCACCCGAGCCTGCAGCAGTTGTGGAGGGAAATAGACCGCCATCTTCTTGGCCGTTAAAGGGTAGAATTGAGCTCCATGAAGTTAAGGTCGGGAAATATTTCCTCTCACTTACATAAAAGTAACAAGATGTTTGGTAGATCGGCTCAAAAAATAGAAACGCACTTTACATCTCTTCCCAATTTTAGCAACGAACTCTTAAGTTATGTGCAAACAAGTTATAGTTTAGTACCGATTTTAGTAATCAACCTCATTTTAACTAATTTTACTTGTAAATTGCTAATATGGCACTATTGATGCCACGTCAGCCGCCACCTCAGATGTCACATATAAAAGTTATTTATGTGAAAAAAAAATATATATCTTTTTACTAGTTTGATAAATGACATTTTCTTTAAATTTTATTTATTATAATAATTATTAAATTTTCTATTAGACGTCACATGGCATATAACTACACCCTACCAAGATGACAAATATATGCCGCATTAGCAATTTTTTAGAAATCAGCGAAAAAATAACCTACTGTTTGGTTGAACACGCCATTTTTTTCTACAATCAGTAATAAACTGTAACATTCTTGCTGAAATTGATATTAAGGTGTAACTTGATAATAAAATTTGTTCCTGAGATAAATGTTAAACCAAAGTTACTCTCCTTTTATGCAATTATCCCCTCTTTTTTTTTAACCCCTAATTTTTGTTATAATATAATCTTGGCTGCATGTTTCAGATTAGGTACCGTCCCAATGCTCCACTAGTTCTCAAAGGAATTACTTGCACATTCAAAGAAGGGACCCGCATCGGCATTGTTGGACGGACAGGGAGCGGAAAAACAACATTAATAACTGCACTTTTCCGTCTGGTAGAACCCGATAGTGGAACAATTCATATAGACGGTTTGGACATTTGCTCTATAGGACTAAAAGACCTCAGAATGAAACTAAGTATCATCCCTCAAGAACCAACGCTTTTCAAGGGTAGTATAAGAACAAACTTGGACCCATTAGAACTTCACTCTGATGATGAAATATGGAAGGTAAGAGAAACAATATTAAAAAAAGTAACTGTTACTTTTATTTTTTATATCGGAAGTTATCGCTTTGTAAAATCGGTTCTTAAAGCGATCATGAGTTCTAACTTCTAAGTAGAGGTGGCAAATGGGTAGGTCGTATCTGGTTAGGTAACAGGTCAAAACGGAATTTGTTGACCTCAAAACACTTTTCGACCATTTATATGCATGAAATGCTACTAACATGTGACCTTAGGGGACAAGTTACACAAATACATATAGTGTGTCAAATGTGATTACAAATTTTATATTATTTTAGTAATAATCATCATTTTTGAATTAACAAGTTTTTATTTTTATGAGCTAAAAACACACTTAAGATTATCGTTATCCATTTGACCTATTTTAATTTACATGTTTGACCCATTATCGTTATCCATTTGACCTATTTTAATTTACCTGCCATATAAATCCTTATTAAGTTGACTGATTCTTGCAGACATTGGAGAAATGCCAGCTTAGGAATACCGTTAGCAGTCTCCCAAACGGTTTAGGTTCTTCAGGTGAGTCCATTGTTGCAGAACTACAGCTAAATTTTGCAGTTTGCCGTATACTGCTTCAAACATCAAAGTTGAAAATTTAAGATGTTTATGTTCTGTGTTTTACAATTAGTGAGTGATGAAGGGGAAAATTGGAGTATGGGTCAACGCCAGCTGTTCTGTCTTGGAAGAGTGTTGCTGAGGAGAAACAGGATTCTAGTTCTTGATGAAGCAACTGCATCCATTGATTCCGACACTGATGCCATTGTACAGAGGATTATACGGCAAGAATTTTCAAGCTGCACAGTCGTTACCGTGGCCCACAGAATTCCAACTGTAATAGACAGTGACATGGTCATGGTTCTATCTTCTGGTATGTTCTTCTGACTCATATAATATTAGACTTATGATGCTGAAATCATATTTTAACAAGGTTGTTCACAAATATATTGTTAAGGTAAAATGAGCTGGTTGGGTCGGTCGGGTCTCGTATTGGGTTGCGTCGGATTCGGATTGAAACGAATCTTTGGGTTTGGTAACGGGTCAAGGCTTAATGCGAGACAAAATGGGTTGGATCAACCACTGCCATTTTTATCAGTTTTTTGGATTTTTATAAATAATCAAATGTTTTAGCATGAGTAGAAAGACTATACCATTAAAATAATATTTAACTAGTCAATAGCCCCCCGCGTTGCGGGATGTGGTGTAAAATCACTGTAGAGAGGCGGCGTAAAACAACGATAAGTAGCAATTGAACGACGATCAACATAATATAAACACTAAGTGACTCACGTAATGTGACACATAGACGAAGTAGAATTTATACGACACATATTAGAAAACCAAGGGGGTAAAAAAACTTGACGGATCAAATGTGACCACTAAACACCGTACTAAGGTAGCGTTCGTTTCATGGAATGGAATGGAATTAGGAATTAGGAAGTTTTTCTTTGTAAAATTGATCTTGGTTGGGGGAGGGAGGAATTTGAAATCCCATGAATTTCTTTAATCAATGAAATTTGTGACTATTTCAACATTCCATTCCATTCCTTCATTAGAGTGAAGGATTTCTAAGGAATGTTGAAATAGTCACAAATTTCATTGATTAAAGAAATTCATGGGATTTCAAATTCCTCTCTCCCCCAACCAAAATCAATTTTACAAAGAAAAACTTCCTAATTCCATTCCATTCCATGAAACGAACGCTACCTAAGTAGCCACTGGACGACGATCATATCCGAGAAAAAACTTAAAGAAAAACTAATAAAAAAAACTTAACTCATTTTAACTTTAGTGGAAAAGTTGCAAAAATTTAAAGTTTAATAATGAAAAACTCTAAAGTTCACAAAAAAAAGAAAAAATTAGGCTGTACGGGGCACCCTTCGGGGACCCCTTCGGGGACACCATATCCCGATCGGCAAGGCTCCGCCAACCCTTCGGGGACCAAGAGAGAAGGATGGAAGCCGGTGGCGGCTCACCGAAGAGAGAGGGAGGAGAGAGAGAGGGAGTGACCAATCACATCTTTTCTTTTTTTTCTTTTTTTTTTTTTTAAACCCAATTCACCTAAGAGGGGAGTGGCGCCATCAAATTGGGGTGTTAGGGGAGTTTAAGAGGGGAGTTGACGTGGCACACGGGGATTGGTTTGGCGTAAGAGAGGGGACTCACCTATTAGGTGAGCACCCCCTTCACCCTTAAGAAACCTATAAAAGACAAAATAGACACTATTCCTCATACATGTTATGAATTAATACATATATATGAATTTATGAAAATAAATTAATTTAAGAGGTTGAAAAATAAAAACATTACTTTGGGTGATTTTCAACTCATTTGACCCGCGTGACTTTGGCCATTTCACTTGTAGGCAAGTTATTTTGACCCGTTATCAGCCTTGAATCAACCCGTTTTCAGTAAATGGGTTATGGGTTAAAATCGCCTTTCTGCTTGTGTTGCATTGACTTCATATCTCTTATGAAAAAGACAGAATTACCCTAAGTTTTGAAGCAAACCCGATTTAGGAGGTTTTATGCATTTTGAGTATGCTTTTAACTACTTTTGACTTGCTGGACCGTTTCAAGTTTCAACCCCTTTCCACTGCCAATTTTAAAAATTTTACCCATACATAAATGGGTCAAAATCGCGACATCTACCCATGAGGAAAGACTTAAAAACGACGCGTATATATACTCCGACAACGTAAGCGGTATTTTAGTAAAACTGTAATACAATTTGATTCTTGGCGAAAACGTAATTTAGAAATTATATGCAGCTTCATATAAAAATGTTGGGTGTCATGTGTATATGTAGGTGAGATGATGGAATATGATGAACCCTCAAAGCTAATGGAATCGGATTCCTATTTCTCAAAGCTTGTTAACGAGTACTGGTCCAGTTGCAGGAGTAGCTCTGCTCCAAAATGAAAACATTTTTTACTCTTACCGGTAACTTCTTCTCCAAGTTACAACAAGTCTATGACAAATGTCACTATTATACTTTTGATTTGGTATATAATCTGTTTTCAGTGACATTTGTCATGGTAATAGTAATAGTATTTAATATTTTTTTTTGTAAGCATCATATTAGTAATTTAACATGTAATTAGTTCGTAAAAAACTTCACTCGTCATCAACTTGTACATTCTTATTTTATATGTGTTTAATATTAAACCAATGTCCAAAAACGTTCCATATGCGTAAAAAAATCTAACGAAGTTAGGTTTAAGACGAAAATGGTTCAAAATTGAAACCAGGGTGACTCAATGGGTGAAAGGTTTGGCGATCGGACTGAAGTAGTTAAAATAACCAAACCGAAACACTTTACTTTTATGCATGCATGTTTACCCGATCATATGCCCTAAACACTTTACTTTTATTAAATAAATATATATATATAATAGATATATCCTTTTTTATTATTAAGGCAATCGGATCATCACTTCAAAGACATACACTTTTTGTTGTAATCTTTTTGTGTAGTCCTTTTATAACATATAATCTGTAATCTTTTGCTAACAATCATCAAAAATTGGCATACGCTATTTTACACATTTGGGTATTTTTATGTATATATACATTGTGGTAGAGGATCCTGTACATTAATCCAGAAGTGTATTATAACACTATATAACACCATATAAAGACCGTATAACACTATGTAGCACCATATAACACCATATAACACTATATAACACTATATAACATTATATAACAAATATAACACTATATTTTTTCTGATAACATGTCTATGATAGATGTATAGTGTTATGTAGTGTTACACAGTGTTATATGGTGTTATATAGTGTTATACGGTGTTTATATGGTGTTATATACAATGTTATAATACACTTCTGAATTAATGTACACTATCCCTACCCTATACATTGTAGTCACTTAGACATTTTATAGTGATAATGCTAAATTTAATTGATTAATAGTTAGTCAATAACTACCCGACAACTTTAGATCAGGTATAGTATATCCAATAGAAACCCGATGGGTTTTGGGTTGGGTTTGGGTAACTACCCGACATCTTTAGATGAGGTATAGTATATCCGATACATACCCGATGGGTTTTGGGTTGGGTTTGGGTGCCACCCCTAAAATGCTACCAAACTAAGCTAATTTGGGCCGCATACTTCTCACAGCCGCCACAAAAATCGTTTCGATAAAAAAGTAGTGGAGTAAGGGCATTTAGGTAAAATCACTTTAACCTACCTACTGGTATATATATTCACACACCAACCTGATTTGGGCCACACACCCACCTTTTGACTTTTCTCAAATATGCCGGTTCAAGACGCCACACGGCCCACACCACAAACCACAATGTCATCATCACCATCTCCACCAACCACCGCCAACGGCGGCATTACCATTACCGGCGGAGAAAACGAAGACGAATGGGTCTGGAACCAAATCAAAGCTGAAGCTCGGCGCGACGCCGAATCCGAGCCGGCTCTCGCTAGCTACCTCTACTCCACAATAATCTCTCACTCATCACTCACCCGTTCTCTCTCTTTCCACTTAGGAAACAAACTCTGTTCGTCGACTCTTTTGTCAACTCTCCTTTACGATCTGTTCATGAACACTTTTTCGTCAGATAAGTCTCTTTTATCGGCTACCGTAGCCGACCTGCGCGCTGCGCGTGCACGCGACCCTGCGTGCATCTCATTCGCGCACTGTTTACTAAACTACAAAGGCTTTTTAGCCATCCAGGCCCACCGTGTAGCGCATAAGCTTTGGGCTTTAAACCGGAAGCCCATAGCACTTGCGCTGCACTCGCGGGTATCGGATGTTTTCTCTGTGGATATCCATCCCGCGGCTAGGGTTGGTAAAGGGATATTGTTGGATCACGCGACGGGTGTGGTGATCGGGGAGACGGCGGTTGTTGGGAATAATGTGTCGATTTTGCATCACGTGACGTTGGGTGGGACCGGGAAGGTGGGGGGAGATAGGCATCCAAAGATTGGGGATGGGGTGTTGATCGGGGCGGGTGCCACGGTTTTGGGGAATGTGAAGATCGGAGAAGGGGCGAAGATTGGGGCGGGGAGTTTGGTGATGATTGATGTGCCGCCGTGGACGACGGCGGTGGGGAACCCGGCGAGGTTGATTGGTGGGAAAGAGAAGAGGAAGGATGAGGATGTGCCTGGGGAAACTATGGATCATACATCGTTTATTTATGTGATTTGAGGAGATGATGTTAACATGGTATGTTTTGTTTAGATGGTTAGTGTGATATAGCAGAAGTGTTGGTTTGTTTGTATGACTATGAATAAGTTTGATTCACTGATTCATGGTGGCTTTTGGTCATTGGAATCATGGTCATGTTTGAGAGATGTTGTTCTTTTGACTTGTATCTCTTGTTGCAAAAGCCTAGTGAAAATAATTTCTTTTTTAAAGAACTTTAGATACTACACCCGCACCCTCGCTTTCTGATCTCACACCGTTTTACATCATTAAACAGGGGTTTGACGACTAGAAAACGACCGTTAATTTCAGGAGCCCATGATTTGATATACATGTTTGCAAACGACGAGGGCCCATAATTTAATATACATATTCGCAAATGGCGGTCCATAATTTAATATACGTATTCACAAACCGTCATTTGACATGTCTGCAAACGGCGGTTTGAATTTCAGGGACCTTCATTTGACATAAATACTTGTGAAAGGCTGCTTGACGCTGCTTGACATACAAACGGTCGTTTAAAATTCGGGGCCCATGATTTGACGTAAACTACTCCACAAAGCCGTTTGATTCAAGCTCAAATGGCCGTTCGACAAGGGTGTGGGATTAGAAAGCAAGGGGCGTGGGTATAGTCGACCTAATGAACTAGACAACTAGTAGCTGTATCGCTGTGAGAATAAACTGGGGCTTTCATGATTTTGATTATAATTCTAATTTGCGTTTAACGTGATTTATATTAAATTTTGTTTTGATTAGTGAGATTTTGTATACCAAGTCAGATTTAACTCGTTTATAGATCTCCAACACCAAAGTACTATTAAAAATCTCCCAACTTGTTCCATACTCCAACTCAACCCAGCTTGGATCCGATTCTCCTAGCTGACAGCACTCCTAACCTGGCCCAGATTCTTGGGTTGGGCTGCTTGATTTGAACTCGGGCTCAGGTTCTGGGTCAACTGGGTCCTGAGTCCTGAATGGTGTCATCCACACCTCTTGGAAAGAACTCGTCCACGAGTCAATGATGCCGTCATCTTCACTTGCATATGAGGCTAAGTCAGTTTAAGGTTGATGAGACATTATAGTGGCCCGAAAGATTTATCTTATATCCGTTATCATTAATCCGCCCAAGGACTTGGCTTTCCAAACAAGATGACCCTCATTAAACACAACCCACTTACAATTGCACATTACCCCAATTTCTGTACTCTTCATTATATTCAATAATCTGTTCGCGCACCTGTTTGTGAACTTCCTGAATATGTGATGCTCCGTCCGCACCCTCCGTACTGAACGGTCCGTCTCCTGTATAGGTGTTAAGTCAAGTGGCGTGCACGTGTTTCGCCCCCAGACCACAAAGAAAGGGCTTTTCTATGTGGAATCGTGGTTGGAATGGTTAAATGCAAACTCGTCTTGAGGTAACATCAAATCCCACTATTTAAGGTTGTTACCCATTACACTACGAAGCAGGTTACCAGTGGCGGACCCAGAAATTATTTATTGGGGGTGCGGATGAGGTGTTCAACCATATTTTCAAGGGGTGCGGTCGGGTTTTTTGCCTAAAATATACACTAAATTTTTTGTTTCAAGGGGTGCAGCCGCACACCCTGGCCAAAGGGTAGGTCCGCCCCTGCAGGTTATACCCAAACTGGGACTAGTGACTTTTGTTTGTCTGTCTGTCTGTCTGTGGTTGGTGTGAGCTACTAAATTGCAATCAAGATCCACCCGAATAGAGCGAAACAAAGAATACAAATAACCTTTCCTAAGTCCTAACTTGTTCCAAACTTCAACTCAACCCAGCTTGGCCTTGGATCCAAATCTTCCAGCTGGTGGTGCTCCTAACCTGGCCCAGATACTTGGGTTGGGCTGCTTGATCAAACTTGGGCTCCGTTCCTGGGTTAATTAGATCCAGCCCGGTATCAAGTAACAATATGGGAACAAATTTGAATATCATCTTTCTTTAAGCAGTGCAATTTCAGTCGAGGAATAAAAATGGTACATTTTGCTCGGTTGATTTTGTTTTCGTGTTAGTTTCAAAGTTAAAACGTGTTATGATTGAGAAAACGGTTAAGACTGTAAATTAATTCTATATACCCAATTTTGACAGCCAATAACCGAATGCTACATAGATATCGTCGAATTTTGACAGTAGTTTCATATGTTGTAGTTAGTCCAGTCAACTAGATACGTTCAATGGTTGGACTAGTTTTCGACTTTCCATATGTTCAGGACTACATATGTTGTTGTAGGCTTGTAGTTACTCTGCAAACTACATATCATTATTCGTAGACAACATAAGAGGAAAGCCAAAAACAGTTGCTACTCGCCTATTTGGCCCTGATGACTTAACTTTGTGTTTAGTTTGAAATTTGAATAACTTGTTTTGTTTTTATATTATGAATCGACTTTCTACCCATTTCGATTCTTATTACTTTTTATTGCCCAAAGCGGGTCAACAGGCTGCTTCTTTCTAATCGTTGCTAATTATTATTATCTCGACTTTTTAACTCCAACAAATGTCCGTTCACTAGTAGGAGGAGGATGTGTTACAAGTCAATGGTCCGATCAATGTCGGTTTACAAGTCAAACAAGAATGGGTAAGAATTATTAGCTCGTTTACCTTCAGAAAATGTCGTCGATTATCACATAACAATATACTCGTTTGAAAAATTACAAATTAATTGTCTAATCAATAGTATAATACTAAACAAATAATTATGTATGAACTCTGAAAATGCTATACTTTCAATTATAACATTCCAAATCTTCATTTGACATAATTGACTTAAGTAACTGTATTATATATCTAACTGTACTTGACCGAAAACTGACTGTGATATGATTGACGTCGTTATATGTTCTAAGAGTCTTATGGAGAAAATCCCTAACAAGCAATAACAAGTTATGCTCAAGATAACAAGTTCGGCTCAATCCGATTTAAGGTAAAGACGACGGGTAGGTCACACCACTTCGCTTTAAGCCTACCTCGACTTCATTCTTTCTTAAATTCAAGCCATGCTAAAGACCGAGATCGATTAAAACAGAAACACCAAAACATGAGCTTGAACGAACTCACTCGACTTTTTTTATTATAAATCAAAACACACGAATTACAATAACTCTCCATAAATCAAAACTTATTACTTAACCTCTCTAAGTATTAAACTATGAAAAGATTAGTCCAGCACATGCATGGTGCATATGATTGATTTACAAATTCATTCATGTGATTTTGTATTGTCATTTTTTTTTTGTTTTGTTTTTTATCTGTTCTAGCAAATCAGCATGTGGTGCTGATTGAGATTCTTTGAATTATTGTGTAGTAAAATTGTCTTATTTTGTTTTCTTTTGTTCCATTTTGAGTGAGATTCTTTGAATTACTGTGAATTCGAGTTATCGATTTGTTTTATTTGTTCTGTTCTAAACTGGTAATGCTATAAGTGAGACTATTTAAATTATTGTGAATTTGTATCGTCTTTTTTTTTTTTTTTTTTTTTTTTTTTTTTTTGTTACGATTATAAACCCCGAATGCTGAATGAGATTGTGAATTTGGATTGTCATTTTATGTTGTTTCAATGATGTAGAGTGACATTCGTTGAATTATTGACAACTTTTGTGTGAACAAAAAGTGGAATTATGAACACAAAAAAATAATAATTTAAAAATTAAAAATTTTAAAAATAATAAATAAATAAATAAAAATTCTAAAGATTATAATTTATAAGACGAAGTGTGCAACTTGTTGAAAGACAACCCTTGAAGTCATAGTTGGGAAGCTCATCTTCAACAAAGTCGGTCTTGCGAAAGATCGACTTCTCATGAAGTCGATCTTCAGTACTCTGACTTCCTTTTTTCTAGCAAAACGAGTGTGATTAGCAAAATTCGAGCCCTGCAAAGTCGGATTTAGAAGGTTAGAAGGCACTAGAATTAAAGTTAAAATAAGGCTAGAAATCCATAATGTATTTCCAAAAAAAAGAAGTCATATGACTTGTATAAATATGATTCTTACACTTTAAACACAAAATAAAACAATTTTCTTGAATTTTGTTCCATTTATTAATTATACATAAATTCAATTTTCTGAATTGAACAAAAGACAAAATTAGAATATACAAAAACACATAACATAAATATTTAAATAGATCCAAGAGCTCAATATATATTATTTTATGTAGATCCAATATTTTTGGATAGTTATACAATAGTTATCATGGAACATAGAGTGGTTTAGGCAAAACCTTATGCCCAATGGTCTCAAACTTGCAATCAAACAATTGATTTGTGTTATCAACAACATTTTCATCCATCGAAATAATCGTCGTGATAAGTTGAATGAGAACTCTCTCGAGCTCTTCCCCGTCCGCCCATTCGTGTACATCAGCTTGAACAAGGTCACCGTTTTTGCATATCAACTCCCACACGGGAAAATCTTTCCTCGGCATCATGTAATCTTCTTTTGTAAGCTTTAAGCTCGGGCAAAAGTCACCCGCACCATCTCCCAAATATATGATCGTTTTGTTTTCTAACGTCGTTTGAATTCTTTCTATTATTTTACCCTGTTAAATAATATAATTATTAAGAGTTAAAATACGAAACTAATTAAAAAAATAGTACTAATAGTTTTTTATCAAACTACCTTGCACATGTTGGGAGGGCAAAGGTTGCAACCATGAGAGAATGTGTGGAAATCATGGTATGGCAAAATCCTTAACTTTCCTTCTTCGTCGACGAATCCAGGGTTCGTGTTAATCTCGGAGAAACATTCTCGTATCCCAAGATGCTTCAATATCGTCTCGATATAGAACAAATTGGCATCACTCAACACCCTCAAATCGCACCTAAAACAAAGCCGTTACCCTTAATAAATTAATTGCATACACAAACATGTATGTTTTGACATAAAAGTAGAAAAGTTAACTTACCCTAAGGCGTATGCGGCTTTAATAGCCGGTACAACACGAGGATGTATTGGGACTCGTTTCAGTACATCCTCGATATCTCCAATGCTCTTACCTTGCAAATACAACTCGTTCATCATTTTGTCCTGTTTTCAAATCAACATTAAACATTAAAACGCGAACAACATTCTATATATAACATTCACGATTTATAACGAAAATCTTGACATACCATGACGGTGTTCCATGGCATGGTGGTCAGAAGTTGGTTGAACATATCGGTTGCACCCAACTCATCGACGACCCAATTGTCACTATCGATATCGATAATGGTCTTGTCGAAGTCGAAAATCACAACGATTCCCGACATTTTTTTGTGCGAATGAAGACGAAAAGAAAAAAGGTATTTAGTGTTAAGAAGAATGTGTTTGTTGTAGAATATGTTACGAGTGAATGTATTTATAGGATGTGAAACGGGATAATAGATATAATATGCCAAAGGAATATTAATAAGTGGGTTTGGGATCGGAGCCGTTGGTTTGTTGTCACGTGAGAATTGATAAGTGATCCAACGGTGGTTATATGATTATTGGTTTAAAAGGAATATACTAGTTTAAGAATGAGAATGGGGAATATGACGACGAATATCCTTTTGAGAGAATTGGGTTCTTTTAGCCATGAATTTAAGGATCACGCTAATACCAACCACCAGATTCTAGTGAAGGTGGAGTCATGGCGGCCCACAATTACCGTGTGGTGGGAAAAGTGGTCTTCTTTCTATCCGATCTAATAATAGGTACTGGATTGAATTAGGGCCGTCCGAATAACTCCAAGTTCGAAACTTGTTTGAGAATAGTTTGGAAATAGCTCGCTTGAAATCGATTTGGGTGCAAACTAGCTGGCTTGGCTCAGCTCGGTTTATAAACAATTTAAGTTCAAGCTTAACCTTGGTTTGATTCATGAACAACCTTATCTGAATCAGGGGCGAAGTATAGAAGGGGCGGGGAGGGACGCCCGAACCCCCGAACTTTTCGCTCAGTAGTGTTGTTATATATGTAGTTTTCGTATAGAAAATTTTGGGTATATACGTTTTCGACCCCCCCCCCTCCTCTACGTCATTCGGATCAAGCTTCGCCACTGATCTGAATTAGGTTATTTTATAGTTAATGGTTTTATTAAAATGTGATAGATTATTTGTGATGATTTATAGAATTGTTAAATTAAGCTAATTTAGTTATAAGGGAAAACTTTGACTCACCTAACGAACAACCCTAATGAAATGTTTCATGTTTTTTTTAATCTTTTTTATCTACATCTATTTGTTATTTTAGTCTAACGATCAAACATACGTCTTCAAGGGGATATCTGGTGATAAGCGGTCTACTCCATAACTAAGGGCGCACGGAGTGAATGCGGTGAAAGCTCATCGGCATGTAACAACATATGGCACATCGGCAACACGCATCTTGTGTCACGCGGCGTCTTGTGGCAAGCGGCAAGCAGGTTGAAGACCTTGCTGGTGATGCATAAGGTGAGAGAGAGGGAGAGAGGACCCCTTTCCAACATTAACCAATCACATATTTTTCATGTTTAGTTTAATTTACAAATTGGTTGTGACATGGAAGGCATATGATTTCCTATTATTTAGCAAGTTAAAGGCATATAAAAGACAAGTATTGGAAAAAAAATAATGTGACGCTAATTGAAGGAGAAAAGAATTGTGAAAAGTGTGGCATAGAGTGTAAGCACTCTCTGCACCCTAACACTGTGAATTTAAGGAAGGAAAAGAAAGAAATTTCGTGTTCCTGATGTAAGATTAAATATATTATGTTTAATATTTAATCTATAGCCATCTTAATCATTTACATTATAGAGATCAAAATATATTAGAACCTATTATTTAATTAGTTGGTAATTGTTGATGGACCATATTACCCTTAGTAACTAATTAAGTTTCCTCCTGGGTGCTTATATAAGGAGAGTTATGTGGAGGTTTAAGGGTTACTCAGTTTCACAATTCACACCCCATAAGTCATAACATCAATAAGGTTTTCGGCCTCCTCTCCATAACCGATACCCTTTTCGGTTTCTAAGTTCCCATCATCAGTCAGCACCCTAAGGAGGAACCAGATCAAGATGACATGCATGTCGAACTCCCTTACAGGATTCTCCTCTGCACTATCTGCTGTGACAGGTATGATTTATATTGTTTTCCTTCATGAACAAACAGAACTGAACCAACATGTGGTATCAGAGCATATGTTGATTAGTCAGTTCTGTTTTCGTATCCATAATTCTGGGATTAAAACTTGGAAAACGGAATTTTGAAACCTTTAAAACCTTAACAGCCGGTTTCGAGTCATAAGTATCGACTCGAAATCATGATTTTCGATGAAAAAGATAAATTGTTTGTTCACCGAATTAACTGGATTATAATTTTAGCCGAAATCTGTTTAGTAAAATTATTAAAATTCAGGTTTCGGGTTCCAGAATTTTATTTTTTATGATTAGGGTTCATCATGTTCATGAGAAAATTCGAAGATTTCTATTATGTTTTGGAATGATTCAGGATTAATGGGTGTTTTTTCCATGTTTGATCTAATTTTATCTTTTAATTTTATTCGAAACTGTTATTAGATAAACAGTTATTATTTTTCGAAATATGTTGATAAAATTAGATCACTTTAAAACAGGAAATAATATCCCATAATCCCTTAGATTTCGAATTTTCGGTTATGATATCACAATTAACAGCTGTTAACGAGGTTGCTACTCGCAACCATGAGGTTGCTACTCGCAACCATTACGTCATCACTCGCAACCATGAGGTTGCTACTCGCAACCATAACGTCATTACTCGCAATCATGAGGTTGCTACTCGCAACCATTACGTCATCACTCGCAACCATGAGGTTGCTACTCACAACCATTACGTCATCACTCGAGACCATGAGGTTGCTACTCGCAACCATGAGGTTGCTACTCGCAACCATGAGGTTGCTACTCGCAACCATAACGTGATTAGTCGAGACCGTAGTTGCGACTCGCAACCATAACGTGATTAGTCGAGACCGTAGTTGCGACTCGCAACCATAACGTGATTAGTCGAGACCGTAGTTGCGACTCGCAACCATAACGTCATTAGTCGAGATCGTGGTTGCGACTCGCAATCTCATTATTTTAAGCTGTTTAAATGCGACTCGCAACCATAACGTCATTAGTCGAGATCGATCCGCGCTAACGGGTAGTTTGCTATTAAATAAATGGTTTTGTAATTTACTTAGTTAATTAATCAGAATCAGATAATGTAATGTTTTACAAAACCAGAAATAGCTTAACTTGAATGAGCTTTTGATATATCATTTCTGGCCAAAGCTGACTTGATACATCTACTTATCATTCAAGTATTAGGAAAGCTATGCTACGTATGCATCATAAGCATGAATGTTTTAATATCTGGCCAAAGCTGATTTAATTCTTTCATAGATGGCATACTTAGCAAGTGCATAACTAAAGTGATTGTTTCAATTTCTGGCCAAAGCTGATTTGTTACAACCACTTTGCACATATGCTTAAATGATTACACTTCTGGCCAAAGCTGTTTTGTTCTCGTTTAAGTAGAATTTTTAGTTAAGTCTATTATTTTGATGTTAGTAATAGACATTATCACAGCTTCATTATATAAAATGGTCATTATTTTGCCTGCCTTAGTTTCACGTGCCCATAGATCACATTAGTTTTTCTTCCTTAGTATCATAACTTGCTCATCTTATTTCCACTATCAGCACCCAACTGCGGGATTCCACCTTTGACTGGTGATAACTTTGCTGCATGGAAGGATGCTCTCATGCTTACTCTCGGATTGCTTGATTTCGATTATGCTCTAAGAGAGAAAAAGCCAGCGGACCTTACCACTCAAAGTACTGCTGCTGAGCAGTTAACTCATGAAAAGTGGACTAGGTGTAACCGCATGTCTCTCATGTTTATGAAGCAATCCATAAGCAATGCAATCAGGGGAGCTATTCCTGATTCTGAAGATGCTAAAACCTACTTGGAACATGTGGAGGCGCAGTTCAAAGGGACGTCTAAGGCGCACGCTAGTACCCTTATTCTTAAGCTGGTGACAACTAAGTATGATGGGAGGAGCGGCATTCGCGAGCACATCATGATGATGAATGACATGGCCAATAAGCTGAAAGGGCTGGAAATGGAAATCAGTGATGGTTTCCTTGTTCATTTCATCATTACTTCGCTTCCTTCTTCTTTTGAAGCATTCAAGATCAACTACAACACTCAGAAGGAAAAATGGACGATGAGTGAGCTGGTCGCTATGTGCGTACAGGAGGAGGAGCGTATGAGGATGGATCGCCATACTGATGTTGCCAATTTCACTACCTCCAATCCTAAGAAAAGGAAGCACAATTATCAGAGGAAGGATGCTTCTAAAGTCCATAAGTCTAATCCTAATTCTAATACAAGTGCACCTTCCAGCTCTAAGAACTCCTTAGGCAGTATCCGCTGCAAGTTCTGTAAAAAGACAGGACATATGCAGAAGGAATGCCCTGACTTTAAGGAGTGGCTGGCTAAGAAAGGTAACGATTATTTTATGATACTTGAGTCCTATAATTTAAGTGTTCCTGCTAATTCTTGGTGGTTTGATTCTGGTTCTATGGTTCATGTTACCAATTCTACTCAGGGATTCCTTTCAATCCGGAAGCTGGAAAGAAACCAAAGAACGCTTAAGGTTGGGGATGATCGAGAATTAGAAGTGAAGGCCATTGGAACATTACAATTAGTTATGAAAATTGGTTTATGTATTAAACTTTATGATACCTTATATGTTCCTGAGGTAACTCGGAACCTTGTATCAGGACCAAAGTTAGACATGGACGGTTTTATTGTTTCCCATGGTCATCGCAAACTCTCTATCCATTATGATTCTGTTCTTTATGGTACTGGTGTTCTGGATGGAGGTCTCTATAGATTAGAACTAGATGATGGCTTTTCCAAATCTTTGTTGTCATATAACATTAATGAATCACTCACAAAGATGGAAGAGAAACGAGACTTAGAGACTTCATCCATGTTGTGGTATCAGCGTTTAGGCCACATTTCAAAAGAACGATTAAATCGTCTTGTGAAGGATGAAGTCTTACCTCCTCTCGATTTCTCTGATTTTGGAACATGTGTCAAATGTCTTAAAGGTAAAATGACATTAGCGAATAAGAAAGGTGCCACTAGGAGTTCTAATTTATTAGAACTCATTCACACTGACATTAGTGGCCCCTACCAAATCGCTGGCATAACAGGACATACTTCATTTATCACTTTTATTGATGATTATTCTCGTTACATGTACTTGTATCTTATTAAGGAGAAATCTGAATCTCTAACAACTTTTAAAGATTATAAGGCTGAAGTTGAAAAGCAATTAGATCGTCAGATTAAAGTTGTGAGATCAGATAGAGGCGGTGAGTATTATGGAAGACATACTGATGTGGGTCAAGCTCCTGGTCCATTTTATGAGTTTTGTAAGGGCCAGGGGATTGTGAACCAATACACCATGCCTGGTACACCTCAGCAGAACGGTGTCGCTGAAAGAAGAAACCGTACCCTTATGAACATGGTGCGCAGTATGTTAGCCAACACTAACTTACCATTATTTCTCTGGACTGAAGCGTTAAAAGCAGCTGTTCATATACTCAATAGAGTTCCTTCTAAGTCTGTCCCTAAAACTCCTTATGAACTTTGGACAGGAAGGAAACCGAGTCTTAAATATATGAAAGTATGGGGCTGCATTGCTGAAGCAAAACTTTACAATCCTTTCCTAAGGAAACTTGACCCTAAGACAGTTACCTGTTTCTTTATCGGGTATCCTGAGAACTCTAAGGGTTATCGTTTCTATTGTCCTTCCCATGTCACCCGTATTGTTGAAACCAAGCGTGCCGCGTTCCTGGAGGATTTCAAGGTCAGTGGGAGCAGTACCAACCCTTACGAAGAATTGCAAGAAGTACAAGACGCGGGGGGGGGAGAGACTCGTCGCTTACCATTACTCCGATTACTCCTCTTGTACCCAATGCAACTATTGTTCCTGAAGCTACTGCACCAACTCCAAATTCACCTCTACAATCAGAACCCATTATACCTCATGATGAAGGCACATCAAACGCTCAAAACCAAGACAACGCTGAACCCGATAATCTACTCAGGAGGTCATCCAGGCAAAGAAGGCCTCCTAATTGGGATGATTATGTTACCTACCTGACTGAAATGGATCCCGGAAAGCTCAATGATCCTATCTCTTACAATGAAGCCATTAGCAGTGATCAGTCTTCTGAATGGAATAAAGCAATGATTGATGAGCTTGATTCCATGAAGAAAAATGACGTTTGGGATTTGGTAGAATTACCCAACGGAGTCAAACCCGTAGGATGCAAATGGGTGTTCAAAACAAAACTGGATCCGAATGGGAACGTTGAACGCTACAAAGCGAGATTGGTTGCAAAGGGCTACACTCAGAAAGAGGGAATTGATTATCAAGAGACGTTTTCACCTGTCTCTCGTAAAGATTTATTAAGGATCGTCATGGCCCTAGTAGCTCATTTCGATTTAGAGCTGCATCAGATGGACGTTAAAACCGCTTTCCTTAACGGAGATTTGGACGAAGATGTTTACATGAAGCAACCTGAAGGCTTTGAGCCTGAAGGTCAGGAGCATCTAGTCTGTAAGCTGAAGAAATCCATTTACGGGTTAAAACAAGCATCACGTCAGTGGTACCTCAAGTTTGATGAAGTCATGAAGAAGCAAGGTTTTATGAAGAATCAAGTGGATCAATGCACCTACCTCAAGATGAGTGGGAGCAACTTCACTATACTTGTCCTTTACGTTGACGACATTCTATTGGCAAGTAATAGTTTAGACATGTTGCATGAGTCGAAGCGGTTACTCTCGCATAACTTCGACATGAAGGATCTCGGAGATGCATCTTACGTCATTGGCATCGAAATTCACCGAGATAGAAACAAAGGGATCTTAGGATTGTCCCAAAGGGCCTACATAGATCGTGTCCTTACACGGTATAACATGCAACAGTGCAAACCCTCCATCGCTCCAGTAGTTAAGGGAGATGTTTTCGGTTCGTTTCAGTGTCCGACAACAGAGGTTGAGAAGGAGCAAATGAGCCAGATACCTTATGCATCAGTAGTCGGGAGCTTGATGTATGCTCAAGTCTGTACTCGTCCAGATATCGCTTATATTGCTGGAATGCTAGGCCGTTATCAGACTAATCCTGGCTTAGATCACTGGAAAGCAGCTAAGAAGGTACTTCGATATCTGCAAGGGACGAAAGACTATAAGCTGACTTATAGAAGAAGTGATCATTTGGAAGTGGTGGGCTACTCTGATTCTGACTTTGCCAAATGCAAAGATGACAAGAAATCCACTTCGGGCTATATCTTTATGTTAGCAGGCGGCCCTATCTCTTGGAAGAGTCATAAACAACAGTTGACTACAACTTCCACAATGATGGCAGAATACATTGCTGTCTATAACGCAACCTGTCATGGAATGTTGATTAGAAATCTGGTCACTGGACTCAAAATTGTTAATTCCATTTCTAGACCATTGAAGCTTTACTGTGATAATTCAGCTGCCGTTAGTTTCTCGAACAGTAACAGTTCGACTGGAGTTGGTTTATATCTCGATACGAAATATCTATTTGTACGTGAACGTGTTGAGGAAAATAATCTTTGTATCGAGTATATTAGTACTAAGGATATGCTTGCGGATCCGATGACTAAAGGTCTCCCTCCTAAGGTTTATGAAGAACATGTTCGGAATATGGGATTATGTAAAGACCTTATTTGAGCATATTGTACTAGCTTATGTTTTATGTTTAATGAAATTTCCTCAAGTTTGATTTTGTATGTCTATTAGAATATGTTCAACCGGTATAATGGCATATAGACAAATAAAAGTTACAAATCAAACAAAGGGCTTATGCGTATTTTGATCATGACGATTAGGTTTTAAATTAAGGCTATAGTATGATTAATGGGGGTCCTGAGTCGCATAATGATTCAACGGCTGTATTTTTCTGCTATAGTACTTGTTTAAGGCTAAAATGAGTGTTAACTCCTGATCTGGCTTATCTAATACTCATAGTAAATGATTACTCGGCTAAGTGGGAGAATGTAAGATTAAATATATTATGTTTAATATTTAATCTATAGCCATCTTAATCATTTACATTATAGAGATCAAAATATATTAGAACCTATTATTTAATTAGTTGGTAATTGTTGATGGACCATATTACCCTTAGTAACTAATTAAGTTTCCTCCTGGGTGCTTATATAAGGAGAGTTATGTGGAGGTTTAAGGGTTACTCAGTTTCACAATTCACACCCCATAAGTCATAACATCAATAAGGTTTTCGGCCTCCTCTCCATAACCGATACCCTTTTCGGTTTCTAAGTTCCCATCATCAGTCAGCACCCTAAGGAGGAACCAGATCAAGATGACAGGCATGTCGAACTCCCTTACAGGATTCTCCTCTGCACTATCTGCTGTGACAGGTATGATTTATATTGTTTTCCTTCATGAACAAACAGAACTGAACCAACACCTGAGTTTCATTTAAGGAATGAAATAAAAGAAAAATAGCCTAAATTTTTTAGTTTTTCTTTCCTTCCGATTTGGAAGAAAATGGGAAGAAAGAGATCTTTTTTTTTTTTTTTCCTAATATGTAATTGGAATTTGGACAGTAATCTACATGCTGAACTAATAGAACCGAAATTATCCACTTCATAATGCCCAAAAATAGAGCTCATACATGTATTATCTGATTAATTCATTTTTCTTGGTCCTCGCAATTAATACATTTGTATCAATAATATTTGTGTTACATCTTAGGAAATCTCACATTCATCGTTGTCTCATTGATAAGTAAGAAGTTATAATCGTAGTGAATGTCTAACCTCAAATAGTAACGCATTTGAGCGTCTCGGTCTCGGTTATGGATAAGAGGAAAATTCTACACTTCAGGATGCTTAAATGGGTAATCGAATGATGAGTGACCTCATATGATATAGACAATATTGAATTGTTATATGTAGAGTTTATCTTTTCATATTTACTTATATGGTGACAAGATATGAAATACATTAGCTAGTAATTTAATTAGATAACATTGTCTAGAAAAAAATTACATTATATATTATACAGTCACTACAAATTGTGCACCAGATCCTCAGTTTTTGGAAATTTATATATAATATAACCTGATTGGAAAAATAATTTAAATATCTTTTTGTTTGTTTATACTTTTTATTTAACCGTGCATAAAAATATAAAATAAATATATGAAAACAAACAATATAACATATCTTTTTTTCTTTTGGAGAAGATAACATAACATATGTAATCTTTTACTCGACATGTCTCTTTTCTTTTGGAGAAGATAATATAACATATGTAATCTTTTAATCGGGTCAATAATTACCATGTATCCATCAATAAGATCATGGAAAGGATGAAAACATACAAACACCATACACTCTTTTTTAATCAATCAAGTTTTAAGAACAAAATCTACTAGACTACTACCATACGCGTTAAAAACACATAGTTAAATAAATCCAAATATCCGTTACTGAGGAACATATAGAGGTTTAGGCAAAGCTCCGAGAGCAATAGTCTCAAACTTGCAATCAAACAATTGACTTGTGTTGTCAATGTTGCTCTTCATATCTTCCGTTGAGATTAGCGAAGTTATAAGATGTAAAAGAATTCGCTCAAGATCCTCTCCATTGGTCCATTCATGAATTTCACTCTTAACAAGCTCTCGGTTTTTGCATATCAAGTCCCAAACGGGAAAATCTTTCCTCGGCATCATGTAATCCCCTTTCCCAAGCTTCAAACTCGGGCAAAAGTCACCCGCTCCATCGCCCAAATATATAATTCTTTTATCTTTTTCGTTCTTGAAAGTGGATTGAATTCTTTCTATGACTTTACCCTGTTTAACAAAAACAAAGGATTAGATAAACAAAAATAAAAATCCTGATAAAAAATGAACACTTGATGGTAAGTCAAAACTCTATATATTCAATGTATTTTTACTATTTTTCTTAGGTTTTTTTTCCCACCAAAAAAACCTCGTACGGTTAAAAACCGAAACAGTTTTAAAAAAGAAAAAATAAACGATTTGTACACCTCTAGTGAAAAGTTACTCTTAGGTTAAAATGTCATAAGAGAAAACCTACAATTTTAAAATTTTTTCAAATGTTGTTACAATTAATTTAATAAGAAAAAAATCAGATTGATGACAAATAGATTTTGATACGATACATATATAATTATACATTATATTATATTATGAATAATAAATAATAAAAAGGAATAAAGTTTACCTTGCACATGTTAGGAGGACAGAGACTACAACCGTGCGGAGATCTAAGAAAATCATGGTAAGGCAAAATCCTTAACTTTCCTTCATCGTCCACAAATCCGGGATTCGTGTTGATCTCCGAGAAACATTCTCGTATTCCAAGATGACTTAACACCGTTTCTATGTAGAACGTATTCGCATCACTAACAATCCTCAGATCGCATCTGGAACAATTCATACAAACATTAGTAAAACGTAAAACAAACCACAAAACAAACAACAATACTATGAAAGTCAAATTAGTTACCCCAAAGCGTGCGCAGCTTTTATAGCAGGAACAATCCTAGGATGTATTGGGACACGGTTTAGTACTTGTTTGATGTCCTCAATTGTTTTACCTTGTAAATGCAGTTCCTCCATCAACTTGTCCTGTTTTTGTTTTTCAATGCTAAGTTAATTACAACCTTATACATAACAATATAATTATAACTAGTCTTAAGCACCCACATGGGAGGGTGGGGGAGTAAAACCGTGCTACCAACGTTATGGGGCCGGGAGGCGTAAAACGGTGCCAAGTAGCAACCGAACCACGATCAAAATTGGAAAAAAAAAGCATAAAACAAAAAAATGAATTGTAACGCCAATTGACTCACGTGACGTAAAATGTAGACGAAGTCGAATATATACTAACATGTATAAGAAAGTCGAGGGGGTAAAAAAAACCCGACAAGGTAAATGTGACTACCAAACATCATGCTAAATAGCAACCGAACAAAAAAAAAACCTGATGGACCAAATGTGGCCACTAAACACTGTGCTAAGTAGCAACCAAAAATGACAAAATCCAGTGAAAAACGTAAAACAAAAACTAATAAAAAAACTAAACTCCTTTAACTTTTTATAACAAAATAAAAATAAAAACCCAAAAGCCAAACTATTTCTCAGTATGTTAGAAATTAATAGATATTAGATAATAATAATAATAATAATAATAATAATAATAAAAGTTATTGAAGATTTACCATCATGGAGTTCCAAGGCATGGTGGGGAGGAGTTGATTGAAGAGATCAGTAGCACCTAATTCATCCACAACCCAATTATCGCTATCGATGTCGATTATCGTCTTGTCAAAGTCGAAAACTACCACAATGCCAGACATGTTCGCCGGAATATTGAGAGTATTATGATCGGAGGTAGGTGTGTGTTTGTTGGAAGGGTTAAGGGTACAAAGAGGGTATTTATGGTGGTGTATGCCAAAGGAATATTACCATATTAACGGTATACTATGTGTGAGGGGTTATTCTTTGAGGCGTAGATCTCAGCCGTTGAATTCGTGTCACGTGATTGATGGTCAGTGATCCGACGGTTGAGGAAAGAGTTTGGTGGTAGAGTTTAAAAGCAAAACGTAAATTGAAAAACGCGGGAATAAGGTAGAGAATATGCCACTATATTCCTTTCATAATGTAAAGTTAGCCACTTCTTTTCGACCTAATCAGGGTGCTCCACAGCTCCAGATATTAAACCGTTCAATTCAATCCATCCAATAAATATGAGTTGATTGATTATTCAATTCAATCCATCCAATAACTATGAGTTAGATTGATTATAATAGTTTTTTAAATTTAAACATATAACAACCCATAAATTATCATATTGTTTTAAATTATGTTATATAAATTGGTTTTCCAACTATATATTTGATTAGGTAAGGGTTTCAGTAAAAAAAAAAAAAAATTCCGTACAAAATATAAAAAGTCTATATAGGCATATTGTTTTAAATTTTAGGTATAATGTTTTATATTCTTTCGGCATGGTACTATATAGAAAAACAACAAACACAGTGGCGAAGCTTGACCTGAATAACGGGGAGTCGAAAACGTATATACCCAAAAAAATTTATAGAACCGGGGGTCGAAAACGTATATACCCAAAAAATTCTATACGGAAACTACATATATAACACTACTGAGCGAAAAGTTCGGGGGATCGGACGCCCCTCCCCGCCCATGACCAAACATAAACAATTTAAAACACAATTAACTGTATTCTAGGTAAGAAATTACTACTTTTTTTCCAAACCAAAGGAGTTCCTAGGATTATTATATTATATACAACAATACAAACACTTATCTTGTTCTCTATTTAAAATTGATTATTAATTTCTTATTATTGAATGTGCCTATGATGCTTTAATATGTTGATCTGATTTATAAACGTAATATAAAACGTACAATTGATCTTGAAAAGTGGTGGTTTAGGAAAGTGATATGCAGTTTCTAGAGGAACTTAGAATCCAAATTGTGTTGAGACAGGTAAATCAGGAAGGTACCAAGTAACATGCGATGTTGGCCGAGCATAGGCGGCTATTCCAGAAACGAGTTGATTTCTTACTTTTTTTATGTTTTACATTATTATTCCATATATAACTTTACAACTTTTTTATGCATTATCACTTGTACATTATGCTTTATGTGTTTTTCAAAAAAAAAAATTTGATTTTTTATTTTCAACCCAAAGGTTTTTACTTTTTACAATTTTAACCTACATAATTTGTTGTTTTAACTTTAACCCAAAACTTTTCATTATTTGCAATTTAACTTCACAACTTTTCTCACTTATACTTTTCATCTTTCGCAAATTTTTGTTTTACGTATAGTTCTAAATTTTTCGAGTTAATACGACGCAACGTGCATGTGTGGTTCAACGTTTTACCTCTATTTTTCCATGTTTGACAGGTTCGTCGCGACACGCATATCCTAGGTCGAGTCAGTGTTGGTGGTCGATTACGGTTGTGTGACATTAGTACTATCTGACACCATTTTACGTCCCGCCGCAATGCGGGGTGTGCTTTGTGGGGTTTTCAAAGAAAAAATGGTTATGCATATGGTTGTCGTAACGTTGGCTTTGGGGTTTTCCAAAAAAATTGATTTTTTTTTACTTTTCACCCAAAAGTATTTCATAAATTATTTTTGACTCAAAACTATTTGTTTTTTTTACTTTTAACCCAAAACTTTTTATCTTTTGCATTCTATCCTCATAACTTTTTTTACTTTCAACTTTGGTCCTTTATAGTTTTCATGTTCCGCAAATTTTTCGCTTTATGCTTGGTTCTAAATTTTGTGACTTAACACATCGCAACGTGTGTCTTTGGTTCAACGTTTTTACGTTTCATTCTAAATTTTGCGAGTTAACACGACGCAACGTGCGTGTGTGGGTGAACGTTTTTACATCGTCTATTTTTCCCCGTTTGACATGTTTAACATAACATGCGGGTCCTAGATTGACTTAGTTATAACTAAAGAATCCCCGCCGCATTGCGGCGGGTCGCAATCCTAGTTTAATTAATTTAAGAATAAAACCATATTCATATTTAAAACAATAAAAATCATTAGAGCATCCACAATGCATAACTTTACAAACCTTCACTTTTAAACATCCACAACACAACTACACAAACCTTCACTTCAACATTTCTCGTCAGATTTCAAACGTCCTTAAAAACCTCTATTTTTATATAAAATTCTACTTTACATAAAAAATATACAAATAATATTGTGTGTGTCTTCTTGAACCGCTTGAAGCCCGCAAACAAGAACCAACCCCCTCGAACTTGTTGACGGGCAGGGGTGGATGTAAAGAGGAACAAGGGGTAGCCTCCGCTACCGCTTGGTCGGAAAATTTTTGACGTTTTTAGTGTAAATTTTAGAAAAATTTGACGTTTTTTCGATTTCGTTACCGCCTATTTATAAAACGTTACCGCTTGGTCAGAATCCTAGATCCGCCACTGTTGACGGGCTCCACTCATATCACAACGACACAACCTCGGTCCGCCACCTCAAGTCCGGATTTCCGGACCATGTCACGTAAACGAAGTTTTATGCTCTTACGGCATATGTATTGTTTTAAATATCTAATTTATTTTTCTGTTCATTACATTTTTCTGATTATTTTACAGTTATATTTATTTTTTCAAAAATAGAAAAGAAAAGAGAGAAACAGTCCAAAAAACTGTATGATTTGCATGTATATGGAAAGGTGGTTTCCGGAACGAACGGAACATATTAGTATATTAGGCCATGTGTAGTCATAAAGCCTTTTTGTGGGCGTTATGCGACACGTGTCGTGCCACGTCACACAGGGGCTTTATGAGGCGTTATGTCACTAGAGCCCGTAGTCATAAAGCCCCTACCTCATCATAACCAAAGTGTAAAATGCAGGGACCAAAGTGTAAAATGCAGGGACCAAAGTGTTTTAATGCAGGGACCAAAGTGTAAAATGCAGGGACCAAAGTGGAAAATGCAGAACAATTCTCCTCCATCTAGCGCCGCTATAAATATCACGCCTTTTATTTTTTTTTTAGCATAGCGCCCAGGGGGGTGGTGTGGGCGGCGCTATGTTGGCGCTATGGCCCAACTTCGCGCCCCACTACGTTCAACCTTAGCAAATAATGGCCATCCACCAAAGACCAAGCCTCGTCATATCCACCTCTTCATTTTGGTGTGTTATGTTATTAAAAATAACTTTTTGTTATAATATTTAAATTATGTAAAAATCAACCATTGAAATATAAATAATATAAGTTTCTTAAAAATAAAGTCTAGTTAATAAAAATCAATATAGCCCATAGCATTATAGTCTAGTGGTATCTTTGGGGTGAAATAAGGCTTACGCACCATTAGGTTTTGGGTTCAATTCCCACAAAGCGAATTTTTCAGATTTATTGGGTTTGCTTCTGAATTTGTGTATAGGCATTATTGCCCAGTAGAGTTGGATATGATCAGGTGGTTCCGGCTTTGCTGGTGGCACGATGATACTTCAGTGATCTAAATTTATCGTTAAAAAAATAAAATTGCTATACGACGTCTGTTTTAGTCTAATAAAATTACATAGGAGTTTTAAACTTCTTAAATCTGAATACATTGGGGTGCATTGAAAATTTAGTAAAGAGTTATAGAGATGAGATCAAATACAAACCTTAAAATGTGTAAGAACTATAAGAACCAACCACTATTAGACATGTGTCCTTCATTAAAAAACTAGACAAAGGGTATTTTAGACTTTATCACTCTATTCTTTGAATTTAATTAATTCTAAATTTTAATTATCCTCTATATTCATGCACTATTTCAAATCAAAATTTGAAAATTTTCAACAACAGGCACTTTGTAAATCAGCACAATCTTCACAAACCGCAACAATAGGCACTTTGTTAATCAGCACAATCTCCGTCAACAACAGACAATTTGTTAATCAGCACTTTGTAACAAATTATTACAACTATATGATTGTTTTAAACTAAGATAAAAGTCAATAAAGATAAGTATCAAGAATTCAAATAAAGAAATAAACAGATAAACTAAAATAAAAACTTGAAATTAATTTTCCATTACGCAGTTAGCATGTGTATTTACATAAATTTAGTTTCCTGTTGTGCTTGTTTTTCAAGTGCTGCTAAAACATGTGCTACTTATTTTTTCAGTATGTTTTTAATGTGTTGTTTACACATGTGCTGGTATGTTTCTAAAGTTCTGTTAGCACATGTGCTGATATGTTTTTGAAGTGTTGTTAGCATATGTGATGGTATGTTTTTAAAGTGTTGTTAATACACGTGTTGGTTAGTTTTCAAAGTGCTGATTCAAATCACCTTCAAGCAGGATAAAATCTTATGGGAAGAATAATATTCAAATTTTATGAAATATCTCGATGGGCAATTATATTGTAATTAACACATAATCAGCACAATTATAAAACAACTTTTGGTAACTTTTTTAAAAGTTACTTTTATAAATAAAAAAAAAGTATAGCAATATGGTACTCATATTAAAGATAAAAAAATACTTGATTTTATGGTATATTTTAAAAAAAAATAATGAAATATATAAAAGTTATTTTAGTTTAAAAAACCTTGGTGGAATTTGTATTTAATTGAAAATGTCAAATGACTAGCAATTTTACATAATTACCCCTAACTTGTTAGTACTAGTTTTTAATTATAAGGGTTTTATTTATAATCAACCATAACCCTTGATTTAAACTATCAATGGTTCAGATTTGTTCTTACGGTACTTACAATTAGCACTGTTTGTACAGGATCTCAACCCAAGAGTTATATGCCATTTTAGTGGTTTGAGTCATTTCCCTAGTTTAGTCCAAAGGTTTTATTTTTCGTTTATGGGTCTAAAAAGATTTCACTGTTGCCATTTTAGTCCACGAGGTTAACTTAATCTATTTCTTCTGTTAACGAGAAAGGGCAATTCAGTCATTTTATATGGTCGAATTGCCCTTTAGTTAACAAAATTACATATAAAATGACCTAATTAGTTTTGATAAATAGAAAATACAAAAGAACCTAATTACCCTTGAACTCTGTTAAAATAAACAGGGTTAAGTATTGGTACCCAAATTTGTTACAAATTGAAATGTTAATACCTTATAAAGTAACTTTAAACTAAGTACCGTAGGTTGTTACTTTCTACAAACCACATGGGGGCTAACGGTGTAATTAACTCTAACTATTATATATACTATGTTAAAACCCCGTGTATTACACGAGTTGAATAAATATAATTTTTTAGGGTGGAGTTGGCTACAAAGTCTATTTTTCCTACAAAGTGTACAAAGTCACAAAACACCATAATTTCAGCAATAAAACACATTCAAAACCCACAAATAACAAATTGAAGATTACTAAAACGTCATATTCGTGGGTTTTGTGTTGTGTTTTGGATGATTAAGCTTTGATTTTCGAATGACTAACATTAGTGTGTTTTATGTTGATTATCATGTTGTGTTTTATATTCATAGTTCTACGATAGTGTGTTTGATGTTTTTATGGATTGTTAGGGGTTGGATATTGTGTTTTAGTGATCTTGACTCTGTTATTTGTGGATTTTGAGTGCGTTTAATGGTTGAAATTGTGGTGTTTTATGACTTTGTACACTTTGTAGGAAAAATTGACTTTGTAGCCGAACCTCACCCTAATTTTATATACTAAATAATAAAATGATAGTTATTCAATCCTTAATGTATCTTTTAAAGCCTCGTTTATTACATGACTTGAATAAATGTAATTTTATATATTAAATAATGAAAAAAAAAAGTTATATCTTATAAAAACCGGTGTATTGTACGAGTTGAATAAATGTAAGTTTATATACCAAATAATAAAAAGTTATATCTTTAAAAAAATCTATGTGTTACACGAGTTGAATAAATGTAATTTTGTATACTAAATAATAAAAAAAGTCATATCTTTAAAAAACTCTATAATTAATTTCAGATTATTATGAAAACAAAAGAGATAAATAGATTTAGTTAAAAGTGTGTGGTTGTATTTATAAGAATTTATTTTATTCGTATAAGAAATAACCTATTAAATTAATTTCAGATTATGAAAACAAAAGAGATGTATTTATAAAAAATTCTTTTATCCGTATAAGAAATAACCAACCTATTAAATTAATTTCAAATTATGAAAACAAAAAAACATAAATAGATTTAGTTAGGTTAATGTTTGATTTTATTATTTAAGAGGAAAGAAATAGTTAAATAATCAGAAATGACACTTGTCCAAAAAGAATTTTTATTTATTAGTATAGAAAGATTAAGTTAAAAGTTTTTTATTCAGTGAATAAGTATTTTTATAACCAATGGGGTGATCAATTGGCAAAGGGAAAGCCGTTTAAAACACCTAAATTTGAAAGGAGAAAGTCTTGATTTCAAGTCTCATAAATGACAGGAAATTAAAGAAATTTGCCGTTTAAAAAAATATCTTTATACTATTAATCAAAAGATATAGTCACATGATGTGTCTTTACAACAAGTTTATGTGGTTAATATCATTTAATGTAAATGATAAAACTCTAAAAAGTATAAGTTTGGAAAAGGTAGGGATCTCTAGGACACGTATTAACCGATCATGTGATCCGATCTAGACCGATGTCCCTACAAGATGTGATCATTTTTTAAGAAAAAAATCTCTTAATTGAAGATAGTAAGACACTATACTCTTATGATTTTATGAATTATTTTAATTTGTTTCATTGAATGTAATAGAACTAAATTGGAAATTGAATTTGAATTGGATTTTAAATACTCCTTTGAAATCTCATAATATGTTTGGCTGGTATAACTATTAGGGTGAGAGGGGCACTCCTCTAAGACCATATGTAATGGGGCTTTATAAGGGCATGAAAGTTTTTGATAATGCCCTTACACCATTACTCATGGGCATTATAGGTGCATGAAGAGTGAGGGGCATTTCTATAATAATGCCCAAAGAGAAGAAAAAATAATGGAAAGTAATAAACGAAATGGGCATTAACCATTACACCTTTTTTAAAAGGGCATTATGATGATGATATGGTGAAAAATGCCCCTTAGTGGGCATTAACCATTACCTATGGTCTTAGACACACCCAATCAACACGCACCACGTCAACTCCCCACTTAACTCCCCCCACACCCTCAATTTGATGGCGACACTCCTCTCTTGGGGGACTTGTTTTTTTATTCAAAAAGAAAAAAAAGGAAAATAACTTGATTGGTTGAAAATCTGGTGGGCCACCCTCTCCCTCTCTCCCTTCATGCGGTAACTAGTCCCCGACCTTCCATCCCCTCCATGCGGTGAATGATGATGGCGGCACTCCTCCCCGCGCGGTAACTAGTCCCCGACCCCCCTCCTCGAGAAGTGCCCCGCTTACCCTTAATGAAACTAGAATGTAAATATGTAAAATAACATAACTACCTTGAAATCACATAATGTTTTTTGTTGACATAATTTCAAGGGTTTTATATTTAACTTGTTGAAACAAAACAACCTAAAGAATGAAATATACATTCCGGTTCCATTTCACTATATGAAACGAACGCAACTACTATTTTGGGCACTTAGCACATTTTCCTATGTTCGTATTTCTTATATAAATAATAATACAGTGTATACCAAATTAGAAATCCTAATATTATATGGTTATAGGCATACTAAATCACTAAATTGCTAGAGATGACTTTTCAAGCAATTTTATTAACACTAATATATTACTAATCCAAAACTAGCTAAACCCAGATTTTCACATAGATACGTCATATGTTTGGATCTTAGAGATTCTAAACATGAAATATTATGTGATAATAGTTTATAAGAACAAAGTAAAGATACGTTTAATTGGAAGAGTCATGACATTATGTGACAATAGTTTATAAGAACAAGTAAAGATACGTTTAATTGGACGAGTCATAACATAAGGTCAAACTAATAATCATTATCCATTTGCACTACAATATCATGAACAATATAACATATTTTTTAGCGTAAAATGAATTAAAACAGGACATTCGTTTAATGAAAAAAAAAGGTTGAGTTTTTTTAGCGTAAAATGAATTAAAACAGGACATACGTTTACAGAAAAAAAAAATGTTTGAGTTGCCCTTGTTTTTAACAAAGAATAAAAGAGTACGTCCAAGAAATAAAAGTGGGCCAATCAGGAGGCAGATGGGCCAGCTGGCGACTGCCTGCTGCTGGGCCTTTTTTGCTTTGTTAAGCTGGGCTGGACACTAAGGGTGATGGGGCGTCGGGGACTTCAATCGGGGAGGCATTTTGCCGATTAGGGGGTACCGCCATTAAGGCGGGGGAGTGAATCGGGGAAGCAAATGGGGGTGGAGGCACCGAAGAGAGGGGGAGGAGAGAGAGAGGAGAGAGGGAGAGGGGACCAATCAATGATTTTCTTTTCTTTTTTTTTTTAAAAAAAAAACCAATTCACCTAAGTGGGGAGTGGCGCCATCAAATTGGGGTGTTAGGGGAGTTTAAGAGGGGAGTTGACGTGGCATACGGGGATTGGTTTGGCGTAAGAGAGGGGACTCACCTATTAGGTGAGCACCCCCTTCACCCTAAGAGTGTTATCCAGGTTGCCAAGAATTATATTTTTGTTTTTTTATAAGCGGATAAACCATTTTGACACTCATTGTCACTTTACTCTTCATCATTTAAAGCTTGGGAGCATCTTGCTTCCATTTGTTCTATCAACCTTGCAGATTGTTGATATTTTATCAAGGCTTAGTCGGCGTCTTAGTATTGTTTCTTGTGTGATAAACTCTCAATATTTATTATTATTGCATTGTGAGTTTGAGGGGATGTTATCATAATAAAATAAAGTATGGATTCATTTGTATTGGCTTATCTCTCAGCCTATTTAGTTGCTAAACCTAGATTGCTTCTTTAATACATTGTCTTTCTTTCATTGTTTATGTAACTCTTTTCTACTCTTTAATAATAAAATCATAGTCACATTATTTGTACATGTTTATCAATTATTAGTCCCTGATTAAGTCCCAGACTGGCCGGTGAACCCAAACATTTAAGTATAAACCTTAGCAAAACAACCTTCGAACATTAGTGGCATCTTGGGGGTGGGATAAGACTTTGAGACCAATAGATCTTGGGTTCCATTCCCACAAGGGGTTTTTTCTCATATTTATTGGTTTCATCCTGAATTAGTGTATAGACATTATGCCTAGTGGAGATGGATATGATCGGGTGATTCCGTTGGTGGCACGATGATACTCCAGTGGTTTAACGATTTAGTTAGAGGGTCATCATAAGCTTATATTCTATACTGGTTCAAATTAAGGGGTCCATCTCTAAGTTTGTTTTTCAAAAACTCAAAATTTATAAATAAAAATTCTAAAAGTTCCGGTGACCGGAGGGTCAACGGACCCTCTTGACCCCCCTCTGGTTCCGCCCCTGTTTGTCAGTGATCAAAATTTGTCGTTCAAAAAAAAAAACACCTAAGGACTATTAATTGAATGAACACAAAATGTTGTGAAGATTTATGATTGCCTAGGTACAATAATTGTTATTTTATATGAATACAAGTAACATGATGTTATAAATGTAGAATGCTTGTATAAAATTGAAGTATGGTCTCAATAACATATGTGGTCCGTTGAAGCATTAAATAAGTCATTTAGCTATTAAGAAGAGAAAGTTTGAACAGATATGGTTAGGCAATCATATAAATTAAATGTTAGATTTTTATTCAATAAAGTGTATCAGTATGCTTTGTGTTGATAAAGTATTATTTGAAGTAAATAATTATATAAATTAAATTTAAGTTTGCCTTAAAAACTGGATGTAAAATGTAAATTGTAGATTTATATACCTTCTCTTCCTATTTGTAATTAATTCTGTATTATAAATATCTCCAAACATTTAATCAGAAAACTCACTTAATATTTTACAATACCCACACTAGTTTTCATACGAAATTTGGTTGTGTAAATTTGGTGTATAGGCATTATCGCCCAATGGAGATGGATATGATCGAATGATTCCGCTGATAATACAACGATATTTCGTTAGTCCGTCAGTGATCTAAATTTATCGTTAAAAAAGGAAAATTGGTTTTGTAAACTCTCCATTACTAGATTAATAGTATGTATTTGAAAGACCAAACTTAATAAATTTGTCGTTAAAAAAAGAAAATTGGTTTCGTAAACTCTCCATTACTAGATTAATAGTATGTATTTGAAAGACCAAACTTAATCAATGCAAAGAGATAAGTTATAGCAAATCCAAAACCAATTAAAAACTGTCCCACTATAGTGGGGATTGAAGAAGTACATTATCAATAATGATAATCAAATGAAACATCACAATCATTCGTTTACCTTTTAAACTATGACTATTGTTTGCTAAAAAAAATTACCATCACTACTTATTTTACAATCATTGGTAAATAAAAAAGTAACTTTAAACCACATTTTTGTTGTTATAAAAAAGTCTAGATACTTCATCATTACAATTAAAAAAAACGCTTTCGCCATATCATAAATCCTCTATTCAGAATATCTAACGTTGTCGTTTAAAGAATATCTAACGTTGTCGTTTAAAAAACTCTATAGAATAGTTGAAAGAAATGTACTACAATCCTCGATTAAAGAATATCTAACGTTGTCGTTTTTGTATATAGAATAGTTGAAAGAAATGTACTGCAATCCTCGATTAAAAGTTCTAACCTGAAGCACTGCTTTTGATTTTTCAACTAGAGTGTCTAGAAGTAATTCACGGATTATTATTAGTTATTATTAGCATTTAGTAGGTCATGAGGTATATCTTAACTCTTGTTAACTTCATATAAACGTCATATCTTAACTCTTATTTTACCTTTTTTTTTACTTCTCCTCGTTCGAAAGAAATGATTTAACTTTGTTAACTTTACCTCACCCACCATTATTTTTAATTATTTTAATGTTAATATTAAAATTAAAACAAAATAAATAAATTATAATAATCATACTATTTCATTAACTTCTTAGCTAAAACAAACATTTATAATAAATAATATTAATTTTTTTTTTTTTTTGCCTAAGTTAACATGTTAACAAAGTAGGTTTTAACTTTTAACACCCCTTAACATGTGGAGGGAGTGGTTTGAAAAACATTTTAACTTGACATATCATCTTTAACATCAATGAAGTTAGATTACACCCCAAGACCATAAACGACGAACACTCATCCTTTTGATGGGGTTGTAGGCAAACATCTGATTACACTAGTGTCTGGTGTTTAGTGGCTAGAACAATTGCCCACCAAACGAGACAATGAAAAACTTAATAAACAATGATGAAAACACCATTTTGATAAATAATTTAAAAAAACACACTAAGGGTGAAAGGAGTGGTTACCTATTTGGAATAGGTAAACTCCCAATTCACCCAATCAGACAGTGTCATGTCAATTCACCTAAATTGTTTACCTAATGCTCAACAACGTTAGCGGTGGTTTATCTAATAGGGTTTAGGTAAACTATTTAAAAAAAAAATGTATGATTGGTTGAGAAGGAATGAACCCCACCACACACACATCTCTCTCTTCTTTCCCTCCCTCTCACCGAGTCGGTAAAGGTTCACAGAGATTGGCATGTGTGATCGGTAAACCCAATGTTGACGACGGTGTTACCACTTTAGTTTACCGAATTACCGCTCACTCCGTTCACCCTAAAATGATAAATAGTTTTTCCACTAACACCCGTAGTTAATCGGGATGATCATTGTTCCGATAAAATCTTATTACAAGGAGACGGATAGAAAAGTCATGTTACACTAAACTGACCATATATGTCATCGTTAACTCAACCCCGGTCGTCTACTTTATTCACTTTCCATTCCAGTCACCGACTGTCACGCTCATCCCATCACAGCCACTCTCATTCACCCACACCCTCCAATCCCATTCGACTTTCACGCACTCAACATACACTAACCGTCTTCAAATCATCGTAAACGACAAAAAACACAAAATAAAAATAAAAAAAGTAAAAATAAAAAATAAAAAAATCGGGAGAGAGAAAGTATTCGCTGCAACGGGGAGTTGTTGTTTTGGTGTGTTCTAGAGAGAGAAAGTGTTGTTCGAACGAAGAGAGAGAGAGAGAGAAAAAATCTCAAGCTATGAATTAATCGATTCTGATGATGATGATGATGATGATGATGATGATGATGATGATGCTTATTAATGGTTGAATGAAAAGGCAACATTCTTTTGTTCTTTTTCTTTTCATGAAATATTAATCGGACGGTTCGGAAGCTGCGATCTCGAAGAATATTAATAATAATTCTCAAAAAGCGATCCGTTGATGCTGTTGTGGTGTTGTTGTTGATGATGATGATGATTTTAATCATTTTATTTTAGTTTCTACTTCATTAATTCGTTTTACCTGTTGATTATTATTAATTAATTAATTAAACAAAGCGATTAACGAGAAGATTAACAAGCAATGACCGGTGGTGACGGAGGCGGTGGCGTTACGGCAGCTCCGCCGCTCGACTGGAAATTCTCGCAGGTTTTCGGAGAACGAACCGCCGGTGAAGAAGTTCAGGAAGGTAAACTTGCTTTTGTACTTGATTTGATAATCGTTTGTGTTTAGGTTAGGGTTAGGGTTTGGATTAAGTGTTGTTTTGATGATTTGATCTGGTTTTCGGATCGGTGCATTGCTGAATTGTTGTTGATTTGAGGATGATGAGATACGGTTGTGTTTAATACTGGTGTTTGGATAAGTTGTTGACCTAATTAGTTGTGTAATGACAAACTTGTGATTGTAGATTGATTAAGTTATTGTTTATCTAGGTTTATAGGTTTTATTGTATTTAATTAACTTCCTGAAATGCATATTTTGTTCTGTTGTAATTAATTGTTTATAAGATTAAAGGTTCTTGAGTTTACTCGTTTACGCCTAAAGGCCCTAAACGCGGATGGCAGTGGTTCTATATGTATAATAAGAAACTAATTTATTTAATGCATAGATCTGATCACATATCTTATCGTTGTATTATATACCTAATTGTATATCTACTGTTATACGAGTAGGTAATCTAGTATTACTTTAATATGCTGTAGACTTGTGGTATATCTTCTGTTGAAAGTTTGAATTTCATATTTTCATAGGTGAAATGCTTTTTTTTTCTAATATTTGCATATGCACTTTATAAGATGTAACCTAGGGGAACTGGGAAGTTGTTTGGAGTTCTTGGGTCAAGTTTGAAATATATCTGTTTTTGTATGTTGTTAATCGGATAGAAAAGTCACCTTAGGTTAGTATTGTGATGAGAGATTATCTATGCAAATAAAGTGTAGGTTGTAGTCGTTCAAAACTTTATGACATATCAAGGACACTAATAAGTTTTGATTTAAGTAGGATGTGTGATTCCTATAGTTGCTATAACATAGAAACAAATAGCTGCTGCATGCTGATTATATTGTGCCGGTTGGTGAATTTGGAAATGTAATTTATGAGACTGTATAGGCTTTCTATGAACGTATATGCCTTGTTGGTGAGTATATGGTGGATTGGTGTCTAGTTTCTTTAGTTTAGGATATGTCAATATCATAAATGCTAAAGATATTGAATCTTGCAAGTGCTAATATGTTTCTTTAATTGGCAAAATAGCGCAAATATTGTTGACTGAAACCAAAACCAAAACCAAAACCAAAACCTGAACTCAAATATGTAAAATGTTTAATTTAACAGCCTTTTTGCACTTATTTTAGCTTGTCTAAGCTGTTCACAACATATTTGACAGTTGATATTATTTCGGCTATTGAGTTTGATAAAAGCGGTGACCATCTTGCTACTGGTGATCGTGGGGGGAGGGTGGTATTATTCGAGAGGACTGATACAAAGGAGGTCAGTTATAGTAACAATTCCGGAGATTTTTGTTTCTCTTTTGTGTTTTGATTTTATCCCATTTTTGTAACTTTACAATATAATTCCCGCTTAATTATGTAGCATGGTGGAAGTAGAAAGGATTTAGAGAAAACCGATTACCCAAGTAGTAGGCATCCAGAATTCCGTTACAAAACCGAGTTCCAGAGCCATGAACCTGAGGTATTCTTTCTGTTATTTGAGCAAATTGTATAACGTATACAGGTTGTGTTTTATATCTAACGGTTCAAATGGAACAAGACTTCAAAGTTAGCCGGAAAGAAAACGGATTAAATGGGTCTGAAAATTGCCCAAAGTGTAGTTTATATGCGCAAAATCTCCTGGATAATTTTATTGAAGAAACTAGATTACTGGTGATTATTGAAATAATCGTGTGTGATGAGAATTGTTCATGTTGCTTATTATTGAATCTCAAATTTTGCTTTCAGTTTGATTACCTAAAGAGTTTGGAGATCGAGGAGAAAATTAACAAAATTAAATGGTGCCAAACAGCCAATGGTGCCCTTTTTCTTCTGTCTACTAATGACAAAACCATCAAATTCTGGAAGGTCCAAAAATCAACAAAAAAAATTGTTTCTCTTTCGTCCCTTCTCGTGACATTTGATAAATTAACAAAAAACGTTGACTTTTCAGGTCCAAGAAAAAAAGATTAAGAAAATTGCTGACTTGAATTTGGACCCTGTAAAAGCTGTTGGAAATGGAAGTATTGCAAGTTCTAGTGTTTCTTCAGTTAATAATTTGTTACATACTGGAAATGGGGAGTACACAGATAAATCTTACACTAGTTTGAACAAGGACTTTTCTTCTTCAGGGGCAATTCAGTCATTGCGCTTACCAGTGGTAGTTGTATTTAATTTGTGCTTTATATATTTGTACATTTGTTTTCAGTTATTGCGTTTACAGGCGAAAATGGGTAATTAGTAATAGTGATATCAGTCTTATAATAATGATAATCGTCCTTTACGGGGTGTTTGTGCTTTATATGTTTGTACATTTTTTTCAATTATTGCGCTTACAGGCAAAAATGGGCTAAGAGTTAATTACATAGTTAGTCCTTGTGGTTTGCACAAAGTAACATACTTAGGTACTAATAGTTTAAATTTAAAATCACCTACTAGGGTATTAACTTTTCATTTTGTAACGTTTGGAGGTATTAACGTTATTGTTTGTTAAACTATTAGTACCTAAGTATGTTATTTTGTGCAAACCACAGGGACTAACTATGTTAATACCCTAGAAGTTAATACCTCGAAACGTTACAAAATGAAAAGTTAACACCCTAGAAGGTGATTTTAAACTATTAGCACCTAAGTATGTTATTTTGTGCAAACCACATGGACTATGTAATTAACTCAATGGGCTAATTAGTTAATTGTAATATCTGGCTAATTATGATATTTTTCATCATTTATGTTTGAATGTGCTTCGAAGTGATATTTAATTCTCAAACTGACAGTTCAAAGTTGTAACTTTCTGGTAATTAGCTGTTTAAATTGTTATATTACATCAACCAAAGAGGATATTCTTATATTATGTGAGTAAGAGTCTCTCAGATTAGGTAGTTTATTTATCATTTGATAATCCGCTTCGTTGCAGCTGATATGAGACTGATGATAATGATCATAGTATGTTTATCCAAACATTAAAAACTGATTATTATCATCACAAGTTTCAATAATCACTTAATCAGTTTCTAAATGCAAATCCAGACACCCCTCATCAATTTAATATATTTATCTTGTTGCAATGTTATTTTTGCTCGTGTCATTTGATTTTCTTTATCATTTTGTAATATAACATGAAGGTAAACTTTGTAGGTAACTAGTAATGAGACAAGCCTTGTTGCAAGATGTAGAAGAGTGTATGCTCATGCTCATGATTATCATATCAATTCTATATCAAATAACAGGTTTGGATATTTATTCTTTTTCATTTATTGTCATTTATTATGTTATTATTCCAAACATTTTCTTGAAGTAATTATGATCTGTATATCACAGTAGTAATCAATAGGGATAAGTTAATAAGTGTCTACTGATTTTTATTCCAATTTTTTTTTTGTTTGTATTAGTGATGGTGAAACATTCATATCAGCCGATGATCTTCGGATAAACCTATGGAATCTGGAAATTAGCAATCAAAGTTTCAACATTGTAGATGTCAAGCCTGCAAATATGGAGGACCTCACTGGTATATATTTTAGCACCTATCTTATTTACAAGCAACTTAAATCTGATGTTGCTCTTATTATGGATGCATATGTCATCTGATTTTTTCTAAATGAACCCTTTATGGCTTAATTTTTTTTTTTTTTTGAGTGAATTTCAAGGATTGTCCTCTTTATACCCATTTTTAGGCGCTGTCCTTTATGTTCAAAATTGACGAGTTTTGTCCTTTATGTTTTCATATCACACACATTTTGTCCTTTAGGCCTAACCCAGTTAGTTTTTTCAGTTAAATTTGGTCATGTGCTTTGCACATGAGGGCATTTTTGTCAATTCAAAGGTAAGTTCAATGGCAGATTTACAGCTCAAAGCTTTTGCAACCTTTGAATTGACAAAAATGCCCGCATGTGCAAAGCACATGACCAAATTTAACTGAAAAAACTAACTGGGTTAGGCCTAAAGGACAAAACTTGTATGATATGAAAACATAAAGGACAAAACTTGTATGATATGAAAACATAAAGGACAAAACTCATCAATTTTGAACATAAAGGACAGCGCCTGAAAATGGGTATAAAGATAAAGGTCAATCCTTGAAATTCACTCTTTTTTTTAATAACTCTAAGTGTTTTTTTGGCTTACATGCAGAGGTTATTACATCAGCAGAATTTCATCCTACTCACTGTAACACACTAGCATATAGTAGTTCAAAAGGATCCATTCGTCTTATAGACTTACGTCAATCTGCATTATGCGATAGACATTCTAAATTGTAAGTATTTTGGTGCCTTTTTTTATATTTACAATTCTCGTTAGGCAAACTGCCCCAAAATAGAATACATTTTTTTGCAATTATAAAAAGATGATACTAAATAATATTTGAATTTGTTCTTAATTGTTATGTGACATATTAAAAAATAGCAAAAATCATTCCTTTCTAGAATTGATTTTAAAAGCTAACTTGGCTGCTATAGTTGGTGATAAAATGTAACTGGTTCCTATTATGGTTACTAAATTCATGTAATTTGCCCATTCTGGTTTTGTTTTATTTTCTAATAGCGACACATTTGTTTTGTAGGTTTGAAGAACAAGAGTCACCTGGTTCAAGATCGTTTTTTACTGAGATAATAGCATCTATTTCAGATATTAAGTTTGCAAGGGATGGAAGATACTTACTAAGTCGCGATTACATGACCCTTAAGGTTCATAATTCGTTATATTTTTTTCCAACTAAATAAAATAATACTTTTTTTTTAATCCTGGGTTATTTACTAAAATTGCAATTGATTTGGGCAGTTATGGGACATCAACATGGACTCGGGTCCAGTCTCGACATTTCAGGTTCATGAACATTTAAGACCCAGGGTATACCTCCTAAATTCACCAAACTTTTTGGAGCTATTTTAAATATTTTGGTGCTGAGATTACTGATATTTTGCAACTGATAATATCCAGCTATGTGACTTATATGAAAATGATTCGATCTTTGATAAATTTGAGTGCTGTTTAAGTGGTGATGGTCAGAGGGTAGCGACTGGTTCTTACAGGTTATGCCCGTATTGGAATTGTAATATGTTTTGCTGTTACTTTTGCTCACCCACTGACTCGTTAAACTTATATTATTACAGCAATCTTTTTCGTGTATTTGGATCGAGTCCGGCCAGTACTGAAGCAACTACCCTGGAAGCTAGCAAAAACCCTATGAGGTATCTTTTACCAACGTGGCGTTCAGCCTGTTATGTTTTTTTTTTTTTTTTTTGAGTGTAATGTCATTTTCGTCCCTGAGGGGTGTTCAGTTTTGTGACTTTTGTCGAAAGGTTTGTTTTTCGCATTTGGGTCCAAAAGGTTTGAAATCTTGCCATTTTCATCCGGCTCGTAACTCCATCCATTTTTCTCCGTTAAGTCGGGGTATTTCCGTCTTTTTTGTTAGACTTAAAGGGCAATTCGGTCTTTTTCACTTTATGTTAAAAGACCGAATACCCCTGAAAAAGACCGAAAAAGAAAAAATGGATGGAGTTAACGAGCTGGACGAAACTGGCAAGATTTCAAACCTTTTAGATCCAGATGCGGAAAAATAAACCTTTGGACAAAAGTAGCCAAACCTTAGGGACGAAAATGGCATTTTACACTTTTTTTTTAATCTTAATGTGTTATGTTAACTTGACCCGTTAAAATTATTATATAACCCAGGAGACAAGTGCAGACTCCTTCAAGATCTTTAAGCAGCAGCATAACTCGTGTGGTCAGACGAGGTTAGCTGTCTTTGTCAACTAATAATTAATCATTTTTGGTATAATTTCTGATTAATATAACGTATGAATAATAGGGGGAGAGAGCCCAGGAAACGACATAAATGGGAACTCATTTGATTTCACTACAAAGTTACTCCATCTAGCATGGCATCCTACTGAAAACTCAATTGCTTGTGCTGCTGCAAACAGCTTGTACATGTACTATGCATAAATTACAACTCCACCCCTTGAGTTACAAATATCTGCCAAACATGTCTAAAAGGTTGTAGAAGATGTTAAAATACACATAAACAACAACAAGGTGTCAGAAAGGTTCTAGAAGATGTCAGTTTCTGATGGTGATAAAATTTCTTTAACCACAAATGTTGGACCTTTTGTTTTGTTATATCCTCTTTCCTCCCCAGTTTGCTGCTTCAACCTACATTGTTTCTTTTTCTTTTTTTTTTTTTTTTTTTTTTTGTGATAAAAAGTTAGCTTTTATAATTGCAAAAGGGATGTTGTTGGTTTGGTTGTTTTTGTGCTGTTGTTTTGGGTTGAAGAAAAACAGACTAGACTGGGATTGTAGCTGATATGTAGTTTTAGACTTTTAGTTGGGAAAGAGTCATGCGTCTTGCATCGCAGGCTATTAAATTTTACATATTGTTATTGGTATCACTCTGCATTTTTTACTGGTTATCTTGTTGTTTAATCCTTTTGTTATATATACAAAACCAAATTTTGAAATACAAGTCACCCTTTTTTACTAAGCACTGATCCTCACCATGACAAAGGATCACTGAAAGATACACTTATTATTGTTTAATAATAATATGATGAATGACACTTGTTTTGATTTTATTTTGCATTAGTTGGTAGTTAACTAAGACTCAATCTTGTAATAAAATCAGTGAATATTTCATTACTAATGTCTAATTATAATTTATAATTAAACATTAGTAATTATAATGCCCACTTCTGATAACTTGTGCGAAAGGATAATCTCTCCCTGTACCTCCCCGGACGGTATCTTCACCGGGTATCTCGCCTTTTGTTTTGAAGTGAGGAGTTCTTTAAAAGGCACCTGGACTTCTCTTATCATCCGGTCGAACCACTTCCCGTCGTGTTGGATCTCGCAGAAGACGCTGTAGCTGCTGTTCATGTAATGCAGCTGGAATTCCATGCGATAATCCCAGACGGGACAAGTACCAGCCTTCTTAGTCACCTTGGTTTTATATTTGTTTGAAGACCTCCTGCGCTCCCCCACCCCCTCCATCGATCCAAAGGGTGGCATAAGGATCCATGGTGCCAAAGAATTTGACGTTGTACAGATCCTTTGCGGAGTGGAGGATGATCTCCTAGCGTGCGTGACTCCATTCACCGATCTCTCAACTAATTATGATGGGTATCTTGTAGTTGGTATACAAGATACTAACGCTCAACCAAGGGTTGACTGCGGCAACCGTAGCTTCCCCGTTCTTTCATGTAGGATCTTTCAAACAACGTTTTTAGAATTGGATCCAATTTTTTTTTAAAGGAGTTGCCAATAGTAGGAAAGAATAAACAATTAACGATTGCTTAACATGTTAACCTAATAGTTTCTTAAGCATTGAAGACAATATGTTATACTCTCTGCTAAGATCTTATCACATTACCATAACACTAGGTAACTATTTTATGATCATAGAATAATTGCAAGGGTGCGGCATGCATCCATTCAGGATGCTTCTTTTTTATGGGTCCGATATGGCAGAACGCTGTTCCCGATCATCTTGATCCCCTCCATCCCAATCCATCCTGATTTGTATGGTACGTGCTCTTTACAATTCATCCTAATCGAGATTGCCATTCCTTCATCTTGTATGAAACCACGTAACACAGTAACAGTAAAACTTTTACATAATTTTTTAAAATTAATACATAATGCATTTAGTGGAAGTTTCAGTTACATTGTGGATGATGGTATAACACGACTTCCAGCGAGTCATGTAATCAAACCCAATTTCCCTATACGTTTATTTGTTTGAATAAAAGTACAACTTCACAATTAAGCATGTTTGAATTGTAGAATGGGTGATTCAAGCAAACCGAAAACAAAACCATAATCACCTCGTTAACGATGCAAACATACATGTTACAAAAAAAAAAACAAAAAACAAAACTAGAAATTCATTTTTATAGTTTTAAATATGATGGTAAATATTCGTGTCTTTTTATTCATAGAATTTCCAACTCGGGTTAACATGTAAATTAAAAAAAAAAAGAATTCTCTGTAATTTTACTAACTAAAGAAAAGTTGAAAGCACATTATCAAACAGGTACAGTTGTTGAAATCGAAATGGAAATGGTTGTTCCTCACTCCATGTTCTAAGTTTGATGTAAATTAAATCACAAATCCAATTATCAAATTACACAATTATAATATCACATGGGAAGGGTGCGCGCCTTGTACATGCAAATGTAAGCCATATGCCAATCGCCTGTAACAACGAAACAACAAACGAATCAACATTAAAACATGTACCAAATACTACAAAGGCATATTTGTTTGTATGAAAGGAATTTCATCCATACCTCCTCCAGAAAGTTTTGTTATATCTTCTTCCCTTTGTGGGATTGGATTATCATCGTCAAATTGGATCCATTTCCCTATATATCAACATCAGTTATTAGCTCGTTGTTTCGATGTTATAACAAATTGCAACAAGTGTAGAGCAAATAGACATGATGGACTAACCATTTTCTTGCTTGACCCATGCAACATAATGACCTGAATCTGCACTTCTGCCTTTATGAGTCAGCACCGCCACCAAATCATACACTCCGGTCAACTGGACATTCTTATCAGAACCTACAAATTGTAGAGCAAATATGTCATACACAGTGGCGAAGCTTGAGATTTCCGACCGGGGGGTCAGAAGTCACCGGACCTAAAATTATACCTTAAAAATTATAAAACCGGGGGGTCGAAAACGTATATATCTAAAAAATTCTATACGAAACGTACATACATAACACTACTGAGCGAAAAGTTTGGGGGGTCGGGCACCCCTCCCGGCCCCTTCAAAGCTACGCCCATGGTCATACACGATGGACATTTTTGTACAAAAAAAATTTATATCAAGATTATATAAGAATGTAAATTTGTATAAGGTTGTTAACCTTCTCCCAAAGTAGTTTTAGACGATTCCCCGCTTGCATTTGATGGTCCCTGAATAAATTGAAAAGGCGAAAATAAGTGAAATGTTAGCATATATGTGTGACAGATGTCACGTTTACATAAACTGTCGAAAAAACAACGTACCTCTGCATCAGACATCTTAACATCAATGTCCACTGAAGCAGAGCTCTTTTCTTTGAGTTTCAAACCAGCCTTTCTACCGTCCTCATCTCTTAACATCTAAAAGTATCAAAAGTCGAAACCGAAGTGAAAACTATGAACATCATTTCTTCCATTTTTGTAAAACAATAAATTTCTATAAACGCCTTAATAACCGCACGATAGTTGAAAGAAACTACACAAGTGCAACAGGTGATCGAGAAATTTTTGCTGATTTTTCAAATTTTCTGACATGGCATCTCATTTATAATTTTAGATTGAGTAAATTACGTTTTTGGCCCCTGTGGTTATATCACTTTTACTATACTAGCCCAAAATAAGAATTTTTAACATATCTGCCCCCATGTTCACTATAACTAACCATTTTGGCCCCCATGATCTCTAGACTTGGGGGCCAAAATGGTTAGTTATAGAGACCATGGGGGCAGATATGTTAAAAATTCTTATTTTGGGCTAATATAGTAAAAGTGATATAACCACAGGGGCCAAAAACGTAATTTACTCTTTTAGATTATATATGTATATGCCAACTTGCCAAGAGGCATCTGATGTGATGATACAAACTATTTTTACATATAACATTAAAAATAGATCATCATTTCAAAATTATAATAAATAAACTTAAAAAGCAAATTACACAGACCGATCCTGTGCTACGCAAAACTTTCACATTTCATCTTTTTGTATCATAAGTTACACATATCGTCCCTAATGTACACTAGACCGTCACACTTTCATCTGAATACGTATATAATGGTAATTTCACAAAGATTAAAGAAAACTTGTAACATTTGTCAGTGACAGCCTGACCGGGACCAAAAGCGTGACAGCCGGTTGAACAATAGTGACGATATGCGTAATTTCTCATACTTACGAAATATGAAATTTTTGCAAAGCACAAGGATGGTTCGTGTAATTTACTCAAAATTATTTTTCACAGTAGCCTTTTTGCATATGTGGCGACCAGAATGGTATCAAGCAATGCCACATCACCAGTTAGTGGAGTAATTTGTAATAAAATGCACCTTGGTTTCATTTTTGTTCCTAACTTAAATATGGTTGCTACAATAACTTTATTGGTCACCATTTTTGAATCTATTATATTGCATTTCAAGTAGATATATAATGTAAAAGTTACAAACCTGACGAGGAGTTTCCAGCTTTTTGCGAAGATCATCTGAACAAAGATCAAAAATATCCAGCTCCAATGGATAATCCACTTTCTGAATAATTCAAGTATACAGATAGTCAAAAATTAATTTTAAAGAAATAACATTAAAGGCCAATATATTAGGTGGTTATCTTCTTAGTAAGAAAATAAATGCATTCTTAATAGTAACTTTATTACCCTCAAAATCTTTGCTTTTTGATTAGATTCCCGCTTCCAGAAAAATCGGACAAACTGAATAGTCAAGTACCTAGCATATGAGAAAACAGTTTCAAAAAAGGTCAACACATGTCTTGTTGTGTAACAGGTTTGGATTTTGACAAAATATGTAACGAACGAAATGACAGTTACTTTGGCAATCCATTGATGTGTGAATCTTTCAAGTAAACCGCACTGCGTCCCAAAGAAGGAGAAGCCTTTTCTAGCTCTGATTTCAGACCCTGCAAGAAATAAAGTCGATCGTACATTATTAGTGACCTACATATCTGTTTGTGACAAAAAAAAAAGTGAGAGAGAGATAATGAGGAAAAGATTATCTGCAAGTGTGATCACTTCTACAATAAAACTTACATGCTTCAGCCCCTCATGCAAATGATTCACCTCCTGTGATATATGGCATTTTAGAGAATAAACCGATTCTGTCTCTATGCTTTCTTCACCACTTTCCGCACAGTGCACCCTACACAGGCAAACATACCATTATGTAAAATGCCATTTTCGTCCCTGAGGTTTGATCAGTTTTACGACTTTCGTCCAAAGGTTTGTTTTTTCGCATCTGGATCCAAAAGGTTTGATAACTTGCCATTTTCAACTGGCTCGTTAACCCCATCCATTATTCTCCGTTAAGTCAGTGGTATTTTCATATAAAACTAGATACCAGTTCTACAAGCATGACAAGAATGTTCATATAAACTAGATACACGTATACCTGCTGACAAGGTCAATGCCGAAAAGTTCTTTCACTGTATCAACATTGGCACTGCATGTTAAATGAGAATAATGGTTACCAAATAGATGAGGATCAAACACACATCTAAATAGCATTTAGAACGTAACTGGCACATATATGTTATTAAACGTAAAAAATGGGTTGATATTCGATGTCAAACATATAGAGATGATTCAAACTATTAAGGTATATCATTAACTGTACAGCGTCACGATCATGATCTATCGAGTATTTCTATAACAAAAAATAGGATCATGACCAATATTGATCAATATAGCCGAAAGTTCATTAAAATACCTTGTACTTGGAGATCTAAGGGCCTGTGAAAGAGTATACAGAATCTGTGTCCAGCATTCTTCAGCATCCTGTGAGGTATCAACGGTGTTAATTTCAAAACGCAAAAGATTAGGAAATTTGACAAACAAAATGATATCATAAAAGTGTGAAAATCAGAGAAACCTGCTGCATAAAAGATCCGTTATGCAGCTGCCCAAATTGAGGATATTTTTTCCGCAATACCTACAGTCATAAATGATGTGCCATAAATAAAAACATCTCAACAAAATTTGGCTTTTCGCGTTTTATTATCACATACATAGTTACTAAAGGCGTGAGGCGCACTCAGGGCTATTTGTTGGGCCCGGGGCCTTATTTGCGCCCGCCTGGGCGCTCGCTTTAATAACTATGGTAAGTATCATAGTTATTAAAGGCGCGAGGCGCACTCAGGGCGATTCGTTGGGCCCGGGGCCTTATTTGCGCCTTGGCGCGCCTGGGCGCTCGCTTTAATAACTATGATCATATAGTAAAAAAAGACAAATATAATATTTTGCGATTTATTGGAAAGGTTGTCAAAAAGCAAAATTTAGTGGTGTACAAATCACCACCCTTAGATTTAGGATGTAATGAACTTATGAAAAAGAACTGCCAAGTACTTTGTTTTTCACTACAGTTGTAACTTTTAACAATATTAGGTCTAGCAACGTTACTGTGTATATTACGATCTTCGAAACACAATTGTTAGCTCCAAATTCATATAGATACAAATATACGACTATATTTTGCAAGTTCAGGGGAAAACGTACCATCCAAAATTGCATGGGTGCAACTGGCTTGACATTTTTATCAAGTTCACTAAACAAGTCCCGTGTTGCAACAGTCAAGAGATGAGAAGATTGATCCAGATCATTGCTTTTGCCAGACTGCGGATACCTAAACAAAAAAAATTGCACAAATTTATTACTTCTTCACAGAAGATGTATGAATTTTGTGTAGAAAATAGTATGTTACTTCACTCACTCTATCAACGCAGATTTAAGCTCTGGGACTGAATGAAGGCATTGCATGGTGGAATTCATGTAACAGGTATTTCCCAGATTAAATAATCCAGCAGAATGACCCTACAGAGAATAAAAAAACGGTAGGTAACTAGTTTCATTCCCAAACATGATACATATATATGTCATACCCGACACAATATAATCTGGGTATAACCTATATATTGAAAACCAGAAGCTAATATTACATCAAGTGTCTATAAAGTCGGTCACTTCATATATGTGAAATACTGAAATGACTAAGAAAAAAATTAATAAGGTGTTGCTAGAACTCAGCTGGTCTGGTATACATACGTAAATAACAAAAGATTCAAAAACTGGTTAGTTAGCGAAATGATTTTGCAAAACTAGGCCTGTAAACGAACCGAACAAACACGAAAGCGGGCATGCTCGTGTTCGCTCATTTAACTTTAACCGAACAGAAACACGAACATATAATCGAACACATTTTTTTGTTCATGTTCGTTCATTAAGAAAATGAGCATGTTCGTGTTTGTTTATGCGTGTTCGTTTAAAACCTAAACGAACATAAACATACAAACAAACAAACTTATATGAACATAATTTAATAAACATAACGAACACAAATGAACATAATTGACCAAGCATAGACGAACACAAAGTAGTTTTTTCATATAAACTGGTGATTAATTAGAATTAGTTCAATTCAAAAGCCCATTTTTATTACTAGGAAGTCCGATTACTAATTAGTTATTTTTATATGAGTAGTTAGAAATCCCGTTTAATGTTTATATCTATATGAACATAACTATTTATGTATTTGTTATAATTTAAATGAACTTCTCGCCGAACTGTTCACAAACAGTTCATGAACGTTCGGTTCGTTTACAGACCTATGCAAAACACATAGATAGAATATGATATTTTGTATGTACAACTAAAGATTCGGAAACCTTACCACAGCAACTACTTGCTCTTCTTCTGGAAGGTCTTCCATAAAAACGGGACCCTTCTCTGGAGCCTTCACAATCTCATCAGCAGTTCCCACCATCATTAATTTTTGACCCTATACATAATAAAAGAATAATAAATACCAATTTCAACAAGGCAATCAAATGTCAAATGTAAGAGAGATCATTCACCTCTTTCAACCCCAACTTTGACCAATCCGCGTCATCCTGGTTAACAGATGAAAACAGTGTGATTATCGTTATACAAAGAAAAAAGAAGCTAGATAAAATTATGGCATGTGGAAAAACGGGAATACCTTTAATATTCCACCTTTCACCATTATCTTTTGCCTTTCAGGGGGTACCCCTGTGAGGTCATACAGCTGACATTTGAAAACATATGGGGGCTGGGTTGTATCTATCTCCACTGCGGGGTATAGCTCTTTTTGCCACTTGACACTCACTGTGATAAGGACATATGAATGACAGTCAAAAACATAAGTTCTTAAGAGAAACTTAAACCCCAAATGAGTTGGCAAGAGCGAGCATACACTACTATGTACTTAGCTGCATGGTTTATTTCCGAATAAAAAAGGCTCTACTAGCTACCAGCAGGACTTTTATGAAGAATAAACTAGCCAGATATAAATTATATACTAAAGCAACTGTTAAAAGAGCACAAACATCCGAAAGGCAAGACAGGTATTCAGGTAATGTCTCGTAGAAGCAATGTAAGGCAAAATAATTTATACTTTATAGAAACAAGAGATTATGCATCTACTATTCTGAATCCCTCAATACATGCAAAGCATAAATTATAGATAGTATAATGTGAAAAGAACAATTTGATAAGAGCCAACGAATAAATATAAGCCTACAGAGTTCAACAATAGTATTCGAAATGCATATCCATCTAAAACACACTCCATTTATTTCATTAAAAATCACATTCCACAAACAAGTAACTAATAACCTCAACCCATAATCATATAACATCAACAGAATATTCTAAAATATAGAAACAAACCAATGACCGGCATAAGATCCTCTAAGAGCTTCCTAGTTACACCACTCGCCGTTTACTAAAATTATATACAATTATAAAATCGCCACTAGCCCGCTAGGCAATCAATTCTCACCGCACGATATATCTAAGGGCTTTTGTAAAGCACATGCATTGTTAAAATGAAGGTTTGCATCACCTTCGCTTGAACTTAAAAGTTAAAACGATGCGAAGTTTTTAGCTATCAGTATTACATCTCTGGAGAAATACGCTATGAACTTATTCCAAACACACATATACATATAAGTGGAGGACAAGCAAGTCAAGTGACTATAACGAAACTGAATAATCGATATCCGGTACACACACATGAAGCATCCAACACATAAAACAGCCACCATCAGTCCTACATAAACAACAACTTACTTACATAATCTAATTCTCAGGTTGAGCCCTAGAAACGTGAAACGAAACACAGCAGCAAATAAAATCAGCTAAAACATATACAAACTCATGAACCACAAGTCACTAGCATACCTAATCGGAGATAACAAACGAAAATGAAATGTATGCAGTTCGAACGAATAACAAGTTATTGTGCGCACAAACTGTTGTTTGAAACTTTGAATCGTGAATCAACGTAGGAAGAAATTGTAGATTAAAGCAAGAGAAGGTTGAAAATCTACCTGTAGGCATGATTATGATGATGATTGTTGGTGCGATCGGTAGCGGGAGAAAGATGTATGCGTGTGTGTTGTGTTTGCTTGGAGGAAAGGGCAATGATAACAGAGACGCCAAATTAGAAAGATCTCGGTGAGGGGGGATCGTAAACCGCCGTAGTTGTTAATTGGGCCTTGTTTGAAGACCTGGGCCTGAATGAATGAGCCCATAAGGCCTGTTTCGGTTTATATAAATGGTACTAATCATGAAAATCATCTCACTGCATGTAAGAATAATCTAGAAACTACTCATAATCGACTCAACTACTCATGACAAACTCTACCACTCATAACCGACTCAACTCTCAATCATTGCTACAAGTCAATATACTCTCTAATATGCCCCCTCAAGCTAAACGGGGCGTAACAACATGAAGCTTGGATTGCAAGGTGTCGAAGCGTGATGATGACAACCCTTTGGTCAATATATCTGCTAATTGAGCCATAGTAGAAACATAGCAGACACAAAGATCTTGAATGAAATGCAGATCAATCTCAATGTGTTTCATGCGCTAGTGAAATACCGGATTGACTGCAAGATAGGTAGGCTGTAACACCAAAGAGTAGGTGGATAAGACAATGAAATATGTAACTCATGTAACAAGGAAATAATCCATCAAATCTTGGCAGCAGTATGTGCTAAAGCACGATACTCAGCCTTAGTGCTCGACCGGGCGACAGTGTGTTGTTTCTTGGAACTCCAACTAGTAAAGTGTTGTTTCTTGGAAGTCCAACTAATAAATTTTGGGAAGACCATAAATTGATGAAAACGCAAACAGATTGACTTTTGAGTCTAAGGTGCTGTTTGTTTTTGCAGACGTAAATTGTCTGCAAGCTGATTTCATCTGTTTTCGTATCTGCAATTGAAGATGTGGTCTGAAGATTTGCAATCTGAAAATATAAGATTGTTTGTTTTTATTATTATTATTATAACTCTCTCTACCACTAACACCACCACCATCCTCCAACCCACCACCATCTGCCAACCCACCACCACCATCAGCTCCCCCCCTGTAACACCACGTAAAAACGTGTCCAATTATACATAGACACGTGTCCTAAACTCCAGTTATGCGAAAGATTGAGTTTAAGGGACTAAAGTTGACAACAAGTGAAAATATGCAAACGAAAGGACTAAAGGTGTCAATATGCCAAACTTGGGCCTCTGAATGACCACACGTGAAAGAAATATTCTTAAATGGGTGATTGATTGGGTATGCGAAGCCGTTTGTGAAAATAATCGGAAGATTATAAATTACATGGGTTAAAAGTGTCAATATGTCAATTCTGACCTCTGAGTGGCCTTTTAACAAAACCAAGGCTTCATAATATTCAAATATACTCCCGAGAATGTGTGATAAAAATTTCACGTGATTCCAAGATCGTTAAGCATGTTTTCCAAACTTTGGGCTAAAAGCGTCAACTTGATGTAACTTGCATTTACAAAGGAATTTAACGAACCCGAGTCTAACGAAGTTTGTTTATACCTCCTTGGGCTCCAAGAAAGTAATTACAAGGGCCTTGATTGCCAAAAATGGAGTTAAAAAGGATTAAAAACGTGCAGGGACTGAAATTGCAAGTTTTTAAACTTGTTGAGCTGGTAACCTGGGTGCTCGCGTAGCGCGAGCCTGAGACCTTTTGCCGTCGCGCTACGCGACGGCCTTCGCTGGACAGAATGAGCCTGCCAGGTGTGGGTTTGGCTCTCCACCGCCTTAATCTAGTTTGTAACGAAGTTTGGAGCTATATGTCGGTTTAATTCACTAGCTAGGACACCTGGAGTGATCCTAGGGCCCCCAAAAACACCTGGAAGTGATCAAGTTCCATAGAAATCCCTATATAAGAGCACCTCCTCTTGTGTTCTTGACTCACACTTGCAACATTTCATTGTGGGACTTAATCTGGAGCTTCCAGCAATAAGGAGAAGACTTTCAAGTGTAGAAAAGATTGCTAGGACCAGTAGTAAGTTTCTAATTACTTGTTTAGTTAAATAATTTAGCTTAATTGCTTAAAAGTCAAACTTAGTGCTTAATCAGTTTGACTTTCGTTTTAATTACATGTGGCTTAACCACTGATCAAATTGAAAGTGGTTATGAAACCACATTAGTATAAGTGATTAACCCCTGAAAGGGTGTCTCCTAATTATCTCGTTTGACTGGTTAATTGTCGGGTCAAAGTAGTTTGACAAAAAGTCAAACTGGACAGAAATGACAAAATGATTCTAATTAATAAACCAGAGGTTCTAAATTATATTATAACATTCTAATGACTTGGTAATGATTATATAAACATGTTTTATCAGTCCTAATCCGACAATTAATCATCTAAGGGCAGATTATAACCGAAAGTCGCAAAAGCTTGACTTTTGCTATGACTTCCAGTTCTGACCCATTCAAGCTTATTTCTTCCATGTTTTAAGCTTCCATTAGGACCATACTACATTGTAGTATAACTCTCTGAAGTTATATTGCATGGTGCCTAATCGTTTGTCATTTATGCTCTTGATCGTAATTATGCTCATTAATGCCTAAAACGCCCTTTTTGCATAAAATCGAGATTTTTAGCAATGTGAATGAACTAAAACCTTTGCTACTGATATTTAGGCATGTCCCGAAAATTTGACATCAGTTTGGGGTCTAGAATGGGAGTTATGCTCAATAGCGTAATTAAGGGACTTCTTAGTAATTAGAAGGCGTAATTAGCATAAGGCCCATCTAAACCCGATTTTTATTACCAAACTTTTTACCTACTGATGTTAAATAATATTTTGGGATTTTTAAAGATTTTTATTTATTTTTAAGCTGAACTTAACATAGGATTATAGTCTAGTTTCGGTAATTACCAATTTTACCCTTTTCATGCATAAAATGAGTTTTACATAACTTTTTGAAACCAAACTTTTTGCTACTGATCCTAAATGATAAATGTATTATTTTGAACCCTATAAACTGACCAAAATATCAGATTTCCTATCTTTACCATATTAGCCCTTTAAATCGCATATTTAGCGTTTTTAGCACCTAGTATGGGTCAAAACTATATTTATCATATAAAACTCATAACCTACTGATGTTTTAAACTAATTTACATAATATTACAGTAAGCTAATGTTTTAAACTCAGAAACTTATTTTTAACCCCTAAAAGCCTATGTAAAATTACCAAAATGCCCCTACGGTGCATAATTGGTTATAAAAGGTATATTTTCCATATATTAAGTATCCTACTGATGTAACTTAATAAAATACATGTCTTTACTAATCTAATAAGACCTGGAACTCGGTTTTATAAATAAATTCTTTTATAAGCATCAAAATTACCAAAATGCCCTTTTGGTACTTATTTTGGTTTAAATTGCTTTTTGGGCATAAATGTTGATATACTACTGATATATTGACATATTATGAGCATAATAATGATTAAGACCTGTTTATAGTTTGTCCGGTTACCCGTTACGCATTTACGCGTTCGGATCGGTTTACGTGACTAGTTTACGTAAAATAGCCGAAACGGGCTTAACCTAGTTATTAAAACCTCATTTTCCAGAATGTATTTAGTTTACCCATATTATACAAGTATCCAAGCTTGTCGGGTCTAAATCACATTCTATCCCGGTCTCCGTTTAATCTACCGGTTAGGTCCGTAAGGTTTCTTTCTAGCTAGTTGGTCTAAGTCTCCGACTTAAGTAAAGACCCATTAGCATCCTAATAGATAATTAAACCTTCTATACAGATTTATAGCTTCCGGTAAAAAGTATCTTTCAAGAATCTTAGGAATTTACTGCTACATCAGGTAAATACTTTTAACTTATTTTCCCTATACGGGCTTGGGATACGGTATATTAATACCGCTTGGTCGGTATGGGATTATTATGTCGGATTGTGATTTAATAAATCCGCATAACCCGTTTTAATCTGTATTGTTTGATAGCATAAACGTTTGGGGGTTAACGACCGTGTCCTGGATATCCTTGGCTCATTTAAGTTATTAATGGCCACGACTATGCACGGGGTGCAGGCATGCACCCGACAGATGCAAATGCTAAATATTAATCTACCCACAAGTTGGGGATAACTCCTTTGTGGGTTCTATAAGTGGTGAGTCAGTTAATCATGTCCGGCTTACAAACCGGCCCCACATGTATGACAAGCATGTAAAACTGTATACAAGATTTTAATAAGATTGTCCCAAGTTATAAAAGATTTGTGCCTTGTGCATCTAAATAAATTTTCCTAAATGTTTTCAAAACGAGTCAGTTAAATTGTATTTACCAGTGTATACTGACGTATTTTCCTAAAGATTGATTTGACAGGTACTTATCGAAATAGGCTGGAGCTATAGGGTGTTGTAGAGGATCTTGCAAATCCCGTAGATACCTTGAGTCTGTAGTTTTTGGTTATTTTGTACTTTATGATCCGCTTGTGGATCTTATTACATTCCAGTCTGTATTTTCTTGTATTCGAACATCGACAGACAGTATGGTTTGTAATAGTTTATTTACCCAGCCTTCCGCTGTGCTATATTATTATGTGTGTTGACAATGATGATATCAACTACGTCACGATACTCCCCACCGGGCCCACCGGTAATACGTGGAATATTTGGGGTGTGACAGGTTGGTATCAGAGCCAACATTGAGCGAATTAAACACTAACCTTTTGTGTTTAATCTCAATGACACAATAAGCACATTCCTTAGACTCTCGAGTCTAGGCAAATGACCTAGGATGCATCTTTATCTTTCTTTTATTACTTTTATGTTTTGTTTTATTTTGTTCTCTTGTTCAACAGGAAGTTAACCATCATGCCTCCAAGACTAAGAGGACGTGGCAAGGGTCCCATGCGTGGAGGACCGTCATCTGCAGGACCATCTCACAGACGCACTCCATCGGCGTCTTTTTCCACTTCCGACTCCCGCGATATGTGGGGTCAACCTTTCGAGCCGGCAAGACACTCAGTCTCGCTTAGCTCTTCGCCATCTTTTCATCCGTCTTTCGGACCATTTGCTCCAAATGAGCCCGAACACTCTCACCATTCGGACCAATCTCACCACTCGCATAACTCTTTGCAATCTCATTCATTTCATCATTCCGAATCCCCCTACTCTCCAAGACAATTCAACCCAGCCGACTATGTGAACGACTTTCTTGGCTACAACCCGCTGGGCCCTGAGGACCATTTCTCTCAAGAAATGGAGATGGATGACGACCCCGACCCGGAAATGCAAACAGGAACCCCGGGCCACCCTATCAGCATATCTAGTGGGTCACCATTTCAGGGATCTCCTTATCGTGGACCCGACTCCTTCCAAGAGAGGATGGCTACCTATGACTGGTTCTTTACCCCATCTTATCATAGCTCTCCGGCTCAACCACCTTTAGATGATCCTCAATTTCAAGCTGTCTCACCACCACCACTTCCGGTAGAGGAGCCACCGCAGCAGCCACCACAACCACCTCCCGAGCCTCCGAGGCGAAGGAGGAACGCTCGCATGTCCGTTAGAGGAGGACCCCGTTTTAGTTCTCCTCGAGGATCGAGTTCCTATCTCCCTATTCCCGAGGACCCTCAAATGGGTGGGCCCTCGAATGCGGCACCGGAGGCTGATCCTCCGCAAGCTTCTTATGCACCACCTATGCCGCCTGTGGGATTTGATAACCCAATTCCGGCATACCCAGGTTCTTCCGGGTATAATCCTTATGGAGACCCGTCGGGATATCCATTGGGCTACGGAACCCATGACCCATATCTTACGGCTGCGCAGTATCACCACCTTTATCCTTCTTCTTACCCCCCTGTGCCTCCAACTGACTACCCTATTCAGGGTTATCAGTATCCTCCGTATCAGCCACCTCCTTCCCAGCAACTACAGCAGCAGCAACAAAACCAGGAAATCTTGGAGAGGTTGGACAGGGTTGAGCAGAAGACCAAGAAGAACAAGGAGAGGCACAATAGCTTCATGAAGGGTCTTGCCAACCTTATCAAGGGAAAGAAGAAATAGAGGGTTGTTTTTGTTTCTTGTTTATTGTAATAATGTCCCTGCGAGGACATTTGTTTGATTTCTGTATCAAGTCCCTGCGTGGACTTATTTTCATTCCTGTTTACCCCTGCGTGGGTGGTTTGTCTTTCTTAAGTCCCGTTTAGGGCAATTGTATTCGTTTCTTTTCATAATGAAGTTTAGCTTTGGTTTTAATTGTGTATTTTATTACACCATGTTATTTCCTTTCAATTTATAATTGATCTGCCAAAGAAATTCTTAGAGGTATAACCTAGCCAAAGTATTAATTGGCTATGATGGTACAACCTTTTTAAGAAAATAAATCTCTGTTAACATCTGAAAACATGTTAACACTCCTAACTGTGCGGTACGAGAAACCACACAAACTTCCAAAAAGGTACTTGGACCCTTCCAAGTCATATAAAGCCAAAATGATCAATATGAATCCTGGCTAGAAAATATCAGTGTGATGAATACACCAAGACATCCATTTGAGATGCATGCTTTAAGCAAAGGTGTAAAATGACAATGAATGTATGATTCATAAACTTCTTGTCAAAAAGGCGATGAACTTTGTTCAGACCTTAAAAGATCACTGATATTTGAGATCATTAATTTGAATCTCAACTCGTTTTTGTGACAAGCTTTTAAGCCAATTTAAATGTCCTTTGAAACGAGTTTAAAGATAAATAAAATGCCTTCTATGACATGGACAGTTTTGAAAATTTCTATCTTTTCCCTGTCTAGTAATATGTAGAAACGCATTATGTAAACATTCAGTTATATTATAAAATGGTCTAAATGGTTTAATAATACCATGACCAATGAATCATCAATGTGATGAACTTATATATAATTTAAATTACTATTATTGTTTATATTATAGCATCCTGAAATGGCTGGCTCCGACGAAGTGAACAGTCATCCAGCACAGGGCAATACCAGAATTAACATTACTGGTGCAGAATTACAAGCTATGATCACCGCTGCGGTCTCTCAAGCGGTTGATGCAAAATTTAAGGAGCCGAGCATCGTTCGGTCACAAACTCACTCGAAAGCTCATTTTAAATCTCACACTCATAAGAAGAGTGAGTCAGTGCATTCGTCTAACCAGGGTAGTATACCCAAAAGACAGATAGATCTTGAGCCGACCCCTAGGTACGCCAAGGGTTGTACCTACAAATATTTTGTTTCCTGTAAACCGAGGGATTTTACGGGAGAAAAAAGGGGCGATAGATTGCATGAAATGGATTGATGAGATGGAGACGGTGATAGACATTAGCGGCTGCGCTAAGGAAGATGTAGTTATGTTCGCCTCCCAATCTTTTAAGGGTGATGCCCTTACGTGGTGGAAAGCACTCGTGCAGTCCACCGGGAAAGTCCATTTGTATAACCTTTCTTGGGAGAAGTTTGTCGACTTAGTTAAGGACACTTATTGTCCTCAACACGAAGTAGAGCATGTGGAGACTGATTTTCTCACCCTCGTGATGAAGGATCTAGATTGTAGATCCTATGTGACTAGTTTCAACTCCATGTCTAGACTGGTACCGTATTTAGTCACACCTGAGCCCAAGCGCATTGCGCGTTTTATTGGTGGTTTGGCTCCTGAAATTAAAGGAAATGTGAAGGCTTCTAAGCCAACCACCTATAGATCTGTTGTGGATCTGTCATTATCCCTCACTTTGGATGTGGTGAGGAGTAGGGCGAAGAGAAATTCTGAAGAGGGGAAGAGGAAGAGAGAGGATGATCAGTCCTCTCAGCCGAATAAGAAAGGAAAAGGGAACTCTGGTTCCAAGAAAGGGCAAACTGATAACAAGCCCAGGTGCAAGAATTGCCATAAGAGGCATTTTGGCCAGTGTAACCAGGAATCACAGGCCAAACCATGTGGGATATGCAAAAAGAAGGGGCACAAGTCTGTTGAGTGCCGAAACATCAAGGATGCAACCTGTTATGGTTGTAACGAAAAGGGGCATATCAAGACCAATTGCCCCAAGAATACGAAGAAGCCTGAAGAGGCTAAGAAGAACAATGCCCGAGTGTTCCAGATGCAGGCAAGGGAAGCGGTGACTGATGATAACGTCATAACAGGTACCTTCCTCATCAATAATATCTATGCTAGAGTCTTATTTGATTCCGGTGCTAATAAGTCATTTGTAGATCATAAGTTTTGTAAGCTTTTGAATTTGCCCATTAAGACTCTAGACATAAGATATGAGGTAGAACTTGCTGATGGTACCTTAGAATTTGCTTCAACTCTCCTTGATGGATGTTCAATATCCATTAGGGACCATTCTATTCCGCTATCCCTCCTGCCAATGAAATTGGCTGGTTTTGATATAGTTCTAGGCATGGATTGGTTATCCCATAACCAAACTCAAATTGCCTGTGATAAAAAGCTTATCATTATCAAAACCCCCTCCGGTGAGTCGGTCACTATTCAAGGAGACACACAGTACGGGTTGCCCAGCAATGTGTCTATTCTTAAAGTATCCCAGTGCTTGAAGGGTGGATGTGTCATTTACATGGCACAAGTGACTGTTAATGAGCCGAAGCCGAAGATCGAAGATATTCCAATCATTTCAGAATATCCAGATGTCTTTCCTGACGAGTTACCTGGATTACCTCCTGAGAGGCAAGTAGAATTCAGGATCGACATTCTCCCCGGATCTGCCCCTATTGCACGAGCTCCGTATCGCCTAGCGCCTACCGAAATGAAAGAGCTAAGAACTCAACTGGATGAATTATTGGAAAAAGGTTTCATACAACCCAACTCTTCGCCTTGGGGAGCTCCAATTTTGTTTGTAAAGAAAAAGGACGGATCAACGCGTTTATGCATTGATTACCGGGAACTAAACAAGGTAACGATCAAGAATCGTTATCCTTTACCCAGGATCGATGACTTGTTCGATCAACTCCAAGGAGCGAGTTACTTCTCAAAGATAGATTTGAGATCTGGGTATCATCAGCTTAAGGTTCGAACCGAGGATGTTCCGAAGACAGCATTCAGAACGAGGTATGGACACTTCGAGTTCTTAGTGATGCCTTTTGGGCTCACTAATGCACCTGCAGCATTCATGGATCTCATGAATAGAGTCTGCAAACCATATCTAGATAAGTTTGTCATTGTCTTTATAGATGACATACTTATCTACTCGCGTAGCCAAGAGGAGCACGAAAAGCACCTTCGATGTATTTTAGAACTGCTTCGACAGGAGAAGTTATATGCCAAATTCTCTAAGTGTGAATTTTGGCTTCGCAAGGTCCAGTTTCTTGGACATGTGGTCAGTGAACACGGTATTCAAGTGGATCCTGCCAAAGTAGAGGCTGTAATGAATTGGGAAGCACCTAAGACACCTACAGAAATTCGCAGCTTTCTGGGTTTAGCAGGATATTATAGGAGATTCATTGAGAACTTCTCAAGAATAGCTGCACCATTGACTTCCTTGACCCGTAAGAAGGAGAAATTTATCTGGGGTCCCAAGCAGCAGGAATCCTTCGAGACTTTAAAGCAAAGATTGAGCAACGCTCCGGTTTTGTCACTACCGGAAGGAATTGAAGACTTTGTTGTTTACTGCGATGCTTCACACACCGGCATGGGGTGTGTACTTATGCAACGGGGCAATGTGATTGCCTATGCATCGCGACAGCTAAAGGTGCATGAAAAGAACTACACCACTCATGATTTGGAATTGGGTGCTGTAGTATTTGCACTAAAGCTGTGGAGACACTACTTGTATGGAACTAAATGTGTGATCTATTCAGATCACAAAAGTCTCCAACATTTGTTCAATAAAAAAGAACTCAATATGAGACAACGTCGTTGGATGGAAACGTTAAATGATTATGATTGCGAAATTCGCTACCATCCCGGTAAGGTGAATGTGGTCGCAGATGCTTTAAGCCGGAAAGAAAGAGTTAAGCCAATTAGGATCAATGCAAAGAGCATTGAGTTGAAGAATAATTTGAACGAAAGACTGTTGGCTGCACAAAAAGATGCCATGTTGGAAGATAATCTTTTAAATGAAAAGTTAGGTGTAACTGCTGAACAGTTGACACCTGGAAAAGACGGAATTCTTAGGATGAATGGCAGAATTTGGGTTCCTATTCAAGGAGGACTACGGGATGTAATCCTTCAGGAAGCCCACAATTCTAAGTATTCGGTTCACCCGGGAGGTGATAAGATGTATCAAGATTTAAAGGCCAATTATTGGTGGATAGGTTTAAAGAAATCTATTGCCACCCATGTAGCTAAGTGCCTGACATGTGCTCAGATTAAAGCCGAACATCAGAAGCCATCAGGACTTCTACAACAGCCGGAACTCCCCACTTGGAAATGGGAAATGGTAACTATGGACTTTATAACCAAGTTACCCAAAACAAAGCACGGAAATGACACTATATGGGTTATTGTTGATAGACTGACAAAGTCAGCTCATTTCCTGCCCATTAAGGAGACTCATAGCTCCGATAAGTTAGCCCAGTTATATGTCGATAAGATTGTAGCTCTTCATGGAGTACCGGTGGCAATTATCTCTGATAGAGATACTAGATACACCTCTCACTTTTGGAGAAGTTTTCAACAATCATTGGGCTCACGTCTGAATTTTAGTACTGCTTACCATCCTCAGACCGATGGTCAAAGTGAGCGTACTATTCAGACCTTAGAAGACATGCTTCGTGCATGTGTTATGGATTTGGGTGGTAGTTGGGACGACCACCTGCCTTTGATTGAGTTCTCCTATAACAATAGTTATCATACCAGCATTCAGGCTGCGCCTTTTGAGGCACTGTATGGTAGAAGATGCAGAACACCTGTCTGTTGGGCCGAAGTGGAAGAAGCTCAGATATCAGGACCTGATATAGTCCTTGAGACAACGGAAAAGATTATTCAAATTCGAGATCGCCTAAAAGCGGCCAGGGATAGGCAGAAAAGCTATGCTAATTTAAGACGAAAGCCTCTAAAATTTGAAGTAGGCGATAAAGTGTTGTTGAAAGTGTCACCTTGGAAAGGTGTAATGCGTTTTGGTAAAAAGGGGAAGTTGAGCCCCAGATATATCGGACCATTCGAGATCCTAGAATGTGTTGGCAGTGTAGCATATAGGTTAAGACTGCCGGAGGAGCTAAGTGGAATTCATGATGTGTTCCACGTTTGTAATCTCAAGAAATGTTTAGCTGATGAATCTTTAGCAATGTCTCATAAAGACGTGCAAGTTGATAAAAGCTTGAGATTCATTGAGAAGCCTATAGCAATTGAAGATCGGCAAGTCAAGAAGCTCCGAAGAAAGTATGTACCGATAGTAAAAGTTAAATGGGACGCTCGTAGAGGTCCCGAATATACGTGGGAAGTTGAGTCCACTATGAAACAAAAGTACCCTCACTTGTTCCAGTAAATCTCGGGGTCGAGATTTCTTTTAAGGGGGTGAGGATGTAACACCACGTAAAAACGTGTCCAATTATACATAGACACGTGTCCTAAACTCCAGTTATGCGAAAGATTGAGTTTAAGGGACTAAAGTTGACAACAAGTGAAAATATGCAAACGAAAGGACTAAAGGTGTCAATATGCCAAACTTGGGCCTCTGAATGACCACACGTGAAAGAAATATTCTTAAATGGGTGATTGATTGGGTATGCGAAGCCGTTTGTGAAAATAATCGGAAGATTATAAATTACATGGGTTAAAAGTGTCAATATGTCAATTCTGACCTCTGAGTGGCCTTTTAACAAAACCAAGGCTTCGTAATATTCAAATATACTCCCGAGAATGTGTGATAAAAATTTCACGTGATTCCAAGATCGTTAAGCATGTTTTCCAAACTTTGGGCTAAAAGCGTCAACTTGATGTAACTTGCATTTACAAAGGAATTTAACGAACCCGAGTCTAACGAAGTTTGTTTATACCTCCTTGGGCTCCAAGAAAGTAATTACAAGGGCCTTGATTGCCAAAAATGGAGTTAAAAAGGATTAAAAACGTGCAGGGACTGAAATTGCAAGTTTTTAAACTTGTTGAGCTGGTAACCTGGGTGCTCGCGTAGCGCGAGCCTGAGACCTTTTGCCGTCGCGCTACGCGACGGCCTTCGCTGGACAGAATGAGCCTGCCAGGTGTGGGTTTGGCTCTCCACCGCCTTAATCTAGTTTGTAACGAAGTTTGGAGCTATATGTCGGTTTAATTCACTAGCTAGGACACCTGGAGTGATCCTAGGGCCCCCAAAAACACCTGGAAGTGATCAAGTTCCATAGAAATCCCTATATAAGAGCACCTCCTCTTGTGTTCTTGACTCACACTTGCAACATTTCATTGTGGGACTTAATCTGGAGCTTCCAGCAATAAGGAGAAGACTTTCAAGTGTAGAAAAGATTGCTAGGACCAGTAGTAAGTTTCTAATTACTTGTTTAGTTAAATAATTTAGCTTAATTGCTTAAAAGTCAAACTTAGTGCTTAATCAGTTTGACTTTCGTTTTAATTACATGTGGCTTAACCACTGATCAAATTGAAAGTGGTTATGAAACCACATTAGTATAGGTGATTAACCCCTGAAAGGGTGTCTCCTAATTATCTCGTTTGACTGGTTAATTGTCGGGTCAAAGTAGTTTGACAAAAAGTCAAACTGGACAGAAATGACAAAATGATTCTAATTAATAAACCAGAGGTTCTAAATTATATTATAACATTCTAATGACTTGGTAATGATTATATAAACATGTTTTATCAGTCCTAATCCGACAATTAATCATCTAAGGGCAGATTATAACCGAAAGTCGCAAAAGCTTGACTTTTGCTATGACTTCCAGTTCTGACCCATTCAAGCTTATTTCTTCCATGTTTTAAGCTTCCATTAGGACCATACTACATTGTAGTATAACTCTCTGAAGTTATATTGCATGGTGCCTAATCGTTTGTCATTTATGCTCTTGATCGTAATTATGCTCATTAATGCCTAAAACGCCCTTTTTGCATAAAATCGAGATTTTTAGCAATGTGAATGAACTAAAACCTTTGCTACTGATATTTAGGCATGTCCCGAAAATTTGACATCAGTTTGGGGTCTAGAATGGGAGTTATGCTCAATAGCGTAATTAAGGGACTTCTTAGTAATTAGAAGGCGTAATTAGCATAAGGCCCATCTAAACCCGATTTTTATTACCAAACTTTTTACCTACTGATGTTAAATAATATTTTGGGATTTTTAAAGATTTTTATTTATTTTTAAGCTGAACTTAACATAGGATTATAGTCTAGTTTCGGTAATTACCAATTTTACCCTTTTCATGCATAAAATGAGTTTTACATAACTTTTTGAAACCAAACTTTTTGCTACTGATCCTAAATGATAAATGTATTATTTTGAACCCTATAAACTGACCAAAATATCAGATTTCCTATCTTTACCATATTAGCCCTTTAAATCGTATATTTAGCGTTTTTAGCACCTAGTATGGGTCAAAACTATATTTATCATATAAAACTCATAACCTACTGATGTTTTAAACTAATTTACATAATATTACAGTAAGCTAATGTTTTAAACTCAGAAACTTATTTTTAACCCCTAAAAGCCTATGTAAAATTACCAAAATGCCCCTACGGTGCATAATTGGTTATAAAAGGTATATTTTCCATATATTAAGTATCCTACTGATGTAACTTAATAAAATACATGTCTTTACTAATCTAATAAGACCTGGAACTCAGTTTTATAAATAAATTCTTTTATAAGCATCAAAATTACCAAAATGCCCTTTTGGTACTTATTTTGGTTTAAATTGCTTTTTGGGCATAAATGTTGATATACTACTGATATATTGACATATTATGAGCATAATAATGATTAAGACCTGTTTATAGTTTGTCCGGTTACCCGTTACGCATTTACGCGTTCGGATCGGTTTACGTGACTAGTTTACGTAAAATAGCCGAAACGGGCTTAACCTAGTTATTAAAACCTCATTTTCCAGAATGTATTTAGTTTACCCATATTATACAAGTATCCAAGCTTGTCGGGTCTAAATCACATTCTATCCCGGTCTCCGTTTAATCTACCGGTTAGGTCCATAAGGTTTCTTTCTAGCTAGTTGGTCTAAGTCTCCGACTTAAGTAAAGACCCATTAGCATCCTAATAGATAATTAAACCTTCTATACAGATTTATAGCTTCCGGTAAAAAGTATCTTTCAAGAATCTTAGGAATTTACTGCTACATCAGGTAAATACTTTTAACTTATTTTCCCTATACGGGCTTGGGATACGGTCTATTAATACCGCTTGGTCAGGTATGGGATTATTATGTCGGATTGTGATTTAATAAATCCGCATAACCCGTTTTAATCTGTATTGTTTGATAACATAAACGTTTGGGGGTTAACGACCGTGTCCTGGATATCCTTGGCTCATTTAAGTTATTAATGGCCACGACTATGCACGGGGTGCAGGCATGCACCCGACAGATGCAAATGCTAAATATTAATCTACCCACAAGTTGGGGATAACTCCTTTGTGGGTTCTATAAGTGGTGAGTCAGTTAATCATGTCCGGCTTACAAACCGGCCCCACATGTATGACAAGCATGTAAAACTGTATACAAGATTTTAATAAGATTGTCCCAAGTTATAAAAGATTTGTGCCTTGTGCATCTAAATAAATTTTCCTAAATGTTTTCAAAACGAGTCAGTTAAATTGTATTTACCAGTGTATACTGACGTATTTTCCTAAATATTGATTTGACAGGTACTTATCGAAATAGGCTGGAGCTATAGGGTGTTGTAGAGGATCTTGCAAATCCCGTAGATACCTTGAGTCTGTAGTTTTTGGTTATTTTGTACTTTATGATCCGCCTGTGGATCTTATTACATTCCAGTCTGTATTTTCTTGTATTCGAACATCGACAGACAGTATGGTTTGTAATAGTTTATTTACACAGCCTTCCGCTGTGCTATATTATTGTGTGTGTTGACAATGATGATATCAACTACGTCACGATACTCCCCACCGGGCCCACCGGTAGTACGTGGAATATTTGGGGTGTGACACCCCCTCTCTCTCTCACACCCATTAAAATCTAAATCAAAAGGAAATATCCAAATGAGAGGTTAGAATCATGACACTACCCATATCAGCAGGAGTAGGATAACATCCATCCCTGCTCATCACTACCATTCTCTCCATAACCATTTTCTCTTAAAACTTTAACACAACAATGGAGTCGCGAATCCTCTCCTCCGGCGCTACCATCTTCTCCGCCCTCCCTCGCCTCACCAGACCGGCGGCAAAAATCAACACAGTCACCGTCGTCGTCGCATCTCCGGCGACCGTCAACACCACGGCGGCGACATAATTTAGGGATGACAACCTAATTTCCTGCCACTGCTTGCGGTTCCGGCGGATGAGAGTTTGAGATTGGTTGACTCATTTTGAATTTGAGTTTCATTTTAACTTTTGTTTACTTAGAAAGAATAGAGAGAGAGAGAGGATACAGAACGTGGATAGAGAAAGAGAGAAGAGTGAGGGAGCGAGAATGGAGTATATTAGCTTTTGTGAAGATGTTTTAAGCATAGGGTCCATAGCTTATTTTTTAAGATGAAAAAAGATGAGTTCAGATCTGTTAGAAAGAAAAAAACAAACAGTCTTCAATGGTAATGTCTGCACGCCTGCAGACATCAGCTCCCTTGAAGATGTTTGAAGAAAAAACAAATACCTCCTAAATTGTATTTCAAGGAGTTTATTTTTTACAAAACCAAGTTCCATAACTCATTTAATATAGGTCTAAATAACCTAAAATTTTAACTCTTTGAAATTCTATATATGCCTAGAAAACTTTTTGAAGAGGTCTTTCATGTTTTGATAAAAATTCAATTTTTTATCGAATGTTAACATTTACAGTGGCAAATATTTTGTTGTTACCATTTTAATTTGTTTCCTGAAGCATATTGGAAAAATGAAATATAAATATTATTGAAAACCTGACACATATGGGATAATATCATAAAATTTTCATAATATTATTCCATTGTCCTGTCTGTCAATAAAATTTGTGAATTTAACATTAAAACTGACCTGAAAATTCACTTGTTGATCTTGTTTGTTTTATCATTATCTTTAAACTATCTAACCCTAACTGGCATATAATTATTTTAAAAACCCTAATATATGCTTAGGCAAAAATAGCTAGTCATCTATTACATAACTTAACATGAGAACTCTATTGTGGTATATAAACCTTATTGAATCACAACACTTATCACAATGCATATCAACTAACCAAACATGGTCCTTACACGTGATATCTCTATACGTAGTTTTTGCTAAGGACGACCTTCCTTTTATTAGCAAACTTTGGGCGGGATAACTTAGCAACGTTATCAAGTGACTATCGCGACCTCTTTTAGTTTTTTGTTATTAAATCTTTAAAAGGGGGAAACATGCTAATTGACAACCATTTACTTCATTGTTTGTATGTATGTATGTAGCTGTTGAAATTGATGTGATTACATAAGCTAACATTGTTACATTTCAAGCCCCATAACGTCACTGTCATTTAATTTAACTTCTGGATGGAGCTAGTGGACAATATTAGATAATACTGTTTGGGTTGACAACCCCACTCTTGTCGTGTTACTGCTTGCTAAATCACACAAACACTATAGGTAGGCACCTGAGTGAATATCTCCAACATTAATAACGTATTGATGTCGCATAACATGCATTAATCGGGGCACCGTGTGTTAACATGTCAGTAGGCTTGATTTGTGACTTATGTGTTTTATTATCATGTTATACATAACATGCACTGCTTCCTTGCAAGAAACAACAATTGAACTTATTTACTGTTTTATCGAACTTATCAAACATGCGTTCTCACCAACTTTATAGTTGATCGTTTTTAGCACGTTTTCAGGTAATAGAAACAATTGAAGCTTGGTTGATAGATGTTTTGCTAAGCCTTGCATTTAGCTATCATGAACAAGTTATTTTTGCTTTTTGGCTCTTTCATTTGCATCACTTTATTTGTTTGAACATATACGAATAAGTTGACTTATATGTGTGCATCACTTTGGCAAATTTGTAACATTCCAAAACTTTGATAATATAATATATTTGTGAATATGTTAAATATTATTTCATATAACGGCATATACCCGTTTTAACGTGAAAAATATGAGATATATTATTCAAAATCAAGACATGGCAAACATAACATAAAGCATGGCTACTGGTTACGAGAGTACATAATAATATTTGGGGCAAACTCAATATTTAAGTTAATTGAGGGACCGAATGTGACCAAGAATGTAAATCAAACAAGAAACCTAGTTATGCTTGAAGTCAGCCACATAAGTTGATCGAGAGACGAAACGTGACCAATAATGTAAATCAAACAAGATACCTTCTTATGCTTGAAGTTAGCCAAATATCATCTTAATATCAAGAAAGACAACAAGGCGTGCACGTGAGAGTGAGAGAAAATAGAGACTGGGGATAAGAAAATCATTTTGAGCTTAAAAAAGAAAGATCATAAACCAGATTACATCATCTATCTTGAAAATATATGTTACGCAGCGGTTTGACTTTTCTAGTCAATAAACTGCCATCGACTTCTTCACATAATCTAACTTATCATCAATTATGAAATCGTACAATGCCATAATTATTAGCTAAAATATTTGTTGTACGTACAATACAACACATGAAATTGTTGTGTTTCCACTTAACTTTTCATGTAATTCTAAATGACACGTCACTTCTCCGTCGAGTTGTGGTGTTAGACAAACCAATGAAACATGGATTTAGCGTGGATCGCTCGCGAAGACACATAACTCTTTTCAATAAAAAGATATTAAAAATAACACAATCTCTAACATGAAATCATCCAATATCATTATTTTATCGACCTAGATTTATGTCGGTCACGAGCAACTTCCACATGTGATCTCTTCCCAAACTTCATTGACCAATTCATCCCAACATATTGGAGTCACACATCTCGTTTCCTAATAACATCTACCATGGAGACATTCATATACTGTAGTAACAATTCTTGTTGTGAAAGATCTCTATTAATCACATAACATGTGTCCCAACTTATCCAAACGTTCATAGAATTTATGAATTTGGTTATAGTCGGACAACCCATCAGTCAATAACTAAGTAAGCTATTGCTCGCAATCTTATTTTTGTTAAAGATCATGTAATTATTTTACCAATCTTTGAGCAATTGATGCATAGTTCAATCTTGACAAATCATAATCTGACTGACAAGTTATTATGCTGGGTGGTGTGGAGTGGCACCCTTCATCCACAACAACTTGATAACGGCCCAACACCACCCCAAGGGCCCCAAAGGCGTTATAGTGGAATGACGGGGTGAAAGGGCTCCAATTATGGACTCCGGTAAATAAATATAAACAAAAAAATAAAAATAAATCGAAGAATTCCCAAATTCTTTCGCATCTTTTCCGTGTGACGGTATCCAGGTTTGCACCTTCTCAACCCCCACCGTACCCAGATTAGTTACTCCGTCGCTAACCTTTCCCGTCCGATAATGTACGGTGGCTCCGCCAAGCTCGGCGGCCGTGGCCGCGGCGGCGGTCCTGTCAAGCGCAACATCCACTCCGCCTTCCAACCTTCTTCCGTTCAACGCCCATCCGCTACCCCTGCCGGTACCGGTCACCGTAACCGCAGCAATACTCCGGCCGCCGCCGCCGCTACAACCTCCACTGCCGAAGAATCATTCAGTTTAGTTCGCAACAATCCTCTCAACTTCGGTATGATTATTAGGCTCACGCCTGTTCTTATTGAAGAAATCAAGCGCCTCGAAGCGGAGGGAGGTGTTGCCAGGATGAGATTTGATTCGAGTGCTAATAACCCTAACGGAAATGTAGGTTTAATCTATCTGATCACTGGCTATATGAATTGTTTTTGTATGTATGTTTTCTGAATTTTAGTTTTGTGCGTAATTGACCTAGATTAGTGAAAATTGGATGTTTAATTTGTTGAAATAAATTATTTGATGAAATTAAGGCTCACTTCTAGGTTAAAGTGCCAATACAGTAATACACATAGAGGAATTATACCTAGTTAGGAGGTTTGTGGGTTAGCATAGTCGAAACTATCACGAGAGGTGTGCACATAGGAGAGAATCATATACTGTAACAACAGTTTTGCAAATGCTTCATTGGTTATCTGACTAAACAGATCTATATGCAACTACTGGAAGCGTATATATTGGTTAGGACTGTATATCCTTACGTTTGTCTCATTGTCTGTTAGATCACATTCACAAAGTTCAGCTAGCGAGTGTTGTTTTTTCCTATTGACATATCAGGTTCTGTCATTGAAACTTAGTTTTTTTTTTGTACTTTTTAGGTTATAAATGTAGGAGACAAGGAGTTCAGATTCACATGGTCCCAAGAAACTGGTGACCTATGTGACATATATGAAGAACGCCGAACTGGTGATGGAGATGGTTTGCTTGTTGAGTCTGGAGGTGCTTGGCGGAAGTTGAACGTTCAACGTGAATTAGATGAATCTGTTAAAAACCATGTTAAAATGCGAACAGTGGAAGCAGAACGCAAGCACAAATCACGAAAGTATGTTTCTATGTCTGATACTAGCAATATTATAATCGACTAATCGTGCTCAGTGATCCCTTACATGTTGCAGTTTGCCCTTATTTACGTGATTAATTGCTAGGTTATCTGTGTTTCTGACTATGTAGTTAATGCGGTAGAATATCGGATATCGGTCAAGGACCGATATTTGAAAGATAGGTTATCCCGGTGAGATATCGGTAATTTTAATATAATGCAGAATTTATATATATAGCAATTTAACACCAATAATTCAGTGATATATCAGTGATATATCGGTTATATTGGTCAAATATCGGTCAAACATCGGTGATATCGGTCAAATATCGGTGATATATTGGTTATATCGGTCAAATATGGTCAATGTCGCCGATAATATCGGTACCGATCTTTGACACTGATATTTTACTAAGGGACCGATATGACCGATATAACCGATATAACTGCATAGGTTTCTGACACATCTCACTCTCCTTGTTTCTGTGTATGATATGCTATCTAGCATTTTCATCAAATTGCTTTCCGAATCTCCTTATATATTTGCTTATACACATGTACTGATGTTCGTAACGTTCCACGGCAGTCTTATTATTACTATATGAAATTATGAACACAGTTAAGTGTAAAAGATCCCTTAAGTTGTTCATGTAAAAGGGTTTTCTTACAATTACAATCGTCACTTGATCTTGATTGATGTCCTTCAATAAAAGGGTTTATATAAACCTGGCTCTTAGGGCTACGGTTAACCACTGTTCTTTTTATAAACTCTTTCAGGTGGTCAGTTATTGATGGTTAAAAAGCTAACACTGTGTGAGTAATGACTAATAGCGGTTTTGATTTTTTTTGACAGAGCCATTATTTTAGACCATAAAAATCCATCTATGAAGAATCAAATGAAGGCCTTAGCTGCTGCTGAAGGTATCATATCCATTAAATCATTACTATCTTTATGCATGTTTTTTTTATTCCTCTAGTTTGCGCCGATGCATAAAAATAATGCATATCAGATATTATATCTTATTATCTGAAATTTCAAACTTCATATCAAATTTATGTATTTATTTATTGGTTTCAGTAAATAATGCATGGAGAGGGTCATACAAACAAAAGAAGGACCTCCCTTTCAAAAAGACGAAACCTGAAACTTCTTCAGGTAAGGGATCTTGTGTTACATATCTATAACCTATAAGTATTTGTTTTATTTTAACACTATTTTTACGTATCAATTACAGCTGTAATTCCTCTTAAATCTGGTGGAAAAGCTGGGTTTTCCTCGTCAACTCCTTCGAAAGTCAGGGCTTCAACTTCACCTCTACAAATGACACCTGAGCAATCTGGTGTGCCGTTATCTCCACTTAGAAGTAATAACGCTAATAAGTCACACGCAAACAGAGAAGATGCTACTTTGACTCAATCTAGTAAAGAGAACGCTAGCACTTCCGAGAGAGAAATGTTCAACAGAGTTCCTGTTCCTGCTGGTATTGTACAGAATAAACCAGGGAGCAATGAAAGATTCGGAAACAAACCTACTGACCCGCAGAGTTTGCTAATCTCTCTTCTTATGGGGAAACCACAAGGAATGAACCTCAAGGTAAGTGTAAGAATGATGCTACTCGGTTTTAAAATGCGCGCATAATGCGTGATGCGCTGATGAAAGCGCATCGCCATAGCTGATGTGTTGCGTTTACATGATGCGAGAATATTGCACCGATTTCGCATAATGTGCTCCGATGCATGCAACATTGTTTGTTATGTTTTTTTTCCAGATCTTATAAAATGGCTTGGGTTTTTTCAATAATTAATATCTTAGTATGCTTGATTTGTACCATTATGGTTCCTAAACACTTTTTTTGTGGTTCTAGAAACATTTAGTATGCTTGATTTGAACCAAAAAGCACAATTTTATCTTCTTATTACGTCAGTTGTTTTTATTTCAAGTATGTTTTTATAAGTTGTTATGTATAAATAATTATTTAGTATTTCTTTACAAAGAGCGCATCACATACGTGATTCGCTCGCATCGCGCATCTGATTTTTGGACCAAACGCATAGGAGCGCATCACGCAATTTAAAACCAAGGATGCTAAACAATCCTAGAGGTGGCAATATGGATCCACTTCCCTTTAAATGGGTCACTTCGAGGTGTATTTTATCTCAGTTAGTCAAGTTTTAGAAAATAGCTAAAAGGGGAACGGGTCAACCGTGTTGAAAGTTGCCCAAAGTATATTTTTAATGCATAGAACCCCCTAAATCTATTTTATTAAAAATATGTAGAATATTATGTGATACTAGTGTTATTGAAATAACAATTTACACATTAACTATTATTTTTATTTGTTAAGATTCTATTTCATGTGTGAAGTTTACGTATAAACAGCTTTTTTTTCCATTTGTTTCTCTTATACATTCTCATCTTACGTTTTAGGCTCTGGAGAAAGCTATTGGAGAAACCATTCCCAAATCCGTGAAGCAAATTGAGCCCATTTTGAAAAAGGTAAGTGATAATAAACTAATATTTATTATTCAATATTGTGTTCTTCAGGGACCGCTGAATGACATTGTTGTTTCATTCAGATTGCTGTGTTCCAAGCTCCAGGAAGATATGTATTGAAACCCGATGTTGAGTTAGAAAGTGTCAAGAACCCTTTATTTGAAAGTGGAAGGTTAGACATAACTTATGTGTTTTTTCACTTAAATAATTAATATATGAGCTTCATGAATAATATTATTAGGTTTAGGGGTGTGCACGGTTCGGTTTTTGGACAAAACCAAAACCGAAATGTTCAGTTTTCGGTTTTTATAACCGTTCAGTTTCGGTGTTTGTGGTTTTAGCAATGGTTCGGTTTTGGGAACAAAATTACGTAAGATTCAAAAAAAAAATTATAATACAAAATTTAACATCCTTCTTAGATGTTTACATTTAAGTTAAATATATTTAACCTTTTTAATTAATATTGTTCACATAAAACTAACCTTCTAATCTATTTTTATGTTTCTCCAAAGTTTTTATTAACGCATTTTCTTTTATAATATTTTGAAAATCATTTAATTTTTATATGAATTTCTTATTTTTTGTAGGCAATGATAAATAATTTCAAAGATATATAAACATGTTAATATTCTGATTATAAATACTTACATTCAAGAATAAAATTATAATTTCTAAATAAATATATAAAAAATATAAAAAAATAAAATTTAGGGTTATACGGTTCGGTTTTTATAAAATGCAAAACGAAAACCGAACCGTAAATTTCGGTTCGTTTTTTGTGCGGTTCGGTTTTTTTCGGTTTGGTTAAATCGGTTTTTTCGGTTTCGGTTTGGTTTTTTTCGGTTTTCTGCTCACCCCTAATTAGGTTTCCTCTACAGTTTGTTTTTGTATGTGAGAATTAAGTAATCTCTTTGTTCTACATTAAACCTTGCCAATATTCCCATTTTCAGCTCTCCAGAAAACGATAACCATCACCGAGAAGCAACAACTGCACCCGAATCTAGCTTCCCTTCGAGAACCGATGACGTGACGGAAACTGAACAACCATCTCACCTAATTTCCAAACCTTATGAAGATTTAAACATTTTAGAAAACAATGATATTGGCAATCCTTCCCCAGACGCATTAAGCGATAAAAAAGTCTCTCACAATAACGAAGATCATGCGGTTAGCTCTAGCAGGAGCGGAAGTGACAGTGACAGTGAAAGTGACAGCAGTGACAGTGAAAGCAACAGCAGAAGTCCTGTCGGTAGCAAGAGTGGTAATAGTAGTGACAGTGATAGTGATAGTGATGCTTCTTTAAACAGTAAACAAGGGTCCGATGAAGATGTAGATATCATGAGCGATGATGATAAAGAACCCAACCAGAACTTACAACCATTCAACCATGAATTAGGATATGCACCACATAATATGCTTGATCTTGAAAAAGATTTGTTTGAAGATAATAAAGACGAGGATAATTATGCAGATGATACCAAAAATCTCTTCAATAATCATCAAGAGAGTGAAGTTCATGGTCATGCTAAAAAAGTCGTATCAAGAAGTAATACATCTAAAAGGGGATCTGATGAGAAACATTTTGACGAAAGTGAAAACGCGAAGAGATTAAAATCAGGGAACTCGTCTCGGTCCTCAGTTTTGAGATCTCCTGATGGGCCCGGAATGATGAGCCGAACTGTTGGTGACTTGTCTGATTATGACTATGAAAATGTCAACAACCGTGAGTTTCTTGGAAATTCAACTTTGGATTCCCCAAGATCTGGCCCGAGATCGATTGACCTTAATGCACGCGCAAAACCTCCTGCTGACATGGATAACATTGTTAGGTTCTCTGAAAGGGGCCCACAAGATAATAGAGTTAATAAAGAAACGCGTGATGAAGACGGTCAACCCAAGGATAGAAGACCGCCGAAGAATTCTGGAGGCAAACCTCCGGGTTCTCATCAAAAGAAACACGGTGCTTTAATTGGAAAAAATAAGGAACCGGAGTTACTGTCAACATCGCAGATTAAAAACTCTCCCGCCGACTTGAAAAAGTCAACCGTGATAAACGGACGTGGACCCGCACTCCAAAGAGAGCTCTCTGATTTAGAAATGGGTGAATTGCGTGAGAATTGGCATGAAGAAAAGCGTTTTGGGAAAAATAATTCATTTAAACAGTCAGAGAACAAATCAAGTTCAGATTACTGGAATCTTGATGAAAGTACAGTAAAGCCTAACGATGTCGTAAACTTACCTAAAAAGGTTGTCTCCGACGATCATGTTGACGATTTCACAAGGTTTAATGGCAAACAGTCACTATCAAGAACTGATCATTTGAAATCTGGGTCGCAAAACGATAAAGGTAAACATAATGAGGCTGGTTCAGAAGGGTACACAGTCAACACTGAGAGTCAAAGAAAAGGGCATGTCGGTGGGCCCCATAAGCATGAGAAACAAGTGATGCCTACAAAAGATAAGAAAAGACATAAGTCTAAAGATATAGGAGAAAAAAAGAAGGATTTTCGGTTGATAAATAGCAGGGATAACAGTGAAACAAAAAGGCGGGAAATGGAGTCTTGTTCTGACGACAGTATTACTTCGTATATTAAGTATGAGAAAGATGAACCGGAGATGAAGGGACCGATACGCGATATTTCACAGTAAGTATATTCTTATTACAGTTAGTTATCACTGTTTGGTGACATTTTTTATGTAATGGTTTTATTTGTATACTTATATTTTGCATGTTTAGGTACAATGAGTATGTGCAAGAGTATCATGAGAAGTATGATTGCTACCACACGTTGAACAAGATTTTGGAATCTTACAGGTATTTTTAAAACCATTTTGTCTGTATTTTTTGTTGTTTTATCTGAACCAAGACTGGTTTGAATATCCTTATCTAATTTGATTTAATGCTATCGTAAATGTGCAGAAACGAGTTTCAAACCTTTGGAAGGGACCTTGAGCTTGCTAAAGGAAAAGATATTGAAAGATATAACAAAATATTGGAACAGTTAATGGAGTCCTATCGCCAATGTGGAATGGTACACTAAATATCTGTCTTTTATTATTCTAATCAAATAACATTTGTGAGCTTTCTGGACTTAATTGTGGATATTTCAATGTTGCAGAAACATAAACGCCTGAAGAAGATTTTTGTTGTGCTTCATCACGAACTACAGGTTTCTATCTAACCACTTGATCTAGTTGTTAATCAAAATATATTATTTATGATGCACTTCATGTTTCGATTGATTAAAAAAATTCTTTGTATCCAGCATTTGAAGGAGATGATTCGAGACTTCGTTGAGAAACAAACAAAAGGATGATGCACAAAATCGATCAGTAGACAAAATAGGAAAAAGAAAGTGAAGAAACTCAAATCTTTTGTTTTTTTTAATTAAAGTATTTTTTTCAGTGTTCTAGAGTCTTAACCTGCAGTTGTTGGCTGTGAATGGAGGTGGTGAGTGGCGACCGATGAAGTTAAATGACGTTTCGGTAGGCATAATGGAGAAGGAAAAGTTTTGGATTAGTTGTGTATATAAACACTGTATATGTATTTTGTTATATTTTTATTTTTTTTGCGTCGTTTTTTCTAGATATGGTTGCGGTTTGGGTTGTAATATTTGATATGCACAGTAATTTAGAGTTGAAAAGGTTCCAGTTTTAGCATCTTGTTTGATCTAATTATCTGACCCAAAACTCAAGCTTTTCTCTTTATACAATGTAATGTGTCTGGTTCCAGCTTGTCGGGTTTTGTAATTACCCGCTGACTAATGATATAAGGTAAAACGTTGTTTGCTCGTGGATAAGAGTTTTGGTATTGTTTTAAGTGTCGTTAAAAGTAAAACAATTGTCAACTTAAAATGAAACTTTTACCCTTGTTAGAATAAAAATGATAACTCTAGACGCTCACCTTCTTTTTTGGTCATTTTTCTTTGCCCCAACCTCATGTCCACCCTAAGCTTTGTCGAATTCGTTAAGCTTTAGACACGTGACATGTTTGTTGAGTTTGGGTAGCTAATGCATAGTGAAGAAGAGTCGATAGTTGTTGAAGCGACTATGGATCTCCCAGGCTAGGCAATCCCACAACTATCTTATATAATGCAAGACAGGTCTCTATATATGTTAAGAAAACAACACCCCTTAATCTCAGCACACATGAAGGTTCGGCCAAACTCGATATTGTTATCCAATACATGATTCTAACTTAAATCTTGTATGTTTAATGCTAAGTAGTTAAGAGAGAATCCAATGACCTCTCTCAATGAGAAAGGGATATTTATAACCTCATTGTCCAGTAGCTATAGGGTCATTAGACTTGCTTGTTGTTGATCAGGTACTCATAAGATAGTTTTTGTTTCGAATATGATCAAGATGCAGACGGGATCAAGGAGCTTCATGATATTTTTTAGCTCTATGATCTAAACAAGAACCAACTGATTTCGGAAAGAGAGTTGCTCAGGATCCCAAAGCGGTTGGGCGAGAGTTGCAATGCTCATGACTGTATGAATATGATCAAGTATGTGGATTCTCATGGCGAGTGTTACGTTACTTTTGAGTTCAAAAACATAGTATAAAGTCTCAAGAAGATGAATAAGGAGACAGACTAATAATCTTAAAAAAAAAAGAAAAAAAAAGTCAACACTGAATGTGTAATTTTCAGAAGTTACCTTCAATACTATAACACATAGTACAAGACCATTGTACAAACTATAATTACTTTTACACATGGTTGTAAGAATCGTTAGGCACTAGTCGGGCGATGTGGTACCGACTAGCGATTAATCGGATTGATACTTTTATATGTCATCTTTATTTTAAATACCGGAATTTACAGGTTTTGGCTGGAATTTGGTCGGAATCGCCTATTTCTGGCCGACCAAGGCTGATTTTCCGGCCGGCTAGGGACGATTAGGGCCGACTAGCGATTAATTCACCGATTACCCAAAAATTAATCAATGGCTGGCCGATCAATCCAATTTTTTATAACACTCCTTTACACGTGCAATTGAGACGGTTTACACAAATTAACTCGAGTAAAATTTGTTGTGTATTTTTTGTGATATAGTTTCCTTTTTAACGGTATAACACTACAATACTCTATAATAAATGGTATGCTAGAAGCACAGTTTGGATAAACAAACTATAAACAACAAATAATTTAATACATTGTGTTTTTTTATTAAGTTGTTAATTTTTAATTAATTTAAGAAATATTTTATTAAGTTGTTAAATTTTTAATTAATTTAAGAAATAGAATATGCATGGTGAAACAAGAGAAACCAAAAAGTTGGGAAAAGAATAATCTAGAACCCATAGGGTTAACCAAGTAATTTAACCTCATTATATTCCCACTCATTTCCCTTCCGAACAACCAAAAAAGCAGTTCACGGGTGTTCTTGAAGCTTTCAACTTGAATTTTCTTCAATCTTCCATGGAGATGAGTTTCGTGACCTTCAAGTTTCCACAATCTCTCAGATCTGTCGAACAAGTCGCCACTAACACGATCCACACTCCGATCTGTGCTCCAGTAAGATCACCACAAACATCTCGCCGAACTTCAGTTGCAGTGAACGCGATCGGCGGAGGATCGGCAAAGTACAAAGGCACACAGATGAGAGAGAAGAAACTAACGGAGTTAATTGAGGCAAAAGTCGCTGAAGCGACACAAGTTTGTGAAGCAGATCGTGATTCCGACGAGTGTAAGGTAGCGTGGGATGAAGTGGAAGAGGTTAGTCAGGCGAAAGCAGATCTACGTCGGAAACTGGAAGAGAATAAGGATCCGTTGCAGTCGTTTTGTCATGAAAATCCAGAAACGGATGAGTGTCGGATCTACGAAGCCTGAAAGTGAAAGCTACCGGCAGGTGATCGGTGTATTCTCCGGCGATGTATGTTCCGATCATTATTATTGTGTAAATTGTTATTATATGCTAATCTCTGATTATGTTATGTATTTGCTACTTTTTTTATATGTGTTTTTTGCTTAATTGAAGATGATTGTTATATGTTTAGCGGTGTTCATCAGCTGAGCCCGAGCTCGATTATAAACCGAGCTAAAAATTTAAGCTCGGGCTTGGCTCGATTTCAAAAAGAAAAATAAATACATATTTCTTAAAATTTAGTAATCTAAAATATTATTAAATAGTTCAAAAGAATATATCCAAAAGTTCATCAACCTAATACGTCACAAGCTAAAATGAAGTTTTACAACACAAATAAGTTTTAAGTTTTAACGAAATACAATATTAGTTCATTAGCATGATAATCAACCTTCAAATATACAATAGATATCAAATTACACTCCTAAATACATGTAAACGATGATCAGTTTTTTGTAATATATTATACTGTATATAAAATAAAATAGATTAGAAGTAAAATTTGTAATATATTATAATGTATATAAAATAAAATATATTAGAAGTAAAATAATTCGAACTAAGCGAAGCCGAGCTACCAAGCGAGCCGATCTGGCTCGTTACGAGCCAAGTCAAGTTAGGCTTACTTTCTAATCAAGCCGAGCCGGCTTGGTTCAATTTCAAACCGAGCCATATCAAACGAGCTTTTTCCAAACTAAATCCAAACGAACTGTTAGCCGTATGTTTTCTAGACAGCCATATATATTTTAGCAGTTAATTATCCTATGTCTGATGTCTCAGAGGAATATTTGATGAAGGTGGTGGCCTGTATTCTTGATGTTTGTTTTTGTGTCGGTTGTAGAGATCAAATTGGAATCCGAATAAGTATTGGTAGTGTGGTAATTCTTGCTTGTTTGGTAATAAGTGGAGGACCCCATTCCAGCTAAGCATCTGGGATTCTGGATAAGGGTTGTGAAAGGTCAAAGGTGTGTTATTATAATTAAGACTTTTAGGGAGTCATATATTTAATGTTAAATTAATATTTAATTATATTTGTTGTTTCATATTATCTATTATGTTTATAAATTACAAATTGTGATAAACTGTTTGGATACTTGAGTTTTCACATCCCTTTCATCAAATTCGGTGAGTGATATTCTTTATATTATAAAAAAATGTTCTGAGTAAAGAAGAGAAAAAATGTAACTGTTCTCTGAGAAGACTTTGTTGACCGTATATAAATTTTTAATATATTTTAAAAATGGTTTGTGAGCGGAGAAGAAAGAAAATGTAATGATAAAAATATAAAAAAATATTATTTAATTGAAAGAATAAAGAAAATATGGTATTTTTTAGTGTAATTATAGGTAGAAATGGTGGAATGAATACTCTAAACCTCCCCCAAGCTAAAACTTGAGCTTGTATTTTACTCGTTTACAATGTGAGTTGGCTAATTGACTCGTTTACAATACGAGTTGGCTTATTTGACTCGTTTAAACTTTAGTTGGTTTGTTTAGAAAGAAAATCACAAATCCATGAGCTCAGTTTCCAACCATTTTCATTGAGCATAGGCAGAAAGAACACCAAGTGTTCTTGAATCTACAAACAACTTAGAATCTATCTTGTAATTATGTGAACAACCTTAGAGCTAAGTTTGAATAATCATTCTACAAACAAGTTAGAATCTATCTTGTTACTATTTTGACAAGCTCATGAGTCATTATTCTGGTGGTCCACTCACTATTCTCATTGTGTTGTTCTTGACGCTGATGTAACAAGGGTACTTGGGAAGAAAGTTTTATGGTGGACTCAAGAATTATTTTCAGGAGTTCGAGTTCGAATGAGGGGTTTAACCAAACTTTCAAGAGGTGTGATCAAGATTTTTACCTATCAAATACACTATTTTTTTTATGGGATGCACCGATGCACCCACCCACCCTTGCCTCTAGCTGAGTCCGCCCCTGATAGCATCAAGCCAGTTCTAACATCCTTACCCGAGTCGAATAAGGCCTCGAGTCACAGTCTGGGTTTCAAACACATTGATCAATAACATATATTATTATTAGTCATGTAATCAAATATGCCAACTCACTCTTTTTCCACCTTGCATTCTCATCCAATGTAATTTTTTTTTCTTTAAAGCTCAAGCAAGGAAAAGTAGAAATAACTTAATTGCTTAGACCCCCCGTAACGGGGCGTTTTTTTTAAAAAAATTTGCAAAAAAACGCCGGATAACGCCGGAACCCCCATTACATGGGGCGTTTCCGGGCGTTTTTTTTGAAAAAAAATGGTGGTGGCGTGGTTTTAAAAACGCTGAACAATGGTTTGAATGCCCAATCAATTGAGGACATGTGGGTTTAGAGAGAGAGATGGGGTTGTGGCCGGATTTTTTGGCCGGATTTTTGGCCGGATTTTTGGCCGGATTTTCTGGGTTTGCAGGGTTTGCAGAAGGGAAGAAGAATGGGAATGAAGAAGAAGAAAGGTTTTTTTTTAAAACTTTGATATTGACACTTAGGCCCCTATACTTTTAAACTTTATTATTTTCTGTATTTTTATTTTACTTTCTGTTTTTTATTTTCTGTATTTTTATTTTCTTTATTTTTAAGTTCTGTTTTTAATATTTTAGTATTGTATTTTTTTATGTTTTAAATTAAAAAAAATAATTAGGAAATGATTGCATGGGCATTATTTGAATAATGCCCCACTACACCATTTTATGGTATAATGCCCCTTGCTGACTGGGCTGCCACATGGCGCAAAACGCCCCATGGAGGGGGCATTATAATGTTTAACCATTACGCATGGTCTTATCTATGTTAATTATTTCGGTTATTGTATTATTTTACCTTACGCAATTAACTAAAATACCTATTTCGCTAGTCTATATCTAAAGTTTATTTAGTAAGCTTACATTAGTGACAATCTAATCTTACCGTTCTCCAAATTTATATGGTAACACTGGTTACGGTTATAACATAAATAAATAAATAAAAGAACAAAACAAAATACAAACTTTCCATAGACATATTCGACAAATGAGACAGAAAAGATATTAACAAATCAATTCTATTACATGTACATAGTCATGTTGTCATCCATTTGATCAAATCAACTATAGTGCCAACTTAAGAATAAAAAGATTTGGATTTGACTGTTATAAATCATTGTTAGTCATCCTAGTATGTGTTCTTTCCATATTTAGTTTTATACGTGATAGGACATTGTTGACCTGTGTCACGTTTAGTTATTTTTAGCATCTATGTTAAAACGTGTCTTGGATTTAAAAAAAAAAATTATCAGACAAACTTTGCCCTAACACATTTTCTTAATAATCAAATAGAAAGTGGTTTAAGGGCATGTTTGGCTAAGCTTTTTGAACCAACTTATTGACTTATTAGTTTTTTCAAAAAACTAATAAGGAGATTTTGTGTTTGGCAAACCTAAAAGGACTTTTCAAAATGACTTTTTGTACAGAAGAAAAAATCATTTTTGAGAAGTTAGGATAGTGTGACTTTTTGAGCAACTTATAACTTTTTGAGCCCTTTTAGTCATTTTACATCAATAAGCTAAGCCAAACACTTTTTAAAAAACAACTTATTGACTTATTGGTTTTTCCCACCCTATAAGTTAATCCAAACACTTTTTTAAAAAACTTATTTTCAAAACGCTTAGACAAACATGCCCTAAATAACACAAAGGAATTTCGCCGGTGGGTTCATGCTAGGCGATCACGTTTAGCCCCTTAAGTTCATTTGAATTACAAAATCAACCCTAAGTTAATTTTGTTTATTTTTTCCTTTTCTAAACTTTCTTTTTTCTTAATAATATAATTTTTTATAGTTAACTTTGGGCTATAATTTTTAAAATTTGTGATTTTTTATATTTCAAATGTAACGTACTTATTTTTTAGTTTTTTTCCGTTGTACTATGTACATGAGGTTACTGCTAATGTAAAAGTCATTAGGTCAAGTGTTACCAATTTTAACATTTTGACGATGTGTACATTTCAAACTCGTCATGAAACACAGACAGTTACCACTAGTTTAATAAATAGTAATAATATATTTTTGACGAAAAATGAATACTAAAGCAAGTTTGGTATCTCTCAACCATTCATATTTTATTTATGGATTTTACACGTAACACATTAAAGCTATTTATATTATGGGAAAATGATGAAATAAACATTGACCAAATGTATTTTACCAAAATAAACATATGAAGTGCCTAAATTTGAAGAACACACGAAAATCCTTTCACTTCAGAACGTGACAAGCGCCTAAAAAATAAACTCGTAAATCATGGTGAACCCACACTGATATCCAATAATAAATAACCACATGTTTAAAGAGTCTCGAAAGACTCTATATATGTTCATGCGTCTGAAATTTGGACTCTACAAGTTATATCAGATGAAGAATCTATGCTTTTAACTGAAGTGACTAGGTTCATAGATAGAGTATGAGCCTAGTCGCTACCTTCACACCATGGCGGATTATATTTGGTAAAAAAAGTTTGATCAATGTTTATTCTCGTCCTTTTCCCTTATATCATTGTTGTTACCATGATTTAAGAAACTATGTTTAGGACATGTGTCAAATTACGAAGTGAATAGATTTTGTGTTACCTAAATTTCGACACTTCAAAGTTTATTTTGATAAAATGAGTTACATCAACATTTAATAAGTATTTATTTTCGTCATTTTCCCAAAATTTAGAACCCCTTGTTGTCAATTGGGAATGAGCGCGGTATCAACTAGTATTGAAAATACCGATACCAAAAATCCCCAAAAATGGGTATTGGTATCAGTACCGAATATGGCCGGTACGGTACGATTCGGTACCGGTATTTAATGGTAAAAGCCGGTGCCGTACCGGATCGATATCGAGCCGCTACAAAAAACGTCAAAAGTCGGCACCGAAAATGTTTCAGTTTAGTAAATTCAGTACTAGTGCTGTTCGGTACGGTATTCAGTACCATTTGCTTCGTCAATTGTACAATCTAAGACCGTGGGGTATGGTGGGATGTGGGTTGGGGGCATGGTGCGACACGTGGAGTATGGGGCACCCAAGACCAAAAGCCAATTTCAAAGGGGTATGGTGGGGCGTGGAAAAAAAACCAATTTCAAAGGGATAGCGCTCTTGGCCAATGAGGTTCCGTCATGTCATGTGGGTAGCTCCGCCCAACGCCCGGGTTGAAACCCCCGCCCAAAGGGCCACGACGAAACCCAAACCCACCCAGAATGGTGACGTGAACGTTTATACCCAACCCACGCTCCAACCCCGGCCCATTCCCCATAGTCTAACGTCATTAATATTCCAATTTCAGCTCTCTCTTTCCATTAAAAAAACCCCACTTGAGCTATCACAAAAATCATTGCACAACAATAAGTTACCCCTATTTCCTATTTCTTTCTACAAATTATCTACAACAATTCATCTACTTTTTACTCCTTTCCTTCTCAATTTCTTATGATCGAGCAATAGAATGTGCGATCACAGTTCAATTCGCAGTTGACCCTCTTCGTTAAAGTTCAAACAACAGTCAACAAGTCAAACCCCAGTTCTGTAAGTCCCCAAATCCTGTTTATTTACCTTCGTTGCAGTATTAGTTCGTTTAATTCGTATAAAGTTACCATCTTTGGGTGATAATCAATTGGGCTATGAATCTTTGAATTGGGTAATTTTGCATATTCTACAGGAACCTGTAATTAGGGTTTGGTGGATGTTGTTTGTTTAATTCAGAAGATGTTTTGTCTGAATAGTCTTAATTGGATTGAGGAATAGTCTTATGATTCATTTCTAGGTTATGTTTCTTTGAAAGTGATTGTGTGATATTGTATAACTAGAATATGATAATCTGCTGCAATAAAAAAACTTGCAGAAGGAGTTAGTGTTTGGATGTGCTTTTGTTGTTTTGGGAAATTGGCCTGTAATAATCCCAGAGCTTATTGGCCATTAGTAATCCCACCTCACCTCAGAATATTCCCCCCCAGTAGTCCCACCTTTCACCTATTTTTCCTACAATGGTCCCCCGTTAAAAAACCTTAACGGAGTTAAGCTTTTTTCCAAATTACAAACAGATTTTTTAGGGCTTTTGATCAGAACGAGGATACGAGTCCATTGATGTAAAACTTGCCTCGAAACGGTGCTCCAAACGATGAAAACGACGCTTCAATTCGGGTGTTTAAATTTCCAATTAACCAAAATCAAGTCACTTGGAGCACCATTTCGAAGTAAGTTTTACATCAATGAACTCGTATCATCGTTCTGATCAATAGCCCTAAAAAATCTGTTTGTAATTTGGAAAAAAGCTTAACTCCGTTAAGTTTTTTTTTAGCGGGGGACCATTGTAGGAAAAATAGGTGAAATGTGGGACTGGTGAGGGGAATATTCTGAGGTGGGATTATTAATGGCCAATAAGGTCTAGGTGGGATTATTACAGGCCAATTCCCCGTTGTTGTTGTTTCAAGTTGTAATTAGTCATATTTTTTATGGGTGTTGAGTGTTTGGTTATTCAAGGTTTTAATGAGTGTTTGGCACATTATGGTGTATATTTATTTTACCCTTATATGAGGTTTTGTTTCGACTAGGATGAAATTGGTTATTTGATTACTTTATATTCAAATCAGATCATTGACAGTATCATATTAGCTGCAAGAAAACTGATTATGAAAAGGGTAAAATGAGATTACTTTGTTACTGATTCTTCAATCCTAATTTTAGAGACTTTTACTCGGAATAACTCATTATCTGATTCTTAATTCTTATGTACAAATTCTGTAATTGATCTGAATTACCAAACGCTCGGAATAACTCATTATCTGATTCTTACAACTTAAAACAACAAAACGACATCTAAACACTTCCTCACACAGTTTATTTTAGAGTTAAATGCCATTTTAGTCCCTGTGGTTTGGGCATTTTGACAGTTTAGTCCAAAGGTTTGAAACGTTGCCATTTTAGTCCAAATAGTTTTAAACGTTGTCATTTTAGTCCACTGGGTTAACTTCATCCCTTTATTTTGTTAACTAGAAGGGCATTTCAGTCATTTTATATGTAATTCTGTTAATTAGAAGGGCAATTCGACCATATAAAATGATCGAATTACCCTTCTAGCTAACATAAAAAATGGACGGAGTTAACCCAGTGGACTAAAATGGCAACGCTTGAAACAATTTGGACTAAAATGGCAATGTTTCAAACCCTTGGACTAAACTGGCAAAATGGCCTAAACCACAGGGACTAAAATGGCATTTAATTCGTTTATTTTATTACAACTAGTTATCTGATTCTAATAATTCAAAGCCACGTAATCGCTTCGTGTGGATGCATGAACTCACAATTAGTTATAACTTCTCTTTTACCTATAAATATATGCTTTTACATCTATACAGAGTGCAAAAACCGGCCCGAGTGGGGATTACACTTGTGATGCTGAATGTTGATACCAGTTGTTGGGTTAGGGATGGATTCTGCAATGGATGACATCAGCTTGATTCAACAAAGGCATCATTTGGTGGTTAGGGAGCTCGGTGGAGAAATCGATTTAGAAATCGGGCCGGGGGACGATGACCCGACGTTTGCTCACACTCCTTTGATTAACGTTCCGCCACAAGAATCTTCAGCAGATGATCACGATGAAAACAAGAATATGGCAGCTGTTTCACAGCTTCCAAATGATGATCAAGAATTGTTAAAGTCAATTCCAGTCAAACGAAAGAAAAAAGTGGTGAAAAGATGGCGGGAAGAATGGGCTGATACGTACAAATGGGCGTATGTGGATATGAAAGAAGGTACAACGAGGATATTTTGCTCGATTTGCAGGGAATACGGTAGGAAACATAGAAGAAATCCTTACGGAAACGAAGGCAGTAGAAATATGCAAATGAGTGCTTTAGAAGAACATAACAACAGTTTGCTTCATAAAGAGGCTCTTCGTCTACAATTGGCCTCTAAAGATAAGATAATTACTGACAAGCCCATATATGTAAAAGGTTTGTGCTGATTTTTATTATTAAAAAGGAAAAATTACAAAAATCGTCCTTTATGTATGTCACTTATTGCAAACTGTGTCCTTTATCTTCAATAATTACAGAAAACGTACTTAATGTTTGCAAACCCTTGCAAGTTATGTCCTTTAGCTCTAACGCAGTTAATTTTTGTGGTTAAATCTGACCAAATGGACCCCACATGAGGGTATTTTGGTCATTTTACTCTCACGTGGGGTCCATTTGGTCAGATTTAACCACAAAAATGCCCTCATGTGGGGTCCATTTGGTCAGATTTAACCACAAAAATTAACTGAGTTAGCGCTAAAGGACATAACTTGTAAGGGTTTGCAAACATCGAGTACGTTTTCTGTAATTATTGAAGACAAAGGACACAGATTGCAATAAGTAACATACATAAAGGACGATTTTTGTAATTTACTCTTATTAAAAATGTTCAAGTTTATGTTTTGTGTCTTGTTATATGATGCTAGTTACTTATTTTTTTTTTGATGATTTGACTTTTGTGACAGCTCTCATGTCAAAATCGTCGGGATCGATTGTTGAAGCTGCACTAAAAAGAGATCCTAACGAGCTTGAGTTCATACAATCTGTGCAAGAAGTTATTCATTCTCTTGAAAGAGTTATTTCAAAAAACTCGGGGTGTGTTTTCTCAAAGTTAATTGTACCGCTTATATTCAAATGCATACAACCTTTTATCATTACTTTTGATTTTCTTGTTGTAGTTATGTCAATACCATGGAGCGGTTGTTAGAGCCCGAGCGTACAATTATCTTCCGAGTTCCGTGGGTTGATGATAGAGGTGAAATGCACGTCAATCGTGGGTTTAGGGTCCAGTTTAACCAGACTTTGGGCCCGTGTAGAGGAGGCCTTCGCTTTCACCCGTTGATGAACTTAAGTATTGCCAAGTTTCTCGGTTTCCAGCAGGCATGCTTCCATCTTTTACCTTCTTTTTTTTATCCGTTCTAAATTAAGTTCATATTATTCTAGCTCCCGTTATTTTTTTTTCATCATGGGTTGTCTATTTTTATGGAACCAGTGGGTTACTACCCGCGCTCCGCAGCGGGTTCGAAACGTAGATAAAAATAAGCAAATCACCAGAGTTAAAGTTGTTTGATGTTTTAGTTAGGGGGGTAAACATGTCATCATTAAAGTGGAGGGGCTAAACATGTCATTATTAAAGTTGAGGGGCTAAATTTGTTTATTATTAAAGTTGAGAGGCTAAATTTGTTTATTATTAAAGTTGAGAGGCTAAAGTTGTTTTAGTTAAGGGGCTAAACATGTCATTATTAAAGTTGAGGGGTTAACTTGTTTATTATTAAAGTTGAGGGGCTAAAGTTGTTTTAATTAAGGGGCTAAGCATGTCATTACCGAAGTTGAGGGACTAACCATGTCATTATAAAAGTCGAGGGGCTAAAGTTGGTTAATGCCAAAGTTAAGGGTCTAACCAGTTTTGACTGCAGACGTTAAGGACTGCATTATCTCCTTATCGACTTGGAGGAGCATCAGGCGGAAGTGATTTTGATCCCAAAGGGAAAAGTGACAATGAGGTGCATTCTTCAATTTTTACATCAATATATAATAATTGTTGAGTTAATTGCTCGGATGGTCCCTGTGGTTTTACGTTTTTTCACGTTTAGTCCTCACCTTTTGAAAATAGCAGGTATGCTCCCTATGGTTTGTCATTTTGTTACTCGGATAGTCCCCTGACATATACTCAGGGGACTATCCGAGTAACAAAATGACAAACCATAGGGAGCATACATGCTATTTCCAAACTAACTGACATCTACTCAGGGGACTATCCGAGTAATAAAATAACAAACCATAGGGAGCATACCTGCTATTTTCAAAAGGTGGGGACTAAACGTGAAAAAACGTGAAACCACAGGGACCATCCGGGCAATTAACTCATAATTGTTTATGTGTGTCGTTAAATAATATTAGGATTTCTGTCATTCTTGTTTGCAGATTATGCACTTCTGCCAGAGCTATATGGATGAGTTGTATCGTTACATTAGCCCCGATAAGGTATTCAAATTAATTTTATTACTTTTGTAGCCAACTATTCGTTAATATAAAATGCGTAATCTTTTGTCATGATAATATCAGGATCTTCCTTCTGAGGAGATGGGTGTCGGCACTCGTGAAATGGGTTTTCTATACGGTCAATATCGACGCCTGGCCGGGCATTCTCAGGTGAGGCTGGTCAAATTGTGTAATTGTTAAAACAGGCCAAACGGGTTTGATCGGGTTGACTTGACCCTTTTCTTGAAATCTAAAATAATTAATGTTTTAAATATGATTAACAAAATTATATTATTAAAAAACAATCTTAATTTGTAAAGTATAATGAATTAGGAACAGGGGCGCAGGACAAAGGGGGGGGGGGGCGAATTTTTCGCTCAGTAGTGTTATATATGTAGTTTTCGTATAGAATTTTCTGGGTATATACCCCCCCCCCCCCCTCCCAAGTTTTCGAGGGCAAGCTTCGCCACTGATCAATAATTGCGAATGGCGGACGATAGCGATGAAAGAGTGGGTGCTATCTTATGTTTAGTGACACACTAGGAGAAATTTTAGAAATATTTTGCATGTATATTATATCCAAATACGCTGTATGAATACTTAACAAAATATTTTGTACGTATATTATATATCCAAATACGCTATTAACAACTATAGGCAAAATATAACCCTAATTGACCTTTTCATCCATTAATATGCCAAAATTGCCACATCTGTTTGCTTCACTTGGGTGCTGTTTTTATTTTCTGTCGTTTTCAAAACGTGTCACTTAAATTTTGGATCGGTTTATGTTTTGTGTATGATTTAGTAATATTTTTAAGCAGGGAAGTTTTACCGGCCCGAGACTTAACTGGTCTGGTTCCAGCTTACGTACTGAAGCTACTGGTTATGGACTGGTAAGCTTTTGCAAATCTCTGCATTTATTAGAAAAAAAAAAAAACGGTTTAACAGATTGTGTTGTTTTTTACAGGTTTTCTTTGCACAACTTATGCTTGCAGACATGAATAAAGAACTCAAAGGACTAAGGTTTTCTTTACACCAAACAATATTTAGTTTTTTGATAGAGTACAATGCACGGATAGTCCCTGTGGTTTGGTGAAATTTCACCTTTAGTCCCCAACTTTTCAAAATTACACTCTTAGTCCCTGTGGTTTGACAAGTTGTTACTTGGATAGTCCCCAAAGTGGATGGAGGTTAGTTTTTCTGGTTAAGTGGGTGTGAAATGACAAGGACTATCCGAGTAACAACTTGTCAAACTACAGGGACTATCCGAGTAACCTTCATCCGCTTTAGGGACTATCCGAGTAACAACTTGTCAAACCACAAGGACTAAGAGTGTAATTCTGAAAAGTTGGGGACTAAAGGTGAAATTTCACCAAACCACAGGGACTATCCGTGCATTTTACTCTTTTTTATATTTGACGAAAATGCCCTTAAAGTTTTTGAAAAGACTTGGGTGGCCTCAATATACGTTATCCCTTAGTTTTTTGAAGCACATTTGAGTACAGTTTCAACAATTAGTTTTTATTTTAATTTTAGATGCGTGGTTAGTGGGTCCGGGAAGATAGCAATGCATGTTTTAGAGAAGCTTATTGCATACGGCGCTCTTCCAATCACAGTATCAGGTAATGTTATTTTTTAAGATTTTATTTGGAAGCTGTTTTTTGAATTTCAAAATTAATTATTTCACGTGCGTTATTAAAAGTGATTATTTGATTTTGAATAATATCAGCTCTAATAAAAACGTGTTAGGTTAGGGTAGTTAGGTAATTTTGCTTTACACATTGATATTCAAGAAGCTTAATATGTTTATCCAAACATTAAATATCAATTATAATGACTAAAAGTGAAGAGTGATAGATAATCCATTTCGAAACGCAAATCCAAACATTCGTTAAGTTTAACCTACGTAATGCAATTTAATAACGCGGTATTTTCTACAGATTCAAAAGGCTATTTAGTTGATGAGGATGGTTTTGACTTCATGAAACTATCTTTTCTTAGAGACATCAAAGCACAACATAGAACTTTAAGGTTAGTGTCCCGTTTCGAAAACACGTAATTCATCTTTACTCTCACTGTTCTGTAGATATCTAACTTTTTTTTTTTTTTTTTTTTTTTTTTTTGTAAATTTCCAGAGATTATTCAAAGACGTACGCTCGTGCTAAGTACTACGATGAAGCTAAACCTTGGAACGAAAGATGCGATGTTGCTTTCCCTTGTGCTTCACAGAACGAAATCGATCATTCTGATGCGATTAGTCTTGTTAATTTGGGATGCCGTATACTTGTTGAAGGTGGTGATCCTTATTTATTCTTCATTTGCAGTTCATTTTGCTATTAATAGAGGTGGCTATTTTGGTGTATTTACTTTTGAATGGCTCGATATAAGTTATGTTTTAGCTTTTATCGTTCATATAAAAATTATCGGTCATAATGTATTTTTTGCATGATTAAATCCCATAACTTATAAAACTTAGGGTAAATTTTATTTTAAGTCCTTTAAGTTTTAAGCAAAATTGCAGGCGCTGTCCTTTAACTTATGAAATTACACTGGAAGTCCTTTATGTTACAATTCTTCATCATGCGGTGTCCGTTTGCCCTAACCCAGTTAAAACCTAATGTTACCTCTTAACATGTGCCACTCACATGAGGGTCTAATGGTCATTTTCACTTAACATATATCTTACTCTTGAAGTTTTATGTTTTTTTTGTTTTAGTTATTGAGTGGAAATGACCATTATGCCCTCATGTGACTGCCATGTGTTGAGAGTTAACAGAAAACAATAACTGGGTTAGAGCAAAAGGAGACCACATTATGAGAAACTGTAACATAAAGGATATTTAGTGTAATTTCGTTAGTTAAAGGCCAACGCCTGCAATTTTGCTCAAACTTGAAGCACGTAAAATGCAATCTACCCTAAAATTTAATAATAAAGGCCCCGCCGTTTATCCTGCATGAATATCTATGAACTTGTCAAAATTGAATGAAAATACATCCCTAGACTTTATCGAAAGTGCCTTTAACAGTATAAATTTCGCTTATCGTATTTGAGACACTATATATCATTATCAATAAACGTCTAGACTTTTCAACAATAGTTACCCATTTTGACCCGTTACCCAATGTGCCTGACCTGCCGTTTTTGCCACCTATAATTATCAGGTTTTTTTTTTTTTTTTTTTTTTTTTTCTGGTTGTAGTAAATAGTTTGTAATTGTGTATTATTTTTTAGGTTCCAACATGCCATGTACCTCTGAAGCACTAGATGTATTGAAGGGGGCCAACGTTCTGATTGCTCCTTCCATAGCTGCTGGCACCGGAGGGGTATGCGTACATCTTAATGGCCTATGATCGTACGATCTAAATCGACATTAGTTTTTGAATTGAAGTTATATTTCTCGTATACGATTTTTCTCAGGTTGTTGCTGGTGAGCTTGAGCTAAAAGAATACAATCTGAACTGGGCACCTGAGGACTTCGAGTCTAAACTACAGGCAAGAAACCAATAGTTTTTGTAAGGAAAAATTACAAGCTTTGTCCTTTATCTTAATACCACTTATCAGGCGGAGTCCTTTTTAACGAATTTTGACAAGTTTTGCCCTTTACAAGGAATTTTGTTGCACGTTTTGTCCTTTAGGCTTAACCCAGTTAGATTTTCTTGTTAAATCTTGTCACCCAAGGGTATTTTAGTCTTTTACCCATTTATTTAATATTATTTAAAAGAATAAAACAAAATATTTTAGGGTTGACTCTTGAAATAAATGGGTAAAAAGACTAAAATACCCTTGGGTGACAAGATTTAACAAGAAAATCTAACTGGGTTAAGCCTGAAGGACAAAACGTGCAACAAAATTTCTTGTAAAGGGCAAAACTTGTCAAAATTCGTTATAAAGGACACCGCCTGATAAGTGGTATTAAGATAAAGGACAAAACGTGTAATTTTTCCGTTTTTGTAATTATAGTTGATGTATAAATTAAATTGTAATTTAAAATAAAAGCCAGTAACATAAGGTGACGAGTCAACCCAGCCTGTTATATGAATTTACCTGAATAGGCACGTTGGTACGTTACCCAACCTATCCGATCCGCTCATCATTTTGTTTATATTAAAAGGTATTCCAACTATTGAGAAACAAACCGAATTTCTTTACAAGTATTTTAGGGTGTTAGTAGTAAAAAGAGTAAAGTACACGGATGGTCCTTGTGGTTTACCAAAATTTTGGATTTGGCCCCTAGCTTTCTAAAAGTACACGGATGGTCCCTATGGTTTGCACTTTGTAACGCATTTGGTCCCCAACCAACAAATCTAAAGGCTTTAGCATTTCCAAGTTAGGGACTAAATGCGTTACAAAGTGCAAACGATAGGGACCATCTGTGTACTTTTGGAAAGCTAGGGACCAAATCCAAAATTTTGGTATACCACAGGGACCATCTGTGTACTTCACTCTAATAAAAAGTAGAGTAAATTACGTTTTTGGCCCCTGTGGTTATATCACTTTTACTATATTAGCCCAAAATAAGAATTTTTAACATATCTGCCCCCATGGTCTCTATAACTAACCATTTTGGCCCCCATGATCTCTAGACTTAGGGGCCAAAATGGTTAGTTATAGAGACCATAGGGGCAGATATGTTAAAAATTCTTATTTTGGGCTAATATAGTAAAAGTGATATAACCACAGGGGCCAAAAACATAATTTACTCTAAAAAGTATTAAAACTACCTTTTCTTTTCCGATTAATGGGACAAAAGTCACAAAACAAACCGAAAGAAAACCGAAAATGTTTGATTTGAGGTGGATGAAGTATGAGTTTTTACTATCGTTAATTTTTTGATGACAGGAAGCAATGAAACAGACCTACCAACGGGCTCTGAAAGCAGCAGCTGAGTTTGGTTATCAGAAGGAGAGTCCAGAGTAAGATTCTCAAATGCATATGCTTTAGATCAACCGATTCTCGAGTAAATAGGTGGGGTGCTAACTTTTTTCTTGTATTGGATCTCTTAGGGCTTTGATACACGGGAGTGTAATCTCTGCGTTTTTGACCATTGCTACGAGTATGTCAGAACAAGGATGTGTGTAGATCCACTAAATGCAAAAGCGGTAAGATGTTGGAAAGCGGTAATTGTTGTGTATATAGTTTTAGGTAAGAGTTGTAAGAATATATATATATCATTATTAAGATTAAGATTATACATGCTGCTGATAGTAAGTCAATTGCTATGCAGTTTGTGTGTTTTAAGTTATGTAGGATTGTGTGTATTGGTTTTATTGTGAAAACTAATAAATTATTATTTGAATGAGAGCAAAAAGCATTTCATGTTTAAACATACCAACCGATGATGATGATGTTTGAATATCACACAATCTTGCTAGTGGTTTTTTTTTTTTTTTTTTTTTTTTTTTTTTTTTTTTTTGTGTGCGTGTGTTCTTCTCAACTCGGTATGAGTTCCATCAACATTTTGGTCTTTTCACTCACGAACCTCTAGCACGCGAATGCTTATACCTTTTTTTTTTTTTGAGTTCGTTAGGATTTTCTTACAAGCTCAACGCTTTTTTTCTTTTGCGTTATGCGTGTCAATGTTATGCTTTAGATTAATTTAATTGTTTATTGGCGTTATTTTATTTCGCTTTGTGGCATTTATTTTCTTGCAAGTTTCCTTATATGGATGCAATAATCTTGTGAGCACGTATTTAGTTTACGAGTTTCTGGTAGTGTTTTTATTTCCACGTCAGGCAGTGGGGCTTAGCTAAATCGTTATGGTTTAACTAGTAACTAAACCATTGCATGGATGAAGAAGATTTTTGGTGAATTGTAACCCACTTGCAGGGGCGGACCTACCCTATGGCGTGGGTGGGCGGCCGGCCGCACCCCTTGAAAAAAAGATTTTTAGTGGTATTTTCCGCTGAAAATCCCGATCGCACCCCTTGTAAATTTTCGTCCGCACCCTTTAGAAAAAAAATGTTAGGAATTTATGTAAAAAAATTGTGAACATGGATTGAAACCCGACTCAATTATGTAAACAAGTTAGCCCACTAACCCCTTTAATAAAACTCGAATTCATTCCATCAAGCCCAATAAGTTAATAAAATTCAACCCTAACACAAATACATCTTAAATTAAACAAAATCAGTCCAGTTTACAAAAAAACCCAATCGACTGCCAGCTTTGTGCGACTCCCGCCCTCCCTCTGCCTCACCTCACTGCTAGTGACCTGCGACACCCACACCCCAGACGGCAGCTGCAAAATTCCGGCCAGGAATAGCGTAATTCTGGCCACGAACAGGTACATGTTTTGTTTTTTGTTATTTTGATGTTTATGTGATTTTGTTCAAGACTCATGACATAATAGAATGGGTTAAAAAAGTTTAAACTTTTATGTGTTTTTCAACGCTATGTAAATATGTAATACATGTGTTTTTAACTTAATAATAAATAAAAAAGCGAAGTAAAATGTTATAATAAGTAAATTGTAGTCTTTATAGGATGGCTTCGTTGTCTCTTAATCTCTTATTGATTATATAATTCTAGTATAGGGTTTGAAAAGTTGAAATTCAAAACTTGAAATTTAACGAATATTGATGGTTGAAGACCGTTGTTCCAAACATATTTAAAATGTCGCCCTACGGGTTTTCAATTTTTTGAAATCTATCCAAAACATTATTTAGAGTTACTTTCTTAAGCAAGTCATTCTTTATATAACATATACAACTATCACTTAAATTCTCATCGCCAATCCGATTGCTCTTTGTGATGTGAAAGAGCGCTTGAAGCGGACAGACCGCATCGAAGATAGATGTAAATTTTAGTTTGATGTTTTTTTGTTTTACATGACCCGAACCGATCCTATCTGAACCGAATTTTTTATTTATATATCTAGACGGCCTAATTTTTTTTTAAATATTTCGCACCCCCATAAAAAAATTTATGGTTCTGCTCTGCCCACTTGATCAGTTTCCTGTTAGCAAATTTCATTATTTGACCCATCCTTGTGAGATCATAACTATATGTGAAACAATGTTTCTATATATAAATGATTGGGTGAAACCGCTAGAGCGAGCATCTATTTTCTTTCCAACAGGGGCCGAAAACCGACAGAAAATGGATTAGTACAAATCTCAACAAAACGATTTTTTTTAAGATTTACTACTAAAAGAAATACTTTGGATTTTTATGCTATGCAGTTATAGCGGTCCAAATTCAAATAACGGTCAAGGTCTACGCTATACGATATATATAGGTTATAGTGGTGGTATAGCGGTAATTTTTATATCATGCATAATTTATGTGTGTATATATTTGAAACATATTAACAGGCCCGGCTGAAGCATAATCTAAATGAGGCAATGGCTTTGGGCCACACTTTCCAAAGGGCCTTCAATATCTAATAAATCAATTCTTTAATTATATATGTAGTAATCCAAATGAGGCTTTTGATCATGAATTGAGTTATATATCTAGTAAAGAAACTATGATCTAATTGCATTTGCTAGGTAACTACTTGAATTGATCAAAATCTTTATTTGTATAAGGAAACTATAAAAGTAGAAATTTTAATACATGTTACCCTCCCAACCCTCCAATTTATTTGGTCATTTATACCGTTAGCCAACTGACTATACGTTATTATTTTTTTATAAAAAGGCTCCAATTCTTGTATTCATTTTGGGCCTCCTAAAGGGTTAAGACGGCCCTGCATATTAATAGTAATAATATCAAAATTCGATTTAGGAAGTCTAGCCACGAGATTCCAGACTCCAGCGATTTAGATTTAGGAAGTGGAAGTTCAACGATTTCTAGATTTAGGTTTTATTTTGTTGAACGATGAAGAACTAGGCAACCAACGTCTAGCGAATGATGACTTTAGGTCTCAATTTTAGGTTTAATTTTCCGTTTGAGTTTAATTTTCGTGTTTCTTCAGTTTATTTCAAGCAAATAGTTGATTTAATGTGGGCTTTTGGGCTGAAATATAAAAACCGCTAAAAGCAGTGCTACAACCGCTATACGAGTTTCAAAATAGCGGCCTTTAGCACCACTAATAGCGGAACCGTTATAAGGGACCGCTATTTGAACTGCTATGACATCGTATGTCCGCTAAGCGCTACAACACCACGATAGCACACTATTGACTGCATAGTTTTTAGGTACGTACCGCTACACCAAATCTCACATCGTATGGTTTATGTCTTGTCCAAATAAGATCAAATGTTAGGTGCATGAGAGAATTGGGGATAACCTCCTCGAAAGTTTCCACTTTGGCAACCAAAAACAAATTTGTAAACTCCACATGGCTATACCTAACAATATTGGTTGGTATGAAAGGCCAAGTGTTATAAATGGTATAAGAACCACTCAAGTTTTGTATACGATTGGGGGGGGGGGGGGTCCCAAGGAGGGTATTTCTAGGTTACAAGTAATACACTACCTCAAATATCACTAATGCGTTTCATACGCAATGACTATGGACAATATTGCTTGATATGTGAGGCCAGACCTGTCCAAAGGGTGTGCAGGGTGCCCCACCGAACAGGGCCCAAAATTTTCGAGGGCCTAATTTTCCTTGTTATTATGTATATATAAAATTAGTCGCGTAAACAAGTGAATCAAGTTATTGAAGTTAAAAGTAGAACGGTCACATGTTTACGCCTTGGGAATAAATTGATTGCTACAGTAGCATAACTAAAGACGTCCACAACTTTACTTACAATAAAGTGTAATGTGGATCTTGTGAAATGAACATCATTTGAAAATTTGTAGACCAGAAACTTGTTTCATGTGGATCCTGGAATCCGTGTTTATAAACATAAACTTATAAACTTCTTCCTTCCATGTGTTGGTTTGAAGAAGTTTATCCTTGACTTCACAAAGAACTTTCAATACCAATGGGCCTTTGACCATTAACCATTCATTGTTTAAACTCAATTTGTAGTTTGTTAATTGTTTGTCTGGCTCGTTTATCTCGAATTTGACCACAACTCAACAACAATTTTTAAACTCGAGTTCAGCTCGTTTATTATATATATTTAATATTAATATTTTATCTACACATAATTTTATGTGGATATGTATATAAGATAAGAAAAAGTATATCGTACGATATATCTTAACGTACGTTGCGTACGCGATGGCAAAATCGCACGTTATGTTACAAAAAAGTGAAAATCACATGTTGTAAATAACCAAATATCTCATGCTATAAAAAAAGTTTGCATGTTAAAAAAAAATCGCATGTTGATACTGCATCTCGTAGGCGTCGTACGTTAAGGCAATTTGTACAATAACCGGCCTCTATAAGATAATATATTATTTAATTATGTATTCGGTAACTACACAGATGATTATATTTATTATGTAATTATATTAATTAGAAGTTATTATATAGAGAGAGAAATCTTAGGCTAGTTTAGGCTCGTGAGACTAGTAAAAACTAGTCAGCTCGGTATATAAGGCTCGGCTCTATTACACCCGTATGTCAACTCAGTGGTGGATCCAACTCTGTTTGTGGGTCATATGAACCCCTTGGGTATGAAAAAAAAAACTCGTGAGAACCTTATATGATTTGGAAAAAACTAGTGACGAGCATCTATCAAAACAAATCCACTAAAAAAGTTTCTGGTTCCGCTACTATGTCCACTCAACACAATCAGTCATCTCAACACAATTCTTGTCCTATAATTAGTCTTTCTTATATTTCTTGTAGATGTTTGTACCCATCCACGACTAGAAACTTGAGGAAAAGGTTTCAAGAGAATATTTATAAAAGTAGTAGCTGTGGTTGGGAGCAGTTATGCAAGAAGTTACGTGTTAATGTTCCGGGGACTAGTTCCAAATTACTTGCTTTACAAGCAACTACACGATTTTTCCTTAAACCCTATTAAAACACCTTCTACAACCTTTTTTTTTTATCTTTACTCGTTTATTCAATATATACTAGGTTAGAAACCCGTGTATTACACGGGTTGAATAAATGTAATTTTATATATTAAATAATAAAAAGTTATATATTTATGAACCCCGTATATTGTACGGGTTAAATAAATATAATTTTATATATCAAATAATAAAAAAAGTTATATCTTTAAAAACCATGTGTATTACACAGATTAAATAAATGTAATTTTGTATACTAAATACTAAAAATGCCGTATCTTTAAAAAACCCGTGTACAATCGGGTTGAATAAATCTACCAAATAATAAAAATTACATCCTTAAAAACCCCATATATTATACGTGTTGAATAGATCTAAAAAAGAGTTATATCTTTAAAAAACCATGTGTATTACACAGATTAAATAAATGTAATTTTGTATATTAAATACTAAAAACGTCGTATCTTTAAAAAACCCGTGTATAATCGGGTTGAAAAATCTACCAAATAATAAAAAAATTCTATCCTTAAAAAACTCCATGTATTATACATGTTGAATAAATCTAATTTACATAGCAAATGATAAAAAAAGGTTATATCTTTGAAAACTTCGTATATTACACAGATTATATAAATGTAACTTTGTATAGTTAATAATAAAAAATTTATACAAAATAGTTTATTAAAATTAAATTCCTTAAAATATAAAGTTACATTTTCATCATAAATATTATTTATAATATCAACAAAATCATAACATTTAACCCGTAAGATATTAAAATACGATGTTAAATATAAATGTACATAAAGTGTAATAAATGTATATTTTAAGGCCCGTGTAAATTAGATAGCAGGTAAATATTGAAGTTTTAACCTATATGCTCACAAAGAATATTTAGTTTAATCTCCATTTCACTTAATATTATAAATGAGAGATTAAATTAAATAATAATTATTCATAACATATTAAACTAAATAATATTAAATAGAAGAGTTATCTATAATTAATTAGAATAGTTTAAACTAAAATAATAATTATCTATAAAAGATGGCCTAATATGATGACAAGTGTCTCAAAAGAGGTTTCTTTTATTATATAGTATAGATTGATATCGTACCACTTTTTTTTTTCTATATCATATGCATTAATTATATTTGAAAATTAGAAGGTATAAAAAGTATTTAGATATCAACCTAATATAAAACCGTCCGGTTTAAAACTTTTACTATGATATGACTGTCTAATTCAAAATCTATTTTAACACACTTGTATATGGATGGATTAATTATATCTGAACTCGATGGGTAACCTTATTCGAGACAGTATTCAGGTATGAGACTAAGGAGTTGTTTGTTTTTTCTTCAAACATCTTCAAGAGAGCTAATGTCTGCAGACGTGCAGACGTTACCCTTGAAGACTGTTTTTTTAATAGATCTGAATTCAGCTTTTTTCATCTTAAAAAATAAGTTATGGACCCCCCACCTTACAACATCTTCACAAAAACCCATACTGCTCCCTCATGTACGCTTAAAACATCAGCCCCTCCCGGACGCTGCCGCTCCTCCTTCGACCAGTTTTACGGCGACCTCCCTCTTCTCCTCCGACCAGGTACTTCTTTTTTGCTTCGTGATTTAGCTTCTTAGACCTAATTTTTGCTTCGCGTTTGTTAGCCCTTTTAGACCTAATTTTGCTTCTTGATACATACAAAATATTGGTGTTAAAGTTCTCCGACCAATTACATATTTTCAGTTTATGCAGACAATATCAACTTATAAAAACAAACAATCTTATATTTTCAACTTGCAGAGCTTCAGACCACATCTTTAGTTGCAGACATGAAAACAAATGAAATCAGCTTGCAGACAGTTTACGTCTGCAAAAACAAACAGCTCCTAAGTATGTTATTAACTTGAGCCTTTTTTGCGAGGTTGAGACGTGCATAGTATTAGGTGATACCCGTCTGAATTCCCAACCCGTTTAATTGTGTAGAAATGGAATATATATATATAATTTTGTTATACGATTAGAAACGATATTTCGAAACCAATAAAGTTGAGATGATTTATCATCTAGTTTACACATCATAATGTAAGATTACTTTATAATATCGTCATACATTATCCCTTTGAACGATAAATCTAAACATTATGTGTAAAGACTAGTAATTCAAAACCAGTGCACTCAAAATTTTATATCTGCATGCGGGTCATTGTTAAAAAAAACCCATCTTAAATTATAAAATGTTAGTAAATCAGCATAAAGCCAAGACTCATTTGTTTTTATTGGTCCTAAAAATCCACCTGTTTACGTTTTTGGACCCCTCTTATAACCCTTATCTCACTTCACCACATAATCAATCGTCATCATTAACCAAATACATTTGCAAAAAGGGAATTAATACTTGAAAAGTCAAGTCAATGAGATCCAAACCCACACGTTTTAAGAACTTCAACATCTTGCATTTGCAACGATTATTCTCCAACCCTTTATAACCATTGGTGGGGTGGGGACTTGATTAATTAAACCCACAACCACCATCTCCATATGGAAGTAATCACCGTCACCAAGCCTGGCGAAAACCCGCCAGCTCATCGATCTCCGACAACTAGTGTGGCCGTGCATCCACATAACGCAAAGCGACAACGCTACGATAGATGTTTCTCCTTCATGGAGATATCGATAGACCCGGGAATCAAATCGCTAAAAAGACTTGATTCAAGAAAGTTTAAGTCCGAAATCCAGAGATGGGCCAAGGCAGTTGTTCGATACGCGCGACAAGTCAGCGATCGTTTTGGTACTCGTCAAGGCAGCGAAGGAAACTCCCGTGGCTAGCTGAATTATATGATCAACGATAAGAAGAAGCATCTGCCACTATGGCTGCCAAGTTAGCACAACCACAGGCCGATGACCCGAATGTAAATAATGATCATGTAACATTGTAACGCTACAATAAAGAGTGCTTGTAATTGTATGTGCGCGCGCTCAAATACATAATTTGTTAATGTTATCCAACGCAATCAAGATTTTTGTTGAAATCTAGATGCTATCATGAGATCAATAGAATGGACTCTATAATTCATTTAATAAACAAACAAAATGATGAAAATAAGCTGTTCTACAAATAAGATTTTTTTTCTTAGATACAAAGAGACTAATCTAAGGTTGTATGTACTGATTTTAAATGTAGCATTGGTGTGCCGTGTGCCTGTAACGAGTATTCCTCATTATTTCCTTTACGAGACCCAGAAATGATCCACATAAGACCATAAAGTGGGTATACCGTATACCCGCAAACCCAATAGCTAACAGGTAACGAGTACGGACCTAACCAGCATGAGACATTTATAGTCGAGGATGAGACTGATTACCAATGCGAGACCATTGCCATCCTATTTCAACCGACAAACTAGAGATGATTTGTGCACTAGTAACATTGCTTTTATTTAAACGGCCAACGAAATAAAAGCCTAGCTACCCAAGGTAACCCAATGGCATAAGGCGACCCCATATGCCCGTGACTGCAGACTGTGTTGGCCGCTGGGTAGCTCAAGCCTACCATCTCCAATTCCAAGGAAAACCTGGCGTCCGAAGGCCCACTGCAGTAACACCCGGTTGGGGTTAGATTCGAACTAGTAACATAACTTTACTAACATAAAAAATATTGTCTTATATTGTGCCATATGGCTAATCCATACAATATAATGTGTAAAGACCATTGCACTCAAAATTTTATATATGAAAAACGCCTAATTATATTTGAATGCTTTATTTAAAGTTTTAAACTATGCTAGTCACTGTTAAAGAAAAAACCGATCAAGTTATAAAATAATATGTTTAATACATCAGTCTATTAACCCTCATCTCACTTTACCAGACAAGCAATCGTCATCATTAACCTAATACACTTGCAAAAAAGGAATATTTGAAAAGTCAACGGTCAATGTGGTCCTAACCCACACGTTTCAAGAATCCCCTCTTGCATTGGTAACGATTGTTCTCCACGCAAATTCAACCCTTTATAACCACCATTAGGGACTTGAATAAAGTCAAAACCATCATCTCCATATGGAAGCAACCACCACCACCATCACGACAACCGCCACTGCGGTGAAGCCTGGCGAAACCCCGCCCGCTCCTCCATCTCCGACAACGAGTGTGGCCGTGCATCCACTAAACACAAAGAAACGACTGTACCATCGATGCTTCTCCATGGAGATAAGGATTGACCCGGGAATCAAAACGCTAAAAAGACTTGATTCAAGAAAGTTCAAGTTTGAAATCCAGAGATGGGCCAAGGCAGTTGTTCGATACGCCCGACAAGTTAGTGATCGTTTCGGTACCCGCCAAGCTAGCGAAGGAAACTCCCGTGGCTAGCTGAAGCTGTATCTGATCAAGCGATAAGAAGAAGCACCTGCCAGCCTGGACAATCATCTGTTTTCTGACTGCCAAGTCAGCACAACCACAGATCGATGACCCGAATGTAAATAATGATCAAGTTACCCGGATACGATTCTTGTAAAGCTCCAACAAAGACTATCTCTATGTGTGTGTTCTATAAATAACTTGTTAATGTTATTCAACTAGTTTTTCCCCCGCCCGCGGTGCGGGGCGGGGCAATAAACCGAATATAGAGGGCAAAATCGTAATTATATTTTGAGCTGGAGGCGAAATCATAATTTTAAACTGAGAGCAAAATCATAATTTTGAGCTGGGGGGAGGGATCATAATTTTATTTTGAACTGTGGGCAAAAACGTAATTTTTAGCTAAGGGCAGAATCGTAATTTTAAGGTAGAGGGAAAACCAACATTTTATTTTGAACTGGGGGCAAAACCGTAATTTTAAACAAAGGGCAAAACTGTAATTTTAAACTGAGAACAAAATTAAAATGAGTTTTTGAACCGAGGGCAAAAGCGTAATTTTGATCTAGGGGCAAAATTATAATTTTATTTTGAGCTGGGGGCAAAAACGTATTTTTAAACGAAGAACGAAAACGTAATTTTAAACTGGGAATAAAATTAAATTAAAAAAGGCTGGTCCAAATGGGGTGAGAACAAAATTAAAATGAGTTTTTGAACCAAGGGCAAAAGCGTAATTTTGATCTAGGGGCAAAATTATAATTTTATTTTTAGCTGGGGGCAAAAACGTATTTTTAAACGAAGGACGAAAACGTAATTTTAAATTGGGAATAAAATTAAATTAAAAAAGGCTGGTCCAAATGGGGGAGTGCTGCCTGGCACTATTCCCGCATCTTTTAAAAGTATATGTAGTATAGTATAATATAATATAATATAGTATAATGCTATTGGATCAATGTACTCTATAATTCAATAAAGAAAGTTTAAACAACTAAATGACAGGAAATATACTATATGCTACAATCTAAAGACTGAGATTTTTTCTTACATACAAAAATTATAACCTCAAAAAGGGACTAATCTAAGGTGGTATATACTGATTCTAACATTAATGTACATTTAATCAGCATTTGGTGTACATGTAACGAGTGTTCGGCCCGAAATGTTCCTCAAAAGCTGCTTAGAGCACATGTTTTGTGCTTGAGTTGCATTCTTCATTCGGTTTGCTTTTACCCAATCAGGTTCCTACAAAAAATGTTCTTAGGTTCCTATATATACATACATACATTTATATATATACGCACATATATTATTTTTGAGTTAATCACTGTTTTTGTCCCTGTGGTTTGTCAAAAATCACTATTTCAGCGCGATTTCAGTCCCTGTGGTTTCACTTTTGTAACCATTTCAGTCCCTGTGGTTTCACTTTCATAACCATTTCAATCCATTTATCTGTCAAGTACAGGGACTGAAATGGTTACGAAAGTGAAACCACAGGGACTGAAATCGCAATTTTTAAACTAATGGATTGAAATAGTGATTTTTGACAAACCACAGGGACGAAAACAGTAATTAACTCATTATTTTTCTTGTACCTCGGGGACGATCTTTGAGAAGCCAAATTTGATGAGAAGGAGTACATGTTCCATGATGAGGATGGCTGCAAGACCAGGAGATATATTCCAATTCCCCTCCCGATCGTATAAACATACTAGAAGTATGCAGTTGGTGCATATTGATACAACTATCAAAAACTAAAAATCAAGATTAAAGATTAAAATTTAAATCAAAAGGAAAAGAAACTCGTATATAAAAAAGGGTCATTGGATTTTATCACCCCCTAACTATTGGCTATTGGCTGCGGTCACCCCCAACTATCACTTTGACGCCCGTCACCCCCGACTTAACACTTAGTATGTTCTGTCACCACGTCGTTAACTGATCACTAACTTTTGATCTTGGTACTATACTTTTGGGGGTGTCATAGGGATCTTAGGAAGGTTTTAGGGATCTTAGGACACCCCAAAAGTATAATAGTAACAAGATCAAAAGTTAGTGATCAGTTAACGATGTGGTGACAGAACACACTAAGTGTTAAGTTGGGGGTGACGGACGTCAAAGTGATAGTTGAGGGTGCCAGCGGCCAATAGCCAATAGTTGAGGGTGATAAAATCCAATAACCCTATAAAAATAGTTGAAACAAATAGTACCTGAAATATGTTAAGCCAGGCCCCGATTGTTGCAGCAACTCGAGGAACTGGTCTTCTATACATGGCAAGAATCTTTAACGCGTCTGCTCTAATTTCTGTAACATTGTTCTTTACAGAACCATAAAAAAATAAAAACTTCCGTTTTACGAGTCGTGTTTTTTTTAATTAATTTAGGCAGGAAAAATGAAAAAAATAGAGGTTTGAATTTACCAACGCAGCAAAAGCAAACGCAGGAGGAAAAGCACAAGCAAACATCATAATCATTCCAAACTGCAAAGCCAGCTCAAGAAATTCTGGACAAGGTTTTTATTTTCATTATGGAGTTATGAAAAGAAAGAGAGAAATTAATAAATGTTAAAACTTTCATTTTCTGAAATAGGGCAATTGTTAAAAAAAAACACTATAGAGTTTTGCTGAATTTGTACATAAGTTAATAGACTTTATGTTTGCATAATTACATCCCTTACTTTATAAAACTTAACAATGAAGTCTACAGGGGTGCAAACGAGCCGAGCTACTCAAGCTCGGCTCGAAAAAAAACTCGAACGAGCCGAGCTTGAACGAGCCGAGCTTAAACGAGCTCGAGCCTAAAAAACAAGCTCGTTTAGTAAACGAGCCCGAGCCCGAGCTTCGCTTATCGAGCTCGATCCGGCTCGCGAGCCTAAACGAGCTTTCTGTTTATATATTTTTTGTTAATATATTAAACATATATTTATATAATAATAATTACCATTTATATAAATATAAAAAATTAACTTAATTATATGTACAATAATAATTGTAATTAATATAAATTAATTAATAAATACTAAACGAGTCGAGCCCGAGCCGAGCTTGAAAAACTACCTTCGAGCCGAGCTCGAGCTGTAGAAATGAAGCTTGAATCGAGCCGAGCTCGAGCTTTTATATGTTAAACAGGCTCAAGCTCGGGCTCGGCTAGGCTCGTTTGCACCCCTAAGTCTACGTGATATTATTAACATAAACGCTTTTTTTGCAGATTAAATCCTTGGAATTAACAAAATTCAACAAAAATGTCCTCTTTTGCATTGATAAGCTAAATGTTATTATAATGCCTTCTTCATTGGATTTAAAAAAAAAAAAAAAAAAAAAAAAAACTAGGGATTTACTCATGCAAAAATAAAGTTCAGGGACTTATGTGCGAATTCAAGAAAAGCATATAGAAATCTTTTCTTTTAATTATAACAATTTTCTTTAAATATGTTACCATCAAAGAGCCCATCTTCGAGTTCATCACCAACACTGGCGGAATATATAGGCTTAAAATACTCCTTCTCAACCCTAGAATTAAAATAAGATTTTCTGGCTGCCATTCCCTTTTCCCTTTTTCTCTTGTTTCTTCACAAATAGAGAAGTCAGCAATTATTAGCTACAACAAACATTACGGTGGTCAAAATAAAAACCGAAGTCAAAGAGACCTACCGAACAGCTCTGTATTTTCTGTAGCTGTATTTGATGTAGGGTAGAGAGTTTTCCATCAGATTTTCTAGCACCTGAAGGATATTTATTTATTTTCCAATAAAATATATTTAACTTTAAGGGTAAAGTTCTTGTACAAATAATCTTAACATACTAAACATACAAATTGAAGGAAAACTCAAAAAGACAAGGTGGCATTTTTGTAATTATCAATAACTATCAAAGTTACTCTACAAATATACCTAAAAAAAACCTAACCCCTCCCCCCCCCCAAAAAAAAAAAACCTAAACCCCCCCCCCCCCCAAAGCTAAAATGCTAAAAACTAAACCCCCAAAAAATCTAAAAAAATAAAAAAAAAACACACACAAATTATTTTATTTTTTTAACATTTTTTATTAAAAAAATCGCTACTTTTAGTAGCAGCAATTTTTTTTTTTTTTTTGCTAACGAAATGTAGCGATTTTTTAATAAAAAATGTTAAAAAATTTTTTTTTTTGTGTTTTTTAGGTATTTTTGGTTGAGTTCACATTTGTATAGTAACTTTGATAGTTGGTGGTAATTACAAAAATGCCACCTTGTCTTTTTGAGTTTTCCTTCACTTTGTATGTTTAGTATGTTAAGATTATTTGTATTTGATCTTTTGCCTTAACTTTAAATCATCAAAAACCATAGATTGGAAAGATAAAAAAAAGATAAAACGTGACACCTCTGATATGATGAGACGTTGAGTTATGACTTGACGAAGAGTCATGAAGTTGCGATGCAGAATTGCATGATATAGTAGTCCAATGTATGACTGCATAAAGTATAACCCAAACACCTACATGGTTTTATTCAAAACTAACACGTTACTTATTTATATTTAATATAAAATGGACAACAGATGTATGTGGGTCACCCATTTTACCAAATACCACCTCTAGAATTTTTAAATTAATTCCGTTGATGTAATAATATCTCTTATAGTTGTAACTAACACATTGGTTATATATAAATGGATAAAAAGGAATGAAAGTCACCCACAGTGTTTTACTCAAATATTATAACTATTATTATCATAGTTGTCAATAGCGGCTATAGTGACCGCTATAGCGCGCTATGTAGCGAAGCGGCCAAGTGTCGCTATTTGGGTCATAGCGACCAATAGCGTGAATAGCGACAGTTTTTTTTTTTTTGATGTAAATAGCAATTAGATATAGCTATAAAATAGTTGGATGTACAGATTTTTGTTAAATATACATGTAAAATAGCATATATACAAGGGTATTTTGATGTAATATACATATAAAATTTTTCAAAATTCTTTTTCTAGTGTAATCGCTATTTATAAAATAGCCATCGCTAATTCGCTATTTGTCGCTATTCGCTACGTAGCCTATAGGGGCCTTGTCGCTATTCGCTATCGACAACTATGATTATTATAGTAACATATTTTTGAAATCTTAACTAATGCATTAATTACATTTAACTATTTAAAAAATGTGGAAAGTGTTTCGCAGTCAACCAGATCCGTTTTAACCCATACAAAGTTACGACCTGTTTTAACCCGTACAAACATTAACTATATATTAATATAGTATTAACTATATATTAATATAGTTAATCAGAGAGAACTAAAAAGAATATGAAGTTTGATTCTGACCTTGTAAATCAAACTGTTAGCCCTATATTCAGAGCTCTCGTTTTTTTCACGCTTGATTAACTTCACCGACACCTTCCCCCCAATTTGTGTGAAATATTGAATGGCAAATAGGTAAATTGCCGTTAACCCAAACCTGAAATAAAATCTTAAATCTTAACCAAATTGATTTCCAGTAGCATTTAAAAAAAATTACATAAAATCACAAGCTTACTTTATGATATCGGATCCAATGATCTCGTACAAATGTGCATACGCCAGTTCAAAAGGAAGCTGGAGGCATATAATACTCAATATAATAATCGCATCGTTTCTGAATCGTAGCATATGACCAAACCATTCCTCTCTTTGGAACTTCTCTTTCTCGGTTTTATCAGCCCCGAACTTTATCGATCCTACAGACGAATGAAACGAACTCCATTCGGTATCCATATATTTATAAGCTGCTCCAACTGAATAACAAATATGCCACCTACATTTTGAAATCAAGGATATAAAAACAAAATACGCATATATTCAATAGAGTAAAATGCCATTTTCGTCCCTGAGGTTTGGCTGGTTTTTGCGACTTTCATCCAAATGTCAAGATCCAAAAGGTTTGAAATCTTTCCATTTTCATCTAGCTCGTTAACTCCATCCACTTCTCTCCGTTAAGGCAGGGGTATTTTCGTCTTTTTCGATAAGTTAAGGGTATTTTCGTCTTTTTTGAATACTTGTACATTATGCTAAATGCTTGTACATAAAGTGAAAAGGACCAAATTGCCCTTTAAGTTAACAAAAAAGACGAAAACACCCCTGCCTTAACGGAGAAAATTGGATGGAGTTAACGAGGCGGATGAAAATGGCAAGATTTCAAACCTTTTGGATCCAGATGGGAAAAAACAAACCTTTGAACGAAAGTCGCAAAACTGGCCAAACCTCAGGGACGAAAATGGCATTTTACTCTATTCAATAGATAGATTGTAGAGTAAATTACTTTTTTGGCCCCTGTGGTTATATCACTTTTACTATATTAGCCCAAAATAAGAATTTTTAACATATCTGCCCCCATGGTCTCTATAACTAACCATTTTGGCCCCTAAGTCTAGAGATCATGGGGGCCAAAAAGGTTAGTTATAGAGACCATGGGGGCCAAAATGGTTAGACTTAGGGGCCAAAATGGTTAGTTACAAAGACCATGGGGGCAGATATGTTAAAAATTCTTATTTTGGGCTAATATAGTAAAAGTGATATAACCACAGGGGCCAAAAAAGTAATTTACTCTAGATTATATAATATTACAAATTACCTGGCCAAAAGGGTAGAGTTTTTCCGCTTCCAGAATTGGAGAAAGAAGACAGCCCATGAAATTATGCATATAAAGAAAAAGGGAAGTACCAAGAATTGCAAAGATCTGGATTAAAAAATAAGAGAAAAAAACAAACGATTATCAACGATTGAAGACTTTACGAGAATAACAACCGTTATAGAAAGAAAGTGCCCTACCCAAAATCAACCAATTGCACGAAGATTCCAAATGCAGCCGGGAAAAGCAACCACTTTGTGTACATCCCAATGAAAGCAAAATATATTGCAATCTACCGTAAAAAAGAAGATATTATCTATCATGCATGAAAAAAAGAACGTTTAAAAAACAACCATAATTTTACCTTCGCTCCATAGTAAGCATAGATTTCGTCAAGGGGTTGATGTGTAAGGTCCCGCCAGCTCAGAGCCCAACATTTCAAAAGCCGCTTCCTCTTTATCTCATCTTTTAAACAAAATCATGTCACTTGTAATGAATACCGACAATTAATTCAATGTGCAAAAAAGAACTAACTATACAAATATATATTTAATACTAAAAGTGTCGAACCATGGATAGGAAAGACTTCTTTAACAATGGCTTCTTTTTCCAACTTCCACAAAAGACGCTTCCCAGGCTGCCATCTAATTTCTCTACAGTCGGACTTTAAAATGATAGCCGAATCGCTCTTGTTGACCTGTAAATATTCGTGTATCATTCTAGAGTTTAACTAAACAAACCACCATTGTGATCTTGTGTTATCTTGTTTATCGTATCCTATGCAGTTAATATCGGTGATATATCGGTTGTATCGGTCATATCGGTCCCCTGGTATAATATCGGTCAAAATATCGGTACCGATAATATCGGCGATATTGACCGATATTTGGCCGATATATCACCGATATTTGACCGATATAACCGATATATCAGCGATATTTGACCGATAAAACCGATATATCACTGAATTATCAGTTTTAAATTGCTATGTATATAAATTCTACATTATATTAAAATTACCGATATCTCACTGAGATAACCTATATCTCAAATATCGGTCCTTGACCGATATCCGATATTTTACCGCATTAACTGCATAGATCGTATCTATACAATACACTATCAAACATTTATATCATGTTGTGTATAATTGAAGTTCTTTAGAAACAAGTATAACTCACGATTCCATATATCATGTGCTTATAACAACGAAAACGCTCACACCAACTGAACAACGACCCGTCAGATTGTTTGATAAACGCATCAGCCTCATCCCATTCAAACTGTAAATCCACCCCTGCAATAACATTATATGCTTATACAACATCTTAAACAACAAGGCAGAAAACTTAAGTACGTTATCGACTAATCGCGCAACTTCACCTATTTGAGTTCTTTTTTTCAACCGTAATTCAGCGGCCGCCTTCCCTAAAACTTCAACAGGTGCTGCAATCTGCCGAAAGTTGAGATCTCATTTCTTTTCATATCTTTCTCAACTTAAACTCAAGAACATAATTTAAAACTTTTTAAATTGAGATCTCATTTGTTTTCAAATGTTTCTCAATTTCTCAAACTCAAGAACATAATTTAAAACTTGGGTTTTAAAAGGGTTTTAGAATTCAACTTACAAGGTGTTAAATCACATAGTTTTCGTCATAAATTGGCAAAAAAAAAAAAAACATATGCATAATAATATAAAAATTGAAGAACAAACCTTGAGGAATTCATCATTAAGGCCAGCAACTCTATCAACAATTAAGCCAATTTTCTGAAACTGATCCACAAGAACTTGAACACAATCATAACCTTCACCAATTTGGTCAAAAACCCTTTTAGAAACAACCACACCCATCTCAAAAGGCGGTGGTTGTTCCTCATACAACGCCTCCATTTCCGAATCTTTAACAGATACCCCTTGAAACAGATAAAGAAATTCAACCGGATGATGGGTTTTTTGGTGGAACACAAGACGAATTCTAACAAAGACCTAAAAGGAATTAAAAAATTGATTAAGAAGAGTACGTCGTATTTAGGGTTTTATGGAAATGCGAATCGGAATGGAGGAATTGAAGGGGCGTGATTCGGCTGTTACGCACAAGGAGATTCGCATGAGAGAAAGAGAAAAGACAAAATGAGAGACAAGTGTCTGCGAATTCGAGATTAAGGGTTGTGATGGGGCAGTCAGACCGATGAATGAGTTGGCCACGTGGCGCGTCGTATGGCCCAATCGGCGCCAACGAGAAGATGAGCCCAACGAAGTACTCAAGAATTGAGCTGAAAGACAAATGTCGCACACAAATCAATGATGGTCCCGTGGAAACATTCTGGGTTGGGTTGATAAGATGATTTTATTCTTTGACGGAAGGAAGACGCAGTCGGGAATAAATGGCCTCGTGGCCGGAAACTATTGGGGGGGGGGGGGGGGGGGGGGGGATTACCGGCGAATGGTTGTTACGGCAGAAGTCGTCGTGTTGTTGTTTCAAATTTCAAAAATGGGTCTCTTTTTGTCGTAAATTTTGAGTCAAAACTTCATCATTTTGGGGCCTGAAGACCCGTTGGCAGTGTTCGAAACTTCAGTGTTAAGAATCCAAGGTGATTTCAGATGTCCTTTTTTTTTACAATTTTACGCCTTTTAAATTAGCCTAATGTTTAAATCTTTTCCTTATTGTTATTATTTTTTAACAGCAAAAAAGGAACTTTTATTAATTTTGTTTTATTAATTATGAGAGTTTTTTTCATCCATACAAAAACTATTTACCAAAATAGTGTTGTTAGAAAAGTATTTACAAATAATAATAATAATAATAATAATAATAATAATAATAATAATAATAATAATAATAATAATAATAATGTTTTTGAAGATTTTTTTTTGTCCCACGCTCCAAATCTAATTGGATAAATCTAGTTCGTTAAATAACTATTGATCTAATCAAACCTACTTTGAAACAAAAACATATTTTAAAAATCTAAAAATTTGTATTTGATAAAAAAGGGATTTTTTTCTTCACCTGTTTTGTTGATACCTTGTTTATTTATTTATTTTTTTTAAATCAAGTTTTCAAGGTATGAGTTAGGCCATTTTTATTCCATTCATTAACAATGTTAATAAACTTTACAGTTTAACTAGTAAATAAAAAGGCTTTTTTTTATATATTTTTAGATAAACAAATTTTCTTTTTTTAATAGCCAACGGAACCTTCATTAATAGAAAACGAAAACCAAAACTACAAAGTTTCCAGCCAGAAGCTAAGTTGGACATCTAACCGGAAAAAAAGAAAACACAAAAAGAAATACAAAGCAAACCGCATTACAAGTTTAAATTAAAATCCCACCATTCCTGTCTCGATATCGCATGGTATTTTGAGCACTTAAAAGGGATAAAACTTAAAAGTCTACATCGTGTTTTGAGCACAATATTTAGTAAGAATAAGCCATATAAAATTTATGTATTCCGTGGAACACACAAAAGAGTTGTAGGTTTGAATCCATACCTTACTTTATTCGTTAATACACTAGGTTATCACCCGCGAACTTCGCGGGTAGGAAAATTTAATCTACATTATCACAAAGTGTATAAATATAAATACAAATACAAAAGTAACACATTACATAAATTACATATTGACAAAGTGAAAATATAGTTAAAATGCATTTAAGTATGAAACGATTAGGGACTCAGATCGTTAAACTTTTTGATTTTGGATTCAAGTAGTTAAAAGTAAATATAATAAACTATTATAATATATTAAATAAAAGAGAAAAATATACATATATATTATTATAAAAATAAAATTACTATTTATCGTTTTTCGTCAACAATATTTATATATATATATAATATAATAATGATGAATTTTTAGTTATTTGTATTTGGTATAAATTACATTACATTGGTTAAATAAAAAAGAAATGGTACAGGGTTGGGCCCGAATCTGTTTGGAGTTGACTCTAATCAGTTCCTATAGGTTCAAATACGGCCCAAATCGATTCCTAACTCAAACCAGGGGCCCAAATTTGAAAAGCGGGTTGGTTTTGAAACCTGTTCATACACATACACCTCTAAGTTCACTATGTATGAAGCCCATTAGCTAAAATGTTCTAGATACAAATCTCGTCAAAACCCCAACATTATTTGACAGACGCGCAAGCAAACATTGTGTAAATTGTTTTTAAAAAAATTACTCACACCTCTTGCACACTTTCAAAGGTAAAAAAAAAAGAGAATGGATATTCATGATCAATTCAAAACACATGAACATGAAAACTATATTCATAACTTCTGATCCAGTTTCCACATTTATAAAGGTAAAAAAAAACACCAAAGCCGCAGAGAAAAAAAAAAAGAAAAAAAGAGCAAGCAAACATCATACCATTCACTTTCCCACCAAACCAATCTACATAAATCACCAACATTCATTCATTACCCATCATCTACTCATATTATATTTACATTCACTATACACCATTTTCATACCCTTTCTCGACGCATTGTTAGGCTTTTACGGTTACTCCACCGTTTGTAAGTCAAAGTCAATTCAGGTCAAAGTCAAATGTCAGCATGCTTTGCAAAGGTTATTAGTTGTGACATTAGAAGAACGCTGCTCTCGAATTGGACTTGTAGGCCTGTGTAGTTGTTCCCGACTGACACATAACTATCACATAAACCTCATTCTTCGGCAATAGAATAGCACACCAAAAGTCAACCACGACACTTCTGAGTACATCCTCTGATGAGTATAATACTATAAATCTAGACAGAATGGAACAAATAAAAAAAATATGATTAACCACACAAAATATTAGATGAGCAACATATCAGAGATGATTCCGTTCATTAGTCGACGGCGCCGGAGAGACCGAATCCGGTGAGATGCTTGACGCGAAGTCGGTGAAGTTGAAGGACCGCAATGTCGGTGAAGTGTCATCCTACTTTTACCGGACCACACATCAAATGCCTGGACATTCAGAAAATATGTTTAAACTTAAAAGATTATAAAAGAAAATATTCATTTACTCTCTTATACACCTAGATTGTATGTCCGATAACCTCAACCTTGAATGAAATCCAAAATATAAAGCATGAAAATAAGAAACAACTGAAAATTAATATATTTGTTTAGAAAGATTCTTTATTCTGAAAATGACGCTTAACCTGCACTCAGAAGACGTGCTTTCCTTACACGGATGTACTTGCCCGTCATACATGTACTTACCTCAACCATATGATCCCTAAATAATGAGATACTTGTAACCAATAATAACTTATAAAAAGCGCATCCAAACACCCTCATAAAGCCTAATAGTGTATTCATAAACGATTGGCCGGTAACCATGGTTTAAAAAACGGAAACGGGTTTCGAGGTGTTTTCCCTTTGCCTCACAAAGCGTAAAACCTCGAGGCGAACCGAAGCTTAAGCCCGAGGCGGAATTTAAAAAAAATATAAAAATTATATAGCTTATAAAATAATAATACTAACTAAAATCATCATCGAATACACACATAAAAAGATATAAATTGCTTAAAATTGACACAAAAAGTCAAAAACATCTAAAAACAAATATCAAAAACCCCTGATGGCTCAGCCCCTCTGAGGCGCACGCACAACATAAACCCCCTGAGGCCATAATCGTTTTTTGGGTGTTTCGCTTCGAGGTGCCTTGAGGCGCACGCCTCAACCGTTTTTTAAATCCATGCCGGTAACCAGGCTACGCGGATCCAAGTTGTTAGCAAAACTACAAATAAAAATAAAAAACAACAAAATCAAGTGGGGGTTTACCACCATGTTGTTTCTTGCAAGGCAATGGATCTGTTGTAAGAACCTTAGTAGGCACAAATGGCACTGCTGTAGTTCTCACAAAACATCATGAGCATAGATATTAATCCATGGACCATCAGTTCTGCATAAATATGACCAAATAAACACATGAGTACAAAACCTTTCATGTATCCAACTTATAAGTGACAAAATGAGCAAGCAAAGCAACAGGTCCAATGGATAAATAATTGGTAGTTATACAAAATATTATTCTAATACTAAATTATTGAGATAAATGTATGCCAATTGACCTTAATATCAGGTTAGCACTTGAAGCCTCATAGATTTAAAGAACTTTAGCTTAGATATGAGTCTTCTTCTCCTCAAAACACTTTGCTATAATCCTTCGGTGTGTTAATTAATTGGCATACTAAAATTAAATACTCTGTAAGTACCTGATACATTTATTTTGTAAGCCTTCTTTAGATTCTTTAGATATATTTTCTTCAAACACAACCCTACACAAACCACAACCATATGTTACGGTTCAGACTCCAGGTGAAATCAAGAAATAATACGCAATTTGGAACAAAGAACATGATGCCCGTACCTGGACCCCTAAACCGCTTGGCGACGCCGCGTGATGAGTCAATGGGGTCTTCATTGCATGCTCCATAAACTTCCCCACATCCACCACCCCCCCCCCCCCAAAAAAAAAAAAAAGCTTTCAGTTCAGCATCTCCAGGTACCTCAAATTCTATTGTATCGCCATCTTTTATTGTAGCAATTTTATTCAATATTAGTAGCTGCAAATAAAAAAATGTTTATACAGAAATCACAAGCAAGAAAGTGTAGATGATCAAACAATAACTATAAAAGAACACATTTTACCTTCCGATTTGCTCATAGTTTTTCAGTAAATGATAAAGAGTTTTCTCTTCAGCAAGCATATAGCTACCTGAATTCGAACGAAGACGACCACAAACTGCTTTAACCTACATACGTATATGCATATATTAATGGGACATGGCTAACTAATCATGGGTATATTATATTCCCAAACGGATCAGGCAGCAAAATTTAGAAACTTTTTTTCTTAAAGAAAGAGGTTAAATTGATTAATCCAAACTGGTTTTGACCCATCGCAAAATTTAGAAACTTTTTTTTTCTTGAATATGAATGTTAGATTCACTGATTTCAATGTGTCATGTTCTGCAAATTGTCAAGATAATCAAGCTTCGCCATTCCTTTCACTTCAACCTCACTGGAGCATGCCCAAGTTAGGGACTAAATGCGCTACAAAGTGCAAACCACAGAGACCATCTGTGAACTTTAGGAAAGCTAGGGACCAAATCCAAAATTTTCGTAAACTATAGGGACATCAGTGTACAATTTAAGGTAATCTTCAAACTCATCATTTTTCACATGGTAGCCTATAACCTTAGACTTGATATAATAAAAAGTTTAATGATAATTTCTCGGCCCAAATTGATGGTTAACCAAAACAGAAATCTAAACAACGTTGGTTATGGTTTTATGCAGTTGAGTCAAAGAAAAAAAGGGTGCATTAGTGAAAAGATAATCACCTGATCCTCAAACTCATCCTTGATAGCTAGCTTGTTAGCCTCTTCTTCTAAAAGAGCTTTCATTTGAGATTTCAAGATGTATCCGGGAGGGAGATCGTGTCTGTAATGGCACTCTTTATTACCGTTTGGACATACCCAGAACCAACCATATTGCTTTTTCTCCACTGCATCGAGGAAGTGTTTACAAACCTACAAAAGTAGTCCCCACGAGTCAAATGAAATTTTTTTTGAAAAATCAAATTCCCAAAAATGTATCATAAACTGACATTATACTTTAAGATGACTTGATTGAAAAAAAAAACAAAAGAAAAAATGTGGGAGAACACCCGTGCACTGGCAGTAATAATTTATTCCAATTATCATGCATCGTCTTTTTAGCGCTAGATACAGAGCCAATATAATCCACCTATATGATATAAAGACTTGATACGTAATAAAGTAAGAGCTTAAGAAAGTATACGATGTCGGTTGGTTTATTCTGGTTGTACTCTTTTCCTTTTGATTCCACAACTTTTTCCAACGTCTCCAAATCCCAGTCCTCCATTGTTCCTAAGATACACATGTAGAAATTGATTATACTCCATAATCCATATCAAAGGACACAAAGAAAAAAAGGTAAACCTACAAAATAAAATACAAATAAATAAATAAAAATGTTACAGCATCACCTTCATCACGCTTATCACTGAAAATGTCAAACTTTTCACCCTTTGTTTGTACATTCAAGTCATGAGAAAACTTGCATTTGAAACCTTTCGCACATTGACCAGCCTTGAAAAACTCGCACAATATAGACTTTGGATCCACCCCTGACCATAACGATAACCTATGAGATGGTAAATCGTATTGGCCAACTTAACTTGATTCACAAATATGCTCTTAACTCGCACATAAGCCACAATATAATAGTCCCATTTTTTACAGCCGAATAATACTGTATTTTCCAATCATTAACCACTCCTTAAATTTAGACCAAACTGCATCACATTATGTTAAATTGATGAGTAGAGTGAATACTTACGTGCAGACTGCATGACCGGTTTCATGATAGGCTACTAACATCTTGTTATTTCCATCTGTCATCTGAGTTCATTCAGTTCCTACAATGATTCTATCAATCAAGTCATCAATCTTTTTCAAACTAATCTTACCCTTGCCTCTTCTGCCATCAAGATGGTTGTATCGTTCATTAGATTTGCCAGCTCATACAGTTTAACCTAGAAGTTCACATCGTGATCACATTTAGTGACACGTTCTTGTCGAGCTTCTTGTTTTTGCTATGAATTATCAGTATTTCTTCTCTTCCTTTCACATCTGGCAGAAGAATATACATTCGAATTCAGTACAAGTAATACACTTCATCAAGAATTAGACTAATATAGAATTTAAAAACAGTTGTACAGAATAATAATTATCAACTTAAAGAAAACTAAAAACAAAACAATAGTTGTACTTATTTCATAGTGGAAATAAAATGAAATGGTAGTGTATTCGAGAAGGTAGAAGACATTGACATAATATATTGTCTTGTATAAGCTCGAAATGAATTCATTTCATGTCAATTGTTCTCCGAGCGAAATACCTATCAATTGAGCTTGACACGAACTTGAGCACAGTGTTCCATCGGAATTAAAGCCAGACCCCAAGCATTCCATACAGTAAATGCATCAGTCTTAAAAAGAATTATAACATTAGATAAAAGAAAACTGAAAAAAATATAGAATATGGTTTATACTATACATACCTTACACTTTTTACAAGTATACACAGCCATGATATATCGTTCTTCAAGGATTAAACGATCACGCAACCAAAAAAGTTTTCAATCTCAAACACCACCTGAGAATAAAAACCCTTTTCGATTAAGATTCAATCTCAAACACCACCTGAGAATAAAAACCAAAAAAAAAAGTTTTCAACTTTAAATACCGATCTGACACAGATGAACATAAATCGTTGAAAAGATCTTATTTTGAATAAACCTATCTAATCAAGCTTATTTTTCGTTTAAAGATGAGTTTAATTTGTTAAAATCACCAATTTTAATAAAATCGTAAAGATACATTCCAAACAAAAATAGGCAAATAAAAAATCATATAAGGCTTAAGCTCTAGCTCCATCGTCTGTGAAGCATTAGAACTCCACTTTGTAGCATGGTCTCTGGCTTTTGTAGAAAAAAATAAAAAAAGTCTCAGATCAACACAAACAAAAAACGACTTCAAACATCTCGTTTACAACAGAAACCCCAAAAGTGCAAATGAATGCCGAAATCAAAGTCTAACCCAAAATCAAACATTACCTTGAGACCGAAGAATCCAGATAACAAAATCTGCAAAAAAAAAAAGATACAAAAAAAGAAATGTCTTTATACTGTGGAAACGATGAGAAGGGGTACAAAGGACACATGATTCCTTCTTTTGAGCCATCAAATGAAGAAGAAAGCAAATCTGCGTTTTTGATAGTGATCGATTATAGAGGGCGACAAAGGAGAGCGGTGTTAGGGTTTTGAAAAAAAAAAACTTAGTTCCACCTAATAGTGATGGAAGAATGAATTGAATTAAAAGAGGATTTGGTATTAGGGTGATTGAAGATACCTTAATGGAGATGAAGGATAGTGGAGATGATTGACTCGAAATGTTAATGCCTGAATCATATGCTTGAACCAGAACGGAGATGAAAGGAGAATGGAGATGAATGCTGTGTCTAGGGTTTTGGAAAATAATATATAGGATCCATTTTAGGTTGACCCAAAACAATGCCCAACCAGATTTAAAAACGGATCCCGCGTCCATCCATTGTAAATTTGTGTGTAGAACCAAAATGTGATTTCCCTCCTAAACTACATTGCCACATCAGCCAAGATGGCCAAATAGAAATGCCACCTAGCCCAAATCCATCTCATTTATATATATATATATATATATAGATGTTATAAAGAGTTAATAGGTTCAAATCTACTATCTCTTTCATATGTTCTAACACAAAATACATAATTTCTATGTGGGTTTTTCTTAGAGAATACTTTACATAAAACACAATTTTGACTTTTAATTTTTTAGTAGTTGTAATTAAATCCACCAACTTTTTTTTAATAAAAAATAATAATAAATAAAAGCCTTTTTTATTTACCGGTTAAACCTTAAACAATTTTACAAGTTTTTTAATATATTAAGTTTTAAATCAATATATAAAATAATTATAAGGTCTGTTTAAAATATCTTTTAAGTAATGTTATTTAGTTTTAAAATTACACTTACTGTTTTATTTATATAAATAAAATATTAGTCAACGAAAATATATCAATGACAGATTTGAGTGAATTTTCACTTTTTTTTTAATTGAATAACTTAAACATGAATATCAATATCAGGGGGTAACTAAAGTTATAAGAATCACGGTAGGGCTTTTTTTAATAAAATACATAATTTTAGATTTATAAAATATGTCTTTGTTTCAAAGTAGGTTTAATAAAAAAAAGCAATTTTCTTTTTAGATTCTAAAAAACATGATTAAATCAATAATTATTTAATGAATTGCATTTATCCAGTTAGATTAGGAGTGAGAAACAAAAAAAATCTTCAAAAACACTATTATGGTAAATACTTTTCTAATAACACAATTTTGGTAAATAATTTTTCCATCAACACTATTATAGGAAAAAGTCTATGATTTTGTGGTTACTTCACACATTCATATCAAAGGTTAAATGTTTGAATCCTGCAAACTATAGTCACAGATGATACAGTTTTGGTTACTAAAAATCATAATTTTTCTCGTCTAAAACTAGTGGTTTGGTTTTGTTTTCTTTCTAGTTATGATTCGATTTTGGTTACACCTAGTTCCGAAACTAGATTGTACTGAACCAAACTATAAAACACGACCACACCGAATTCGTTTGAATTCTTGTTATTGGATTTACGACATAGATTTATTATCAAGAGTAAATTGCCAAAATCATCCTTGAGGTTTGGACATATTTGTCGGTTTCATCCAAAACAACTTTTTTGTACTATATTGCCCTTTACTTTTGAGATTTTTTGTCATTTTTCATCCAAATGTCTAATTTGGGTTATTTTTTAGCATATCTATAGATGAAAATGACAAAAAAAATCCCAAACCTCATGGACGATTTTGGCAAAAAAAGTTAGACATTCATATGAAAATGACAAATTAGCTCAAAAGTGAAGGGCAATATGGTACAAAAAAATTGTTTTTGATGAAACTAACAAACGTGCCCAAACCTCATCAGAGACGATTTTGGCAATTTACTCTATTATCAATGGGAAAGTTTAATGCTTACATTTAATAATAGGTGATTAACATATAATTTAGTACAAAAGTTTTTCGCCCAGTTTTGTTATTTTTATGTCCAAATATTTCAAGCCCATTTGTAAGACCGAAAATCGACTTATCTCCAAATGAAACCAAACCCGTACGAAAGCTGAAACTATTGACTTCTTATAACCGAAACTTTTAGTTTTCGTTTTGTTTAAGTCTAAAACCAAGACAAACAACCGCATGTACATCCACCACAAAATTCAACTTTTATTATAATAGGACTAAACATAAAAACGTTAAATAGCTTATGATGGGTTGGTGAAATTTCAAAGTTTCATGTGTTTAATTATATCAATTTGTGTGAAATAATTTTAGAATACACCAGTTTGAGATGGATTGTATTTTGCAGATCTTAATAGGTTTAAGGTGCATTTTTGGAAGCTTCACGGGGCTTTGGAATAAAGGTAGCGAGGAAATGATGTGTTTGGGAGCTTACCGGAGCTTAAATGGGTGCATTATGGTAGCTAATTGAGAGAGTGGAAGCACCAGTAAGCACATGGAAGCATATGGAAGTAACCGAGATTGGTTTTGAGAAGAAATGAGAACACATGGGATGGTGACACAAGTTGTTTCCTCAGGGACGTATCTTACGTCCCCGTTAGCCTCTTTGGGATGCAAACCAGGACGCGTGACAGTGGGGATTTTAGGTCAAGGACGTATAACGCGTCCCCATCAGTTACATGTCGCGAATTTCTTTCTTTGACCCATTTTAATGCGCTATTCATTCCAATTAACAAACACTAATTGGGGTTTTCCATAGACCTTTTTAGGAGCTTTTGGGGAAATTCTTGAAGATCCAATCCATCCATTACTATGTTTCATCAAGTTTTGAAGATCAATCATTTACTATGAGTGGCTAATCACTCCAAGATCATCCCAAGGTGAAAAATTGTGAGTTTTCCAGGGTTTGGTTTTTATGTTTTGGTTTGATACAAACATTTGTTAATCTTTGATTTAAATTGTAATATACTGAAAAGTATGCCTAGGTGCGCGCCTGGGTGAACCTTGACAACATAGGTTTTAATCGTGAGGGTTCAATGAGTTAGGGTTACGAGATTACCAAAATACCATTTCAACTAACGGTCAAATTAACGGTGAGTTGACAGAAGGGTACAACGTGTAGCGAAATACAAACCACAAAAACTCAGATACCCATTATTTTGAATTAATATTGCGTTGCACTATATTTATCTAAAGTTAAAAGTAGATGTTAAGAGCATTCACATCCAAGGCATCATATTCTTAGTGTGGTGTTTTTAAAATATAAAAAGTATAAAAAGTGGTTGTGAATAGAGGAGAGTGAAAATGTTACTGTTCATCTGTATATTTGGGGGGACACTCTTCATCCACTATAATTTTTTAATATATATTGAAAGCGGTTGTGAGTGAAGGAGAGAGAAAAATGTAATGATAAAGGTATAAAAATATTATTTAATTGAAAAGGAGAGAGAAAAAATATTTGTTTTTAGTGGAAATATATTGATATAGGAGTTATTTTTTAATGGAATGTATATATAATTTTAGAGGGTTGGATGTGAATGCTCTTAACATCACATTAACATTAGTGTTCGTAATTTACTTGTTTTGTTAGACACACGGATTACACCGTGTGAAGCCCCAGGGACCCCACAAGCAACGGTCATAGAACCACACCCATTATAAAAACGCATCCCGTCTCCAACAAATATCCAATCCCCAAATCGAAATATCAAGGAAACACACCAAACCCTAGCTCATAATCAAAAGAGGGCTTTCTTCACCATCAATCATCTAACAAAATTCCTTCTCACCCTCTTCAATTCATCACCAGATCCACCTAAATCATGGGCCAAGCCGAGAAATTGATGAACCAGATCATGGAACTCAAGTTCACCTCCAAAAGCCTGCAACGTCAGGCAAGAAAGTGCGAAAAAGACGAGAAATCAGAGAAACTCAAAGTCAAGAAAGCGATCGAGAAAGGTAACATGGACGGAGCAAGGATCTACGCCGAAAACGCCATCCGGAAACGTAGCGAACAGATGAATTACCTTCGGTTATCTTCTCGCCTTGATGCGGTTGTCGCCCGGCTTGATACGCAGGCGAAGATGACAACAATTAGCAAGTCTATGGGGTCGATTGTTAAGTCGCTTGAGTCAACGCTTGCTACGGGTAATCTGCAGAAGATGTCTGAGACTATGGACCAGTTTGAGAAACAGTTTGTGAATATGGAGGTGCAAGCCGAGTTTATGGAGAGTTCGATGGCTGGAAGTACTTCGCTTTCGACTCCGGAAGGGGAAGTTAATAGTTTGATGCAGCAAGTGGCTGATGATTATGGTTTGGAGGTGTCGGTTGGCCTGCCGCAACCTGCTGGACACGCGGTGGCGAATAAGACGGAGAAGGTTGAGGAGGATGATCTTACTAGGCGCCTTGCCGAGCTTAAAGCGCGTGGGTAATTGACTAATTGGAAGTTTATGTGGATTTTAATAATTTGTTTTATCTGAATTTCCTGATTGGGTATGTAAATTTGACTGAATTATGTTGTGTTATGTTACGTTATGTTCTTATTTACTGCTTGCTTGAAACTTGAAACTCGTGCTTTGCATATATTGTTATGAATCGATGCATATTCGGTTGTTTAATTGTTTTCTCTAGATGATTGTACATGCTGATGTTTGAGATTCGACTGATGATGACATTCGTTTTATTTAGAATTGCGCTAGTTTATTGGTTTGACAACAATGAATAACTAAGTGAAATTCTGACTGCATTTCCTGCAATCAGTTACAAGAGATTTCTATCTTTCCAAAAGTCGCTACAATACCGTAGTGTAGGGATACTCATATGCCCCACCAATGACCTTTTGAACCTTTGATTTTGTTATGTTTACCATCTTTAATAGCAAGAGGGTTGAATCCTTTATACATTATCTGGAATCTTTGAAAGAGGTTTTGTTTGGGGCTTGAATAACTTGATAGGTAGAACCCGGGGGAATCCAGAAACCACCCGCTTCTTCCATTAAACCCTACAATATGGCCCCCATTTGTAAAGGAGTTAAAGGGTGTTCCTTCTTCAACCCCGAATGGCCCAAATGTTCGTTTGTTGCTCTTGAAAGTGAGTGACCGAATCACCGGGCTGCCTCCATAGACGACGGGGCAATAGTGCCCACTAACACTTACTAAGATCTCATCTGGAAATTGTAGCTTAATCTGAAATTAATCCATAAGACATTCCGTAAATCAGTTTCCAACTTTAGTTCAAGTACATGGAGATTTAGTGAAATTAATCCATGTATGTACCTGAGCCGATTTGGTTCCACCAATGTCACCATGTTTTTCAGCTAGAAACGGTTTACCGTTGTTATCATATGTTACACGGATCGAGTCGATGTAGCTACCGTATACTAGAGTTATTTCTCTAACTCCAGTGTGTACTCCATCATCCATTCATCTCCTCCATTTCCTCCCCAGGGTCCCAATAGTATACTACCATCCTGCAATATTCAAATACGAGTGAGACCATTTTCAAAATTTAGAAAAAAAGAGAGAAATTAAAACAAGTAAAAACATAATGAGGGATTCCATACCATGATGACCCCAAGTAATTGTGTATAATGCTCTTGCTCTTGCACTCTAATTACAGACTACATGAGCAAACATAGTGCTAAAGTGTTAATCCTGATTCCCATTCTGATTCCATTCCAATAGAGGTAATCCACATTGCACAATCTAACAATTTACATGCATAAATCATGCACTGATTCCCTTTTCTTTGAATATATACCATCTTGGCAATATTGAACCTGAAAGAATGATCTACCAAAGTGCCATCAATATTCAACTTTGGATAGTGGAAACTCTTCAAATGAAAGTAGTAATATTGTCACTTGTGTGCAATAAATAATGTGGTATGCAAATTTTTGAAACATATATAATTACAAATTAAGGTAAAGTGACATACCCCTAGCAGGGGAAATATATTTTTCTTTTGAAAAACGGGCATGTCGCCTTTGGCAGGGGTGATCTCTTTGGCTCGTTATTATCCTTTGCAACCAAATAGGTCACCACTACCAAGGGTGATGGACCCGTTTTTGAAAAAAAAATAAAATAAATAAAATAAAATAAAATGCCGCCTCCAAGCGATGAATGTCATAGTCCCGGCACCATTAACAAAAGTTCCTAGTTATGCATCATTGAAAAGGACATCTGAATCGATGACAGTTGTAGATTCCTTTGAAGAATTGTATTCAACGTCTGAATCGGTATTCATAAAGTGAAAAGGGCTTTCAACAAACACTTGGTGTGTATCGAACCAAGAAACTCAAGAACAACATTCGAAGTCGAAACCGATTCAAAGTCCCAGTTAACTGTAACCATAAGTATCCGACTTCGGCTTCTATTGCAGTTCTGAAGCGTAACGAGCATCGATTTTGGGGGTTTCGTTAGGCGTTTGGGGACGAGTAATAAGGATTTGTTTAGATCGCCTCTTGAAACGATTTTCCTGACGGTGCAGTTGTGGTGGTCACAGGTGGTGGTTCTTAAGAGGGTTATAAATTGTAGGGTGGTTTAGCGACGGAGAAGATGAAGTGGAGGACCCCACTTTAATTCTTAAATATTATTTATATTTCTTTTACCTTTTTAATTATTATATATTTTAATAGTAAGGTTATTTTTGTCATATCACCCCACTTAACATGAGAAAACTAATTGTCATCTAGGGTAGGGACTATCCAAGTAACAATTTGTCAAACCACAGGGAGCAAGAGTGTAATTTTAGAGGGTTATAAATTGTAGTGTGGTTTAGTGACGGAGAAGATGAAGTGGAGGACCCCACTTTAATTCTTAAATATTATTTATATTTCTTTTACCTTTTTAATTATTATATATTTTAATAGTAAGGTTATTTGTCATATCACCCCACTTAATATGAGAAAACTAAGAGGGTGTTTGGGGTTCCTTTTTTTTGAGGAAAAAAGGACTTTTGAAGGGAAAAAAAGGACTTTTGAGGGTGTTTGGCTTTCCTTTTGAAGGCAAAAGTCCTTTGCAAAAGCTAGAACTCAGGTTTTTCTGACTTATTTTTTCCAAAAGGAATTTTAGAAAAGTTGAAAATAAGTTAAGCCAAACATGCCCTAATTGTCATCTAGGGTAGGGACTATCCAAGTAACAATTTGTCAAACCACAGGGAGCAAGAGTGTAATTTTAGAGGGTTATAAATTGTAGGGTGGTTTAGTGACGGAGAAGATGAAGTGGAGGACCCCACTTTAATTCTTAAATATTATTTATATTTCTTTTACCTTTTTAATTATTATATATTTTAATAGTAAGGTTATTTTTGTCATATCACCCCACTTAACATGAGAAAACTAATTGTCATCTAGCGTAGGGACTATCCAAGTAACAATTTGTCAAACCACATGGAGCAAAAGTGTAATTTTAAAAAGTTGAGGACTAAAGGTGAAATTTTAGCAAACCACAGGGACTATCCGGACATTTTACTCATAAAAGAATTAATAACTTGCATGAAATGAAACAAGGAATTGAAAATAAATAAAAAATAACAAGGAGAATGAAATGAAATCAAAATGACTTGGCTGCTTGCTTGCATGGAAACGTAGGTCAAAGAGTGATAGGCTTCAACTTCATCTAGCTCATGTTCATGGGTGTGAATGCAACTCAGTTTATCACATTAGCACCCTTATATGGACTGTTTGTGTAGGAGGTAGAACCATGCGGATCCATCATTTTATTTTGAGTAAACTTTCGTTTTGCTCCCTGTGGTTTGGTCACTTTAACGGTTTTGCCCAAACCTTTCAAAATAGCCATTTTACTACCTGATCTTTGAAGGCCTTCATGATTTTGCTCCCCGCCCTTTAACGTCATCCATTTAAGCAGTTAAAGCATGTCACGTGCAAAACCCCTGAGGGACAATTATGTCTTTTCCCAACCCTGATTAATGAATCACATTTAAAACCCTAACAACACATTATCTGCTTCCCCATTTCGTCTTCTTCCCCATCACATTCAAAACTCTAACTTCCATGGCAGACTTCCATTGTGCTTGTGGATCTCCAACCTCGTATGTGACATCTTGGACTTCTAAATCAAGATCCGTGATAACCTTCTATTCCCAGATCCACGAATAATCTGCTCGATCCGTTCCAACCTTGATAATCAGCAATCAATTCAGATCCATGATTAGTTATTCAGTTGATTCGTGATTAGTTATATAGTTCCAGATTCGTCCCCAATTCTCAATTCCTAACCCTAGTATTTACCACTTTGTCACTGTTGTTAAAGTATAACAATGAATTTGTTAACTTATTAATTGCTAAGGAAACATCATTATTGTTCATCAGTTTTTTAAGAAAAATATCAAAATCAACTTTTTCGATTAAAAAAGCGAAGAACAGAGCAACGAAACATCCTGTGGCGGGAAACTAAAAACTAAAATAAATGCAGTATTACGTTTTAATCAGAATACATCGAAATCAAACTTTTATTGGAAAAAAAAAACTGGAAAATATTTGAAGAAACCGTGTCGGCTGTTTGGAATCATATCAGAAGTCAGACCCAATTCTATCAAAACAAAAGGTCAAACTGGAAGAATAAAAGGTCACTTAGAGCATTCACATCCATTCCACCATATTTTCACCTTAAATTACACTAAAAAACACTACATTTTCTCTCTCCTTTTCAATTAAATAATATTTTTTATACCTTTATCATTACCTTTTCTCTCTCCTTCACTCACAACCACTTTCAAAATATATTAAAAAATTATAGGGGGTGAACAGTGCCCCCCCAAATATACAGATGAACAGTAACATTTTCTCTCTCCTCCACTCACAACCACTTTTTATACTTTTTATATTTTAAAAACACCACACACACAATTTGATTATTTGGATGTGAATGCTCTTATATCTTATCCTTTAAAAATTATAATTATCTGTTTTTAATGCTCTATATTCAAAAGAAAATATATGTTTTAAGGAAAAGGAAATAAAATCTATACTATATAATAAAAGAAATCTGTTTTGAGACACTTGTCATTCTCTCATTTAATTGATTAAAATTATTAATAATATTAATAATAATAATAATAATATTTAATTTAGTTTACTATTACTTAATTGTAGATAATTATTATTTAATTTAAATTATTAAATTTAATATATGTTTCAAACATTTAAAAAAATTACGGATAAAATTCCATAACTTATCTTAGTATTTATTTATATTAATTGCTAGGTTATTATTCTAGACGATTTAATCTTACTTATTTAATTTAAATTACTAAAGATAACAACTAAATCTCACATGAAGTTGTGGTCTACCCGTGAAGAGTAAATATTTTGATGTATATTAAAAGTAAATGTAGTGAGTAATGTTACGTAAGGGATGTCTTTATGAGTTAATTAGATGTGTACATAGGTTGATTAAATATAATTTTATATATTAAGTAATAAAAATATTTATATCTTAAAAACCCGTGTGTTGCACATATTATTATTTATCTATATAAATTACTAGGTTAGAAATTATATCCTAATAATTGAAACAAATATTGAGCATTTTTATAACGAGGGTGGAGGGAACGATTTTCTTATTTATATTAATTACTATGTTAGAAATTATATCTTAATAAATGAAACAAATATTGAGCATTTTCATAACGAGGGTGGAGGGAACGATTTTCTTGCTTAACAAGAATTTATTTATTTAATATATTTAAAATATATGAAGAATAATAACTACATTTATCATACTAATAAATTTATCCAATAACAATCATCCTTTTAAGATGCAACTCAAGTCCATATATTTAAATTTTAAAGTTATATAACTTAATAATTACCGATAGTTCATACTTATCTAATTAATGTAAATATTATTTTGTAGCTATAAGTTTACCTAATTGGCTAATTGCTATATGCCTAATCTAAACATTTCAATAACATTTTTAGAACTAATAAATTAATACCACCGTTATTTAAATAAAATTTGGGTTCAGGTCGTGAGAAAGTCGATGATTCGGTTTGTCTTCTAATCGATGGTCCAAATGCTTTCATATTTATAAACTTGACAAACATCACAAGTTTTAATCACACATAAAACAAAATTTTGTTCGGATATCAGAAAATGTCTTAAAATATCGTTTTATAATTGTTAAATCTTCCTTATTAACTATTTGATATTTCATTTACTTAACCCGTGTAATACACGGGGTTATAACCTAGTAATACCTAAAGGAAATCGACATTAGGCAACTAACTTTTGGAATTTGACTTATCAGACGGTTTAAAAGAAAAAATTGGAATTTGATTTTTGGAGGAAAACATTTTTAAGAAAAAGAGAATCAGATTTATTCTTGATATAGAATTCTAAATTTGTTAACTTGCTAAGGAAAATTAGGGTTTGAAAATTAGGGATGATGAAGGTGTGGGGAATGGTGGAAAGAGAGAAAGTGTGTTAAAATTAAATAAGGAAATTAATAAGTTTAAGTAGGAAAAGACTAAAATGCCCCTCATGTGAGGGGCATGTGACCATGATTTAACAGTTGAATTGGATGGAGTTATGGGCGGGGAGTGAAATAGAGATAAACTTTATAGACCAAGGAGTAAAATGGCTATTTTGAAAGGTTTGGGGTAAAACCGTTAAAGTGACCAAACTACAGAGAGTAAAACAGAAGTTTACTCTTTTATTTTAATGTGTTCCTTTTGGTATTTTTTAATTATCACTATTTTTTTTAAATTCTATAAGGTTCTCACTAGTTTTTTTTTTTATTTTTTTTTAATTCTATAAGGTTCTCACTAATTTTTTCCATTTTTTCCGAACGCACTGGGTTTCTGAGAACCCACAAATGTGGGCTGGATCCGCCCCTGAGCAACAACATCTTTGTTTAACGGGTTGTGTAACACCTCGAATTTTTGTGTCCAATAAATAAATGACACGTGTCGAATACGACAAAAATAATATAAACCCGGATTAATTAAGATATGCGGTAGGATTTTCGAATATGTCGACATGTTAATTTTATACCACTGAGCGACTTCGTTATTATAAATCCCGAGACCCCAAGCAAAATTAATAAGCACCTAATATGTCTTAATCCGGGCATTACCAATAATCAAAAGTATCCAAGTTTACTAATGTTGAATCTTAATGAAATAATACCATTCAAATGATTAATTATGAAGCCCATCCTTGTGCAAACCCATAATGCCTTGTGATAACAGACCAAGCATGGATTAAATAGGGCCTCATACTGACATTTCCCATACCCAAAACCCAATGATGCAAGTTGACTGTTCAATGCATGAAAGGTTAATTTTTTTTGCCACTGATGAGCGTTTACGGACCGTAAGGGTCATGCCTTACGGACCGTAAGGGGGTGAAGGGGTAAAAGTGTTTCCGCCATAGGCTTACGGACCGCAAGGCCCATGCCATACGGTCCGTAAGCGATGCCCAGCGACAGAAAGTTGGCTGTTGGCTGTTTTAAGCGGTAAATCATTTATGAATAGATCTTCCAGAGATATGGGCGACCCCTAATCACTCCCTAACACTATAGGACACTTGTTGATGATCAATGAGCATGGGTAGACTTGTTTGTCAACAATCTAGGGCCTTATGAGCACTATATAAGGACCTCTATGCACAACAAGTTCTTCACACCCTTCTCTTGCATTTCTGATCATCTCTGGAGCTCCAAAGCAGAACCAAGCCATCCCTAGTTGTGCATAGGACTTTGGTAAGCTTCCTTAACCCTTCTTAGTTGAGTTTTTGGTTAGTTATAGCTTAAAAGTCAAACCGTCGTAATTAACGGTTGACTTAACGGTTAATCACAAATGGTCCAGTGATTAACCGAATCAAAGGTAGTTATATGTTGGTATTCATGTGGGCATTAAACCCTTAAAAGGGCACCCTCTGATTCCCACTCTAACTAGTTCAAAAGACGAGTCAAACTTGCTTAGAAAAAGTCAACAGAAAGCCATTTTGCGATTTTACGCATAATCTGTAATGTAGATGGTATGCAACCTGTTTAAACACTCATAAAACATGATAATAAGTGTATTAGCAAGTCTAAGCTTGTTTGATCCGGCCATTTGCTATATTGACCCGGTTCGGAGCCGAAAGTGGCAAAGCTTTGACTTTTGCTTTGACTTCAGTTCTGACCCGTTTTAGTGTAATATAGATATGCCTTAGGACTATTTTGAGACCAGGTTACATGATGGTATAACCCTCCGTGACCGGTTCGTCGTTTGTCCGAGTCTTTTACACCTTTCCGTTAAATGCTTAAAAGTTGACCGTAACGCTCTTTTCTAAATTAAAACGAGAATTTCGGACATGTGAAAGGACCATAACCTTGGTTACTGAATTCTAAACATGTCCCTAAAATTTCACGTCAATCCGAGGTCTAGAATAGGAGTTATGCTAAATAGCGCAATTAAAGAAAACTTTTGTAAATTAACGGCGCAATTAGCATAACGCCTATCTAAACCTAGATTTCGACACCAAACCTTTTACACACTGATGTAAAATAATATTTTGGTATTTTTAAAGATTTTTAATTATTTTTAACCTGCTCATAACCTGCGGTTATGGCATCGGTTCGGTAAATACCGAATATACCCTTTTCGGCCATAACTTGAGTTCTACAAGGTCTTTTGACCCGATTCCAGTTGATACTGATTTTACATAATAAATAAAGTATTTTGGACTTTATAAACTGTTCGGGAAACTCAGATTTGCTGTAGAACTCAGAAACCGCTTTTATAATCTTTAAAATGCCCGAAATACCCCTACGGGGCATAATATGAACTTAAACTCGTTATGGGCATTACGGAAGGTATCCTACTGATACCACAACCTATTTAAGGCATATTGACTTAGGAAACCAGTGTAGGACTCTTACGGTTACCCGTTACGCGATTGCGCGCACGGTTCGGCTTATGTAACTAGTTTACATAAACTAAGCCGAAACGGGTCAAACCATATTGTTTTGACCCCAAAATCCAGAGTGTGATTAGTATACCCATATAAAACAAGTCTCCGAACTTGTTGGGTCCAAATCACATTCCATTCCCGGTTTTCGCCTTTCACGCGATTAAACCGTAAACATCCGTTGAAACTGACCGGTCTAAGCTACGACTAAATTAAAGACCCGTTAGGATTCTAATAGGTTATTTTAAACCTCCGTTCCAGAATAGGAGACCAGTAAAAGCTATCTGCAATTTACTTCAAATAAGGAATTATACTTGCAAAGGTAAATGCTTTTAACTTATTTTCCGTTATACGGGCTTGGGTTACGGTATTTAAAATACCGCTTGGTCGGGCAATTGACCCCAACTCATTAGTAGTTGGGTATTATCAATATGACCCGTTTAAAAACTTGTTTTGTTGGCTTTACGCCTTTGGGGGCTTAATGACCATGTCCCGGATATCCTTGGCATCATTTTACGAAATGGCCACGACCCTAACATCCGGGTGTAGGCGTACACCCGGCATTGTGTCCATGATTTAAAGGTATAACCGTTGGTTACCCGCCACGGTTTTATGCTATGTGGTGTGTCTATTAAACTTTAACCCGGCACGACCCGGGCGACCTAACGCATAGTAAACATGTAATTCTTTACAAGATTTAATTATAAATTATCCCAAGTTATAAAGAGCTTGTGCCTTGTGCATTTAAACCAATTTTATTAAACATTTTACAAAAGTGTCGGTTGAATGTATTTACCAGTGTAAACTGACGTATTTTTCCCAAAAAGACTAAATGCAGGTACTAAGCGTAATTGGCTGGGATTTCTCCTTAGCATCATTAGAAGTCTCGCAAGCTTAAGTTGCCTGAAGTCTGTTGAACAATACTTTTATTACTATTTTGATCCCCCTGTGGATTTTATTTCAACAATGGTGATACTTTGATATTACAGTTAAACGTTGAAATATATTTATCTTTATGCTTCCGCTGTGCATTCATATAATTGTGTGGTTTGACTATATTGTTGCCAACTACGTCATGGTAATCCCCCACCGGGCCCACCGGTGAGACACGTGGAAATCGGGGTGTGACATGTTGGGTATCAATAACGGGTATTTTTCATATAATAAGACTAGGGGTCTGTTTGGTATGTGGTAATGGAGTGGACGAGGTAATGAAATGTTCGAGGTAATGGAATTGACAAAGGAATGAAATAAATCATTCCATTCCATCTTGTTTGGTTACCAGGTTGGAATGGAATGAATCATTACCTTGTAGTGTTTAGTGGGCAGGAAAAGAAGAAGGAATAAAATTGGAGACGGGCGGTGGTGGGTGGCAGTAGTCGATGTCGGCGGTGGGTGGCGGCGATGACGGTTGGTGGCAGCGGTGGTAGGTTGTGGCGACAGTGATGCTGGTGTTCGGTGGTGGAGGGTGGCGATGGTCAGAAGTGGTGCCGATGTTGTGGCGAAGGGTGGTGGCGGCGGGTGGGTGGTGTTAGTGGTGGTGGCCGGTGGTGGCGTCGGTGTTCGGTGGCAGAAGGTGGCGACGGTGGTGGGTTGTGGTGGCAGTGGTCGGTGGTGTTTGGTGGTTGATGGTGGCGTTGGTGCCGATGTTCAGTGGCGGCGGAGGTGGTTGCGGCTGCGGGTGGTGGCGATGGCGGAGGGTGGCGGTGGTCGGCGGTGTCACGACGGGTGGTGGCGATGGCGGTGCCAGTGATCGACGGCGTAAGGTGGCGGCGGAGGGTGGTGGTGGCATTTATGGGTGGCTAGTGGTGGAGGTGTTGGTGATGAAGGTGAGAGAGGGAATGAAATGAAAAAAAAAACAAAGGGGGATGGAATGAATTTGAGGGAATGGAATGCTATATGTAATGGGTGACTACATTACCTTCACCAACCAAACACATTTTTTTTTCATCCCCTCGTAATAGTCCATTTCATTCCCTCTCTCATTCCTGCATACCAACACTACCTAGAGGTGATGATATCAACTTAAGAATAGATAGATTAGCATCACCCGGTTGATTTCAAGTTTCAACACATGCTTATTCAAAAGGTGGTTGCGACACAGCTTGTTACTCGTTTACCTATGTAGTTCTTTTATATCATGAGTTTTAATATATTTTGTATCATCTTTTATCTAAACCTCACTTGTATTGACTGAGAATTTGCATGTTGCTACTGCTCTTTAAACACCCCTACTACTTTTACAAAGAGCAGATGCATTATGGAACCACAAAAGATTTCCAATGAGATGGACTAATGGACTTCATAGCCTTATCGTCGGTTTTGCTCAGAATCACATAAAACCATTATTATTTTTTATTACATCGAAATAGAAGGTAAACGGGCAACGAGCTGCGCCGCTTGAGAAAACAAGTAACCAGTGAAAACACTTTTGGAACTAGCGAAACGAGGGTGTAAGGCGGAAAGCAATAGCCCCGCAAATCGAACATCGACCCTTGACTTTTAACCATTTTTTGATGCATTCATCATGATAACTATGTTTGCATACCAGTGTTCCAATCATATCATCCTCTTGATATTCTTCGAGACAAATTACACAAATCTCATCATCATCCATTTTCTCTTTACCCGTCGTCTTCACTGCATCTTCAATAGCCGTTGGTATGTTATTAAGAACAAGTTGACACCGTAATACAAGATTTGCAATACTCATAGCTGAACGATGATTGTATTCATGGTCAACATAATCCAACAGTTGACCCGTTTCAGTAGAATAGTACAAGTACGTAGCGGTGACTACTGACCCGTTAATCTCTGTGAATTTCATCCGAGAGATTATATAAGGAGGCCTATTTATCGAACAACAAGGTTTGATAATTACCTTGAGTGTAATCGTGTAGCGTGAATAATAACATACCTGTATTATTAATCCCTTTATCCACTTCAACTAGTACATCCAACCGATCACCAGGTCCTGCATTTACAATCACGAAACTCCTTGATGGTCGGTGTATGATACCGTAAGAAAAAGAACAAGACATGGTATGATCTTTTGCCTAAGAGAAAGAGAGAGGAATTATTAGGGTTCTTATATAGCGATAATTGTTATTCACTAATTATCCACCAAATCTAATATATCAATTTAAAACTAGGTTAGAACCCCGTGTACTGTATAAATGTGATTTATATAATAAATAATAACAAAAAATATATATCTTTGAAAAAACTCGTATATTGCATGTAATAAAATATAATGTCATATGTTAACACAAACAATCGTCAAAATTTATCTTTTAAACATGAAGATTGATGTACTATTTACTTATTATAACATTTTACTTTGTCCTTTTGTTTTGCATAAATGTAATTTTATATAATAATAATTGTATTGAAAGAGCTTAAGAGAAAATTGTTATTTTTTACGATATATAAGTACTTGAGTTTATCAATTGTCGTTGACGAATTAATACAATTTACTGAAAACTAGACCATGGAGGATATATAAACGCATAACCTATTAGCGTTATTTAAACAAGTATATCTAAAACAACAGTAAAACACACAAAACCACCATATAAACACACACACACAGTATACATCTAAAACATGGATTCATGGTGTATTTTTAAAAAGTAAATCCCAATTATTCATTGCACTTACCACAAAAACAAATGTCACCAAATTCTAATGTAATCAAGTAAACCATTGCAACAGTGAACAATTCAATCCAGCAAATTAACATCCTACAAAAAAAAAAAAAAACAAATTAACATTCAACCAAAATAGAGCACGGTGAACAATTCAATCCAGCAAACTAACAAACAGATTATCTCCTTGACAAATTAACATCCAACAAAAACAGAGGACAATCAAACTATTTAACAACATTAGCAAACAGATTTATCTCCTTGCCTACTTAACACCCTAACCCTAACAAACAAAAATAGAGCAGAGCACAACAAATAACAATTCCATTCTTCAAATAAACCTAAAGCCGTTCATCAAATAAACCTAATACCGTTCATCAGATTAACATCCGTTCCATCCTAATACAGTTCATCAATAAACCTAAAACCTACAACATATAACAATACCGTTTATCAAATAAACCATTTAGCCTATTAATACAACTGTAAAACAGAGACTGATTTCAGTGAATTGTGATTAATTAACAGTGAATTTACATTAACAATCAACTTACATCACAAGTAAGATAAGTGTAAACTGATTCCATTTTTTACTCAACATCTTCAAATCGGTTATGATATCATGTCGACTAGGCTTTATTGTCTCCGACGTCTCATCTTCGGCCAGTGGCGGATCCAGAATTTTTTTTAGTGGGTTCACTGGTTTTAGATGATCCAATTTCATTAGACTGGACACTAAAAATTTTGGTTTGATTCAACAGTTCGGCTTGGGTAAGGTTCATCCCATAATAAAATACGATGCAACAATAAAAAAAACGTCATTAGAGTCCTACTGTCTTACAGACCAACCAAACACGTTAATGAAACCCCTATATATACACATATAGTCTTTATACATAATTAAAAGAAGTTTCATTCCATTACCAAGGAAACATAATAATGGGATAATTTTTTTTCCATTCCTTTTATCCTTTAACAATATTAGCCAATCAAAAGACCCTAAAAGCCATTGTCAATTATCTGTAAATCAAATGAAACAGAGACTATTTGTCACGTCTTGTGTGTAATCTTGTTTTGGCTAAGCTTTGCTTTTTGGGTGTAGAATGAATTTTGCTATTGTTGGTTAAAAAAAATAAAAATAAAAATAAAAGAATGGGGTTTGTTTGGGTGTAGCTGAACAAGGAATAAACACGAGTAATAGAAGTCACATATCTTGTTTTAAAAAAAAACTTCACTAACGAGGATCAAACACGGAGCACCATGTTTAGAAACAAAAGCCCTAACCACTGGAGTGCTTCATCATTTTTGTTGCGGGTGCATCCCATATTTTATTTATGGGTTCACTCCATACTTTTATATAGCCGCTCAACTAAAAATTCAAAATCCAGTGGGTTCGGGTGAACCCGGAACCTTGTACATAGACCCGCCCTTGCTTCGGGCGTGATCTCCGGCACATGTGAAGGTTGCACATGGTGGTGTAGTAGTGAGAGAGTGATTTGACAGGAAGAAGCATGACGTATATTTATAGCGTTTTGTCACGATCCCCTAAACACACAACTTATTTTCGTGAATTCCAGAACACCAAAGATGCGTCTAGGGCTGCCCGAAGTTTCCAGAACAACCTACAAGTTGCTGGAACGATTTGGCACCATCGGAAGGTTCTAGATCAGCATTCAAAGATCTAGAAAGGGTTGATATTTCTGCAGCCAAGAATCCTCTAAAAAGACAATGGAATCACTTGGAAAGCATGGATATTTTGAAGGAATACTCTAGAATTCAGCTCATAAAAATCCAAGATATTTTGTATAGAATTCTCTAGTTAAAAAATTCTCTAGAACTCGTAGTTAGCTAGTATAAATAGGTGAAATGGGTCTCATTTGGAGATCACCCAACATCATAGCAAGTTGTATACTTGTACTTGGAACCCACTCTTTGAAAGCAACACTTGCAATTATCACTTGGTTCCCACAAAACCTTAACATCGTTGGGCACAAAAGCTTAACTTAGATCAAGTCTAAGTCGCTACACGTGATTCAGAAGTTACCCTGTAACAGTTTGTTCCATGTCCGTTTACGCTTTAGTCCCTAATCTAATTATCTTTTTTCACTTTAATCCTCACCCCCATTTCCTGCATGTCCCAAATTGCCCAGTAAGCTGCTGCCACGTATGGAGAAGTTCAACTGATTTTTTTGATGCACAGATTTTTTGGCTGCATTCAATTCATTTCGTTACAAAAACCCTTAGTTAGTTATATATTTTATTCATCATTTTCATTTTATAATTTTCTTAAATAACGTAGACACATTTAAATGATTACTTATTTAAAATTATTATTTATCACATATGCAAAAACATTTGCATTATTCTTGTATTTATACATTATAGTTTATTATTTAGATAAATCATTAATAATTATCTAAGCTTAAACTATCTATAACTAGTCTACAACTTTTATCTAAGCGTATAAACTATTTATAACTAGTCTACAACTTCATACACTACTTAAACATGATTTTTCATTAATTTAAATAACTATATAAATTATATATATCGAACTCAAATTATATAATTTAGCTAGTTGTTATATTTATATAATTTTTACATAAACACTTATAAAGTATACTTATATAAATATTATTATTATTATAATTTTAGACAATACATATTTCACTTAATTAACCATGATTTAACTAATAGAAAACTGCCCTCTCGGGCGACAAAGGAAGAATTACACACGTATAGATGATACAAAGCACTATGATATAATACAAGAGAATTCTAGCTTCCTTCCTCTTTTTTTTTTTGAAAAGAGTTAATTACACCGTTAGTCCTTGTGGTTTATGAAAAGTAACAAGATCGGGTACTAATAGTTTAAAGTCACACTTTAAGGTTCTACCATCTCATTTTGTAACAACCTGAGGTATTAAAACTAACTTTTGTTAACTTTTCTATTAAATTGGAGTGAAATTACTAAAATACCCTTTTATAACTACAGGGATTATTTATGTAATTAACTTTATTTTAATCAAGGGCCAATTATGTAACTACTCTACAATTAACTTCGGTGACTATGGATTTGGGTTTTGGTTAAAGACAAAGAAAGAGACAGTAGAGATAGATTTCCAGGCGAGAGAGAAATCCACCTGATGCGGTGGTTTTATATCTAGAGAGAGATATAGTTTGGATAGAACGAGATAGCTGGCCCACCGCACCCGGTGGCGGCGTGACTGAGCTACAGAGGATCACGGCGGCGGCGACACTAAGACTTCCGACGGAGGCGCAGCAGGTGGGAATGAAGAGAAGAAAGGTGGGTTGTTACAGGATTCGGTGGATTTTAGTTTGGATGACGTGAGCGTTTTGCTTGCGTATCAGTTGTTTGTTGTTGAGCCCAATTTTATTCATTCGTTGTCTATGTAATCTACATTTGCTGTTGGAGATAGAATTGTTGTTGAAAAGGTAGAAATTCTGGTTGATTTGGTTAGTTTTGTGCAATTTGATGTTTTGTTTTCATGTTTTCAATTTAGGGGTGTTGTGAGGTTATCATTTGATCAGCTTTTGGGTTAATTTGGTAAGTTTTGTTTGAAATTGTAACTGATACGTTATCCGAATTACATCAAATTCGTTCATTGACTACACTTCAAGACGTTTACAACCATTGACATGATTATAGAAGATAAAAACATTTAAGGATAGCATAGGTACAAATCAAATGTGTGACGGTTAGTTATGTAAAAAAGATTTTTTTTTGTTTAATTAGTTAAAACAAAGTTAATAACTGAATATAATTAATTGGCCGGATATTGGAGGCAACTAATTGGTTAGAGGGACATGAGAACCTATTATCTTTGCAATCATATTACATTTCAAGAAAACATACGAAACTATTATTTTTTTTCTAATACAAATTTTGATAGTAACTATTATTTGATTTCAAATTTATATGAATAACAATCTGCAGGTATGGGATGTCTCAAATGAAAAGGCAGTGAAAGTATGCAGCGGCTCAGTGGAAATTTAAACGACCGGTATTTGCAACAGATGATATCTCAGTTGTATGCATATTTTTCAACCATCCATCATGTTTAAGTTTTATTAAGATACATTTATGTTTAATTATCTTTAGGTTTTATTAAAACTCTTAAGATACATTGCCCAAATTTCCCCCTTGAATGGATATTCACTGCAGACATGTTTAGCTAAAGAACTATATTTATTTATATATGGCCCCTGTAGTTGTAAAAGGGATTACAATAAAGTTAATTACATAAATGGCCCCTATAGTTGTAAAAGGGCATTGTAGTAATTTCACTCCAATTTAACAGAAAAGTTAACAAAAGTTAGTGTTAATACCTCAGGTTGTTACAAAATCAAATGTTAGAACCTTAAAGTGTGACTTTAAACTATTAGTACCTGATCTTGTTACTTTGTATAAACCACAAGGATTAACGGTGTAATTAACTCTTTTGAAAATGATATAAAACTACATTGGATCAGTGGCGGACCCAGGAATTTTTTCATGGGGGTGCGGAACAATTTTTAAAAATTTAGGCCCCTAGGTGTATAAGTAAAAAAATCGGTTCGTATCGGGTCGGGTCAGGTCGGGTCATGTAAAACAAACGAACATCAAACTAAATTTATATAATCATCAAAAACATGTCAAACCTTGTTACAAACATAATTAAAACGTCGACGCTCTACGGGTTTTCATTTTTTGAAATCTATCCAAAATATCATCTAAAACTAATTTCTTAATCAATTCTTTCTCTATATAACATAACATAATGTTTCAATTTTAATTTTAATTTTCAACTATTCAAGTCCTAGAAACCATAACGTAAGTTGTAATCACCCTTAAAATATATAAACAACATAATCACCCTAAAAATCATCTAAACAACCATAAACAACGTCAAAACACACAAAAGATCAAACCTATTTAACAACTTTATTACCCTTTTTTTCCCTATAATATCAACCAAAATCATCAAAATAACAAAGAAACTTACACGTGTTCGGATTCCGGTTAGATTTGATGTCAAACGACGGTGGTATGGTGGCTAATTACGGTGGTCGCCGGCTGCTGGACTATTGTCGTTGGGTGATGTTGTCCGTTGGCAGTGAAGGGACGTAAGAGAGAGAGAGAGAGAGAGCGGGAGAGAATTTCTAAAGGTTTTGGGCTTTAATTATTTTATTATAGTTTGAAATATTGTTGGGTTCGGTTAATGGACTAAGACTTAGTGGGCTAGCTAGGTAGGAATTATAAGTGGGTAAATGTATGACTATTTGGGTTTAGTTAATTAGGTAATAAAAGTTATATAATTTAGGTAGTATTTTTTTTTTTTTGAAATAAGAGTTTACTAAAAAATTAAAATATAAATTGATAACACTTTTTACCTAAGGGGTGCGGACGAAAAATTTCAAGGGTGTGGTCGAAAAATTGCAAGGGGTGCGGACGAAAAATTGCAAGGGGTGCGGACGGGATTTTCGACGGAACTTAGCGACTAATTTTTTTTTCCCCGGGGGTTCGCCCGTCCACCTTGGGCTGGGCTTGGGTCCGCCCATGCATTGGATATAATTCTTTTTATGCTTTTCATTCTAGCTAATCATCGGTAAGATTAGAATCATCCTCACGCCAACATTCGGTGATGGATCCAGGGTTTCTTGTTATGGGAGGAAGAATATGTGTCACGTACTCACGTATAAGATGAAATAATAATAATAATAATAATAATAATAATAATAATAATAATAATATTAATAATTTAACAACTTAATATATTTGGACCACGTACATGCTTTTTTTTATGTTTGTTCATTAAGAAAATAAATGTTATTTTATGTTCACTCGTTTATATTACAAACAAATATATTTTGAAAATAAATGTTAGTTTATGTTCACTCGTTAAAATTACAAACATATATCTTTAAATTAAAGTGTTTGTATCATTAGACCAGAACTAACATTTTAAAAGTACACAAAAATATGCACGTCAACTCAACTTATTTGAACGAAGATGTAAACGGAAATAAATGATCTTTAATGAATGAGGATTAAACGTACATGGAATGAATGAATGAACGAATAAGACACGTGTTAGTGTCCGTTCAATAGTCAAATGAACAAGTATTTTTGCTTCTGTTTATTCGTGAACAGAAACTAACTTCCCGACGGGAGGTTTGTCAAAGGCTCAAACCTTCTATTCTTTTACCAGATATGAACTTATTAAAAGATTAAAATTTTGTGTTATTAAGGGGGTGTTTGGGGTTGAGTTTTGAAGGAGATTTTTAGATTATTGAGTTTTTAAATCGTAAATAATCAGTTTTGAGTGTTTGGGTAAAAAAATTAAAAAATTGATTATTTGCGTTTAGAAAGTTACAAAACACAATTTTCCAAAAGCAGCTCCCCCTACTGCAACAAAACGCAGTTTTCCAAAAATTGATTATTTGCGTTTAGAAAAGGATTTTCACTTGTTTATTTTCTAAAAATATATATTTGCCAAACACTCGAATAGTTGAATATCTGATTATTGTGATATCAAGCAACATAATCAAATCCAAACACTATCTTTCAACATCACGTTTTGTTAAAGTTAATTATCTGACTCTGATTATTCAAAACGAATAATCTATTTTCAAAACTCAACCCCGAACACCCTCTAAAAATGTTGGATTCCGATAACCCTACAAAGTACAAACCGTCTTAATGAGATACACTGAGATAGCTAAATCAAGTTTAATGAGCGCCCTTTCAGTTCAAACAAACTGATCCACACAAAATTTTGCTAGTTTGCTATTTTTTTTTCTTTTTTACAAAACGAAGTCGTTTAGGTAAATTAAATGGACCAAAATACTCGAGGACAAAAAGCTATAGTACATGGCACTGGAGCTAAACTATACATCATATGCATTCTTCATATATCTTTTCACCAATTTCATTTTCAATTATCTCAAAAACGTATAAACCATTTTCTGGCCTGTAATCTTCCATAATTTCACAGTTTAACCTCAGCTCCTTCATGAACTATGGATCTAAACGAGGTCAATTTAGTTTCATCTTTAATAGATTTCACTTAATTCTTCGTCAAATTCTGCTATTATTAAGTATTAACTAAAATCACAAGTTTAATGAGTTTAAAGTTTGAATGTCATGTCTCGTGAAACAAGTTGAGATCGAGCAAAGCAAGTCCGAGCTAAAACACCTAAGGTTTATAAAGGAAATCGCAGTAAAATTGCTTGTAGTACTATCAAATGTGTATGATCTCGCAAAGAAAAAATATGTCGTCCCGAAAACGGTGGTTGTTTATGCGAAAAATGCCATAGTCTCCACCGTGGGGCCGGTGTACGAGAAGGTTAAGAACTTTTATGGACGGATTATTGTGTTCGTTGATGAGAAGGTACAAATCTATTATATATAATAAATGTGTTAATTTTTGCTGATGTGTCAAGCTAGGAGGCCTCTAAATTTTGTTTTTTGGCGGGAAAATGTGAGAGCTATAATTTTTTCACGGGATCCGAATGGCAACAACCATACCCGGTATTTTGACCCGGGGTATATAAAGTATCTAACAAACCTAAATCACTCATTCGCCTCATTTCACGCGCTTACAGAACCCTAAATCCCTCACTCTTTTCCTTCACGCTTCCTGATTTCCCTTTGTTCTTCACCTTCAAGTCTATGAAGTTTAATCGATTCTGATTGGATTTAATATGTTTCATACCTGTTTATTGTAGGTACTGTTTATCTAAATTCTCTCCATTGATTCTTTGTTTTTTTTTCATATGATTTGTTATAGAACACTTGATTTCAGATTTATATCCTTTGTAAAACCCTAGGTTTCACATTCTATGAAGAAATCATACATCGTGAGTCAACGATCCTGAGATAGCATCATCAGGTATCAAATTAATTTGTTCGTAACTATTAATATTGTTGTTAATTTTGTTCTTTCTAAAACGTAGCTCTCAATCACACAAACCCTAATCCTAATCATCATCTACTCTCGGACATCATCAGGTTAGCTGTATCAATGTAACATATCTCTTCTTCATCTGTTGAATCTTTTTCATGTTATTTAGATCTGGTTAATTTGGGATTAGGGTTCTTACAAGTCCATCTCTGACAATCAAAGTCGTGAAGACCATCTCTGATATTATATTGTTAGTATCCGGTTAATTTGGGATTAGGGATTTTACAAGTTATTGTTTAAATTGAAACTAATCTGGTGCAAGTCAGAAGTCAGAAGTAATAAGGTTTGATTTTTGTAATTTCATTTGTTCGATCACTTTAAAATTTTTATGGTCTTCATTATTTTTTAAAAGTCATTTTTTTTGTTTTTCTTATTTCCAGCAACAGGGATTTTGTTTTGGTTTTGTGGAATTCATGTCATTGGATTCCATGCATAGTGCTATAAAGGTATGGCCTTGATACCCTGCTATTTTTCTGTCACTCTTTCTACTTGACTACAATTGGTTATTTTTGTACGCCAAACAACTAAGGTGGCCGGTTTGTCATTCAAAGGCATGAATTAGGGTTGCGTTGTTTATCAAACCAAGATTGAACAAGTTGTGAAGCTTTATGTTGTTTAATGGGTTGAATTGTAGCCTGATGTGGCTTCATGTACTAATAACATTGGGTGGTTAAGCCCATGAGAGTGATTGTTGTTTACGGTTCATCAATTTGTTTTTCTTTTTTTAGGATTTCGTTGATTGTTGAAATCGATAAAGATTCACTCTGTTCTTGGTTCAATCTAAACAGGTATGCTATACGGTTCCTTTGTTAGTGTTATTTCTTTCAGTCGGCGTCTCAATCTCCTTTTAGGGTTGTATTTATTTCTTTTACTTTGGTTTTAGGGTTTCATTGATTGACGTGAGGATCTTGATTTGCATATTTGTTATTATTTGTTTTACCTATTATTTTTCTCGATATGTAGGTGGAAGAAAATGATGAAATCAATGGTCGTTTCAAGATGGGATTGTTTTCAAGATTTAAGGTGATTCTATGGTATTCTTGCTTTTATTTATTGTTTCTGCATAAAAAGATTACACCTTTATTTGGGAATTTGATCTTTATTCTTGATATTTTCTTGAAAACCTTTGTTTGTTTAAAATCTGGACTGAGGAGAAGAAAAAAAGAGAGTGAGGGTGAGGAGGGGGTGGAGACGAGGCACTGGCAATGAAAAAATGGTATTAATTTGTTTTTTACAAAATATATATCCATAGAAACAATTTATTGTTCTTGAATGAAATTGTCATGGTGGATCAACAAATATCTTTACTAACTTCTTTCAGTGCAGATTCCATAAAACTTGCATCAATGATCTTGTATCAAAAATCTTGAAGAGCTGCTGGTGCATATAGCCACAGTCAGGTAATTAACTCCGTTGTAGCTCTGCAATTTGAACAAGTAGACACACATGCGTATCAGTTGAAACATGCCAGAAAAAGCCATGGCTATTTAAGTAAGTTCACGGACACATTATGTTTTGGTTTGGTTTTGGCATCAGGGTCGCGACACCATTGCTGCTGGTATTGAAGCTCGGGATGGTTTTCCTGCTGATCCAAATGATATCTTCTTGACAGAAGGTGCAAGTCCAGGGGTAAAATAATACATTGTTTGATCTAGAAAGTCATTTGAAACTGCACAGGCATGTAAAAGTGACCATCTTTAGTATATTCCCTTTCCAGGTCCATATGATGATGCAGTTATTAATAAGATCAGAGAATGCTGGTCAATGATACACATTTGACGAGGTAAGACCTTCACTTAGTTTCTTTTTTTTGGTAGTTACATTTTGCTGGTGTTCAAACTTTCCTCTGTCAGTTGACTACCTCTCCAGAACCCAACTTCAGAATCACTAGGTTTGATATCTTCTTTAGACGTAGATAAATAAACAAGATTCCAGTTAGCAAACAATGATTGAGGCAGATACTCGTCGCCACGGGGAAGACCCGAATCATAACAAACGCTTTTCAGCCGTTGAAGTTTCCTCCAAACGACGCGGCTTCAGATGAATCAGTTAGGGCACATTTTCATCATCATCTTTTGTAAGTTTTACTAAAAGTTTATATTAATTAATCTGAAACTGTCTTGACGAGTCGAGTTAAAACTGTAAACACGTTTGGCTAACAGTAAGTCATGTCAGTTTCTGTATGCACTTGCTTGCTGTGTAGGTTGTATATGTATATTTGGGTGAGATTTGATCTTTTGAAATTAAATGTTCCGATGTATATTGAATATTGAGACACAACATGTATACTGAATAAGTTTTTAAAGTTTGTTGTTCTTATTTAAAAAGGGGGAGCAATGTATGTTACAAACTTTGAGGAACTAAACAGTTAATTTATATTTTGGTAAAAGTTGGTTTGTTGTATTTAACATAAGTTTTATAATTTTCCTGTTACTATGGAATGTTTATTTATTTTATTTGCAGGAGGTGGGTATGCTTGAACAACTGGTGTATGAAGAAGTAATAGAATTAAAACAAAACCCCTGGAATATTGGAAGGGTGAAAGGCTCTTCTATGCACGAGTGCATAATAGTAAGTGCTTTATTCTCAAAATCAAGCTTTTACTTTTGACATTTTACATGATCCATCATGATTTAGCCTTCGACTTTAGCCAATTTGACCGGTTTACTTGTACAAGATTGGTCTAGGTTATGTTTTATATCTAAAAGGTCAAATGGGTATATTAATAAACATGTTAATGAGCAGAGTATGTGAAATGGATCAAAAATTGACAAAAGTGTTGAACACTAGAAATAACAGAATAGTAATGGAAAAATGTAAACAGAGTATTCATATTTCACACTTGGTATTTTAAAAGTTACTTTTTAGACAAATGTGATTAGGTCAATGCAACCTGTTTTGACATATTACAAAATTTTGACCCCTTTATATATCTATTCAGTCTTAACTACCATACTGTACCATACTGTTATAAAAGTAGAGTCTTTATATTTTTATAAACTATAACAATTGGTGTTCTTGGTCCGGCTTGATCAGTTTTTTAAAATCTGGGGCAAGCCGCTAACTACATTTTAAGTTCAGTGTTCATTTGTTTAGAATTTTATCTTTTTAGTTGAAAATTATTGATGACGAGATGGAATGAGTTAGAGGTTTCCTAATTCCCCTTGAAGGGAAAGATTGAAGATCTTGGGTTGGCTCACAAACTTAAAGGATCTTCAGTTAGGTTCAGTTGAAAGAAAGCTTAAGAGTGCTTATAACAAGAAGCCTGTTCTTTTACGCCTCCAACATTAATTATTTTTGGTGAATATATTCCACGTGTTTTTAACTCTTTATGGTACATTTATTCAAATTAATTATGCTTTATTTTTTTCGAAAACTAAGACATTTTGAACAACACAAACCATCTGGTCAGTTTGGGTTAAACCGTCTACATTTGTTTTTCTTGGTAATGTGTTAATTATGATTACATAAAAAGTACTATTAAAATAATGGTTTTAAATATGAAGAAAACAATTGAGGAGATTGTATGCTTTCAAAATAAAGTTTGGGTGTCTTTCAACCCGTTCGAACCATCGCGAATATGAAATGTCTTTATTTTTTCGATACTATAGTGTTGCATTTTGGTTTTTGTTTAGTGTTATCAATTGGCATCAGCAAACTAGCTAGGAACTACAATCAGGTAATATAATTAAATCTCTTTTTTTGTTCTTTATATCTCATATATGTAACTAGATTAATACCATATAATATGATAAATAATACATATAGTATACTATTAATCTACAATACATGTGAGATTTAGACTTGACCCAATAAGACAAAAGATGTTAATTCAGGCTTCATCTTAATCTCATTATTCTTATTCAAAGGTTATATTCATTATCTTTTTTAATCTTGATAGTTTCTTTATATATGGCTGTGTCAAGCTTCATGTATTTCCGAAAGGTTGCCTACACTATTTGCAAGGTCGCTCACAAGGAAAAATGTAGTGGTGAGTTTTTAAATTCTATTATTTGCGCTTTCTTATTGATGTCACATTTCTTGAATTTTGATACAACCTGCTCATGAGAACATAGGAGTCGTAGATGCACAGCCAATAGTATATCAAACTCTTCCTTCACGGGAAGCATGTGTATATGAGTATTACTGTTTGACTAATGGGCATAAACAAGTTATTTTGGTGTAGGTCTATCATACGGAGAAAATGTAACAAAATGGTTTTTGAAGGGTGATAATCTAGGTATTTTTTTATTCGTCCTTTAATAATTTGGATAATAATCTTATGAGCAGATTGTTTCAATAACTTTTTATATTTCATTATCACATGTAATACATCAAATTTTGGTTATAAGGGAATATTTAGAGATTTTTGATTATTTTAAATTTATACGTATTATAATTGTTATTTCGCTTTGCTCCTATATTGTTCAGTGATGATGTTTTGCTCATAATATTTACTAGAGTACATTTAAAGGACAAGGTAGTCACAAGTGATGTAATTGATAATCATGAGTTTTTCCTTTTAATTTTTCTCATTATTTAGTGGTCCAATTAATCAGTATACACGTTATTTAAGTAATTGAACATAGGTTAAAAAAGTTGTTAAGCATGACTTTTAGAGTCATTTAGCTTAGCGGGCTGGTTCAAGTGGAACACGTAGTACTGGTCTAAGATTGTCTTATTTTTATAGACGCTTGTGTGCAATATGCTAATCATTATCAAAATAAAATTATTTTTCTAAAATTATTTAAAAACACAAATCATAAACAATCAATAATGTTTATAACTTTTATTACACATTTACAACACGTGATTAAGTTTGTGAAAAGTCTAAGTCTTCTATAGGCAAGACATTTAATATCTAATACTTTTTTGTATGATCATATTAATCATAAATAGTTTTTGACCCAGTAGTTAATTGGACTCCATGGGACCATATTTTGGGAGTGTGTTGTTACTTATTGGAAGGCCCTTACAATTAATTTTTGGGTCAAAGGTCCATGTTTTTATGCCCATACATGGAGCTTTTCATTGTAGTAAATCTAATATTCGGAATTATTGTAAAAAACTATGGTATGAACCGAAACAAGAACGAAAATAGAACAATCAACACAGCCGTAGCTACAAAACAGTGACGGAAAACTTTATTGTTTAACCCAAACCGAAAAACACCCCCCAAAACCCTAGATCTTACTTATGCAAGATCTGATGTACAAACATTTAGATCAACTGATTAATCAGTTGATCTACTAAATACAAAGACAGAAAAAAAACAAGAAAGTATACGACCTGATTTACACAGCAAGATACAGTAAGACAAACAAATCTCTCAGATGAGATTAACAACTAGACGGACTGATCTTCACGAGATCGATATGCAGGCCGAGAGACAAACAGAACTCCATAGATGATATTGATACTGATCACCGATAGACTTACGGTGTGAACAACAGGGAACCACCAGTAAATTTTTGGGGAGAACTATCTTGAAGAAGTAAAGAGCCACACTGCTCATACTCTCTCTCTTCCTTTTATACCCAGCAAGAAACAATGTTACGCAATAGTCCCTGGATATTTACACTTTGCACCCTGAGTAACTAACCTGCACATGTTTACACCTTGTATGGCCCAATAGTTAGTAATTACTATAACAATATGTAACAAAACAATCCCAACAATAATAACAAAGTCATGACGTATATCAACAGTTAGTAATGTTAACAACCCAATAACAACTACATAGTATATGATTTTTAAACTGTTATTCTCAACATTCCCCCATCATTCATATACTATATATGTTAACCATAACCATACCCATTTAACAGTTACATATGCATTCCACATCCAGATAGTTTTCACTCTAGCCCCTCAAATGTTAACAGCTTACAACAATTTTGTCAACCCAAGATTGATATAATGATATAATCTAGCATTCTCAACACCCCCCCTCAATCTTGGAGCTGAACAAACGAAAAACAACATTTCCTCAAAAAATTGATGTTCCTTTTTTTTAACACAACTTGAAGCAAGCATGTTTATCCCCTAGATTGAAGAGAACAAAGATATATAGTAATTTCCATGAGAAACACTAGGTAACTGATACCAGCCAACAAGATTTATGTTCCTCTAGGAAACCAACTATCAATTTAATTTGCCTTTATTACAAACCTGAGAGCAAGTAGATAACAAGATTGAAATCTCAAGAAACACAGACACGGACAAAAGAGAATGGAATTACAATTCCCTACTATAATCAAGCTACAAAAAACACGCAGAATTATACACAAGTCACCATGGCTTAATCAATATTTCACCCTATATCAATTAGACAAAAAAAATTACAACTCTTTGACAACATACAAAGTTATGTTGAACCAACACAACCGTTTAAGACTTTGTTTAAAGACACTACAATCACAGTCCTAAACATGAACATATGAATACAACTCTCAATTAACACATAAAAACCACACTGGAGAGCACTCATATTTTGATCAAATGAAAAACACAAGATTAATCAGTAGAGCAGAAATACGAGAACTAACAAAACAACAAGAACCACATGATTCTTAGATAATATCACAACCACATATGCCCAAAAAAGCAACCCAAGTAAACAAAACCAGAAACTATCTTATAAACCAACAAAGAATCACCTAATTCCAGAACCAAACCAAACAAAACCTATCATGATAAAAAAACAAAAAACCACAAAGCACAAAGCACATCATGCCTTTGATATCTGTAACACACAATGATCAGATTCAACTGATTGACACAATCTGTTGAATGATCAACAACACGATACAATAATACCAGCACCGAGATCACAAGATCTCTGAAACAACAAGATCTCAACACTGAGATCAACAAGATGAACATACAGAGAGAATGACAATGAAACCCTAAGAAAAATCTAGAGCTATACAGGTCTAAACAACATAGAATCATATGATTGCAAAAAAATCAGACACACATCTGATAACATATAAGGTCACACGACTTTAAGAATTCAGAACCAAGTCTGAAAGACAATACATGTGAAGAACTTGAATGAAGACTTATATGACAGGATCAAAAACTTTTACAACTTTACAAGAACATATCAAGAGAAAGTTTGTAAAGAACATAAAGACTCATTTGAACCAAGCAAAAAAAACTTTAAACCTTCACAACAAACAACGAATCACAAGATTCAAGACACAAGTCTGATAGAAATGAGAATACCATAACCAATCATACCAGACAAAATACACAACCTAAACAAATAATGAAATACAATATCACATGATTTAATATCTCACACACAAGGCTAAGAATAATGAGACATACACAAGACAGTAAGACACAGCCAAACAAATCCTGATTTAACACAAAATTACACAAATTTCAACCAGAGAATACATCTTCACAAGAAATAACATACAAGGCTGTCACAAATACAGAATAATCTTGACAACACCATCGGTTAAACATGAACCATACAGCTCAAACTAACCATACAAACAAGATCATAGACAAGCAGACATTAAGACTGCGAATAAAAGACATTTAACCACATATAAGACAAAGATCCTCAACATATGGATCTCATAGCAAGGCAGACACAGACATCAAGAACAATCTTGACAGAACAAGCGGTTAGAAACACTCAAACCATATAGTTGACTAACCAAACAATAAGACATACACTGATCATGGCCACAAGACATTTATACATTGTTCAAGACAAAAATGAATAATCACTTGATTCTAAGACAAGGAAAACTATCTCTTACACAAGAGAAAACACATTAGTCAGAAACAAACGTCCAATCAAAAACAATTTTGACTAAACCAACGCATGGTAAAACGATCAAACACAATAATAGACAAAACAAACATCGACTAAACCAAACAACAAAAAATTCCTCCAACTACTCACACGAGTATCAAGAACAATATTAAAACATAGTGTGCCGGATCTCATAAATTCAAAGAATGTTTTCCGGTTTAACCAAATTTGGAGATTTTTAAAAACACACCGAACAAGACAAATCCAAGTTTATTGTTACCACAAAAAAGAGAATACAAAACAAGAGAAACTTATATTTTTCAATCAACTTGTCCCTTTGAACAAAAAATCTTGACCAAACATATCAAAGCATCAACACTTTTAGAGCCATATAGTCAATTAGTACATATATCTTCTTTCAAACGAGTGAAAACAACGACCAAATAAACAAAAACATTTTTAAGGAACACTACTCAAAATATAACCTAGCAAAGGACTCGAGACTCAAGAACATGCATGTAGTGAATCACTAAGTCGATCAACTTTCAAACACTATTGCAACTAGCAACAACAAACTAACATAAGAACAATGACAAATTTATTATGTAATGCAACCAAGACCAACAAGCACTAGACTAACGCACATCACCAACATAATAACATGATCAGTGTAAAGAACAAAACTAACCCCTTTACCATAAATCACAAAACATTTGAAAAACAACCACAACTCATATGACAGATAGACATTTCGATTGTTCTCAACAAGAGACATTGAGCAGTCAAACCATAAGAATTTTCTCATAACAAATAACAATCGCACAAACACCAATAAAAAAACCTTAACATAGAGTTTAGAAACATAAGATCTCTACTAATGCTTTTATGGACCATCTTTAAAAAATTTTTTAGCATTTAAAAAACAAGACAATAAAAATCAGACAAACAAACACAATATAATCAGTAGACCACAAGTTATCAGACAAATAACTAATTACCGAAGCAACAGACAAAAAAGAATAAACAGCTCTAAGGCGAAGCTGAGTCAGAGACAAGATTCCAGGTTCATCACTCTATGGTGCCTGGACATGCCTTTACTCAGGAGCCACAATCTAACAAATGACAACAACAACAAAGTAATAAAAAATAAGAGCAGACTGGAAAGATCTTACAGAGGGTGCAATATGCTTCAAAAGAAGATCAGAACTGTAGTTTTCAAGAACTACAGGAACTGATTAAGCCACAACCAAACAAGACATGGTTTTCAGAACCAGCAGATAACAAACCTCACAGCAGACAACAGACATTCTTCTTGATCTCCAAGAAACCCTAATTAGGATTTATGTAACACCAGAAAGAACAACAGACAATAGATCCACCAACTTGTTCCTGCACACACTCCAAGAAACAATCAAAAAACGAAAACATACAAAAAAAACAATCAAAGAAACAGATATAAAAAACTTATTTCACAGCGGAAAATCCCAAAGAACAAACTCAAGGGCTATTACAAAGAACAACACAAAACACTCCCAGACCATCAATACAAAGATATGTAACACCACACTAACCAAATATATATGACAAAGGGTTCTTCATCACATAGAAATCACGATTAAAAAACAGATTTAGCAACCAAAAGAATTAGTGAAAAACTATCAAACAAAAAAATGTTTAGAAACCCTAACGAAAGAAACTGTGGAATCATTTGAGAATAACATAAAGAGAGACCAAGAACTAACAGGTTCGAAAAAAGACTCCACCAGATTTTAACAAATACACACACAATCTTGATTTAATCACCAAGAACATTTATCAATACCATAATCAGTTAGAGACGAAACCTCTAACCCTAAATCCGAATCTACTAAAATCACAGCGGAAAAACCATAAATCGGAGCATTATAGCTCTGATACCATGTAAAAAACTATGGTATGAACCGAAACAAGAACGAAAATAGAACAATCAACACAGCCGTAGCTACAAAACAGTGACGGAAAACTTTATTGTTTAACCCAAACCGAAAAACACCCCCCAAAACCCTAGATCTTACTTATGCAAGATCTGATGTACAAACATTTAGATCAACTGATTAATCAGTTGATCTACTAAATACAAAGACAGAAAAAAAACAAGAAAGTATACGACCTGATTTACACAGCAAGATACAGCAAGACAAACAAATCTCTCAGATGAGATTAACAACTAGACGGACTGATCTTCACGAGATCGATATGCAGGCCGAGAGGCAAACAGAACTCCATAGATGATATTGATACTGATCACCGATAGACTTACGGTGTGAACAACAGGGAACCACCAGTAAATTTTTCGGGAGAACTATCTTGAAGAAGTAAAGAGCCACACTGCTCATACTCTCTCTCTTCCTTTTATACCCAGCAAGAAACAATGTTACGCAATAGTCCCTGGATATTTACACTTTGCACCCTGAGTAACTAACCTGCACATGTTTACACCTTGTATGGCCCAATAGTTAGTAATTACTATAACAATATGTAACAAAACAATCCCAACAATAATAACAAAGTCATGACGTATATCAACAGTTAGTAATGTTAACAACCCAATAACAACTACATAGTATATGAATTAAACTGTTATTCTCAACAATTATATATATTATAGTTTTAGCTAGAAAGGATACCATATGGATTTATAATTTTAGTAGGCGTTGTATGGTTCCGTTGTGTTTTCTAAATTTGGTCCCCAAAGCATGTTTTGGGTGACCAAGTGATAGGTTCTCGGGGTATGTCCCGTTAAACATGTAACAACCTTCTTTTTATTGTAGTCATTTATTCACTACTTATATTATTGCTAAGATATAGATGGTTCAACATTTTGAAAAAGTGGAATATTTGCAATAATTTTGAACAAATATTTCAATGGATTAATTAATTATATTAAATAGTAATCACCATTTCAATCGATGGATATGGTCTAAATTGAATTTATGTTTCAAGCCCATTTTCATTTTACTTTTATAAATTAGGTTATCAACCTATATGTTATACTCAGTAATCCATTATATGTTTCATTCCTTCATACAATCATTTATATTCCTTTTGAAATGCTACTCTTTGAGATTTTGACCAATCTAAATGCTATATCAATTCATCGTTTCAAATGTGTATCCAGAGAATGACGAGACGGGCTATCATCCTTTCATCTTGGTCTGAATCATTCTACATACGTAGAACATTATCTGGTAATATGTTGAAAATTATATGGTAATTGTTACCATTGGTAAATCACATTGTTTGCATATATTATTATATACGATTAACATTGAATCATATTATATATATCCCCACAAATTTTATAAAACGGACCATTGTAATAAAATTAATAAAATATTAATATCCTTAAAAATAGAGTGACCCGTGGGTACCACGGGTTATAACCTAGTTGTACAAATAAATGTATACATCATGTTATAGAAGCACAGGTCATATCTGAAAGTAATATAGGTTATCACACTTTTATTCCTAGAATTGCTTTAACCCCTTCAGACAAAAGGATTCCATTTAAGTTTCAAAGAAGACAGTTCCCACTGGCTTTATGTTTTGCAATGACGATAAATAAGAGTCAAGGATAATCATTATCCCAGGTTGGTTTGTTTTTTAAGCAACCTGTTTTTACACATGGTCAACTATATGTTGCATTATTTAGAGTTAAAAAGTAGAAAGGGACTGACGTAGATAAGGATAATAGAATCTTGAAAATCAAGGGTCAAACTTGTCTCCTACACTTTGTACAATTATAACCTTTCTCAATATCATAAATGTATTAAGGAATATACTATTGTGTTTCGACCATAATAAATACTATGATTACAACTCTATCTATCTATACTATATAATAAAAGAAACTGATTAAAACACGTGTCACTCCAACAAAAGTTTGAATCAAACCGAAAATGAAGAAGATCAACATGAAAATGAAGGGTAACTTTGTCATAAAAGTTTTTACAATCTGATGTGGTCTAAAATATACAGATTTTTTATATAATTATTCCTAAACCGGTTGGTTCTATTAAATTTATACCCGTTACCTGTTCATATTTGATATTTGATTATTTTTAGAAATATGAGGAAAAATCTATACTATATAATAAAAGAAACCATTTTGGGGACACTTGTCATCATATTACACCATGTTTTACAGATAAGTATTATTTTAGTTTAATCTTTTCTAATTAATTATAGATAATCCTCCAACTAAATATTATTTAGTATAATTTCTTATGGATAATTATTATTTAGTTTAATCTCCTTCTCATTTATAAAGAACCTTGCTACTAAATGAACTGAGTCCTCTATTGACCAAGAAGGTCGGTTAGACTTTCGGTGATGCCAGAAGTCGTTTTGATATACGATTTTATCTTGTTTCTATTTTATTTATTATCCCTGATCCGGAATATTATTTATTTAACTAATAGAGTAAACTATGATTTTGGCCCCTCTGTTATATCACTTTTACTCTTTTAGCCCAAAAAGAATTTTTAACATCTGAGCCACCGTCTTTTTTTTTCTAATTTTTTTGGCCCCTAACGTCTTTTTTTAACCCTTTTGGCCCCTAACATTTAATGGATAGGGTTGGTGTTATGGGGTTAGGAAAAAAAAATGTTGGGGGCTCAGATGTTAAAAAATTCTTTTTAGGCTAAAAGGGTAAAAGTGATATAACCACAGGGGTCAAAATCGTAATTTACTCTAACTAATATTATTTATCATTTATACATTTACAAAGTTTTAAATAATAGATTAAATTTATTGAGACTTCGTTAACAAATTTTGCTACAACAAAATAATCTATTTATATCAATCTAAATTTTTATCTATACTATACTATATAATAAAACACTAATGTGTGACACATGTCGTTCATTGTAGGTATTTATTTTATGATTTTCTCGTCTCACTTCCAAACTTATCTTATACTAATTAAATAAATAAGTGAATAATGAGCTAATATTAAATTTTATCATACTTTAAATTTCGAATACCATTCATCTATTTTTCTAATAAAATATTATCCAAATTTGTAAATTGTTAATTTAAAACATTTTAAATAAAACAAATTATTTATCACGAAAACCAAACTTTGTATTAATATATTAATATTTTTATTTTCACTATACAAAATTACATTTACTAACTTTTTTTATTATTTGGTATATAAAATTACATTTATTTAACTCGTGTAATAAATGAGGTTTTTTAAAGATGTATTATTTTATTATTTGGTAAACAATATTACATTTATTCAACCCGTGTAATACATGTGGTTTTAAAGATATAATTTTTTTTATTTGGTATATAAAATTACATTAATTCAACCCGTACAATATGGTTCTTATATATAACTTTTTATTATCTATATATATTCTAAAGTTTAGTTATATGTTCTATTTTAAAACCAAAATTTATGGTTGTTTTAAATGCACTAGCCTATAAAAATCCTATTAATTGCATTTAATTTACTTTACTTAATAATCTATATCTATAATATATTAAAAAGAAGAAGTGATGTACCAAATTGTAATTTTACTATTTTTACAAGTTGTGAAGCATTACGTACAAGGATGTGTAAGCCATTTCATCCAAAATTTTAAGACACTAAAAGGGTAAATGGGGGATTTCAGACTCCTATATCGGCGATTGAATGCATCTGTTTCTAATCGATTCAATTCCTTCAACCCTGCTTCAATTCATGCTCAATTAATACATATAGAGAGAGAATCAGGCATAGATCGCCAGAAAGAGAATGGGGGGAATGAGAACAGGCAAGCAGAGGAAGGGACTTTGATGGTTATTCAATTGAATGTCAGTAATTGTGAAACCCTTTATCATCCAAACGCACAAAAGACAAGACCAAAGCACATCTTCATCATCATCTTCTACTTCCAAATTCCCAAATCTTCCATCTAGGGTTCCGATTGAGACTTGCAGAGGTATGTTTTTGGATTTGATTATGTTCGGTAATGATGATAATCGAATGAGACTAATCTATACCTGTGTTTTGAAGCTGTAATCGGTGTTTAAGTATACCGTATGGTGGATGTGAATCGCCCCTTCGTTCAATTCTAACATCGTCTGCAACGAATGCTTTATGTATATTTGCTCTCTCCCCAACCAATGATATATTAAGCTGATTACGAATCCATTGTTTTTGCAGGGACATAGGGTTCTTCGGCTTACCATGTCCAAGAAAGGGTTTTGTTTTCTTTTTTTGTTTACATCCACTTATTATTAGTCCTTTAATATTGGTTTTCCATTTCGATTTATAAGAAATCAACGTTTATCTATGTTTTGCAGGTTGGTATACACGATTGTTCCAGTAAAGGTTTTGTTATTAGGAGGTGTTATCTGATCCTTTTTAGTTTCCTGAAATACCCACGTTAAAATGATTATGCCTTTTTATCTGGTTGAACCTAATACTTTCTTGATTTGAAATTCAAAACTACAAGAGGTTGTGATGATTGAACACTATTTGAATCGAAATTGGGTTAATACTTAAGTAGTAAGCTCATTTACACAGGCTAGCCAACTCGAGCTCTATAACTGAAGCTTGGGCGTGAGTACTGATTCTTTTTTTTATGTGCAAAGATATATTAACTTTTTGTACTTCTTACGGTTCTGATTCTTTTTTTGTGTGCTTATAGTGTGTGTATAAGCCTTTGGAATGTCACCCAATGGTTCCGCAGTTACAACCTTACACTTTGGCGTGAGTACTGATTCTTCCTGTTTAATAATTCTTTGTCCGGCCTTTTTATTACTTGAGCTTTAATGCGAGTTTCTTTTATGGGAAAAATCACTTTGGAAATCTACATCTCTCATATTCACATATGGCTAAGGTATGTAAGCTGGCACCTTAGTGATGCTTATATATCTTAAAAAGTTTTACCTACAAATCTTGAGTAATTATCGTATTTGTTGTTTTGCAAGGCAAGTTATTGGTTAGCAGATCAAGAGTGCCAAATGATCTTTTCACGTTTATGTTTGTAGAAACCAGAAGACTTTTTGGCCAGAAAAGAGTGCTCGGATATACGTACGTGTTCAGGGCGCACAACTTAAAAAACACATTGATGCAACTTTGGGTAGTGGATATTTGACGGAAGTTGTTTGCCTACCTCCTGGAGAAGATCTTAACGAATGGCTGGCAATTAATGGTAACGATCTTCAATGATTTATCATGTAAATTAGCATATGATTACTAATTTTTGTAATTACTGTTTTGTTCATATTTTGTTATCTGCAGTTGTTGATTTTTTTTAATCAAGTGAACATCCTTTATGGTACTCTTGCTGAGTTCCGCACACAATCGACATGGCCAACATGACAGCCAGAACAAAGTAACTTACTTGCTTAAAGACTCTTCACCAGTAACTTGCTTAAATTAACCTATTCTGACCCGAACCTGTTTTGACCCGTTCTATTTTTTATTATCCTTTATTGAAATACAATTATATGTTTTAAAGCATTAAGCATATAAACTGCCATGTATTCTCACACAAACTTTATAAATTTTGTGATATGTTTATAAAAAATGTTTTATTACATAATATTATATGTTACTAAGCACTATTAGTTTGGATATTGTTTGTAAAATTTTTATTTTTGACTTTTTGCTATAGATGAGGTTCAAAGGATGGTATGTGGGTTTAACGATGGAAGAATTTGGAACTTGTGTTGGGCATTCATCATTTGGAAGCAGATGCCGTGATTGTGATTTCTGATTACCAAGAATAAATGTAATGTGATGTATGCTATTGAAAAACTTTTGAAAATTGAGGGCATGAAGATCTCTTTCTGGGCAGCTGTTTGCTATTAGCCATGATCAATAGTTAACCATTCCTAATGTTACAGGTATAGTTTATTAAAAAGGCGATTGAAGATATGGCTGCCAGAAGTTTGGGATACTTACTAGAATTGCTAATGCCAGAGCCATCCCAAGTTGAGCCCAACTTAAAAATCAAGTGAGTTTACAATGGCAGTTTTCAAACGTGTTTAGTAACGTGCCAAAACAAGTCATTTTGGTACGGGTCAAAATTGGCTGGGTAAGGTTGCCGTAAACAGTTTTTTGCACAAGCTTAGCCTACAATTGATTTAGATGTCAAAATTGGTTCAAAAAGTGATATTTTATTATTTTGTTTTTGAACATCCAGGCATACACCATTGAGCAGACGGATTCGTAGATTTTTTTTAATTAATACTTTCTGCACAAGCTTAGCCTATGATCAAGCATTTGACTTTGACCTCATCAAGTATATAGAGATATGCATGACCTCACCCATAAAGTTGATGTTCATATCCAGTAGTTAGTTGAACTATTTTTATATGCATCAACTTTTTTATATTATATATGGTTATATACTGTCACTTTAAATGGAAATGTTATTGATTCAAATTATGCATGCTTACAAGTGTTGGTGATTTTAGTGTAATTAATTTATGAAAGGTGTGGTCCGTGTGGGCTACGTGCTTGAAGTGGGTTCAAAGGGGAAACGCACAGGGCCCAAGGGACAAAAGTTTATAGTAGGAAGCATGAACTAATAATCGCTAGAAATTATTCTCTTAGTATTAACCGGTGATATTAGTAGTGACTACGACAAATAGTAACTTTGCCTAGCAACTTTAACTACCGTGATTACCCGAATTGATACTGTTCGAACATGGGTACCAAGGTTTGGTTTTTAATGGTTTTAATCCATGTAAAACCGGTGTTGATTGGTATATCGAATGCATGTATACCGAAACGAACCATTATAAACGATATCTGGTTTTGTTATGGAGTGCCCAAAATTCTTTGAATGGACAAATGCATTGCTTGCTAAATGAAAATCCATGTAGAAGCTATGCTGCAATGTCACAACACTTGAGTCAATGGGTGCCTTTTGGGTTATTATATCTCAACAATTATTACGTGGTTTTACTTTGTTTGATATAAATAAGTTGTTAACATGTTACTTACAACCCTTCCCCATGTACTGTTTAACCTGTTATAGCGTGGTCTCAAAAGGCAAAATAAAGACAATAACTATTATGTTAGTTACAACCCTTCCCCCTGTCGTTTCAGAAAAAAACCAATAACTATTATGCATGTCGTGCATCGCACGGGTATTCCCCCTAGTTTAATATAAAAAATTATATTTATTCAACCCGTGCAATAAAGGAAGTTTTTAAAGATATAATGTTTTATTATTTAGTATATAAATTTATTTACTCAACCCGTGTAATACACGGGGTTATAACCTAGTATCTATATAAAATAAAGAAGGCCAATTGGATTTTAACACCTTTAACTTTGAAGAATTGGCCGATAACACCCGCAACTAACACTTTGATCTGTGACACCCCAAACTTTTAATTTTGTTTGTCATTTCACCACTCAGTTAAAAAATGACTAACTGAGTTAGTCTTCCATCCTACGTGGCACAGACTTGATTACGTGGACAAGATGACATGGCAAATTCTTGATTACGTGGCACTACATGTGTATAACTGTATATAAAAAGCAAAAGAAAGTATTTTAACTGGGTCTCTGTTGGATGCGTTCTAGACAATCTCAAATCCATTAAATTCTAATAATCCAAATCCATTAAACTCATTTGCATTTACTATGGTTCATCATCATTTGAACACTCAACTGAACACTCAACTCCAAGACACCACCACCACAACCGCCACCGGAGATTCTCAACAGCAAAACCCACATCCACTTTTCAACAAACTCATCACACACACACACACACTCTCACACCAATCCACAAACCACAATGGACTTCGACACACCGTCAGATCTCATCCACAAAGCTCAGATCGGCTTCAAACAAGCTGCCGGACTTTCATCTTTCAATCGTAACGACACAAATCTGCTGTCCATTTCCACCGTCGAAGCCTCCATATCCTCCTTAGCCCCTTCGCCGCCCTACCTCGGACCGCCGCTGCCACTGTTGCCGGTGTCGGAGAAGACGACCAGAGCTTCTCTCTCTTCTGTTTTCTCCTCTCTCTCTCTCTCTCTGTCTCTATCCGTTACTCACCACCACTCGACAGTGGTGGTGGTGCTCCGTTTTGATGAAGCTAAAAATTGAGGGCGTGTTCCACCGGGAAACATCTCGATCGACAACAGGAACGACGGTCGGCACCTCCTGGACTATCCGCCGGAACCGACGGTCACCGGAGATGAGGGCGAAACAGAGGCAGGGTGTAGGTGTGCAGGTGATTGTAGGCTAAAACGTGATTTTGGGGGTGCTGTGGGTGGTGTTTGGCGGAGAGGGTGAGACGCCGGAGCGCCGGTGATACGGCTCCGGTCATCGGAGCTCGTGAGGATGAGAGAGAGGCCATGAATCGATGAGGATTATGAGGAAATTAGGGTTGTTTGGATTTGTCTGGTTATAAAGAAGGAGATGAGAGTTAAAAGACACATCATCGCCACACAATCAGCTCCAACTCATCACATTTGTGCCACATTGGCAAAAATAGTCCACGTAGGATGCCAGCTAGGATGGAAGACTAACTCAGTTAGTCATTTTTTAACTGAGTGGTGAAATGACAAATAAAATTAAAAGTTTGGGGTGTCACAGATCAAAGTGTTAGTTGCGGGTGTTATCGGCCAATTCTTCAAAGTTAAAGGTGTTAAAATCCAATTGGCCAATAAAGAACTAACATGAAAAGCTTTAAATATGAAAAAAAAACTAAGTTTACAATTATTAATTTAAAAGCAATTAATGATATTTAGTGTTGCATTAATATGTAAATTAATTTGTTTGTTTGTATACTTTGCGTAAATGACAGATTTAAGAAGACTTGGGCCAAGGTTTAGGAAAAAATTTGGTCGACAGAGGGCTTGGGCTACCAAGAGATAGTTGGGGGCGCAAGTTGTGGAGGAGGCTGCCATTTAATTAATGTAGAGTAAATTACGTTTTTGGCTCATGTGGTTATATCACTTTTACTATATTAGCATAAAATAATAATTTTTAATATATCTGTTCTCATGGTCTCTATAACTAACTATTTTGGCCCCTAAGTCTAACCATTTTAGCCCCATGATCTCTATAACTAATCATTTTGGCCCTCATGATCTCTAGACTTAGAGGGCAAAATGGTTAGTTATAGAGACCATGGGGGCAGATATGTTAAAAATTCTTATTTTGGGCTAATACAGTAAAAGTGATATAACTACAGGGGCCAAAAACGTAATTTACTCATTAATATATTGGGGAGAGCCATAAATTAAAACCCTACGGTACATATATAGACGGTAGATATACCATACAGAATATATACGGCTGCATATTAGACGCGCACGGCAAAAGAGATATATTCGAAGAAGGGGGGACGCAAGTCTTGGACGGCTGAGAAGACGATAACACTATTATTAGTGTGGGTGATCAAGAAGAAAGAAAAAGAAAATTGGTTTGAGGGTTCAAGTCGCGATCAAGATTCAAGTCCGGGTTTACAATTTATTAGTATTCGATTTTGCAAGACTTTGTGTTATTCATACTATATACTATGAATTGTTATATATTTAAGACTTGGTTCATGTTTGTTACTATGATTCCTGGCTAGTTATTTTTCTACCTGAGTTTGTGATGAATATTCGTTTTAATCGGTAATCTTTCGGTTTTGGTAATTTATTGATAAATTAATATTAAAGTAAGAGACCTAATTATTTTTGGCTAGATGTGTATGCGTACTTTATTCTAATTTATTATCTTATAATTGTTCCTCGTGTGTCTTTGTGAATGTCTTTCATGTATAGATGCATGTTAGGTTACCTACTTTGTGTTTGTAACTAGTTTATGGTTTATTGAGCTCGTATCCCATAGGAACATTGTTTGATAATTTAGAGGAGTTTAGTGTTCTACCTGTTCTTGAGACCGGAAGGAGATAGATAGTTGGGATTCTCTTTGGTGCTAGATATTTAGGTGCAGTGAGACCGGGAGAAGATCTGTCTAAGTTCCCTAGTATTATTTGTTTTTCTAAGTCTTGTCAAGATTTTTTAGGTTACCCCGTACACTTTAGGGTGTATTGTGATTAGTGAGACCGAGAGGAGATCTAGTTTTTGGGTACTTTAGTATTGTTAGAGAGACCGGGAGGTGATCCAACCCATACCAGTGAGCTTTATTTGACCTTTAGACCTTAGGAGAAGTTGATGAGACCGGGAGGAGATTCAACCTGTCTTTAGTCTTAGAGTGTCGTATTGTTAGAACCTGCTTCCATCATAGTTACCATTGCCGAGAGAAAACCGATAGTCACGAATATGATTCCAAACCTGAATAGTATTTTCTCATCCTTGATTTCACCTTAGTAACCTTCAGCCTGCGTCTAGGTACTCTAGTTCGTTTTAGTTAATTCCTTTAGTTTAATTAGTTAAAACCCCAAAATCCAATCAAATCAAATAAACTAGTTAAGTAATTAGTTGAGTCAGAGTCTAGTGTAGCGTCGCTAGTGTCTCGTGGGTTCGATACTCGGACTTCATTAGGCTTTACTACGTACGATAGGTACACTTGCCTGTCACTGGTCCAACATTAGAGAGTCTTAGGTGCTGTTTGTTTTTTAAGAGGTAAAATGTCTGTAGTCTGCGAACCACATCTGCAGACATCTGTTGAAGAAGAGGTGGACCAAATGTCTGCAGTCTGCAAGAAGAAGACTGTTTGTTTTTTAACATATGTAGACTTCTAAAATAAACTGGTGGAGGTGTACAGACGGTGGTGGGTGGTGGACGGTGATGGTGGTGGACAGTGGTGGTGGTGGGTGGTGGATGGTGGTGGTGATGGACGGTGGTGGGTGGTGGTGGTAGACGGTGGTAGTGGGTGGTGGACGGTGGTGGTGGCGGTGGTGATGGTGATGGTGGGTGGACGGTAGTGGTGGGTGGTGGACAATGGTTGTGGTGGTGGTGGTGGCGGTGGTGGTGGTGGCGGTGGTGATGGTAGGTGGACGGTGGTGATGGTAGGTGGACGGTGGTGGTGGGTGGTGGTGAACGGTGGTGGGTGGTGGACAGTGGTGTTGGTGTTGGTGGACGGTGGTGGTGGTAGACGGTGGTGGACGGTGGTGGTTGGTGGTGGTGGGTGGTCGTGGCTGGTGGTGGGTGGTGGTCCGTGGTGGCCGGTGGTGGTGGGTGGTGGTTGGTGGTGGTGTTTAACCTTCTGCAGACCTTAGAAGATCTTAGAAGTGGTTGGACCAAGTCTGCACCAAGAAGACCTCGCGCAGTTACAAAAGAGTAACCCTTGATAAATCATGATTGCAGTCGGTTGCTACTAAAGTCTCTCACGCATTCGAATATGAATATTCGTTAAAGTTTTAAGAGCTGGTATGTGAATTTGTTGATTAGAGCGTCATATTATAAATGTTGTAACTTGAAAATAGTTAATTAGGGTAAGCCAAGCCTACCTCGTAGTTTCAGGCATGACTAAAAGATTAAATCAATCTAAAGAAATAATACACATGTGTGCAACTTGTGGTGATAGATATGTTGTAGGCATAAAAGTGGTGGTGGCGTGGTGGTGTGATATACGGATATGAATAACTGAAGTGATATAATATTATGTGGGAGTACATGCAGCAGCATGATCAAATAACATGTGGTAGTGAAGAAAACCAAGCTTGGATAAGGTACGTTGCATGTGTTTATAGTATCGTGTATAAAACGTAAATTGGAACATAAAAAGTCTAGGCGTGTTAAATGACTTAGTGGTTAAAAGGAAGAATCCGTGTTAAGGTTGGGAGAGTTTTAACGTCGAAAAGTTAAAGGTGTGTATTAAAAGGTAGAAAGAGAAATGTTTTAGTGATCATATTTATAAGGCCAGAGGGTGTGGGGGGGCGCCACCACCGCCAGCTCACCAACTATGGCGCCGCCGGCGCTATACCCCACACCGAGCACTTCAAGGAGGGGCACTATAGAGGTGTCCGCCATCATGTTAACGGGAGGAAGGGGGTGTTCAGGTGGGGCCCATTTGTTTTGCACCAATCAATTTTTTTTTTTTAATTTTGATTAATAGGGGGCCCCATCCCACACCGTGCAAATTAAAGGGGGCGTTATGGCTGACGTGGATCCTACGTGGTGTTTACGTGTCTTGATAAAGCCCCTAGGGGCTCCATCCCACACCCTCCAGCCTAAGTAGAGATGTTGATTGATTTAAATTATAAGAAAAAAGAAAGAAAATATTATAATAAATAAAAAAGGAGTATTAAAGCAAAAGCCTTTTAACAGGGGGAGGGGAAGAAAAATAAACAAAGAGAGAAAAGGAAGGAAAAGACGGGACTTTTTTCGTGTTCTTGAGTTTAATGAAAACTAAAGGAAAAGAGAAGAAATCAAGCATTTTATGTGTTCCCGAGTTAGGAGGAAAAGAAAAAAAAAATAACAATTTTACCATTAACCCTTTAAACATAAAACATTTTAATTAGATATGAGGGCAATTTAGTAATTAATAATATTTTTTCTACTAATCTCTCCAATTTGGGAGGATGAATATATGAACAAATTTTCTTTCCTTTTCACTCCTTTTCCTTCCCCTTCTATCCTTAAAAAAACTTGAGAACATGGTTTTTTTTTATATTTTCATCTCTTTTCTTTCCCCGCCCCTGTTAAATGACACCCGGGATCAGTAAAGTAACTAAAATCCTAGTTATACATACTTATGAAAGTAATGAATTTAGTTTGGGACAAAAAGAATAAACCTTTGAAGATGAGGGGTTAAAGTTGGAATCTAATAAAAAGAATCAGACAAATTACGAAGGGGGAGAGTATGGGCATGTTTGGGATTCCTTTTCACTCAAAAGGACTTTTGAGAAGCAAGAAGTAAGAAATTCTTACTTATTGACTTCTCCTTCTTGAAGGCAAAAAACTGCATATAAGTCCTTTTCACAGAGTGTTTGGGATTCCTTTTAGATATACAAGTCCTTTTCTAGATGATGTTTGGGATTACTTTTAACTTTTAGTAGGTTAATAAGTCCTTTTGAGCTCAAAAGTCCTTTTTGAGAAGGAATCCCAAACACCCACTATATATATCAGCCCTACGCCCTTTTCTACTCTGATCGCAGCAATTAATTCGCAAACGATCGTGATTTCGAGATTCTTGGTGGTTATATCCCACTTCTTGTGTGGGATTAGGTGTAAGGTATGAATTTCAAGAACCCTGGTTATATCCCACTTCTTGTGTGGTATTGACTGTATAGATTACTGTTGTTGGAATTGGGTTTTTATGCCAATTTGATGCATGCCTTGGGGGTCGAACCCTATAACCGTTTAATGTGTAATGAGAAACTAAGTATGTGATACTTGAAATTTGTGTGTATAGTTGTTGATTATATGATGATGTCATAGCTTTAGAAGTTGATAATCATAGTTGTGCATGTCTATTGATAACTTATTAAATGTGCACACACGGTGTTTGTACAAATGTCACAACCAAACCTATATCTATTCTAATGTGGAATTACTTGTTACTAAAGTATGTCAAACATGTGAATTTAACCCGCGATCTAATTGCTTGATGATGACCGTATATATAGGTTGAATTAACCATTAAAATTTGATTAGTTGGTAAAAGCTCTAGGTGTCTTCATAATGTGCCTAACATGCATAATTAGAAGAGGTGGTTCAAGTATACTTGTGGTCGTCTTACGTGAAAGGAAGTTTTGAAGTTGGGAAAAAAATCACTAGCATCTCTGTTTGAGGTGTATTCTATATGGTTGAAAAGCTTGTTGAGAACGCTATGTTCAGTGGCGAAGCTTGACCCGAATGACCCGGGGGGGTGGGTCGAAAACATATATACCAAAAAATTTCTATAGAACCGGGGGGTCGAAAACGTATATACCAAAAAATTTCTATACGAAAACTACATATATAACACTGCTAAGCGAAAGTTCAGGGGGTCGGGCGCCCCCTCCCGCCCCTTCTATACTTCGCCCATGGCCATGTTTCATCTTTCAAATTAAGAATCTAATTCAGATCGGAAGTGATTCAAAACAGTACGTTAAAATGCCTTTTCAGCATGCTGTTTGGGATTGTTTTTAGGCTCTGTCCTGTTCTTAGATAGTTTTATATAAAATTGTACAAATATGTTTGGAGAAGGTGTGTAGTATACATGCTCGGAAAGCCCTTTGGATCTACTACACTCCATATTTGAACATGAAAGGCTAAATAAAATCAGAAAGTGGTCAAAAACTAATCGAATCGATGTGGTGGACTTCTCATTTGTTAAGTGATCGGTTAAGTTATATGTCATTACTCATTCCTAACATTTGTAATTCTTTTAGGGTATGTTTGGCATGGGGCTTTTAGCAGCTTTTAAGAAAAAGCTCCTACTTAATAAAAAAACCTTGTTTGGTTGAAGGAGCTTGAAGCTTTTAGGTTAGGAGCTTGAAGCTTTTGGTTGAACGCTCCTACTAGTAGCGTTTAGAAGGAGCTACAAGCTTTTAGGGAAAAAATGACTATTTTAACCTCTAAAAATAGTGAACTTTTAAATGCACAAACTTTTTAAATTTTTAATTATTTCCATTTTGGTCATTTTATACATTTTATTAACAGCTCCAACTACTCTGCCAAACACCAAATATATCTAAAAAGCTACATCTACTAGCTACCAACTACAGCTACCAGCCACCAGCTTCCAGCTACCAGCTTCCAGCCACCAGCTACTTTTGCCAAACATACCCTTAGTGTGTAGCAATCTGCAAAAGAAGAAGAAAAATTGGAAATTGATATGTTGAGTGCTAACTAACAGTAACAGCTAATTGATCATCAACGTTAGGATTCTTTGTACTTTAAGTCTGGTGTCTGGCATGTATATTCATATAGTGATATAGCTCTTCTGAAAAACAAATAGGTTTTACGTATTTTATAAACACTATTGATATTGGTATTTTGGTGTGGTTAGACTCTTTAGGGAATGGTTCTATTATCTGCACCAGTTTTCTCCTATTTTGGAAAAATAGTAAACCATAGAAAACAGCGTTTTATAAATGTTTACTTACACTTCTAAAAATTCGAAACCAGTTTACAAAATTCTGTTGGACCCTGTTTAATTTTTTTTGAATTTGACCAACAGTTTTGCAATGGATGACCTTCTGAGAGCAATTAAGGCAACAAAGGATATTAAAGATGACATTCCATCTCAAATAGAAGAGGTAAACTAAAACTGAAAAATTAATCTCCTAAAACTTTATTAACATCATCATGTTACTTATGAATTCTCAATCAATCTCACACATTGCTTTCTTGCCCAACGATGTAGGGTCTTTATTTGGGTTCAGTTGAAGCTGCCAATAACAAGACCCTTTTGAAAAGTCTGAACATCACTCACATTTTAACCGTTGCCTCATCAGTTCCACCCGCATACCCGAATGATTTCACTTACAAAACTTTTGATTGTAAGATGGTTCATTTTATTGATCAATGATAATGTTCCGCGTATATGCTTCAGTAAACTTTTTCTATATCTCACCCGTATAACTTTATTTGATTTAGTACACGACAGAGGAGACATAAATATTGCACAGTTCTTTGATGACTGTTTTGGTTTCATTAGTGAAGCTAAAAGAACGGGCAACGTGTTGGTTCATTGCTTCGCAGGAAGATCTAGAAGGTGATTTAGTTTTTATGAAATAATTTTTTGGAAATGACAGTTGTAGACCTTCCTTTCAATAACTTCAATAACGGATTATATGTTTGATCTAGTGTGACTGTTGTTGTGGCCTATTTGATGAAGACGCATGGCATGAGCTCGTATGAAGCCCTGAACCTCGTGAAAAGGAAACGAAGCGTGGCTGCTCCCAACGCTGGTTTCATATTGCAGCTGCAAAGTTATGAGAAATCCCTTCCAGGTATGTGGTGGTTTTATGTAGAAAACAGCTCGTGATTAAGGATCCTCTTGAAGGATACCTTCACGTTCACGATAAAGAATCTTAAACCTCAGTTGTTTTAGATACGAGGAATTAAAAGTAAGTCCGTAAATATGAGGAATTACTTTAGCTTTCTCTAAAAATTTAGGGATGGGAAACGAGCAGGGCCGGCCCTGAGAATTCATGTATCCTGTTCGAGCTTGAAAAAACGTGCCCTTAGGCCTTAACAAAATTGGGTATTGGGCCCACTAAAGGTCTAAACCGCTAATGGACTAATAACTAATCTAAACCATAAAAATAGTTTTGTAAGTGGGCCTATGTTGGTGTTTGTATGAGTATACCCTATTAATTTATTTATTTTTACATATACATATCGAAGTTTTTTAAAAAATATCGGACCCTTCGAAATATCAGGCCCTGGCCGGTGGTCCTCCCGCCCACCTTTAGGGCCGGCCATGGAAATGAGGATGGGGATTAGGATGGAGTGAAAATAGAGAAATGTGTTTTCCCTGTAATTGGAAGATGGGGATGAGGATAGGGAATGGATTAGAGCACTCACATCAGGTTCTCTAAACCTATCACTATCCTCAAAGCTTAAAGAAAAACCAAAGATCCTTTTTTTTCACCCTTACAATTAGGTTCTCCATCTATGTACCCCATCCTCAAAATTTGACGGAAATGTAATACAATAGTCCCTATAGTTGGGGCTGCCTTGTTGATAATGCAACTCATTCTTCCAACCATCACCTCCTTCCTTAACTGATTCTTTCTTCTCTCCACTCCAAGTCAAATTGTCGGCTTTTAGAAATGGGAACGTGCACAGATTCTTGGTAGCAATTTGCCTTTGGATCTTGACTCCGCTTCAATTGATCTGGTTGAAGATGAAGATGCATTTAAAATCTGGTTGAAGATGGCGATGAGTTTGAAAATTGATTTGGTTGAAGATGACAATTAGTTCGAAGTTTGTAGTTAGCTTAGCAACTTATGAGATGTTTACTTGGATTCTTGTCATGTTGTGTACTTGGGTTTTTGACTTTAACGTTTCACCATTAGGGTTCTTAACCGAGTAATCGAGTATCAACAACGTAACAAAGACTATGGAGGTTTAAGAATCTTAGCAAACTTGAATTTACAATTAGACAATTGAAACACATTAAGGGGCTATTTGGTAGCCTCTTAATGACCATTCAAATGCTATCTCTTAATGCTTTAAAACCTCTGAATGAATAAGAGGCAACCTCAAGTCTGAATGTTAAGAGGTAACCTCTCAATGATAAATCATCACATGTCACATTCTTATACCTTCTCATTGGTAAAATTTTTAATGGTTCCATTAAGAGGTAGCCTCTTAATGACCATTCAGAGGCTACCAAACAACCCCTAAGTGAATGTTTAGGAAACTAGAATAAGCAATTAACAGAATGCTGGATAAACTTGAATAAGCAATTACACTTCTAAACCGAGTACACAATTAAATATCGAGTCAAAACACATTATAGAGCTGGAAATTTTCCGTAATTAAAATCGCACTGTACATCCCATTCTAAAGTGTCTAACTTGGCCCTAGAGATGGGCAAATTGGGTTTTTTGTATACCCGGAACCGGTTCCTAACCGTACCCGGTTCTTGACTGAGTTTGAATGGAACTGATTCTTCTAGGACCCGGTTTCGGTTAGTACCCAGTTTCAAACCAAAATTACGGGAACTGTTCCTAACCGGTCCGGATATATTGTAACCGGTTCCTCCGAGGAACCGGTTCCTCCGGGTATCTTCCAGAAAAGCTGCAATAAAGCTGCCAGAAATCGATTCCTAACGACTTTATATCCGTTAGAATCGATTAATTGCCATTAAAACTTTAAAATCAGTTTCAAGTATTTATAAGCATATCACCTTCAACCAAAACTTAGTCCCACTCAAATCGGTTTCAACCTTCAAATTACACCTCAAATCGGTTATGGCATGCAACGATGAAGTGGTCATGGTTTTGGAAACCAAAAGAAACCCCAAGTTTGGAAGCACTTTGATCTGTGCCTGATGTCTGATAGCCATGAAATGGCACGTTGCAAAGGTTGTGGGAAGTTCATGAAGGCTACGGCAAACTCGACGCTTAAAAAAACACACCGACCGTCATTGTCCGGTGACAAAGGCTACGGCGAAGAAAAGTGAAGGCGGTGAATCATCCGGAACTGGTTCTTCGAATGTTTAGTGTGTTTATGTGATGTTGGTTTGAGTATGTTTTATGTTAATCTTATGTTTAGTTATGATGTTTAGGTATGATGTTTGGTTTTATGTTAATGTTATGTTTTAATGGTAGGTAGGTAATGTTAGTATAACTCCGAATTCATGTCTATTATATAATAATTTACATCGAGATAGTTGGTAAACGGGCAACAAGCTGCGCCGCTACCCCTTTTTGAGTAGCAAAACTAAGCCTTTTAAAAACTACGTCCATAGATCTCGGGGTCATAACATTACTATGCATGTCCCTTTGAACTCGACTAAGAAGGTCCACAGCCTGTGGCGCCAGAAAACCAAAAGTATCAAAAGCAAATGTTTGGTTTTAACTTTTGGATAAGTGTAAAATACATTAACGGCTTAATGTACATCACGTACGACAACGTCCGTGATTATGTGTATAACGTGCGTGATTAATGTTTTCCAACATGCGTGATTAATGTTTTCCAACATGCGTGATTTGGGTGTTTTAGTTTATAACGTGCGTGATTTTCAAATGAACGTGTGTAATTAGCTGTCGTACGTGATGTACGTTAAGCCGTATTGTACGTTAATTGGCCTCTTAACTTTTAATGTAATTGGTTTTATTTTAATCCTGCCGGTTCTTTGTGTTTACGGAGGAACCGGTTCCGGGTAGGAACCGGGTACGACCCAATTTTTTTTTTTTTTTTTATAAAATGTGGAACCGGGTAAAAACTTACGGGTTTTTTAAACCCGGAATCGGTTCTTCTATACAGCAGGTAGGAACTGGAACCGGTTCCTGGTCGGGTCTACCAGGTCGGGTTTGGAACCGGTTATTATGCCCCTCTCTACTTGGCCCTGTTAAAATTGTTATTCGAAAGCAACTAACGAAGCCTATATTCGAGTTTTAGGCTACCATATGTATGCCATCGCATTTAACCTACCCTTTAAGACCACGTTTAATTTGGGTCAAATACTTTTCATTTAAACATCTTCAGTATACTTATCCAAACATTAATAATCTATATGCACCAGCAAAAAACAACTCATTACACCCAAATCTTCATGAGATGAAAGAAATGCATAAAAAGGGTAAACGAGTTCAAGACATGATTACTTCCTACAATCCGACTCAAACACCAATGAGGAAATCTCAAAACAAAGTATTCACAGTGACAAGATTTTTAATTTTGAGAACACCCAAATTAATATCCTCTTCCAATTGCTCTCAAGGTACATGTTCATGGAATCGTGGTCGTGTTTTATTAGACATCAATGCTTTAAACATGCCTCCAAATAGCACATATGCATAAAAGTTCATTTTAAAAACATATGTCTAACTCATTGAATGCTTGACACCTACTTTATGCATTTATCATGTTTTCTTTTCATTTTTCCATATGGATTAGAACGAGATACATTTTTTATGTGAATTTTCAGGCATACGAGTCATTTTTCTTTCTATAATGACAAGGTAAAAAGGTTTTGTTGGTAACTTTAGTGTTATCACTTCTCAACTATTGTATGTAAATAATATACCATGATAGCAAAGGGACTTATGTTAAGCTTTAAAATGGGTGAGAATGTGTTGAGTAACAATGTAAATCTAATGGCTTTTATAAACGTTGACTATTTTTGGTTAGCTTTCGCCTTTACATTATTGCATAAACGTATAGATGAAAAGAACTTGCAAGAGATTCTTTTATTTAGCATATATGTCTCATTCGAATACGGCGGGACATAAAATAACAAAATGACTCAACAAATTGCACACACAACAATGTCTAGATACTCAAAAGCCCCAACTATAACCCTTTGAGCCCTTGGCTTTATGATGTTCTTCATCTTCACCAGAACGATGGTTAAATTTTTTAATCATCACTTGGATCCTTCGGAATAGACTTGGTTTATGGGTTGATACGCGGAACCCAATTGAATCCAGAACCCACCAACTTCTTCCATAAAAACTCACAATGTGGCCTCCATTTGTGAAGAACTTAAACGGTGTTCCTTTTTCCATGCCAAATGGCCCAAATGTTCTTCGATTACTCTTAAAACTAAGTGATTGAATCACAGGGAAACCTCCATAGACCATAGGGCAAAAATGCCCGCTGACACCTATCAAGATTTCCTCCGGAAATTGTAGCTTAACCTGAAATTAGTCCAAGAATAAAAAAAAAACCATGAATCTGTATAATAAATACGTACGCCTAGATTTAGCTGAAAATGTACCTGGGCGCTTTTGATTCCGCCCATGCCACCATGTTTTACCGCCCGAAAAGATTTATCATCGTTATCATATGTTACACGGAATGAGTCGATGCAACTTCCATATACTAGAGTGATTTCTCTAACTCCACCATGTATTCCATCATCCCATTGATTCCCAACATTTCCTCCCCATGGTCCCAATTGTATGCTTGTATCCTGTTGCATGTATTTCAGTTCTCAAGTATCAGTGATCGAGATCATTATCAAAATTCATAGAAGCTAGCCAGCACTACTAGAAAAATTAAAATTTCTGACACCATTTTCCATAGGAAATGCGTCACAACTCGCGATTTTCTACGAATTTGTGACGAAATGCATATGTAGGAAAACCACTCGTAGGAAACTGGTTTCTTACGCATTTTCTACGCATTTTCCTACCCATTTCTGACAGAAAAGGGCTGTCACAAATTGCTACACATTTTCTACGCATTTTCCTACCCATTTAATGGAAGTTAAATTTTAATTTTTGCTACACAATTGTCACGAAATTTAATTTTTATATTTTTTCTTAGTTTATGACAAATTTCCTACTACCTGTTTACTACGCATTTCTGACGAATTTGTAATAATAAAATGAAAAAAGAAAAGGTTTCTTGCGATGGATTTTGTGTCACAAACCCGTCACTAAAAATGATTTGTTTAAAAAAAATGTTTGTAGGTCCCTATCCGGTGGATGACGAACCTCAAACCTTGTTATACTAACTCACTAGCGAGTGCGGAATCCAAGCTAGCAAGCAAACCGGGATTAAACAAGTATGAACACAAGCACATACGGGTTCACCGATTAACACAACTTGTATTAATGCAAATGAAGGTTTCGGTTACAAGCACAATGTTTACAAACCTAACTTGTAAACTCTCAAAGTGTGTGTGTGTTTTCTGGACAGAATGCTCTCAACAATATCTCTCGGATGTGTGTGTTCTGTCTGTGTGCCTCTGTCTAAAACTCAACACTGCATGGGTATATATATACCCAGCCTAGCATGCCTGATCGAAGGATCTGATAGATGGTCCGAAGGATCATCTATCGAAGACCAAGTATTCGAAAGATCATCAAGGACCTCGAAAGATTACCTTTCGAGGTCTATGATTCGAACCATATCTTTCGATGAGGTCGAAGGATCCACATTATCCTTCGACCTCTTATCCTTCGACACAGTACATCTTTCAACTGTTGACTAAGTCAAACTAGGAGGACGGTTGACTTTGTCAACTTACAGGACTGACAAGGACATCGTTTACATACAGACCGAATACAGACAAAGTACAGACACAAGTGCACCAACAAACTTCCCCTTGGCTGTAGCTTTGTCTTTATCTTCTATAGTTGTAGACTCGTCTCGAACTTCGACGGTCTTTTGGTCTTCGAGTTCTCAAAACTCTGATGTCCTTTCAAGTCTTCAATGTCGGAGGATCTTCAAAGTCTTCACATCTTGAAAGCAGAGAGTGTATCAACAAACTACCCGTATCATGTAGGAAGTGTGTTGACAAACTCCCCCTTAACATAAGCTCCCACTTGAGTTATGCTCGTGAAAAGACTTTATCTTTATGAAGTGAGATCCTTGTGGTGTTGATGATGGTCAGCGGCTACTCGATCATCTTCATCTTTTGAGCGCCTTCTCGTCGTGTCCTCCTTCCAAGGCTTGTCATCGACCATGTTCTCCTAGCTTTTAGAATCTGCACATGCAAGAAATCTAAACACGTAATGAGAACAACTGTTTGGAACAGTATAAACAAATGACACACGAATGACCATGTCATAATCAAACACCGTCCGACAGTTTGAAAGTTTAATAAATTTGTTAATTTTAGATTTAACTTTCAAAACTTGCAAATTTTGACCGTTTATGAAGATTTAGTCAATTCGGTTTTCGTTCAGGTTTCAGGTAACGAAGACTTGAGCTCCAACATCGTACGATCGAAAATAAAGAAGAAAGAAAATCTTTTTGGCTTTTATAAAGTTTATATTAAAACACACCTAAAATCTTTTTGGTATTTTTGAAATTAAAAGACAACAATTTAAAATCCTTTGAGTGTTATCAAACGACATCACCGCTAATGTCGTGCTGATATGCACCAAACGACGAAACTGTTTAAAAGAAACACACTAAAAGTTAAGCAGTAAATAAATAAATATATACAAACATTCTTTTTGCGAGTTTCGAGGGTAAGAGAATCATATCAGTGTACGGTCATGCCAAAACACTCTTGTTGTTCAGTTAGTTAACATTAAGATAAGCATCCTATAACAATTATCGGTATTGTTGTCCACTTAAGCTCAACTTATCAGATGTAATCATGGCGAGGGGATACGTTAAGGTATGATTTATACTTACCGACCGGTGTTCATCCACATCACGACACATTCCCGTATCAAGGTATGCACGAGAGTTCATCTTACCGGTGAGTATACCGATTATCATCTGTTTGACCGTATAAATTGTGAGATACTCACTTATTTTGATTTGAAAACAAGTCCTATGTGATATAATCACTTATTGATGAGGAACTTGATTTTCATATGCATGAGGGCACAGGTGCAAGTCCGTGAACAGGTCAGTACTTTCGTACAGCAGAGAGACGAACTTGACACCCGGATAAATGTGATATTTTTATCACTTATTAGATGGACATGTGATTGTTTATCACTTATTGAGGTCGAATGCAGTATGTATTATGTACACGTATGTATGGTATCATGGAAGATCTAGACTTGCGTCCCCGTTATTTTTCGGTAAAAGATACAACCATGATACCCAGATGATAAGCAGCATAAAGACCGAATATCTCAGAACCTCGGCAATCTATCAAACGAAATTTCGGTACTAAGACCATATGCCAATGAATGGTTCCCACCTGGTCTTCAGTCGATTAAGATTTATATCACCCTGCACACTTTAAAATGATTGTGAGCCTACCGATACATCTTATATAGAGCTGCTTATCGTTTTTCATTTAATGTTTAAAGAGGTATGGATAGACCACTGATGTACTATCATTTTCTCTTTTGCTCGCCAGGAAACTCATTTTTGTTTTTCTATTGTTTTTGTGTTTTTGAAATTTTTCGATGTTTTTGGATTTTCCGATTTTTGGACTTACTCCCCCTAAAATCAATAAACTAAGATAAATTTAAAAACACAAAGGTATTTACAAAAATGATTTTCCGATGTTGGTTTTACTCTTGCTTGACCTTAATGCCGTTTACCAATAATAAGAAGTCAAATCTAGATTTGTCAAAAGCTTTGGTAAATAAGTCGGCACGTTGGTCATCGGTGTGGACCTTAACAACATCGATTAGCCTTTTCTCAAAGCAATCACGTATGAAGTGATATTTGATTTCGATGTGTTTGGTCTTTGAATGCTGCACAGGATTTCTAGTGATATCTAGGGCAGCAGAATTATCAACGTAAATAGGAGTAGTTAGGAATTCAAAACCGTAGTCCCGCATTTGTTGTTGGATCCAAAGAACTTGGGAGCAACAACTTGAGGCAGCAATGTATTCAGCTTCGCATGTTGATGTAGCTACACACGTCTGCTTCTTGCACTGCCATGTGACTAGGCGATTTCCTAAGAACTGACATCCAACCGTTGTGGATTTACCGTCGATTTTGCATCCGCCAAAATCAGAATCACTGAAAGCTACCAATTCAAAGTTATTATCCCTAGGGTACCACAGACCGGTGTCAGGGTACGCCTTCAAATAACGAAAGATCCTTTTAACTGCAGCAAGATGTGAGGCCTTCGGGTTAACTTGATATCTGGCAAGCAGGCATGTTGGGTACATTATGTCTGGCCTTGATGCTGTGAGGTACATAAGAGATCCGATCATAGCGCGGTAGTTTGAAGGACTAACAGCTTCTCCCTTCAAATCTGGAGTAATTCCGTGATTAGTTGGCAATGGGGTACCAATGGGCGTTGCATCAGACATCTGGAACCGGCTCAAGATGTCACCAACATATTTAGTCTGATGGATGAATATCCCAGACTCTGTTTGTTGAACTTGTAGGCCCAAGAAGAAAGTCATTTCCCCCATAGCACTCATCTCGAATTTATCCTGCATGATGCGCTCGAATTCCCTACACAAGACATCATTAGTAGAACCAAAAATAATATCATCAACGTATACCTGTACCAGAAGAAGATCTCCATCTTGTTCCTTGATGAAAAGAGTACAGTCGATAAGACCTCTACGAAAACCGTTCTCCAGCAGATAGTGTGATAAGGTTGCATACCAAGCTCGTGGTGCTTGATGAAGACCATAAAGAGCTTTGTTGAGCAACCAAACCCGATCGGGATGGATAGGATCTTCAAAACCTGGAGGCTGTTCGACGTACACCTCTTCTTCAACCACACCGTGTAAGAATGCACTTTTCACGTCCATCTGATAAACCTTGAATCCTTTGAAGGATGCATAGGCTAGAAAGATTCGAATTGCTTCGAGACGTGCCACTGGTGCATAGACTTCGTTGTAGTCGATCCCTTCAATCTGACGAAAACCTTGAACGACTAAACGAGCTTTGTTTCGGATAACAACTCCGCGGTCATCCTTTTTGCATTTGAAAACCCAACGGATACCAATCTTCTTGTATCCAGCAGGTTTCTCTACTAGTTTCCAGACACCCAGCTTCTGGAATTGTTGCAGTTCTTCCTGCATTGCCTCAACCCAAGCGTTATCTTTCAAGGCTTCTTTCCACGTTCTTGGTTCTTCCTGTGAGACATAACACGCGAAAGACCAATCGTTTTGTTGCCCGGATTCTCGAATAGCTGCGTACAAGCCTGCATTGTTGTTGTTTCGCAACATGTTTCTTGTTTGAACGCCACTCTGCACATTTCCAATGATGTTTTGTTGAGGATGGGTATTATGAATCCTTGTTTCTGGATTATCTGGAACTGGAACATTTATACCCAGGTTGTTGAGGTTAAGATCAACAACCAAATCAAGACCCGGAATTGACGAAGAGGATGATGCAGTAGCCTCAGTTGTTCTATGGGCATCTACTGGAGGAGTACCCTCTGAAGTACCATGAACTGCTGTTGTAGGAGCTTCCTGATCTGCATCTAGAAATTCATCATCCTCTGAAGATTCGTTCAATTCGTTTGCATCATGAAAATCCTCATTGTTGAGAGTATTGTTGTTCACCGAAGAAGATGGTTCTTGATTAACAAGAATTGGACGAACCACCGGTGAAACTGTTGCATTGTCACTCTCGAAAAACATCCTAGCCGCAGCATTTTCTTCAACGGCTTCAACATTGATCGAATTGAAAAAGTCATCGTACTCAAACATCCAAGGTTGACCCGGATTTTTGACTGGCAAGGTGTGCCTTTGTACTCTGACCTCAGACCATTCCTCGACCCTTTTAGTCTCTAGATTCCAGACTCGTAAGTTAGGGGTGGCATACCCAAGAAAGTATCCATCAATTGCTCTTGCCCCAAACTTTCCATTAGGATCGATGATTGTGCATGGAGCTCCAAACGGTTCTAGATAAGACAAATCTGGTTTCCGTTTTTGAAGAAGCTCAAAGCAGGTCTTGTTGTGTCTTTTGACTGTAAGGACTCTGTTCAATGTGTAACATGCAGAGGCCACAGCTTCAGTCCAGAATGGAATGGGCAACTGTGACTCTACCAACATTGTCCTAGCAGTCTCGATCAATGTGCGGTTCTTACGTTCAGCGACACCATTCTGTTGAGGAGTATAAGCTGCACTAAACTCATGAAGAATACCCTTTGAAGTGCAGAACTCCGCCATGGAATGATTCTTAAATTCAGTACCATTGTCGCTACGTATCCGCCTAACCTTCAACTTGTACAAATTCTCAATCTGAATGATCAAGTTTTTGATAATGCCAAAGGTTTCACTCTTGTGTGCCATGAACGCAACCCAAGAAAATCTTGAATAATCATCAGTAACCACGAGGCAGTATTGATCACCTCGAATACTCTTGTGCTTGACAGGACCGAACAAATCCATGTGCAAGCGTTCAAGAGGAACTGCCACCGTGTTGATCTTCTTTGTAGGGTGCTTATTCTTTGTTTGCTTTCCTTTCTGGCACGAAACACAGACGTCTTGAAGATGGAAATTTTTGAGGGGAACACCATTCACCAATTCATTTGAAACCAAATGATTCATTTTGCGTAAGTGAATGTGACCCATTCGTCTGTGCCAAGAGATAGTGTCTTTTTCTGTGGCTTTGGAAACGAAACAAGTTGCTTGTGCAGACGTAGTGATAGCTTGGCTCATGTCAAGGACGTACAAATCATTTATCCTTGGAGCCGACAAGAGAATCCATTCTTTTGGAATTTTGAAGCCGGGTTTCAGCACATAACATCCATTAGCATCAAAGTGTACTGAAAATTTCTTGTCACAAATTTGAGAAACACTAAGAAGATTGTGATCAAGTTGTTGCACAAAATTGATCTTGTCAAAGCTGACAATCCCGTTAGATATCATTCCTTCACCCGTTATATATCCACCCTTATCTCCAGCAAAAGCAACATAACCTCCTCTAATAGATTTAACGTCGTAGAGAAGCTTCATGTCGCCTGTCATGTGCCTGGATGCCCCACTATCAACAATCCAATGACTACTGATAGTTCCTCCTGAAGCACCCTGCACATGAACTCAAAGGAATTAGTTGGAGATGGGGACCCAAGCCATTGTGGTCTTGGGTCTTCCATTTTCATCAATGACAATAACTTCTTGTCTTTGATGGTTGGTGAATTGTGATGGTCCCCCTGATTCAGTAACCGATTTAGGTTTCCATGTCTGTTTTGTTTTACCAGTGTCTTTCTTTAAAATTTTAACTTCTTGATTGTTCGAAGTTGTAGAATTTTCTGGTTTTACATCAACAGATTGTTTTTGAACCACATCAGTTTTAATTGTTTTTTCAATCTTCTTGACCTGTTGGCGTTTCTGTTTCTTTTCCCTTTCTTTTACAAGTCGGGGATCTTGTTTTGTGGAAACAGTTGGCTTACGGTCAGTCTTGCCACGGGGATCATCAACCTTTCCTTTTTGTTTATGAAGATATGGACAATTACGAATAATATGTCCAATGGTTCCACATTCAAAACATGATCTTCGTTCTACAAACCCCGAAGAATCATGTGATCGTCTAGCCGATGATGTTGAACTTTGTGAACCCGAGGTACTAGGTTTTGAACTGCTTGGTTCATTTCTTTTCTCTACAATAGCTTTCTTGACAAAATCTAAGTTAGATTGATTTTCAAACTTTTCAATTTTGTCCGTTCCCGTCGATTTCACAAAGTTAACCTTTTTCTTCTTCTTTTGGTTCGGCTTCTTGTTAGCTTGAGCCGGTGTTTTACCTTTGGGTTTGGTGTGATTTTGCTGTGTTGGCACTGTTGGTAATTTCTTGTTACCAAATTGTTTTCGAATTTCAGCCTTTGGAATAGGAGGACACTATGTAACTGTAACTTTAGGTCCTGCCTTTCCCAAGAACTTACTCGTCGAATTCTCAAAGACTTTGCAGATTAAGGATTGATTAACATTCTTAATGGGAAAATCTTTGTCTGAGTAAATTTTATCATCACCAACTAGAGTGTACAGCAAATTCACACTCTCCGGCTCTTCTGCAGATGAGGACTCAGTTGCAATAGTCTTAACGGGTTGTACAGGGGGATCACATAGAATGTGATTCTCAAGAGGTATGTCCTCATTTTTGACTACCGCATCAGACTCTGCTGGGACAGTATCATCAGATTCATCATCAGAATAATCAGCATCCTCAATCACAACTGGAGGATCTTGATTCTGTTCAGCACTCACAAATGTATCTGCTGACACATCTGAATCTGAGGATACTTCCTTTTGGTATCCGAGTCCTGCAGCAAACTCCTTAACATCTAGAGGCACAGAAGGTTCAAAGAATACCCTGTCCTCTTCATCAGGCATGGCGTCATAATTATGTCTCACTGGTGGTGGACACTTCTTGTAGCCTATGCATGTGACATCTCTCTTTTCCTTCTGAACATCAATGATGTGATCTAACACATAGCTAGAGCTCAAATAACTGTCTAGCTTGAGTTGGATCGCATCACTTTCGGTTTTCACACAAGCCATCTCTTTTTGCATTGTTTCAAGACGAGAGATATACAAATTAATGTCCGTCTGTTTTCTTGAAACCATTTTTGTCAATTCAGTTTTATCTTTCTTTAATGTCTCAATCATTGACTTAAATTCTTTTTCATGGTTTTCATGAAACATGTTGGCTTCTGTGCATTTTGAGAGATCCACAGTCAATTTCTGATTGTGGAGAAAGGTCACATCATATTTTTCTTGCAAAGCGTCATGCTTACTTTGCAAGTCACTCAAATTCTCATTCACAGTAGTATGTTTGTCTTGCAAGTCAAACAAACTAGCTTGTAAAGCATCATGTTTGCCTTGCAACTCAGACATACTTTTCTCCAGATCAGCACATCTAGCATGCAACCTAGCACATTCATCACAATTAACAGCAGTGGGTTCATCGACACATACCTGACTTGATGAACCGTCGACATTAGCCATAAAGGCTGAATGGAGAGAAGACGAAATATAGGCAGCTTGATCCACCAGAATAGATCTTCTTTGAGTTTCTGCTGCAGCTTCCTCCAAGAGTTCATCAATATCTGCATCGATTGCTGCATTCGATGTCTCACCCACATGATCATCACCAGAATTGGATGATTCTTCATCAACACTTCTACTGTACCCAGAAGAGTCTTCATCTTCAGACGATTCACCACCACTGGCAGAAGATTCTCCACCACTGGTGTGAACTAGCTCCTTCACAATCTGAGCAAAACATGCTGTTCCATCAGGAGCATCACCACCCAACTGGATTGACCAGTCACAACCTTCATCCACCTGAACCGCAAGTGCCCGGTTGGTTTGGTTGTTGACGGGTACCATGGTACGATCATTGTTTCTGTTCTGCCGGTTGCCTTGGTTTCTGAAGGGGTTTTGATTCCCGTGCTGGGCTGGCTTGGTGCATTCCCGTTTAAAGTGACCCCTTTCACCACAGTTGAAGCATTTAACGGCCTGCTTATCGAACCCATACTTGGTGTCTCGCTTACTTTCCAAGCTGGTTCTTCCAGTACTCTCCATCCAATCCTTTGCTCTTCTCACAGCACTCGCAAAGGCCCACTTGATGTCCATCAAGTCCATCTCCTCTTTATCAATCTGCCTGTAATCTTCTTGTGTCAGATTAATGTTGCCAATCTGACCTTCTATCAACCCACAGTACGCGCTCACTACAGTGTTAAGCAGCTCCATGTGTTCCTTAGCTACTTCTACACTGATTTTAGAGAAGCTTGACGTGTCGAGCTGCACTGTACTTGACTTTGATTGTTGACCAGCAGATGATGTTCCTCCATAACATGCACGTTGTTGTTGTTGAGCAGGAGGAGGTGGAGGTGGTTGGATTGGATTTCCATACATGTCTGTGGTGGGAGGTGGCTTAACAGGAACTTGTATTGGGTTGCCAAAACAATCTGTGCTTGTGACAAACGCTGTCTGAAGTGGAGCATGTGGACCGGTTCTTGCAGACGAAGAATTGGAAGTTCCACAGTACATTTCTGGATTCTGTGGCAATGGAACTCTCTTCGCCTTCAATGTTTCCTCCTGATCCTTGTTTTCCAAAAGTTGCACGAATTCGTTGATATTAGTGGTTCTCAACACTCCGTTGTACTTCAGGATCTCCAAGAAACTACTCCATTGAGGAGGCAAAGCATCAGCAAACTTCTTCACAACTTCAGCTTGAGTTGTCACTACACTATAATTATCCAATTCCGTAAGCAGATGATAAAATCGGCTTGTCATATCTCCCAAGGACTCCTTATCCATACAAGTGAAACCTTCGAATTCTTTCTTGAGAAGATCATGACGCATTTGACGTGTTGCTGCATTTCCCACTCCTCTGTTTTTCAATCCATCCCACAACTTCTTTGTTGTCTTGAAGCTGACAAACTGATGGTAGATATCCTTGCTCAACGCCTGAGTGAGAATGGCGTATGCCTTCTTTTCCAGATCATAGGTTTTCTTTTTATCTTCTGGAAGATCAGCAAACGTAGCAGAATCTGAAGCAGCAACCTCTATGGCTTGATCGAAATCTGTGGTGAAACGTATCCACAGTTCCGTATTTTGACCAAGAACATATGTTTTAAACCTCTCAACCCATCCTGGATATTCATTCAAATGCATCAACTTTGGAGGTCGATTCAAACTTCCTGTTTCACTTTCGCTTAGTAGAATACTTTGAATGCTCGGAGTTTGATTCGATACCAAAGCCCATTGATTTCCCTGAGAAGATGTCGATACCGGCGACTCGACCCATAAAGGAGATGACCTTGTATTCGTGTATTTTCCATCGTCTGGAGCCGATGTACCCCACCATGAGGGAGTGACATTTGATCTTGTATATTCACCATTATCTGGAGCAGGATTCCACCAACTCGGATTCATGATAGATAAGCAAAATAAAAGCTAAGTGAGTAAACCGAAAGATATCACGGCCGAAAGATCCTGTTCCGAAAGATCTGAAATCACAGAAACTTGTTAACAATAAACTGTCCACAATCGAAAGATCAATCACTTGTTCGAAGGATCAACAGTACTCGAAAGATTACTGTTGAATTTCGAACAATGATGTCGAAAGATTCAAGAACTCGAAGGATTCTCCTTTGAAAGATCCTTATCTTTCGAGTTAAATATCCTTATCTTTCGGACACTTATCTTTCGAAAAGATTCCTTTATCGAAAGATATGTTTCAGACTTCGAAGGATGGGTCGAAGGATGATGATCTTTCGAGCCTTCCTTGATCGAAAGATGGTCTTTCGATGTCGAAAGATATCTTTCGAGAGATTCTGACACAACTGACGTTGATGTGATAGGTTGGTGAAAAAGGTGATGGGTTGGTGAAGTACTTTCGGCAGAAAGGTATGTTCTGCACACAGATCTTCACCAACTTTTTGACTTTCAAAAAAATGTCCAAAAATGGCAAACCTTATCCACAAAGTCCGGTCACCGGAAACACACCGGAAATTGGCCGGAAAACACAAAGTTTCTTAAAAACCAATTTCCAAGTTACCCAACCCAACTTTAAACACTCCCGAAGGTTTAGAAACCGTTTTCCAGTTTAGAAAAGCAAGAAAAACCACCAAAACGGGTGCTAAACCTAGTGTTCAAACACACCAAGAACTTGAAAAAAAACCCGGTTTTAAACAAGGTAAAGAGCCAAGCTCTGATACCACTTGTAGGTCCCTATCCGGTGGATGACGAACCTCAAACCTTGTTATACTAACTCACTAGCGAGTGCGGAATCCAAGCTAGCAAGCAAACCGGGATTAAACAAGTATGAACACAAGCACATACGGGTTCACCGATTAACACAACTTGTATTAATGCAAATGAAGGTTTCGGTTACAAGCACAATGTTTACAAACCTAACTTGTAAACTCTCAAAGTGTGTGTGTGTTTTCTGGACAGAATTCTCTCAACAATATCTCTCGGATGTGTGTGTTCTGTCTGTGTTCCTCTGTCTAAAACTCAACACTGCATGGGTATATATATACCCAGCCTAGCATGCCTGATCGAAGGATCTGATAGATGGTCCGAAGGATCATCTATCGAAGACCAAGTATTCGAAAGATCATCAAGGACCTCGAAAGATTACCTTTCGAGGTCTATGATTCGAACCATATCTTTCGATGAGGTCGAAGGATCCACATTATCCTTCGACCTCTTATCCTTCGACACAGTACATCTTTCAACTGTTGACTAAGTCAAACCAGGAGGACGGTTGACTTTGTCAACTTACAGGACTGACAAGGACATCGTTTACATACAGACCGAATACAGACAAAGTACAGACACAAGTGCACCAACAATGTTTTTTTTAGTTTTATTCTATTTATAAACATCCGGGAGATGAGATACAAAAACAAATAAAACTAAAACTATACAAATTCAATAACATTAATCACAAATTTATAAATATTTACAAAATAAAAAGTATAAAATCTACTAACATAAATTTATAGAAATTTACAAAAAAAAATAGAATCAAAAAGTCAACAAACTCCACATGAGGGAACCGTATTCATCTGCTTTGGGTTCCTGGACAAACTCTCGCAACAACTCTAAAGTAACATCTTACATATATTCATTTGTGAATGAATGAAACAACAAGGGCCAAATTTCTGATTAGTTTATTTGAATTGAGTTATTTGTTAACAGTGATAAACAATCTTCATTCCATTTCGTCTCCACTCCTTCCTGCTTTGTACGGACCGCATCACTTGATCTATAGCTTCAGATCGATCGATCGCCGTTTCATTAGCGAACAGATGTTCAAATTCCTGAAAGATGTGGTGACTGGATCTAGTGCGGGCGTGAAGGATTTGCCGTACAACATCGGCGAACCGTGCATATCCTTCCTAATTCGAAGTTGTGAGTACAAAGGCTGTTCCGGTGAGCATGAAGGAAGTTTCCGATGAGCATGAAGAAAGATTTTCAAAAATGATTTTTTTTTGAAGTTTTGTCTCTCTTTGTATGTGTCTAAGGTATAAAGATTTTGTGTTTTTGAAAGTGTATTTTCATCCGTTGATCTAAAAGGATGTGAGCAATGGATCACCCTAGGATTGTGATCCATGTGATGGCTGACCAAGCATTTTGATTGGCTCACATCTTTATATTTGAAAGTGATTTATTTATCACATGCCTCCATCACATTCTTTTTAATTGAAAATTGGAATCTATGATTTTATTATTGTTGCACATAAATTATCAATATATTTTTATAAAACATTTTTTTAAACAATATATTTCAAAAATTGTATTATATATACTATATAAACAAACGAAATAATTTTTTTATATCTTATATTTATTATACATTCAATATGTTTTCATTTCAAGTTTATAATTTTTTTAATCTTATATTATATTTATTATACATTTAAATAGTGTCATGTGTAAGAAGCTTCATAATACCCCAATCTTGTCCTCTTGTGCGTTATAAGGGCTTGAAGAGGTACAAGCATTTATATTATAATGCTAAATGAGTGTCAAGTAAACGAACCGAACGTTCAGCGAACGGCTCGTGAACCGCTCGGCGGGAAGTTTGTTTATGTTTGGTTCGTCTAGTAAACGAACAAACATGAACAAGAAATTCCATTCGATTAGTTAAATGGACGAACATGAACAAAGTTCTCGTTCGTTCAATTGTGTTCGTGAACGTTCGGAAAGGTGTTCATGAACATTCGTTCATTTGCGTTCGTTTATGTTCGTGTTTTAATTAAAGATTTTTATACTTTCATATATTTTATCTATACTTTTTATACAATTAAACTTTTATTTATATCATTACCCTAACAATTAAACTAGAAAACTCTCTTTCACCTTGTTTATGCACCATTTCTCTTTCTTTTCTCATTATTTACATCGACGAATATGATCTACCTCCGTTCCACAATAAGGGATTCAAGTTCTAGTGCTACTCTCTGGGCCATCCACATTTATCCTTCATCGCGTTCGCCAAATTTATTTGTGTTCGTGAACCGTTCGAAATCGGAAGCAGTTTTGAGGAGATGGAGAAGATAAGATGCAGGGGTATGGTAATAAATTTTCCATCACAAATGCGTAGCAAGTTGCTACACATTTCCTACACAATAAATTTTCCATCACAAATGCGTAGCTAGTTGCTACACATTTCCTACACAATATGGTAATAAATTTTCCATCACAAATGCGCAGCAAGTTGCTACACATTTCCTACACAATAAATTTTCCATCACAAATGCGTAGCAAGTTGCTACGCATTTCTGACGCAACAATTAATATTTAAATGAATTTAACATATAAATCTAATTCCAACAAATAAATAATGGTTCCGTCGGAAATGCGTAGCAACTTGCTACGCATTTCCGACACAATACTTAGAATTAGTATATTTGTCACTATTGTGTCACAAATTGCCCAAAAAAATCAAGGTCTTTTTTCCGTAGGAAATGCGTAGTAAATGTGTCAGAATTTGCGACGCATTTTTTTGCGTAGGAAATTTCCGTAGCAAAATGACCACTTTTCTAGTAGTGCAGGGAGGTTAGCATGGGTTAACCAAGTTAAAAGAATGTTAAGCATAGAAGAAGGATTTTCATACCATGATGAGTCCAAGGAGTTGCTAGAATGATAAATTTTAAAGAAAGATGTAATGATAATCATACCAACAAATTGATGTCTTATAAAGAGCAAACATAGTGGTAAATGTTCAGCATTCTATAAGAATTTTTATTCCTTTCCAAAGTCCTTATTTCATATTCTTCATGCATAAAACATTTTCGGTTTCCGATTCTATTCCTTCCCGATTCCATCAGTCTCAATTCCATTCCATTTCATCGCTGAGGTCTTACTTGTATTCTCGCATTCATAAAACATGCACAATTTCTGATTCCACTCTAGGACAGTTTATGTGCATAAAACATGTACCTTACTCAGTGGGATGAAGCCATGCTTTCCATGGATCTTGCGTCCCCTTTTGCATTTGTGGTGACAAAATAAAAAAGGTTCAAAAGAAGACCCAACCTAAAGCACGTTGCCTAAAATTTAAACTATTTTATTACTAATTAGTGTATCAAATACAACACAAATTTATATCGGTTTAATACTAATAAAGTTGTTTTAAAAAACTAAATCACATGGTTTTATGGATAAAAAAATACTGTTGGACGACTTTCGAGGTGTCGGAGGGGTCTTGCTGCAACCTGCTGGTCATGCAGTGCCGACCAAGAACACGGAGAAGGTCAAGGAAGCGACCTCACTAGGCGCCTAGCGGAGCTTAAAGCGCGTGGCTAACTGAAAGTTTACATGGATTCTAGTAATAACTTTATCTGAATTTTCTGATTGAACATGTAAATTTGACTGACTTATGTTTGTGTTATGTTCTTTTTTACTGCTGCTTGAAATTAGTACTTTGCATACATTATTATTATTATGCGGGTAACGTCAACTCGCTATTATTATTATTATTATTATTATTATTATTATTATTATTATTATTATTATTATTATTATTATTATTATTATTATTATTATTATAAAACAATGCATCTAGCTTCTGCTGCTTGTTGGGTTGATCGGGTCGTTCACGGGTCATGATCCCGGGTCAGCGGTAACGGGTCAAGATCCAGATTTAATTCAGTAGTTTGAATGGGTCAGTTGGGTCCAGATTTTCTTTATTCACAAGCTAAACAAGGAAAAGTGACGTTGAGGTTGACCAAGTTTTGCGGAAAAGACCGATTCATTTGGATGGTTACATACGTGGGTCATGGTGCATGTGTTTAATTGTTTTAGCTTGCTTTGGGCACACGGGGTGGTCCGTTATACCACCCCCATCACTCGTTAAATAAGAATGGAACACCGCCGCCGGCCAAAGTATCACTCGTTAAAAAAAATAACGAGTTGAAAACTTAACGCGTGAAAGTTGAACGTATCCATGGCATGACTGCATTTTTGTTTGTGAGAGTATCATGCATGTGTGACACCTAAGCTCTGGACACGTGCAACACCCACTTAAATGGAATTTAAAATAAAAAATTAAAAAAAATTGGGAGTGATAGAATCCCATCACTAGTGATACCACCCCGCCTACATTTCTATCACTAGTGATAGAATATTGGTTGTACACATGGCATGACTTGATTGGATAGTGGGAGTGATAGAAACTATCACTAGTGAACCACCCCTCCTCCCCTTATAAATAGTTGTTTATTTTATTTGTTATGTACCCTTCTTTCTTTGATAATATAGTAATACAGAAGTTTTCTTCTTCATATATTCTCTGCATATTTCATACTACATACATACGTGAGTGTTACTGTGTGTGTGATAGGGGCCTGTAACCAACACTGCTTTAGTTATTTTCTCTGCCAATGGAAACATATTATGTTTGGAGTTCAGATTATACAACATGCTGCTGTTTGACAATTTTTTATTTAACTGGTAATTAACATCATTCATTTTATTTAATTTTGAACAAGTTTATTGGTTCGACAACAATTAAATACTAGATGAAATTCTGACTGCATATCCTGCAATCATTTACAAGAGATTCCTATATCTAGGGTCGATATCTTTCTAAAAGTGGCTGCAATACCATACTTTAGGGAAAAACTCATATGCCCCACCAATGACCTTTTGAGCCTTTGGTTTTGTTATGTTCACCATCTTTAATAGCAAGAGGGTTGAACCCTTTGAACTTTATCTGGAATCTTTGAAAGAGGTTTTGTTTAGGGCTTGATAGGCAGAACCCGAGTGAATCCAGAAACCACCCGCTTCTTCCGTTAAACCCTACAATATGGCCCCCATTTGTGAAGAAGTTAAAGGGTGTTCCTTCTTCAACCCCGAATGGCCCAAATGTTCTTTTGTTGCTCTTGAAAGTGAGTGACCGAATCACAGGGCTGCCTCCATAGACGACGGGACAATAGTGCCCGCTAACACTTACCACTACTAGAAAATTAGGCAATTGCGACCAAAATTTGCGACCTACATAAAGTGGTCGCAAAATTAGCGACCGGTTTGCGATCAAAACCAAATAGTCGCAAAATTAAAGACCAACTCAGATTCGGTCGCAAAACGATCGCAAATTTTGCAAGAAAATAAAAACGCAAAAGTTCCAACCGTTTAAAGCGATCACAAATACGAGAAATATATAGAAGGACAAAAGTTGCTGTCACACCCCCAAATTACCACCTAGGGCGTGTCCCTAATGGAGGTGTAACGATTCAACAAAGAGCCACCAATCATATCAAACACAAGTTATAATAAAATACCAAATTACTAGAAATGTATTGTTTGAAAGTTAAACCAAAACCAAAGTACTGAGCGGAAGCATAAACGTAATAGTGTGTAATGTATCAAAACCAAATCAAATAACTGTTTATTATGACCATAACCACTCCAGCAGCATCAGACAGCAAGCTCCCAAGTCCCTTCAGTAATTACCTACAAGCATGTAAACAAGTGTGTCAGACTACGCTGGTGAGTTCAAGGTTTGTGTCCGTTTACCAAGTTGTGTTACCAATCATGTGTATAAAACAGTTTACAAGACGATATGCTGTTTGTTGTTAAAATGTTTGATGTTTCGATGTTGTTCATGTTAGATACCCTAGGGAGTGTGCCCATGTGTATCCGGGGAGTGGATACCCCTTAACGACCGTTTTCTATGTTGCCATCGTTAGATACCCTAGGGAGTGTGCCCATATGTATCCGAGGAGTGTGCCTCTAACAACCATAGCCATACCCAGATAATTAGTTCACGCCCGTCCTTACGGCCCGGTGTGAGGTTTCCCACCTAATAGCGCTATCAACTAATCACCCCCATTGCCCTCCAGGCAATAACCAAAACCGATTAAGTTATTTACCCAATGTTTCCCTTCCAAATGTTTACCAGTTGTCCCAAACCACCGGGACGCATGCTTGAGAAAAAGTGCAGTGAACTCACCTTGGTTTTGCTCGGTAAGATTAAAATACGTGTTCCAAGTTAATCAATTAGTTCCTAACGTAATTACCAACAATAATCAGTTTCATACACACATAATTCATGCATCTTAGGTACAATCAGTTCATGTACACTTTATTTACACATCACTCATTTATTGGTCATGCAACATATGGCTCGAGTCACACAGTCAATCTAGCAATTCACCACCAATACATAATCATCCAACATGTATTCGGTTCATAAGCAAGTTCATCCGTACATCCTTTTAACACATTATCCTCCAACATAAGTACACACAAACTAATCTAATCCATCAGGTCACTTAACTACCTATTCATTGGAACTCTAAGACACTAATATATATCAACCTTTGTTATTTAATTCTTTTGTTTCCATGTATAATAATTAAACAGTACAACTACACACACATGGTTAGACCAGCCGCCCCCATTGGGCCCTTGATCGGCCCATCACTTGCGTGACAACACATGCCCACATAACTAAACTCATCAAAATATCACGAACAGTGACCGCCAACTTCAAATAGCACACACACATGGCCAAAAATCAATATTTAATTACTTTAATTCTATTGGACTGATGTTGTGGGTTTGACTAACATGGCATCTCACATGATCTCATACACTCACATATGTTTGCCACAAATCAACAACCAATAATTATCTTAATCATTAACCTTCCCATACAAATCATATCTTGAAATAAATCATTAAGCGAAATCATGAGTTCATCGATTTGTGAGAGCACTTATCTGATTGCATTTGATCTAATTACACCTATACCATTAACAGGTTGCACACACACACATATGAATTATGACACACCACTGACAAACCCACATGCATATCAGTCTACACATTCATTAACTTACCATATTATTCACAAATAATGTGTCACAAACCGCCCTCCCCCCATTGGACCTCCACTCGGTCCAATAGTTGATTAACATCCCCACTTGGACGGCCACACACACACATGATTCACAAAACACACAACAATTCCTTTGAACTATTGTTACCAAGTATACTATACCCTTGCTGTTGCCTTTGAGACAAGCTACTCGAATCAGATTTAGTGAGCAACCTGTTCGCATTAAACCTAGTGTGTATGACTACTTCTCATTATAAATTTATGTGCTGTTTGGTAACCCGAAACCCTACAACCCGATAATCATGCAGATTCAACAAACCCCATTATCTTCATAAACATCATTCAAGAACTATCATATATCGGCATTAAGCACACACATAAGGACGCGGTTCTAACCTGACGTTGATGTCGTATCGGGACGTGCGATAAGAAGAGAAATAAGCGGAGTTTCGAGTCGTAGTATCGTGAGCCACCGGAGGTGGAACGGGGAGCGCCGGTGTCGTCGGGGTTTTGTACACGCCGGAGAAGGAAGTGGCAGTGGTTGTCGTAGAGTTTCGGTGAGGGGAAGCGGGTTACATGAGTCGGCAGGTAGGGTTTGTGTTTTTAGGAATCATATGCAATATATATACAAACTTCATGCAGAATAAATTGCTGAACAAGAGTCGGTGGAAGGAATTGTGGATGTGGGCCGAGAGGTGGGCAAGATGGGCTGGGGGTTGGGTTTCGAACAATATCCACAATCAAAACAATACTTATGACTAAGTATTGTGTATTAATTTATTTAATTATTACTATTATTATTATAATATAAATATATTTATACACACCATGCATCAACGATGTCGTGTACAGTATCCATGCTATCTATTGACCCTCTAAGGTTTCGGGTTGAGTAGGTTGGGTTGGCAAGCGAGATATATGATTTGGTTCAAACGGTTCGGATCGGTATAATACGACAAAGATTTGGTTCCAGATATTCGTTGATGCACTAAATTTTTAATAAGCATATAATTAATCCATCAAATAAAATAACTATAAGATTTGAGTTATAAAAGAGAAATAGATGGGCTTTTATCTCAAAGTTACGAGTTGTCACATCATTCCCAACTTGAAAGAAATTTCGTCCCGAAATTTAGCACGTAGTCACAGAGGAAGCTAACTGGGTTGCGTGGTTTTCCTGGGGTGTCACATCGTCCCCTACTTGAAAGAATTTTCGTCCCGAAAATTGATCTAAAACAATGGCTTGAAATGAGTTCCGACGAACTCGATCTATAGATACTTTATAACGCCTAGGGGGGGCTAATCTTGTGATCGGTGGAAATCATGGTATGGTGGTTAGCGTTTTGTTATATCAGTTGCCAATCAAAGAAACAGGGAATTAATGAGGTTCGTACAAAGAATCGAGCGAAACAGGGGTCCATTAAACATCCGAAGGATTTGCCCAGCAAATTTGTTGTCTAGAAGAAATTTCCGGTAGTGGTGCATGGCGGCATGGCACAACAGGGAGATTCGTTACATTGCGGTCGCGCGAGTGTATCATTTGTCCAAAACAGAGTTCGGTGGGTAAAGGTTAGTGTTGCAAAACGACGTACGCGTGTAACTGTGACTGCTTCACTTCTAGCGGCGATGACAAGTGAAAGTGATAAGGTTCGTCTACAGGGATGCGTGGGTACAGTTCTCCTAATCCCGTGTTCGTTCGGAGGTTCCATCTAGCGATCATCGGTATCCTCGGATAGAAGCGATGCTCCGCGTGTTGTAGGGTTGGGTTTCAAAAGCTGCAAGGACGATGATAATGCCAACAACGGCACCACCACGATGATCTTAAACTGATAAGGATTCCCCACTGGGGAGAGGGAACGCACGATAACCAGGACCATGTCAAAACTTACAAGAGTATTGGGAAGTAGGTCAATGTCGAACACTTGACCCACGAGATCAAGTTTACAACCAAAAAGAACATGAGAAGCTTCTATTGATATACTATTAGTCAGTTCTACTACATGCTTATTTACAAGGAGGGTGGAAGTCAGTCCTAACTAACGACTGAATTCCTAAGGCACAAAACTCCATTTGAAACAAGAGTCGAATAAAACCGAAGTAGAAAAGGTTATTCAAAGAAGACGTACCGGCCTCTACATTGCCATCATTGCGAGTCTTCCCCAGCGCCAATAGTAAATACCCTTCCACGTGCTCCGTTCCCACCATTGTTCCCATTGTTGCCGCTCCCAGTATTGTTGTTGTTGCCAGCATTCTGATTGAGCTGAGGGCAATCCCTCTTAAAATGACCCTCGTCACCACACTGAAAGCACCCCTTTTGATTTCCCTGGTTTTGTTGCCCTTGCTGTCTCTGATTCGACTGAGTCTGCTGCTGCTGCTTTGGCTGAGGAGCCCTACAATCCTTGGCCTCATGGCCTATCTTGTCGCACCTGCGACAAACCCGATCACACTGCCCATAATGATGAAACCCACATTTGCTACACTGAGGCTTCTTTCCTGCATAAGACCTCTGATTTTGATTCGCTGAGGATGATTGGCTAAAGCTGCGAGTACTGCCAGTGTCTGTCTTCTTTTGAGGCTGAACCGAGTTGGACGCTTTGTCCATATCACCCCACTTGCGTTTACTATCAGCGGCAGGAGTAGTGGCGGTGGTGGCGGCAGTAGTTGCTTTAGAAATACGTGGTGGCAAGGAGTCGCTCTCCACCTCCTGGTCAACGATTTTATGTGCCAATCTAACGATCTGGGTTAGGTTATTGAGGTTCGCTGCTGTAACTAAACCCTTCACCCGTGGAGGTAACCCCTTAATAAACAACTCGATTCTTCGGGACATGGGTCGGGACAAGTTCGGACACAAATCAGCTAACTCATACGACCGCTTCACATACGCCTCGATTTCAGACCCCACCATTGTCAGATGATAGTACTCATTCTCTAACTTCGCTATTTCGTCTCGAGGACAGTATTCCTCTCTCATCAGTTCTTTAAAATCATCCTACGTAGTGGCGTTCGCCGCCTCAATACCTAGCAGTTGGACCTGGGCATTCCACCAGGTCAAGGCACCATCCTCAAGCGTGCCTGTTGCATACTTCACGCGGTCCCCCACAGGACAGTTGCACATAGCAAACACTGACTCAGCTTTCTCGAACCACCTTATAAGTCCCACAGCCCCTTCCGTCCCGCTGAAGGTCTGTGGCTTGCAATCCATAAACATTTTGAACGTACAGACAGGCTGGTGGTTTGGGTGCGCAGCTTGGTAGGCTGCCAGTGCCTCAGCCACACGTGTGTTTATCAGGTTTGTTAGTTCAGCCTGAGTCATGTTGATGCTACCGCGACCGTGTCCTCGTCCACTCATGGTTCTATAATAGGAGAAGGGAACGAATTTAGGAGTCGAGAACGAGAAAAGTATTCAGGTTTATCACGTTAAGGGCGATTAACTACCAGGTTCATACACAAATAGGGAAGAACCCCTCTTACACTCGTTAAGTCTCATTGGGATTTGCATGCACCACGCGTTATTATTATGTGTGCACCCATAGTAATAAGGCGGTTTGCATGCTCCTCTCGATGCTTCTTAACTTATGTTTGAAGTTTCTCCCACTCCAATCAACACAAAATAAGCACTACCAACAAGATTAAAGTTTACTAGGTACAAGCGTTATGTTGCACTAACAATGTGTCATGATGCCTGCCATATCGCTTCATGCATGTTATAAATATAGTTACGTTTACTAGGCATATAAAGCATAAGCTAAGGAGGAACGAACCTTGCAGTCTGAAGCTGAGTGTCATGGTCATCGTTTGGATCAATTCGGTTATAGTCTGGTTTTATGAAAACATTTTTAAAACCGAGTTCTCTATAACCAGTGGCTCTGATACCAAACTGTCACACCCCCAAATTACCACCTAGGGCGTGTCCCTAATGGAGGTGTAACGATTCAACAAAGAGCCACCAATCATATCAAACACAAGTTATAATAAAATACCAAATTACTAGAAATGTATTGTTTGAAAGTTAAACCAAAACCAAAGTACTGAGCGGAAGCATAAACGTAATAGTGTGTAATGTATCAAAACCAAATCAAATAACTGTTTATTATGACCATAACCACTCCAGCAGCATCAGACAGCAAGCTCCCAAGTCCCTTCAGTAATTACCTACAAGCATGTAAACAAGTGTGTCAGACTACGCTGGTGAGTTCAAGGTTTGTGTCCGTTTACCAAGTTGTGTTACCAATCATGTGTATAAAACAGTTTACAAGACGATATGCTGTTTGTTGTTAAAATGTTTGATGTTTCGATGTTGTTCATGTTAGATACCCTAGGGAGTGTGCCCATGTGTATCCGGGGAGTGGATACCCCTTAACGACCGTTTGCTATGTTGCCATCGTTAGATACCCTAGGGAGTGTGCCCATATGTATCCGAGGAGTGTGCCTCTAACAACCATAGCCATACCCAGATAATTAGTTCACGCCCGTCCTTACGGCCCGGTGTGAGGTTTCCCACCTAATAGCGCTATCAACTAATCACCCCCATTGCCCTCCAGGCAATAACCAAAACCGATTAAGTTATTTACCCAATGTTTCCCTTCCAAATGTTTACCAGTTGTCCCAAACCACCGGGACGCATGCTTGAGAAAAAGTGCAGTGAACTCACCTTGGTTTTGCTCGGTAAGATTAAAATACGTGTTCCAAGTTAATCAATTAGTTCCTAACGTAATTACCAACAATAATCAGTTTCATACACACATAATTCATGCATCTTAGGTACAATCAGTTCATGTACACTTTATTTACACATCACTCATTTATTGGTCATGCAACATATGGCTCGAGTCACACAGTCAATCTAGCAATTCACCACCAATACATAATCATCCAACATGTATTCGGTTCATAAGCAAGTTCATCCGTACATCCTTTTAACACATTATCCTCCAACATAAGTACACACAAACTAATCTAATCCATCAGGTCACTTAACTACCTATTCATTGGAACTCTAAGACACTAATATATATCAACCTTTGTTATTTAATTCTTTTGTTTCCATGTATAATTAAACAGTACAACTACACACACATGGTTAGACCAGCCGCCCCCATTGGGCCCTTGATCGGCCCATCACTTGCGTGACAACACATGCCCACATAACTAAACTCATCAAAATATCACGAACAGTGACCGCCAACTTCAAATAGCACACACACATGGCCAAAAATCAATATTTAATTACTTTAATTCTATTGGACTGATGTTGTGGGTTTGACTAACATGGCATCTCACATGATCTCATACACTCACATATGTTTGCCACAAATCAACAACCAATAATTATCTTAATCATTAACCTTCACTACAAGAAAAAACCCCTATAGGGAGGACACCTATAGGGACAACAAAGGTCCTCTCTATAGATCACCCTATAGAGACGACATGTCGTTTCTATAGGGTTTTTGTGCCTTTTAAGATAGGCTACCTTATAGAGACGACATATCCTCTCTATAAGGTGAAAATATTTTTTTTTTGCTTTTTTTTTTGTTGAATTGGTAACTTTAAAAAAACATTTTAACTTATAGAGACGACATGTTGTCTCTATAACTTTAAATATTTTTCTTTTAATTTAATTTTATTAATGATCAATATATATGAAAATTAAAATAAAACTAAAAAATAAAGTTTAATCTATAGAGACGACATGTCGTCTCTAAAAAGTTTCACTATTCAAAAAATTATTTAAATTTAGGCGGCATAATTTCCCACCATTCCAATTTTTTTTGGGAGAAAAAGCCTAACCTATAGAAAGGACATATCGTCTCTATAGGGAAACATGATTTTGTTTTGTTTTTTTAGTTTTGGTTAATAAATAATTTCTTCTTTTTTAACTAAAAATATATATTTAACCCTATAGAGACGACATGTCGTCTCTAAAATGTTTGAAATAAAAAATTTAAAAAAATAAATAAACTAATCTTTAGAAAGGATATATCATCCCTACAATGTTTGAAATAAAAATTTTAAAAAATAAATAAACCAACCTATAGAAAGGACATAACGTCTCTATAGGGAATTGTTTTGTTTTTTAATTTTGGTTAATAAATAATTAAAAATACAAAAAATGTTATTTAACTCTATAGAGACGACACGTCGTCTCTACAATGTTTGAAATAAAAATTATCAAAAATAAATAAACTAACCTATAGAAAGGACATATCGTCTCTAAAATGTCTGAAATAAAAACTTTAAAACATAAATAAACTACCATATAGAAAGGATATATCGTCTCTATAGGGAAATATAATTTTGTTTTGTTTTTTTAGTTTTGGTTAATAAATAATTAAAAATACAAAAACTGTTATTCGCATATAGAGACGACATATCGTCTCTATAAACCCAATTAAGTTTATTAATTTATTCTTGTTTTTAACTAAAAATATATATTTGAACCTATAGAGACGACATATCGTTTCTAAAACGTTTGAAATAAAAATTTTAAAAATAAATAAACTAACCTATAGAAAGGACATATCGTCTCTAAAATGTTTGAAATAAAAAATTAAAAAAACAAATAAACTAACCTATAGAAAGGACATATCATCTCTAAAATGTTTCAAAGGTAAAAAAAAATTCATTTAGGAGGCAAAATTTCCCACCAATTCATGAAAATTTGAAAAAAAAAATTTAACTAACCTATAGAAAGGACATGTCCTCTCTATAAGTAAAAATAGTTAAATTTTAATTTTATTCATGATTTTTACCAAAAAAAATAATATTCAATTATATAATTATCATTTTATTAAGTAATAAACAATTAGGTTATATAATAAAATTAATTTTGTCTGGTTTATTAGATGTATTTGAACTTATATATATATATATATATATATATATATATTTATATATTTATGAATACTACATAAATATAATTCTAAATAAAATACATAAACTTAAAAAGACCTACATAATAAAATATAAAAAACACGTAATATCAAACATAATAAGATATTTAATTCCATCAAAGGAGCAATCTGAATTCGATGAACACTCGTCTTCCTATTGATATGTGTATATGTTATGTGTTCGTATATATGTGTTAGGGGTACAAACGAGTCGTGCGACTTGCGAGCTGCACGAGATCAGCTCGAGATAAAGCTCGAAACGAGTCGAGTCTTGTCGAGCCTGTGCCAAGCATGAGCATAAAAATAAAATAATGCTCGTTTATCTATCGAGCCTGTTAGGTGAAGCTCGTCAGGCCTGTTCTTGAGCCTTAGTGTAATATTTGTTCTTTATAAATATTTAATTAAGCTTGATAAGCTACCAACGAGCCGAGCTCGAGCTCTCACAAGTTAATTGAGCTCAAGCTTTGTCCAGCTCGGGCTCATGTACGTGTGTACGTGTTTGTGTGTCTGTATATAGGGTTATTGGATTTTATCACCCCTAACTATTGGCTATTTTATCACCCCTAACTTAACACTGAGTATGTTCTGTCATCACGACGTTAACTGATCACTAACTTTTGATCTTGTTACTATACTTTTGGGGGTGTCATAGGGATCTTAGGACACCCTAAAATTATAGTAGCAAGATCAAAAGTTAGTGATTAGTTAACGACATGGTGACATAACACACTAAGTGTTAAGTTGTGGGTGACGGACGTCAAAGCGATGGTTGAGGGTGGAAGCGGGTAATAGCCAATAGTTGGGGGTAATAAAATCCAATAACCCCTGTATATATGTACGTGTGTATGTGTTAGTGTGCGCGTGTGCACGTGTGTATATGTAATCGTGTACGTGTGTGTATGTGTTATTGTACGCGTGTGTGTATGTGTATATATATTTATACCTTTATAATTATTTGTTAATATAAACAGGCAAGATTCATATGCATAGGCCAAGCCCAACGTAACTCCACTACACCCTAAACCAAAAAATGTAATACCTACATACCTATAAATATTATGTCAGTGTGTACATATCTGATGTATGTGTATATGTATATGTGTGGTTGTGTATGTGTATCTATGTGTGCGTATGTATACACGTGTATGTGTCTCTCTGAACATCTGTGTATGTATGTTTAATAGTGTACGTACGTATGTATATGTGAATGTGTACATATGCGATGTATGCGTGCACGTAAATGTAATTGTGTACGTATGAGGGTACGACTATGTGTGTGTGTACGTCTTTGTGTAGTGTGTGTATGTATGTATATGTGTACGCGTGCGTGTGCGTATGCATGTATGTATATTTAATTGGATATGGATCTGTTTGTGTTTACCCTATATTGATTTGTGTTAGTGTACGTTTATGTGTATATGTCTACATGTTAGTGTGTGCACCTGTAATGTGTTTGTGTATGTGTATATGTAAGTGTGCACGTGTACGTGTACGTGTGTGTATGTGTTAGTGTTAGTGCTAGTGCGCACGTATGCGTGTGTGTATGTATTTATGTGTACGTATGTGTGTAGTGGTGAATCTTGAGATTTCCGATTGAGGGGTGGAAAACGTATATACCTAAAAAAAATTATAAAATCAAGGGGTCGAAAACGTATATACCTAAAAAAAATTATACGGTAACTACATACCGGGTCGAAAACTATATATCTAAAAAATTCTACAAATGAAGGGCGGAGAAATGATTGCTAAATTGATTATACCGTGTGGTTTCTAAACGATCATGGATCTTCATACTGAACAACTGCATCACAAATTCAATCAGATCCTCACTCCCTTCGGTTATTAATATATAGGAGAATTATTTTTATTATTTATAATATCATACTTATCAATATTATTTTCATTAATTATATTAGTTACAAAATATTCCATTATTTTTAACAAAATAACAATACTTATTAGTTATTATTAACTATATCAGTAACAAAATAGTTATTTTTATTTTTTTACCATATAGAAAAATAAATTTAATAAAACTAAAAAAAATAATTAAACTATTAGAGAGGACATGTCCTTTTTATAAGATTTTGGCTAATAAAATAATTAAACTATTAGAGAGGACTTGTTCTCTCTGTTGAGGACAGATATGCCCTAAAACACAAGCCCGCCAATCTGATCCTCATTACCCCAATTTCCCCCTTTTGATTTTCCCCAAACTTCACAAGCCCGCCAATCTGATCCTCATTACCCCCCAATTTCTTCCCCTTTTCCCCAATTCGTGACACACCGTCACCAGCTGCTACTCCCCTCGATTGCACTACCTCCCTCGTCGCACCACCTCTGCCGTAGCTGTCCCACCTCCACCATCACCGACCCACACTGCCACCTTGGGAGAGAGAGAGATTGACGACGATGGTGGCGAATCTCCGCCCTATTCATCACCACACTGCCACCTTGACCATCGCCCAACCCCCAGCGCACCTCCCCCGCCAACCCCTCGAAAACACCACTTTAAACCCCCAAATTGTCAGAGATTTTTGATTCAAGAAGCAAAAACTCATCTCCTATGGGCTCCAAGCAACCTGGCTTCGATGACGACGCAAGCCCCGGGTTCGTCTTCAGTTTATTTATTAATATTATTATTTTTACATTTAATTGATGATATAGGCTTGAAATTTGTTTGTTTAATTGTTACATGAAGATTTTAATCGGTGGTTTAGCAAAGGATACTACCATAGGTTAGTGTTTAGTTGTGTGTGTTTGTGTAGTTATGACAGTGCCATTGTTTGTATCGTTGATTTGAAGTGTTTATTTGTTTAATTTTGTATAGGTACCTTAGTTAACTATTTTACAAAGTATGGAGACCTGATGGATTTGGTTATCATGAAAGATCGATAGACTGGTCGTCTAAGGGGCTTTGGGTTTATTAAGTATGCGGATCCTTCGGTTGTTGACACTGTTATTGCTGAGACAAATGTTATTAATGGGAAACAAGTAAGTTTTTTTTTAGGTTATCATGGTTATGAATGAGGAATTTGACTGTAACTATTTTCATATCTAATGCATGTTTTGTTAGCATAGTTGACTGATTACATGTTATGTGGTACTACATTGATTAAAACCTAAAATAGCGGCTAATTTATTAGCTATTAAAATGTGAAGTTGTTATCGGGCCTTTATAGATAGCTATTTTTATTTCTTAAATTTTAACTACCTTATCACTATTACTAAACACGAAATAGCGGGCGCTATCTATCGCGACGTAGCGTATAGGTACGTTGTCGCTACTTAGCAACTGACCATAGACAGGGTGCTGTTGTGTGGGGTGGTGCTTCTAGTTTTAATCAACTAATCCTGAAACTATGTTCTTAACTATAGGTCAAACTTATTGACTTCTCTCTTGGTGAGAAATCTTTGGTTACTTGCAGCAGTCATGAACCAAGCAACCCTCGCGACCCTCATGTGAGAACACCATTCTTTTATCCATTTTTAGTGATTATTATAATATTTATTCGTTAACGACTGTATGGTTCACTAATGATCAGAGAGTAGTGCTTAATTTGATGCGAGAACTGGAAAAATAATGAAAGATTTCAACGAAAGGGCAGATGAGTTTGCGTTTGGAGAAACCGGCGGTTTCACTGGGGTTTCTTGGCCTGTTTTCAGGTAATGAATTAGTACGATTAAGCTAATTTATGTTGGACGTTACTGAAGAAATCCTTCCAGATGTCGGCATCTTTTAGATTCGATCTGTTGTGTCATAGATTTGGCTAGTCAAAAACAATGATACAGTAACTTTTTGTTATGATGCACAGGTTTGTTAAACTCATACACCATTTTTTGTAATATTATAAATATATGCTTTCTGTTTGATAGCTGCCAAATGTTAATTGAAAGAAATAGTACCCAAATTTAACAAATCTTTACATCACTTAATGTACCTTTAGTGAACTGATGTATTGATATGAATTAAGAGGTTTCTTGCCTTACATGATGGCTTTTATATCATTTAATGTATCTAATTTGTGTTTAAAAACCTGGCCCGACCCGACCCGAAACCGTTCTGACCCGTGCCCGTTCCGACCCGAACCTGTTTCGACCCGAACCAAAACAACCCTTTTTATAATTGACCTGTTTTGACCCATGTCCCGACCCAACCCAACCCGTTTACCAGGTCTAAGTGGAGCCCTTGTGGACATTAACTATCACTCTGTTGTTTATAAGTGTCAGTTGAGCTGTTGCATACCTGGCAGATCATATGGCTCACATATCCACATTTTATGGGGAAAACCATATAGATCTTTGTTTTTCTATATCATTGTATATCGTATGTGATAAGTTTGCTTTTTTATTAGTTATCTCTATGTTTTTTTTCATGTTGGGTGTAACTTTGGGCGAAGCTATGGGAAAGAGAAGTTGAGTCTGGAAAGACAGGTAAAACTAGTCGTTAGTATGTTAATTTCTTGATTTTTGAAGCATTAAATGCAAGACTGATTGTATAAAGTATCTGATGATTTTTTTCTTCATGCAGATCTACTGAAATGCTGTTGATTTTTAGTCCTAAACCACTTAATATTGCTGTACAGGTATCCTGTTTACTATGATTCTACTGTTAGGTCTCAAACTTGTATAAATTCTTTGCTCAGGTTAAACGGGTTAAAATCGCCACTTCTAATTGTGAGCTTGTTCCTTATCCAGAATGGTAGCGATCATGACACGGGTTTGATGGCAGATGTTGGCAGTGATCAGGAAGATCATTCAGTTGCTGTAGCGAAGCACATAGAAGTTGCAGATAAATATGACGTCGGGGAATACGGTGACTTTCTTTCATCCAAGGTTTCATTTATTTGGTTGTTTTATGTTTGACTTAAACAAAAATTCGAACTAGTTAACTTTTATGTACTTTTATGTGTATACATGTACACATCAGTGGTTTCGTATGTATTCGGGAAAATTGGTTATAGCACTAAAATGTAATTTTTTTTTTACTATTTTTCGACTTTTAGTGGCGACAAATGTCGCCGCTAAAGATAAACATGTCGTCGCTAAAAGTGAACAACCTTTAGCGGCGACATGTGGGACGTTTAGCGGCGACTTTTGTCGCCGCTAATGCTCCGTTTTCCTGTAGTGTTAAACGGGTTCACGGATGATGTAAATGGCTTGCTAATATACCTTTTATCATTCTGTTTAACATGTTTAAGAGGTTTGAATCTATTTGATTGTTGAGATTTTTTGGTTTAAGAACCTGGAAAAACAATTTTTTTTTAAATTTTATAGGACCTATAGAGACGACATGTTGTCTCTATAGGTGAAAATGTTTTTTTTTTAATTTTTGAAAGTAAACCTATAGAGACGACATGTTGTCTCTATAGGTGAAAATGTTTTTAAAAGGAAATCCTATAGAGACGACATATTGTCTCTATAGGGTTAAATTTTTTTTTTTTAATTTAAAAAAAAAAAGCTTATAGAGACGACATGTCGTCTCTATAGGTGAAAATATTTTTAAAAAGAAAATTCTATAGAGACGACATGTCGTTTCTATAGGGTTTAAATGTTTTTTTTCAAAAAAGCTTATAGAGACGACATGTCGTCTCTAAAGGGCTTCAAAATATTTGAAGAAAATGTTTTTTTTTTTATTTGGTAAATATTAATTAATATTTTATTATTTTTTAGCAAATACTTATAGAGGCGACATGTCGCCTCTATAAACAATCTATAGCAAGGACACTTATAGAGACGACTTGGGTGACCTATAGGAACGGAGCTGTAGAAACAACATGTTGTAGAGACGACATGTCCTCTCTACAGGTTAAAAAGGCTTATAGAGAGGACATGTCCTCCCTACAGGCCAAAAAAATATCGTCCCTATAAGATCTTTTTCTTGTAGTGCTTCCCATACAAATCATATCTTGAAATAAATCATTAAGCGAAATCATGAGTTCATCGATTTGTGAGAGCACTTATCTGATTGCATTTGATCTAATTACACCTATACCATTAACAGGTTGCACACACACACATATGAATTATGACACACCACTGACAAACCCACATGCATATCAGTCTACACATTCATTAACTTACCATATTATTCACAAATAATGTGTCACAAACCGCCCTCCCCCCATTGGACCTCCACTCGGTCCAATAGTTGATTAACATCCCCACTTGGACGGCCACACACACACATGATTCACAAAACACACAACAATTCCTTTGAACTATTGTTACCAAGTATACTATACCCTTGCTGTTGCCTTTGAGACAAGCTACTCGAATCAGATTTAGTGAGCAACCTGTTCGCATTAAACCTAGTGTGTATGACTACTTCTCATTATAAATTTATGTGCTGTTTGGTAACCCGAAACCCTACAACCCGATAATCATGCAGATTCAACAAACCCCATTATCTTCATAAACATCATTCAAGAACTATCATATATCGGCATTAAGCACACACATAAGGACGCGGTTCTAACCTGACGTTGATGCCGTATCGGGACGTGCGATAAGAAGAGAAATAAGCGGAGTTTCGAGTCGTAGTATCGTGAGCCACCGGAGGTGGAACGGGGAGCGCCGGTGTCGTCGGGGTTTTGTACACGCCGGAGAAGGAAGTGGCAGTGGTTGTCGTAGAGTTTCGGTGAGGGGAAGCGGGTTACATGAGTCGGCAGGTAGGGTTTGTGTTTTTAGGAATCATATGCAATATATATACAAACTTCATGCAGAATAAATTGCTGAACAAGAGTCGGTGGAAGGAATTGTGGATGTGGGCCGAGAGGTGGGCAAGATGGGCTGGGGGTTGGGTTTCGAACAATATCCACAATCAAAACAATACTTATGACTAAGTATTGTGTATTAATTTATTTAATTATTACTATTATTATTATAATATAAATATATTTATACACACCATGCATCAACGATGTCGTGTACAGTATCCATGCTATCTATTGACCCTCTAAGGTTTCGGGTTGAGTAGGTTGGGTTGGCAAGCGAGATATATGATTTGGTTCAAACGGTTCGGATCGGTATAATACGACAAAGATTTGGTTCCAGATATTCGTTGATGCACTAAATTTTTAATAAGCATATAATTAATCCATCAAATAAAATAACTATAAGATTTGAGTTATAAAAGAGAAATAGATGGGCTTTTATCTCAAAGTTACGAGTTGTCACAGTTGCGACCTTCTAAAGCAGTCGCAAATAGAGAGAACAAAAAAAAAGTTGCGACCTATTAAAGCGGTCGCAGATACGAGAAATATAAAAAAATTGCGACCACTTTAGACGGTCGGAAATACTAGAAATGTATCAAAAGTTGCAACCGTGTAAAGCGGTCGCAAATATGAAAATTAATTTTGTATTTAACATGTTAAATTTGGATTTCATCACAAGTAAGAAGGGGTCTCAGGGGTAATATGGGAATTTTTTGTCTCAGGGACAAAGGGACAAATAAGAAGGACCCCACCCCAACTCCTTTATCAGCATCTCTAACAACCGCTCCACCACCGCCTCTTCCGTTCTAGCCATCAACAACTGCTCCACCACCGCTGGATTTAATGGCATCTCCTTCAACTTTTCTTAGAACACACTCTAGCGAGACGCCTCTTTGTCTCTCTCTCCTCTTTCTCTCTCTTCATGCTACTAAAAAAAAGGGCACTTGCACCAAATTCTGCTACCAAAATGAACGGTAAGAAATTAAGTAATAATTTCTCACATGAATCGTATATGGTTATTTTTGGTGGCAAATTGATGGCAAAAGTACTAAATCATGAAAAGTAAAAAGGTATTAATCGAATAGCTGATTAAACCCTCACACTCAGAACTCCACCAGACTCCCCATCCTCGTCCCCTCACACCGCTTTCTCCACCGGCAATGATCAACCTCATCTCCACCGGACGCGACATCTCCACCGCTCTCTCCACCGGCAATGATCAATGATCGGAAAATGTTGAAGCTTTCGAGCTCGAACATCTCCACCGGAAAACGATTTTGCAAATGAAACATCCTGATCGGAAAACAGTGACGCAGAACTCCGACGGTTTCCACAAGGTCTGACTCGATTCTATTAATTTCAAGGTATGATTCTCGATTCTATCAATTTCATCTTCTCTTGTACCAGTCAAGGTCGAATTCGACCTCAGTTCTTGTTAATTTGATTACTGATTCGATCAATTAGGGTTTGCTAAAATTAATTCTCCAAAAAACTATTTATGTGTGCAATTTGGAAGCAATTGTTTCTATCTCACTGATAATTTCAACTATTTGTCTCCAACTATCACTGTTTAGGTTCTTCTTAAACCCTAGTTAATTCATATTTCCATTCAGTTTGAATTCTATGAGCAGCAACTTTACTTAATTGTTTGTTTTTTGGTTCGTAGATATTGAATGTCAATTTATTTCAAAAGAAATCAACAGGAGACAACAAGGTAATTTGTTATTTGTCTTTCTAGGGCTAGTGTTTGGGGATTTTGAAGGAATCGAGTTGAAATCTGATCTGTTGGGAGTTTGATGAACTTTTGTACTGGAACGTGTTGATTTTGATTAGTGATGAATTTTGAAACATTTGGAGTTTACAATCATATTCTTAGTGAATTAGCCATTAGGAAGATATTTTCAATCATATGATTGAATGTTGAAATATGAAGTTTCTGGCTTCTAAGAGTATTTGGTCAACTAGGAGATAGTAAATCACTGTTAGTCAACTCATGGAAGTATATGCAACTGGTATCATTCACTATAGTCTATAGGTTTATGCAAAATCTATATATGAAGTTTTGAAATGTGAAAAATGTAGATTTAGATTATAGATTGCTAGAATTATTACTTTGTTGTTAGTTTTGATGATTGAGGAATGCAAGGTCAATGACCAGAAGTGATCTCATGCTGAAGTTAGCTAGTTTAGTCAAAGGCTTTAAGCAGTTTTTAGGGGGAAAACTTGCTTGTTAAATCCAAAGGTTTTGTTTGCGTACATATACGAGTCATAAAAGTTGAAATGCTTTGATATAACTACTGTACAGTTGTGACCCAAGCTGGACTGTTTGTGTACAATCATTTACATGAAGATCCATCCAGAGAATACTTGATTTCAATGGATTATGAGTGGCATATGAGCTCATGATTGTCATCTGTCAATGGATTGGATTGGCCATGCAATGGCACATGCCTCAAAAGGGAAGCTTTTCTATGCTTTTCTTTTTCTTTTTTTAACAACCTATAGATTGTTGAAGATTGCTCAAGTTATTATAACTGCTTGGCTGTTTGCTTTTAGTTTTGTTAGAATTCTTTTCATGGTTATGACATTTGGTGTATCACCTGCACTATTTCATGATCCGCTAATGGATCTTATGGTGGGTCGAACCCACCATTCTCTTTTTCTGTTTAGACAATGATCAAATTCCTAGAATTATATGTGTACATTTGTATGAATTTTAGCATTCAGCGTGGTTTTAAAAAGCAAAACGGGGTTTCAGTATCTGCGGGTTCGATCGAGGTGGATGCGGTGACGGGCGGAGCTGAAGGAGAACGGGTTCAGGAGCACGCGGAGGACGAAGCTGGTGTGCACGATCGGACCAGCAGATACTGTTTCACTTTTTTTTAAGTTAATAAACCAAACACATCTACCACACTTTTTACTAATATGCATTCATCGGGCGATGATCGGAGCTAAAAACGATGTCGTTTATGTATGATATGTTTGTTTTGCAGTCGTTTCCGAGGGCCGTCTGGTTGGACGGAAGTGGGAGGCAGCTGATCCAATCGCCTGTGGAGGAGATTTGATGATAATTTATTTTCATCCATCTGGAACATGCAGGAGAGTATCTTGCTTCTGGTGCTGTTGGTACGAGTTATTAAGTTGATTTGATGATAATTTATTTTCATTAATAGAGAGACAAATACACGCTTTAAACTCTTATAAATGTAGGTGGTGAGCTGATAATATGGAAGCAGAACAAAATACTGACTCTGGTCAAGTATGGAAGGTCCTCAAGACACTATCGTACGGCCTTTCGTTTCTAACATATAACATATATGTTGATATTGATATGTAAGCAATATACTATCAGATAAGCACTATGTTCAATTGGAAATGAGAATATTTTAGGTTAGTGATTGAATCTTATGGTCAGTGGGGGTGCCCCGAGAGTGCTCGGGATTGATTTTGTGTGATGCTTCCTGACTAACAAGACTTGTGCTGCTGTCGAGATCTTCAGCAATCAGAAGTGGAAGAGGTTCCATGGCTAAGTTATGCCCGGTCAGGTTATTTAGTCCTGTTTTGATCCGAACCCGACTCTGCTTTTCCCATTTCTAACCATATAAAACTCCACTTTGTTGGTACACAGTGGGAATTTCAAGTTGGGCCCTGTTATAGCCTGTAGGCATCTTCGTATGTGATGAACTATGTGGCTTGTTACATTCTTGTGGTATTTGTAGGCGATGAACTGTTTGTTTTTGTTTTCTCGATACATACTGTGGTTAAGAATCTTGAAATTCTAACATCGAGCTTTTGTTTTGTTCCGAGGATTACCTAGGTTGCTGGAGTGGTAGTTTCATGTGACCTTAAGCTGATCCCGGTCAGTTATGTTTTAATTTTTTAGTTTTAATCATGTTAACTATGTATGTATCGCGTATTAAAGATGAAATCTTGAACAGGGCGACTCGAACGGGGCTGGTGCTCAATGTTACTGGGGCTGGTGCTCATTGTAACTACAGGTAAATGCTCACAAAATCGTCATCTTTCTACACAATTATATTGACAATTTTGTTACTTCTTTTTTCTTTAAATAAACAAAAGGACTATTTGTCAAATCTTTTAAATAAATCTAACACTTTGGGGATAAAGCTACCACTTTAAAAGAGCATGCCACTTTAGTTTTGTATCAACATTCAACAACGCCAACATTCCACATATCATGCAACCAACTATTCGGGTTCGGGTCAAATTCGGGTCCATATACTATGAGATCAATATTAGTTCTCAAGCTACATTTGGTAATTAATTTATTCTATTTTGAATATGGATTTTTTATGTTTTTTTTTTTAAATTTTGGTTTTGTGTGATGCAGCGGAATTGAAGAAGATGTTATCGGGGCCGACAGGACTACACCATGAGGATCAGAAACTGATGTACAAAGATAAAGAAAGGAGCTCCAAAACGTATCTGGATGTTGTCGGTGTGAAGGATCGGTTGAAAATGGTGTTGGTGGAAGACCCGATTAGCCAAGAAAAGAGGTATATCGAGATGCGAAAGAATGCGCAGATGGAGAAAGCCGCTAAATCAATATCCGATTAGCTTGGAAGTCGATAAACTTGCTGGCCAGGTACATCGTTACAAGAATCATAATTCTTATTCTTAGACGAGTTTATTATCATTGTGTGTCTCTGGTTTGAATATTAGGATAGTTATTAACGTTTTATCATTGTTATTAGTTGGTTAGCTTTATCTTTTTCGTTGCAATATGCCTTTATAAAAAGATCTAGTTTTCGCCTTTTTGGTAATGTCATTTTGTTCTCCCTTTCATTTTTTTGGTTATCAGTTAAGACACTAATGTTTGTGAATTTAAATGCGGGTAGGTATCTGCGCTTGAATTGGTTATCTCAAAAGGAGGGAAAGTAGCGGAGAAGACATTGTTAAATCTGATCGAGTTATTGATGAACCAACTACTTAAATTGGATGGAATTACCGCGGATGGAGATGTAAAACTACAGAGAAAAATGCAGGTATGTTTGTCACTTAAAGTTTTAGCATACTTAGTAACATGATTATGTTAACGTTGTTCTATCGATATTTTTAGGTGAAAAGGGTTTAGAAGTACGTGGAAACGCTTGATGTGTTAAAGATTAAGAACTCAACCGCAGGGACCAATGAGAATGGGGATGCGAAACAAGTCCAGGAGCCGCCGGCTTCACAGCGCCAAGAGCATATAATTTCAAACGGACATATGAATGCCGCCTCACCAAATCAACATGACCTGTTACGAAAAAAAAGAATATAGAGATGGAGAATCAGATGTGTTTTTTTTTTTTTTTTTGCTGCTGACCTGTTGTTAATTAGAATTGGATTAAAATTAAAATTCAATCTCTTTGATGAATGAGATGCTTAGTTCAGATTTTAATGACTCTATTACGCTGTAATGTTATATAGAATCTGTTTGCTGCTGTTAAAATAGAAAATGGCTTATAATTAATAAAAGTTGCGACCGCAAAAACGGTCGCAATTTTTCAAAAAGGCAAGCAGTTGCAAAATGGTCGCAATTTGTAAAAGGCATGCGGTCGGAAAACGATCGCAGCTTGTAAAAGGTAGGCGGTCGGAATACGGTCGCATCAAGACCGTCGCAACCAAAGTCCCACAAAACCAAGAGCAGTCGCAATATTTGTGACCATTATCAAAGTCGCAAAACCCGGGTCGCAAAAGATAGCAGCAGTCGCAAGTTAGTCGGAGTAGAGCAATTGCGACGGGTGTTTTTCCGATCGCAGCTCCGGTCGGAAAACGGTCGCAGCAGGGCAATTGTGACTGGTTTGCGACCAAAATTGCCGTCGGAAAAACCTAGTTTTCTAGTAGTAAGATCTCCTCAGGAAATCGCAGCTTAATCTGAAATTAATTCGTAAGAAATCCCACAATCAGTTTCCAACTTTAGTTTAAGTATCCGGAGATTTAGTGAAAATGTATCGTACCTGAGCAGATTTAGATCCGCCAATACCACCATGTTTTGCAGCCAGAAAGGGTTTACCATAGTTATCATATGTTACACGGATTGAGTCGATGCAGCTGCCGTATACGAGAGTTATTTCTCTAACTCCAGTGTGTACTCCATCATCCCATTCATCTCCTCCATTTCCTCCCCATGGTCCCAATAGTATACTACCGTCCTACAATATCCAAATACGAGGGTAAATAGTGAGACCATTTTCAGAATTTAGAAAAATTAGAGGGTAAACACAGTGAGGAATTTCCATACCATGACGATATCGCTGGAAAAGAAGTGTTTACAAAGATGTAGTGGTAATTGTGTATAATGTTGTTGCAGTCTTGCACACGAATTATATATACTACATATATAGAGCAAACAAAGTGCTAAAGTGCTCTCCTTATTCCCATTCTGATTCCATTCCAACAAATAGGTCATTCATATTTCACAGTTCACATGCGTAAAAAGTGAACTTATTCCAATTCCATTCCATGTATTTGTTTTATTCCCGCGTATGTAGAGCTTTCTTGAACAGCTGAACATGAACTGTAGTACGTTAATAGGGGGAAAAAGGGACAATGCCTTCTCAAAACACCCTTGCCACACATCTCTCCTTTTTCTATGAATATATACCATTCTGGTCACATACAATACGTTATGATTGTACCGTATAAATTCAATGTACTTGACGTTTTGATCCAATCGCAATGCCTATATGAGTTACATTAAGTTCAATCAGATACGTCGAAACACGCGTTTTCATATAGTTAACGAATCACATAACACTTAGACTAATCCATTCGATGTTTACGATGTACCCGCGCTGCAACGCGCACGGGTCTTATTACTAGTTTTATATAAATTTCTAGCATTTATTTTGCATTTGAAATACAAACACGCCATCCATATATTCCAGCACAGGTTTTTGTTACACAAAACATGCATCGATTCCGTATCAATCCGGTTCCATTCCATCACATGTTTGTTAATAAAACACACTAGTAGGGTTTCAAAAAAGATTCAATTTTGTATTCATCGGATGGATCGAACTTCGAACAAAAATCATTGGTGAAAAGTTCTCATATATAGTAAAATATTAATAAAGTATCCCACATGCCAAAATAATGTTTTCATATATAAAATATTATTCGTGGTCATGTTTTATTGGACATCATTGCTTTAAACATGCCTCAAATAGCACATATGCGTAAAAGTTTATTTTAGAAACATATGTCTATCATTGAAAACTTTTATGTTTATGCATCTTATCATGTTTTCTTTTGATTTTTCCATATGGATTAGACCGCGACACATTTTTAGGTGAATTTTCAGGCATAAAAGTCGTGTATCTTTCTATAATGAGAAATTAAAAAGGTCTTGTTGGTAAATTTAGTGTTATTACTCATCAACTATTTTATGTAACCAAGAACACCATGATACCAAAGGGACTTATGTTAAGCTTTAAAACGGGTGAGGATGTGTAGAATAGAAACATTGTAAATAAAATGGCCGAATTTTATAAAACTTGACTATTTCTTGGTTAGCTTTCGCCTTTACATTATTGCATAAAAGAAAAGAATTGGCAAGAGATTCTTTTACTTGGCATATACTACAACTCATTCGAACGCCCTATAACATAAAAGAACTTGCACGGGACATGAAATAACAAAATGACTCAACAAATTGCACACACAACAATGTATAGATACTCAAAAGCCCCAAGTATAACCCTTTGAGCCCTTGGCTTTCTAATGTTCATCATCTTCGGTAGAATGATGGTTAAATCCTTTAATCCTCATTTGGATCCTTCGGAGTAGACTTGGTTTATGGGTTGATAAGCGGAACCCAATTGAATCCAGAACCCACCCACTTCTTCCATAAAAACTTACAATGTGGCCTCCATTTGTGAAGAACTTAAACGGTGTTCCCTTTTCCATGCCAAATGGCCCAAATGTTCTTCGATTACTCTTGAAACTAAGTGATTGAATCACAGGGAAACCTCCATAGACCATAGGGCAAAAATGCCCGCTGACACCCATCAAAATTTCCTCCGGAAATTTTAGCTTAATCTGAAATTAGTCCAAGAGATTTTTTTTCATGAATGTGTATAATAAATACACCTAGATTTAGCTGAGAATGTACCTGGGCACTTTTGGTTCCGCCCATGCCACCATGTTTCACTGCTCGAAAAGATTCATCATTGTTATCATATGTTACACGGATTGAGTCGATGCAGGTACCGTATACAAGAGTGATTTCTCTAACTCCACCGTGTACTCCATCATCCCAATAATTCCCAACATTTCCTCCCCACGGTCCCAATTGTATGCTTGTATCCTGTTGCATATAATTCAAGTATCAGTGATCGAGATCATTATTAAAATTCATAGAAGCTAGCCTAGCAGCATTGGCTAAACTAGTTTAAAGAATGTTAAGAATGGTTTCATACCATGATGAGTCTTAGGAGTTGCTAGAAAGATGTTGGTGCACTTGTGTCTGTACTTTGTCTGTATTCGGTCTGTATATAAACGATGTTCTAAGTCTGTAAGTTGACCAAGTCAACCATCCTCCGGTTTGACTTGGTCAAACAGTTAGAAAGTAGTTGTCTGTCTCGAAGGATAGCTCCTCGAAGGATACTGTTGATCCTTCGAGGTAATCGAAAGATATGCTTCGATTGTTAGACCTCGAAGGATCATCCTTCGAGGTCATTGCTGATCATTCGAACATCTTGTCATCGATAGATGATCCTTCGGACCATCTATCGGATCCTTCGGACATGACCTGCTGTGTATGGGTATAAATACCCATGCATTGTGTTGAGTTCATTAGACTTGTTGGAGACACACAGACAGACACTTAGACAGATTCACACACCAAAAGAGAGAGTCTTCTTGAGAGCATTCTGTCCGGAACTCACACACACACTTTGAGAGTTTACATGTTAGATTTGTAAACATTGTGCTTGTAACCGAAACCTTCATTTGCATTAATACAAGTTGTGTTAATCGGTGAACCCGTGTGTGTTTGTGCTTATACTTGCTTAATCCCGGTTTGCTCGCTAGCTTGGATTCCGCACTCGCTAGTGGGTTAGTATAACAAGGTTTGAGGTTCGTCATCCTCCGACAAAAGGGACCTACAAGTGGTATCAGAGCTTGGCTCTTTACCTTGTTTAAAACCGGGTTATTCGAGTTCTTGGTGTGTGTTTGAACACTTGGTTTAACACCCGTTTTTGTTGGTTTTTCTACACTTTTAAACTGGAAAACGTGTTTTAAACTTACCGGGAGTGTTCATAAGTGGGTTGGGTAACTTGAAAACTTGTTTAAGTGATTTGGTGTTTTTCCGGCGAATATTCCGGTTAAACTTCCGGTGACTGGTTCTAGGATAAGGTTATCCTTTTTGGGCAATCTTTTCAAAGTTGGTGGGAAAGTTGTCAGCCTGCCATACCCTTTTGCCGAAAGTTGACTTACCAACCCATCACCTTTTCACCAACCCGTCACATCTGTGTCAGTGTGTCAGTGCACATTCGAAAGATATCCTTCGACTTCGAAAGATATCCTTCGACATCGAAAGATCATCTTTCGATCAAGGAAGGCTCGATAGATCATCATCTTTCGACACATCCTTCGAAGTCCGAAACATATCTTTCGACCAAGGAATCTATTCGAAAGACAGTGTCCGAAAGATAAGGATTTAACTCGAAAGATAAGGATCTTTCAAAAGGGAATCCTTCGAGTTCTTGAATCTTTCGAAATTATTGTTCGAGATTCAACAGTAATCTTTCGAGTACTGTTGATCCTTCGAACAAGAGTTGATCTTTCGATTGAGGTCAGTTTATTGTTAACAAGTTTCTGTGATTTCAGATCTTTCGACCAAGATCCTTCGGCTGTGTGATCTTTCGGATTACTCACTTAGCATTTATTTTGCTTATCAATCATGAATCCGAGTTGGTGGAATCCTGCTCCAGATAATGGTGAATATACAAGATCAAATGTCACTCCCTCATGGTGGGGTACACCGGCTCCAGACGATGGAAAATACACGAATACAAGGTCATCTCCTTTATGGGCTGAGTCGCCGGTATCAACTTCTTCTCAGGGAAATCAATGGGCTTTGGTATCGAATCAAACTCCGAGCATTCAAAGTATTCTACTAAGCGAAAGTGAAACAGGAAGTTTGAATCGACCTCCAAAGTTGATGCATTTGAATGAATATCCAGGATGGGTTGAGAGATTTAAAACATATGTTCTTGATCAAAATACCGAACTGTGGATACGTTTCACCACAGATTTCGATCAAGCCATAGAGGTTGCTGCTTCAGATTCTGCTACGTTTGCTGATCTTCCAGAAGATAAAAAGAAAACCTATGATCTGGAAAAGAAGGCATACGCCATTTTCACTCAGGCGTTGAGCAAGGATATCTACCATCAGTTTGTCAGCTTCAAGACAACAAAGAAGTTGTGGGACGGATTGAAAAACAGAGGAGTGGGAAATGCAGCAACACGTCAAATGCGTCATGATCTTCTCAAGAAAGAATTTGAAGGTTTCACTTGTATGGACAAGGAGTCCTTGGGAGATATGACAAGCCGATTTTATCATCTGCTTACGGAATTGGATAATTATAGTGTAGTGACAACTCAAGCTGAAGTTGTGAAGAAGTTTGCTGATGCTTTGCCTCCTCAATGGAGTAGTTTCTTGGAAATCCTGAAGTACAACGGAGTGTTGAGAACCACTAATATCAACGAATTCGTGCAACTTTTGGAAAACAAGGATCAGGAGGAAACATTGAAGGCGAAGAGAGTTCCATTGCCACAGAATCCAGAAATGTACTGTGGAACTTCCAATTCTTCGTCTGCAACAACCGGTCCACATGCTCCACTTCAAACAGCATTTGTCACAAGCACAGATTGTTTTGGCAACCCAATACAAGTTCCTGTTAAGCCACCTCCCACCACAGACATGTATGGAAATCCAATCCAACCACCTCCACCTCCTCCTGCTCAACAACAACGTGCATGTTATGGAGGAACATCATCTGCAGGTCAACAATCAAAGCCAAGTACCGTACAGCTCGACACTTCAAGCTTTTCTAAAGTCAGTGTAGAAATAGCGAAGGAACACATGGAGCTACTTAACACTGTAGTGAGCGCGTACTGTGGGTTGATAGAAGGTCAGATTGGCAATATTAATCTGACACAAGAAGACTACCGGCAGATTGATAAAGAAGAGATGGACTTGATGGACATCAAGTGGGCCTTTGCTAGTGCTGTGAGAAGAGCAAAGGATTGGATGGAAAGTACTGGCAGAACCAGCTTGGAAAGTAAGCGAGACACCAAGTATGGGTTCGATAAGCAAGCTGTAAAGTGCTTCAACTGTGGTGAACGGGGTCACTTTAAACGGGAATGTACAAAGCCAGCACAGCACGGGAATCAAAACCCCTTCAGAAACCAAGGCAACCGGCAGAACAGAAACAATGATCGTACCATGGTACCTGTCAACAACCAAACCAACCGGGCGCTTGCGGTTCAGGTAGATGAAGGTTGTGACTGGTCAATCCAGTTGGGTGGTGATGCTCCCGATGGAACAGCATGTTTTGCTCAGGTTGTGAAGAAGCTAGTTCACACCAGTGGTGGAGAATCTTCTGCCAGTGGTGGTGAATCGTCTGAAGATGAAGACTCCTCTGGATACAGCAGGAGTGTTGATGAAGAATCATCCAACTCTGGTGATGATCATGTGGGTGAGACATCTAATGTTTCGGATGATGTTGACTTTGATGAACTTTTGGAGGAAGCTGCAGCAGAAACTCAAAGAAGATCTATTCTGGTGGATCAAGCTGCTTATACTTCGTCTTCTCTCCATTCAGCCTTTATGGCTAATGTCGACGGTTCATCAAGTCAGGTATGTGTCGATGAACCCACTGCTGTTAATTGTGATGAATGTACTAGGCTGCATGCTAGATATGCTGAAATGGAGAAAAGTATGTCTGAGTTGCAAGGCAAACATGATGCTTTACAAGCTAGTTTGTTTGACTTGCAAGACAAACATACTACTGTGAATGAGAATTTGAGTGACTTGCAAAGTAAGCATGACGCTTTGCAAGAGAAATATGATGTGACATTCATTCACAATCAGAAGTTGACTGTGGATCTTTCAAAATGCACAGAAGCCAATATGTTTTATGAAAACCATGAAAAAGAATTTAAGTCAATGATTGAGACATTAAAGAAAGATAAAACTGAATTGACTAAAATGGTTTCCAGAAAACAAACGGACATTAATTTGTATATATCTCGCCTTGAGATGATGCAAAAGGAAATGGCTTGTGTCAAAACAGAAAGTGATGCGATCCAGCTTAAGCTAGACAGCTATTTGAGCTCTAGCTATGTGTTGGATCACATCATTGATGTTCAGAAGGAAAAGAGGGATGTCACATGCATTGGCTACAAAAAAATGTCCACCACCAGTCAGACACAATTATGATGCCATGCCTGATGAGGAGGATAGAGTGTTCTTCGAACCATCTGTTCCTCTTGATGTGAAGGAGTTTGCAGCAGGACTCGGATACCAGAAAGAAGTATCCTCAGATTCAAATGTGTCAGCAGATACATCTGTAACTGCTGAACAGAAACAGGATCCTCCAGTTGAGGTTGAGGATGCTGATTCTTCAGATGATGAATCTGATGATGCTGCTCCAGCAAAGTCTGATGCGGTAGTCAAAAATGAGGACATACCTCTTGAGAATCACATTCTATGTGATCCCCCTGCCACACCCGCTAAGACTGTTGCAACTGAGTCCTCGTCTGAGAAGGAGTCGGAGAGTGTGACCTTGCTGTACACTTTGGTTGGTGATGATAAAATTTACTCAGACAAAGATTTTCCTATTAAGAATGTTAATCAATCCTTAATCAGTAAAGTCTTTGAAAATTCGACAAGTAAGTTTTTGGGAAAGAAAGGACCACATGTTACAGTTACACAGTGTCCTCCAATTCCAAAGGCTGAAGTTCGAAAACAATTTGGCAACAAGAAATTACCAACAGTGCCAAAACAGCAAAATCACACCAAGCCCAAAGGAAAGTCACCGGCTCAAGTCCAGAAGAAGCCGAATCAAAAGAAGAAGAAAAATGTTAACTTTGTGAAATCGACGGGAACGGACAAAATTGAAACGTTTGAAAATAAATCTAACTTAGATTTTGTCAAGAAAACTACTGTTTTGAAAAGAAATGAACAAAACAGTTCACAGCCTAGTACCTCGGGTTCACAAAGTTCAACATCATCGGCTAAGAGAACACATGATTCTTCGAGGTATGTTGAACGAAGATCATGTTTTGAGTGTGGAACCATTGGGCATATAATTCGAAATTGCCCTTATCTTCATAAGCAAAAAGGAAAGGTTGATGATCCCCGTGGCAAGACTGACCGTAAGCCATCTGTTTCCACAAAACAAGATCCCCGACTTGTAAAAGAAAGGGAGAAGAAGCAGAAACGCCAACAGGTCAAAAGGATTGAAAAAGCAATTAAAACCGATGTGGTTCAAAAACAATCTGTTTCTGTAAAATCAACAAATTCAAAAACTTCAAACTGTAATGAAATTAAAATTTTAAAGAATGACACTGATAAAACAAAACAGAACTGGAAACCAAAAACGGTTAATGCATCAGGGGGACCATCACAATTTACAAACCATCAAAGACAAGAAGTTATTGTCATTGATGAAAATGGAAGACCCAAGACCACAATGGCTTGGGTCCCACTCTCCAACTAATCTCTGAGTGAGTGTGCAGGAAGTTCCAGGAGGAACTATTGATAGTCTTAGGATTGTTGATAGTGAAATGTCCTTGCACAAGATAGGCGACAGAAGAAATTGTTGCCTTTGATGGAGAGAGAGGAAAGAAAAAGAAAATGTGGTTGAATGAAGTTGCAAAATTCGACCAAATGAAGAACGTGTCAAAATTTGGTCATTATGGTTTTTGATCGGGTCCACAGGAACGAATGAAGTGAAATGTGTGTCGATGCCTTGGCGTGGATTGAACATCCGCACACCATTTCTGAAAGAGAAAGTCAAAGACCTTCGCTGGTGAAATGTGGAAGACCAGCCGGACCCGGAGGCTTATGATTGTATTGCTGTCAAGAGATTTCTCAGTAGCTGCAAAATCGACCGTGAAATTCACACCGGGTGAATATCAAGTTGGGGGAGTACTTAGATTCCTTGCAATGCACGGAACAGTTGCAGGATACGCCTTTAAATTCTTAATCTCTCCTATACTTGTCGATATTTAAGCTACTTTGTGAACTATTATTATCTCGAACAGCACTCTTTAACCTGACACGTTGATCTCGGATATCACCTCACACGTGATTGTTTCAATATGAAACTCATCAATGTTGTCATGGTCCGCACCGCTTACCGACATGCCAACTCACTTTTCCAAAATTTGTTAAATCTTTTCTGATAAAACTTAATTTTGGTAAACGGCATTAAGGTCAAGCACAAGAGTAAACCAACATCGGAAAATCATTTTTGTAAAAATCTTTGTGTGTTTTAAATTTGTCTTAGTTTATTGATTTTAGGGGGAGTAAATCCAAAATCTGAAAATCCAAAAACATCGAAAAATTTCAAAAACACAAAAACAATAGAAAAACAAAAATGAGTTTCCTGGCGAGCAAAAGAGAAAATGATAGTACATCAGTGGTCTATCCAAACCTCTTTAAATCTTAAATGAAAAACGATAAGCAGCTCTATATAAGATGTATCGGTAGGCTCACAATCATTTTAAAGTGTGCAGGGTGATATAAATCTTAATCGACTGAAGACCAGGTGGGAACCATTCATTGGCATATGGTCTTAGTACCGAAATTTCGTTTGATAGATTGCCGAGGTTCTGAGATATTCGGTCTTTATGCTGCTTATCATCTGGGTATCATGGTTGTATCTTTTACCGAAAAATAACGGGGACGCAAGTCTAGATCTTCCATGATACTATACATACATGTACATATTCATACTACATTCGACCTCAATAAGTGATAAACAATCACATGTCCAAACAAATAAGTGATAAAAATATCACATCTATCCGGGTGTCAAGTTCGTCTCTCTGCTGTACGGAAGTACTGACCTGTTCACGGACTTGCACCTGTGCCCTCATGCATATGAAAATCAAGTTCCTCATCAATAAGTGATTATATCACATAGGGCTTGTTTTCAAATCAAAATAAGTGAGTATCTCACATTTTATACGGTCAAACAGATGATAATCAGTATACTCACCGGTAAGATGAACTCTCGTGCATACCTTGATACGGGAATGTGTCGTGATGTGGATGAACACCGGTCGGTAAGTATAAATCATACCTTAACGTATCCCCTCGCCATGATTACATCTGATAAGTTGAGCTTAAGTGGACAACAATACCGATAATCGTTATAGGATGCTTATCTTAATGTTAACTAACTGAACAACAAGAGTGTTTTAGCATGACCGTACACTGATATGATTCTCTTACCCTCGAAACTCACAAAAAGAATGTTTGTATATATTTATTTATTTACTGCTTAACTTTTATTGTTTTCTTTTAAACAGTTTCGTCGTTTGGTGCATATCAGCACGACATTAGCGGTGATGTCATTTGATAACACTCAAAAGATTTTAAATTGTTGTCTTTTAAATTTCAAAAATACCAAAAAGATTTTAGGTGTGTTTTAATATAAACTTTATAAAAGCCAAAAAGATTTTATTTCTGTTTTATTTTCGATCGTACGATGTTGGAGCTCAAGTCTTCGTTACCTGAAACCTGACTGAAAACCGAACTGACTAAATCTTCATAAACGGTCAAAAATTTGCATGTTTGAAAGTTAAAAACTAAAATTGACAAATTTATTAAACTTTCAAACTGTCGGATGGTGTTTGATTGTGACATGGTCATTCGTGTGTCATTTGGTTATACTATATTCCAAGCAGTTGTTCTCATTACGCGTTTAGATTTCTTGCATGTGCAGATTCTAAAGGCTAGGAGAACATGGTCGATGACAAGCTCTGGAATGAAGACACGACGAGAAGGCGCTCAAAAGATGAAGATGATCGAGTTGCCGCTGGCCATCATCAACACCACAAGGATCTCACTTCATAAAGATAAAGTCTTTTCACGAGCATAACTCAAGGGGGAGCTTATGTTAAGGGGGAGTTTGTCAACACACTTCCTACATGATACGGGTAGTTTGTTGATACACTCTCTGCTTTCAAGACGTGAAGACTTTGAAGATCCTCCGACAATGAAGACTTGAAAGGACATCAGAGTTTTGAGAACTCGAAGACCAAAGACCGTCGAAGTTCGAGACGAGTCTACAACTATAGAAGATAAACACAAAGCTACAGCCAAGGGGGAGTTTGTTGGTGCACTTGTGTCTGTACTTTGTCTGTATTCGGTCTGTATATAAACGATGTTCTAAGTCTGTAAGTTGACCAAGTCAACCATCCTCCGGTTTGACTTGGTCAAACAGTTAGAAAGTAGTTGTCTGTCTCGAAGGATAGCTCCTCGAAGGATACTGTTGATCCTTCGAGGTAATCGAAAGATATGCTTCGATTGTTAGACCTCGAAGGATCATCCTTCGAGGTCATTGCTGATCATTCGAACATCTTGTCATCGATAGATGATCCTTCGGACCATCTATCGGATCCTTCGGACATGACCTGCTGTGTATGGGTATAAATACCCATGCATTGTGTTGAGTTCATTAGACTTGTTGGAGACACACAGACAGACACTTAGACAGATTCACACACCAAAAGAGAGAGTCTTCTTGAGAGCATTCTGTCCGGAACTCACACACACACTTTGAGAGTTTACATGTTAGATTTGTAAACATTGTGCTTGTAACCGAAACCTTCATTTGCATTAATACAAGTTGTGTTAATCGGTGAACCCGTGTGTGTTTGTGCTTATACTTGCTTAATCCCGGTTTGCTCGCTAGCTTGGATTCCGCACTCGCTAGTGGGTTAGTATAACAAGGTTTGAGGTTCGTCATCCTCCGACAAAAGGGACCTACAAAAGATAAACTGAAAAGAAAGATGTGATGATAATCGTGGAAACAATTTGATGTCTTATATAGAGCATACATAGTAGCACAATGTTTGGCATTCTATCAGTTTTTATTCCATTCTTCATGCATATAACATGTTCGTATTCATATTCAGATTCCCTTCTCATTCCATAGGTGCTCGGGTTTTCATACCATGATCACGAGTCAAAGATTTTGTTAGATATGATGTGAATAAAATAGTTAATAATAATAATGGAAATTAGCATAGAATAGTTATACTATATGCAATAGATTTTATACAAAATTGAATACCGAAAAATACACATGATAGAAAGTTGGTAAATTATTGTAGGGATAATTCCTCGGCATTTATTTTGTATTTGAAATACAAACATGGCAACCATATATAATTCCAGCACAGGTTTTTGTTACATAAAACATGCATCGATTCCATATTGATCCGGTTCCATTCCAACACATGTTTTTGTTAATAAAACACACTAGTTAATTAGTGTTTTGAATTAAAAAGATTCAATATTTGTATTCATCGGATGGATCGAACTTGAAACAAAAATCATTGGTGAAAAGTTCTCATATAGTAAATATATTAATCAAGTATCCCACATGCCAAAATAAAGTTTTCTTACAGATAAAAGTTGTGTCAACTCATTTCAGTACACTTGGCACAAAACCGTCTCCGGAAATCACAAAAAAGAAAAAAAATAGCCCTGTGCGAGATAAAAAATTTGGAATCTATTCATTAATCCATTATGTATGTTTATTGATTTGCCCAAGTCATTAATCCACTACACAGTGCCGTTCCTACGTTTTTTGAGGCCCTAATCGAACTACAAAGTGGTGGCCCTTTTGCAAAATTATCATTTTCAACATATTTAGTAATAAAACCCTCCTACGTTATCCGGGCTTGGGACCGGCAATTATAAACTAAAAATTTTATAACACTTTGTTCCCGAGACTCATTTAACAGGGGGAGGGGAGGGAAAATAGATGAAAATATGAAAAACCATGTTCCCGAGTTTCATTTAACAGGGGGAGGGGAGGGAAAAGGGAAGAAAATATGACCAAATATAACCATATATTCATCCTCCCAAATTGGAGAGATTAGAAGAGAAAATTTTCCTTCCCCTCCCCTCCCCCCTGTTAAATGACTCGGGAACATAGTGTAATTGGCGTAGTTAAAAATTTGACATTGCTAATTATCCCTAATTCAACAAATTAGCACTAATTCAACGAATTAGCCTAATTCAACAACTTAATCAGCCCTAATTCAACAATTTAAAATAATCAAATAAACCCTAAAGGCCTAAATAACAAACTGAAATCAGCAAATTAGCCCTAATTCAACAAATTAAAATCAACAAATAATGAAATAAACATAATCCCTAAACAAGAGATTCAAATTGGCAAACACACCCTAGTTCCCTATTCAATAAATGAGGATGTGAATGTCTAACCTGAGTGAGAGCCACAAGATTAAATCGTCAACCATAAAATCGCAAAACTGAGCAGAGTGAAAATCGCAAAACTGAGTGGAGTGAGCACAGCAGTGTGAAAATCGCAAAACTGAACAGAGTGAAAGCCATCGGTAGTTAAATGTTACCTAGCGATGCAAAGTCCTGATGCCATGATTATTGCGTGTCTGATACTTTGATTACTCATTGCTCAGTTCCATATCGTAAACTCAAACGTATCTTAGAGACGGTCGCCGCTTTGGCTTCTGCAACCACAGCACGTGCTTTCAAACGTCTGTTAGTGCCATTGGGTTATTAGGTTTACGTTCACAGATAAGAGATTTGGGCCTTCAAATTGGTGGCCCTTCAAATTTATAAAGAAAATCTATCAGAAAATTGGTGGCCCTAGGCCTGGGCCTAGGTTCATATACCCATTGGGCCGGCTCTGCCACTACACACTAAAACAGTTAGACTTTTGAATTTGATTGGCAAAAATAGTTCAACTTCTAAACAGTTGGACTTTAAAGCTTTTGTTTAATAAATCCAGACCCTTTAAGTTTTTTTTCTTTAAAAACATACAGACTTTTATATATATATACCGGAGAAACCGAGACCGGGTTCAGAGTATAGGGTTTCGAGAGATCTGGTTCACTCGAAATATAGAGACATTAACTGCAACAATTTTCAAGTGAAACATCCGAATCGATCACATAATTTGAAGACGGAATGTTCTAGAACATCTCCCCGGAGTTTGCAGAATCAAGTAACAATGACAATGGATGGAAAGTTGAAGAAGAGATTGAAGATGAGAGGAACCGATGAACAGTTCAGTGATATGAATGCATTGAAACAAATTCTAGAAGTTTTGCAACCCAATTTTCCCCTTATCTTGCAAAATCCTACATTGTCGAGGAATCCCTGCTAAACTAAAGGCCCTATAGTGATTATGGAGGTTGATGTGTGCTTGGGTGATACCATAGCCTCCCCCCACCTCTGTTCATTCTCAACAGTCCGCAGTCGGAGCTGCGAGTGGGTATATGCATAATTTATGTTTTTTTAATTGTTTTATTATTTGTGTTTTAGTTAAATTGTTCATGGGTAAATTAGTAACTGCACACACATTTAACTGAGAAAGTTAACACAAGTTACTGATAAGGACCATATGAGTGCAAAAATTACAATCACTGTGACCAACTTTGTAGTTATTGAAGCATTGGGATCAACTCTTTAATATCTGCAAACCACAAAGACCAACCAGACATTTAGGGTCTGTTTGGTATGGGGTAATGGAAGGGACGAGAGAATGGAATGAATGAGGTAATGGAATGAATGTGGTAATGGAATTGATCATTACCATTCCATGTCTTGTTTGGTTACCATGTTTGAATGGAATATACAATTACTTTTTGTTGTTTAGTATGCGAAAAAAGATGAAGGAATAAAATCAGATGGCGGTGGTCAGTGATGGGCGATGATGGGAGGTGGTGCTAGGTGTCAGTTGTAGCGGCGACGGTTGGCGGTGGTGGTGGTGGTGGGTGGAGACGACGGTGGATGGTGACAACGGTGGTGGTGGTGGATGACGGTGGACGTAGGTGGCGGCGGTGGCGATGGTGGTGGCAGGGGTGGTCGGAGGTGGTAGCAGCAGCGACGGTTGTCGGAGGTGGCGGTTGATAACGGTGGCGATGGTAGGTGGCGGCGGCGATCGGAGGTGGCGGTGGCAATGGTGGCGGCGATGATCGAAGGTGGGTGGTGGCGATGACCGGAGGCGGCAGTGGCGACGATGGGTGGCGGCGACGGCGGCGGCGAGGACGAAGGTGGGTGGTGGCGGTAGGTGGTGGCAGCAGCGGTGGCGGGTGGCGGCGGAGGTGGGTGACGGCGGCAGATGACGGTGGTGGTGGTGTGTGTGGTAGCAAGAGTGGTGGGTTGTGGTGTTGTTAATGAAGGGTGAAGAGGGAATGGAATGGAAAAAAAAACAGGGGGAGGGGGGCAGATGGAATGATTTTGAGAGAATAGAATGCATTTTGGAATGGACGATTTCATTCCATCGACCAACCACACACTCTTTTCTTCATTCCCTCACAATTGTCCATTCCATTACATCTCTCATTCCTGCATACCAAACGCTACCTTAACTGTTTGTTTTAATCTTTATCAAAGATTTTATGTGCGGATGAAGAGAGAGGAGGGAGGGAGGGAAAGAGAGTTGTGAGAAATTTTTCAGGGTTTTTTTTTTTAAATAACATAGAGCGGGCAGAAAAAAATGTGTTATTTTTAGACCATCTGTCCACTTAATTAAAGTTGTGTCACTGACTAATATTAATATAGATAGCTTTTTAATGCATAAGTATATGTAAAGGAGAGTCAAATAAATTAAGGTTGATCAATTATTTTTTCTTAAATAATAACATGAGAATTAAGAGACATTATGATAATAGAAATAATATCATTAGGGGTCGTTTGATTTACGGATTTCAAAGAAATTGGAATTACAATTATGATAATAGAAACGGGCCCTTAGATGCCCCACAATTTGCACATTAATAATCGATACGACTTATCATTATAATCAATTTTTCTTATGTTTGATCAATAACAAAGTACACAAACAATTTATTTTGGTTTAAGACTAGCTATGGTACTCATATGCCCCCAATGGTTTTCAATTTTCACCATCTTTAATAGAAAGAGGGTTCAAAACCTTTTAAACATAGCCCATACTCTTTGGCCTAGGCTTGGTTTTGGCCTTGATAAGTAGAACCCAAGTGAATCTAGAAACCACCCGCTTCGCCCATAAAAACCTACAATGCGGCCTCCATTTGTTGAGAAATTAAAGGGCGTTCCTTCTTCGACCCCAAATGGCCCAAGTGTTCTTTTGTTGGTCTTGAAAGTGAGCGATCGAATAACCGGATTACCTCCATAGACCACACGACAATAGTGCCCACTAACACTTACTAAGATCTCCTCAGGAAATTGCAGCTTAATCTAAAATTAATCCATAAGAAATTACATAAATTAGTTTCCAACTATAAAGTACCTGGAGACTTGGTTAGAATGTATGTACCTGAGCTGATTTCGTTCCACCAAAGCCACCATGTTTTTCAGCGAGAAAGGGTTTACCATTGTTATCATATGTTACACGGATTGAGTCGATGCAGCTTCCGTATACTAGAGTTATTTCTCTAACTCCATTGTGTGCTCCATCTTCCCATTCATCTCCTCCATTTCCTCCCCATGATCCCAATTGCTTGCTCTTATCCTTTGGTATTTAAATACTAGTTACAAATTTATTTAAAAAAAACTGTAAATTAGAGGTGAACCGGAGTAAGGGATTCATACCATGACGAGTCCAGAAATTTGCTTGAAAAATATACCCCCAAAGAAGGATTAATAATCTGTTTGTGAATGATGGATTATGCTTCAAACAAATTGCGATCGGTGTATATATTGCAAAACAAAGTACAATTGGGCTAAGCATCTGATTCTGATCTCATTATTTATTCCAATTCCGATTTTCTATCAATTCCATTCCACCACAGAGATCTTTGTTTTGTGTTACATACATAAAACATGCAAGATACTGGTTCCATTATAAGATAGTTTATGTATACAAAACATGCATCTACATTAGACAGGAGGTTGAATATATATAATAAACCTTTTGGGCCACCCAGTCCATGAATATTGCTTTCCCTTTTGCATTAGTGGTGATAAAATGGTAGAGGTCCGACCGGCTGTGCTCATAACACGTTTTGTCCAATATTTTATAGTTTTTAATTCGTGAACTTGTCAAATACAATTGAACATGTATACATTAATTCAATGATAAACTAGTTATTTGAGTAATAGATATACATGGGGTTTTATTTATTAAAATACATTTTGGATGACTTTAGTCCTATTTAATGATTTTACTTTTTTTTTTCCAACCCGTTTAGAATTAATATAACTGAAGTTAATTCATTAACAGAAAAAAAAAATTATATTATACACTCATAATATACAAAAATGTTCTTTTATCAAGTATCAACATCAGAACATAATGGTATATATTTAGCTTATTTTCTAACTTAACAAACATAACCAGAACATACTCCTTTTAGAACACTAAACCGAATAAAAGAATTCATTCAAACAAAACTTAAAATGTTAAAATACTAAACCTTTAACGTTGAATTATAAAAATTCCATCATGTTTCGTAAAAAGGGTATTACGATTTAAGGTTGTTTACAATTTTATGAATAATCTGATTTTAAGTTAGAATACATTTTTTTTTTCAAAATTCTTTTTGAAGAAACACAATCTCTTATAAAATCATTAAGGTTGTTTTAATTTGGTAGGGAAAATATTACAACTTTTCTTTTTCTAAAATAAATAAGGATGATCTACAAACCGAATTATAAAAATAATAACACATTGGGAAGACTAAAATAAGAGTACGAATATTCAGATTTTAGGAGGTGAAAGAGCGCTTGAGAAAGACCCACTACACAAAGTACAAACCACATAAAGTTAGATTTACACACACGGATACAACTATCGCAAACTACATGCGTTCGGATCACTGTCCGGTCATTCTCTCGACTATTCCTCATGACTTTGGCCCCACTCCAACACGAATTTTTAATTCGTAATTGGAAATTCCAGGTCTGGTCTTCTGGAATATGTTCATCAGCAATGCTCTTTATTCCGCTTCACGGGTCCCGCGGACATAGGTTTGGGGGTTAAAATTAAGTGGGTCAAGAAGAGAGTTAGGGAGTGGGTGTCAAACTGTAAAGAGCAACAAAGGGGCCAGTATGTCGAAAATTTGAACAAGTTGGAAGCATTGGATATTGTGGCTGAATCTAGAGGTCGGACGATGAACTCGCGTCCAGGACCACTTTCAAAAAATATGTGCTAGAAATTGACAGGATGAAGTCTATGGATCTGAAACAGAAATCACGAATTAGGTGGGCGGTAGACGGAGATGAAAATTCTGCATATTTTCATGGGTCATAAATGCGAATACTACTAACAACCGGATTAGTGGTCTACGTATAGATGGAGAATGGGTCGATAATCCATTTTTAATCAAAGACTATGTGGCGGCCTTCTTTGGGGAGCGGTTCACTGAACCAATGGTGGACAGGCCATCGTAGGTTTGCCCAAATTTGGTACAGTTGTCTCGTCATGAAGCCGAAGCCTTGGTTGGTTCGTTCTCGTTGGAGGAAATTAAAAGAGCTATGTGGGATTGTCATGGTGATAGGGCGCTAGGACCGGATGGGGTTAATTTCAGCTTCATTAAAAGATGCTGGGATGGGTTTCAATAGGATTTCGTCAAGCTTTTCAATGAGTTTCATCAGAAAGGTTCGATCAACAGTGGGTGCACCTCTTCTTTCTTGGCTTTGATTCCTAAGTGTAATGACCCTAGTGGATTAACAGATTTTAGACCCATTAGCCTTATTGGCTGTATCAAGAAGGTTATTTCTAAAGTCTTGGTTAATAGACTGAAGGTTGTAATCCATAAGCTTATCTCTGAAGAACAAACAACCTTCTTGTCGAACCGTAGTATTTTAGACGGGCCGATTATCCTGAATGAAGTGGTGGCGTGGTTAAAAAAGGTGAAGAAAAAAGGTATGTTTTTTAAAGTGGATATCGAGAAAGCGTACGATACGCTAAATTGGGCCTTTTTGAGATCTATTATGTGCCAGATGGGCTTCCCGAATAAGTGGGTTGATTGGGTTATGGCAACAGTGACAACGGCTAAAGCATCGGTTTTGGTGAACGGATCTCTAACCCAAGAGTTCGTGTGCCATTGGGGGCTTAGGCAAGGGGATCCACTGTCTCCGGTTTTTTTCGTGATTGCTATAGAGGCACTATCTGGGGTTGTCAAAAAAGCGGTGTCATCGGGACTTTTCCAAGGTATTCAGTGTATGTCTCAGGGCCCAGTATTATCACATTTTTTATATGCTGATGATGCGGTATTTTTGGGTGAGTGGTCGGAGTTGAATGCACGGAACATAAATTGGGTCATGCGTTGCTTTTACTTGGCCTCAGGTTTGAAGGTAAACTTGGGAAAGAGTAGTGTGTTTGGGGTCGGTACTAATGAGGTGGAGGTAACTATTATGGCCGGAATATTTAGATGTAGAAGGGGTGCCTTCCCTTTCAAGTACTTGGGATTACAAGTGGGCCCTAATATGAATTTAGTCTGTAATTGGAGGCCGGTTGTGGACACGTTCAAAAATAGGCTCTCGGTATGGAAGGCAAATACACTATCATACGGGGGTCGGTTGACACTCATCAAATCAGTACTTAACGCACCGCCTACTTACTACTTTTCACTATTTAGAGCACCAGTACAGATTTTAAAGGAATTAGAACGACTAAGAAGAGATTTCTTGTGGGGAAACACACCGGAACATAAATGGGTGACGTGGGTAGCATGGAATGATATCATGGCTCCGAAAGAGGCGGGAGGGGTGGGTATTGGCTCGTTGAAAGAAGCTAATTTTGCACTCCTTGCCAAGTGGTGGTGGCGTTTCAAGGTGGATAATAATAGCATTTGGAAAAAGGTAGTATGGAGCATTCATCACAATAACAGGTCTTGGTCTCCGGTGCCGGTTAAAATATCCATGACAGGTTCGTGGAAACAGATAGTTGGCATTGCTAAGGATTTATCGGCGTTAGGAATCGAATTGGGGTGTTGCTTTTGGGCAGCAGTGGGGAATGGTTTGGGCACTTTGTTCTGGTTGGATTGCTGGTTTCAGATGTGCCGCTATGTGTTATGTTTCCAGCCTTGTTCCAGCTAGAAAGTAACAAGAAACCTTGGTTGCGGGACGGATTAAGGTTCAAGAGGGGGTGCGATATGTGGCATTTAGTTGGGCCCGGTGCCCTTACCAACAACAGGAGATAAAGGAGATGATGGATCTTTCAAGTTTATTGGATAAAATCAACATCACTGAAGAAGAGGATCTGTGGAAATGAGTGGCGGATGCATCTGGGTCATTTTCTATCCGTGGGATTAGACAACTTTTGAGGCCCACTCCGGATAATGAACTGGGCCAGATCTGTGGTATTTCACTTATTTTAGTGCTTAAAAATCTTCAGATCTGCATTTGTTTCAAAGGGGGTTCACAACCTCATGTACAAGGGAGCTCAGATCTGTTGCCGTACAAGACTTTCTCAAGTTATAATTTCAAGATCCAAGTTTTGTGGGTTTTATGCCTCCGTTAACGAGGATTAGCCATGATTTATGAAAAAGAAAAAACCGGGTACGTTATTTGCTTTTCTTTGACGCAATCTTCTATCAAAACGAGGTAGGGCAAAAGGAAGAAATTGCAAATTCCTTTCTTACGTCACCTTTAGAAGCCCTAAACTTTTAAAAATGGCTGTTAATTTATTATTTGATGATCAAAGTTCAATTTCAGGATATTTTAGATTGGTAAATAATAAAAAGTAGAGTTCCTGACATACGTTCAATTTCAAAACATATACAGCTGTAAACAATTTACAAGACAGCTGTAAACAACTATATAAAGTTGTCTGACATGTACCTGCACATTTTTGTCTTCACCCAAAAATAAATGAGAGCATCACCTCTGCCTTCACCCTTACAAGATTTTAGTGCCTAAACCCTTCAAAACTACATTTTGTTTGAAATGGGTGCACAATTCTCAGCTACGAAGAGGTGCACCTCTGTTTTCTTACAAGGCTTTTTCAAGCTATAATGAATCTTCAAACCATGTCCATACTTCATCTTAAAAAGAAGGTTTCAGTGAAAAAAAAAAGACCCACTGTGCATGGCGGGCCTCTACTCCGACACCCCATGCGCATCGAGTAAGCTCCGTCGGACCAACTCCGCTGCGGCGCGCACCGGGGGTGATGTGGGTCTGAGTGCAACTCCAGTAAGAAACTTTCTACATTACATAATTATGAGTGGATAAACACACACGCGCGGCGGCGCATGGCGTGCACAAGCTCCATCACCCAGCGCCCGTCAACGACCACCATGCCTGCAAAGACTGGCTTCACCACCATGCAACCTTCATGCGCAGTCTCACACATCAATGACCGGCATGCTTCCGCCACTCGCGCATGGTGCGTTATCGGGGCAAGCTTCCGCCATCGCGCGCATGTCGACATGATCCCCACCCATTTGTGCGCGTCGCGCGCGGACATGATTCCGGCCAGCCTTGCAACAGATCTTGTTTTGTACGTCTCCGGTGAACTTCCATATGGTGACACCCGCGCATCCGCACCAGAACATTATCCTTAGTCGATGATATTATTCCGCACCACTCGCCATTCAACGGAACCGGTCTTCACCCGATGCTGGAGCCAGGCTTCTTCAGTTGAACCAACGCTCCACTATAAAACCGAGTGAAAGTTGTCAACAGCTACAGTTGTCAATATATGCTCTGATACTAACATGTCGTTTTCAAAAGAAATATGGTTGTCTATTTACAAAGTCTGCAACCACGTTCATACTTCACATTAAGAAAAGGCTCGAGTGAAAAAACCACTGCGCATAGCAGACATCTCTTCCGGCACCGCGCGCGCATGCGAGCAAGCCCCGCCGGACAAGCTCCACTGTTGTGCGCACGTGAACGTGTATAACGGGGGATGACCTCCATTCCGCGCCCGGGCGAGTCTAGATGTAACTCCGGCAGGAGATTTCCCACATCGCACCATCATGGCGGATATACACACACGCGCGTCCGCGCATGCTGTATAAAGGCTTCGCCACCCCCGCGCGCGTCGGTAGTTCATCACTGGTGCCATCAAAAGCGCTCTGCCGCTCGCCCAAGCGTTCTAACCTTTGCTGCTCTTAATACCTTACCGGACGTTTTGACGCAGCTTGACAAGGGTCCGCGCATGCAGGAGCTTCGCGCGCACGATGGACAAACTCCGTGGTGCCTGAAAAATCCACAGTCCGACATACTTGCCTCAATTTTTAAAACGAATTCTCATCTGGGTTTTCTTATATAACATCTTTTTTTTTCCTTTTTTGGAAAAATGGAAAGCAACCAGGACATCTTGTATTGAGGTTATATTTTGCTGGTTGTCTTCAATGCAATCGATAGTTATTTTTATAAAGGGTGTAGGTCCCATGTTGCCTACAAAACAATTTGGTTTATTTTTATAAAAAAAAAAGAATACATATGAAGATGCCACTTGCTATGTGAAGCATGTGCACGTATAAAGCTGAAAAAGCTTTGTGGTTTATAATATATGGCATTAAATATTGGGTGCACATATTTATCTTTCATTTTTACATCATCTCATAGAGCATTTACATTTTTATGGGACATTTGTTTATAAAAAAAAGGTTGTTAGAGGCCATCCCAAAAAAAAAAACTTTCAAATACTTTCCATCTCATAATGGGATTTTAGAGTAACCATTAAAACTCCCATTATGACTTTGGGGTTGGACTGGCCTCAAATTGTAAAAGGACTCCCACTGTTGTTTATAAATCACATTCCAGAGAAGTGGAAGACTCATTTTTTTTAGAACAGCGGATCTTTACATTATTTTGTTATGTTTACCATATGTTCGAACTATACTACAAATGCGCGTCCCACTCGGGTTCACGCGGAAACAAATTGGAAACGTAAAAACTCCAAGTGCGTATCGCAATCTTCCGGAAGCGCAACGGTTTCCACGCGGAGCCCCATCTTGATGCTTCAATATGCACAAAGGTATTTCCAATGGTAGGTCCTTTGAGCAGGCTCAGATACTTACTCCATCGCCCTGACAGAACCACACGTCAATTTTCATCTGCTACAACGTGTACAAAGTGTACAATCATGGGTGCATAACTTACAAGCACATATGGGCATGCTCCTTATTTATGGTCGTGGTTTGGTAAAACTCATGTTTACATGTCGGTCCCTTATAGTGACTGGACTATTTATCTTGTGATTTCAATACTATTAACATTATTTAGCATCTATAAACTGAGTGACCGGAATGGTGCAACACCATTTCGAGGTTCAAAATTGCTTTCCCATATTACGGAGTATGGATGTATAGAACGAGCACTTCTCCTAAGGACAAAGTTTCGGTACAGTGTGTTCCATATGTCACTCTTTATTAGAATATATCTTGTCAACTTATTTTAAGTTCGAGAAATACTAATATACGACTGGGCATCTCATGACACACCAGCATTTGATACTAAATTTTGCAGGTTTGGTGACGCACTACATATGAGCACGTAAGTCGCCATGCGCGCATGCTCCTTTACTTACGAGCGAGCACACATGCGCCATACGCGCATGCTCCTCTATATACGAGCACGTAAGTCGCCATACGCGCATGCTCTTTTACATACGAGCACGTAAGACGCCACGCGCGCATGTTCCTGTACTTACGAGCGAGCACACATGCGCTCGCGTGCATGCTCCTCTACATACGAGCACGTAAGACGCCACGCGCGCATGCTCCTTTACTTACGAGCGAGCACACATGCGCTAGCGCGCATGTGTAACACCCTGTGTTTTCGAATGTCAAAGTCAAAGTTAAAGTCCAAGTCAACCTTGACTTTCTTTGACTGTAGATAGTCGATTTTGTGTTTTAGTTGTATTATGTCGAGTAAGTGTTGTAATCAGCAAGAATCGAGGTAATCGAATGTGTTTTAATGTGAACCTATCTACGACTGTGAATGATAGGAAGTAACAATGCGATAAAGTTAACCAAATCAGCAATCAAACCGATCTAACAATCAATCGAACTCGAGACTCGAATTATGCAAATTATGGTATTGTTATACGTGTGTGTGTGCCTTATGTGTTAATTGTGCGTGTTTACTTTATGTTTGGTGTGGTATTCAAGCAATCAAATCGAAACTCGAAAGGCAATCGAATTTAATCGAAACCGACAACGAAGTACGACTTATAGAAGATTGTATGTTAGATATAGTGGTTGGGACTAAAAGTACTTTGACTAGGAACCAGAGCCGTCCCCGAAAACTCTTGAAAAAATTAGGCCTCGGGCGATAAAAAGAACTGGGCCCAAAATTATGGTTAAGTGTAAATGAATTACAAAAATAAAAACTTAGTGATGGAGGAAAGACTTGAACTTGAGACCTTTGCATTATTTTGAGATAGTTTTCGCCACTACACCACCAATACTTTTTTGCATAATAAACGGATAAATATACTAAATACATAATTTAATAAATATATACAAACTTATAAAGAATTTTCGGGCCCTTTGAAATTTTGGGCCTCGGGCGTCGGCACGGGTTTGCCGGGCCCAGAGCCGACCGTGCTAGGAACTCTATCGAAATCGTATCATCGTCCATCGAAATTGAAACGTCGAAAATCGTCACAAAATACTCAAAGTGTGTGGCGGATCGAACAGGAAGCATCCTGATCGAACAGGCCAGCCGATCGGCTAGCACCTTGCCAGCCGATCGAGCAGCCCACTCGATCGGAACTCCCAGCCGATCGGCTGCCACTTTCCTCTTTTGGAAGCCTATAAATAGGGCTGTCATTGTCTTCATTTCCACTTTTGGAAAGTTCTGACCGGCCAGCTCCTATTCTTCACCTTTTCTCAGATTTCTCTTAATCCCGGTAAGTTTTCACTCTAATTCTTGTACGTTTTTGATCATTACTTGATTCTACACCTTTCTATCTTTCAAAACTTGGATTCTAACCGTGAAATCACCAAGATCTAAGTGTTCTTGGGTGATGTCATCATGGTGTTCTTGAAGAACATCATGTTTTGGCCTCATTCCACTATGATTAGCTTAGATCTAACCGATTTCCACATAAACAAGTTAAGATCCATCATGGATCTAAACATTTTCATGATGTAAAGGAGTGAAAGAAGGATTTCCAACTTTCTTTCAACTCTTTTACACTCAATGCTTTCAAATCAATAGAAACGGAGCTTGTACCGGCTAACCAATCCTTCTAACAGTTAAGGGGTTCAAGATTCGGATTCTATATACAAGGTTAACCCGATATCGGTTAAACTCTAAACCGACACTCCGAACCGTTCACCGGCCGGACTTGGGTGATTCCTGTTCGAGCCAAGGAAACAAGTAGGAACGAAGGTTATCATAGTTCAACACGTTGTCAAGATGCCTTGAAAGAATGACAAATAAACAAACAACCAAGTGTTAGACGAAAGGCCGACCAGGTCAGAAAATGCTAGCCGAACGGCTAGGCTGTCGAACAGCCCAGCCGATCGGACATGCCAGCCGATCGACCGGGCCAGCCGATCGGCTAGCACATGGTCCCACACTCCCAAACTTTTGAAGTATAGTATTGACGAAGTAATGTTCAATCGAATGGGTCACTCGATGGGTAAACATTACTGTTCGGATCATGAGATACTATGCTTCAACACTTGATCGTTTTCACAACTTGTTTGTAGTAGGGAATGCCAGCCGATCGAACAGACTATTCGATCGAGTGACATTCAGTTGAGGACTAACCCTGAAACTCCTAGCCGATCGAGTGAGCTTTCCGATCGAGTGAGCTAGCCGATCGAGCGAACCGCTCGATCGACCGACTTGAAAGGTAGGAACACTTCAGTGTTCTCAAATACTGCAACAAAAACTTCCAAAGTTCAAATCCTCTAACACAAACACACCAGAGGAAGAAACAATCCACTCGAGTGGTCCAGCCGATCGAGCCAACCGGCCGATCGAACAGGACTGTCCAATCGGATATACCAGCCGATCGCACAGGCCGTTCGATCGAACCTGCCGTTCGATCGACCAGCCCATTCGATCCACCCATACTTGTTTACTTTTCCGCGTTACTTATCGTTATGCTATCGAACTATTCAGGCTAATCTTACTCTCAGCGCTCCCTTCAATCCACAATCAATTACTGTGAGTATACTCGAACCCTTTTTGCTTTAGCACTTTTGGGTGTTACATACGTTACCTATCAAAATCACAATCGAACACTCTATACAAACTATTGGAACGCTAACCGATCGCATGTATTACGTGATTAAATGTATGCTTGTTATTATGTTTACACGTGGAAAGCTGTCTACCTGCCTTAGCAACGTTGTACTATAGTTTAGACTCAGCACCCGTTCACACGGCGGTTGTTAAGGACAATCTACTTGCATGATTTACGGTGGTGATCATGTATTGCGAACTGTCTCGGACAGTCAACCCGCAGTCACTGGTATTGATAGGTCCATGTAGATAATTTACATGCATCATTACCCTCTGTGTACGTGCTGGTTATGCGTAAACTATTCGAAACTCTATATGCTATTATCAAACTTGTATGCTCACCTTTACATTTTATGTATTGACTTTATTTTAACGTATGTGACAGGTGTTTAGGATGCTTACTTGCTCTCTCTCTCTCTCTGCTGTGAAATCGAGGCTAGGAAAGAGTCTAGAAACCAAGACAATTTATATTTATATGATTAAATCTGAGTTGTCGGAACATGTTTTGTTTGAAGAATATCTATGTCTGTAATAACTAAATTTATCTTATGGGTCACGGTATGGGACGTGACATATAAACTATTCGGTAATAATAGTTGTTATGGAATTTCTTTGAACAATCTGTTTCGCTCAGTGTCGCGCCCCGATGATTCCGCCATCGGTTGGGGTGTGACAGATTGGTATCAGAGCCATAACTATAGGGAATTAGGCAGACACGACCTAGTCCGGGTCGCTGTCTTAGAGACCTAGACTATAGTTAGGAACCATCAGACCCAGTTTATGTGCCTTGTTCTGTAATTCTTCCCGATCACTGCACTCGAATTTTCAAATAAAGTCGGTAGATTTAGTTGGGAATAGGTGTGAAAGCCGCAAACTCCTGACCAAACTGCCTGACTTATGCCGATTTTATTTCGTTATTCATGCTCATCTCATTATTTTTACCAACAAACAAGGGGGAGATTATACCAAATCAGGAGTGAAATCCATATTTTGACGCATAATTTCCTCTATTTTTATTAAAAACAAGGAAGAAATTGCTAAGCCAAGGGGTGAAACCCTGACCTTGGCAGTTTGTTCTGTACTTACTTATCTCACCAAGGCATCGACGGACTCCAACGACCTGAACTCACAAGTATGACCTAGGGAACGCGTGTGGAATGCCCGAGAATCGAGGCAGAAACACGACCTCTAGAGTCGAAAGTGACGACAAGTCTACTGCGAATAGTCGAATTGCCATGGGTAGTCGATGTCTAGTAGCCGCAGACAATCTATCTCTCGATTTTATATGTTTCAAATTTAACAAGGTCGTCTGGTACTCTTGTTGATTTTATGTGTTTATGTGTGCCTTTTTTGCTTTGTGTTTATAATTGCTTCTCTGTTTTATTTCGGGATGTTATTCGATTTTGCTACCAAATTTCAATCGACACACGCGACTCGCACTATTATTCTATCCCTAAACGACACCCAGCTATCGCGAATCTAGACGATACCATACTATACTGTGCTGTACGACTAAGCTAGGCTATTCGATACAATATTCGAACAGTACTCGAACTTTGAAGGATAGGTTTCTGTTTTCTGACCACTTCTGTGGTTAAATGATTACGTGTTTTCGTGCTTATGTGACTTTGTGCTTATGTGCTTCTGTGCTTGCGTGCGTCTGTGGTTTTGTGCATATGTGTTTACGTGCTTATGTGTCTCGACGTGATTCTAAGCTTTAGATAGTAGACGTGTGAGGAGAGATTCGATTACGTTGTGTTGAGTCCTGTGACGATGTCTGTTGCAGACCATGTCGTCATCTGGATCCCGTCAACGTCTGACCCGCCAAGAAAAGAAAGACCGACGTCTCGCTGCTATCATCTCCAAAACCGTGGCGAAAGCTGTGAGTGAGGTGTATGAAAACGTTAGCAAGTCGTCAGAAGAATCCCGAACTGAGATCTCCAAGGATTCAAGAAAGGCTGCTTTCAGCTTCAAGCAGTTCAAAGCATGCGGACCAAAAGAGTTCACTGGCGAAGATGGTCCAACAACCATGTTTCACTGGTTCAACTCGGTCGAAGTCACTCTGCGCCAGAGCGGATGTCCTAAGCATCTCCGTACTCTCAATGCTACAGGCGTCTTCCAGTCCCGTGCTCTAGACTGGTGGACGGCCGAACGAAACAAGCGCGGAAATGATGCAGCTTACGGGCTATCATGGAAGGAGTTGAAAGCGATTATGATCGAAGAATTATGCCCTCCTCATGAGCGCCAAAAGCTGGAGGACGAGTTCTGGGGAATCAAGCAGAAGGATGGAGACAACGCTGCTCTCACTGCTCGCTTCAAGCAGCTTAGCATTATCTGTCCTGATCAAGTCAAGACCTCAGATCAAGCCATCAAGAAGTACATCCGAGCTCTACCCGACTGTGTAGCCGACTTCGTTCACGCCGCCAAGCCAGAAACAATCGAGGAAATCTACCTACTCGCCGCTGAGATCAACGATAAGCGAGTCAAGTCAGGTTTCTGGGATAAGCAAACCAAGTCTCTGCATCAAGCCACTGCAACACCCACCGACTCACCTACTCAATCCTCCAAGTCTTCAAGAAGGAAGAAGAAGAAGAACAACAACAACAGCTCCAGCAACAAGAGCTGTGCTGCCGCGACCACTGCTGCTCCCCTACAATCTGTGCCAGCTCAACAGCAGCAGCACCAGCGTTCAGCTCCAGTGATCAATGCACCGCCAGCAAAGCGTGCATACACCGGCCCTCACCTACTCTGCCCGACATGTTCGTATCATCATCCAGTGGGTCTAGCTTGTCGTTTTTGCGCTCACTGCAACCTCTACGGTCATTTCACTGCGAACTGCCGTTATGGTCCTCGCCAAGCCCCAGCTCAAGCTACTGTCAACCCAGCTCTACTCCCTGCTCCTCAAGGTCAACCAGCAGCTCTAGCACCAGCAGTCAATGCTAGAGTCTGCTTTGCATGTGGTGACCCTATCCACTTTGCCAACAGATGCCCGAACAGGGTAGTCAAGCAAGAGCCCCAGCAACAACAGCAGTCTCAGCAGCAGCAGCAAGCAGCCCATGCCCGAACTTTCAACATCAATGCCCGCCAGGCTCAGGCGGATAACAACGTGGTTAATGGTACGTTCCTTGCGAATGGTATTTATGCATCATGTTTGTTTGATACTGGAGCCGATAACTGCTTTGTGTCATTTGAATTCGAGAAGCTCCTTAGTTGTAAGCGCTCTTATCTATCCTCGTCATTCGAAGTCGAAGTTGCTACAGGAAGAACTATTGCCGTTAACTCAGTACTCCGTGATTGTACCCTCGAACTCAACAATCACATCTTTTCGATCGACCTTATTCCGATGCAACTCGGAAGTTTTGACGTCATAATAGGCATGGACTTTCTTTGTGAAAACCATGCTGAAGTTGTGTGCTTTGAAAAGATGATTCGATTCTCGCTCGCGAATAGTGATCTTCTATGTGTTTACGGTGAAACAACGTCGAAAGGTCTCAAGCTTATGTCGTGTATTCAAGCCAGCAAGTATCTCCGCAAGGAATATCGAGCCTTCTTGGCCAACATCGTAGTAGCGGAGAAGGGAAAGAAAAAGAAAGTTGAAGTCAAAGATGTTTCAGTGGTTCGTGAATTTCCTCAGGTGTTCCCTGATGACCTTCCCGGACTACCACCAAGTCGTGATATCGACTTTCGTATCGATCTTATTCCTGGAGCTAACCCCGTCGCCAAAGCCCCTTATCGACTCGCTCCATCTGAGATGCGGGAACTCTCGAACCAACTCCAGGAATTACTCGAAAAAGGCTTTATTCGCCCAAGCACCTCTCCTTGGGGCGCGCCAGTCCTTTTTGTCAAAAAGAAGGATGGATCGTTCCAGATGTGCATCGACTATCGGGAATTGAATAAGCTAACCATTAAGAACCGATACCCTTTGCCCCGAATTGACGATTTGTTTGATCAGCTACAAGGTGCAGCATGTTTTTCTAAGATCGATCTGCGTTCAGGATATCATCAGCTACGAATTCAAGAGGAAGACATTCCTAAAACTGCTTTTCGAACCCGCTATGGCCACTACGAATTTGTTGTCATGCCCTTTGGTTTAACCAACGCACCCGCGGTTTTTATGGACCTCATGAATCGCGTGTGTAAGCCTTATCTTGACCGTTTTGTCATCGTATTCATCGACGATGTCTTGATTTATTCCAAATCGAAAGCCGAACACGCGCAACATCTACGTTTGGTTCTCGAGTTACTTCAGGGGAACCAACTCTATGCCAAATTCTCCAAGTGCGAATTCTGGTTGGAGGAGGTTCAGTTTCTGGGTCACATAGTGAATAGTCGGGGTATCCATGTCGATCCTGCGAAGATTGAAGCTGTCAAAAGCTGGATTACGCCTAAGAACCCGTCGGAAGTTCGTTCTTTCCTCGGACTGGCGGGCTATTATCGATGATTAATCGAAGGATTCTCCAAGATCGCTGTGCCGCTTACCGCTCTTACCCATAAGGACAAGCCTTTTGTGTGGGGAAACGCACAAGAGACTGCCTTTCAAACCCTCAAACATATGCTATGCAACGCACCGATTCTTACACTGCCCGACGGAAGCGACAACTTCATTGTCTACTGTGATGCTTCTAACCTTGGTCTCGGCTGTGTTCTCATGCAGGGAGACAAGGTTATAGCCTACGCATCTCGTCAGCTCAAGATCCACGAGAAGAACTATACAACCCATGACCTCGAGCTAGGCGCGGTTGTCTTTGCATTGAAGATTTGGCGACACTACCTGTATGGCACTAAGTGTACTACACTGATCACAGGAGTTTACAACACATCTTTAATCAGAGAGAGCTTAATATGCGTCAACGCAGATGGGTAGAACTCCTCAATGATTACGACTGTGAGATTCGTTATCACCCAGGCAAGGCGAATGTGGTTGCTGACGCTCTGAGCAGAAAGAGTTACGTGCTCAGTACTCGAAACATCCAAGCACAACACAACCTCGAAGCCCTTATCCACGAAGCCCAACATGCTTGCTTCAACGAGCGTACATTGAAGAAAGAAAGGATCTATCACGATGGAGCTCAGTTAGGCAGCAAATCAGATGGGATATTCTATTATCTGGACCGAAATTGGATCCCTAAGCGGACCGAATTGCGAAAGATTATCATGAACGAAGCCCACAAATCCCGGGATTATATTCATCCCGGTGCAGATAAGATGTACCAGGACCTTCGTTATAAGTACTGGTGGCCGGGTATGAAAAGGGATATCGCTCTGTACGTTGGAAGCTGTTTAACTTGTGCAAGAGTCAAGGCTGAACATCAAAGACCTTCTGGCTTACTCGAACAACCGCCGATACCTATATGGAAGTGGGAGAGTATAGCTATGGATTTCATAACGAAGCTCCCGCCCACGCCATCAGGTCACGACAGTATTTGGGTCATAGTTGATCGTCTAACGAAATCAGCCCACTTTTTGCCGATACGAGAAGACTACAAGGTGGAACGACTAGCCCAAATCTACACCGACGAGATCATTCGTAATCTTGGTACGTTTCGTGATATCATTTCAGATCGTGACGCTCGGTTCACTTTGCGATTGTGGGAAACGTTTCAAGCGGCCCTTGGTACGTCACTTAATCTGAGTACTGCATTCCACCCTCAAACCGATGGACAGACTGAAAGAACGATCCGTACTCTTGAAGACATGCTCCGAGCGTGTGTTATAGATTTTGGTGGCAGTTGGAACAAACACCTGCCATTAGTGGAATTCTCGTACAATAACAGCTATCATGCCAGCATCCAAATGGCACCTTTTGAGGCTTTGTATGGTAGAAGATGTCGATCGCCTATTGTGTGGCACGAGATCGGTCATTCGTAACTAACCAGTCCCGAGATTCTACAAGAAACGACTGACAAAATCCACCAGATAAGAGACAATTTGGTAAAAGCTCGGAACAGACAGAAAAGTTACGCCGATAAAAGACGCAAGCCCCTTGAATTTGAAGTTGGTGACTACGTACTCCTAAAGGTATCACCTTGGAAGGGTGTAGTCCGATTCGGCAAGAAAGGGAAACTCGCGCCTCGATATGTTGGACCTTTTAGGATTCTGGAAAGAATCGGAAAAGTCGCCTACAGACTCGAATTACGGGAGGAACTCAGTAACGTCCACCCGACTTTCCATGTCTCTAACCTCCGAAAATGCCTTGCTGATCATGATCTAATCGTACCACTCGACGATCTCCAGGTCAACGAAACGTTACACTTCGTGGAAAAGCCTGTCGAAATCATGGATCGCCAAACCAAGCAACTCAGGCGCTCTCGCATCCCAATCGTGAAGGTCCGGTGGGAAGGCAAACGAGGCGCGGAGTTCACTTGGGAACTCGAAAGCGACATGAAGGCCAAGTACCCGCAGTTGTTTAAATAAATAGATCTGAAGCATCAAATTGGTAAATCACGGTGTTGTGTAGCCTTCGAGCCTAATTTCGGGACGAAATTCCCTAAACAAGGGGAGGCTATAACACCCCGTGTTTTCGAATGTCAAAGTCAAAGTCAAAGTCCAAGTCAACCTTGACTTTCTTTGAGTGTAGATAGTCAATTTTGTGTTTTAGTTGTATTATATGGAGTAAGTGTTGTAATCAGCAAGAATCGAGGTAATCGAATGTGTTTTAATGTGAACCGATCTACGACTGTGAATGATAGGAAGTAACAATGCGATAAAGTTAACCAAATCAGCAATCAAACCGATCTAACAATCAATCGAACTCGAGACTCGAATTATGCGAATTATGGTATTGTTATACGTGTGTGTGTGCCTTATGTGTTAATTGTGCGTGTTTACTTTATGTTTGGCGTGGTATTCAAGCAATCAAATCGAAAATCGAATCGAAACTCAAAAGGCAATCGAATTTAATCGAAACCGACAACGAAGTATGACTTATAGAAGATTGTATGTTAGATATAGTGGTTGGGACTAAAAGTAATTTGACTAGGAACTCTATTGAAATCGTATCATCGTCCATCGAAATCGAAACGTCGAAAATCGTCACAAAATACTCAAAGTGTGTGGCGGATCGAACAGGAAGCATCCTGATCGAACAGGCCAGCCGATCGGCTAGCACCTTGCCAGCCGATCGAGCAGCCCACTCGATCGGAACTCCCAGCCGATCGGCTGCCACTTTCCTCTTTTGGAAGCCTATAAATAGGGCTGTCCTTGTCTTCATTTCCACTTTTGGAAAGTTCTGACCGGCCAGCTCCTATTCTTCACCTTTTCTCAGATTTCTCTCAATCCCGGTAAGTTTTCACTCTAATTCTTGTACGTTTTTTATCATTACTTGATTCTACACCTTTCTATCTTTCAAAACTTGGATTCTAACCGTGAAATCACCAAGATCTAAGTGTTCTTGGGTGATGTCATCATGGTGTTCTTGAAGAACATCATGTTTTGGCCTCATTCCACTATGATTAGCTTAGATCTAACCGATTTCCACATAAACAAGTTAAGATCCATCATAGATCTAAACAATTTCATGATGTAAAGGAGTGAAAGAAGGATTTCCAACTTTCTTTCAACTCTTTTACACTCAATGCTTTCAAATCATAGAAACGGAGCTTGAACCGGCTAACCAATCCTTCTAACAGTTAAGGGGTTCAAGATTCGGATTCTATATACAAGGTTAACCCGATATAGGTTAAACTCTAAACCGACACTCTGAACCGTTCACCGGCCGGACTTGGGTGATTCCTGTTCGAGCCAAGGAAACAAGTAGAAACGAAGGTTATCATAGTTCAACACGTTGTCAAGATGCCTTGAAAGAATGACAAATAAACAAACAACCAAGTGTTAGACGAAAGGCCGACCAGGTCAGAAAATGTTAGCCGAACGGCTAGGCTGTCGAACAGCCCAGCCGATCGGACATGCCAGCCGATCGACCGGGCCAGCCGATCGGCTAGCACATGGTCCCACACTCCCAAACTTTTAAAGTATAGTATTGACGAAGTAATGTTCAATCGAATGGGTCACTCGATGGGTAAACATTACTGTTCGGATTATGAGATACTATGCTTCAACACTTGATCGTTTTCACAACTTGTTCTTAGTAGGGAATGCCATCCGATCGAACAGACTATTCGATCGAGTGACATTCAGTTGAGGACTAACCCTGAAACTCCTAGCCGATCGAGTGAGCTAGCCGATCGAGCGAACCGCTCGATCGACCGACTTGAAAGGTAGGAACACTTCAGTGTTCTCAAATACTGCAACAAAAACTTCCAAAGTTCAAATCCTCTAACACAAACACACCAGAGGAAGAAACAATCCACTCGAATGGTCCAGCCGATCGAGCCAACCGGCCGATCGAACAGGACTGTCCAATCGGATATACCAGCCGATCGAACAGGCCGTTCGATCGAACCTGCCGTTCGATCGACCAGCCCATTCGATCCACCCATACTTGTTTACTTTTCCGCGTTACTTATCGTTATGCTATCGAACTATTCAGGCTAATCTTACTCTCAGCGCTCCCTTCAATCCACAATCAATCACTGTGAGTATACTCGCACCCTTTTTGCTTTAGCACTTTTGGGTGTTACATACGTTACCTATCAAAATCACAATAGAACACTCTATACAAACTATTGGAACGCTAACCGATCGCATGTATTACGTGATTAAATGTATGCTTGTTATTATGTTTACACGTGGAAAGCTGTCTACCTGCCTTAGCAACGTAGTACTATAGTTTGGACTCAGCACCCGTTCACACGGGGGTTGTTAAGGACAATCTACTTTCATGATTTACGGTGGTGATCATGTATTGCGAACTGTCTCGGACAGTCAACCCGCAGTCACTGGTATTGATAGGTCCATGTCGATAATTTACATGCATCATTACCCTCTGTGTACGTGCTGGTTATGCGTAAACTATTCGAAACTCTATATGCTATTATCAAACTGGTATGCTCACCTTTACATTTTATGTATTGACTTTATTTTAACGTATGTGACAGGTGTTTAGGATGCTTACTTGCTCTCTCTCTCTCTCTGCTGTGAAATCGAGGCTAGGAAAGAGTCTAGAAACCAAGACAATTTATACTTATATGATTAAATCTGAGTTGTCGGAACATGTTTTGTTTGAAGAATATCTATGTCTGTAATAACTAAATTTATCTTATGGGTCACGGTATGGGACGTGACATATAAACTATTCGGTAATAATAGTTGTTATGGAATTTCTTTGAACAATCTGTTTCGCTCAGTGCCGCACCCCGATGATTCCGCCATCGGTTGGGGTGTGACAGCATGCTCCTCTACATACGAGCACGTAAGTCGCCACGCGCGCATGCTCCTTTACTTACGAGCGAGCACACATGCGCTAGCGCGCATTCTCCTCTACATACGAGCACGTAAGTCGCCACGCGCGCAAGCTCTGTTACATACCAGCATGTCGGTCTCCATACGAGTCTGGTGTTATACATACGATCATCTATGTCTCCACGCGAGCCTGACGCTCCACACATGAGCACGCAAGTCGCTATACGCACATGCTCCTTTAGATATGAGCACGCCAGTCTCCAGGCGAGCTTGCTGCTACACATGAAAGTATGCTAAGCCCCATGCGGCCCTGCTGCCTTTACATACAGGTGTGTATGTCGCGCACGCGCGCATGTTTAGCCATATATGAAAGCGCTTACAAAACGTAAACTGAGCTACAAATGCACGCACCACTTTGGGTATACGCAAAAACACATTGGCTGAAATAAAGTTTCGTTTACACCTACATTCTTCAAGACAAGCCACATCTCCTTACTTCACGCCACATTGTTGTTGTGGCACAACGGAGGATTAGCGCAGGCTCGGGTTTCCACTTCATTATCCTGACGCAACTATATGCCAATTCTCATTCGCGATAACCTGCTCAAAGTGGATTAACACGTGCAAATATTGTAGACAACAGTTTACAAAGATTTAAACACCAAGTATACGTATTCCACAAGGTTAAACACGCGCGCGCCTTGCGTTAACCAACAGAAGTCACACCAAAGGGTGAATATTTTACAGTAGCCACACGACTGTGTGCGCACCGCTAAAGCTGGGCCACACTCGAAAATCAACCGAATGGAAGACACTTATCTAGTCCAGAATTCCACCCACTTGCAATTCGCGCATGGGAGCAACACTGGACTGGGGGACCTGAAGGGCTATGGTCCCAAACGCTGCATAAGTCATGACCCCGTTGGGCCCTAACCACACTTAATCGCCAAAACTCAGCCTGTTCCAAGACTCATGCATGTGACCTAACCACGTACGCACAACCTGGACAAGCTCATAGGTAATGCGCTGGTACAAAGAGCAACTGCCTACAACCAATCAGCGTGCGCCATGTTTAAGCAACCAATTTCCACGATGAACAATCGTGGGATGTTCACTGTTCCATTATCTCTACTCACAGCTGAAGACAGACGCAACAAGCGTAGCCAACAACTTTCCCGCACACGGGCGACAGGTAAGCCTAAAACTCAGTCTTTACTTTCGAGCACTCCTAACAAGTCTAGTACTCCTCCCACGCTTGCACGCGGGAGCAGCACTGGACTGGGGGACCTGATGGGGTATGGTATTAGACCCAACCCGAACGACCGGACATATCCGTTACTTATCGCCTTTTATTATAATATTTATTATTATTGTGTACTAACCCGCGAAGCCTAGCGCGTTGTAGTTTACACTACACTAGGTTGTGGGCTTGTAGAGATAACCCCTAACTGCGCCTGGCCCATTGAGGTTAGGGGAGGCTCATATCTTCTATATAAAGAGGTGTTCACCTCATTATTAGGGCACAAGATATGGAGCCGCCACACTTTTGTTACTGGAAACAGGGGATTCTTTCCCCTACCGGTCATCTCTACAAGCTCCACTTTCTTGTCTTCTCCATTGCAGATCTAGGTTCAAGAGGAAGAACAAGATGTGATTCTTCACCCTCATGGAGAAAGCGGTCCAATCATCCCGGCGGGATTCCGTGTTTCAACAACCACCAATAAGGAAATCTCAAAACAAAGTTTTCACAATGACAAAATTTTCAATTTTGAGAACCCCCAAATTAATATCCTCTTCCGATTGCTCTCATGTATATGTTCATGGAATCGTGGTCGTGTTTTATTAGACATCAATGCTTTAAACATGCCTCCGAATAGCACATATGCATAAAAGTTCATTTTAAAAACATGTGTTATTCATTGAATGCTTGAAACCTACTTTATGCTTTATCATGTTTTCTTTTCATTTTTCCATATGGATCACACCGAGATACATTTTTAGGTGAATTTTCAAGCATACGAGTCATTTTTCTTTCTATAATGAGAAAGTAAAAAGGTTTTGTTGGTAACTTTAGTGTTATCACTTCTCAACTATTTTACTTCTCAACAACTATTTTATGAAACAATGCATCTAGCTTCTGCTGCTTACTTATTGTCTCTGCCAATGGAAACATATTATGTTTGGAGTTCAGATTATACAACATGCTGCTGTTTGACAATTTTTTATTTAACTGGTAATTAACATCATTCATTTTATTTAAGTTTGAACTGGTTTATTGGTTCGACAACAATTAAATACTAGATGAAATTCTGACTGCATATCCTGCAATCATTCACAAGAGATTCCTATATCTAGGGTCGATATCTTTCTAAAAGTGGCTGCAATACCATAGTGTAGGGAAACTCATATGCCCCACCAATGACCTTTTGAGCCTTTGGTTTTGTTATGTTCACCATCTTTAATAGCAAGAGGGTTGAACCCTTTGAACTTTATCTGGAATCTTTGAAAGAGGTTTTGTTTAGGGCTTGATAGGCAGAACCCGAGTGAATCCAGAAACCACCCGCTTCTTCCGTTAAACCCTACAATATGGCCCCCATTTGTGAAGAAGTTAAAGGGTATTCCTTCTTCAACCCCGAATGGCCCAAATGTTCTTTTGTTGCTCTTGAAAGTGAGTGACCGAATCACAGGGCTGCCTCCATAGACGACGGGACAATAGTGCCCGCTAACACTTACTAAGATCTCCTCAGGAAATCGCAGCTTAATCTGAAATTAATTCATAAGAAATCCCACAAATCAGTTTCCAACTTTAGTTTTTGTATCCGAAGATTTAGTGAAAATGTATCGTACCTGACCAGATTTGGATCCACCAATACCACCATGTTTTGCAGCGAGAAAGGGTTTACCATAGTTATCATATGTTACACGGATTGAGTCGATGCAGCTGCCATATACAATAGTTATTTCTCTAACTCCAGTGTGTACTCCATCATCCCATTCATCTCCTCCCTTTCCTCCCCATGGTCCCAATAGTATACTACCATCCTACAATATCCAAATACGAGGGTAAATAGTGAGACCATTTTCAGAATTTAGAAAAATAAGAGGGTGAGGAATTTCCATACCATGACGATATCGCTGGAAAAGAAGTCTTTACAAAGATGTAGTGGTAATTGTGTATAATGTTGTTGCAGTCTTGCACACGAATTATATACTACATATATAGAGCAAACAAAGTGCTAAAGTGCTCTCCTTATTCCCATTCTGATTCCATTCCAACAAATAGGTCATTCACATTTCACATGCATAAGAAATGAACTTATTCCAATTCCATTCCATGTATTTGTTTTATTCCCGCGTATGTAGAGCTTTCTTGAACAGCTGAACATGAACTATAGTACGCTAATAGGAGGAAAAAAGGGACAATGCCTTCTCAAAACACCCCTGCCACACATCTCTCCTTTTTCCATGAATATATTCCATTCTGGTCACATACAATACGTTATGATTGTACCGTATAAAGTCAATTTACTTGACGTTTTGATCCAATCGCAATGCCTATATGAGTTACATTGAGTTCAATCAGATACGTCGAAACACGTGTTTTCATATAGTTAACGAATCACATAACACTTAGACTAATCCATTCGATGTTTACGATGTACCCGCGCTGCAATGCGCACGGGTCTTATTACTAGTTTTATATATAGTTCTAGCATTTATTTTGCATTTGAAATACAAACACGCCATCCATATATTCCAGCACAGGTTTTTGTTACACAAAACATGCATCGATTCCGTATCAATCCGGTTCCATTCCATCACATGTTTGTTAATAAAACACACTAGTTAATTAGTGGGTTTGAAAAAAGATTCAATTTTGTATTCATCGGATGGATCGAACTTCGAACAAAAATCATTGGTGAAAAGTTCTCATATATAGTAAAATATTAATAAAGTATCCCACATGCCAAAATAATGTTTTCATATATAAAATATTATTCGTGGTCATGTTTTATTGGACATCATTGCTTTAAACATGCCTCAAAATAGCACATATGCGTAAACGTTTATTTTAGAAACATATGTCTATCATTGAAAACTTTTATGTTTATGCATCTTATCATGTTTTCTTTTGATTTTTCCATATGGATTAGACCGCGACACATTTTTAGGTGAATTTTCAGGCATAAAAGTCGTGTATCTTTCTATAATGAGAAATTAAAAAGGTCTTGTTGGTACCTTTAGTGTTATTACTCATCAACTATTTTATGTAACCAAGAACACCATGATACCAAAGGGACTTATGTTAAGCTTTAAAACGGGTGAGGATGTGTAGAATAGAAACATTGTAAATAAAATGGCCGAATTTTATAAAACTTGACTATTTCTTGGTTAGCTTTCGCCTTTACATTATTGCATAAAAGAAAAGAATTGGCAAGAGATTCTTTTACTTGGCATATACTACAACTCATTCGAACGCCCTATAACATAAAAGAACTTGCACGGGACATGAAATAACAAAATGACTCAACAAATTGCACACACAACAATGTATAGATACTCAAAAGCCCCAAGTATAACCCTTTGAGCCCTTGGCTTTCTGATGTTCATCATCTTCGGTAGAATGATGGTTAAATCCTTTAATCCTCATTTGGATCCTTCGGAGTAGACTTGGTTTATGGGTTGATAAGCGGAACCCAATTGAATCCAGAACCCACCCACTTCTTCCATAAAAACTTACAATGTGGCCTCCATTTGTGAAGAACTTAAACGGTGTTCCTTTTTCCATGCCAAATGGCCCAAATGTTCTTCCATTACTCTTGAAACTAAGTGATTGAATCACAGGGAAACCTCCATAGACCATAGGACAAAAATGCCCGCTGACACCCATCAAGATTTCCTCCGGAAATTTTAGCTTAATCTGAAATTAGTCCAAGAGATTATTTTTCATGAATGTGTATAATAAATACACCTAGATTTAGCTGAGAACGTACCTGGGCACTTTTGATTCCGCCCATGCCACCATGTTTCACTGCTCGAAAAGATTCATCATCGTTATCATATGTTACACGGATTGAGTCGATGCAGGTACCGTATACAAGAGTGATTTCTCTAACTCCACCGTGTACTCCATCATCCCAATAATTCCCAACATTTCCTCCCCACGGTCCCAATTGTATGCTTGTATCCTGTTGCATATAATTCAAGTAACAGTGATCGAGATCATTATTAAAATTCATAGAAGCTAGCCTGGCAGCATTGGCTAAACTAGTTTAAAGAATGTTAAGAATGGTTTCATACCATGATGAGTGTTGGTGCACTTGTGTCTGTACTTTGTCTGTATTCGGTCTGATATAAACGATGTCCTGATTTGTGTTGTAAGTTGACCAAGTCAACCATCCTCCGGTATGACTTGGACAACAGTTTAAAGATGTTCTGATCGAAGGATAGCCTCGAAGGATACACCTGATCCTTCGAGGTGATCGAAAGATATGGTTCGACCATGGTTCGACCATTAGACTTCGAAGGATGATCCTTCGAGGTCCATGCTGATCTTTCGTGTGAACTATGATCGATAGATGATCCTTCGGACCATCTATCAGATCCTTCGATCCAGACCTGCTGAGCTGGGTATATATACCCATGCATGTGTTGAGTTTCGGTAGACAGAGACACAGACAGAAAGAGAGAGTATTCTATGAGAGCATTCTGTCCAAAACTCACACACACACTTTGAGAGTTTACATGTTAGATTTGTAAACATTGAGCTTGTAACCGAACCCTCATTGCATTAATACAAGTTGTGTTAATCGGTGAACTTGTGTGTTTGTTTTCTCTACTTGCTACTAACTCGGTTTGCTTGCTAGCTTGGATTCCGCACTCGCTAGTAGGTTTGTATAACAAGGTTTAGGTTCGTTATCCTCCGCGAAACAGGGACCTACAAGTGGTATCAGAGCTAAGGCTCTTAACCTTGTTTAAAACCGGGTTTTTACAAGTTTTGGTGTGTTGAAACACTTGGTTTTTGCACCTGTTTTTACTTGGTTTCTTGTATTTTCTTTGAGTAAAAACGTGTCTAAACTAACCAGGGGTGTTTAAAGTTGGGTTGGGTAACTTGGAAATTGGTTTTTAAGAAACTTTGTGTTTTCCGGCCAATTTCCGGTGTGTTTCCGGTGACCGGACTTTGTGGATAAAGTTTGCCATTTTTGGGCATTATTTTTGAAAGTCAAAAAGTAGGTGAAGATTTGTGTGCAGAACATACCTTTCTGCCGAAAGTACTTCACCAACCCATCACCTTTTTCACCAACCTATCACATCAGATCAGTCTGTGTCAGAGGTCTCGAAAGATATCTTTCGACATCGAAAGACTATCCTTCGACATCTGTCGATCAAGGAAGGCTCGAAAGATTGTTATCCTTCGACCCATCCTTCGAAGTCTGAGTCATATCCTTCGAGAAAGGAATCTAATCGAAAGACAAGTGTCCGAAAGATAAGGATCTATCGTATTGGTGAATCTTTCGAGATCTGTTGTTAGAAAGATAAGGTTTTAGCTCGAAAGATAAGGATCTTTCAAAGGAGAATCCTTCGAGCTCTTGAATCTTTCGAAATCATTGTTCGAGAGTCAACAGTAATCTTTCGAATACTGTTGATCCTTCGAACAAGGTTGTATCTTTCGATTGTGGTCTGTTTATAGTTAACAAGTTTCTGTGATTTCAGATCTTTCGACCAGGATCTTTCGGTTGTGTTATCTTTCGGATCATTCTTACTTAGCATTTATTTTGCTTATCTATCATGAATCCGAGTTGGTGGGGAAGTCCGGCTCCAGACAGTGGAAAATACATGAATACCAGTCAATCTCCATCATGGGCCGAATCTCCGGTATCTACATCCTCACAAACAAATGCCACTCAAGCTGGTCAATGGGCGTTTGTTTCAAATCAAACTCCGAGTATTCAAAGTCTTCTACTAAGCGAAAGTGAAACCGGAAGTTTGAACAGGCCTCCAAAGTTGATGCATCTTAATGAATATCCGGGATGGGTTGATCGTTTCCATACATATATTCTTGGTCAAAATACAGAGTTATGGTTGCGGTTTACTACGGAATTCGATCAAACTATCGAGGTTGCTGCTTCTTCTACAGCTACATTTGCCGATCTTCCTGAAGATCAAAAGAAGACGTATGACTTAGAAAAGAAAGCATACGCTATTCTCACTCAAGCACTGAGCAAGGATATTTATCATCAGTTCGTCAGTTTCAAGACTACGAAGAAGCTGTGGGATGCATTGAAGACAAGAGGAGTAGGTAATGAAGCCACACGTCAACTACGACGAGATCTACTGAAGAAAGAATTCGATGGCTTCACATGTATGGATAAGGAGTCCTTGGGAGATATGACAAGCCGCTTCTATCATCTACTTACTGAGCTGACCAACTTTGAAGTCACAACGACTCCAACAGAGGTGGTAAAGAAGTTTGCCGATGCATTGCCTCCTCAATGGAATAACTTCCTGGAAATCTTGAAGTACAACGGAACGTTGAAAACTACAAATATCAACGATTTCGTGCAGCTTCTGGAGAACAAGGATCAGGAAGAAACGTTGAAGGCAAAGAGAGTTGCAGTGCCACAGAATCCAGAGATGTATTATGGCACCTCCACTACTTCATCTGCAAAAGCCGGTCCACATGCTCCACTTCAAACGGCGTTTGTCACAAGCACGGATATGTATGGCAATCCAGTGCAAGTTCCTGTAAAGCCGCCTCCAACCACAGATCTGTATGGAAATCCAATACAACCACCTCCTCCTCCTCCTGCTCAACAACCACAATATGCGTGTTATGGAGGAACATCATCTGCTGCAGGTCAACAATCAAAGTCAAATCCAGTACAGCTTGACACTTCAAGTTTTTCTAAAATCAGTGTAGAAGTAGCTAAGGAACACATGGAGCTGCTTAACACTGTAGTAAGCGCGTACTGTGGGTTGATAGAAGGTCAGATTGGAAACATTAATCTGACACAAGAAGATTACCGGCAGATTGATAAGGAAGAGATGGACTTGATGGATATCAAGTGGGCCTTTGCGAGTGCTGTGAGAAGAGCAAAGGATTGGATGGAAAGTACTGGCAGAACCAGCTTGGAAAGTAAACGTGACACCAAGTATGGATTCGATAAGCAGGCTGTTAAATGCTTCAACTGTGGTGAAAGGGGCCATTTTAAAAGGGAATGTACAAAGCCAGCACAGCACGGGAATCAAAATCCCTTCAGAAACCGAGGCAACCAGCAGAATCAGAACAGAAACACTGAGCGTTCATTGGTGCCTGCAAATAGCCAAACCAACTGAGCACTTGCAGTTCAGGTGGATGAAGGTTGTGACTGGTCAATCCAGTTGGGTGGTGATGCTCCTGATGAAACAGCATGTTTTGCTCAAATTGTGAAAGAGTTAGTTCACACCAGTGGTAGAGAATCTTCTGCCAGTGGTGGTGAATCGTCTGAAGATGAAGACTCTTCTGGTTATAGCAGGAGTGCTGATGAAGAATCATCCAATTCTGGTGATGATTATGTGGGTGAGATATCGAATGCAACAATCGATGCAGATATTGATGAACTCTTGGAGGAAGCTGCAGCAGAAACTCAAAGAAGATCTATTTTGGTGGATCAAGCTGCTTATACTTCGTCTTCTCTCCATTCAGCCTTTATGGCTAATGTCGACGGTTCATCAAGTCAGGTATGTGTCGATGAACCCACTGCTGTTAATTGTGATGAATGTGCTAGGTTGCATGCTAGATGTGCTGAAATGGAGAAAAGTATGTCTGAGTTGCAAGGCAAACATGATGCTTTACAAGCTAGTTTGTTTGACTTGCAAGACAAACATACTACTGTGAATGAGAATTTGAGTGACTTGCAAAGTAAGCATGACGCTTTGCAAGAAAAATATGATGTGACCTTTCTCCACAATCAGAAATTGACTGTGGATCTCTCAAAATGCACAGAAGCCAACATGTTTCATGAAAACCATGAAAAGGAATTTAAGTCAATGATTGAAACATTAAAGAAAGATAAAACTGAATTGACAAAAATGGTTTCAAGAAAACAGACGGACATTAATTTGTATATCTCTCGTCTTGAAACAATGCAAAAAGAGATGGCCTGTGTGAAAACCGAAAGTGATGCGATCAAACTCAAGTTAGACAGTTATTTGAGTTCTAGCTATGTGTTAGATCACATCATTGACGTTCAGAAGGAAAAGAGAGATGTCACATGCATAGGCTACAAGAAGTGTCCACCACCAGTGAGACATAATTATGACGCCATGCCTGATGAAGAGGACAGGGTATTCTTTGAACCTTCTGTGCCTCTAGATGTTAAGGAGTTTGCTGCAGGACTCGGATACCAAAAGGAAGTATCCTCAGATTCAGATGTGTCAGCAGATACATTTGTGAGTGCTGAACAGAATCAAGATCCTCCAGTGGTGATTGAGGATGCTGATTCGTCTGATGATGAATCTGACGATACTGTCCCAGCAAAGTCTGATGCGGTAGCCAAAAATGAGGACATACCTCTTGAGAATCACATTCTATGTGATCCCCCTGTTAAACCCGCTAAGACTGTTGCAACCGAGTCCTCATCTGCAGAAGAGCTGGAGAGTGTGAATTTGCTGTACACTCTAGTTGGTGATGATAAAATTTACTCAGACAAAGATTTTCCCATTAAGAATGTTAATCAATCCTTAATCTGCAAAGTCTTTGAGAATTCGACAAGTAAGTTCTTGGGAAAGGCAGGACCTAAAGTTACAGTCACACAGTGTCCTCCAATCTCAAAGGCTGAAGTTCGAAAGCAATTTGGCAACAAGAAATTACCAACAGTGCCAACACAGCAAAATCACACCAAACCCAAAGGTAAAACACCAGCTCAAGCTAACAAGAAGCCGAACCAAAAGAAGAAGAAGAATGTTAACTTTGTGAAATCGACGGGAACAGACAAAATTGAGAAGTTTGAAAATCAATCTAACTTAGATTTTGTCAAGAAAGCTATTGTCGAGAAAAGAAATGAACCAAGCAGTTCAAAACCTAGTACCTCGGGTTCACAAAGTTCAACATCATCGGCTAGACGATCACATGATTCTTCGGGGTTTGTAGAACGAAGATCATGTTTTGAGTGTGGAACCATTGGGCACATTATTAGAAACTGCCCATATCTTCATAAGCAGAAAGGAAAGGTTGATGATCCCCGTGGCAAAACTGACCGTAAGCCAACTGTTTCCACAAAACAAGATCCCCGACTTGTAAAAGAAAGGGAAAAGAAACAGAAAAGGCAACAGGTCAAGAAAATTGAAAAAGCAATTAAAACTGATGTGGTTCAAAAACAATCTGTTGCTGTAAAACCAGAAACTTCTACAATTTCAAACAATCAAGAAGTTAAAGTTTTAAAGAAAGATTCTGGTAAAACAAAACAGACATGGAAACCTAAATCGGTTACTGAATCAGGGGGACCATCACAATTCACCAACCATCAAAGACAAGAAGTGATTGTCATTGATGAAAATGGAAGACCCAAGACCACAATGGCATGGGTCCCCATCTCCAACTAATTCATTTGAGTTCATGTGCAGGGTGCTTCAGGAGGAACTATCAGTAGTCACTGGATTGTTGATAGTGGGGCATCTAGGCACATGACAGGCGACATGAAGCTTCTCTACGACGTTAAATCTATTAGAGGAGGTTATGTTGCTTTTGCTGGAGATAAAGGTGGATACATTACGGGTGAAGGAATGATATCTAACGGGATTGTCAGCTTTGACAAGATCAATTTTGTGCAACAACTTGATCACAATCTTCTTAGTGTTTCTCAAATTTGTGACAAGAAATTTTCAGTACACTTTGATGCTAATGGATGTTATGTGCTGAAACCCGGCTTCAAAATTCCAAAAGAATGGATTCTCTTGTCGGCTCCAAGGATAAATGATTTGTACGTCCTTGACATGAGCCAGGCTATTACTACGTCTGCACAAGCAACTTGTTTCGTTTCTAAAGCCACAGAAAAAGACACTATCTCTTGGCACAGACGAATGGGTCACATTCACTTACGAAAAATGAATCATTTAGTTTCAAATGAATTGGTGAATGGTGTTCCCCTCAAAAATTTCCATCTTCAAGACGTCTGTGTTTCGTGCCAGAAAGGAAAGCAAACAAAGAAGAAGCACCCTATAAAGAAGATCAACACAGTGGCAGTTCCTCTTGAACGTTTGCACATGGATTTGTTCGGTCCTGTCAAGCACAAGAGTATTCGGGGTGATCAATACTGCCTCGTGGTTACTGATGATTATTCAAGATTTTCTTGGGTTGCGTTCATGGCACACAAGAGTGAAACCTTTGGCATTATCAAAAACTTGATCATTCAGATTGAGAATTTGTATAAGTCGAAGGTTAGGCGGATACGTAGCGACAATGGTACTGAATTTAAGAATCATTCCATGGCGGAGTTCTGCACTTCAAAGGGTATTCTTCATGAGTTTAGTGCAGCTTATACTCCTCAACAGAATGGTGTCGCAGAACGTAAGAACCGCACATTGATCGAGACTGCTAGGACAATGTTGGTAGAGTCACAGTTGCCCATTCCATTCTGGACTGAAGCTGTGGCCTCTGCATGTTACACATTGAACAGAGTCCTTACAGTCAAAAGACACAACAAGACCTGCTTTGAGCTTCTTCAAAAACGGAAACCAGATTTGTCTTATCTCGAACCGTTTGGAGCTCCTTGCACAATCATCGATCCTAATGGAAAGTTTGGGGCAAGAGCAATTGATGGATACTTTCTTGGGTATGCCACCCCTAACTTACGAGTCTGGAATCTAGAGACTAAAAGGGTCGAGGAATGGTCTGAGGTCAGAGTACAAAGGCACACCTTGCCAGTCAAAAATCCGGGTCAACCTTGGATGTTTGAGTACGATGACTTCTTCAATTCGATCAATGTTGAAGCCGTTGAAGAAAATGCTGCGGCTAGGATGTTTTTCGAGAGTGACAATGCGACAGTTTCACCGGTGGTTCGTCCAATTCTTGTGAATCAAGAACCATCTTCTTCGGTGAACAACAATACTCTCAACAATGAGGATTTTCATGATGCAAACGAATTGAACGAATCTTCAGAGGATGATGAATTTCTAGATGCAGATCAAGAAGCTCCTACAACAGCAGTTCATGGTACTTCAGAGGGTACTCCTCCAGTGGATACACATAGAACAGCTGAGACTACTGCATCATCCTCTTCGTCAATTCCGGGTCTTGAATTGGTTGTTGATCTTAATCTTAACAACCTGGGTATAAATGTTCCAGTTCCAGATAATCCAGAAACAAGGATTCATAATACCCATCCTCAACAAAACATCATCGGAAATGTGCAAAGTGGCGTTCAAACAAGAAACATGTTGCGAAACAACAACAATGCAGGCTTGTATGCAGCTATTCGAGAATCCGGGCAACAAAACGACTGGTCCTTCGCGTGTTATGTCTCACAAGAAGAACCCAGAACGTGGAAAGAAGCCTTGAAAGATAATGCTTGGGTTGAAGCAATGCAGGAAGAACTGCAACAATTCCAGAAGCTGGGTGTCTGGAAGCTAGTAGAGAAACCTGCTGGATATAAGAAGATTGGTACCCGTTGGGTTTTCAAATGCAAAAAGGATGACCGCGGAGTTGTTATCCGAAACAAAGCTCGTTTAGTCGTTCAAGGTTTTCGTCAGATTGAAGGGATCGACTACAACGAAGTCTATGCACCAGTGGCACGTCTCGAAGCAATTCGAATCTTTCTAGCCTATGCGTCCTTCAAAGGATTCAAGGTCTATCAGATGGACGTGAAAAGTGCATTTTTACACGGTGTGGTTGAAGAAGAGGTGTACGTCGAACAGCCTCCAGGTTTTGAAGATCCTATCCATCCCGATCGGGTTTGGTTGCTCAACAAAGCTCTTTATGGTCTTCATCAAGCACCACGAGCTTGGTATGCAACCTTATCACACTATCTGCTGGAGAACGGTTTTCGCAGAGGTCTTATCGACTGTACTCTCTTCATCAAGGAACAAGATGGAGATCTTCTTCTGGTACAGGTATACGTTGATGATATTATTTTTGGTTCTACTAATGATGTCTTGTGTAGGGAATTCGAGCGCATTATGCAGGATAAATTCGAGATGAGTGCTATGGGGGAAATGACCTTCTTCTTGGGCCTACAAGTACAACAAACGGAGTCTGGGATATTCATCCATCAGACTAAATATGTTGGTGACATCTTGAGCCGGTTCCAGATGTCTGATGCAACGCCCATTGGTACCCCATTGCCAACTAATCACGGAATTACTCCAGACTTGAAGGGAGAAGCTGTTAGCCCTTCTATCTATCGCGCCATGATCGGATCTCTCATGTACCTCACAGCATCAAGGCCAGACATAATGTACCCGACGTGTCTGCTTGCCAGATATCAAGTTAATCCGAAGGCCTCACATCTTGCTGCTGTCAAAAGGATTTTTCGTTATTTGAAGGCGTACCCTGACACCGGTCTGTGGTACCCTAGGGATAATAACTTTGACTTGGTAGCTTTCAGTGATTCTGATTTTGGCGGATGCAAAATCGACGGTAAATCCACAACGGCTGGATGTCAGTTTTTAGGAAATCGCCTAGTTACATGGCAGTGCAAGAAGCAGACGTGTGTAGCTACATCAACATGCGAAGCTGAATACATTGCTGCCTCAAGTTGTTGCTCCCAAGTTCTTTGGATTCAACAACAAATGCGGGACTACGGTTTTGAATTCCTAACTACTCCTATTTATGTTGATAATTCTGCTGCTTTAGATATCACTAGAAATCCTGTGCAGCATTCAAAGACCAAACACATCGAAATCAAATATCACTTCATACGTGATTGCTTTGAGAAAAGGCTAATCGATGTTGTTAAGGTCCACACCGATGACCAACGTGCCGACTTATTTACCAAAGCTTTTGACAAATCAAGATTTGACTTTTTATTATTGGTAAACGGCATTAAGGTCAAGCAAGAGTAAAACCAACATCGGAAAATCATTTTTGTAAATATCTTTGTGTGTTTTAAATTTCTCTTAGTTTATTGATTTTAGGGGGAGTAAATCCAAAAATCGGAAAATACAAAAACATCAAAAAATTTCAAAAACACAAAAACAATAGAAAAACAAAAATGAGTTTCCTGGCGAGCAAAAGAGAAAATGATAGTACATCAGTGGTCTATCCAAACTTCTTTGAACCGTAAATGAAAAACGATAAGCAGCTCTATATAAGATGTATCGGTAGGCTCACAATCATTTTAAAGTGTGCAGGGTGATATAAATCTTAATCGACTGAAGACCAGGTGGGAACCATTCATTGGCATATGGTCTTAGTACCGAAATTTCGTTTGATAGATTGCCGAGGTTCTGAGATATTCGGTCTTTATGCTGCTTATCATCTGGGTATCATGGTTGCTTCTATAAATAGACTAAGTCTAAGATCTTCCATGATACTATACATACGTGTACATATTGCATACTGCATTCGACCTCAATAAGTGATAAACAATCACATGTCCAAATCAAATAAGTGATAAAATATCACATTTATCCGGGTGTCAAGTTCGTCTCTCTGCTGTACGGAAGTACTGACCTGTTCACGGACTTGCACCTGTGCCCTCATGCATACGAAAATCAAGTTCCTCATCAATAAGTGATTATATCACATAGGGCTTGTTTTCAAATCAAAATAAGTGAGTATCTCACAATTTATACGGTCAAACAGATGATAATCGGTATACTCACCGGTAAGATGAACTCTCGTGCATACCTTGATACGGGAATGTGTCGTGATGTGGATGAACACCGGTCGGTAAGTATAAATCATACATTAACGTATCCTCTAAACATGATTACATCTGATAAGTTGAGCTTAAGTGGACAACAATACCGATAATTGTTATAGGATGCTTATCTTAATGTTAACTAACTGAACAACAAGAGTGTTTTGGCATGACCGTACACTGATATGATTCTCTTACCCTCGAAACTCGCAAAAAGAATGTTTGTGTATATTTATTTATTTACTGCTTAACTTTTATTATTTTCTTTTAAAACAGTTTCGTCGTTTGGTGCATATCAGCACGACATTAGCGGTGATGTCGTTTGATAACACTCAAAGGATTTTAAATTGTTGTCTTTTACTTTCAAAAATACCAAAAAGATTTTAGGAGTGTTTTAATATAAACTTTATAAAAGCCAAAAAGATTTTCTTTCTACTTTGTTTTCGATCGTACGATGTTGGAGCTCAAGTCTTCGTTACCTGAAACCTGACTGAAAACCGAATTGACTAAATCTTCATAAACGGTCGAAATTTGCATGTTTGAAAGTTAAAAGGCTAAAATTGGCAAATTTTTCAACTTTCAAACTGTCGGACGGTGTTTGATTATGACATGGTCATTTGTGTGTCATTTGGTTATGCTATATTCCAAGCAGTTGTTCTCATTACGCGTTTAGATTTCTTGCATGTGCAGATTCTAAAGGCTAGGAGAACATGGTCGATGACAAGCTTCGGAATGAAGACACCACGAGAAGGCGCTCATAAGATGAAGATGATCGAGTTGCCGCTGGCCATCATCAACACCACAAGGATCTCACTTCATAAAGATAAAGTCTTTTCACGAGCATAACTCAAGGAGGAGCTTATGTTAAGGGGGAGTTTGTCAACACACTTCCTACATGATATGGGTAGTTGGTTGATACACTCTCTGCTTTCAAGACGTGAAGACTTTGAAGATCCTCCGACATTGAAGACTTGAAAGGACATCTGAGTTTTGATAACTCGAAGACCAAAGACCGTCGACGTTCAAGACGAGTCTACAACCATAGAAGATAAAGACAAAGCTACAGCCAAGGGGGAGTTTGTTGGTGCACTTGTGTCTGTACTTTGTCTGTATTCGGTCTGATATAAACGATGTCCTGATTTGTGTTGTAAGTTGACCAAGTCAACCATCCTCCGGTATGACTTGGACAACAGTTTAAAGATGTTCTGATCGAAGGATAGCCTCGAAGGATACACCTGATCCTTCGAGGTGATCGAAAGATATGGTTCGACCATGGTTCGACCATTAGACTTCGAAGGATGATCCTTCGAGGTCCATGCTGATCTTTCGTGTGAACTATGATCGATAGATGATCCTTCGGACCATCTATCAGATCCTTCGATCCAGACCTGCTGAGCTGGGTATATATACCCATGCATGTGTTGAGTTTCGGTAGACAGAGACACAGACAGAAAGAGAGAGTATTCTATGAGAGCATTCTGTCCAAAACTCACACACACACTTTGAGAGTTTACATGTTAGATTTGTAAACATTGAGCTTGTAACCGAACCCTCATTGCATTAATACAAGTTGTGTTAATCGGTGAACTTGTGTGTTTGTTTTCTCTACTTGCTACTAACTCGGTTTGCTTGCTAGCTTGGATTCCGCACTCGCTAGTAGGTTTGTATAACAAGGTTTAGGTTCGTTATCCTCCGCGAAACAGGGACCTACAATGAGTCTTAGGAGTTGCTAGAAAGATAAACTGAAAAGAAAGATGTGATGATAATCGTGGAAACAATTTGATGTCTTATATAGAGCATACATAGTAGCACAATGTTTGGCATTCTATCAGTTTTTATTCCATTCTTCATGCATATAACATGTTCGTATTCCTATTCAGATTCCCTTCTCATTCCATAGGTGCTCGGGTTTTCATACCATGATCACGAGTCAAAGATTTTGTTAGATATGATGTGAATAAAATAGTTAATAATAATAATAATGGAAATTAGCATAGAATAGTTGTACTATATGCAATAGATTTTATACAAAATTGAATACCGAAAAATACACATGATAGAAAGTTGGTAAATTATTGTAGGGATAATTCCTCGGCATTTATTTTGTATTTGAAATACAAACATGGCAACCATATATAATTCCAGCACAGGTTTTTGTTACATAAAACATGCATCGATTCCATATCGATCCGTTTCCATTCCAACACATGTTTTTGTTAATAAAACACACTAGTTAATTAGGTAGCGTTTGGTATGAAGGAATGAAAGGTGGAATGGAATGGATCATTCTGATGGAATGAAAAGAAACATGTTTGGTTATCATGTGTTAATGGAATGAAGCATTCCGAAGGAATGTAACTCCTTCCAAATATAATAATTTTCATTCCTTGCTATGTAGGTGTTTTTTTTTCCATTCCTTCAAGTAATGGAAAGAAATATGTTATTATTATTATTATTATTATTATTATTATTATTATTATTATTATTCATATTATTATTATTATTATTATACTTTTATTTGTATTTATATTTATTAATATTCATACTAATATTAATATATATCAAAAATCTATTATTAATTTTTTTTATCATTAATATATTATTATTATTATTATTATTATTATTGAGGCAATTATATTTTTGTCGTTTTTAATACAGTTGTGTTTCGTTACTTCATCTTTTTTTGTTTATCAAATTGTACAAAGTAATGATTCATTCTATTTACATATGAGTAACCAAACATCACAATGGAATGGAATGATCCATTTTATTCCGTTGTCCATTCCATTAACTCGTCCATTCTATTCTCTCATCTATTCCATTACCCCATACCAAACAGATCCTTAGTGTTTTGAATTAAAAAGATTCAATATTTGTATTCATCGGATGGATCGAACTTGAAACAAAAATCATTGGTGAAAAGTTCTCATATAGTAAATATATTAATCAAGTATCCCACATGCCAAAATAAAGTTTTCTTACAGATAAAAGTTGTATCAACTCATTTCAGTACACTTGGCACAAAACCGTCTCCGGAAATCACAAAAAAGAAAAAAAAATAGCCCTGTGCGAGATAAAAAAAATTGGAATCTATTCATTAATCTATTCTGAATTTGATTGGCAAAAATAGTTCAACTTCTAAACAGTTGGACTTTAAAGCTTTTGTTTAATAAATCCAGACCCTTTAAGTTCTTTTTCTTTAAAAACATACAGACTTTTATATATATATACCGGAGAAACCGAGACCGGGTTCAGAGTATAGGGTTTCGAGAGATCTGGTTCACTCGAAATATAGAGACATTAACTGCAACAATTTTCAAGTGAAACATCCAAATCGATCACATAATTTGAAGACGGAATGTTCTAGAACATCTCCCCGGAGTTTGCAGAATCAAGTAACAATGACAATGGATGGAAAGTTGAAGAAGAGATTGAAGATGAGAGGAACCGATGAACAGTTCAGTGATATGAATGCATTGAAACAAATTCTAGAAGTTTTGCAACCCAATTTTCCCCTTATCTTGCAAAATCCTACATTGTCGAGGAATCCCTGCTAAACTAAAGGCCCTATAGTGATTATGGAGGTTGATGTGTGCTTGGGTGATACCATAGCCTCCCCCACCTTTGTTCATTCTCAACAGTCCGCAGTCGGAGCTGCGAGTGGGTATATGCATAATTTATGTTTTTTAATTGTTTTATTATTTGTGTTTTAGTTAAATTGTTCATGGGTAAATTAGTAACTGCACACACATTTAACTGAGAAAGTTAACACAAGTTACTGATAAGGACCATATGAGTGCAAAAATTACAATCACTGTGACCAACTTTGTAGTTATTGAAGCATTGGGATCAACTCTTTAATATCTGCAAACCACAAAGACCAACCAGACATTTAGGGTCTGTTTGGTATGGGGTAATGGAAGGGACGAGAGAATGGAATGAATGAGGTAATGGAATGAATGTGGTAATGGAATTGATCATTACCATTCCATGTCTTGTTTGGTTACCATGTTTGAATGGAATATACAATTACTTTTTGTTGTTTGGTATGCGAAAAAAGATGAAGGAATAAAATCAGATGGCGGTGGTCAGTGATGGGCGATGATGGGAGGTGGTGCTAGGTGTCAGTTGTAGCGGCGACGGTTGGCGGTGGTGGTGGTGGTGGTGGGTGGAGACGACGGCGGATGGTGACAACGGTGGTGGTGGTGGATGACGGTGGAGGTAGGTGGCGGCGGTGGCGATGGTGGTGGCAGGGGTGGTCGGAGGTGGTAGCAGCAGCGACGGTTGTCGGAGGTGGCGGTTGATAGCGGTGGCGATGGTAGGTGGCGGCGGCGATCGGAGGTGGCGGTGGCAATGGTGGCGGCGATGATCGAAGGTGGGTGGTGGCATGACCGGAGTCGGCAGTGGCGACGATGGGTGGCGGCGACGGCGGCGGCGAGGACGAAGGTGGGTGGTGGCGGTAGGTGGTGGCAGCAGCGGTGGCGGGTGGCGGCGGAGGTGGGTGACGGCGGCGGATGACGGTGGTGGTGGTGGTGTGTGTGGTAGCAAGAGTGGTGGGTTGTGGTGTTGTTAATGAAGGGTGAAGAGGGAATGGAATGGAAAAAAAAACAGGGGGGGGGGGGCAGATGGAATGATTTTGAGAGAATAGAATGCATTTTGGAATGGACGATTTCATTCCATCGACCAACCACACACTCTTTTCTTCATTCTCTCACAATGGTCCATTCCATTACATCTCTCATTTCTGCATACCAAACGCTACCTTAACTGTTTGTTTTAATCTTTATCAAAGATTTTATGTGCGGATGAAGAGAGAGGAGGGAGGGAAAGAGAGTTGTGAGAAATTTTTCAGGTTTTTTTTTTTTTTAAATAACATAGAGCGGGCAGAAAAAACTGTGTTATTTTTAGACCATCTGTCCACTTAATTAAAGTTGTGTCACTGACTAATATAGATAGCTTTTTAATGCATAAGTATATGTAAAGGAGAGTCAAATAAATTAAGGTTGATCAATTATTTTTTCTTAAATAATAACATGAGAATTAAGAGACATTATGATAATAGAAATAATATCATTAGGGGTCGTTTGATTTGCGGATTTCAAAGAAATTGGAATTACAATTATGATAATAGAAACGGGCCCTTAGATGCCCCACAATTTGCACATTAATAATCGATACGACTTATCATTATAATCAATTTTTCTTATGTTTGATCAATAACAAAGTACACAAACAATTTATTTTGGTTTAAGACTAGCTATGGTACTCATATGCCCCCAATGGTTTTCAATTTTCACCCTCTTTAATAGAAAGAGGGTTCAAAACCTTTTAAACATAGCCCATACTCTTTGGCCTAGGCTTGGTTTTGGCCTTGATAAGTAGAACCCAAGTGAATCTAGAAACCACCCGCTTCGCCCATAAAAACCTACAATGCGGCCTCCATTTGTTGAGAAATTAAAGGGCGTTCCTTCTTGGACCCCAAATGGCCCAAGTGTTCTTTTGTTGGTCTTGAAAGTGAGCGATCGAATAACCGGATTACCTCCATAGACCACACGACAATAGTGCCCACTAACACTTACTAAGATCTCCTCAGGAAATTGCAGCTTAATCTAAAATTAATCCATAAGAAATTACATAAATTAGTTTCCAACTATAAAGTACCTGGAGACTTGGTTAGAATGCATGTACCTGAGCTGATTTCGTTCCACCAAAGCCACCATGTTTTTCAGCGAGAAAGGGTTTACCATTGTTATCATATGTTACACGGATTGAGTCGATGCAGCTTCCGTATACTAGAGTTATTTCTCTAACTCCATTGTGTGCTCCATCTTCCCATTCATCTCCTCCATTTCCTCCCCATGATCCCAATTCCTTGCTCTTATCCTTTGGTATTTAAATACTAGTTACAAATTTATTTAAAGAAAAAACTGTAAATTAGAGGTGAACCGGAGTAAGGGATTCATACCATGACGAGTCCAGAAATTTGCTTGAAAAATATACCCCCAAAGAAGGATTAATAATCTGTTTGTGTATGATGGATTATGCTTCAAACAAATTGTGATCGGTGTATATATTGCAAAACAAAGTACAATTGGGCTAAGCATCTGATTCTGATCTCATTATTTATTCCAATTCCGATTTTCTATCAATTCCATTCCACCACAGATATCTTTGTTTTGTGTTACATACATAAAACATGCAAGATACTGGTTCCATTATAAGATAGTTTATGTATACAAAACATGCATCTACATTAGACAGGAGGTTGAATATATATAATATACCTTTTGGGCCACCCAGTCCATGAATATTGCTTTCCCTTTTGCATTAGTGGTGATAAAATGTAGAGGTCCGACCGGCTGTGCTCATAACACGTTTTGTCCAATATTTTATAGTTTTTAATTCGTGAACTTGTCAAATACAATTGAACATGTATACATTAATTCAATGATAAACTAGTTATTTGAGTAATAGATATACATGGGGTTTTATTTATTAAAATACATTTTGGATGACTTTAGTCCTATTTAATGATTTTACTTTTTTTTTTCCAACCCGTTTAGAATTAATATAACTGAAGTTAATTCATTAACAGAAAAAAAAAATTATATTATACACTCATAATATACAAAAATGTTCTTTTATCAAGTATCAACATCAGAACATAATGGTATATATTTAGCTTATTTTCTAACTTAACAAACATAACCAGAACATACTCCTTTTAGAACACTAAACCGAATAAAACAATTCATTCAAACAAAACTTAAAATGTTAAAATACTAAACCTTTAACGTTGAATTATAAAAATTCCATCATGTTTCGTAAAAAGGGTATTACGATTTAAGGTTGTTTACAATTTTGTGAATAGTCTGATTTTAAGTTAGAATACATTTGTTTTTTCAAAATTCTTTTTGAAGAAACACAATCTCTTATAAAGGGAAAAGATCAAACAGTAAGTTAATTTTGGCTAGGAAGGATAGGAAGCCATAGGATTATGACATGTGGCAACATTTAAAATAAAGAAAAAGGGTATTTTAGTCAATCCAACTCCTTCTTCTTCCTTTTTCAAAACCCGTAACTTCAAAACCCACCATCTTCAAAACCCACCATCTTCAACCATTTCTTCACTTTCTATCTCAATAATCACTACATTATAGTGCGATTTTCATCACCAATCAATGATTCAAAACCCGATCAACGTGTTCTTCAGCTTTTTTTTTTTTTTGAAGAAAACCCAGTTTAATTTCATAAAAAAGTCTCATTTTTTCCGGTGATTTTGGAGATAATCACTCGATTCGTTCGATTCGAGCGTTGATAAGTGTTTCTATCATTCAAATTTCGTCAATTGATGAAGAAATCAGCTTCGATCCATGTAAGAAATTCTTTAATTTCATTTTCACGATCTGGGTTTTTTATTTAGTCATTGCGTTTTACGATCTTGGCGGGGGTCCGGGGGCGGCAGCCCCTGACGGGGTCCAAGGGGCAGAAAAATTAAATTGCTGTACTAAAAATGCATCAGAAAAATTAATTTTCCAGAAATTGGCTCATTTCGAAGACAGTAATTCGTAGACAATTCAGACAGTTCACAGTGACAGACAGTTTTATGTGTCCATTGCGTTTTAGAAATAAGAGAGTTTTATGTGGTTTCTGCCTATTGCGTTTTAGAAAAAAACACATTTTTAAGTGTTTTTAGTCAGTGCGTTTTAGGTAAAACACATTTTTAGGTGTTTTCAATCCATTGCGTTTTAGAATGAGTCACTTTTAAGTGTTTTCTGGCCATTCCGTTTTACAAATAAGACATTTCTTTGTGTTTTTGGTGCATTGCGTTTTAGGTAAAACACCTTTTTATGTGTTTTTGGTGCATTGCGTTTTAGGTAAAACACATTTTTATGTGTTTTCTGGCCATTGCGTTTTACAAATAAGACATTTTTTTTGTGTTTTCTGGCCATTGCGTTTTACAAATAAGTCATTTCTTTGTGTTTTTGGTGCATTGCGTTTTAGAAAAATGTCATTTTTTAGGTTTTTTTTTCATTGCGTTTTACGTAACTGGTGGTTTTTCTATTGTGTTTTACGCAACTGGGTTTTAATTTTTTTTTTAATATAGCAATAGTATACTCGTTTTAAAGATAAAAAACGCTCGTTTTTTTGGTGCAATTTTTATAAAAAAAATAATGTCGTATGAAAGAGTTATTAACGTTTAAAAAATGGGGGGGAATTGGAGGAGAGAGAAACTATTGGCTTGGATTGACTAGAATACCCTTGAACAAACTCACGCGCCTCTTTTCTTCCTTTCAATTTCCCTGATTTAATCTTAGACCTTGATTAACTTAATGGATGGTCAAGATCACTTCCTAGCCTTCCTAGCCAAATAAACTTCCTATTGTATCTCCACCCCTCTTATAAAATCATTAAGGTTGTTTTAATTTGGTAGGGAAAATATTACAACTTTTCTTTTTGTAAAATAAATAAGGATGATCTACAAACCGAATTATAAAAATAATAACACATTGAGAAGAATAAAATAAGAGTAATATTCAGATTTTAGGAGGTGAAAGAGCGCTTGAGAAAGACCCACGACACAATGTACAAACCACATAAAGTTAGATTTACACACACGGATACAATTACTATCGCAAACTACATGCATTCGGATCACTGTCCGGCCGTTCTCTCGACTATTCCTCATGACTTTGGCCCCACTCCAACACAAATTTTTAATTCGTAGTTGGAAATTCCAGATCTTCTGGAATATGTTCATCAGCAATGCTCTTTATTCCGCTTCACGGGTCCCGCGGACATAGGTTTGGGGGTTAAACTTAAGTGGGTCAAGAAGAGAGTTAGGGAGTGGGTGTCAAACTGTAAAGAGCAACAAAGGGGCCAGTATGTTGAAAATTTGAACAAGTTGGAAGCATTGGATATTGTGGCTGAATCTAGAGATTTGTCGGACGATGAACTCGCGTCCAGGACCACTTGCAAAAAATATGTGCTAGAAATTGACAGGATGAAGTCTATGGATCTGAAACAGAAATCACGAGTTAGGTGGGCGGTAGACGGAGATGAAAATTCTGCATATTTTCATGGGGTCATAAATGCGAATACTACTAACAACCGGATTAGTGGTCTACGTATAGACGGAGAATGGGTCGATAATCCATTTTTAATCAAAGACTATGTGGCGGCCTTCTTTGGGGAGCGGTTCACTGAACCGATGGTGGACAAGCCATCGTAGGTTTGCCCAAATTTGGTACAGTTGTCTCGTCATGAAGCCGAAGCCTTGGTCGGTTCGTTCTCGTTGGAGGAAATTAAAAGAGCTATGTGGGATTGTCATGGTGATAGGGCGCCAGGACTGGATGGGGTTAATTTTAGCTTCATTAAAAGATGCTGGGATGGGTTTCAACATGATTTCGTCAAGCTTTTCAATGAGTTTCATCAGAAAGGTTCGATCAACAGTGGGTGCACCTCTTCTTTCTTGGCTTTGATTCCTAAGTGTAATGACCCTAGTGGATTAACAGATTTTAGACCCATTAGCCTTATTAGCTGTATCAACAAGGTTATTTCTAAAGTCTTGGTTAATAGACTGAAGGTTGTAATCCATAAGCTTATCTCTGAAGAACAAACAGCCTTCTTGTCGAACTGTAGTATTTTAGACGGGTCGATTATCCTGAATTAAGTGGTGGCGTGGTTAAAAAAGGTGAAGAAAAAAGGTATGTTTTTTAAAGTGGATATCAAGAAAGCGTACGATACGCTAAATTGGGCCTTTTTGAGATCTATTATGTGCCAGATGGGCTTCCCGAATAAGTGGGTTGATTGGGTTATGGCAACAGTGACAACGGCTAAAACATCGGTTTTGGTGAATGGATCTCCAACCCAAGAGTTCGTGTGCCATAGGGGGCTTAGGCAAGGGGATCCACTGTCTCCGTTTTTGTTCGTAATTGCTATGGAGGCACTATCCGGGGTTGTCAAAAAAGCGGTGTCATCGGGACTTTTCCAAGGTATTCAGTGTACGTCTCAGGGCCCAGTGTTATCACATTTTTTATATGCCGATGATGCGGTATTTTTGGGTGAGTGGTCGGAGTTGAATGCACGGAACATAAATCGGGTCATGCGTTGCTTTTACTTGGCCTCGGGTTTGAAGGTAAACTTGGGAAAGAGTAGTGTGTTTGGGGTCTGTACTAATGAGGTGGAGGTAACTATTATGGCCGGAATATTAAGATGTAGAAGGGGTGCCTTCCCTTTCAAGTACTTGGGATTACAAGTGGGCGCTAATATGAATTTAGTCCGTAATTAGAGGCCGGTTGTGGACACGTTCAAAAATAGGCTCTCGGTATGGAAGGCAAATACACTATCATACGGGGGTCGGTTGACACTCATCAAATCAGTACTTAACGCACCGCCTACTTACTACTTTTCACTATTTAGAGCACTAGTACAGATTTTAAAGGAATTAGAACGACTAAGAAGAGATTTCTTGTGGGGAAACACACCGAAACATAAACGGGCGATGTGGGTAGCATGGAATGATATCATGGCTCCGAAAGAGGCGGGAGGGATGGGTATTGGCTCATTGAAAGAAGCTAATTTTGCACTCCTTGCCAAGTGGTGGTGGCGTTTCAAGGTGGATAATAATAGCATTTGGAAAAAGGTAGTATGGAGCATTCATCACAATAACAGGTCTTGGTCTCCGGTGCCGGTTAAAATGTCCATGACAGGTTCGTGGAAACAGATAGTTGGCATTGCTAAGGATTTATCAGCGTTAGGAATTGAATTGGGTGTTGCTTTCGGGCAGCAGAGGGGAATGGTTTGGGCACTTTGTTCTGGTTGGATTGCTAGGTTTCAGATGTGCCGCTATGTGTTATGTTTCCAGCCTTATTCCAGCTAGAAAGTAACAAGAAAGCCTTGGTTGCGGAACGAATTAAGGTTCAAGAGGGGGTGCGATATGTGGCATTCAGTTGGGCCTGGTGCCCTTACCAACAACAGGGGATAAAGGAGATGATGGATCTTTCAAGTTTATTGGATAAAATCAACATCACTGAAGAAGAGGATCTGTGGAAATGGGTGGCGGATGCATCTGGGTCATTTTCTGTCCGTGGGATTAGACAACTTTTGAGGCCCACTCCGGATAATGAACTGGACCAGATCCATTGTTGGAACAAATGGAGTCCAATTAAGGTAAATTTCCTTACTTGGAGATTGTTTTTGAACCGGCTGCCGACCAAAGAAGCTCTTGCAAGACGAAACGTTCAGATCACGTGCACTGACTGCGTCTTTTGTGAAGAAGCTGTGGAGTCCAGCGATCACCTTTTCGCGGCGTGCATGTTTGTTCAAAGGATCTGGGATGAGATTTTTAATTGGTGCCGAATTCCTACGCCGTTTTTCTTTTGCGCAAAGGATGTACTACAAATTCACACTTTCTGTCGAGGTTCCAGAAGGTGGAAAAACGTCGTATACACGGTCGTTCAAACTGCAGTGCGGTGTATATGGTGTGTGCGTAACGAGGTGATTTTTAATAATAAAAGGGTGGCTGCTGCAAACATGGTGGAGGAGGTTAAGGTTCTGTGCTTTCTATGGCTGAAACATCGGGCGACAACAAGTTCGCTTATTTGGGATAATTGGTGTATGTTTGATTTAATTTGTATGAATGTGTAAATTTTGGTGGATGTAAGGTGTTGGTTAACTGTTGTTAACTATGATGATTAATGAATAAAAATATTTGTTTGCCTTCAAAAAAAAACATGTGTTCGGGTCAGGGCATTCACTTTTATATGGGTGTGTTTCCTATGATACAGTAGGGCGTTCACTTCTATACAAATGTGTTTCCCATGATACAATAACTAAAGCATTAATTGTACTAACTCACTGACCTCACTAGTTGATACCGCATCATGTATCTTTTGCGTAAAAGATAGGAGATATATATAGTAGGCGCTTGTGAAAAAGATATGAGATATTTCACTCTTAATTAATTACATATCTAAGGTTATTGTAAAAATAAACTTAATATACTAAACGTAAAAAGTGAAGAAGAGAACCTTTTTTTCATTTTTTTATTATTATTATTATCCTATATTGTTAAACACGTATTTAGTTTTAGAATCTAAAAAAATTGTGTATCTACACTCGTAGAGTAATTATGTAATCACTCTAGTGCAATTGCACGTAATTACTCACCTAAAGTAAATACACGAAAAAAACTTTTTTTTGTTTTTGCATTTTCTCTACTAAACATCATGATTAAGTAAATAGGAACAAAATTCCAGAAAACAAAATTCTTACTTCATTTCTCATGTTTAGTATGTTAACACCCATTTGTATTTGATCTTTACCTTATAAAACTAATTCATATAGAAAACGTATTTTATATAAATTCCCAACATTTATTTTGTATTTGAAATACAAGCATGGCATCCATATATTCCGGCACAGGTTTTTGTTACATAAAACATGCATCGATTCCTATCGATCCGATTCCATCCCAACACATGTTTTTGTTAATAAAACACACTAGTTTAATCACGAATCCCACATGCCAAAACAAAGTTTTCATATAGAAAACGTTGTGTCAACTCATTTCAGTCCACGTCGCATTCCCTGTTGATTTCCGAATCAACATCAACCAAATATTTTTTCATAAAAACATTTAACTTTCGTAAAAAATTCTTTTCTAAAAAAACAATCAACTCAATATTATTACAGTATTATTACACAAATAGTCACCATGGTTTGGTTCTAGACTCATATTTAAAGTCTAAGGGGTTGTTTGGTAGCATCCTGGTGATTCTATTAAGAGGCTACATATGAATCGGTTGTGTTTGTTTTACTTAAAAGACATCTCTCAATGTTTCTTGGAGCCTAATAATAGGTAATTTTAAGAAGCATACTGATTGATTCAGATGCTACCTCTTAATCGGTTAGGCTTCTTAATGGCTCAACACAATATTTGTCACACCCCAACCGATGACGGAAACATCGGGGCGTGGCACAGAGCAAAACAGATTGTTCAGAAGTTTCCATAACAACTATAATTACCAATTATTTAAAGCATCATTTCCCACACCATGACATAAAAGATAACATAATTATTACAGACAAGATCTAGTCAAATTGTTCTGTTCCGACAACTCAGATTTCAAATACAGACAATTCGTTTATTTGTTTCTAGACCTTTCCTAGCCTCGATTTCACAGCAAGCCAAGCATATAAACATCCTAAGCACCTACCACATACGTTAAAATAAAATTCAATACACATAGTGTAAAGGTGAGCATACAAGTTTAATAGATATAATAGAGTTCGAAATCGATTACGCATAACCAGCACGTACACATGGTGAAATGAAGCACGTTAGTTATCGACATGAACCTATCGATACCAATGACTGCGGGTTGACTGCCCAAGGCAGTTTGTAACACACACTCACCACTGTAAGCCATGTAACAAATTGTCCTTAACAACCCCTGAGTGAACAGGTGCTGAGTCCAAACTATAGTACTATCGTTGCTAAGGCAGGTAGACAGCATTCCATGTGTAAACATAACAAACAAGCATTCATTAAGTCACGTATAACATGCGGTAACGGTTAGCGTTTAAAGTGTTGCGTAGTGTGTTCGATGTGATTTAGAATAAGTAACGTATGTAACACCCAAAAGTGCGTAAAGCAAAAAGGGATCGAGTATACTCACAGCGATGATGGATTGAAGGGAGCGCTAGAGAGCAAGATTAGCCTGATCAGAACGATAGCAATAACGATAAGCGGCGCGTAAAACGAAACAAGGTGTCAGTGGAACGGACGGTAATCTGATCGGGTGGCAATCCGATCGGGTGGCCGGTCGATCGGATGACAATCCGTTCGGGTGGTCGCCCAATCGGGTGGCCACTCGATTGGATAGTCATCTCGTTTGGGATGGATGTGTTTGTGTAGGAAGGCTTGTCTTTTGAAGTTTTCGTTGTAGCATTTTGAAAACAGAGAAGTATCTCTACCTTTCTGTAACACCTCGAATTTTTGTGTCCAATGATGTGTTAACACGTGTCATTTGATTACACGTGGCATCCATAATAAACAAAGGACTAATTTTGACAAACCTTGAAAGTATATAAATTCGAGGGTTATAAATGTCAACAAGGGTATATATACTGTATAGTAACCCTAAATAACGCTTATACCTTCAAACGAATAAATCATAGATCGTACGGAAGCGAAACGCGGAAGAAGGTGAGAGATTACGAGCTACAGGGGTTAACTGTGTCAACATGTTTAATATTACCTCTGAGTGACCCTTTAACGTTCCCAAGGCTTCGTAACAGTATTACACGCTCACTAGAATATACTGTATAAATTCCGCGAAGTTCCGTCTTAAAACGAAAGAGTTATACTCAAATTCGTATGAGAAGGGTTAAAAGCGTCAACAGTGAAAGTTAAGGCTTTCCAAATAATTAATAAACTAAACGGGGACTTTATAATGCGGGTAAATAACACGAGGCCCCTATCGGTAAATAACCGAGGGCCAAACCGCAAAGTTACCCCTTCAAAATCGAAAGGTCAGGTAAATCATTATGAAAGATTTCGTTATTAATTACCAGGATTTCGTAATCATTTCAAAAGATTTTAAAAATCTGAAAAACAGGCCCCTCGCGACCCGCATTGCATGTTTGGTTAAGTTGAGGCGGGCCGCGAGCCTCCTCTTTTACTCGCCTGGTATTTAAATCCCAGGCGGCCCGCATTAGAAACGCATGGAACTCCCATGCGGGCCGCATTAGACGCCCAGATGCAGAAAGTTGTAACTACTTGCCTTTTGGAGCATTTGAACGACCAAACATCAATCAGTGAGGCATGGGTGCCCCCTACTCGACCCATACACCTTAGGGACACCTGCCCATGATCCATGATCAAATGTAGGCTGAGTTGTGATGATCTTGAGGTCCTTTGAGCACTATAAATAGCAATGTTGAGGTTACAACATTCACACAACTCAAACACTTCCATCTGATCATTCCAAGAGCTCCCTAGCATTCTCTTCTGTTCCATAATCAAGATACAACTTCTGTAAGTCGTTCATAACCATTTTGGTCACACATTTCCTTAGTTTTAGCCTATAAACACAACCGTCGTAACTAACGGTTGTCATTACAATAACTCGCAAAAGTTTGACTTTTGCTTTGACTTCAGTTCTGACCCGTTTTATTGAGGTATAGATATACCTTAGGACTCTCTTAGGACCAGGTTACATGATGGTATGAACCTCTGTGATCGGTTCATGAGTTATCCGAGTCTTTTGCGCATTTCCGTCATTCGCCTAAAAATTGACCGTAACGGTCTTTATAAAATAAAACGAGTATTTCGGACACGTGAACGGACCATAACCTTGCTTATTAAATTATAAGCATGTCCTTAAAGTTTCACGTCAATCCAAGGTCTAGAATGAGAGTTATGCTAAATAGCGCATTTAAAGCAAACTTTAGTAATTAACGGCGCAATTAGCATAACACCTATCTAAACCAAGATTTCGTCACCAAAACTTTTACCCACTGTATTGAAATAATATTTTGGGAATTTTAAAGATTTTTAATAATTTTTACCTCGCTCATAACCTGCGGTTATGGCTACGGTTCGGTAAATACCGAATATGCCCTTTTCGGCCAAAACATGAGTTCTACAAGGTCTTTTGACCCGATTCCAGTTGCTACTGGTTTTAAATAATAAATAAAGTATTTTAAGCTTCATAAGCTGTTCGGGAAACTCAGATTTCCTGTAGAACTCGAAAAGCCCTTTTAAAGCCTTTAAAATGACCGAAAAGCCCCTACGGGGCATAATATTAACTTAAACTCGTTACGGGCGTCACGGAAGGTATCCTACTGATACCACAATCCATTTAAGGCATATTGACTTAGGAAATAAGCGTACGACTCTCATGGTTAACCGTTTCGCCTATTGCGCGCACGGTTCGGCTTATGAAACTAGTTTTCATAAATTAGCCGATACGGGTCAACTTATATTATTTGAACCCCAAAATCCAGAGTGTGAACCATTAACCCATATAAAACAAGTCTCTGAACTTGTTGGGTCAGAATCACACTCCATTCCCGGTTTTCGCCTTTTCGCGCGATTAAACCATATCTATATATATATCGAAACCAACCGGTCTAGGCTACGGCCATTATAAAGACTCGTTAGGATTCTAAGAGGTTAATTAAAACCTTCGTTCCAGATTAGGAGCCCCAGTAAAAGCTATCGGTGATTTAATCCAAATTAAGGAAATATACTTGCAAAGGTAAATACTTTAACTTATTTCCCCTATATGGGCTTGGGTTACGGTATATTAATACCGCTTGATTGAGCATTATATTCATCCATCGCTTAGGTGGTTATTTAAATAATATGATCGGCTCATTTAAACAGTTTTGTTGCTTAAAAGCCTTTGGGGGGTTTAATGACCGTTGTCCCGGATATCCTTGGCATCATTTTACGAAATGGCCACGACCATCGACATCCCGGTGTAGGCGTACACCCGGTATATAGTGTCGACATTAAATTAAAAGACGTAGCCGTTGGTTTTTTTATACTACGGTTTTACGCAAACGTGGTGTGTCTATAAATCTTTAACCCGACACGATCCGGGCTACTGAACGCATAAAAGAACATGTAAAACGTTCACAAGATTTTATTATAATTTTCCCAAGTTATAAAAGAGTTTGTGCCTTGTGCATTCAAATCAATTTTAATAAACATTTTCAAATGTGTCAGTTGAATGTATTTACCAGTGTAAACTGACGTATTTTCCCCAAAAAGATTAAGTGCATGTACTAGACGAAATTGGCTGGTATTAGCTGCCTAAGCATCGTACATAGTCTCGCAAACTCGATGCCGTATCTGAATGAACAATATTTATTTATTTGATCCGTTGTGGATATATTCAACTTCTGTAATACATTTGATATTACAACCAGAGGTTGAAGTTTATATATTTATCTTAAGCTTCCGCTGTGCATTATATAATTGTGTGGTTTGACTATATTGTTGCCAACATCGTCACGGTAATCCCCCACCGGGCCCACCGGTGAGACACGTGGAAATCGGGGTGTGACAGGTTGGTATCAGAGCCAACATTGAGTGAATTAAACACTATCCTATTGTGTTTAATCTCAATGACACAATTGCACATACTTGAGTCTAGACAATAACTTAGGACAAATTCGGATTAATACTCCTTTTTGTCTTGATTTTCAATTCAATTTTTAATAAGTTTTGGAGCAGGAAAATGCCACCTGTTATATTCCGAGGAAGAGGAAGGGGAAGAAGAGGCAGAGGAGAAGTCGTGACACATCACGATAACGAAGCTGGACCATCTGGTACAAGACATCCTTCGATGACACGGAGCGAAGAGCCACAACGACGAAGGGATCTTTACGAACCCGCGAGGCATTCCACTTCACACAGCTCGACGCCATCCTACCGGCACTCCTTTGGACCAAACTCAGAGAATGATCTCAACAACCCACAACCTTCCTTCATACCTCTACAACGTTCGGTATCGACCCAGAATTATGACGACCCTACTCCATACTACATAGGTCAGTTTAATCCAGCTGACTACATACAGGAACCTTCGGGCTTTGTTCCACTAGGGCCGCAAGATCACTTCTCCGAGGACCATATGGATGAAGATACTGATCCAACTGAACCTGCGCGTGGTACGCCCACGCATCCGATAGAAGTCTCTGATGGGTCATCCTTCCATGGCACGCCCTATCAAGGACCAGACAGTTTCCAAGCGTTGTTTGACCGACATGAGTGGTTCTACACGCCACCTCAACAGACATCACAACAACCGCAACATCCACAGGATCCCTCTGAGGATTCACGCTTTGTGGCAGTTACGCCACCACCTCCGCCACCGGCACAACCAGTAATACCTGATCCGCCAAGGCGTAGGAGGACAAATGCTCGTATGTCTACACGAGGAGGAGGGGGTATCCACTTCAGCACTCCTCGACATTCTAGTAGTAGCCACTATCCGCCACTACAAGAAGAAGGACCTTCAAGTCCTATACAGGAGGCGAACTCCGCACCAACTGCACAAAATTCGCCACCATTTGGGTATGACCAACCCATACCTGCTTATACGGGTCCAACGGCGTACAACCCGTTCGAACCATCACAAGCACAATACAACTACGGCTATGAGCGCGACCCATATGTGGTGTCGGCAAGATATAATGCGTGTTACCCTGACGGAGCACATGGAAACATGGGACCACCGGACTACTCAGCTCATGGGTATCCAATACCTCCCAGACCTCCAGTTCCGCATCAAGCGCCACAACCACGTTTCTCTCCTCCTGAACAGGAAGAAATACTCCATCGACTAGATCGTGTGGAGAGAGAGTTCGAGGAAGAGAAGAAAAGCCACCGAGGATTTCTCAAAGGCTTGGCGAACCTACTAAAGGGCAAAAAGAAGAAACGTGACCATTAGCCCTTAATAGTTGTACTAATGTAATTTCTACTCTGAAATAAGTCCCTGCGTGGACACTTATCGTATTTCAGTCCCTACGTGGACTTATCTTTTAGTCCTTACATGGACACCTATCTTGTATTAGTCCCTGCGTGGACTTGTCACTTATTTTAAACCTCTATGGAGGTATGTACTATTTGAAAGACCCGTTTAGGGCAATATGTAATTGTATTTGAGATTTTGGAATGTATGTTATGAGTTTTGTTTTAATATATATAAAATAAATCAAAACCATTCCTTTTATATTGATCTGCCTAGATAAAGAATCTTAAAAGGAGAAACCTAGCTTGGTGTCTTTTAAGATCCAGTCAAGATGGTACGACCTAATTGAAAAGATTCTGATTCCCTGTTAACCTCTGTACGCATGTTAACAATCATGGCAGATGTGATTCGTTAGAAATCACACCCGTCATTCTTATACAATAATCCTTTAAGGATTTCAAAGCCCAACTAAATGATTTATAAATCATGGGTTAAATCATCAATGAAGATGATTATTTATAAACATCCATTAGTGATGTAGTGCCTACGGGCCAATATTATTAAAACATCCATTAGTGATGTAATGCCTACGGGCCAACCTTATTAAAAACATCCATTAGTGATGTAGTGCCTACGGGCCAGTATTATTGAAAACATCCATTAGTGATGTAGTGCCTACGGGCCAACCATGTTAAAACATCCATTAGAGATGTAGTGCCTACGGGCCAACTATATTAAAACATCCATTAGAGATGTAGTGCCTACGGGCCAACTATATTAAGACATCCATTAGAGGTGTAGTGCCTATGGGCCGTAATAATTGTCTTACAAAGACAAAAGGCAGTGGTGGTCTATGACTCCCTGTCAGAAAGAGATAAAATAACTACGGTTCAAATCTCTATGCCTTTGATTCTCTGAAATCTCGGCTAATATTATAAAACATCATCGTGATTAGGCTTTATGCCGCCAATACTATTTATATAGCTGAAATAGGATATATTCAAATCCTAATACATAATGAAATAATAAGTTAACCGAATGTGGTCTCTGTACCATGGTTGACAAATTGTCATAAAAGACGATTATATAATACTCTCCTAAATAAAATTTTGTTATCTTCTATAACAGATTCAAGTTACAATGGCGGATCCTAACGGAGAAAATAGCCATACTAATGATGATGAATACGACAATGCGCCAGTGCATCTGACAGGCGCACAACTGAAGGCTCTGATTGACAATGCTGTTCAGGCAGCTCTTGATCGTCAATATACTGAGTCCCAAGGCAGAACCGTGTCAAAGCCACCCTCTAAACCAAAGACACACTCCAAACCACCCTCTGAACCCAAGAAAGAAGACGACAAACATTCGTCCACAGAGAACAGCGTTCATCGCGATAGAGAATATACTGATGCATCAAATGCTAAGGGTTGCACTTACAAGTATTTTGTATCTTGTAAGCCCCGGGAATTTACAGGGGAGAAAGGTGCTGTGGATTGCATCACCTGGCTAGATGAGATGGACACTATAGTGGACATCAGCGGGTGTGCAGCGAGGGATGTGGTGAAATATGTGTCTCAGTCATTTAAGGGCGAGGCCCTGGCGTGGTGGAGAGCGTTGGTGCAGGCATCTGGTAAGTCTGCTTTGTACAAGATGACATGCGAGGAATTTATTGCTCTCATTAAGGAAAACTACTGCCCTCAGCATGAGGTTGAGAAGATCGAGGCTGACTTTGTGTCACTGGTGATGACGAACCTGGACTGCCAGGCATATTTGACGAGTTTCAATACAATGTCTCGTCTGGTCCCGTACCTTGTGACCCCAGAACCTCGAAGAATCGCCCGTTTTATTGGGGGCTTGGAGCCCGCAATAAAGGCGAGTGTAAAGGCCTCTCGGCCGACGACCTTCCGGTCAGTTACTGACCTCTCCTTGTCTCTAACTTTAGATGCTGTCCGCCTGAGGACACTAAGGAACAAGGAGGCTGAGAAGAGAAAACGTGAGGATGATACCTCACGAAGATCAGGGAAGAAGCGCCGTGGAAACGGTGAAGGCAAAAGAGGGTCGGAGGCAAAGAAGGATGGGCAAACTGGTGAAAGGCCCAACTGCAAGATCTGCAAGAAACCCCACTCTGGGAAATGCAGATTTGCATCAAACTCACAGTCTCAATCAAAGACTCCTTCCTGTGGACTATGCAAGTCCAAGGATCATAAGACTGTGGAGTGCAAGAAAATCAAGGATGCAACCTGCTATGGTTGTAACGAAAAAGGGCACATCAAGAGTAACTGCCCTAAGTATGCCAAGAAGGCGGAAGAAACAAAGAAGTCAAATGCGAGAGTTTTTCGCATGGATGCAAAGGAAGCGGTCCAGAACGACAACGTGCTTACAGGTACTTTTCTCGTAAATAATATATTTGCAAGAGTACTATTCGATTCTGGCGCTGATAAATCCTTTGTAGACCAGAAATTTTGCCAACTACTAAATATGCCTATCAAAACCCTTGATGCGAAATACGAAGTAGAGTTAGCAGACGGCACGATAGAAACCGTCTCAACTGTTCTAGAAGGATGTGAAATGTCCATTAGGAACCATTCTTTTCCTTTATCTCTACTTCCCTTCAAATTAGCGGGTTTTAACATCGTGCTAGGCATGGACTGGTTATCCCATAATCAGGCCCAAATCATTTGCGGCAAGAGGCAGATAGTTTTAAAGACTCCGAGTGGTGAATCACTTACCATTCGAGGGGATACGCAGTACGGGTTACCCGAGGACGTATCTATGCTCAAAGCTTCAAGGTGTTTGAACAGAGGCTGTGTAATTTACATGGCTCAGATTATAATTGAAGAACCGAAGCCGAAGATCGAGGATCTTCCTGTCATTTCTGAATACCCCGAGGTTTTTCCCGAAGAACTACCTGGTTTGCCACCAGATAGACAAGTGGAGTTCAGAATTGACATCATTCCTGGAGCAGCTCCGATAGCAAGAGCACCTTACAGATTAGCTCCAACGGAAATGAAAGAACTGAGGACCCAGTTGGATGAACTGCTGGCAAAAGGTTTTATCAGACCTAATTCATCTCCCTGGGGAGCACCAGTCCTATTTGTAAAGAAGAAGGACGGATCGATGCGGTTGTGCATCGACTACCGAGAGCTAAATAAAGTTACCATAAAGAACAGATATCCTTTGCCGAGGATCGATGATCTGTTCGACCAGTTGCAAGGAGCAAGCTACTTCTCCAAGATCGACTTGAGGTCGGGTTATCATCAGCTAAGGGTCAGAGATGAAGATATACATAAGACAGCATTTAGGACTCGCTATGGTCATTACGAGTTCCTAGTGATGCCTTTTGGGCTCACAAATGCACCGGCTGCGTTCATGGATCTCATGAATCGCGTCTGCAAGCCGTATTTGGACAAATTTGTCATAGTCTTCATCGACGATATCCTTATATATTCCAAGAACCAAACTGACCACGAGAAGCACCTCCGTTGCATTCTCGAATTACTACAGCGTGAGAAACTCTACGCCAAATTCTCGAAATGTGAATTCTGGCTACGAGAGGTTCAGTTTTTAGGACACGTTGTGAGTGAGCGTGGTATCCAAGTGGATCCCGCTAAGGTAGAGGCAGTCATGAACTGGCAAGAGCCAAAGACGCCTACCGAAATCCGTAGTTTCCTAGGATTAGCAGGATACTACCGGAGATTTATTGAAAATTTTTCGAGGATTGCTGCGCCCTTGACTTCCTTGACCAAGAAGAAAGAAAAGTACATTTGGGGCCCAAAGCAGCAAGAGTCCTTCGAAATACTGAAGCAAAAGCTAAGCAACGCACCTGTGTTGACATTACCGGAAGGTACAGATGAATTCGTAGTTTACTGCGATGCATCACACACAGGCATGGGGTGTGTGCTTATGCAGAAGGGCAAGGTGATTGCCTATGCTTCAAGGCAATTAAAGGTGCACGAAAAGAATTACACCACCCATGATTTAGAGTTGGGTGCCGTTGTATTTGCACTGAAATTATGGAGGCAATACCTTTATGGTATTAAATTTGTGATTTATTCTGATCACAAAAGCCTCCAGCACCTGTTCAACCAGAAAGAGTTGAACATGAGGCAGCGCCGTTGGATGGAGACCCTGAATGAATATGATTGCGAGATCAGGTACCATCCCGGCAAGGCGAATGTAGTCGCTGATGCCTTAAGCAGAAAAGAAAGGGTAAAACCTATTCGAATCAATGCCAAGAGCATTGAAGTCAAGAACAATCTAATTGAAAGGATATTAGCTGCACAGCGAGAGGCTGTGTTGGAAGCTAACTATCCAAATGAAAAGCTGGGAGTAACTGAGGAGCAGTTGACTCTTAGCAAGGATGGAATCTTGAGGCTGAACGGACGTATATGGGTTCCGATTTATGGAGGACTACGAGATGTTGTTCTCCAGGAAGCCCATAGTTCCAAATACTCAGTCCATCCTGGTGCAGACAAATGTACCAAAACTTAAAGGCAAATTATTGGTGGATAGGCTTGAAAAAGTCTGTAGCCGCCCACGTAGCAAAGTGCTTGACTTGTGCTCAAGTCAAAGCCGAGCACCAAAAGCCGTCTGGCTTGCTACAACAGCCTGAACTTCCCGAGTGGAAGTGGGAATGCGTAACTATGGACTTCATAACCAAGTTACCCAAAACCAGGAAAGGAAACGATACAATATGGGTCATAGTCGATAGGCTGACTAAATCAGCTCATTTTCTACCCATCAAGGAGACGTATAGCTCCGATATGTTAGCCCAACTTTATGTTGATAAGATTGTAGCCTTACACGGCATACCTGTGTCTATTATCTCCGACAGGGATACCAGATACACGTCTCACTTCTGGAAGAGTTTCCAGCAATCTTTGGGCACGCGTTTAAACTTTAGTACGGCTTACCATCCACAGACGGACGGTCAAAGTGAGCGTACTATACAAACGCTTGAAGACATGCTTCGTGCATGTGCGATCGATTTAGGTGGTAACTGGGATAAGAACCTACCCCTGATCGAATTCTCCTACAATAATAGCTACCACACCAGCATAAAGGCTGCGCCTTTTGAGGCATTATATGGTAGGAAATGTAGATCGCCTGTTTGTTGGGCGGAAGTATGAGAGGTCCAATTATCGGGACCAGAGATTGTTTTCCAGACAACGGACAAGATTGTCCAGATCCGGGAACGTCTCAAGGCTGCCCGCGATAGGCAGAAGAGCTACGCTGATCCAAAGCGTAAGGATTTTCACTTCGAAGTGGGTGAAAAGGTATTACTTAAGGTGTCACCCTGGAAGGGAGTGATGCGTTTCGGCAAGAAAGGCAAACTGAGTCCGAGATACATAGGACCTTTTGAGGTCATTGAACGGGTCAGGTCAGTCGCCTATAAGTTGAACTTGCCTGAAGAGCTCAATGGAATTCACAATGTGTTCCACATCTGCAATCTCAAGAAGTGCTTCGCCGATGAATCGTTGGTGATTCCGCATACAGATGTGCATATAGATGAGAGCTTAAAATTTATAGAAAAACCTTTGTCGATTGAAGATCGACAGGTGAAGAAGCTTCGCAGAAAGCACGTACCGATTGTAAAAGTCAAATGGGATGCTCGTAGAGGTCCTGAATATACGTGGGAAGTCGAAGCTACAATGAAAGAAAAGTACCCCTATTTATTTAAGTAAATCTCGGGTCGAGATTTATTTTAAGGGGGTGAGGATGTAACACCTCGAATTTTTGTGTCCAATGATGTGTTAACACGTGTGATTTGATTACACGTGGCATCCATAATAAACAAAGGACTAATTTTGACAAACCTTGAAAGTATATAAATTCGAGGGTTATAAATGTCAACAAGGTTATATATACTGTATAGTAACCCTAAATAACGCTTATACCTTCAAACGAATAAATCATAGATCGTACGGAAGCGAAACGCGGAAGAAGGTGAGAGATTACGAGCTACAGGGGTTAACTGTGTCAACATGTTTAATATTACCTCTGAGTGACCCTTTAACGTTCCCAAGGCTTCGTAACAGTATTACACGCTCACTAGAATATACTGTATAAATTCCGCGAAGTTCCGTCTTAAAACGAAAGAGTTATACTCAAATTCGTATGAGAAGGGTTAAAAGCGTCAACAGTGAAAGTTAAGGCTTTCCAAATAATTAATAAACTAAACGGGGACTTTATAATGCGGGTAAATAACACGAGGCCCCTATCGGTAAATAACCGAGGGCCAAACCGCAAAGTTACCCCTTCAAAACCGAAAGGTCAGGTAAATCATTACGAAAGATTTCGTTATTAATTACCAGGATTTCGTAATCATTTCAAAAGATTTTAAAAATCTGAAAAACAGGCCCCTCGCGAACCGCATTGCATGTTTGGTTAAGTTGAGGCGGGCCGCGAGCCTCCTCTTTTACTCGCCTGGTATTTAAATCCCAGGCGGCCCGCATTAGAAACGCATGGAACTCCCATGCGGGCCGCATTAGACGCCCAGATGCAGAAAGTTGTAACTACTTGCCTTTTGGAGCATTTGAGCGACCAAACATCAATCAATGAGGCATGGGTGCCCCCTACTCGACCCATACACCTTAGGGACACCTGCCCATGATCCATGATCAAATGTAGGCTGAGTTGTGATGATCTTAAGGTCCTTTGAGCACTATAAATAGCAATGTTGAGGTTACAACATTCACACAACTCAAACACTTCCATCTGATCATTCCAAGAGCTCCCTAGCATTCTCTTCTGTTCCATAATCAAGATACAACTTCTGTAAGTCGTTCATAACCATTTTGGTCACACATTTCCTTAGTTTTAGCCTATAAACACAACCGTCGTAACTAACGGTTGTCATTACAATAACTTGCAAATGGTTCAGTCTTATGACGGATCAAAAGTAGTTTTGAGTAGGTAATTATGTGGGTAATAAACCTCTAAAAAGGTTCCCCCTGATCACCACTCTAACTATGTCAAATATCGAGTCAAACGTGCGGTTAAAAAGTCAACAGAAAGCTATTTTAGCGATTTATGCATAATCTGTAATGTATATGTTATGAAACCTGTTTTGACACTTATAAAACATGATAATAAGTATATAAACTTGTTTGCGCTCGTTTGAATCGACCATTTGCTATATTGAACCGGTTCGGAGCCGAATGTCGCAAAAGTTTGACTTTTGCTTTGACTTCAGTTCTGACCCGTTTTATTGAGGTATAGATATACCTTAGGACTCTCTTAGGACCAGGTTACATGATGGTATGAACCTCTGTGATCGGTTCATGAGTTATCCGAGTCTTTTGCGCATTTCCGTCATTCGCCTAAAAATTGACCGTAACGGCCTTTATAAAATAAAACGAGTATTTCGGACACGTGAACGGATCATAACCTTGCTTATTAAATTATAAGCATGTCCTTAAAGTTTCACGTCAATCCAAGGTCTAGAATGAGAGTTATGCTAAATAGCGCATTTAAAGCAAACTTTAGTAATTAACGGCGCAATTAGCATAACACCTATCTAAACCAAGATTTCGTCACCAAAACTTTTACCCACTGTATTGAAATAATATTTTGGGAATTTTAAAGATTTTTAATAATTTTTACCTCGCTCATAACCTGCGGTTATGGCTACGGTTCGGTAAATACCGAATATGCCCTTTTCGGCCAAAACATGAGTTCTACAAGGTCTTTTGACCCGATTCCAGTTGCTACTGGTTTTAAATAATAAATAAAGTATTTTAAGCTTCATAAGCTGTTCGGGAAACTCAGATTTCCTGTAGAACTCGAAAAGCCCTTTTAAAGCCTTTAAAATGACCGAAAAGCCCCTACGGGGCATAATATTAACTTAAACTCGTTACGGGCGTCACGGAAGGTATCCTACTGATACCACAATCCATTTAAGGCATATTGACTTAGGAAATAAGCGTACGACTCTCATGGTTAACCGTTTCGCCTATTGCGCGCACGGTTCGGCTTATGAAACTAGTTTTCATAAATTAGCCGATACGGGTCAACTTATATTATTTGAACCCCAAAATCCAGAGTGTGAACCATTAACCCATATAAAACAAGTCTCTGAACTTGTTGGGTCAGAATCACACTCCATTCCCGGTTTTCGCCTTTTCGCGCGATTAAACCATATCTATATATATATCGGAACCAACCGGTCTAGGCTACGGCCATTATAAAGACTCGTTAGGATTCTAAGAGGTTAATTAAACCTTCGTTCCAGATTAGGAGCCCCAGTAAAAGCTATCGGTGATTTAATCCAAATTAAGGAAATATACTTGCAAAGGTAAATACTTTAACTTATTTCCCCTATATGGGCTTGGGTTACGGTATATTAATACCGCTTGATTGAGCATTATATTCATCCATCGCTTAGGTGGTTATTTAAATAATATGATCGGCTCATTTAAACAGTTTTGTTGCTTAAAAGCCTTTGGGGGGTTTAATGACCGTTGTCCCGGATATCCTTGGCATCATTTTACGAAATGGCCACGACCATCGACATCCCGGTGTAGGCGTACACCCGGTATATAGTGTCGACATTAAATTAAAAGACGTAGCCGTTGGTTTTTTTATACTACGGTTTTACGCAAACGTGGTGTGTCTATAAATCTTTAACCCGGCACGATCCGGGCTACTGAACGCATAAAAGAACATGTAAAACGTTCACAAGATTTTATTATAATTTTCCCAAGTTATAAAAGAGTTTGTGCCTTGTGCATTCAAATCAATTTTAATAAACATTTTCAAATGTGTCAGTTGAATGTATTTACCAGTGTAAACTGACGTATTTTCCCCAAAAAGATTAAGTGCAGGTACTAGACGAAATTGGCTGGTATTAGCTGCCTAAGCATCGTACATAGTCTCGCAAACTCGATGCCGTATCTGAATGAACAATATTTATTTATTTGATCCGCTGTGGATATATTCAACTTCTGTAATACATTTGATATTACAACCAGAGGTTGAAGTTTATATATTTATCTTAAGTTTCCGCTGTGCATTATATAATTGTGTGGTTTGACTATATTGTTGCCAACATCGTCACGGTAATCCCCCACCGGGCCCACCGGTGAGACACGTGGAAATCGGGGTGTGACACTTTCAGGTCGGTCGATCGAACGGCTGTTCGATCGGACAGCAATCCGATTGGCGAGGCTTCTCAGGTTGAGAACAAGTTCACCGCAGGATGGTCACTCGATCGGATGGCAATCCGATCGGGTGGCAACCCGTATGCATTGAACATGTTGAAAATTGTTTAAGTGTTGAAGTCTAAACATCACATGGTCGAGTGGCAATCCGATCGGACGGCAATCCGTCCCAGATGACCTGGTCGTCTTCTTCCTTGGTTGTTTCGATAGTTTGTCATTTTCTCGAGATTGTATGATAACATGCTAAACAACAGAATCCTCGCTAATACTTAGTAACCCGATCGGACAGGAATCACCTAAATCCGACCAGTTAACTGTTCGAGACGGTGTTTCATGTTTAACCCGAAATCGGTAATCTCATGGATAGAATCCAGATCTTGGACCAACACATCAACAAGAAAGAGTAGAAGATCAGAACAAGCTCCGATTCTATCGGTTTTGAGTGCATTGAGTGTAAAAGAGTTGAAAGAAAGTTGGAAAACCATGTTTCAATCGTTTTCACCATGAATATGTTTAGATCTATGAAAGATCTTTGTTTATTTGTGTGGAAATCGTTCAGATCTAAGTTGTTCTTGGTGGATTGAAGCCAAAACATGAAGTTCATAAGAACACCATGATGACATCATCCTAGAACACCTCAAATCTAGTGCTTTCACGGTTAAAAGTTAAGATTCAAAAGATAGAAAGGTGTGGGAGTGCGTGTAGATCAAGAAAGTACAAGATTTAGGTGGAAAACTTACAAGAATCGCGAGAAATCTGAAGAAAAGAGGGCTGGAGCGAGTAGGGCAGAGAGAGAGCTATCAACATCAAATGATGTTGACATATGGGGTATTTATAGGGTTTCTATAAATGGAAAGGGGAGGAGAGGTCTGGTCGATCGAGTGGCAGCCCGATCGGGTGGCAGCTCGATCGAGTGGCAACTCGATTGGGTGGCAGCCCGCTCGGGTGGCAGCTCGGTCGGCTGACCACTCGATTCGAGTGCACCGCGCGGCGAGTTTTGCAGTTTCGATTCATGTGCTGAGCGTTGCGATGCGATAGAGTTTCCTATTCAAATTACTTTTAATCCCAACTACTATATCAACATACAATCATCCTAGTTTAACTTGCGTTTAGCGTTTGCGATTCGATTGCGTTTTGATTAATCACCACAACATATACATAAATAAACATGCACAAGTAACACATAAAAGGCACACACACATAAGTACAATAACCAGAACGCGTAATTCGAGTTGCGAGTGCGGTTGCGGTAAGCGATAAAGCGAGAAAACATGCGATAAACATCGATAAACCTCGATTTGTAATAGATACTCCACATAATACAACTAACGTAAAAACATAAAAAGACTATCTACAAGTCAAAGAAGTCAAAACAGGAATTGAGCAAGGAGTGACAGATCGCAATTAGCAATCTTGTCTTCCTTTGACTTCAATCTTGACTTTGACTTTCGAGACACGGGGTGTTACAACATTGCCAAATAGTTCTTAAGCTTAAAAGTTACGTGTTTTTTTGATTTTGTACTATGTTCGATTGCCCTTAAAAAAATTAGAACCTACACCCATCTTTGAAGTGAGGTATAAAAATGAAAATCTTATAAATTCATATTCGATTACTTGACTCGGTCGAATTAAACTTGAATATTTGTAAACTAAATTCTAAGGTTGATAATCAAATTCGAATCGAGTCAAATTCAAATCCATTTGAATTCGAATATTTCAAATCCGAATCGAATACCAAACACTCCTAGTTGCAATGGTGTCCCTCCCAAGTGATGGGGTTGTTTCATTGCAGAAAAGTGGTGTACATTTAGGAGTTGATAATGAGTGTGTGTGTTTGTCGTTAGAAAAACTAAATAAATAAATGTTGATCAGTTATTTTAATTGTTTTTTTCGAAAATAATAACATGAGAAGAAAGAGACATTTTGTTAATAGAAATAATATCATTAGATACTCCATAAATTGCAAATGAATCGAAGATATAAATTCTTATTATGCATTTTTTTATGATTGAGCAATATCAAAGATTCAAAGCACACAGACAATTTATTTTTGTTTAAGACTAGCTATGGTACTCATATGCCCCAATTAAGGCCCATTAAATCCCTTGACTTTCTTATTTTCACCTTCTTTAATAGCAAGAGGGTTCAAACCCATTTAAACATCGCCAAGATTCTTTGGAATAGGCTTGGTTTCGGGCTTGATAAGCAGAACCCGAGTGAATCCAGAAACCACCCGCTTCGCCCATGAAAACCTACAATGCGATTTCCATTTATCGAGAAATTGAAGGGTGTTCCTTCTTCAACCCCAAATGGCCCAAATGTTCTTTTGTTGCTCTTTATAGTGAGTGATCGGATCACAGGACTACCTCCATAAACCACAGGGCAATAGTGCCCGCTAACACTTACTAACGTCTCCTCAGGAAAGTGCAGCTTAATCTGAAATTAATCCATAATAAACTTCCATAAATCAGTTTCCAAGTTTAGATAAAGAACATGCATGGAGACACTGGCGAAGCTTGAATTTTTCGGTTGGGGGGGGGGGGGGGAACGTATATACCCACAAATTTCTATACGAAAACTACATATATAACACTACTGAGCGAAAAATTCGGAGGGGGGGGGGCGCCCCTCCCCGCCCCTCTTATCCTTCGCCCCTGCATGGAGATTTAATGAAAATGCATGTATGTACCTGAGCAGATTTGGTTCCACCAATGCCACCATGTTTTTCAGCCAGAAAGGGTTTACCATTGTGATCATATGTTACACGGATCGAGTCGATGCAGCTTCCGTATACAAGAGTTATTTCTCTTACTCCAGTGTGTACTCCATCATCCCATTCATCTCCTCCATTTCCTCCCAATTGCTTGCTCTTATCCTTTTGTATTTAAATAATATCAGTTACATAAATCCTAGAAAAACTTGTAGATTAAAAGTTGATTAAAAGTTAAACTGTGTGAGGGAATTTCATACCATGAGGAGTACAAGAATTTGCTTGACAAATAATAAGCCTGCAACGAAAATGAAAGATTAATTATCTTGGTTTTTGATAGATTATCTTGCAAACAATTACGATCTGTATAAATAGCAAAACAAAGTAGTACTGGGCTAAGCATCTGATTCTGATCTTAATTCCAATTCCAGTTTCGATTTTCTTTCTATATTCAATAACATTTTTTTAATGCAAATTTGGATCACTGACAGACCACTGGAGTATCATCATGTCACCAGTGGAGCCACCCGATCATATCCATCTCTAGAAGGAAACCCGATAAATATGGGAAAAACCCCCCATGTGGGAATCGAACCCAGGACCTATTGATCCCAAAGGCTTATCACATCCCCAAGATGCCACCAGACTACAAAGGCATGAGCTTATATTCAATAACATAAGTTTTTGTTTTGTAATTGCATACATAAAATATGCACCGATTCTGATTCCTCTCTAAGACCTTATTGTAAAAATTTCCATATTCATTAACATAGGCTTTTGTTTTGTAATTGCATACATAAAATGTGCAGAGATTCTGATTCCTCTCTAAGACCTTTTTGTATAGAAAATAAACATGCACATTAGAATAGTTAGAGGGTATTTGTGATTACGTTTTGAAGTGATTATTTGATTATTGCGTTTATAAAACATAAATAATCTAAAAAAGTGTTTGGATGAAAAAGTGATTATCTGCCTTCAAAACGCAGTTTTGGAGAAGCATGTGCCTACATGCTTTTTCAAAACGCAGTTTTGAAAACGTAAAATCTATTTTGAAAACGAATAATCTATTTTGAAAACGCAACACCGAACACCCCCTTAGTGCCTTAGTGGGCTGAATAAATATAATACCACTATGGCCAAGCTTTCCAAAAATCTTGCGTCCCTTTTTGAGGAGACAAAATAAAGAAGTTCAAATAAAGCCAACCGCTGACGGTCTAACGCCTGTTTTCTGTGAGTTATTTATTATTTTATTATTAGTTAACAGTGTCGAAACCATGATTTTTTTTTTCTGGTTGGTTTCTATATAGGTTTTCACTAAAAATTCTATAAATTCTATATACGTTCTCACTAAAAATTCAAAATCGTGCTAGTTTCTGGGAACCGGTAACAGTTGCTAGATCGACCCCTGTTGGTTTGTGTGTCATATACAATTATAAAATTACATTTTGTTAGTTCAATAATAATAAGTAACTTAGAATAATCAAATTTCATATGGTTGTATGCATTAAAAATACATGTTTGATAATAAGTAATTTTAACAATTTGATGAGTTTTTAACTATTTTTTTCTACCAATTGAAAATATTTTTTTAATGGAAAATGTTACATTTTTCTACCCATACTCTTAAACTACACCAATATATACTAAATTACACCTCATGTCAGGATTGAACCCTGATCTTTTCTTAAGAGGCAAAAGCCTCTACCACCCAGCTTTGGCTGGAATGGCATTCAAAATAATTATGTATTTTTTTTGAACGACCAACAAACTCAATCTCGAGCACTCTTAGGGCACCCACTGGACAAACGAAGTACTCCGAGAGTAACCCGAGTCCACCACCAATTCCGGGGAAAACCCGGTAACCCACCTGCCCGTAGGCACGACAATGAAATTACCGGTAAAACCCGTTTGGCTCAAGGATCCAACCCAGGTTTCCCTGGGTCTCCTATCATTGCCCACCAGTGCCTCACTCTGTACAAAGTGGGAGTCGAACCTGCATCTCACAAGAGAAATACAAGCCCTCCACCACTTGATCTAGAGATCATTAGCAAAATAATTATGTATTATGATCCATTAATAATATAAATCGATATAACATATAGCTTGCAAAGATTAGAGATGCTCTATACAGATGCGATTGTATTCAGTATACACATGCATAAACATAGATGAGAAGAGATAAGAATGACTTTCGCTACTAGAAAACCAAACTTTCACCAACAGATTTCTACTGATGAAAAAAAAAAATGTCATTATATATATCTACGGATATATTTGAATATAAAGGTTAACTAGGTTTAAAGAAATTCGTCGCAACTCCACCACTGGATCTAGAGATCATTAGCAAAATAATTATGTATTATGATCCATTAATAATATAAATCGATATAACATATAGCTTGCAAAGATTAGAGATGCTCTTGAGGGTATGTATCTGCATAACATATACAGATGCGATTGTATTCAGTATACACATGCATAAACATAGATGAGAAGAGATAAGAATGACTTTCACTACTAGAAAACCAAACTTTCACCAACAGATTTCTACTGATGAAAAAAAAATGTCATTACATATATCTACGGATATATTTGAATATAAAGGTTAACTAGGTTTAAAGAAGTTCGCCGCGTTGCGGCAAATTTCTTTTGTTATTTAGTCTGTGTTTACGTGTGTTTTGAAATTACTACGAGCGTGTTGCGAACAGAACTGCTGACAAGAATAAAAAGCAAATGTAGAAAAAAACACTAAAAGATAACCTAAAGAAAATCAACCAAAAAAGTTGTATGGTAACGATGTTGTTCGTATGAAACCGGTGGTCAGAGATGAGCAAATTGTTCTGGGTACCGGTACCAAATTTGCCGAACCGAAAGATCTTAAGTGCCAATTCGGTACCGACTTTTAGCGTTCCTGGTACCGGTTCACTACCGTTTTTTACCTTCATATACCGGTACCGTAACCGGTATTTTCGGTATCAGTACCGATTCTGTATCGGTTGGCACCGAGCTCATCCCTACCTCTGAAACTAAAAAAGAAAAAATTAAACGTCGAAGAAAATCAACAAAAAAAGTTGTACGATACCATTGTTCGAATGGTAACCGTGATCAGGGATGAGCAAATGGTACCAGGTAGCCGCACTGAATTTCCAGAACCAAAAGATTTCCAATATCAATTCGGCCCCAACTTTTGGCGTTTTCTGTATTAGTGCCGGTTTTTACCTTCATGTACTGATACCGAACAGGACCGTACCGGTATTTTCGATACCAGTACTGATTCGATACCGGTTGACACCAAGCTTATCTCAACCCCTGATATTAAAAAAAGGATTAAAGTTAAAAACTAAAGAAAATAACTATTATTATAATATTAAAATAATAAAAGTATTAAAAAATCTATATATTATTATAATATTAAAATTATTATTTATTTCAATTCCTTTATTAATATATAGTAATATATAGTAATAGTAATAATAATATATAGTAATGGATATATTTTTGAATATATTTGTATGTGTAATAAATTATATATTATAGAAATTTGAATCTATCTACTATAATAAAAGAAACCAAGTTTTGGACACGTGTCATTAATTGAAGGTATTCTTAAATCTATATTTATCTTATATTAATTAAATAAATAAATAATAAATTAATAGTAAATCTTATCTTACTTTAATAAAAATATTATCCTCAAATCTAAATTGTTAATTTAATATATTTTTAAAACAAATACCTCTCTTTCCTACTTATCTTATATTAAATATATAAATAATAAATTAATATTAAATGTTATCCTAATTTATTAAAAATATTTTTTTATTATTTGGTATACAAAATTATATTTATTCAACTCGTGTAAAATGCGGAGTTTTTAAAAATATAATTTTTTTATTATTTACTATAAATATAATTTTTTTTATTATTTACCATACAAAGTTACATTTATATAACCCGTGTAATACACGAAGTTTTTAAAAATATAACTTTTTTTATCATTTGCTATGTAAAATTAGATTTATTCAACATGTGTAATACACAGGGTTTTTTAAGGATATAATTTTTTTATTATTTGGTAGATTTTTCAACCCGACTATACATGGGTTTTTTAAAGAAATGACGTTTTTAGTATTTAATATACAAAATTACATTTATTTAATCTGTGTATAGACATGGTTTTTAAAGATATCACTCTTTTTTAGATCTATTAAACACGTGTAATATATGGGGTTTTTAAGGATGTAATTTTTTATTGTTCGGTAGATTTATTCAACCCGACTATACACGGGTTTTTTAAAGATACGACGTTTTTAGTATTTAATATACAAAACTACATTTATTTAATATGTGTAATACACATGGTTTTCAAAAATATAACTTTTTTATTATTTGATATATAAAATTACATTTATTTAACCCGTACAATATACGGGGTTCATAAAGATATAACTTTTAATTATTTAACATATAAAATTACATATATTCAACCCGTGTAATACACGGGATTCTAACCTAGTATATATATATATATATATATATATATATATAGGTGAACTATAGGGAGAAATCCTTTGTGAGTTAAAAAAAAACTTTGAAAACCTAATGAATGGACATCATACTTTCACGTGTTATACTTTTTCGCTGCAACATTTTTTTGACACCTGCAACATTATCTGACACTAACACAATTTTTGTAACAGTGGAGAGAGGAGAGAGGACAGAGAATATGTTACAATTTTTCAGTTATTCATATTTTTTGTAGCTCACCTGTAACATTTTTATTGTTTTTTGACAAGAATTTTTTAGATTATGCATAAGAAACATGTTACATTTTTAGAACTTATAATTCACGAAGTTTTTATTTTGTAATATGCGTAAGAAACATGTTACATTTTTTCTACAATAGGATTTTTATGTAACACTGTAGTTGGCACACTTTTTTGTGTTAGATAGATAAGGGAGAAAAGTATAAAGTTGTTACACTTTTTGTTAGACTCTAATATTCTCTGAAAAATAACTTTTTTTACACTTTTTAATATCAACCAATGATCACATGAGATTAATGGTGGAGATGAAGTTTTCTGAGTTAACTCAAATGGATTTTTGATTTATCCTTCCCTATATATATGGAATTTATTTAAATACAACCAATTTTCTAGAATTTCGTCCCTCGTTGTGGGTAAAAAGACAACTCATCATTTTTGTATAAAAAACTGACGTAATACATCAATAAAATACCTTCTATTTTTTAAAGAGTTTGTCGGTAATATCCGTCACTAAGTATTTGTTAATATAACTGTTACAAGCGCCTGGTTTTCTGACGTTACTTCACCGACATGTTAGCAACATATTTGAACGTCTAATTCATAGTTGTCAAAAGTGCATGGCACACTAAAGGCGTAAATAGTGAGCCTTGAGTCTCAATGCAAGACGCTTAAAAAAGCGAGGGCTATATAGGCGAGACCTATAGTAAAAGATACAATTTTAGGGGTTTTAGACATGTTTTAGGCTTCTTTAAGGCTAGTTTCAATTGATTTTAGGTTTGGTATAATTGTTTCAGGCCTGTTCACGTGATTTTTGGCCAAAATTTTATCAGAACTTGGCCTGAAAAATGGTTGAGAGGCTGAAAGTGAGGTTTTTGAAGCGAAGCGAAAAGGCTGCATTAGGTCTAAAAACTGAGCCTAGCCGCGCACCTAGATTAGCCTTGACAAGAGAGTTCTATACATCCTTTGTTTTGTAGTGTATTATTATCATAATTAATTGAGTAAATTTCACTTTTTGTCCTTTATGTATTACCTGAATTTTGAAACGTGTTCTTTAAAAGTTTTAGTTTCAGTTTATGTTCAAAAAACACATGTTTTATATCACTTTATGTCCTTTACAACAAACTGAGTTAAATTACTCAGTTAGGTTTATTTAATGCAAGGGTATTATTGGTATTTCACCTTAGTTATTTTGTTTTTAAAAATAAATCAAAACAATTAAAGGTGAGACCCACTTTACAAAGTTTCAAGGCTTCATCTTTCCTACACCCCCATGTTTTCCGGTCATCTTCTCCGGCTCCGGTCATCTTCTCCGGCGGACTCTTCATTTTTGGCAACAATATATTATACCATGCTCAGTATCCCAAAGATTTTTAGCTTTTTTTAATGAGCCAAGACTGAACTGGAATCCACCACTCTGTCATCCGCCCTGAACCACCGCACCGGCGTTCTGTGGCGTTCTGTATGGCTGTCTTACAAATTACCACAGGGCTTTAAATGAGCAATATGGTTGATAGTTATAGGCTTTATAGCACATATGACCTAAATAATAATAATAAATTGGCTTGCCTAAGCTTTTTGTCCCTTAAAATTTCTCTTACTAGCTGCTAAAGAACTGTTTCAAGACATTGCTCCGGTTACCATATGTTTCGTGTTGTAACAAACTTAAAAACTAAAAATCATAATTTCATTGCAGGATTATATGAATGATGGTGGCTTTTACGTTATCTCATAACTTTTCAGTTCAACTAAGATCCTCATTGGTGCCTCAGAAAATCCAATATCTGCTACATAACGCAGATGCAGTGGTTCCGATGCGGTGGTGCAGGGTGGATGACAGAGTGGTGGATTCCAGTTCCAGTTCGACTGAGAAGGGGTCTTGGCTCATTAAAAAAAAGCTAAAAATCTTTGAGATACTGAGCAGGGTATAATATATTGTTGCCGGAAATGAAGAGCCCGTCGGAGAAGATGACCGAAGCCGAAGAAATAACCAGAAAACATGGGGTGTGGGAAAGATGAAGCCTTAAAACTTTGTAAGGTGGGTCCAATTGTTTTGATTTATTTTTAAAAACAAAATAATAAGGTGAAATACCAATAATACCCTAGCATTAAATAAACCTAACTGAATTATTTAACTCAGTTTGGTGTAAAGGACATAAAGTGATATAAAACATGTGTTTTTTGGACATAAACTGAAACTAAAACTTTTAAAGGGCACGTTTCAAAATTCAGGTAATACATAAAGGACAAAAAGTGAAATTTACTCTAATTCATATATGATAAAAAAAAACAAACTAAATGAACAGTGAATTTAGGGTATATTAGAATATGGGCTATGGAGCGGGGTTGTGGCGTGGGTTGGTTACAAACACCCAAGTCACCATCCCGGGTGGGCTTGGGTTTCGGCGTGGCCCCTTGGGCAGCGGTTTCAGCCTGGGGGCGGGGGTTGTGGCGTGGGTTGGGTATAAACGCCCAAGTCACCACCCCGGGTGGGCTTGGGTTTCGGCGTGGCCCCTTGGGCGGGGGTTTCAGCCCGGGCGTTGGACGGGGCTATCAAGATCACATAGCAGGATCTCATTGCCCAAGCCGTTTAGGCTAGCCGTTGGCCAACGGCTATGTGTTTAAAAAAAATCTATTCACTATAAATACTCACACTTCTATTCATTTTTTTTACCACAACTACTCTACCTCTTCAATAATCATCTCTATCTTATTTTTAAAAAAAAATTCTCATCCAACCACAATACGAAAAATGAATCCTCATAATCATGGTTTTGACCCGAACAATCCGTGGGCATTCCAAGAAACACCTAACCCAACATCCAATCGTCCAATTGCTCCCTTTTTAATACACTTCACGATGTCGGATATGGCTGGTTACGCATCGTTTATCTCGAATCGTTTGAAGATTAATTAAAAGTATAAAGGAGTGGGGTCTTTTTCATAAGTCTAGTCCTATGTGTGTGCGCGCACATAGATACGCACCCATTTTAGCATATACTTTTGTGAGGGATTAAATGAGAGCTCCATTTAAAAATAACAAATTAAAAAAAATATAAACACAACTCTCTACTGATCATTTCGTTTAATTATAACTTTAGGCTACTTTTTAGGAATGCATATGAGTCATTTTGCTAGAATGAAAAGGTATAGAGATTTGTTTGCGATTTTGTTATGTTATGCTTTAAAACGGGTAAGAACTGTAGGAAATAGGTTCACCTTTTGTAAAATATAATTACAAAATATATCATAACGAGACTTTTGTTATTCATAGGAAATATCATTGTACAATACCGGTTGCAATAACTAAATAAAAGAATATAAATATAATTATATATACCAATCTTGATTCAAGCCGCATCTCTGGTGGGTGCTTCACGCGCACTTGATAATATCCTAGACTCGAGTATTCATCATCTTGAGTCTTGAAAAATACTCCTTGACTGCAACAAAGAGCACACTAAAACGTTGACGATTTTGGTTGAGGCACGTGTTCAACATGCTTCCCTTAAAACAGATTTCGCGTCTCTACTAAAGATGACGCGTCTGTCTCCCAGGTACAACAGTCGAAGCTGTCTGTACTGCCGGAGATGACTCACCGGCCCAAGGTTACATCCGGTAATTGTAGTATTTGAACTCATGTGGTGGAAACAATTAGAGAATACTCATCTCTCTAGTTGGTGTTCAAGTGTTCATACTACTTCTAGTATTCTTCATGTTTCAAGCAATATCCTATTCTTGTTGTAACAAAAAAAAAAACACATAGCCTACTATTTGAACAAGACTAGTGAAAGGATTCACTTAATTATTCATTTAATTAGTCACTTAATTAGAGACTTAAAAACTCTAATAAAACTAATTAAATACTCAAGAGTTACTCTTTTATTTACCACATGAATATTTTAATTAATATTTATAATTTCATTAAATTATAAATATATTTAATATCCATTCACCAAATTTCCAACAATCCCCCACATGAATAGAGATCATTCAAAACACTTAAAATTTTCAATGTAACCTCGACAGTTGAGTTTTGCATACGATAGGTAGGTGTTACCCTTTGAACCTTCGCTCATGAAATGCACTTAGCCCACTAGCTCTGAGTAGATCTCGATGTCTTTGAACTCGTCTGCCGTTTGTGTAGACGACAATACACTTCACACAAGACTCTCCCTAGCCGGGTCATCTCCTCATAGTCGTGTCCAATAATGGTCGTGGAACACTTTCCTGGTTCTGCGAGAGCTCTAGGAATTGTGCCCTCAATTCCATTCGAAGCGACCCCAATTCTTTCTAACATAGGTGATTCTCCTTAGATCATTAAAAGCATTGTGGTTATCATGATCTATCCAAATCATTTACCACATATTATGCTTAGCCTCACACTTGTCACTTTTAGGAATGGACTAGGAAGTTTATTAATCTTTATAATAAACTACCTTATTAAATGCGTAGGGTTATTCCCCCACAGTGACTTTGCTTATTCATACAATAAGGTTTTCCTATTGAACTCAATTCTTGGGATCACCAGTCTACTGAGTTAGGTTTCCATCATATGAACTTCATTTTTCAAGGGCTTCAGTCCCATTCCACAACTTGATCTCTAATAAACCCTCAGGTTGTTGGATCCATAACATTAGCAAATAACTTTGCGTATTTGAGATCAGTTGTCATGATGTGTTCTTAACTCGTAAGTTAATTTTGCCAATTGTCAACTTCTAAGACTATAACCTCAGTGGCCATCTGAATCTGGTTATAACATATGTCTTTGTAAGATACGTGTATCATTTAAGGCAAACACATCTCCAATATACACTACGACCTTTGTGTCCTTGATGCGTGTCAGTGTGTATATGTTTTTAATATATAATTAAACCCTTTTTACACTTTTAGCCAAGTTTTAAATTTATAAAACACGATATTCACTAACACTAAACACACATATGGGCAAGTGCACCCATCGTGGACGTAGTATAGTGTTGGTAAGATACCGAGGTCGTCCAAGGACACAAGAGCTTTTAATACCGGTTTATCCTCAACGTCTAATCAAATCAAAAAGTGAGAAAAATGTTTTAAACTAAGAAAAATAAAAACTAACTAAATGCTGAAAAATAAAATAAAATAAAAAAACAGATAGACAAGATGAATCACTTGGATCCGACACGTGTATTAGTATAACCTTTGATTATTTTTGCACTTTTGCACTTGTTTAAGAGATTATCTTAGTTATTGTAGTAGGCCCCTCTTTTGAAGGCGACGTTACCCTCAACCCAGTAGTTTGAGTCAGCAAGGATACAATCCTAAAGGGTCGGATTATTGAAAGATAATGAATTAAGTTATTAATGCAAATTATGGTAGGCCCCGCTTTTGGCGGTGACGTTACCCTCGGCTAAGTAGTCTGAGTCAGCAGGGATACAGTCCTAAATAGCCGGGTTATAGTATTAATAGTAGTTAACTTATGAGGGGGTCAAAGAGTTTGGATCCCCGCCATCCAATACCTATGGGCATTGAAGGAGATCCTACTAAATTTGACCCAGGTCCCAAGCAGGACCTCTAAACGCTGAACAAGGGCAAGACCCTTACCAAACCGTTCCCTTAACCCCCGACCAGGTAGCCAACATACCTCCATATAGACCGTGGAGATATGAATGGTGAAAATCTTTTATTTTATATAGACAGTAAAATAATGCCAAGACACCACGGACAAACGATAAGGAAAGATCACCTTCAACATAAGTAACTAGTTATTAAAGTCATTAATACAAAACCAAATAAAAAGTGCAAAAGATTAAAAATAAAAAGTATTATACTAAACACTTGTCTTCACCAAGTGATGTAAGAGACTTAGGCAAACATGGCCTTGATTGTCAAGAACTCTTACGATCAATCTTGGATCCCGAGACGACTCACACACTCTACGATGGACAATGGATGATGGTGGTGGATGATGGTGTTATGGTGATGGTGGGTGGTGGATGAGGTGTGAGAGAGGTGGTGTGCCAAGGGATGAAATGGAATGCAGCCAAGCACCCCTATTTATAGGCTGAACAGAAGGCTGGGCACGGCCCCGTGTCCGCTGGACACGCCCCCGTGCCCGTCTGACATTCTCTCTCTTCATTAATTGTAATTCGCAATTACAATTAATGCGCCTGCTGTACTTTCACCACGCCCCCGTGCTCACTGGACACGACCCCGTGGTGGGCAACAGAAGCTTCTATCACTTTTGTCTTTTCTGCCAGGGCTGGCCATCCTGGACACGCCCCCGTGCTCACTGAGCACGGCCCCGTGTTGAGCTGGACACGCCCCGTGTCCGCTGGACACAGCCCCGTGTTCAGCTGGGCACAGCCCCATGCTCAGCTGGGCACAACCCCATGCTCAGCTTTCTTCTTGTTTTTGCTTTGGGAAATGCTGTCGAGGAGTCGGGCATGCCACGTTTCTTCCTTTTCTTTGTATTTATGTTGGATTTGGCTGCATTTTTGCTTCTTTTGTTCATTTAAGCTCTTTTAACCCTGAAAATACAAAAGGAAGACAAAAGTACACTTTTTCCAACATTAGTACTTAAAAAGGGTTAGTTTTATGGCTCATTTGATGTAATTTATATGTTGCATTTTACTCACATCAAATACCCCCACACTTGAATCTTTGCTTGTCCTCAAGCAAAACTCTTTAATATGTGGCTTACACTCTCAAATGGAATGGGTAGAAGAGAAGGTTTTGGGCTTGTCTTGAGTGTCGGGAATCCAAGATCTTTATTGGGTTTTATTTTTATACTATTTACAATCCTATTCGTTGTGATTTATTTAGAACGTTTCATAAGAGAAATTACTTATTTGGGCATAACATGCCTTTTTTAAAATTTCATTTATATACAAGTTCACATACCTCACGGGGGATCACTCAACACTCGGCCGAAGGTGTATTTTTAGTGAATCACTCGAGAGCGGCATGGAACTTATTCCTACCATAAGCTTGCCAAGCAATCAATCCTCCTCCTTTTTAACTTTATACCTTTGTAAATATCAAGAGGACTTTTTGGGTGAAGGGTTAGGCTTGGGCTAAAGGTGGGTGGTTGGGTTAGTGGTTAGTAAAAGGGCGAAAAGCGTAAAAAGCGTCGGTTTTCGTAAAACACTTTGTTTTTTTTTTCTTCTTTTTTTTTCACTTTTTTTTTTAATTCTTATGAAGCATTTTTCAAACAAGGTTTCTTTTGATGAGCTTGTTTGTTTATTGCTAACTTCATCTCTTTTTTTTTTTTTTGTGTCACAAGAAAACCGAGCTTTGTTACTAAAATAAAGGGTTTAAAATAAAAAAGGTTTGGTGGGTAAAGGGTGTTTGTTTTGGGGAAAGAAACGAAAAGGTTTAGGCTCAAAGGGGTTAACTAGGGGGATTTTTGGGTAGGTGGTAAAAAAAAAAAAAAAAAAAAAAATATTAATGGTGTAGAAATAAAAAGGGGTTAGTCCTAATGCCTCCATCATTTACTTACTCGGGTTTAAGTTGGTAAGGACCGGGAATGTATCGTCGTGGCAAGTTCTAGAGTCGTAAGAACCAAGCGGCTATTCACACAAGAAACGAAAAATGAGCATTTAGTTTAAAGATGTATATTTGTATGCTCAATAAAGGCTCAAAACTCACTTTTGTGGGAATGGGTTTTTATGTGATCAAGTATATATAATCAAATTTTAACTAAGATTGTCATGCCGTTTCATAATCTTCTTATGTTGGTTCTTTTTATCACGACGCTATCGGTTGTAAATTTATAAAAATATAACCTTTTTAGAACTTGTTATTCCCAAATTAAACCAAGACAAGTAAAAAAAATGAAAAGTTTTTGAAAAAATTTGGGGTGTTTAGCGGTTTCAATATAGTTTTGTGTAAGGCTTGTTATTAGGACTTGAAAAATTCAAGGTTTTAGCATCCCCCACACTTAAATTACACATTGTCCTCAATGTGTCCCAAAAATAAGTTTTTCGGTTGATTAAAATGTGTAAAAGTGGGTTAAAAACAAGATTTTATGGTACTGGGTAGCTGAACACGGGGTGGTGTTGGCTGAACACGGCCCTGTGTCCAGACTGCCAGTACCAAAAGTAAACAGAAGGCTGGGCACGGGGGCGTGTTCAGTGAGCACGGCCCCGTGTCCAGGTACCTGAACTGGGCATTTCTGCAGATTTTTGGGCACGGGGGCGTGTTGGGTGAGCACGGCCCCGTGCTGAACTTGCAGTAATGAAGAAAAATTGTCGAGAGGCTCTGTTTTTGCGCATGGAGTGTTGGTTCAAGCTTCCCTTAGTATCCTTCACCATCCCGAGTGTGTTTTATTCCTGCAAATCAAAACTAAACTAGAAAGCACAAAAGTTAAACTAATCTAAAACTAAGGATAGTTCCGCGGAATGCCTCCGTGGTGCGCCACGTTTATAAGGGTCCTTGGCTAGACCCTCCTTATCGGGTGGTTCAGGCTCATCTTCAATTAGGGGGTCATTATTGCCAAAAGGATATTTCATTGAGCGCTCAAGATCTATGCTCCTTTTGAATGCCCCTAATTGAAGAGGTAAATTATTAAACTTCCGGTTTTTCAAAGCTTCATGAGTTTTTACAAAAGGTTTTCCCAAGACTAGAGGAGCGTCATCGAGGATGACAAAGTCGGTTGGAATAACCATTTGATTTGTTTGAACCAAGAAATCCTCAACTACACCGATTGATTTTATTACTTTCCGATCGGATAGAAAAATGGGTATTTGAAGTGGAGAAAAATCACTAATACTTAATTTTTCGAAAATGTAGTTAGGCATTATGTTAACACAAAGATCTTTATCAATGGTGATATTACTAATAAAGGAATTTTGAAAGAAACATGGAACCGGTGTGATGTTAATTTCAAAAGGATCTTCTTTTATTAGCGAGGTTTGATCATTAGTTAACTTAACACTTACCATTTCTTTGATTTTAGCATTAGTGTTTAGCTCTTTTAAAAACTTAGCATGAGTTGGTACTAAACAATGATTTTCGAAAGAAGGTGACAAGAGATTAATTTCTTTAAAATTAGACTCTTCTTGTAATTTAACGTTATCGACTTCGCCCCTTTCGTTGTTTAACTCATGTGTCGGTTTTTCACTTATTTGTTCTTCCATTTTTAACTCCTCAATTATCGTTTCTTCCTTTTTTAATTCTTCTCTTGCGCGGGACTCCTCTTCCCTTGCGTGAGATTCTTTTATGCATCTTTCGATAAATTTGAGTCTTTCTATTATCCTATCGGCTATGTCGGTGATAGAGTAAGGATCGGGATCCTCAAAGCTTGAATCCGGTTGTTCGATCCTTGGTTCCTCATAGTACCCATATGAAGTAGATGGCTCACACCATTGTTCTTCATGATAAGTATATGATGGATAAGGGTCGAAACTTTGTTCTTCATAGTACTCATATGAGGTGGGTTGTTCACGCCATGGTTCCTCATAATAAGAGTATGAAGGTGGTGGCTCATATGTTGAATCTTCAAAGTATGAGTATGAAGGCTCATACCTTGGTTCATCAAAATATGAGTATGAGGGAGGAGGTTCATACCTTTGGTCTTCATAGGATGTGTATGAAGTTGATGGCTCGTACCTGGGCTCCTCATAGTAGTTGTATGAATTGGATGGTTGATATGAAGTATTATATTGAACCGAGCGTGTGTTACGACAACTAGTACAATAATTACCCCTATAATCATCCTCATCATAGGTGTAGTTGTAACCTCTTGAGTATTGATCCATAAGAATCACTCAACAGACCACAACTGAGTCTCGGGACCAGAAAACAAAAAATAAAGACGGAAACAGAAGCTGGACACGGCCCCGTGTTGAGTGAACACGGCCCCGTGTTCAGGGACTGTATCTGGGCGTTTTAATTAGATTTACTGGTCACGTTGAACACGGGGGCGTGTTCAGCGCGCACGGCCCCGTGTTCAGACTCTGTATCTGGGTATCTACTCTAAAAATATGCAGCACGGGGGCGTGTTCAGCGAGCACGACCCCGTGTTCAGGCTACTGTAAATGCAAAACTAAACTAAAATGCAGAAAAATGCGCGCGTTTTAAAAAGGTTTTGAAAAACTGATTAGGCCGTTGATTTTAAGCTTTCTTAAAATCCTTGTGTCCCCGGCAGCGGCGCCAAAAACTTGATGCGTGTCAGTGTGTATATGTTTTTAATATATAATTAAACCCTTTTTACACTTTTAGCCAAGTTTTAAATTTATAAAACACGATATTCACTAACACTAAACACACATATGGGCAAGTGCACCCATCGTGGACGTAGTATAGTGTTGGTAAGATACCGAGGTCGTCCAAGGACACAAGAGCTTTTAATACCGGTTTATCCTCAACGTCTAATCAAATCAAAAAGTGAGAAAAATGTTTTAAACTAAGAAAAATAAAAACTAACTAAATGCTGAAAAATAAAATAAAATAAAAAAACAGATAGACAAGATGAATCACTTGGATCCGACACGTGTATTAGTATAACCTTTGATTATTTTTGCACTTTTGCACTTGTTTAAGAGATTATCTTAGTTATTGTAGTAGGCCCCTCTTTTGAAGGCGACGTTACCCTCAACCCAGTAGTTTGAGTCAGCAAGGATACAATCCTAAAGGGTCGGATTATTGAAAGATAATGAATTAAGTTATTAATGCAAATTATGGTAGGCCCCGCTTTTGGCGGTGACGTTACCCTCGGCTAAGTAGTCTGAGTCAGCAGGGATACAGTCCTAAATAGCCGGGTTATAGTATTAATAGTAGTTAACTTATGAGGGGGTCAAAGAGTTTGGATCCCCGCCATCCAATACCTATGGGCATTGAAGGAGATCCTACTAAATTTGACCCAGGTCCCAAGCAGGACCTCTAAACGCTGAACAAGGGCAAGACCCTTACCAAACCGTTCCCTTAACCCCCGACCAGGTAGCCAACATACCTCCATATAGACCGTGGAGATATGAATGGTGAAAATCTTTTATTTTATATAGACAGTAAAATAATGCCAAGACACCACGGACAAACGATAAGGAAAGATCACCTTCAACATAAGTAACTAGTTATTAAAGTCATTAATACAAAACCAAATAAAAAGTGCAAAAGATTAAAAATAAAAAGTATTATACTAAACACTTGTCTTCACCAAGTGATGTAAGAGACTTAGGCAAACATGGCCTTGATTGTCAAGAACTCTTACGATCAATCTTGGATCCCGAGACGACTCACACACTCTACGATGGACAATGGATGATGGTGGTGGATGATGGTGTTATGGTGATGGTGGGTGGTGGATGAGGTGTGAGAGAGGTGGTGTGCCAAGGGATGAAATGGAATGCAGCCAAGCACCCCTATTTATAGGCTGAACAGAAGGCTGGGCACGGCCCCGTGTCCGCTGGACACGCCCCCGTGCCCGTCTGACATTCTCTCTCTTCATTAATTGTAATTCGCAATTACAATTAATGCGCCTGCTGTACTTTCACCACGCCCCCGTGCTCACTGGACACGACCCCGTGGTGGGCAACAGAAGCTTCTATCACTTTTGTCTTTTCTGCCAGGGCTGACCATCCTGGACACGCCCCCGTGCTCGCTGAGCACGGCCCCGTGTTGAGCTGGACACGCCCCGTGTCCGCTGGACACAGCCCCGTGTTCAGCTGGGCACAGCCCCATGCTCAGCTGGGCACAACCCCATGCTCAGCTTTCTTCTTGTTTTTGCTTTGGGAAATGCTGTCGAGGAGTCGGGCATGCCACGTTTCTTCCTTTTCTTTGTATTTATGTTGGATTTGGCTGCATTTTTGCTTCTTTTGTTCATTTAAGCTCTTTTAACCCTGAAAATACAAAAGGAAGACAAAAGTACACTTTTTCCAACATTAGTACTTAAAAAGGGTTAGTTTTATGGCTCATTTGATGTAATTTATATGTTGCATTTTACTCACATCAGTCCTCCACTTAGTCGTCTATTTGCAATGTTAGATTGGATTACAAAATCCTTATTGCTAAAAACAAATGCAAGACACCCCCCACATTTAAGTGTTATTGGATAACATTTAGATGTGTTAATGAGAACCATTTCTACATACCCTTATAGGGTTGTTTCTTAAATGGTTCCTCCCCCACATTTCTTGCCATTTGATCAACATTTCCGTAACACCACTTATTGCGACATTTATACACATATGATTGAACAACACCAACCTTATTGTATCAGTGAATTCAACTCATATTGCATTAGCTTACACAAGCTTCCGAGCTGACCAAAGCAACACATGCCATTGTCATAAGTTTATCACCAACTTAGAATAATTCTAATTTAGCATCTAGAATTAGCTTAGACAATGAGTTCTCCTCATTAGCTTTTCGAATAAACTCTTAAAAGTTACATGTCATTTCCTTATAATGAATGAAAATTCTCTCTCAACTTTTTCCATACACAAATTCTTTTTGTGTTCATACACATTTGAATGTTTAGAGTTAATTAGTCTCCGTCAAGACCCATAATTAACCAAGTACTAGTCTAGCATGCTTTAGACTACAATACTTTAGCATGTGAACAGAGGATGCATTATTCTAATTCTTCACAGCCCTAAGGATATCATAATATCACTTTGCAACATTCATCCCTTGTTAAGACAAAATAATGAGACTTATTCATAATCCTAAAACATCAATATTTAGGAAGGTCTCACAAATTATTATATATAGCACATAGCTAAATTTCATCATTCATTTAAGGAACATAACTTGATTACCTTTGATCTCCAACAATCTACCATTGACTCATAAGTACTTAAACATAAGTCTTAATCCAAGTCACTTGGTGAACACATTCATCACCAACAAGATGAATGTTCCTTGTCTACACTCACTATTATGTGTGAGATAGAATCAACTAGATCGACACTCAACAACATGGCATTTATAATTTTGCCATAAGTGATTTGCACACATCTATTGTTATTCATTAGGAGATATGTATATTTAGGATGCTCTCCCAAATGAAGGTAAAATCTCCATATAGATCTAATAATAATCAAGTGGTAGACGCATCTACTTATAAATCTCGCAAGATTTATTAAAGGTATACAATAACATATAGTACTTTTACTTTCATATGTTAGAATTCACACTTGTGAATTTTTCAATGACTTCTAGTGAAGTATGCGACATGAATGTCGTTAGTGTATTTCATCTCAATACACTCACTACGTTCTTTCATTACTCATTCATGATGTGGTTATACATTTGATGTTTCGTCTTTGACTTTTAGTCAATGTAACAACTCTCAAGTTGTTTATGTCCAAGTATTTTCATGTACTATCCGTTTAAAACCATATTATTTTAAACAATGTATAACCGACGTTATAATTACTTTCCACAAACATAATTTATACGTCACAACCATTAGTGATTTATTTCTTTGTAAAAAATTGCATGTGTTATCCGAAGATATTGAACACAAAACAATAAAATACATTGGAAACTAAATCATAAGTGCCAATCACTTTTGAAATTTAAACGAAAGCATAGACAATATGTAGACATCAAATAGCAAAGTGCTTTTATCTTCAACACTTTATAATCTGACCGAAATCTTTTCAACAATATCGTCCCATGGCATGTCTTGAGGTACTCCCTCAATAAGAGTCCATGCACTTGTAAGTACAAGTTCCCCATTTCGTGTTTAAACTTTAAACTTGGACAATTATGCTCAAAACAACACCAAGTTGTTACAAATACTACATTTAAGTAGTAAACTTGAACAATTAAATTTGTTCACAACAACACCAAGTTGTTTTTCACCAAATAACATTTTCTAACACGCATGTTAGAAAAAAAACGTTATAACAAGCACATTATAGAATCGAGCGTTTACATAAAACGTTTTCCAAAGATATAGTCTATAAAATAAACCATTTCTCATCATCTTTAATGCTCACATAGGCAATTAAATGTTTACATAAAACGTTTTTGTTCATTATGAACAATCTCTAACCTCGTATTCGTGATACACATTTTCTAACACACATGTTAGAAAATTTAAGTCATTTTATATATACAAAACATGACAAAATTAGAGCATTAAATGTCATCAATAAAACTCATCAAATGTCATCATTAAAACTCTACTCAAGAGTTTCATCATATTAAGAGTTAAGAGTCTCAATAATTATAGACTTAAACTCTAATAAAAGTCATCAAATGTCATCATTAAAACTCTACTCAAGAGTTTCACCATATTAAGAGTTAAGTCTCAATAATTATAGACTTAAACTCTAATAGAAGTCATCAAATGTAATCATTAAAACTCTACTCAAGAGTTTCACCATATTAAGAGTTAAGAGTCTCAACAATTATATATTTAAACTCTAATAAAACTCATCAAATGTCACCATTAAAACTCTACTCAAGAGTTTCACATATGAAGAGTTAAGAGTCTCCATAATTATATATTTAAACTATAATAAAACTCATCAAATGTCACCATTAAAACTCTACTCAAGAGTTTCACATATGAAGAGTTAAGAGTCTCCATAATTATATATTTAAACTCTAATAAAACTCATCAAATGTCACCATTAAAACTCTACACAAGAGTTTCACTATATGAAGAGTTTAATTAGTAATTAAAATTTCACTCAAATTGATTTAGAAATCACAAATTAAAGTTGGTGATGAATCCCACACAACTACACTATCACTTTATAGTGATTTAATTCTTGAAGTCAATCAAACATCAACTTCAATGTATGACCTTTTATTTCTAAATCATACAAAGGATTAAAATCAATGCTACAACAAATTACTTATATAAAATGTTTACATAAAACATTTCAAAGCATTTGTATTTTAACCATTTTTAACAATCATGTTAAAATGAAAGAAATTCTAACGCGCACGTTAGAAATATTAACATTTTCACAAAATGTTAATTCGACTTGCTAAAAACACATATATGGTTTAAATAAATAAGTCATTTCTAATGCACACGTTAGAAACCAAACAATTAAAAAATTGCTTGCAAACTAACGCGTTTCATGAACGTTTCTAACACGCATGTTAGAAGACAAATGATTACAAAAATCATTATAAGACTTATTTGTTCATATCAATCCATGGGTGGATGAAGAGTCTACTTTAAATAGAGACTTAATTAGAGACATAAAACTCTAATCAAGTAACATAAAACTCTTATTTAAAGTAATAAAAAACTCTACTTAGGAGAGTTTAACGTTTACAAAAAAACATATGGTTTACACCAATAATTCCAGTCTAACACACATGTTAGAGAATTTAACGTTTACAAAAAACGTATGGTTGACACCAATAATTCCGGTCTAACACACATGTTAGAGAATTTAACGGTTTACAAAAAACGTATGGTTTACACTAATAAACCCGATCTAACACAAAAGTTAGAAAAAATTAACGATTCCCAAAATCGTTTAAAAACCAAACGGTTGAACCAAAAACATTCGTTTTGTACCACGGTATAGGATTTAAGATTGTATCTCAATCTCAAGAAATCCAAACACAACAAGTTGTACCACATACATATTTCCCAAAAGAAAATATTTACAAGATCATAATCTTTTCAATATATTTTTTTATTATAAATCCTTTTGTGAACCCAAAATCCTTATAAATAAGGTTTTAAGATTGTAGCAACAATCTCATGAAATCTGTTTTAAGTTTGTAGGAAATAGGTTCACCTTTTGTAAAATATAATTACAAAATATATCATAACGAGACTCTCGTTATTCGTAGGAAATATCATTGTACAATACCGGTTGCAATAACTAAATAAAAGAATATAAATATAATTATATATACCAATCTTGATTCAAGCCGCATCTCTGGTGGGTGCTTCACGCGCACTTGATAGCATCCTAGACTCGAGTATTCATCATCTTGAGTCTTGAAAAATACTCCTTGACTGCAACAAAGAGCACACTAAAACGTTGACGATTTTGGTTGAGGCACGTGTTCAACACGCTTCCCTTAAAACAGATTTCGCGCCTCTACTAAAGATGACGCGTCTGTCTCCCAGGGTACAACAGCCGAAGCAGTCTGTATTGCCGGAGATGGCTCACCGGCCCAAGGTTACATCTGGTAATTGTAGTGTTTGAACTCATGTGGTGGAAACAATTAGAGAGTACTCATCTCTCTAGTTGGTGTTCAGGTGTTTATACTACTTCTAGTATTCTTCTAGTATTCTTCATGTTTCAAGCAATATCCTATTCTTGTTGTAACAAAAAAAAACACATAGCCTACTATTTGAACAAGACTAGTGAAAGGATTCACTTAATTATTCATTTAATTAGTCACTTAATTAGAGACTTAAAAACTCTAATAAAACTAATTAAATACTCAAGAGTTACTCTTTTATTTACCACATGAATATTCTAATTAATATTTATAATTTTATTAAATTATAAATATATTTAATATCCATTCACCAAATTTCCAACAAGAACTTGTTGAGTGCAGATCGTATAATAAATCTAATTGCTGAATTTTGTAAAAGTTGCCTATATATTAGTTAACCTTGGCATTTACATAAATTACATTATTATGTAATCGTACATAATATAGATGAGAATCTGACAAGTGACAACTTGTTACAATTACGGAAAGAAAAGAACTTGCACGAGACATGATATAAATCAAATGCCCCAACTATAACCCTTTGAGCCCTTAGCTTTCTGATGTTCTTCATCTTTGGCAGCACGAAGGTTAGATCCTTCAAACATCACCGGGATCCTTCGGAAAAGATTTGGTTTATGGTTTGACAAGTAAAACCCTATTGAATCCAGAAACCACCCACTTCTTCCGTAAAAACCTACAATGTGGCCTCTATTTGTGAAGAAATTAAACGGGGTTCCTTCTTCCACCCCAAATGGCCCAAATGTTCTTCGGTTACTCGTGAGAGTAAGGGATCGAACCACTGGGAAACCACCATGGACCACATGGTAAAAATGCCCGCTAACGCCAATCAAGATTTCCTCTGGAAATTGCAGCTTAATCTGAAATTAGTCCAGGAAATAAAAACCCATAAATCAATATAACAACAAATACACCTAGATTTCGTCGTTAGTATACCTGAGCACTTTTGGTTCCACCCATGCCACCATGTTTTACCGCCGGAAAAGATCTACCATCCTTATCATATGTTACACACATTGAGTCGATGCAACTACCGTATACAAGAGTGATTTGTCTAACTCCACCGTGTACTCCATCATCCCAGTAGCTCCCAACATTTGCTCCCAATTGTATGCCCGTATCCTGTTGCATGTATTTCAAATATCAGTCAGTGATTAAGAGATATCATTATCTAATAAGGATTTTCATACCATGTTGAGTGAGTCCAAGGAGTTGCTAGAAAGATAAAATGCAAAGAAAGATGTAATGATAATCGTGCAAACTAATGGATATTTATAAAGAGCTACCATAGTAATAAAATGTTCTGCAAGCTATTAGAATTTTGATTCCATTTCAAAAAGTCTTTATTTTATATTCTTCAAGCATAAGACATATTTGGATTCCGATTTTGATTCTGGTTTCATCCCGTACATAGTTTTTCATACCATGATTAGTCCAAGAATTTGCACAAAAAAGTGTCTAGCAAAGAAAGATTAAAGATCTATTTGTTTGATAGATAATTTTGTACACAAGTTAAGAGCAAACAAAGTGCTACCATGAGCGAGCATCTGATTCTAATGTCAATCTCATTTCAAATTCTAATTCCTTTCCCATCCATTCCATTGCATACATAATACATGCATGTACAATTACTATTTCTAAGACAACTTTAGTTAGCGGGAAGAATAAATATAATACCTTGCGGTAGGGTTGTAAACGAACCAAATGCACAACGAACAATTTATGAATCTTTCAGCGAGAAGTTTGTTTTTGTTTGTTCGTTTAATAATTAAACAAACATGAACAGAAATTTTGTTCGATAAGTTAAAACAAACGAACATGAAGAGAGATAGTTTTCGTTTGTTTATGTTCGTAAACATTCGGTAATGCGTTCATTTGTATTCGCTCACTTATGTATATTTGTGTTCATTCATTTAAAGGTTGTTTATGTTATATTTTTATTTTATTAGCTTTAGTTTTTTTTTTTTAATTTGAAACCACATTTGTACTATACGCCTACGCCAGTATCCCCCATTGATCATTTTAGTTTTGGTTTGTGTTAAAGTTTGACAAACTTATTAATTTTTAATTTTTGGGTTACTTACGTTAAGTATTTATTTATTTTTGGTGGATTCTTCATAATCTTTTTAATGAAAAATGCAGATTGTAATTTTAAATGAATATATAATGTTCATTTTTTTTATCATGAACATTTGTTAGTATTTGTTTGTGCCTGTCTACATTCGGTAAGTGTTCATAAATATGTTGATTTTTTTAATGAACAAATAGGAACATAAAATGTGGTTCGGTAAGCATTACATATTCATTCCTTAATACTTGTTCTTTTCGTTTCGTTTATTTACGCCCTACCTTGCGGCATATATTTTTCAACAATAGACTCGAACCATAACGCGTTTTGACAAAAACAATTTAAAGTATTTTTATTAATTAGTGTTTTAAATGCAATCACAAAATTATACTTTATACTACCTAATAATAAGAGTAAATTACAAGTTTTGTTCTTTATGTTTACATCAAATTGCAGGCGTGTCCTTTTGGCCAAAAGTTTACAAGCGCTGTCCTTGACCTTCCAAAATCTTGCACGTTTTGTCCTTTAGGCCAAACCTGGTTAGAAATCTCAGTTAATTCTTGTCATGTGCAATGCACATAAGGGTACAATGGTCTTTTTCCCTCTCAACCCTTTCTATTTCCCCATTTAGGGCATGTTTGGCTTAACTTATTTTCAACTTTTGGAAAAGTCCTTTTGGAAACAAAAAGTCAGGAAAACATGACTTTTGCCTTTGGAAAAGGACTTTTGGGCTAAAAAAGGAAAGGCAAACACCCAAAAAAAGGACTTTTGGGCATGTAAAAGGACTTTTTTCTTCAAAATAAGGAACCCCAAACATGCACTTATAACCCTCACCAACCCCTCAATTCATCTCAATCATTGCTAGCAACCTCATTTTTTGGGGGCATCTTCAATCCTTAATTCTAAATCGTGTTCATCAAATGCTTATTTTAAAACTTCAGCTTGAATGATTTCTCTGTTCAGATTGTTTAATTTCTATCAGATCCCTATTATCATATAACCATTGTCCAGTCATAACCCAAAACATTCATGTTTCTGTAACCTTTCAATCTGCATTAGGCCTCTTCCCGTAAGGAAACAGCCTCACATGTTGTTTGCTTCCGTCGATTTAATTGTGATGTCATCGTCCCAATTTCTTTCGATAAAGCAGAGGCCATGACTTAAAACTCAGCTTTAATGTATTTCCTCTCTGTAAAAATTAATTCTTTATTAAAAAAATATAAGTTACAAGAAAGTAATAATCATAATAATTATACCAAACTACACCTGAATCGTGTACAGCTTCTTCCATTTTCATTTCCATCTCATTATTCTCATTAATGCACTGCTAGTTGTTCCTCCAATTTTTCAATAGTAGAATCAACAATATCCATGGGATTTCTTATAACAGTTTATTGATTCCTTTTTTATGTTGAGTTCTTTTTCTTTTCTAGTTTTCTTGTAACCAATGACCGCTCAATTTGCTGAGTTTTTTCCTATAGTGGTGTTGAAGGAAAAACTATTTACCATTTTAGTGTTCTTTGAAAAGTATTTACCAAAATAGTATTTTTATTAGTTATTATTAACTTTCTCAATGTCTCATTTATTTCTTGGGTTAAAAAAATTAAAAGAAAAGCACTTTCCCTCTCCACGGGTTAGTTATATATTGTATTTTTATTTTAGTTTTTTTTTTTTCCATCAATGTTATTTTAATGTACATTTTTTAATCTTTTTATTCAATTAATTATATATTGTATTTTTATTTTAGTTTTTTTTTCCATCAATGTATTGCATTGGTTTTTATCTTAATTATATTTCCTTACCAATTCATTATATTTAATTTTTTTTCATTCAACCAAAGTCAAATAAAGATAACATGAATCATCTCAAATAAATTTCAACAATGAAAATAGAAGCATAACAAAGACGAACATTTTTTTGATACTTTTAGGATCAGTAATGAAATAAGAAGCATATCAAAGTCGAACTTTTTTTTTGATATTTTTAGAATTAGTAATTTTTGATGCAGATAGATTCTGTACCGGAAACGAACCCATCCCTAAATACAACTTCAATTTAGAATTCTTGCATAAAAATTTTGATAGGCAACAAACAAATCGCACACACAGAAATTCTAAATACAGTTTACTTTTCTTCAAACAAAAAAAAAAACTTAGTTATTTTATTTTATTCACTTACAAAACAAACAAAGAAACTAACTATTGAATTTTGCATAAAAAGAAACTATGTGACACTTTTCTTTTACTTAAGAAACAATGGTACACTTTTCTTTTAATTCAGAACAGAAGAAAACATAATACATAAACTAGTGACTTACTTAAATAATAAACAAGCTAAAGGAAACTCAAATAAATAAAAACTACACAATATTTATCCCTGAGGGTTGCATCTTTATGAAGTGCTTCGATGTTGCCATTTGATGTTTATCCAAACCAGACTGATTTTAGCAAAAAGAATTACAAAAGGGTTAATGGGTAAATAAAAAAATATATAATTGATTTAAGGGTTAAGTATGTATGTAATAGAAGTTTTTAGTAAGGGGATGTATGTAAAAAATTCCAAAAAGAATAATAACTAATAAAAATACTATTTTGGTAAATAGTTTTCAAGGAACACTAAAATGGTAAATAGTTTTTCCTGCATCACTAATATGGGAAAAAACTCCAATTTGCAAGAAATCTACAAGGACTCTAAATTGTTTAACTTCAGATACCCAATACGAAAGTAGATCATTTAGTAAAGTGTAAAGGCGAGAGGTGTAAATGTATTTGCAATCCTTCACTTCGTTCTGCTCATTTACAAATTAAAGATAGAATTGAGGGGTTGGTAAGGGTTGTAAATGGGGAAATAGAAAGGGTTGAGAAGGAAAAAGACTATTGTACCCTTATGTGCATTGCACATGACAAGAATTAACTGAGATTTCTAACCAGGTTTGGACTAAAGGACAAAACATGCAAGATTTTGGAAGGTTAAGGACAGCGCCTGTAAACTTTTGGTCAAAAGGACAGCGTCTGCAATTTGATGTAAACATAAAGGACAAAACTTGTAATTTACTCTAATAATAAAGTAATTTTAAACAATAAAAATCACGCATTTTTATACATAAACTAGAAAGTGCCGACGTAATGTGATGGGAAACACAGACACTGCCAGCGTGTGCATTAATTGGTTGGTTCGGTTATTATCCTCAACCGAAACCGAAGTCATTGATTAGTCTGTTTTATTAACCAATCGTTTTTCAGTTAATCAATTCGGTTCATTCGGTTAGATTGACGATTTTTGGTTTGATTCGTTTAAGAGATAATTACTTTTTGAGTCCTATTTTAGGGGTTTTAACCACTTGAGTCCAAAATCAAAATGTTTAACGCCCTGAGTCCCTAAACGCTATTTTTGTAACTCTCTAAGTCCAATTTTTTAACTTCGTTTGAACTTTCTGTTAGTTTTTCTTGAAAAGATTAAAATGCCCCTAAACATAAAACTCAATAAAAAAATAAACATACCTCTACTCTCTCTCTCTCTCTCTCCCTCTCTCTCTCTCTAATCAAACACACACACTCTCCCTTTTACTCTCTCTCACTCTCTCTCTCGGTGTAGAAGACAACCACCATCACCGCCATACGCCACCATCATAAACCACCATACAACACCACCCCTACCCCTACCACAACCATTATCTAGCACCACCACATCTATCTCTCTCTCTCTCTCTCTCTCCCACCTCCATCCCCCCACCACCACACCTCCACCATCAACACCACACCACACCACACCACCACCACCACTCCACCATCAACACCACACCACACCACCATCACCAATGCACCTCCGCCGTCAGCACAACACAACCCACCACCGCTGCACCTCCACCATCAGCACCACACCACACTACCCACACCTCCACCATCAACACCACACCACCACCACTACACCTCCACCGTCACCATCCACCACTGTTGTACCTCCACCATCATCACCACACCACCCACCACTATTGCACATCCACCATCAAAACCCACCACCCAGCGTCGCCACTCCCAACCCAAATAATCACATCCTCGATATTCTAATCACAAACAGTATTTTAGATGGTGTTGCCAGATCTGATGGTTCAGAACCACCATCAAGTTTCCAGTCGTTCATCACCATATCGGAAAACTCACCTCTGCCGCCTTTCATCACCCCCGACGTCCATCAAACCCACATCCGAAAAGTCACCATCAAACCCGCCGTCCTTCAAACCCACATCAGAAACACCATTAAACACGTCCATCACCATATCAAATCACCATCAAACCCGTCGTCCATCAAACCCACATCGGAAAACTCACTGTCGTTCATCACCATTAATCCCATCGTACCACCACTTCCTCTGTCATTCATCACCACCAATAGTCGTTGTTGTTGTACTGTTTCGTTAAGAGAGAGAAAGTTAAAGGTTGTGTTTTTAGAGAGGGGGAGGGATAATTTAAGGGGGGAGTGGTGGGGTGGTTTAGTTGAAAGAGATAAGGAAGAGAGAGAAAAAGAGATGTAGAAGAGAGATAGTCAGGATGTGTTTGTTTGTGTGTATATACAATTATAAAATGGGTAATTTAACTTGTAAATACATTCTGCGTTATTGACTTGTACATTTGGTGTAATTGACTGAAATGCCCTTAGAGTTAACAGACTTTTGGATGGTGTTAAAAATTGGACTCAAAGTGTTACAAAAAGAACAGTTAGGGACTCATGGCATTAAACATGTTGATTTTGGGCTCAAGTGGTTAATACTCCTAAAACATAGGGACTCAAAAAGTAATTTTCTCTTTGTTTAATTTTGGTTAATAGCCAAAACCAAACTTGGTTCAAAACTAGTGATTATAATACATGAAATGGAAGTATAAATATATAAAACGGATGTATAAAATACGAAATACATGAACCAAAGATAAATATATGAAAGCTAGAAAAATATGAAAATATGAGTGGTTCGATTCGGTTCAGTTAACTTTGGTTAAACGAGGGTAACAAATATATGTTCTTTTTTAATCCAAAATCTGTAAAGAGAAGTACCTACTCTCGAGTGATATATATGCGTGTGTGTAAGGTAAGATTCAAACGAGAACCCATAAATTTAATGAGCAATACAATCATTTGATTAAAAACCAACAAAAACAAAAATAAAAATTTATACCCCCATTATATTATATAATTATCAATTTGTAACATGTTTAACATGGTGTTGTACCATTAGTTTAAATGGTTTCCTACACTTCCTAGGTGAAGGACGATTTGTACTGAATCCTTACCCCCAGAGTAGATAAGAGGTAAACACATCTATACTTCTTGTGGTCAACTTGAATATTAACATGGTCGATCTCACTATTAACAATGAAACAATGTAAATCCTCAAAATCTCAAGTTTTTGCAAGAAATCATTAAATCCAATTTTACACACTTGGATACGAAAGTTGAAATGAGGCCATGATTAAAAACGCAGCTTTCATTATTGATTTTTCGATTTAGATATATTATAGTCTACTTTATAAAATCTTAACTTTTATAAACTACATTCTATATAAAAGATTATACCAAAACATGTAGCATCATGATCTCTCATAGACACATCTTGACTCTTGACTTCCTTTTGATTATATGGGGTGTTTTGAAGACAAGTCTATCCTCAAAATGTAGTTAACATATGCATTGCATTATGTGTTGTATCATTAGGGTGTAAACGAGCCGGTTTAAACTCAGATCGTCATGTTCTAATGAAGCTCGACTCAAGTCTCCTTATTTAAGCACGAGCTCGGCTCACGAGTAAAATCGAAAGCCCGAGCTAGATTCGACTCAAGCTCGCTTTGATCTCACTTAAACGAGCTAAAGATCAGCTCATCATCAATGTTATTAGTTTAAATCATATGAGCCTAGATGAAATTAACTTGGGCATTTTAGAATTGGGTTATAATCATCAATATCAATACCATTATCATATATATATATATAAACTAAAATTTTGTTTGGGCTCGTTTACGCTTGAGCTCGATAACTAAACAAGCTATATTTCAGGCTCGAGCTCGTTAAGGCTTTGCTCTTTTGAGCTTTTAACCAAGTAGCTCTCGAACCTCTGGGCTTGTTTACACCCCTATGTATCATAAACAATTATACTTGTATTCAAGTACATAAGATATGCTGAGATGTTTTATAATATAGTATAGATATAGATTAATTATATACTCATGTATAGACTAATGATTTGTGACTTTGTGGCCGTATCAGTAGAATACATAAAACATGAATTCCATTCCAGCACACGTTTTTTGTTACATAAAACATGCACAGATTCCATTTCCGGTAACATTCCAGCTTCCAACGCAGATTTTTGTTACATAAAAAACACTAGCAAATGTAATTAGTGGGCTAGAAAAAGAGACCCCTCTTTTTCTTTTGACCAGATTCTTTTATAAATATCATTAAAATACCATACTGAAATAAAAGAACTTATGCAAACCATGCAATTAAAAAACACCACACCAGAATGAGCACACACACAAAGGCAGGACCAGGATCTAAATACAACCTTTTGAGCCATTGGTTTTCTGATGTTCATTTTAGACAAGAAAGTTAAAATATATATATATGCATCCAAGATGAAAGAGAACCAAAAAAATTCTGACTATCCATAAATTTGATTCTAAGAGTCATTTACCAGCGCTCGTGTTTTAGATTTCAACGTTTGCCAGTTAAATTTGAAAGTAGTTTGTTGCGAATCATGACCCATGTCTCCGATTTCAGCGCCTTCAAATAGTACCACCATCGTAACATCTTTAATGCGATGAAGCCAACACTTCCTCGAGTAATACGTACAGCATTTTGGGTTCTTTTCTCTCGACATTATCTTCTCCTTCATAAACTAAAACCAAAAATTTGTTTGAATAATTAGAATTCAGTTATTCAACAAACACATGATTTTTAACAAAAGAAAGTCATAAGAACATTACATTTAATAGCTCAGAACTGGAAGATGACACCAATGATAAAGTCTTCGGTTGAGACATTCGTAGTAAATTATCGACAAAATCCTTCAACTTCATGGGAGATTTGGTAAGTTCTAACTTGAGTTCTTTCGATGATAGATGTTGGACTTTCGGTAATTCTTCATGAATAGTTATATTCTTCAACCACAACAAGAAGCAAAATTAATATATATACATGAGAAGATAAGCAAACAAATTCGAGGAAAAAAAATTCATATAAGCAATCAAAGTTAACTTTTTTTCTGATTTCAGCAACAAACTTCAAATCAGGCCAATAAAAAAATAAAAATAAATAAAATAAAATAAAAACCTTAACTTTATTACCTTTTATTTGACATTCAATAACTATTTTTATATACAAAAACAACCACCCTACCCAGTAAATCCCACAAATAGCAATAACTACTTTTATAGACAGATTTTACAAAATGATCACCTTTTTCATAAATTTATATATATTAATATATGCATATTTTTAGTTTGTCGCACATAATTTTTTTTTTTTGTTTTTTGCATGTAGCATAGGGATGAGCATTTGGTACTGGTTCGGTACTGGTACCGAATTTCTCGTACCGAATTATTTTCGGTAGCGATTTGGTACCCACTTTTTGACGTTTTCAGTACCGGTACTTTCGGCTCAGTACGGTACCGGTATTTTACTGAATTTTACCTTCAAATACCGGTACTGTACCAGTACCCATATTTGACGATTTTCACAAATTAATACCTTATTGGAGCTAACAACCAACTTCCAAGCCCCATCATTCACAAATTTCTTTAAAAAAAACTGCTCCAGCTCACGACAAAGGGCGAGACCGGTTTTTTTAATTCGGAATTGTAGCTTTGCCTCATGCAAACCCGAAACATCCATGAGAAAAAACGGCATCCTCTCACCGGTATACTCAAAGGCAGACAGGTTTGGTGCATCAATTAAAGGATCCTTGAGCTTGTTGCATTCGATCACGGATAGTTCCGTAAGTGTTTTGCTCAATATAGTTATCCGCTTTAGTCGATTACATTCTCTTAGAACTATTTTTTCAAGGTACGGGAACTTAACGATCAAGTCTTGAAAAAACTTATCGGACAAACTCGGATCTTTTATCGATAAAGACTTCAAATTTTCACAACCCGACAAGTTTAAACTGCATTGCCACGAGCTCTTCACCCAATACAAAAACTTATGAAGACTAGTCAACTCAATTTTCACCGACACAAGCCCATGACACTCGTGTAACTGAACACTGTGAAGCTTATGAAGAGTTGAAATATGCAAATGACCGATCCCCTTGCAATGTATTAGCCGCAAATCCTCAACCAAAGGGCATCCCTGAATGAAATTGTTGATCAAATCTGTGTTTACGTAAGCGTTCTTTATCGATAGCTCTTTTAAGTTACATAGATTGATGATAATGTTACTATCGAACTTGCAACCGTACAGCTTCAGTGAAGTTAGATTTTTGGAGGTAAGGACGGTATTAGGTAACAAATAATGTTTGTTTAAACTGTTTTCTTCCATATGAACGTCTAGCTCTTTAACGTCCTTGTTTATAGCAGCGTTAATCCACTTATTCATGGGAAGTATCAGCCTGATACTAGCTTTAGACAAAGAAATCTTGAACTTCTGTATGTTATGCATCGGTTCTAGTTTTGTTGCTAACGAGTTGTCGACAAAAGTTATAAATTTCTCGGGATGCTTTCTTCCTGACGTTTGGATCTTTTTCTGGTCAAAGTCAAAGGTGAAAAACGAAGCACATACCGATCTCCATTTCTTAGACCACACAGTAGTTCGCGTAACATCCTTTGGACAACGAAGCAAAGAAAGAATGTGGTGGATAATGGGTTCGGGTAAGTCTGAGATTCGATCAACCGGTTCAACTATTTCATCAACTTTATCAATCTTTTCCATCTTCCTCTTCTTTCTACCCCTGATACCTTTCCTTAAAACCGACGAAAGCTTTCTCTTTGATTCCCTAATAACAGAGACCCCTTTCTTACATGATCCAGAAGCCAACGTTTGACCTTCTTTGACCACTAGTTTCCTATCGTACCCAGCTGGACCGCCCAAGCGAGACGAACGTCCTGTCTTGTCCTTCTTCCTTTTGATCATCAACAACTTATTCGCGGAAATTCTGCTCTTCAACCGACTATCGATTATCAACCGTCTGAGGTTAATAAACATTTTTTGTTACTAAAGTACCAAGATTTATGCTGCAGAAACTACTTTCCATAACATAAACAATCTGTTCACAATTTCACAGCAACCTGGATGTACTTCACAGATATAAAATAAAACACATGTCACAAGTCACAACAACACATGAAAGCCTAATGTTAACAGATAATTAACCGGTTCGAAACAAAAGTAGCACAAAGTATTTATAACTAGGGCTGCAAACGAACCAAACGTTCAGCGAACAGTTCGTGAACCGTTCGGCAGGAAGTTCGTTTGTGTTTGTTAACACGAACAGAGGCTGTGTTCGTTCATTTATGTTCGTGAACGTTCAGTAACGTGTTCGCTATGTTCGATTGTGTTCGTTTGTGTTCGATAGTTCATTAGTGGTTTTGGTTTTTATAAATTTAAATACTTCAAAATACCGAGAAATAAAATATTTAATAAATATTTCCATTTGTGTTCATGAACGTTAGATACCTCATTATTAGAAATCAAGTTATTGAATATTTGAAATAAATCACGAAATTCGAAAAAGATCTGTTTTGCAAGTTCGTTATTACGGGTAGTTCCTACAAAGGATCAGACTAATGCGTGCCTGTTGAAGAATGAGCCGGCGACTCAGAGGCAGCGGCTTGGTTAAGGGATTGTGTTCATGAACGTATGTTGCCTAAAATTAACAAACGAACACGAACAAATTCATTATCTTAACAAACGAACACGAACATAAAATCTCGTTCAGTAAGTGTTCATGAACAGTTAAAGTCAGTTTGTGAACACGTATATTTCTTAACAAACAAACACGAACAAGGTCTTATTTGTGTACGTTCGGTTCGTTTGCAGCCCTATGAAATTATAACTGCAACTGTAAACTACTAAACTAACTGATCAAACAAATATGATAAGAAAACACACATCAATCAAAGAGCCCTAAACTTCATCTGTAAGGACTCAAAACCCTAAAAAACAAAACAATTAAAATGAAACAAGCGAACTAGTTAAACCTAAGTACGAAAACTGTCCCTGCTATAAGCAACGAAATTCATAGGTAAAAAAACTGCGATCAATTTAGATTAAACTACAGAAACATACTAAAATACATATACGATGATACTGTAGTTATGAAAGAAGGATGAATTTAGATTAACCTGTGTAAAATTAGACGAATCGGTGGCTCCGGTAGCGGTTTAGGTTTTCGTGCTTCTGATCGTTGGGGTTCTCGCTGACGATATATGTAGGTTACTTATTACTCGATTATGACGAAATGGGCTCGTAAATCATAAAACTTGGCCAATAACTGCAAATCCAGGCCCATTAGGAAAAGAGAAGGCTGAATCTAGATAGGGTCTGATCGGGGATTTTTTTTTTTTTTTTTTTTTTTGGTTTTGGTTTGGTTCCAAACCGGTTAAGCAGGCTATCAGTTTGGCCGGTTCGAGAGTTGGTTTTTTACCCGGTTTTGGTTCGATTCCAAACCAGTTTGTGTTCGCACATTTTAAAATTATGTTTTTTAATTAAAAATAAACTACGAACCCTATGGAAGGGACATTTACTATGCGATCAGCAGATCTCCTCGTCTTTTGTTGGGATAGGGGAAAACATGCTTGTGTGGACCTAACAGGGGTTTCCCCTTTGGTTGGTTTAAGGGAAAACGGGTTTGTAGCTGGACAAGCGGCAAGAAAGGCAGAATCGAAAAAAGTTGATAAGCACGCTAAAGCTTGTGCAGAGAACCAGCATGTTTTTTGTCCTTTTTGCCTTTGACACATTTGGCTCCCTAGCGCCAGAGGCTATCCAGTTCTTGACTAGAGTCCAACGGGTCATCCACAACAATTGCTTAGGCTCTCGGGGACGGGGTTTTGTCTTTGGTAGATTAGGGTTTGCAATTCAGAAAGGGGTGGCGGCGCAGCTTGTTGCCCGTCTACCTTCTGTTTTAATGTAACTTGGTAAGTATGAACATAAAATTAAGATAAACTAGTTGATTTTCCGCCCACGTGTTGTGGCGGGGACCTAATGTCTGCAAAAGCGTGTCGGCAACGGCAAATAGATGCCGAATATCAAAACATAAATAAAAATGACGTGGTAACGATAGTCACTTCTTTCTAAAAAAGCGATTTTAAATAATCTAATATATAATAATAGGACCCACACGTCCTACACGTTGAAAATTCGGTTGTTTTTAGTTTAGTTATTACGGTGTCAACACGTTAAAATATGAATGAGCTTGGTACCGGTAACGGCACCGAAAGTACCGATCTGGAAAATCATCGAAGTTAGGTATCGGCACCAAAAATGCTCGGTACCATACATTATGGTATTTGAAGGTAAAAATCAGTAAATACAGGTATGGTGCTAGACCGGTGTCGAACCGAAAGTAACGATTCTGAAAACGCCAAAAGGTGGGTACCAAACTGGTACCGAAAATAATTGGTATAGTAAATTTGGTACCGATACGATACCGGTTTGATTACAGGATTTGATATAATTTGCTCATCAATAATCTAAATATCCAAGTTAATTTTACATGATACAATTCATTCATTATAGAAAAAGACAAAAAAAGAAAACAAAATAAGCTGTTGTGTATATAAAACCTCATTCAAACGAAATACAGTTTACTTATAATGTGTATGAAAAGTAATCTAAACGGTGCAATTACTTGCGTTGCTAAGTTGCTACATGATTTGATGAGCTCGGTACCAACCGTTACCGAAAATCCCCAAAAGTGGGTACTGGTACCGAATATACCTGGTACGGTACGGTTCGGTACCGGCCGGTACTGGCGGCCGGTACTGGTACGGTACCGGTATCTGAGGGTAAAAACCGGTGAATACCGGTGCCGAACCGATACCGAAAATGTCAAAAGTCGGTACCGAAAATATACCCGGTTTGGTAAATTTGATACCAGTACCCGTACCCGATACCATTTGCCCATACCCTTGATGATGTTACTATTCATTGGGTTGTGTATGAAAAGTAATCTAAATGGTGCAATTAGTTGCGTTGCTACAGGATTTGATGAGCTCGGTACCAACCGATACCGAAAATACCGTTACCGAAAATCTCCAAAAGTGGGTACCGGTACCGAATATACCTGGCACGGTACGGTTCGGTACCTGTCGATACTGGTACGGTACCGGTATTTGAGGGTAAAAACCGGTGAATACTGGTGCCGAACCGATACCGAAAATGTCAAAAGTCGGTACCGATTTGGTACCGAAAATATACCCGGTTCGATAAATTTAATACCAGTACCGGTACCCGATACCATTTGTTTATCCCCTTGATGATGTTACTATTCATTGTGTTCTAGTTTTAATATATAGGTAATAACGATACCCGATACCATTTGTTTATCCCCTTAATGATGTTACTATTCATTGTGTTCTAGTTTTAATATATAGGTAATGATGAAATCAAATTATTAAAAAAATAAAAATAAATTAAACTATGTAAAACTCAACTTTTATTAATTTTTAGATTTTTATAAATAAGGAAACTGAAAATCAATTAAAAAATATAATTTTATTTGTGTGTATATGTGATGTGTACGTCTGTGTATGTATAATGTGTTAATGTATGTGTATGTGTATGTATAATATGTGTATGCATGTGTTAATGTATGTATAGGGGCGCAAACGAGCCGAGCTGAGCCCGAGCTCGGTCAGGCTCGAGCTCGAGCTCGATTAACTTATATGAGCTCGGGCTCGAGCTCAGCTCGATTCGAGCTTTGTTTTCAAAGCTCGATTCGAGCTTTGTTTTCAAAGCTCGATTCGAGCTTTGTTTTCAAAGCTCGATTCGAGCTTTGTTTTCAAAGCTCGAGCTCGGCTCGTTTGTATTTTATCAAGCTCGAGCTCGGCTCAGTCTTGGCTCGTTTATTATCTATTAATTAGTATATTAAATAAAAATAATATAAATAATAGACTTTTTAGGCTTGCGAGCTTGATAAGTAATGCTCGGGCTCGGGCTCGTTTACTAAATAAGCTTATTTTTTAGTTCGAGGTCGGCTTGTAAACAAGTTTAAATAAACTCGGCTCGTTTATACTAAGGCTCGACGAGCCTAACGAGCTTCACATGTGAGGCTCGAGCTCGGGCTCGATAAACAAACGAGCTTTGTTTTGAGGCTCAAGCTCGGCTCGGGCTCGATAAGGCTCGGCTCGTTTCGAGCTTTTTCTCGAGCCTATCTCGAGTAGCTCGCGAGCCGCTCGGCTCGTTTGCACCCCTATGTATGTATCTGTGTGTGTATATGTGTCTATATATATTTATTTTATTATTTGTATATACAGGTGGAGTTTTTCAGTTTGAAATCGGTTTTGATCGGTATGATTTGGAACCAGTTTGGATCTAAAACCAGTTTGTGTTTGTTTAAGGCTCCATGGAAGGGAACGGCCGACGGTTTCAATCAATTTGGGACCAACTTGAAACCAATTTGGATCCTAAAGTTCTTGTCTGATTGCCAATTTCGAGTTGAAAAGAAATTTTTTGGCCACATGCCCACATCTAGTTGAGTCTGGAGATGTTGAAAATTAAAAACAGGCGGTAAACGAACTGAGCCGGGCTCGAGCTCAGCTTGTTTTGAAATTTATTTCTAAAGCTCGAGCTCGGTTTGTTTAGTATTTATAAAATTTTACCTTATTTATTTATATATTTCCATAAACATTTACATTTATATTTAAAATTACATGTTTTATGTAAATTATGATATATATTATTTAATTATTTTTATCATAATTTTATATATAATGATAACTTTTATAAAAATATATAGTTATTATATTTCATAAAATTATATAAATAAGATACAATGTATAACGGAATTCCATGTAATGAAACTATTTCATCTACATATAACTTAGCTAATATTTTCATATTAAAGGTTTCTTTCATGGGTAGAAAATGAGCCGACTTGGTTTGTCGATCCACAATCACCCAGATTGTGTCGTTACATTTCCTTGTTTTGGGTAATTTGGTAACAAAATCCATTGTTATCAATTCCCATTTTCATACTGACATTTCTAATTTTTTAAGTAAACCTGAAGGTTTCTGATGCTCAGTTTTAACTTGCGAACAAGTTAAACACTTAGAAACGTAATTAGTTGTATGCTTTTTCATCCATATCCACCAAAAACTCTTCCTCAAATCTTGATACATCTTGTTACTACCAAGATGCATTGTATACTTAGAGTTATGACCTTATTCTAAAATTCTATGGCGTAGGTTTCCTAGTATAGGTATCCAAATTCTTTTCTTATGGAATCTCCAAATTCCATCAGTTCCTTTTTCTAATTCCTTCAATATTCCTTTTAATCCTTTAGCATCATACTTGATTGTTGTTTCCTGGGTACTATTCAATTGTTCTATTAAATCTATCTGCAGATTTAATTTGAGAGCACGTACTCTTCTTGGTTTCTCATGATACTTACGACTTAAAGCATTAGCTACTACATTAGCTTTACCTTCGTGATATTGGATATCACAATCGTAGTCACTAAAATTTCTATCTATCGTCTTTGCCTCATGTTCAACTCTTTTTGCTCAAAAAATATATCTTGAGCTCTTATTGTCACACCCCAAATAATGGTGGAATCATCGGAGTGGGACGAAGAAAAGATTGCTCATCACACATAACGCTAATTATGACAATAGAATTAAAAATAAATTGATTTCATTCATAACAAAAAGGTTACAATACGTGGAACTTGAAATACGACATGTTCAATACAAGAAAAACAGTACAACAAACAAGTACAAATTTATACAACATATTAAAATCTAAAACGTTTATATGTGTATCTAAGCATCATCACTACTTCAATTTCATAGCATCGTCATCATCAACCTGTAACATGTTAAAAAGTATAGTTCAATACAAATATGTATTGGCGAGTATACAGGTTTTCATACATAGCATAAAAAGATGAGTTTTAAACAATTCCACATGGTAAGCTAATCATACGAGATAAACAATAAAACCGACATGTGTTTAACCAATCCAACCAAGATGAAATGCAATAAGCTCTTAACATAACCCAATGTTCACAGGCAGTGCGTTAATCCTATGGCGTTATATATGTCAAGGATAGGCTCGTACGAAGTTAATGATAAGTCTAACACAAAACGTATAACCCCAGATTTAAAGTATCAAGTAATCAAGTATGCATGGATGTATAAGGAATGTTTGTACATTTTGGAAATAAGTGTAATTATTCATAGTTTAACATGTTACACCCCAAAGGTGGTAAACAAAAAGGGGTTTCAAGTATACTCACAAAATTGCTAATTCTTCCGATTATCCAAGTGTTGGTGAGTGTATGAGATTAGGAGGTTGAATGTATTTGGATTAGAGTTCAAGGAGTGATTATGTTCGAAATTATAAGTATATGGAAAGTAAATATATGAGAAAATAACCATCTAGAACCTAATACTCGTTTTTTACACTATGAAACCCATAGGGGTTTGAATGTTTTCATGGGTTAAAGTACCCATTAGAATCGTAACGAGGATCAAGTTCTTAAATGATGTAACTTAGTATTTTGACAAATAACCATTAGATTATCATCAAAAGTTCGGTTACTATAGGTATTATATATTCTATCAAGTATATAACATAAGTTCTAGTCCATCAAGTATAACAAGTTTATCATAGAAGTCATGCATAGAGGTAGGAAGATAAATCTTCCATTTTAAGACCTCTTTTGTATTCAGCAATGCATAAGTTGTCATAAGACAACAAGGATGGTCATGAATGTACAATAAGGAAATGAAACTTACAAACTAACTAAGAGAAATCAAGTGAAGTGTGGATTTGTAAGTAGGATAGCCCAAGCTATCCAGATAATCACCCATATTCAAGTTCCAGACTTGTTCATCACTTGTGGGTTAAAACCCTTCTAAAACAGAAAGTTTTGAGGCTTAAAACCTCTGGATTTATATGTTACAACCTTGTTTTTAAGCACACATAATCATAGTCTTGATTAGTGGTAAGGACATAGGAATGTATGAAGAAAACATAAGTTTAAAGGATGTTTAACAATGTTTTCTTCCAAGACAGAAAGTTGGACCTCAAAAATGGGATGCTTCACCTTGGATTTCCATGGAAAACCTTGTGAGAACGATCCTAGAGGTGTTCCACACTTTGTAAGGAAGAAGAAGTGAAAAAATGATGAAAGAAAGTGAAGAAAAGTGCTCATTTTTCACTTGAAATAATCTACCAAGAACTTGCATTTCCAACTGAAATTAGAGTGTTTTGAGAGTGTAAATGAGTTGTAAAAATGAAAATGAGTGTTGGGAGGCTTGGTTTTATAGTTGAGTTTAGGGTTTGGGGTCTTAAATGCAAGAAACACACGAAACTAATAACCAAAATGGACCAATGGATGGGCTGTCAAAGAAATCTGCGGATCGCGGTCTCTCGCGGGGCGCGAGCCAGGTGCCCATGCTCGGTCGCGGGGCGCGAGCCATGGTGGCTGATGAATTTATTGATATTTTGGCAAGTATGGCCCCTATACTTTCATATATGCATGATTTAGGTGTTTTAAGGTGTTTGAAGTACGAAACGCAAAGTGTAGGGGTATATTATGTAATTAAAGCATAATGTGAGTATAAAATAAGTATGAATAAGTATTTTTGTTGGGAATTATTATCGAATACGCATGAATCGAGCTTGAAAGACAAGTATTTGTAAGTTTAACGTATTTTGTAAGAATTACGAATAAGGTATCATATATGTAATTAATCTAAACGTATGAACATGTCTGAACATGTAGAACATGAATTTAAAGAAATACGAATTTTATTTTTGATCCAAGTCTCGTATTTTACGATGATACAACAAAAGGACAATTACAAGGAACACGAGATTTCCAAGAATAACATTACAAGGCGGGCTTTCTAATTATGGAAAATATGAAAAGTAGGGCGTTACACTTAGGATATGTAAAGATGGTAACCTTACTAACATACAAATAATGTGTCCAAAATTTGAGGGCAAAAATTATCGCTCCTAATTCTAAATCATGAATTGTATAGTTTTCTTCATGTTATTTCAGTTGCCTAGACGCGTAAGCAATCACCTTTTCACGTTGCATCAAAACACATCCTAATCCTAATCTAGAGATATCACAAAAGACTACGAAATCCTCAGTTCCTTCTAGTAATGCAAGTATCGGTGCATTCGTTAACCTTTGCTTTAAGGTTGTAAAAGCTTCTTCATGCTTGGGTCCCCATTCAACTTAACGACTTACAGTTAACTTAGTTAACGGAACGGCTATCCGTGAAAATCTTGAATAAAGCGTCTATAGTATCCTGCTAGCCCTGGGAAACTTCTTAATTCAGTTTGTGACTTAGGGACTTTCCATTTGGTAATTGACTCGATCTTCGTGGAATCCACATGAATTCCTTCATAATTAATCAAATGTCCAAAAAATTCCTTCATAATTATTTTGAGATTAACATTTTTTTAGATTTATTTTAATTAAGTTATGAATATCCAAATAACCAAGAATATAAAAAGACACGACTAGCAATAGTCGAGGCAGAACAAACTTACAAATACATAATCGGGTTTTTAACCACTCGATCTAACTCGGTTTTATCTTTTGAACCACTCATATTTTTTTAACATTGTATAGTAACTAAAGGTATTGGATTATTCGAAATAGAAATGCAACTTTTAAAAATGTCATTTATCTGTTACTGGTCAATTTGGAAGAGTAATTGTTAATATAACAGAATAACCCAGTTGTTCACTAGCTGGAACTTTTTATATTTGATTATAAATAGGAATAGTTATTGTGATAACCTACCTATTAAAATTTTCATGTTATGTGTTGTTTTTCCCTTTAGCCATTTTTACTTGGTGACGTAAAAAATACGGATCTGCTTGTCAAGCACACATAGCGTAGCCATAATGTAGCCAAGTTCAAATTACCCATTCCTACACCTACTTAACTATTGGGCCTTTTTATTGGACAACATTTGTTGCAGGTAATTTTTATTTTAGTTTTTCCTTAACCAATAAATCTATATCAATTCTCCACAAACTTCAAGTTTTAACTTTCTAATGTCTATGGACACTTAATCGATGAAGAACAAAAGTGCAATGTAACATGCAATGAACACAAAAAAAAGGAGTCTTTCTATTGCAAAATGTTGCTAATAAGCAAGTTGACAAGATCTTCACCTTTGTCAAGGTACATCAAGTTGAAAAACAATCAATTTCTCCTAGTTATAGCATAAATGATTATGATTTTTAGGGATCATATATTAATTTTCTATTGTTTGTTTAACGGTTGTTATTGAGATATTCAAAACTTGATACCGCTCGAGCAAAAAGAATCAAGTCTTGTAGCCAATCTTCTCGATCTACATGAGCGCCCAAAAGACAAAAAAAGACTTCTTTTGTAGCATGCATCCTGTATGGTGATTATATAAACAAAAACACATGAGAATGATAAAGAGGTATATACCAAAATAACAAGCTATATGGCTCTACGGTTTATATAAGAGATCGTTGCATGAACCAAACGACTACCTATTGTTGGTTGAAAGAGGTGAAACTAGTGATACATATCCAGAAATACACCTTTGTGATGGTACTTTAAAATGTGGAGAAATCGATATGATGTTCTTTAGGGGTGTTCTCGGAACTTTATCTGCATTACCGATATGAGGCCTTGGGATTAGAGGATCATATTTTTGCCCTTCAATTTTTACGTTCACCAATAGCCAATGATAACTTTTATAAGGTCATGTGTTATGGTCATTATAAAAGTCACAATTCACATGATAAGTGAATGTTGCATGAACCAAACAACTACTATTGTTGGTTGAAAGAGATGAAGGCGACGATACATATCCAGACTACACCTTTGCAATGGTACTTTCAACTGAGGAGAATTCGACATATGTTCCTTAAGGGTGATCTTAAAACTTTATCAGCATCACCAATATGCATAAGCCTTGGGATCAGAGAATCATTTTTCCCGTCTTCTTTTATGTTCCCGACTAGTGAGTGATATATTTATAAGGTCATGTGTGATGCTCATCTGAAATATGAAATATCAACATGTCACATAGACATTGGTATTTGAAAACTCACACTTACTATACATGTGTTTTTGTCAAGTGAAATGCGGTGAGGTGAGTGAATATTTTTTTTAATGTTGTTGTAGATGTTAGTGATTGACTCATTCAATTACAAGAAAAGAAATAAATGTGGCTTCCACGCCCCCACACCCGTGATCTGATCCACGAGAAGGATGGTCACGCCCGTTTCACGTGGTCGGCTCCCACAACCCATTCAACCCCTCCCCCCACCCTACACACACATAGTCTTATAGAAATACAATTTACTAAATAATTTGAAAAACGGATCAGATCAGGTTGGAACCTGTTTCAACATTTCCAAACTCGTTTCATCGTCTATAATCTCAAACCGGTATAGGTTTGTGAATCGAATTGGATTGAGACTGATTTCACCCAAACCAGTTTCAAATCAGATGTAAAATCAGTTTTAGATCCTGAACAGGTTCTTTTGTGCACCTTCTGGACATTAACCCACCTACTTGGTGGTCTACTTGATATCAACGCAACCGATAACTTTTTCTTATGTTTTGATTCTTCTTTTTTATAGAAACAATCTCTCCAACTCTTTCTAGATAGTTTTAAGCGATTCACTCTCAAAGAAAATTACTGTAAAATATGTTTATACCATAACAATCTTTGTATTACAACTTACCTTTCACAAAATCTTATTTTTACCACACTGACCATGGCTCATACCTGAATAACAAAAGTTTCTTAGCATCAAAAAGCATTGTTTCTCTATATGCAAAACGTATAAAGCATTGGTTTTCGAACTTAATTTGTAAACCATTCACAATTACTCCTTTTGATTGCCTTCTTCTGCTAGTCAGAGAAGTGTATGTGTGTGTGTGGGGGGGGGGGTTTCCAAAAGCCACAAACAATGAGTAATTTTTTTGAGAACTAACTACACAAATAGTATGGTTTGGCTCTATTCATACATTTCCTGTCTAACTCTTAAAACTTGTGTGATTAAGTCATGTCATTTTCATTTTGTAACAAATTTGAGTTTTAACATTAATTGTTGTAAAAAACATTTGTAATGTTTGTATAAACTAACCATTTTACCCGTTTGATAAATTACATAACTCTAACATACAATAAAAAACTACTTAAACATACTATATATATAGACAACATGCTAGGCAAATTAGAAATAAATAATCCCACCTAACTCAATTTAGCCGATAATTTGGCTGATAATAATCCGAACTTGTCAACTTTTTTTTGTAAAATAGTCCGCCATTAAAATAGCTTAACGGAGTTAAGTTCTTTCCCTAATTACAAACCGATGTTTTAGGGCTTTTGATCAGAACGAGAATATGAGTCGATTGATGTAAAATTTACCTCGAAGTTGTAAAATACAAAACCGTACATAAACCAAAATGTATTTGTTCTAATTAAGTAAGGTCAAATGTTTATGTTGAAATTTGGTTTTAATTTTCATTTAGGGGCTGTTTGGTAGCCTCTTAATGACCATCCAGATGCTACCTCTTAATGGTTTAAAACCTCTGAATGAATAAGAGGTAACCTCAAGTCTGAATGGTTAAGAGTTAACCTCTGAATGGTAAATCATCACATGTCACATTCTTCTACCTTGTCATTGGTAAAATTCTTAAAGGTTCCATTAAGAGGTAGCCTCTTAATGACCATTCAGAGGCTACCAAACAGCCCCTTAGTTAACTTAATTTGTTTATAAAAATATTTTATTTGTTACAAGCAAGTTAAAAGGTGTATGCTTGGTCGTCTATTGTGTGCTAAAACACCAAAATATACATGTTTATGTTAGTTATTTACTTGGTATCCTATTCTTTTAACATCTTGAAGTGAGTAGTGACTAAAGATATTGGATTATTTGAAAGAGAAATACAACTTGAAAAAATGTCATATTAGGGGTAGGGGCGCTCCACTAGTGATGAAATTCCTTCACTCATAACATCCAATCAAATTCCGTCACGTCATTGAGCTTTATTCCATCACTAGTGATAGTCTTTTTTTATTTTTAAATTAATTAACATTTTCATCATCATCTCCGTTCTTCATCACCAACTTCATTCACTGCAACGTTCATCACCATCTTCATCATCATCTCTGTTCTTCATCATGGATCACCGGCAACTTTCATCACCATCTTCATCATCATCTCGATCACCGGCAACTTTCATCACCATTGTGACAACCCATATTCCAGAACCTTTCTTTGTGTTTTGACGCAACTTGTATGAACGTTACTTGATTGATTGATGTGCTTGATTTCAATGTATGTTACGAGGTTGTTATATTATGTGCTACGTGATTTTATGTGAATGCTTTAAGTATAGTTGCATAACACTTGTCCTAATCGCACAAGCCCTTTTGGGCCGTACACCTCTCTCTCTCGGCTCACTATACTAAGACTTGAGACCAAGGGGCAGCCCATGAAAGGGTTCGGCCCACTCCCCTTGTGTGCGCAACACATACCCATTATGGGACTTGTTTCTCATAACTTAAAAACATAAGAAAACACATACAAACCCTAAGCTCTCTCTCTCCCTCTCTCCCCCTTGTGCGACGGCAAACATCCTCCTTCTATCGAAGCTGTTGTGATTCGGATCAATCTTTGCTCTTTCCTCTAACCGGTTAGTGTTATATCATTGTTTGGTTTGGATATGATTGATGTTTGTTGATCGAGTAACTAGGTAGTATTTGATGTTTGATGTTAATGTGTTATGCTTGTAAATGCATGATGAGCAAGTCTCTTAGATTACTTTAAGATATCGATGAATGCTTTAATGTTGATATGGAACCGAATGGATATAAGATCATCGGCTGTATGTATGCATATGATTGTTGTTTATGTAATCAAGTTGGAATAATTAAGGTTGCATAATAAATATTGAAATCGCTGATTTGGATGATTCGATGATTGTTGTTCTTGAGTTGATTATGATTAGGGTTGTATGATTATGCATGATTTCTGAATTTATTATTGATTTGATCCGTTTTGAAACTGTCACACATGTTTACAATTGTTACGAAATTTAGGGAGCTGCAATTAAGGAAATCTGTTTCATTCCAGATCTCGACACGGGTTGCGAGTCGAGAACTCACGGTCTCGACTCGAGACCACACCACACCACACCAGCACAAACAGCATAACTCGAGACCACGGTTGTTGGTCTGGTTGCGAATCGAGGCCTGACTCGAGACCACCCGGTCTCGAGTGATAAATGCATGGCTTGAGACCCTTAGTTGCGACTCGAGAACACCAAGACTTCAACCCGAGACCACGCTGTCTCGACTTGAGATCTCTAGTCTCGACTCGAGACCACTTAATCACACATTCTGTTTGGACTTGTGTACTGTTACCAGCCCAACCATTTGGGCCACATACTTGGACTTTGTTTGTTACGTGATTTCTACTGTTGAACTCGTATGAACTGTTGAACTGCCATGATTACTCGTGTATGCCATGATCATGCAACTTGTTAGTATACGTGTAGAAAACCATACGTGCATTACTTAAACCATAGACCTGACTTGTATGGTAACCATGTTAGGACGTGTTGACCACATACAACTCAAGTGACCTTTCGTTTATCTGCCGAGCAAACCAAGGTGAGTTCACACTCTTACCAAGGCATGGGATTCCCGGGGTTGGGAATGGATTGATTGATTACTTGTACTTTCATCGTTACCGGAATATGTACCACTGACCTCGTTAGGGGAAGGTCACTTATAGATACAGCTAGACTAGTAACACATGGGAAGCCCCCACTAATCTTCGCACACATGCCTGGAATGGCCGCGATACGAATACTAATCTTCGCACACATGCCTGGAATGGCCGCGATACGAATACTAATCTTCGCAAACATGCTTGGAGGGCCGCGATACAAATACAACTAGTCTAGAATACATGGGAAACCCCCACTAATCTCCGCAAACATGCCTGGAAGGCCGCGATACAAATAAATACGATACATGGTTTACAAAACGAACATGAGAATTACGAAACGAATACTATAACTAAACAACCCGCTGTGAACTCGCTCAACTTTGTTGTTGACTTGTTGTTACATGCCTTGCAGGTCAATAGGTACTCATGGAGCTTGCACTGGGAGGCGCGGTCGTTGTAGACATGGATCGTGGATGCCATGTTAAACATTTATGACATTTCAAACTTATTACTTATGTTGGGTTTACATTTATGCTTTCGCTAAACCTTGAAACTATACTTTTGTTTTGAAACACCTTTCATATTGTTTGGTTGAATTACATTTACTATTGTTCAATATGATTGGTGGCTTGATCCTGGTCATGTCACGCCCCCATGCGGTGGTACTCCGCGTGTGGATTTTTGGGGGTGTGACAACCATCTTCATCATCATATCCCAACTCCGTTCTCCATCATCGATCACCGGTAACTTTCATCACCATCTTCATCATCATCTCCCGGTAACTCATCTCCATCCCATCCCACAACGGTCATATACCAACGTCTCTTATCCTACAACGGTAAAAAAAATAACGTGTGTTCATGGCCACGCATTTTCTTTTCCACGCGTGAAAAACTCCGGCGGCGGTGGTGTTCCACAGTCCACAACGCGTGGATGTTGCTTCATCATGTGGCGCCCCGGGTGCTCTTATCCGTTACCGGTCAATTTGGAATGCGGTGACTAAAAATATTGGATTATTTGAAAGAGAAATACAACTTGAAAAAATGTCATATTATCCGTTACTGGTCAGTTTGGAAAAATAATTGTTAATATTACAGAATAACTCATTTGTTCATGGGAACTTTTTATATTTCATTATAAATATGAATATTGTAATAGGGGAAGGTTCGTTTGAGAAGAAATTTAATGTGAGGCATTGGTGGGCAATGATAGGAGACCCAGGGAAACCACCTGGGTTGGATCCTTGAGCCAAACGGGTTTTACCGGTAATTTCACCGTCGTGCCTACGGGCGGGTGGGTTACCGGGTTTTCCCCGGAATTGGTGGTGGACTCGGGTTACTCTCGGAGTACTCCGTTTGTCCAGTGGGTGCCCCGAGAGTGCTCGGGATTGAGTTTGTTGGCCGTTCAAAAAAAAGTAAAACATTAAATAGTTTATAACTCCTCCCATTAAGTATGTTATCACTCATTAATAAAGTAAAAAACATTTTATCCTACACATTTCAAAATTTATCCTACATATATCTTACAGTCACCGAAAATTACCTTACGCATATCTAAATTTATCATACACATTTAAAAATTTATCCTACACATACTAAAATTTATCCTACACATGTCGAAAATAGTCCTTCACCATAAATTATTTTATCTTGAAAAAGTATATTTAAAAGTGAGTTACAAGTTTAATTAGTTAGCTAATTAATTATAAATATAAATTTACCTATATACCCTTATTAATAACATTAAATACATATATTAAATGAATTAAAATGGAGCATTTCTATTGGTTTAAAACTTATTCTTTTTATTTTTACAAAATTTTTCTTCTCATTTGAACCCTCCACTATTGTAATAACCTATCTATTAATTTTTTCATGTTATGTGTTGTTTTTCTCTTTAGCTATTTTTACTTCATCATGTAAAATAAAAAATATATGGATAGTAAATAGGAAAAATTACACGTTTTCCTTTATCTTGATACCTTTTTTCCAAGGTATCATTTTCAATGAATTTTGACATGTTTTACTCTTTATAAGGAATTTTGTTATACGTTTTGTCTTTTAACCCTAACCCAGTTAAATTTTTTTGTTAAATCTCAAACGCTCAAATAAGACTGCAACCACCATCAACCCCCCATATCATATTCGAACTCATCGTAAACTGATAAAACCCATCCATATCCGACAACGAAGAGCACCCGATTTTCTACTGATAATCAATAAACCCCTGCAACAACATAAGTTCATCCTCAACAGTCCACGCCCACTTAACCACTGCTTTCTTTTCCTCATCAACATCCCCCTTCAAAACCTTATAAATTTTCTTCTTATTCTTATTATTGTTAGTTAAACGACAGCGTTTTGACGTTGGAGTCGTCTCAAAAACATCAAAAGATTCAATCTTTTTCGAGGGTTTGATTGCAAATCGTAAGCAGTAGGCGATCTCACATCGGAATCGAATTCAAATATCGAAGCTTTTGGAATACCCATCGGAATTTTTGAGTCGGAATCTGATTCTGATTCCAATTCAGATGATAATTGAGGTGGGTTTGAAATTGGGGGTTTTTGATTTGTGGGTTTTGAAATTGGGGATTTTTGTGGGTCTGTTCAGATGATGATTGGTGAATTTTATTTTGTGTGATGATTTCTTGTTCGTATTCTGTTTGATCATCGTCGGATGAAGCGGGGGGGGGGGGGTCTAGAAGAAAGTAGCGTTTGGTAGCCATGAATGGGTTGATGATATGATTGATTGGTGAAAGATGGATGAAGGATTACAAGCATGGTGTGAGAATTTGAAGGATGAAGATGTGGCGAGCATTTGGTGGCAGTGAATGTGGGTGTTGTGGTGGTTATAAAGATGTGGTGGAGATAGAAAGATGAGAGTAAATTGATAAAATTACCCTCATGTGCAAGTCACATGACTAGATTTAACAAAAATATCTAACTGGGTTAGGGTTAAAGGACAAAACGTACAACAAAATTTCTTATAAATAGGAAAACCTGTCAAAATTCGTTAAAATTACACCACCTAAAAAGGTATTAAAATAAATGACAAAACGTGTAATTTTTCCTAAAAAATATATGAATCTGCTTTTGAGTCAGATACCAATAAAGACATGTTTGTTAACTTACATTGATCATATATATTTATCTCACTTCATCCAATAAAGACATACATTGATCATATATATTTACTTACTTCATGCGTCCTACCCGTAAAAACATATTTATTGACTTACATTGATCAGAAGTATTTATCTCGCCCCACGGTCCGTACCCGTTAAATGTTTATCCACTTACAACATATGTTGTTTGTTTCTTTATGATTTTTGTGTTTGGACCTCAACCTAGATCTAGATCTAGATCTGGTTATATCATCCAAAAGTTACAACCTAATAAATGTTTCATTAAAACTGCCATACTTGTTACTTTAAATTTTTATTCATACTTCATACAAGTAAGTACCCTATGTATAAATATTAGCTATAAAAATATTAGTTGGATTGAATGATGTAAATACCCTATGTATATGTTGGAATTTTGCCCTTTGTCGGATTAGGTCGGGTGTGCTGTTTTGTATTGGTCTTTTGCCCGTTTGGGTCAGAGGTGTGTTTTAATAAAGTTTTATTAAAAAAAAAAAAAAAAAAAAAAAACCTTCATACAAGTAAGGTAAAATAAATAGAATACCAAATCAGAATTACATGTAACAAAAATCAAATATTTTTAACCTCGTATCATACTGATTTAATTGATCACGTTTAAATGCGTTCAATATGACATGATACGACACGACACAATACAAATAAGTATATGGTTCGGGTTAAAGTTGATGAATTTCAACCTCAAGAGTGTAAATTATCTGTGATGTTTTTTTTTTTTTTTTTTTTTTGTCGCATATATTTTATTTTTTCATGTCGACTTATATATTATATCCGTTTGCAACAAGGGGCAGAGGTCCCCAAGGCCCACGGGACCCGTGAGACATAAATTTTCATCAATTGGTTGCACCAACAAGGCAAGTTCAGCTGTATAGATTCATGGAACTTATATCAAACGTCGTTGACATTATCGTAAATACCTTAGATGGTTCTGGATGATGGGTGGTGGATGATGGTGACCTTTGCATCAATCTATGAAAATTCCATCATGATAGTATATTAGAGCATCTCCAATAGGAGGATTTGTTGGTGTTTTTAGGGAGAGAGAAAGTGATGTGGAGGAGAGAGAGAGTGATGTGGAGGAGAGAGGGTGTAGAGATGTTTGTGGTGAAGAATGAGAAAAAATGGAGAGAGAAAAGTTATGTGAGTGTAGAGAGGAGAGAGGAGAGAGAAGAGAGGAGAGAGAGAAGAAATGTGTTTGTGAGAGGGGCAAGTGAGAGAAAGATGGGGATTGGTTGGGCAAGTGCCACCTTGGCATTAGAAAAAATATGAAAAAACATCTCTTATTGGAGATGCTCTTAGTATATGCTGACAATATTTTTTCAAGAGACACCTCCATGGAAGTTGGGGATACTTACCCACTTGCCCATGTAATTATGATTTACTAAATGTATACTCGACCTAGTAGATAGTGCTTTTCCCGAGAACTTTCAAAAAAAAATTTAGGTTTTGAGTGATATAAAATATTAGACTGCGGGGTATGGGGCGGGAGTTTGAGCGTGGGTAGGGGGGAAACGCCCAAGCCACCACCCCGGGTGGGCATGGGTTTCGGCGTGGCCCTTGGGGCATGGGTTTCAAGCCGGGCGTGGGGCAGTCTGGCCAAGCTGACATGGCGGGCTCTAATTGGACAAACCAAAGAAGCCGTTGGGCTAGCCGTTGGCCAACGGCTATCTTAAAAAAAAACTAATAAAATTTTATTTTTCCACTATAAAACCTCACAATTTCTTCCATTTTTTTACCACATTCATCTTCAATTCTCCATCTACAAAACGAAAAAATGCATCCTCATAACCGTCCTTTTGACCCGAACAACCCGTATGCATTCCAAGAAAATAATCCTAGCCCACCACCCACTCGTCCAATGGCTCGTCCATTTTTCATACACTCTTCTATGCCCATTGAAGCGAGTTATGCATCGTATATCGGGAATCGTGTGTTTACTAACTTCCCACACACCGACGATTCGATACCTACCCCGTTTACACAATCGCCCATCGACCTTTCACCAACCTCCATCGACCTTTCACAAAACGAAACCGTCCCCGAAACTCAACCACCCAACGATGGTCCTTCCGCACCCCAACCCATAAAAAAGAGAAGCCATAAGAAAAAAACCGAGGCGGATAAAGCACTTGAAACCATCAAGCGAAAACAACTAAAATGGACCGTTCCTGAAGAACTTGCATTGGCGAGGGGTTGGTTTCAACAATCTCAACATTCAACTTTAGGTATTCTTAAACTTTGTTTTTATTGATGTTTTTTTATATAACTTTGTAATATATTAAATTTTGTTTTTATAAAAACAGGAAATTCTCAACATCGAACCTATTTGTGGCAAGGGGTTAGTAGAATATTCCATGAAGAATTGGGAAAAGAGGTTTATCGTGAAAACGATAGCTTATCCTCGAAGTGGACCGAGATAAGCGGCCAACTTACAAAATATAGTGGTTTTTTAAATAAAGCAAAACAAAACCCAAAAAGTGGTGAAACCGAAGCCGACATTGTGACGAATGCATTGCTTCAATTCAAGACAAATGCGGGGACCGACTTCCGTTTCATGCATTGTTGGGAGATTTGTAAGTTTCATCCAAAGTGGGCGAATATCCCCAGTGGTAGCGAAAGCAACACGTCTTCCAAAAGGTCGAGGGCCTCGTCCCAATCTGATGCACGAGATCAAGAGATTGAGGACCTTTTTGATGATTCGCCAAGCCCAAACCGGCCTGAGTATGGAAGATATGCCACAAAAAGGCGTGCTCAAAAATCAAGATCTGCTACGGCATCACCTTCAGCTGGGAGTTCGCTCTTGCATAGAGGAATATACAACGACCAGTTGGATGCCATTTCATCCAAGATGGATACATTCAACGTCTTCCAACAACAAAGGGTCGAAATTCGGAAGAGCAAAGAAGCTAGAGATGCCGCTAGAGAAGCCGAGAGACAAAGATGGGAGGATTTGAAAATTCTATCCCAGCCGATTGATCACCTAAAGGGTGACGAGTTGGAAATAGTCTTGGAGATGAGAGAAGAGATAAAAAACAAATATAAACGTTAGGAAATTTTTTTATGTAATTTTCTTTAATTTTTATGTAATTTTCTTTAATTACAAAGAGCCCAGCCGGGTCAGCCCAGCGAAGCCCACCAAACCCACGCCCCCAACCCCCGTCCCACCATACCCTGTTTTAATGTGGGTCGCCCCATGTCTGCCACCCAAACCACGTGTCAACAAATGCCCCAACCCAAGCCCAACCCCCGCCCCACCATACCCCACAGTCTTAGGCACAAAATTTTGGTTAAGGGGAAATTAATTAAAAAATAATTAGATTTTGGTGCTAGAGCAAAGCCTTAAAATGTTTTTTTTTTCCACTTCACTGCCGACATTTTTATGTATAATAAACGAATGCATATATATATATATATATATATATATATATAGGGGATGGTTCAAATGAAAACCACTTTTAACGCGAAAACTCGAAAACTAACTAAAAAAAGCCTAAAAAACACACAAAAATTTTTTTTTTTTTTTTCAATTTTTTTAATAAAAATCGCTAGTTTTTATATATAAAAAAAAACTTTTTTTCAAAAAAAAAAAAAAAAAAAAATTTGTGTAGTGCACATGTGTAATAATACACATGTGTAGTACACAGACACATGTGCAGTATTACACATGTGCACTACACAAAAAAAATTTTTTTTTTTTTTTTTTTGAAAATTTTTTTTTTTTAATAAAAAAACCTGCGAAAATTTGATTGAAAAAAAAAATTTTTAAAAAAAAATTTTTTTTGCATGTTTTTTTGGCTTTTTTTAATTAGTTTTCGAGTTTTCGCGTTAACTAGTGGTTTTCATTTGAACCTTCCCCTATATATATATATATATATATATATATATATATATAAGTTTATAGAAACCTTTTAGACCCTTTGGAAATTTTGGGCCTCGAGCAAAAGCACTGATTGACCAGCCCAATAGCCAGCTTTGCACGTCGAAGCAAGTGTAAATTTTTAAATTTGTTGAAATGTATACTTCAATCAGAGTTATCTCCGAGAATCCTAATTTTTTAGGCCTCAGACAATTAGTGAAAATCGGCCCTTAATATATATTTTTTAAAAACTATCTATAATAAAACTTAAAATGTATTAAAAAAGCTTAATATATAGATAATCAATTTTTATTTTCAGGCTCTCCAGAAATTAAAAGAAATGATCCACATATTAGCACATCTTAACTTTGTCAGTGCTTGCTAGCTGGCAAAGCGTATCATGTTGTGTTAAACAATCCTTCTTCGACCAGAAAACCTTTTAGCATAACTATTTAAAATCAATCCGAACACAACACGTTTAATATGTGTCATTTACTTGAACAATAACACGAACATGTTTAATGATCGGGTAATATGACACGTTTGTTATAATTAAATATAATAATTAGACTATACGGTGTGAGAGGGACATAAAGTGCCACGTGGCATGCACTTATATATTATTTTATTACAAAAAATAAAACTAATGGCACCAACCAATAACAACCATCCACCTCACCGTGCCAAGCCCCTCACTCCGGAGAAGAACCGGCCGCCCTCACCATAACGCCAACCACTACACCAAGGAAGGGGCGGTGTAGCGACGTGGTTGAGGCCTCCACACTGCCACACCATATGATCTTATAATAACACAAGTGACATGACAACACATCTCATGAACTATGTAAGAAGTTTAATTCAAACGAATAACATAATTATTGGCATGACTCACTTGACATAGTTGATAAATAATAATGAGTTAAATGTCATTTTAGTCCCTGTGGTTTGTGCCATTTTACAAGTTTAGTCTAAAGGTTTCATTTTTAACCTGTGGGTCTAAAAAGGTTTCACAGTTGCCATTTTAGTCCACTGGGTTAACTTCATCTATTTTTTCTGGTAACGAGAAGGCCAATTTGGTCATTTCATATGGCTGGCTTGCCCTTTTAGTTAACAGAATTACATACAAAATGACCGAATTGGTCTCATCGTTAACAAAAAAAAATGGATGAAGTTAACCAAGTGGACTAAAATGGCAACTGTGAAACCTTTGGACTAAACTGACAAAATGGCCTAAACCACAGGGACTAAAATGGCATTTAACTCAATAATAATAAAACATAACTAAAATGATAATTTAGAAGATATAAAAAACTGCAATCTTTAAAATCCTTAATGAACTATGTTAGTCGGGAGATTTAATTATGATATATTTAATATTTTTAAAGATATAAATCAATGACAAATTGATAAATGCATCATAAGTATGCTATCTTTACCTATATAACATGACTAGGTTATAACCCTGTGTATTACACGGCGTTCAATAAATAAATTTTATATACCAAATAATAAAACAATATATATTTAAAAACCTCATTTATTATACGGTTTGAATAAATTTAATTTTATATATTAAATAACAAAAAATTTTATCTATAAGAACCATATTGTATGAGTTGAATAAATGTAATTTTATATTCCAAATAAGAAAAATTATATCTTTAAAACCACGTGTATTACACGGGCTGGATAAATGTAATATTGTTTACCAAATAATAAAATAATACATCTTTAAAAAACCTCATTTATTACACGAGTTGAATAAATGTAATTTTATATACCAAATAATAAAAAAATACATCTTTAAAAATATGCGCATTACACGGTTCGAATAAATGTAATTTTCTGTACTAAATAATAAAAAAAGAGTTAATTACTATTTTCGTCCCTTTGGTTTGTCAAAAATCACTATTTCAGTCAATTAGTTTAAAAATTGCGATTTCAGTCCCAGTGGTTTCACTTTTGTAACCATTTCAGTCCACCTCATAACCATTTCAGTCCCTGTACTTAACAGAATAATGGATTGAAATGGTTACGAAAGTGAAACCACAGGGACTGAAATTGTTACGAAAGCGAAACCAAAGGGACTGAATTCACAATTTTTAAACTAATGGACTGAAATACTGTTTTTGACAAACCACAGGGACGAAAACGGTAATTAACTCTAAGAAAAGTTATATCTTAAAAAACTCATGTATTATATGGGTCGAGTAAATGTAATTTTGTATAGTGAAAATAAAAATGTTTAATATATTAATACACGGTTTGGTTTTCGTGATAAAAATATGTTATTCTGTTCTTACAAAATTTGTTAACAAAGTCTCAATAAATTTAACCCTTTATTTAAAACTTTGTAAATGTATAAATGATAAATAATATTAGTTAATTTATTTTAAGTTTCGTAAAATCTATTTGATACCAAAACTAAACAAAACGTTTAAATATAATTAATTCAAATAAATAATATTATAAATGAGAAGGAGATTAAACTAAATAATAATTATCTATAAGATATTAAACTAATAATATTTAGTAGAAGAGTTATCTAAAATTAATTATAATTAATTAGAAGAGATTAAACTAAAATAATAATTATCTATAAGAGATGACCTAATATGATGACAAGTGTCCCTAAAGTGGTTTCTTTTATTATATAGTAAGGCCTAATATGATGACAAGTGTCCCTAAAGCGGTTTCTTTTATTATATAATAAGATTAGTTAAATGTGTTATTTACTTCATGGATGTGTTAGGCGGGTTAAACACGTTCGTCTCTCTAACGTGTCAACCGACCCATTTATGACCCGAACATGTTTATTTTTAACACCCATCCATTTAATCCGTATCAAACGTGTTAAAAAGTGGTATCATAAATTGCCAGTTCTAAGATAATGTAAAAGGTATATATTTCTTTGTTTCTCATATAATTTTATGAGTTAGATCTTGATTGATCACCAATTATATGCATATTTGTTTATTATAATGAAGAGCCTTTTAAATTATTTAGTTTATGCTCTTTCGCTAACTTAACTAATATAACATGAGGCTTGGGAGGGTCGTCTTAATCGTTATTTATGCAGGTTTTTTTTTTTTCTTTTTTATAAATGACCATACTTATGGTCGGTTTCATAATAATATCATCAGATGACATTGTCAGACTTGTTTCAAAAATGGGCTCGGGATCCTGTCATAATAGAGGTGGTCCTATATGGTTGGTTTCTTAATGGTTGATAATAACATGGGACAATGACCCAATTGAGCTTGTTTTGTAGCGTGGCCTATTCACCATTCATGGTAAAAGAATTGATGCTACCCTATTTATAGTGAGAAGAAATTCTAAAGAATATCTTTGTAAGTTACCATCAATTATCGACACCTAGAATTTCTTTTTTTTTCTTTAAATCTCTATGGTCTATGCTTAGAACAAGTGTTATGGGCTCACGTCTACATCCACCTAAGTACACACTGACGTGAAACACCACCCCTAGGGGGCTATATCAGAGCGTGAAGGGTGCAATCGTGAGTGTGGCAATGAGCATTGGTGGGTATGCATAAATATGCATGTGTGGACTTAATTTTTTGGGCCAATGAAAACACACCATGTGTAATGTGTCATTAGACGTTATACAATAACACTCAGCCTTATAGATCTAAATAGCATTTTGACTGTTTTTATAAATGAAAAGTCATCTATTTTATTTTATAACGTCAATTTTTTAAAATAATATTGTATCCGTAGTTAGCTATATCCTATATATTAAAAAATGGTAACGGGTGAATCATGCTAAAACAAATCCATGCTAAATAATTAAATATATGATCTGATCTTTTGTTAATCCATTGTGTTTTAGAATAAAAATCACAAAATTAAAGCAGTTATTTTTACGTAAGTATGTACGTGAAATATAATCTAATATGAAATGTTTGATATTGTTCACACATAAAATATGCATAAAGGATTTTAACTGCTAATCCATAACAACATATTCACGTTCGATATTGATCACATAAAAAGAGTGAATTTCAAAGATTTTCCTTTATCTTTATACATATTTTCAAGAGATGTCTTTTATGTTTAAAATTGATGAGTTTTGTACTTTATCTTTTAAAATCTATCACGTTTTGTCCTTTAGGCATAACCCAGTTTGTTTTTTCAGTTAAATGTGACCATGTGCATGTCATGTGAGGGTAGATGTGTCATTTATTGTCTCTTTTAATACCCAACTACCACCACCATCCACCCCACACCACTATGCTAAGGGTGAAGGGGGCACCCCCCTAATGAGGTGAGTGGAAACTTTTTGTAAACCAATCATACGTTGTCATGTCATTTCCCCTCTATAACTTCCCTCTTGTCCAAAAACGTACGGGGTGCACCCCTCTTAGGGGAATTGTTTTTTTTATTCAAAAAAAAAAAGTTTTCATTGGTTGAAAAAAGGGTGGCCCACCTTCTCTATCCTTCCTTCTTCGGTGCCTCCTCCCCGAAATTGGTCCCCGATTTGGCTCCCCGCCTGGATGGCGGCACCGCCCCGCTCGGCAAAATTGGTCCCCGCACGGGGTCACCGAGGGTGCCCCGCTCCCCCTAAGAAATCTATCTGAAACCCCAGTAGCCTGTCTGAAAAACCATCTGAAACCATCTCAATCCTGGACTGCGTAGTGTTGTTCTCTGACTTCCATTTTAGAATGCGGGAACGCTCTGTTTCAACATTTTCGACTTAACAAATTAAGTGCCAACGTCTACGAATTCAACAATTTGAGATAATATTGCTTTATGGACGATCTATTATCTATCTGTTTATTTTATTTGGGACCTAAATCATCAAATTTTAACATAGGGTTTTTTTTGTTGATTTCGATATCACATACCTTTTCTGCCATAGTTTTAGATGGTGCCATAATAATCATCAAATTTTCAAGTTTATTTAATTGAATCGGTGGTATTTCTTGACTTCATTTAGTAATTTATCATGTCAATTTCCTTATCTATCGTCTAATTAATATTAATTTACACTGAAGGTGGGTGCAAAAATCATGCCAAACGAGGAATATTTGGTGGTTAGATTTTACGGGCCCTCACTTTCTTCCTCAAACCAGTGGCAGACCCAGAATTTTTTTCATGGGGGTGCGGAATTTCTTTAAAGATTTTAAACCCCTAGCTATATAAAAAAATCGGTTCATAGCGGGTCGGGTCAGGTCATGTAAAACAAGTAAAAACAAACAAACAAAGTTTCATAGCGGGTCGAATCAGATCGGGTCGGGTCCATTTCAATTCTCAAACAATCAAAGCCTGGTTCCTAACTTCCTATCACATTAACAAACAAAAAAAATCAAAGTTCAAACTATCCCTACTTTTATTTCTCTTAATCATTCAATAAAAGAACAAAAAAAACTTATCTATAACATACCTTGGTCTTTAATTAGAATAATCCGGTGAAAAAAAGTGGTTCAACTCCTTTCCTCCTGAATTAACCAGTTTGCAGCCGAAATTTTGCAGTCGCCAGCCGGAATTATGTTGTCGCTGGGCGCTGAAGTGAGGCAGAGGGAGGGCGGGAGTCGCTGGCAAGTGGCAGCGATTTGGGTTTTTTTTTTATTGTGTGGACTGGTTTGTTTAACAAAACTAGTAGTTGGGTTGGGCTTGAATGGGTATTAAGTTATTGGGCTTAATGGATTGAATTTAAGTTTTATTAAAGTGGTTAGTATGCTTACTTGTTTATATAATTTGATCAGGTTTCAATCCGTGTTCACAATATTTTTTACATAAATTCCTAACATTTTTTTCTAAGGGGTGCGGTCGGAATTTTTCAAGGGGTGCGGACGAGAATTTCTAAGGGGTACGGTCTGGATTTTTCGCGAAAAATAACACTAAATTTTTTTTTCAAGGGGTGCAGCCGCCCACCCACCCCATAACTTGGGTCCGCCCCTGCCTCAAACTCAACATCTTACACTATTTATTTTGGTTTCTGTTTACCCATCATCCAAAACATCAACCATTAGTGAAATCTTGTTGGGTTGTAACAGTTTAGCTACGCAATGAGAGTCTGGTTTGACCTTTGACTTTCTTCAATGTTTCAAATCTTGTTTGGTTGTTCTATTTATTAATTTCTTTTTATATAAATGGATGAAAAGACTAAAATTCCCTTTTGTGATATTAGTTAACAAAAAAAAATTAACTGAGTTAGGTCTAAAGGACATAACGTGTAAGATTTTCAAACATTAAGTAAAAAACTCATCAATTTTAAGGATAAAGTACACCGCTTGAAATTTGGTATAAATATAAAGGACAAAACTGGTAATTCGCTCCATAAAAAATAAAAAACATTATTAGTGAGATTATGTATGGAGATATACGCGACCAAAAATTCACGTATGGCATAAATATAATTTACGTATCAATAAACATGCATTCGATGGTTTTTGTAGTAGGATATGTGACACATTGGATACGCACACATGGTTTCATGTAATTATGTATGCATGTATAGACTGGTGCAGGTACATAGGATGTTTGGTCCCCAGCCTTAGAACAAACGATAATATCGAAATAGAGAGCAACAATATGCCACATAGACCATGAAGGTGGAATTTGCACCAGTACTATGAAGCCACGTGTGAATAATAACATGCAGTTCACGTGTGAGGTGGATCATACCATATGGTCGTACACAACTCCCATCATATCATGAAGTTCTCCTTTAAAAAAAAAAAAAAAAAAACTCCCATCATATCATGAGTGTACAACTTGGTAAGCACACGGTTCTAGAAAACAGCAATGCACCACATTTGTTTAAGTTTATTTATGTCCTCGTTAGGAAAAGTAGTGGATCATCATCCTTCTCTTTCGTTCTTCTTGTATTATTATTTTGACTAAACTTCCGTTTTGCTTTATATAGTTTGTTCATTTTAACGGTTTTGCTCTAATAGTTTAAAAATAGTCATTTTCTTCTCTAATCTTTTGAGTTTGTCGCCAGTTTGCTCCCTAATCTTTCGAGTTTGTCGTCAGTTTCCTCCCTAATGGAGTTAGAGGCTGGGAGCAAAATGAAGATAAGTTAGAAAAATCAGGGAGGAAAATGACTATTTTTAAACTATTGGAGCAAAACCGTTAAAATGACCAACCACAGGGAGAAAAACGAAAGTTTACTCTATTAATTTTTTTACGGTTACCTTCTTGTTTTAGGATGCCGCACTTTCTAAAGTGAAGAGTCATGTTGCCCCATTATTGTCAGACTATGTTGTCTTAACTGGGATTACACTGACTTCAAAGTTTGGCGTTCCCTCAGGAAACTATATCGCCGTCTGCCACTAAACAGACGTTGTGTCACCACAAAAGCTGAACACTCTCTAGCATAACACACGGTGGAACGAAAACCCGGGTGAGCTTAAGATAGAAACTGACATCTCTGCAAGGAGGCTAGGCTTTATCCATCATTATCTGATCCACCAAAGTAACACAAATGCAAATGGGGATTGAACTTTGAAGGGGTATGGTCCCAAAACGACCATTACCCGCATCAAACAAACCCCTACCAGTAAGCAAACCGCACCCATGCGGTCACATCCTTCGAACCCATTCGGTTCGAAGATGAATAGCTTGACCCAAGTACGAAAGAAGATGAACATATCGATGCGGCTGGCACCGCATCATATGGCATTTTCGTCACGACAAGGGAAGCGAGCAAATAGTCTCCACATACGATGATGCGGCCAACACCGCATCTCGCGTATTTCTTGATCACAAGTAGGAGACGCGGTAACTTCAGGCGTTACCGCATGCAGCGATGCGGCTCGCACCGCACCCTGCATATCCAACAAGTGGACTGACACGCCAGGCAAGTGGCTGACACCACGAGGCAAGTGGCGCCGGCGACAGTCCCCTGTCAGAGCTATTAAAGCAATGGGCTGACGTGGCGTAACCCCCACGGCCGGCGAGACTGACACACCTGCAACGGTACAGCTCGTCGTCAGCCCATCCATCAATCTCCTCCTTCACTCCTCGGCTATAAATACCGACCCCAAACCAGGTTTGAGGTATCTCTTCACAACTCTCGAACTACTATTATTATCTTGCTTTGCTTCCCAAGCAAACTACTGATTCTCACGCCGGAGAGTGGTAACAAGGAGCACCCCCCACCCCATCCTCCTTGTTACGAGTCACGGCTTGTTTCCTTGTGCAGGAGATCATCCACCGGTGACCCAGCCAGCGATCTCCGAGAGGAAGGGATTAACCCTTCTTGACGAGACCAGTGTGTTAACCCTGCCCGGTTAACCATTGTTTCATCATTGGCGCCCACCGCTACTCTTAGCACTTTTTAATCCATCCCTCTCCCTCTCAAGATCATGACTGATAACCAAAACACCAATGCGGATAACCCAAATCCCCCGATCCCAACAGGGGTCCACCCTTCGACCCCCCAACCCGGACACATTGGCACGTCCACCCAAAGGATCCCATCCTTTGCGTTCGGACACGACTTATCACAGGCCCCAACTGTGCTCCCACCAGGCGTGGACTTACACTCCTGGTACCAACAGCAGACTGACCTGCTGATAGCGGCTTACAACCGCGCTTGTACGGAAGCAAACGTATAGGCTGGGCCTACTCCAATACAACACACACCTGCCAACCGTATACTCCAATACGATGGCAGGTTACACTCACGTCCGGCTTCCAGAAGCCGACATGACGACCGTGGATCATCTTACTGTTCGGTCAATACACTCAACGAGGATACTTCCTCATATGAGTCCCGCTCCAGAGGGCCAGTGCATACCCGCCTGGGCCCCTATGGCGAAGATAGGAGGCGGTCAGCCTCCAGGCGCGGCCCAGGCATCCAGAGCCGACTGGGCCCGCAACCTTACACGGAAGGGTACGGTCATACCGACCCTGACAATCAAACCTACCGCGGGGAGTCTCACGACACCAACAGCAGACCGGGGGGACGCAACTATGTTCCTCCCAGTCACCCCCGCACTACATACCTCAGGGCGGCAAAGCGCCCTGTGCACGAACCATACAGGCCAAGGGCCGCGGCCGAAAATTCAAAATTCGTCCCACACATCGCCAACGCCGATATCACAACGACAAAATTCCCAGTCAACATTGGGAAATACAGTGGCTCGACCGACCCGGACGACCACATGAACATCTTCACAGGCGCAGGCGTCAATGGCAGGTGGGACGAACCCACCTGGTGCAATTTTTCCCCCAGACCCTTATCGGTCTGGCGAGGGCATGGTTTGATTCTTTGCCAGTGGGATCACTGGATTCTTTCGAGGACTTGCGCGCCAAGTTCCTCGCCCATTTCAGCCAGCAGCGACGCCACGAACGCGATTCGTTGGACGTCATGAACATCTGGCGAAGGGATGACGAATCGCTCGAGGCATTCGTCATCCGTTACAATAAAGAATGCCTAGAGATAGGCGACGTGGCGGACCAAATGGCGCGAAACCATTTTATTCGGGCCGTCAAAGACAGAGAGATGATCATGACCATCTCTGGCAAGGAGGGTTTGCCTAAAAATGGGAGGATGTCATGACCGCAGTCAAGACATATGCCCAGACACAGCGGTCGCTCGAACCGCACGTCAAAAAGGCAAAACCCCAAGCCGAAACATCCCACCAAGGGTCCAAACGTAACAACAAACGAAACCGGGATGCGGGCAATCGCGATATTACTAAACCGTATTTCCCGCAACCCAACACGTTTGACCCACAATGCTACAACCCTGCCCGAGACACTCGGGCACCAAGAAAAGAATCTCGGGACCGCAAATGGACCGAGATCAACCAGTCGCCAAGAGAGGTCCTCCTCGCAGACCCACAATTCTTGCGACCGGCCCAACCAATGAAGTCCAAGAAAAGTCAGGACCTCACACTATACTGTGAGTACCACAAAGACTCGGGTCACACCACCAACAACTGCATCAGTCTCCGGCTGGAGATTGAGCGGGCGTTGAAAGAGGGGAAGCTGCAACACCTTTTGCCAGGTGGACAAAAGCCCACCAAGCATATCACCCCTCACAACGAAGGTACCTCCTCCGGAAAGAAAGCCATGTACGTGGCTTCCACCCACATGATCTACGGAGGCAAGGGTAGGCCGCGCAAAGCGGCACGAAGACCGGACAATGATTGGAAAGACGAGCAAGTCGTCTTCCCAAAAGTCCGAGGCGGACCGCGTGACAGACGCGCCGTCGTCATTTCAGGCCAGCTGGCCCATTACTGCACCGAGCGTCTGTTCATTGACCCGGGCAGTACATCCGATATAATCTACGAGCAATGCTTCAATCAATTTGACCAAGAGGACAAAGATCGGTTGCAAGCCGTAGATTACCCGCTGGCCGGATTCGCAGGGGAAACAGTCTTTCCCCTAGGTCAAATTACATTTCCCGTGCGTCTTACCAATGGTAAACACACGCGGACGGATGAGGTAAACTTCATGGTTTTACCGCACACCTCCAATTATGACGTCCTCCTTGGGAGAGAATCCCAAGGAGATTTCAATATGATCACATCCGTCCCCCACTCCGCGGTTGGTTTCCCAACCGCATCGGGGGTTGCAATCATCTACGCCCGCAAGGACGTCATGATGACGGACGAAGCACGTCCGACAAAGGTCGCAAGGCCCACCCCCGTCGGCCAACCGGAAAAATGGGTTCTCAACCCAAAGCATCCGGAACAGAAGGTCACATTGGGTCACGCCTTATCCTCGACCACCAGAGCGCACCTGAAGGAGCTCCTCTTCAGGAACCAAGACATCTTCGCGTGGACTCCCGCAGACATGACAGGGGTCCCACGCGAAATAGCGCAGCACTATTTGAATACCAAACCAGGTATCAAGCCAGTGATCCAAGGCCAACGCCACCTTGGGTCAGCTAAAAATCAGGCAATGCAAGAGCAGATCGAAGAACTGCTCTCCGCAGGTATACTGCGGGAAGTCAAGTACCAGACTTGGTTATCCAACCCTGTCATGGTAGAAAAACCATCCGGGGGCTGGCGCATGTGCGTCGATTACAAGGACCTTAACAAGGCCTGCCCCAAGGATTGTTACGCGCTTCCAGAAATCGACGAAAAGGTCGATAACCTCGCGCCATTTCGGTGGAAGTGTTTCCTCGATTGCTACAAAGGGTACCACCAGGTACAAATGGCACTTGAGGATGAAGACAAAACGGCATTCCGGACCCCAACCGGAAATTACTGCTATACAAAAATGCCGTTTGCGTTGCGCAACGCGGGCTCAACCTACCAGAAACTGATGAACGACACTTTCCGCGGTCAAATAAGCAAAAGTGTCGAAATCTATATGGACGACCTGGTCGTCATGAGCATGGAGGAAGATACCATGCTCATCGATATAGAAAGAACATTCCAAACTCTGCGAAGCGTCAACATGAAGCTCAATCCAGGGAAATGCTCGTTTGGAATGGAAGAAGGCAAATTCCTTGGGTTCATCGTCACCAAAGATGGATTCAAGGTAAACCCAGAAAAAGTGCAGGCGATCGAGCGCATGCCATCGCCTGCATCGATGAAAGATATGCAACGCCTGGCCGGAAGGCTGGCGGCACTCAACAGGTTCTTGGCTAACCACGCAGCCAAGTCATACCCTTTCATCAAGACCCTGCGAAGCTGTTCAAAGAAAGAACAATTCCAGTGGACCACAGAGGCTGAAAAGGCCTTCCGGGAAATGAAGGAGTGTTTGATACAACTCCCAACACTAACCGCACCATGCAAAGATGAGCCACTCATCTTATACCTATCCGCTGCAGACAACGCAGTGGGCGCGGTATTAATAGTGGAAAGAGCGGGGGTTCAAACACCCATCTATTATATCAGCAAAATGCTCAACGACCCGGAGACGAGATACTCAATAATGGAAAAATTGGTACTAGCACTGGTACATGCTTCAAGACGGTTACGACGCTACTTCGTAAACCACATCATCACAGTGCTAACCAATTACAGGATCGGCCCGATCCTGTCCAAACCCGACATCTCTGGGAGATTAGCAAAATGGGCAATTGAGCTGGGCGCACATACGATACATTACAAACCGCGCCCTGCCATCAAAGGCCAAATCTTAGCTGATTTCGCCGCTGAAGTACCAGCGGATCGCATCCAAGAATGCGAAGAATCCCAAAATCCTGCACCCCCACCACCATCCTCAGAAGTATGGGCACTATTTACCGATGGTGCATCCAACGAGGAAGGCGCGGGCGCAGGTCTGCGACTCGTCAGCCCTGACGGCCAAGAGCTTACATATGCCATCCGCCTCGATTTTAAAAGCACGAACAACGAGGCAGAATATGAAGCACTATTAGCCGGGCTACGTTTAGCAGTCAAAATCGGCGTGCAACATCTGGAAGCGCACGTCGATTCTTTGTTAGTTGCGGGCCAGGTACGCGGCGACTATGCCGCCAAAGGGGATATCATGATCCTCTACCTCGAGCAAGCCCTGCAGCTAAAATCCAAATTCGCTTCATTCAATATTCGACACATTAATCGAAGCGAAAACAAATCCGCGGATGCACTATCAAAGCTTGCATCCACCAGCTTCCAACACCTGGCAAAGGAGGTACGTATCGAGATTTTGCAAAATCCTTCGGTTCCTCTACGCCAGGTCAGTGTCATCCAATACGGAACAACGTCATGGATGACACCAATTATCGCATACCTTCAGTCAGGTGTGACTCCCGAGAGCAAAACAGAGGCACGTAAGTTACAATACAAAGCGTGCCACTATCAAATGGGAGACGGTATCTTATGATGCGTTAATCCACAAGATGCCACATACCTCATCCGAGAGATACATGAGGGTATATGTGGCATACATGCTGGACCACGCACGGTCGTGGCGAAAATCATGAATGCCGGGTATTACTGGCCCGGCATGCACCTGGACGCCGTCAAAGAATTACGCAAATGCATGGACTGCCAGCGCCATGCTCCAAAAACTATGCGACCAAAGAACAATCTGGTCCCCGTCACTACTGCATGGCCTTTTCAAAAATGGGCAATCGACGTAGTGGGACCATTCCCGGACGCACCAGGTGCAGTTAAATTTATCATAGTGGCGGTTGATTACTTCACAAAATGGGTAGAGGCGAAACCACTCGCTTCCACCACTGCTATGGTAACAAGAAAGTTCATTTGGGAGCACATCATCTGCCGTTTCGGTTTACCAATGTACATTGTTACCGACAACGGCACCAACTTCGCTGCCGACGAATTCCAAAAATGGCTAGAAGAGCTGAACATCAAACACATATTCTCGTCCGTCGCACACCCGCAAGGGAACGGCCAAGTCGAGAGTATAAATAAAGGCCTAGTCGAAGGAATCAAAGCACGATTGGGAACAGCCAGGCGTGGCTGGGTCGATGAACTCCCAAGCATCTTATGGGCTCACCGCACTAGCCCAAAAACAAGCAATGGGGAAACACCTTTCAGCCTCGTCTACGGGTCTGAAGCGGTAATACCCGCAGAAATGGGCCTCCCATCTCCTAGAATGTTGGCTATCGAAAAGCTAGACAATAACAGGGAACGTAGGATCGATTTGGACCTCCTAGAAGAAAGGCGCGAGAACGCCGCCATCAACGAGGCCAAATACAAATCCAAACTGGAAAAGTATTACAACGCGCGAGTCCGCGTTTGTACTTTCAATCCAGGGGACTACGTCCTACGTGACAACGAGGCATCTAACGCCGAGCGCCCAGGAAAACTTGCCCCCAAGTGGGAAGGACCCTACCTCATCAGCGAGGTCTTAGGGAAGGGCGCATACAGGTTACAAACACTAGAGGGCGAACCTATCGCCAGAACATGGAACGCACAACAGCTTAGACGCTGCTATATGTAAGCTATGTTCTTACACTCCCTATGTAACCTATCGGACCGCAGGTCATTTGCAAATAAATAAACGTCATTTTATACATTGTTGTTTGTTTACTACTATTACAAATGCGTGTTTCCACTTCGCGGTATCCAAAAAACAGATTGGCAAAATCTTCATTTACGATACCTATACAAAGTGGTAGCCACACGCAACTATTGTAATAGGCCAGCAAAAGGCAAAAAGACTTGCATGTTTTATCCGGCCGGATACACAAGTTTTTGTTACACACTTAACACAATTCCTGAGCCCAAAAAGGCAAACAATGGAATTGACGCGGACTCATACGACAAAGGTATGGAGTGCACTCGACCCCATTCACAAATGGGTAGAGTCCCGGTAATATAAGCTTTTACAAAGCTTAAGCAATTCTAAAACCCTCACACGGTAAATCACAGAATTGATGCATACCCATACAACAAAAGTATGGAGTATACTTGACCCCGTTCATAAATGGGTAAAGATTACGCATACACACGTTCAGACATGCAAGAATTAAAGACACTTGTACAAACTGAACAAAGAAACTTTATATTCAAAAAATTCAGGTATCTACATGATGCTTACTGAATTTACATAAAGTTCCTACTCTATACAAGAGGAATACAAAAAAGGAGGCACACTCGCCAAACTAAACCCTATTTTGTACCGCTGGTCCCCGCGTCTCCTCCGGCACCACCAGCGGGTTCTTCCTCTTCCACATCAGGGTAAAGCATCCGCAAGCGGTCAACATAGTCCGCAACCTCCAAACACTCGTCCAGCTCCCCTACACAGGCAAGGGGCGTGTCATAAAAGGAGGCTACGGCCGCTTTCAGACGACCCTCGGTATCCACATCCCGGAACCCGGATGCCTGATCAGTATAACCGCCTGCGGACAATACATTGATATGCCCAATGCAGCGGTTATAACCAGCCTTGAAGCCAGCATCGCGCGCACGCTCCTTAACCAGGTCCAAACCAGATGAGGTCTCAGGAGCATTCATGATAGCCTCGACAATCTGCAATAAAAAGGTCATAAGTCTTGAATGCTAACCCAAGCAAATGTAAAGGCAATGGACACTTACACGCGCAATGCCGTGAGTCCGCAGCCACTCACGGTCAGCTTCCAGCTGGTTAAAAGAGGACACCAAGACATCCTTGGCCTCAGCGGCAGCGTCGGCTCGCTTCTCCGCATCAGACACGCGGGCAGTAAGGTCCGTAACCGCAACCGCCCGGGCCTGAACCTCAGCCTGTTACAAGAACAGCAAACGGTTCACCCGATAAATATTTTCAAAACAATAAACGAAATATAAAACAGAGGTAACGAAACATACCTGAAGGCTGGAAATAACCTTATCCAAACGAATGCGCTCCGCATTCACCTCTTCCAGAGCCTTGGAAGAACGGCTCTCTTTCTTCGCGGCCTCTTCAAGGGCCTTTGAGGCACGAGCCCCGGCTGCTTTGGCCTCTTCAAGCGCCTTCAGGGCCTCATCCTTTGCCTGCAGCGCTTTAGCTGATGCGGCCTCAGCCGCAGCTTTTTCATTGCCCAAGGCAACATTTGCCGCCTTGGCGTTTGCTAACTCCTGCCGAGTATGAAACAGAAGATTGTTCTGCTTAGCCCAAGATTCGTTCCACTTCTTGCGCTCGTTGGATGAAATTTCCTCCCAACGCTTACGCTCATCAGCAAGGAGTTTAGCAAGGGTACGCACCTGTTTCAGTTGCACCGTGGCAGCCCACTCAGAGGTCTGTTTCTGCTTCTCAAAAGCAGCTTTATCCTTCTCAAGCTGCTCCGCACCCGCACGAGCAGCCTCGACCAACTTCTCGGCTTCCGCCCGCATACGAACAGCCTCCTCCTCGCGGCGGCCCAGCACCTTATAATCTTCCAAAATGGCATTAGCCACAATGGAAGTCCCTACCAACATGGTCGAGAGCTGGTTTATACGCAGCTCACGCGGTGCGGCACGAGCCCGATCAACTTCAAAGGGGGTCCCCAGACCACCCAAGATCTCCCTGCAGGCCGCAGGGTCGTTAGCAATATCGTCCCCCTGCAATACAGTCCAGGGGGGTCGATGGTACAGCGTACTGCGATCCTGGGAGTAGGTGCGGTAGTAATACTCCAATTTAGACTCCCAGGCTGAATTGGAGGCCCGTCATACCCCGCACCACCGGCAGACGAGCTGGTACCCTTATCAACCGCAGACTTCTGCGGCCCAGCATCATGCTGCCGCGCTTCAGCGCCAGTTTTTTGCGGTTCAGCATCAGAATGTTGCTTCTCAGTAGCAGTGAACCGCAAACTCAAATCGTCTCCCTCATTGGGAGAGATCAGGTTGTTGGATGAGTCGACAGTATCAAATATCTGGGCCGCAGCATTCTCTGCGGTACCCTCCTTCTGCACGTTTGACTCAGGTACCACCTTGACGGGAGGTGTCGACGGCACCTCCGTTCCACCCGCACCCATGGCACGCGGAGGGGACTCCGGAGCATCGAAGATAGAAAAATCTTCATCTTGACGCTCTGCAAAAAAGTCAAATAACTATCAGAACTAGTTACACAACAGTCAAGACTAGATAGCCTATACTTACCAACGACAACCGCAGGTTTTTTCTGCGCCGGAGCAGACCTTTTGGTTACTAGTCTCCGACGTTTGGTTTCAACACCACCAGCAGCTTTCTGCTCTGGCCTCCTCTTCTCACCAATCACAGGGGGACCCGCAGCTGTCCCTCCCGCAGCCGCCTCTTCTGCCTGCTTCTTCGCAGCACCAGAACGTGACTCCGCGGCTGTACTCAAACCCTCAAGGGTATCAGATACTATCACATAATCCTTGTGTCGACGAAAAGAGGAATGAGAGATACCTGCTGCCTGCGGCACCAGATGAGGCACAGCAGTGACCTCCTTTATCTTCTTTTGGCGAAAGCGCACGCCCTTCACAGTTTGCCTCTTTGGCACACCTTTCGCTTCAGGGTCCCCCAAGGCCCCAAGATCACCTGCATGGAATCAATACGTCAATAACACAACATGATCAACACAAGTAGCAAAGCTTCGATAGTATACCTTTGCCTACTGGCAACTCAACTGCCAGTGCAGCCGCAGTAGGCACCCGGAAGTTACTACGGATGATAGTGTTGTGATCCTGTTCACCATCCGCACAAACTACGGTCTCAACCGTACCCTCGAAATCCGGAGCAAACATCCTCCATGCGGGAGCATCTTCTGATAGTAGACACAAAGGTCAGTAACACACGTAAGGATAAAGAACGTAAAGAAACAAAAAGTACGTACCACCGCTCTTTTCCCGCACCACGGGTTTCGAGTTCTTGCCCCTCCTCAACATCATACGCAACAGCCATAGTTGCGTGTTGGTCAACTTCACAGACTCAATAGTCTGCAGTTGCGGGAACCATTGCACTGATTTCAAACTGGGCATCGCAATGGTCTCTGCTATGATCGTCTCGGTCACATTCCGAAACGTCATATCCACAGCAAGGGCAGCAGACTTGATATAGAAGAACTTCTTCTTCCACATCGTCATCCCCTTAGGGGGAGTCATCAGCTTTGGGGTACCGTCTCGTAGACGGAAAGAAAAGAACCCCATGGACACTGTCATCTGATAAAACCGTCGGAAGTCTCCAACGGTAGGCTCTATGCCAAGAGCACGGAAGGTAAACTCAAAATTACGAATCCGAATCATCCCAAGCGGACTCACTTGAGAAATGTGGACCTTGTACCACTCCAAGATATCCACAACAAACACCGTCAACGGTAATCGGAGGTTACAATCTCCGAAGAAATCGGACCACATGGTCACATAACCGGCCGGAGCGTCGGCACCAGTATCACCCTCTGATGGGTACCGAGCCCCATATTCCGAGGGCATTTGGACCTCAAGCATAAGGCGATCAAAGCTTTTTCTGGTCCACTTCAGCGCCGGTAATCCACCACCGGCAGCCCCCTCTTCTTCTTCTTCGGCCACTAAAGGCTGTTCAGGGTTTTCACCCTCCACATTATGTGGACTAGATGGTTCCGCCATCAAAAATCTCAAAGAAACGGAAGATGGTGAACAGAAACACTAGAAACCTCACCGGAATTTCAGAAAAAATCGTCGGAGAAGACAGATGACAACTTTCTCTCAAACGGCAAATTTTTTGAATTTTCGACCAAGTGAGAGGAAACCACAAACGGTTTTCCCCTTATATACCCATCGCAATTAATGCGGAGGGAGAAAGCAAATCATCACGTTCAAAAAGAGCGTATCTTGCAACAACACGTGTCGAGCGCCGTTTTAGCTGACGGTTATCACGCGCGCGTGGCCGCCCACGCGCCTGACAAAGAAGACGTTTACACTCCCTGCTACAGTGCATTTAATGCCTCGGGCAGTGCAAATGTCCTTTCATTTCAGCACATGCAGAAACGTCTCACCAACTTCTACCAACTCACACGTGCGATCAAGCCACGTAGGCAAGAAAAAGCGACAACATTATCCAAAAACCTAAGCGGCATGCGGTTTTTCTGGTTTACCGCACCATAACCCATACCGCATGTCGTTTTTTTTATATACCCTAAAAAATAGGTAGAAATATATCTATCTATACTATAAAGGGATATATTACCTTTTCCGCATCACTCACGAGCACACGTGAAATATGCGGAAGTGACACACATGAACCCATTCAGATGTGTCAGATGCTCAGAACCAGTGTTGTTCTTTGGACTGAACCGCATCTCAGGAACAGGCAAAGCGCATTGCCTTCATTTTCTTCAAGCTTCAAATCCCTCCTGTCCGGTTCACAACCACAGAGGGTGCATGAACAACTTCTTCAGAAAAAAGAAGGAACGGAATCTACGCGCCCGCACATCAGCAGCCCTGACTCCTGAACCTTCAAGAGTTACATCCGTGCAACAAGCACACTTTGAGCGAATATGGGACTGCAAAATCGCAGACACCCATGAAGAGCTACAGACATAACCATAGCTTCCGCAGAGTGGTTGCTACGGAAGAGCAAAGCTCACTCCACATCACCGAACGAGGCTACCTCGTTATAAACTCGGTATTGGAGCGTGAAGGAAAGTGGCTCCAGAAAGAACGCAGATACGTGCTCTAAACAAGCACTTATCAAGCAGCAAGTGTCCGAACAGCGGTAACAAGTCTGCCTATGACTTTGTTTACCTGCCAACGGACCGCGGTAACAAGTCTGCTTAGGACTTTGTTTACCTACCAATGGATCGCATGGAATAAACAACGATGGGCATCCCCTTGCCTATGACCATGTTTATTTACCCATAGTCTAGATCCACATTGTTCGACCAAACAGGGCCAACAATGACGCAACGAAGTAACCGCAAAGAACGTACGGTTACTTGAGAGCTATCAAGATGAACACGAACACCCCACAAAAAAGGGATGGTCATCTCGTCATAGGATGCTGAACATAGAACTTGAGCAAAGTTCTAACACAACATCCAAAACCTTCAAACCCGACCGCAAAGGTTGGTTTAAAAGCTTTTCTTTTCTTCTTCGTGCACCATTCTGGCAAATGGTTCGAAGAAGAAACCACCTCCAAGAGGTTCGAAACATGTGCAAACCTTCGAACCACCATCCCAGAGGTTGGTTCGAAGTTTGTGCAGCATTACTATGAAGGTCCCTAACAGGCCTTCAACACAACAACAGGTGGCAACCCACCTGATGACATGCAACGGCTGAGAATTTCGCATCAAGCGAAACCCCTTCACCGGTACGGAAGAGGCATAGCCGGATTTTTGACCAGATCACCAGTTTGATCTGGCCTAGAATTTTCTCCAGACTGCCACACTACCTTCCTACACCATAAGTCCAGTACTCCTCCCACGTGCAACTTGCACAAGGTAGCAACACTAGACTGGGGGGACTTGAAGGGGTATGGTCCCAAAACGACCATTACCCGCATCAAACAAACCCCTACCAGTAAGCAAACCGCACCCATGCGGTCACATCCTTCGAACCCATTCGGTTCGAAGATGAATAGCTTGACCCAAGTACGAAAGAAGATGAACATATCGATGCGGCTGGCACCGCATCATATGGCCATTTTCGTCACGACAAGGGAAGCGAGCAAATAGTCTCCACATACGATGATGCGTCCAACACCGCATCTCGCGTATTTCTTGATCACAAGTAGGAGACGCGGTAACTTCAGGCGTTACCGCATGCAGCGATGCGGCTCGCACCGCACCCTGCATATCCAACAAGTGGACTGACACGCCAGGCAAGTGGCTGACACCACGAGGCAAGTGGCGCCGGCGACAGTCCCCTGTCAGAGCTATTAAAGCAATGGGCTGACGTGGCGTAACCCCCACGGCCGGCGAGACTGACACACCTGCAACGGTACAGCTCGTCGTCAGCCCATCCATCAATCTCCTCCTTCACTCCTCGGCTATAAATACCGACCCCAAACCAGGTTTGAGGTATCTCTTCACAACTCTCGAACTACTATTATTATCTTGCTTTGCTTCCCAAGCAAACTACTGATTCTCACGCCGGAGAGTGGTAACAAGGAGCACCCCCCACCCCATCCTCCTTGTTACGAGTCACGGCTTGTTTCCTTGTGCAGGAGATCATCCACCGGTGACCCAGCCAGCGATCTCCGAGAGGAAGGGATTAACCCTTCTTGACGAGACCAGTGTGTTAACCCTGCCCGGTTAACCATTGTTTCATCAAACTTGAAGCCCCCCTATCACTAGGTCGCAAGTGATGGATTTCTCTTTCATTCGAAAGTACTTATCAATTTTAACTTTGATGTGTTATTTTAAAGTAATATAATAAATTGAATTCTAAACAGATGCAAAGTGTTTAAAAGATTAAAAGAGTCGGTAATAGTTGTTTTCTTATAAATATATATATTTGCATCAAAGAATAATACGTTTGATGATAAATGTGAGGCGGGAACAATGAAAGTGAAGTTTGGACATCTAGAAAAAATGTTGAATGTAAATCCCTTCATTGTGTGATCGAGCTGTCGTGATGTGTTGCGTAGCTCCACTATGCACCCAAACCATGATCGAATTATGTTTTACCGACAATAATCCAGTCTTTAATTTAATGATTCACGGAGTTATTTTTAACAACTAACACACACTCCTTAATCTTATTTTGATTAAGTCGTCATCTTTTGTGCATTGATTTATTATATAAAATTTTATAGTTTTAATTTTTTTAAATAAAATACTCAATCAATTTAATCTATAACATAAAAACATATTAAGAAAATTAAATAACAAAGTAAATGGGTTAGATGAGTCAAATGGGTTTGCGAGTTTGACCTGAAGCCAACCGAACACGTTTATAGCAATCAAACCCCATAAATTTGAGGTTACGTTCATACCATGCGTTTTTTGTTTCTTGTTAAAAGTTTCACATCTTCGCCATTTGAGGTTACGTTCATACCGTGTGTTTTTTGTTTCTTGTTAAAAGTTTCACATCTTCGTCAAGATATCACTTTTTTAAGTGAAGATCACGAAATTAAACATTTGACCAACCCACTTTACCAAAACAAACATTGGTTGCGTCTAGGGATTCAAAGTTTGCGTCTCGCTAAGACTCATACTCTTCAACCACTAAAAACTTGACACGTTTCATCATCCTTAGTTTCCTTTTCTTTTTTACTTTCCAGCTTGATTTTTAAACGAGCATAATATTTTCATACGTTAATATTTTTTTATAAAAAAACCACTATCATATAAAAATATATGCTCGTTTAAAAATCGTGGTAGAAAAGAAAAAAAATAGGTGCAGAAACTCATGGCCATTGGCGTAGCTTTGAAGGGGCCGGGGGGGGGGGGGGGGGGGGTTGGGGGGACCCCCCGTACTCTTCGCTCAGTAGTGTTATATATATGTAGTTTACGTATAGAAATTTTTTGGTATATACGTTTTCGACCCCCCGGTTCTATAAAATTTTGTGGTATATACATTTTCGACCCCCCGTCGAAAACGTCAAGTTTCACCACTGCTCATGACACGATCTGAGACGCAAACTTTACATGGATTTCAAAGATCACGTCTACCACAAACCTGATCGATGTTCATTTTAATAAAGTTGACTAGTCAATTTCTATTTTGTTGATTTTCCCTTTTCTTGAAATTATTCTTTTTGCAACTAAGCATATTTTGTACTTCCAAGCTGTCCCAAATTCTCTCTATCTCACTCACTCTGTTATATATATATACAACCTACATAACATCTATGAGGAAACACAAAGTGTCGCTTAATTCTTTGGGTTCTAAACTATATTCTTCTCAACTTCCACAACTCATATTGGATAAAATCTTTTTAATCTATTTATATTCAACTTTCTACTTTCAAAGATTCATTGATTTGTGTTGAAAATTTTAACAAAAATGGAAGAATTCGGCTGGGAAAGAAACATATCGTTTCCATGGAGTAACAATAACATCAATCATCATCAACAAGAACTCGAAGAAACCTTCAATTTCGGTTCAGAAAACATCTTCTTCAACCCGATCCAAGACCTTCCAAAACCCGGTTCAAGTTCAACCCCGACAACCACCACCGCCGGTTCACTTCATCCACTACCCTCAAGTTTCGGTTCTGCCAGTCAACATTGGCGTCAAACGTTGACCATCAATAACCCACCAGAGGACAAAACCGTAATTCCCCTCACCACCGCCGCCCCAGTCATCTCACTTGACAATACGACGTCGCATGAATACTTATCCAAGAAAGTTGTTAAAAACTTTAGCGACGACGTCGTTTCGTCTGACGATTCCGTCACTATTGATTCCCATTCGCAATCCTCATCGGAGATAAAACCCAACAACGGCGGGTCAAGATCCAAGAGACCCAGATCGGATCCGGGTCAACCCGATGAAACAGACTCCGAGGTTGTTGTACAGATGAAGGAGATGATATACCGAGCGGCAGCTTTCCGGCCGGTGAGTTTTGCCGACGATTATGTGATGGAAAAGCCGAAAAGAAAAAACGTGAAGATATCAAACGACCCGCAGACGGTGGCTGCACGGAAACGGAGAGAGAGGATAAGTGAGAGAATTAGGGTTTTGCAGAAACTGGTACCCGGTGGGAATAAAATGGATACAGCTTCAATGCTTGATGAAGCTGCTAACTATTTGAAGTTTTTGAGATCGCAGGTCAAAGTCCTGGAGCAGTTTGGGCAGAAGGTTGATTATGTGGGATGTGGTACAAGTACTAATGCGTATGGTACAAGTCAGAATGGTGTTTATAATGTTACTAGTAGTACACTTGGGGTACCGTTTTCCATGCATACTCCTTTTTTACTACCTCATCAATATTCAACAGGTTTACCCTACTCTGCCAACTGCATGAAATAGTTGTACATTATGCAGCAGAAAGTGTACTTAAGGAATGCTAAAGTGCTAAACCTCAAACTCTAATTTGATTTTGGGTGTTGTTTAATTAATGTGTTTAAAGATTGTGTCATTACTCATTATTGTAATTCTCTGTATTTGGCTATTTTCTACACTTTGCCATCACTAATTGTTCAAACAAGTAAATTTCTCTTGTGCGTTACGGCGGCATTGAGACGTAAAGTAACGCGGATTTATATTGTCTAATAAGAATATATTTTGTTTGACCTGACTCGTTTCCGAATAAAAGTTACGTCAAAACGTACCCCAACTGAAAGCGTATATAAAAATAAGCACGGAAACGTTTTATATTTAACCCGAATTATTTCCTAAAAAACTACGTCGGAACGTAAGAAAATAGTGTGTTTTTAAGTTAAAGGATGGTAGTGCGTTGCGGCGGCGTCGAAATATAAAGTAACTCGAATTTATACCGCCTAATAAAAACGTATTGACCCAACTCGTTTTCTAACAACATTTACGTCAAAACGTAGACCAACTGAAAACATACATGAAACATATGCATGAAAACGTATTATATTTGACCTAACAAAATTTACGTCGAAATGTAAACCAACTTAAATTTATATCGACACGTACATATAAAAAAATAAGCATTTAAAACTCGAGTGGATTAAAATAGCACTGTATAAAGTTTTTTTAGAAAGTTAAAAGAGGTGTAAGTGTAAAAACTGAAAGTTACAATAATCCAACTTGTTTTTTAAAAATAATTATAAATCCTTTGACTATTTATGGTTTTTTTTTTTCGTTTGTTGGATAATGTTGTTTGAATGAGTTGATTTCTACAAAAAGAAACTTTTTCAAAAGGGGTATTAGTAATTATGGCATGTATGATTGTGGTGAAAGGTGATTAGAATAAGTGGGGAAAGTGGTTTGTGCCAGTGGTGGTGAAGTAGGCGATCAATGAAGATGAATGGGGCCGTGAGCCCCTGGTCAGTGCTAAGTCAGTGGTCCTGCCCACCTTGATCCAAACCAAGCCCAGGCGTGCCCCTCGGTTATCTTCCCTTCCATTTTTCAATAGCATTTTTTTACATAAAAGAGCCCTCGGGGTAGTGATACCTTGGTGTTGGATGATGAGGGTTAAATTCCCTTAGTAAAAATAGGTGTGGTCTAAAGTAGATAGCGTGTAAGTTGTTGTTCTTAAAAAACAACATTTTTCTCCACCTAAATGCTATGTAACATTTCATTTGCAAGGACTTGAACTCACGTTATTTTTGTGAGAAGCAAACACATTAACACTAAACCACTAGGTAATGGATAACTTCTATCTACTCTCACCGAAATGCTTTTTTTTTAATTTTAAATATAGGCCAATTCAAAAGTTAAGAAGAGGGTATAACGACATTGAAATTAAAATTTGTTTGCAACTAGCATTTTGACCCGTCACGTGTTGCGGCGGCGTTGAAGCTTAAAGTAACTTGAATTTGTACAGTCAAATATCCGACCCGGCTCGCTTCCAAATAAAACTTATGTCAAAACGTAGACCAACTAAAAACATACATAAAATAAGCACAAAAACGTATTATGTTTGACCTGACTCACTGCCGAGAAAAAATTACGTAAAAACGTAAACCAACTTCGTTTTATACCGAAACATATTTAAAAAAACACGTAAGAAAATAGAGTTTTTTAAGTTAAAGAATGGTACCGTGCATTACAGTGGCTTTAAAATGTATAGTAACTCGAACTTAGATTCCGCCTAGTGAAAATGTATTATATTTGACCTAACTTTTTTGCAAACAATTTTTATGATAAAATGTAGACCATTTAAGTTAACATATAAATCAACTTGAATCTATACCGACACTTAAAAAAAAAAAAAGCAAATCACTTCGCTAGAGTGATTTACCTTTTGAAAATTGTTATATATAGAATGGTGGTATATAAAAGCTATTGAAAATATAGTTTGTTTCTAGTTCCATAGTGGTGGAATGGTGGAGCAAACAAGGGGAAGATCCCTAATATGTTATTGTACACTGAATAGTAGAGTACGCCTTCATGTTTTCTAAGCTATATGGGCCAAGCCCATTCACAATTTTTTGCATTCTACTTGCATATTCTTTTAGCTGAAATTTAGATCATGTCTAGATCAGTAGATTGTGTTTCCTTATATATGTTTTGTAAATTTGTTTGGATTTTCTTAAAATCTTGAACTCCTTTGAGAATCTATAATTTCTTTTACATTACATAAATTATGTTAACAATTGGAATTATTGTTACAACAGGTGAGGATAGGAGACAACCAAGATACTTGGGTTTGGACCAAATGACCGATGGAAAGGAAATTGGATTCAATATGGCATCGATAAAAAAAGTGGTTGCGCAGTATGGAAAACGACGACGAGAGGTTCGGCCTTACGTGGAGTAAATAGGTTTCTATCAAATGCAACATTTTCATGTGGAGAGCTTTTTTGGACCGTCTACCAACTAAGGTGGCATTGATGAGACGAAGTGTTCCGGTGGATAATCCTTTATGTATTTGGTGCGAGACCAGTGACGAAACGATCGAGCATCTTCTTACATGTTGCGGTATTGCAGCGGGTGTATGGAACGGGATATCTAGATGGTGCAGGATTCCGGGGATGTTTGTGTTTCATGTTAATGATTTGGTGGAAATGCATGAGCACTGTGCCATATCGGGGAATAAGAAGACGGTTCTCCATGGGATCATTATTAAAGCATGTTGGCGGCTCTGGAAGGCGAGGAATGAAAAAATCTTTTCGAGTAAAGACACGAAGGTAGTGGATTTGATCGCGGATATTAAGTCTTTGGGTTTCTTGTGGTATAAACATAGGTTTAAAGGAGGAGTAGTTGATTGGAAGCGATGGTGTTCTTTTGATTTGATGTAATTTGCTTTGTATGGTTTTCGGCTTCCTACTTCCGTCTTGATGATAGGTTGCCTTGTGTTTGGTGTTTTTTAATGATAGTTAAGTTTCAAAAAAAATCTATACCAATACTTACATAAAAAGTTAAAAAAAAAAAAAGCAAATCACTTCGGTAGAGTGATTTACCTTTTGAGATTTGTTATATACATAATGGTCTATAAAAGCTATTGAAAATATAGTTTTTTCTAATTCCATAGTGGTGGAATGGTGGAGCAAAACAAGGGAAGATCCCTAATATGGTGTTGTAGTAGGGGTGTGCATGGGTCGGTTTGAATCGATTTTGACTTAAAACCATAACCATAACCATAACTGCGATGTCGGTTAATGGATAACCATAACCATAACCGATCGGTTATGGTGGTTATGGTTATTCGGTTTTGATGGTTATAGCGGGTCGGTTATGGGTGGTTAACCGTGTATTTAGCTTAGCTAAAAATAGCTTAATTTTTTTTAACATGGAATAAATTGTTATTGCATATTTGTATATATTAGTATATTAAATAGTATTAAAAAAATACATATAATCTATAATATTAATACCAATTATTATCGAATATTGAAATAAAGTGATATGATACATTCCATAAATTCAAATAAACATCCAACCAAAACCACAAAACGACATGAAAAACCCATAAATACTAAAAATCTTCAATAAACAACATCAAATATTAAAATGTGGTGAAAAGTCCTAAATCCTACAAAAATTTATTACATGTCGGTTCGGTTCGGTTATGGTGGGTATGGAAAAAATGATAACCATAACCGACCCGCTACTTTCGGTTTTCAAAAAAACCATTAACCGACCCACCAGTTTTTTATTTGGTTCGGTTTTGTCGATTAATTCGGTTATGGTTCGGTTAATTCGGATTTTTGCACACCCTGTACAATGTACACTGGATAGTAGGCCTTCATGTTTTCTAAGCTATATGGGCCAAGCCCATTCACAAGAAGCCTAAGGACCTAACTTTCCTAAAAATCTCGTCACTATTTCCTTTCCCAAAAATCTTTACAATGGGCCGCACATACCTGTAATGCATGCAAAGACCGCATTGGGCTACCACATGTACATCCATAGGTCCGAAACTCAAGTCAATAAAGATTTAATACTCATATTTCATAAGAATAATCATGACCTAGAATTCAAAAGCATAATCACACCATAAAACTAAAAATCAAATATTATTAATCAGTATCAAAGTTCACCCACACCACATAGATACAAGAAGTTTAGCCACATGTGACCATAATACAATAATCAACACTTGGTGGATTAACCATGCTATGATAACTAGTGATCAACTAAAGCCAAAGTGTGTGTTTTTACATAGAAATGCTTATTTATCTAAGTAGACAATATTGTGTGGTAGAATGGAGTTAGAGAGGGACTAGAACCACTAGGGTTCCTCCCAAAAAGTGTTGATGGAGTCTTTGGAATGTTGGTGGTGTGAATTGTGGTGCCCAAATGGAAGGGGTGAGGCCTTTATTAAGGTGCTTAAGTCTGGTCGAGCATGGTCATGCCTAATGATTCACGACTATACCAGGATTGGATGTATCCTTTGTACTTGTACTTTTTTCAAAAATCGTTTACATGGGCGTGTATCCCCTGAAGTCTTGATTTGAAGCTATCTCTAGAAAGCAAGGGCGTGCATAATCATGCACGACCACGCTTGGCAAGTTTTGGCGATTTTCTTGCATTTTCTTATGTTTTTCGTATGTATATTGCCAATATGCCAATTGTGGTTGCATTTCACAAAGGAAGCAATTAAGTATCTAATCGAGTGAAAATGCATAGTGAGATGTCAAGTACGAGGATAAAAATGTATGAAAAATATGAGATAGTTAACGTGAAAAGATAAATGCGATTTATGTGAAAAGAGAGAAAGTGATGGTAAAAGATGTTCTAGCAAAGAGGACATTTCTAGCAATTTTCTTAAAATTTGATCTTTTTTGTTTGTTTGTTATTTTGCAAACCCGTATAACCAAACTCGTCAAGAAGAGATAGTGGAAACCTTTTCTTTTTTTTAAAGTTGTGCTAATAACCAATCGTCACATCACCTACCTTTTTTATTTCATTCTTATTTCTTTATATCTAGCTAAACCATAACACATTAGCCTATGCGTTGTGAAATAATTAAACCATTGCCACATCACCGTCATGACACTGCCACGTTGGACATTAAGCAAAAACTAAATACCCAATAACTAGGTGTTGTGAAATAACTAACAAATAATTACACCCAATAAATTTAGAATAAAAGAAAAAAATAGAAAATGAAAGATTGGCTAAATGGGGTAGACTCGGTCTCTCCATGCAGGGCCGGCTCAACCATTTTGGTGGCATAAGCCGAAGTAAAATCTTGTGGCCTTTTTCCCAAAAAAATGTATGTGATTGAAACTTGAAGGGCCCAAGTGTAATTATTTGAAAGATTGTGTTAAAGTTTAAAAACAAGAAAAAAAATTGTGAACCAGGGATTCGAACCCAGGTCTCACCAACATCCATACATACAAAACCACTACACTACCAACCGTCAATCTGTTGATAACCACACCCTAAATCTTTTTATAAATGGACTTTGGTTTCATCAAATTGTGGAGGCCCTATAGTTTTGGTGGCCCAAGACCCAAGCCTCATTTGGCTTACCCTTGGGCCGGCCCTGTCTCCATGTGCCTAACGCATGTTACTGGAATGGTGCCCCAACGTGGTGTTTAACGCCTCTATGCTGATTTGGCATGGGAGCTGTAATCCACAACATATAGTTTTATAATGGGTTAGTTAGTGAGAGTCTCTAATGTATACATGAGAGTGACGTGACACCCACCCTTTTACTCAATAACCATTACCTCTACACTTGGTGTAAGGGCATAATGGATCAAATGAGGAAGCCATTTCTAGTGGTCAGGTAAAGGCTAGACAAGATTATGGCCACGTTATGACGTTGATAACTAAAGAAAAAAAATAACAATCAAAAAGCCATCAACATACAAGAACATGAGACACTATTTTTTTTTTTTAATTTGTGAACATGTGAATGAAAAAAAAACAAAAAAAAAGTGGATCTAAATGGGAGCAAGGGATGTTGAAAAAATCCAAGGGGTTTGTTTGTGGATGACAGGAAAGGAGGTGCAGTATTCTGTAAGTGGTCACGTGACCACCCCTATTTGATTTGATTTTTTCAATGGGTGTCAGCCCATTCCACTGTCCTAACATGTTCGTACGATCCCCATTCCAAATAAATAGTAAATAACAAATTATTTTAACTTATAAAAATTTGAATTTATCGTGGTTAAAGTTAAACTAATAATGTTTTACCAATCTATAGTAACGAACCTTTTAAAAAGATACACATATGGGTATGGGAAGGGAGGTCTTCGATTTAAGTTGCAATGGTAAAGATACAACCTTTAAGCATCTGGGTTTGAAATGAGAGGTCTTGGGTTCAAGTCTTACAGACGACAGATGTTAAAAAGAAATTTGTCGTTAAAAAAGGGGTATAGAAAATCTAAAAAGCAATAAACACATTAAATTTGTATTGTACGCGACATATATGTTTTAAACACTCACTTTGACAGGTATCAAATTAGTTTTTTTTTAGAACACAAATTTCTTTAATCATGTTATGCATGAGACTTGAACTCAAGACCTTTAACACCATTGATAGCCTGATAGGTAATGTGTTAGTTTATAATGTAAAATCAAAGTATTTTGTTATGCAAATAAATTATTATCAATTACTTTTACAAGGTTGGATATTCTTTGTTAGTTCCTGTATAATTATCTTTTTCAACCTTTTTTTATTAAACTACATCGTGTGCACTTTTTATATGTTTAAATGCAAAATAATATTGCTTAACCATTGCTCTTTTATTATTTAAAACGAATATTTTTGTCCATATATGTTCTTAATGAGTTAATGATTACTCAAATCTTCAAATCAAATCATAGAAGACTCTACATTAAATCAGTAATCACTCAAAACCACCACAATGTGCACCATTTTCATAATCTAAATTAACTCTAACCCACTCTCATCGAATCTTGGATCCATCGCATTTTCAGTTGCAAGCCATTTTTTAAATTCAAATCAACATCAATATCAAACTATAAAGGTAAATAATTAAATGAGACCAATGTGAAACCAGATTAAGACCAACAACACACAATGAAAAGCATACGAAAATCAAGACCTAGAAATTGTATAAAAATATAGGATAATGCATAAAAAATAAATTAACCAAAATTGGTAGTAAAGAAGAAATAAACATTACAAATACGTAAAAACCAAGCACGTCTTTAAAAATGTTAAAAAAATTTGGGTCCTTGGCGAGATAAAGACACCGCGCCCTACTCACTATGATATAAACTCATCAATCTATAAATCTATATCTATAAATTATAATAAATCAAAACATCACAGAGGACATTGCTTTCTCATAAACATCTAATTGTCACGTGACAATGTATTGTAAGGCATTTTGAGCGGTAAAGAAAACAAGGGTGTTCAAGACTTTTTCTCTCCATTGCTATTCAATCTTGTATAATCTATTCTCTCAATCAAATTCGACTTTCCTAAATTACTAATATGTTTCCTTTCAATCTTTTTTTTCTTTTAAACCTTAAATTTAATTACATGTTTATTAACATTCAAATAATTGTGTTCAACGTTTGTTAACATTAAAATTTCAAATTCCATTAATTTTGACTACATTTATTATTTTCTTAAAATTGCGAGTGAATCTATAAAGTATATTAAAACAAAACAAATTCTGTCACTCGGCATCTTCTTAAACCACTAGTTGCCACCTGTCATCCTATTAACCCTTATTGAAAGAATTTGAGCGGGATTGCACCACGCCATTCGTCCGCTCTTTTTTACTCACACACAATTGACAAGAGAGAGATTGATGCGTTTCCATAATTTTGAAATCGTTTTCCTTTCTATCTTAATTCCAATCACAAACCCTAATCTAAGCCGATTTCGCCATCAATCTTTATGTTGGTTCTCTTCCATTGTTTTCTTTAAATCCTAGAATTGATTCTTTTTTGTTGAGGCTTGGTCTAGGGCTTGATAGATAATTCTTTTTTCTTCATTCGATCAAAAATAGGAGATTTTCGGTAAGTTTACATCACCCTCTTTGATTAATTTTGCTTTCAATTTGTTGGAATTACAAAAAACTTCACTATGTTTCATTATATTTCTACGATTCAGGCTCTACAATCGATTGGTATGCATTAACCCTTTTGGTATTTGTTATTTTGATTGTTAATTTCATCAGATATAATACACATGATGAGCATTTGATCTTTCATCAAAGCGTTGATTTGATTCTACTGAAAAAAAAATCAGAGCTTGCAAATATTATTGATTTTGGCATATGATGAATTTAATACAGATTTATATAAGGAGTACACGCTTGGTTATGGAATATTGACATTTGTTCATGATATTTTCTAAATTTGACTCTGGATGTTTCGAGTTTGGTTTATGGACAACTGGTAATTTGGTTAACTGTGATTAATTTAGAGGAAATGTTGCAAGTATCGTTGATTTTGGTGCATGATGATTTTAATATAGGTTTATAAAAGGAGCCGGAAAGCAACGGAAGCAAAACTATATAATACACCAAAAGCTTACCGTCTACTGTAAATTTTCAAGCTACAGTCATATATTTAGTTACCAAATACAGTTTTGCTATCTTTTCATAAAAGAGTATTTTAAAAATCATGCATCCTTTAAATACACCCTAAATCCTTTTTATTAGATTGTTAATGAAGTTCGTTATCATATCTATTAAGTGTTGTAAGAAATTGTTTATGAAACTAGGTTGACTGGTTGAGAGCTTTTATTTTTTAATTTTGCTTCTATCATGTTTGGAATCAAGCTAAAATAGATTTGTTTTTATTTATTTATTGGAATGGAGGGATAACTATATGTGTTTCAGTGATCGATCTCATCTCTGATAGCAATTAAGCTTTATGTCTTATTTAGAAAGCGAAACCTCTTAATTTTGGCATATTAAAAGGTATATTAGTGGCTAGACTAGGAGTGGACAATAATAGTGCCATCCATAGCTGAAACTGATTAGTATAACTCTTTGTTGTTTATTTATATAGAAAAGAAGTTACGGCTAAATCAATTGTGTATAGTTACAAGCACTGGTTTTCTGGATTTGCAACAGTTTTAACCCTAACTAAAGCTTTATTGGTTGCGGGTAATTTGATTTTATTTAGTAATTCTGATTAGTAAAGTTGAAACAACTTTTCTGCTTTATTATAATTTTAGCAACCAACCTTTAATGCTAAAAAGAAACTAACTCACCCTCATACCTCTCTTACTGATTTTAGCAACCAATACTTGATTATTGTTTATAACGTCTATGTGCTATATGGTTGCTAAAATTGTTTGGAGAACGTATATTAGTTTCTTTTCTATTTAGTTATTATTATAAGCAAATGTATTTTGTTTCTTCTAATCGAATGGAAACTGTTGCAAAGACTACACAGAACAACTTAAATGACACAACTGACGTCAAAGCTGCATTTATTTCACAATCAAGTGAAGCAAAGGAGCATCATGTGCTGTCTATACACATAACTAAAAACCGGATTAAGGAGGCGTACTTTCATAAAAGAAATTTATTATTTTTAATTGATGCATGCAAATTTACCAGGAGTTGCTCATGGGATTTTCTGAACGTGAACCCTCATTTGGTCAATGGGATAATCTCCAAATGTCAGTCAGATGTTGGGACTATCATTGGTGTCCTTGATATAAGTTATAGTTTCACTTTGACTTTTAGAGTCGAACAAAATGGTTTTCTCCTAGAAAAGAGTTAAATGCCATTTTAGTCCCTATGGGTTGGGCCATTTTGTCAGTTTAGTCCAAAGGTTTCATTTTTAACATGTGGGTCCAAAAAGGTTTCACATTTGCCATTATAGTCCACTTGGTTAACTTCATCCATTTTTTCTGTTAACGAGAAGGCCAATTTGGTCATTTTGTATGTAATTCTGTTTACTAAAAGGGCAATTCAGCCATATAAAATGACTGAACTGGCCTTCTCGTTAACAGAAAAAATGGATGAATTAACCCAGTGGACTAAAATGGCAACTGTGAAACCTTTTTGGACCCACAGGTTAAAAATGAAACCTTTGGACTAAACTAGCAAAATGACCCAAACCACAGGGACTAAAATGGCATTTAACTCCCTAGAAAATTAGTATAAATTCACTGGATTTTCAAAATGGTTTCATGAGGCAGTGAAGAGGACCCAAGTTAACTGTGTAACATTTGTGCTTGAAATCATTGTGAACAGTTCAATTATCAATAAAACAACGTTATTTGATCATAATGTTTGTTTGGTTATGTTTTACATTTTTCATGTTTTGACTTTCGTTCAATTTCAAACTCTACATCGCTTTCTGGAGAATTATACGCAAACTGGTGCGTAAACGTACTCAGTTTAATGCGACAAATACTCCGGAACATCAACATATACTCAACATACCTTAAATAACCTTTACATAACTTAGAAATAAGTTTTGAAGGCTTTGGTATGGCAAAAACAAGTTAATTCGCTTACAGGGACTAAACTTGACAAACTGCGAAAGTATGCCAATTTGAACTGTAACAAACATTCCGGAACATGTCCATAAGTTAAACATACCATAAATATCCTTTACATAGCTTATAAATAGGCTTTGAGGGGTTTGGTATGCTAAAACAAACTTTTGGATCATTCAGGGGCTAAAAGTGTCAAAAAGTGCACAAGTTTGCACTTTCGCGCATAACTTACGTTCTGAATACATCCGGACATCCAAAAATTTATGTAAGCATCCTTATATTATGCCTTAGTGTTTGGCATGAGAAAAATCCATTCGTCGCGTCATTTTGATCGTTTTTCGCGCTTATGCGCATTCCTTCGTAATTAAGCGAACATCGCAACCGTACGGCCAAATGAACCAACATCCGGGATATTTCCAAGCATATTTCATGTTCCCTATGTCTTAACATCATTGTGGAGCTTGAAATTGGGTTTGACGGGTGTTAGAAGTGCCGTTACGCAACGAAACATGTGCAGGGACCATTTCTGCAAATTCTACAGAAATAAGGGCTAGGCGTGACGCGACGGGTCTAGGCGTCACGCGAGGCCCCTTCTGGACCAGATTCAATGTTTAAACAGCTTGTAACAGCCCTTCAACTCTCCAAAGGCCAATGCCACTTGTCAAAACCCTATGGTGGGGGCAAAATAAGCCACCACAACTTTGCGACAAGTGTACGGATTAGATCGTGGCACGATATTCAATAAACGATCCTAACGGTCTTGCTTTTCCTATAAATACCTCCCCCCCATTTTGGTTAAAACCCACAAGAATCTGATCTAAAGCTCTAAGTTGAGGCCTTTGCTTCATACCTGAGCTCCTGGATCGAGATTAGCTTTCGGTGACCCTTCGTAAGTGTTCTTTCGTTCTTTTAATCGCTTTCTAGTGCTAAAGTCAAACTTTGTTTGACTTTCTGCGTTGACCAGCCTATGGTCAACACGAAGTTCGTTTGAACTTCATAACGTGAGCGTGATCACGATGGTTATAGTCCGTAGTGACTACACCTACTGATCACCACGTTATCTAGGCTCAGTGACGAGTCGTAGTTTCAGCCAAAATGCGCATTCTTGTGTATTTTGTAACCAAACTACTCGTGAGTATCAAAACCGTTTGTTTTGATACCAAACCTGTTTTCTAAACTTAGTTAAGCATGTTCTAACATGCTTAACTCGTCACTTTTAGTATAGTGCTTATATAGGGTCGTAAGGTAAGCGATCTAAACAATCGCTTATACTTTCGAACCCGACCCATTTGGTCGATCTTTAGGATCCGACCAAACACTTTAGGTGACCATAGTTGTATAGGGAATAACCTTCCGAGGTTATACCTTATGGTCACGATGTTAGGCGTTCCAAACGCGTTCTACGCGAACGACGCGTTAAGGTAGCATAAGCTACCTAAACGGGTCGTAATGGGTCGTAAGCACTTAGGTTAGGTTTCATCTTAGTATGTAGGCTTTGTTAAAACCATATTACACGAGTCTCCATACTCGTTTGGTTTACGAACCCGCATACTATCCGATCCTCCGATTTAGATCCGGTATATTAACGTAGTTACCTATATTAGGTGCCGTTTGATATCCGTGATCTCTAGCATTATTTCGTTGTTGTACAAGAACTTCAAAGCAATCTCAGGTGAGTACATTGAACCCCTCTTTTACTGTTTTCCAAACATTTTGGGGTGAAACACATGTGCCTACTTGTTACTTTCATGCTTTCTATGTTTTCACATCATATACCTGCTATGTTCGTTAGTACATTATAGTACATGATTTCATTACATTTCATGCTATGTATGCCCATTGTGCACGTACTTAGTACATTGTTTTACATTACATTTCATGCTATGTATGCCCATTGTGTGCGTACTTAGTACATTGTTTTACATTACATTTCATGCTATGTATGCCCATTGTGTGCGTACTTAGTACATTGTTTCACATTACATGTAACAACCCGCACCTTCGTGCGTTGTTACTACTCGATACACTCGTTACGCCTAGCACCGGAGATTCGGATCATAATGTAATCATACCAATTTTATCGCTAAATCGAAGTACAATCGAATAATTACGCATATTCTATCGCTATTACAAACCTATTTTTGCATAACACTCACGATGATGTCGAATATGGGCCTAAACTACCCTTCTCGATGAGCGTGAGGTGTCAAATGTGAGTAATCAACGCTAACGAGGGTTATCGGGTGAGTACTATGACTCTAACCGTCATGACGATGATGGCAATATGAGTAAGTGGTGCCCCGATAATCATTGTGGCACATCACATCGAAGAACGCACTCGAAGGCACGCGTAACTCGATCACCGCACTGAGAATTGGATACATAAATACGTATATACGGCCCTTTTGTGATTAATTAAAATAAATAAATTAATAATTATATAAATATATAAAAATATGGCTTAAACCGTCGAAATCGCACCAAAAACGGGATCAAAAGGCTTCCGAACGGATCAATTCGATCAGACTAGTCCAATTGGTCAGACCGGCCCAATCAGATAGGCCAGTCCGATCGAATGGACCAGCCGATCGACTGGGCCAACCGATCGACTGGGCCAGCCGATCGACTGGGCCAGCCGATCGACTGGGCCAACCGATCGACTGGGCCAACCGATCGACTGGGCCAGCCGATCGACTGGGCCAGCCGATCCAGTCGCTGTTTTGCCTTCCTTTCCCCTTCCTTGCCTATAAATACCCCTCCATTCACTCCCAAACACTTGTGTTGCTGCTCCTAACCGACCAAGACGTTCCAGCCCTCAAATCTCTCGATTTCTTCCGATTCTTGTAAGTTTTCAACCCGAATCTTGTACTTTCTTGATCCAAATGCAATCCTTCATCTTTCTACCTTTCAAATCTCAATTTTTAACCGTGAAATCAACGGATTTGGGGTGTTCTAAGGTGATGTCACCACAAAGTTCTTCAAAGGTGATGTCATCCCATGAAGAACAACTCAGATTCGGATGATTTACATACGATTCTTCATGAATCTCAACCAAATCAATGTTTTCCTAATCAAAAGGCCACGGATTTGGGTTGTTCGGATAGATTTCATCACAAAGTCCTTATGAACTTCAAGTGTTGACCTCACATCATCAAGAACAACTCAAATCCAGGGCATTTCCTAAGTAAAATCAAGGTTTTTACATCAGATCTAGTGATAAAATGATCGATTTCGAGTTAAACACGGAAAAACCGACAAAAACGACCAAATCTGACGAACGGGGTGATTCCCGGCCGATGAAACAGGTCGGAATTGACGGGATTTCAGTTGCTTAACACCTCATCGTAACGTCTCGACCCAAAACGCCGAAGAACGCTCGAAAAATCATCGAAAACAGCCGAACAGGATGGCCAATCGAGTGGCCCAATCGATCGAACAGACCAGTCGATCGAGTGGCCCAATCGATCGAACAGACCAGTCGATCGAGTGGCCCAATCGATCGAACAGACCAGTCGATCGAGTGGCCCGTTCGATCGATCAGGCCCATTCGATCGATCAGGCCCATTCGATCGATCAGGCCCATTCGATCGATCAGGCCCGTTCGATCGATCAGGCCCATTCGATCGATCAGGCCCATTCGATCGATCAGGCCCATTCGATCGATCAGGCCCATTCGATCGATCAGGCCCATTCGATCGATCAGGCCCATTCGATCGAGTGGCCTGTTCGACTGGGCCAGCCCAATTTCACTATTTTGTCCGATTTTAACCCAATTTCGCCCGATTTCACGCAAATCGATACCGTTAACGCATAGTAACCTATCACTCATGTAAATTATCTGAAATCAGGATATTCTCCGGCACCGGTTCCGCAAACCTAACCGAAAACGCGCTGTGAGTATACTTGACCCCTTTTATCGAATTTTGGGTGTAACATACGTTCCATAAAAACCAAACTTATCAAACGAATGATTTAATTGGACTATTTATCACTTGCGAATAACTGTTTGCATAGATATACGTGATGCTAGTACATGTATGCTAGGACTTATACTCGTGACGTCCCACCAAGACTAGTATAGTACTATTTCGCCCGACGGGGTCTAGTTATGCCATCAAGAGTCGAGCATCGAGGACTTAGCTGGTAGTATCAGTTTTGTGAGTATATATGTTGTGTATTACGTTTATGCATGTGGAAATTCGCAGCACTTTTAATCTATCACACTATCACATATCAAACCTGTATACTCGCCAATACTTTTGTATTGACAAAGTTTTAACGTATGTTGCAGGTTTAGCCGAAGTTTACAACAAATCAAGCTAGGAAGTCTAGAAACTCATCTAAAATCTAGGTTGTCGGATTTGAATTGTTCGAGAGGACAAGAAATCTGTGATGACTTACGTGATTGTATTGTTTGTTAGTATGGGATGACAAATGTAATAAATATTATCGCAATATAGTTGTTATGGATTCTCTTGAGCAATCTGATTCGCCTAGTGCCGCGCCCCGATGATTCCGCCATCGGTTGGGGTGTGACAGATTGGTATCAGAGCCATAACTATAGGGAATTAGGCAAAGTTTGAGACTCGACCTAGTCCGGGTCGATGTCTTATGAAAGTGACCTAGTCTATAGTCTAAGTACCAACAGGCCGACTCTTACGAACTCGCTAGGGTTTGTTTGGGCCAACTTGCTACTCTCGATCGAATTTGTTGAAAAGTTACAACTATTGTGTGAACACCGCATACTACAGCTTCACACAAAGAGCCTTTCCTAAGGCTAGAAGGTTACTTAGCCTTTCCTAAGGCTGACACAATACACATGTTTTCAAAACTACTCGCATAACAAAACCGAGTGATCTAGTCGAGACCAGGTGTGAAAACCAATAACCCTCGATAGGATCACTCACTCAGCGTATTTTTCTAGCACGAGAACTCTTTGTTGAGCTAGGAGTGACATCCACATCTCGACAAAAGGTCTCCATTTCGAAATTCTGGTGGAACTCTCGGATTTATTCGATGAGCACAACCACAAATGGGAACGAAGTTGTTAAGCCAGGGGTGAAACCCATACCTTAATCAACTGTTCCACTCTATAAAATGGTTTACAAAAGCTCTCACCAAGGACACGGCCATAACAACTACTCAGGCTACGCGAAGACTAGAGAGACGAATGTCAGGAGCTGCATCCCAGTGGAAGCATGAGTCCTCTAGGTCAACGCGTATGCCCGAACCTGTTGGTTATAGTCGGGTTACTTGGGTAGTCAACGCCTAAACACCCAAGGCATTCCATCTAAATTTTACGTGTATGGTTTACGTCTATGAGTTTTCAAATTTAAGCTTTACGATTTACCGATTTCTCGATTTATCGAATTTACGAACCTCGATTTACAAAGCGCACAACCTGCACAGCCATCGCAATCTAAAACAAAGACCGAATGATCGCAACAAAACCAACGTCTAAGTACTCGAATTCGCTCACGCTATTTCTCTTATCGCGTCCTCGCGAATTCTGAACCAATATCTATGTGTAACCTACAGCTATACCTATACGTACTATATACAAAACGAATCAATTATGTGAGAGTTTAGGAACCTAGAATTTTCCTATGTGGCTCCTATGTGTTTAATTAAATTCTATACCAAGTTTTGATCGAATCGAATCGTATCAAAAGTTTAAAAATCATTATGATCGAATCTCATTCCGAATCCTTCTGTCTAGATGCCTTCCAACAACTCGATCTCGAGACGAGTAGCTAGGAGAAGAGCCCAACGACGCGCCGATAAGAGGATTGCCTCAATTGTGACCAAGGAAGTGGTCAAGCTCATTCCTCAAATTGTCGCGCAAGTGCACTCTCAAAGCCACTCTCGAGCCCCGGAAGACGTCAAGACGGAATCTGCATTCCTCTACAAACACTTCAAAGCCTGTGATCCAATGCCTTTCACAGGTGAAGGAGATGTTTCTCAATTACTCCAGTGGTTCGATGCCATCGAGGTTACCCTTCGTCAGAGTGGGTGCCCCGAGGACCTTCAAACTACTTGCGCCACCGGAGTATTTCAATCACGAGCACTCGATTGGTGGACCGCCGAACGCAACAAACGTGGAATCTCCGCAGCTTACGCCCTCTCATGGGACGAGCTGAAGGAACTCATGAAGGAAGAATATTGCCCTCCTCACGAAGCCCAGAAGCTAGAGAACGAATTTTGGGAAATCAAGCAAACCGAAGGTGACAATGCGAGCTATACAGCAAGGTTCAAACAGCTCAGCATAATCTGCCCAAGTCAAGTCGACACTCCGAAGAAAGCTATCGCGAAGTATATTCGTGGCTTACCAGAGTGTGTGGGTGATTTTGTCGAAGCTGCAAAACCTACTACCATCGAAGAAGCCTACCGTCTAGCCGCAGAGCTCAACAGCAAACGAGTCGTGGACGGATTCTTCTCCAAGAAGCCTGTCAAACGAGCTCATCAAGCAATCATCATCAACTCGTCCGACGATTCCTCTGGAGAATCGGTCGATGGATCATCTGACAGCTCCTCGGAGGATTCTTCCAAGAATCGCTCCGACAATGCCTCCGTTAAATCGTCAGGCGAATCCGAAGACAACACTGCATCAACTCAAGAAGCCCAACCGAGCCGCAAACGAAGGACCGTGAGCACAGACTCTTCAACAACTGGACTGCCGCAACCCGAACCTCTCCGATCAGTCCCAGTTCAGTCACAACGCGCTTACAATGGATCTCATCCCCTGTGTTTCACATGCACGTATCATCACCCGCTAGAAGCAAAATGTCGCTATTGCGCAAATTGCAACTGGTATGGGCATTATACGTCGCAGTGCCGTACAAGACCGTGACCTGGAAGGAAGTCATCAGCAACCGCTGTCTCCGCAAGTTTCCACAACAACGTTATTTTGATCCTAATGTTGTTGTAATAATACGACTTATCGCTATCATTTCTGGAACTTATTTCATATATCATCGTGTGTGGATTCTATTTCTCTTACAATCGAGCACTATCTAGACGCTAGCACTATGTACTATATTATGTATTTTATCCCTATAACACTCTTAGAACGAGGTACGGTATACGTGCAAGGGACAACTAATCACGGGTGCACACGGGATTATCTTGGTCAGTGCACGGAGATCGTAGTGAAGTTCTAATGGTGCCATAACGTTTAAAAGCACGGTCAAGGCCGTGTCAACAAAGTGTGACACCAAAGCACGGGGCATAAGTAGTAGGGGTGACGCGGGGGTACGCTTTACCATACTACCGAAACTTCGTGAAGAAAGTGCCATGTGGAGTTGGACGTTATTAGACCTATTATACTATTATGGTTAATTTGACACTCTACCATCAATCACAAGGCGTAACAAAACTAAACCGCATCACTGCGAGGCTTCTCGTGAGTCCGCGTACACAAATTGCCACATCGATGAACTTAGGTAAGTTCACCCCGAAGAGCAATTGGAGCAACGCGAGACTGGTCGTAAAGTCTAGAACGCAACTTAATCGCAGTTTTGCCGGATCAATCTCGCAATCAAATCATTCGATAAGTGGCTCGAAATCGCAATCGCATCATGTGTTTGTCTAGAAATCTCTAACGCTAGTTGTTGTCAATTGTGTGAACTTCTATCAGCTGGTGTGGATCGTCTATTGTGGATTCGCTAGACGAGTATCGAGAATCACTCGCCGCCTTCCACTCTTAACGCGCCTCGCACCTAATCCACCAACTCGATACTCTTATCATGGTTCGCTATTACTTATCAATGCACGCATTCTACGTGTCATGTTAGCGCACAAGACCTCGCTTCACGAGACGAAACTAACAAGGTTGAAACATGGTGATGTTTTGACCATATTAGTTGACTTTGTGGAAAAAGGCCGTGTGGGCTAGCTTTAGTACTATTCGTGGTGTAATCAGTTCAATCAATCGTCTATCACTCGCAACGCAACAATCGTCGCTTATCAATCTGTTGAAATCTATTGTCTATCGATGTTCGAATGTTACTTGGAAGTCATCGCAGGTGGTGTAATGTTAGGGTGCATGACATTGCTTCACAAGATAAAACTAATATGGAAACATGGTGTTTGTCATATTAGCAAGTCTTGTGGAAACGTGCCATGCGAACTTCGTGTGGAATCAAATCGAAATCTCATTTACCCGAATCAAAATCGTGTCATTCGTTGCCCAACCAAGCATACCATATCAGCGTTGTGCGACCGGACTACTCGCACCCGCTGCCTACGCTTGGTTTGCATCCAACTTATTTCTATTCAAAACTCGGTCTAGCACCTCATCGCTAAGATCAAGGGAATCGAAATTCTATCTGTGTCTTATCGGCACGCATGACACTGCCTCATGAAACAGAGTTAATATGGGTAAAGCATGGTGGATACGCCGCTGGTACTTCCTATATATAAGTGTTTTAACCATATTAACGAACTTTTGTGGGAAGGTGCCACGTGGGGCCCGATGTAAGTTATTTTTCCATAGTATTAAGGAAAACCTATTTTTATAAAATTTTTACTAAAACCGTTGGACAAATGAAATTCCTTACAACATGGAGAAAACATTGAATCAGTTTGGCTCCGTGCCCAATGAAAATTTCATAAGTCCAATTCTTTTCTTAAAAAAAAAACCTTTGCAATGACCGACAGGAATCTTCCCGAGAACGAGGGTTCGGCAGTCGAGTTCCGCTCGAACCCACGTTGTAGGAAAGTTTTCTTAAAACTTATTTTGCCACCTGATTCTTTTAAAATGTAAAACTCAAAACCTGTTATCAAATAACAAAACCCTCCACATAGCGCTGGTGTGGACATCAAAACGGTCGACACCGCGCCATGAGGAGATTTTTCTTAATTAACTTCGGAGATTAATCGAGTATTGGTAAGTTTAAAACGCTATGGAATTGCTTTTTGTGTGTGTTATCACTTTTAACTAATCGAATCGTATCTTCTCTCCGTTCCCACTCGTCAAATCGTAATCAATCGCTCGTTGTCTAGACGCTATTAATCCCTTCCATCAATCGCATCAACTCTTACGACCCTACTATTGGATTAATTTCGGGACGAAATTTCCTAAAGGAGGGGATACTGTAACAACCCGCACCTTCGTGCGTTGTTACTACTCGATACACTCGTTACGCCTAGCACCGGAGATTCGGATCATAATGTAATCATACCAATTTTATCGCTAAATCGAAGTACAATCGAATAATTACGCATATTCTATCGCTATTACAAACCTATTTTTGCATAACACTCACGATGATGTCGAATATGGGCCTAAACTACCCTTCTCGATGAGCGTGAGGTGTCAAATGTGAGTAATCAACGCTAACGAGGGTTATCGGGTGAGTACTATGACTCTAACCGTCATGACGATGATGGCAATATGAGTAAGTGGTGCCCCGATAATCATTGTGGCACATCACATCGAAGAACGCACTCGAAGGCACGCGTAACTCGATCACCGCACTGAGAATTGGATACATAAATACGTATATACGGCCCTTTTGTGATTAATTAAAATAAATAAATTAATAATTATATAAATATATAAAAATATGGCTTAAACCGTCGAAATCGCACCAAAAACGGGATCAAAAGGCTTCCGAACGGATCAATTCGATCAGACTAGTCCAATTGGTCAGACCGGCCCAATCAGATAGGCCAGTCCGATCGAATGGACCAGCCGATCGACTGGGCCAACCGATCGACTGGGCCAGCCGATCGACTGGGCCAGCCGATCGACTGGGCCAACCGATCGACTGGGCCAACCGATCGACTGGGCCAGCCGATCGACTGGGCCAGCCGATCCAGTCGCTGTTTTGCCTTCCTTTCCCCTTCCTTGCCTATAAATACCCCTCCATTCACTCCCAAACACTTGTGTTGCTGCTCCTAACCGACCAAGACGTTCCAGCCCTCAAATCTCTCGATTTCTTCCGATTCTTGTAAGTTTTCAACCCGAATCTTGTACTTTCTTGATCCAAATGCAATCCTTCATCTTTCTACCTTTCAAATCTCAATTTTTAACCGTGAAATCAACGGATTTGGGGTGTTCTAAGGTGATGTCACCACAAAGTTCTTCAAAGGTGATGTCATCCCATGAAGAACAACTCAGATTCGGATGATTTACATACGATTCTTCATGAATCTCAACCAAATCAATGTTTTCCTAATCAAAAGGCCACGGATTTGGGTTGTTCGGATAGATTTCATCACAAAGTCCTTATGAACTTCAAGTGTTGACCTCACATCATCAAGAACAACTCAAATCCAGGGCATTTCCTAAGTAAAATCAAGGTTTTTACATCAGATCTAGTGATAAAATGATCGATTTCGAGTTAAACACGGAAAAACCGACAAAAACGACCAAATCTGACGAACGGGGTGATTCCCGGCCGATGAAACAGGTCGGAATTGACGGGATTTCAGTTGCTTAACACCTCATCGTAACGTCTCGACCCAAAACGCCGAAGAACGCTCGAAAAATCATCGAAAACAGCCGAACAGGATGGCCAATCGAGTGGCCCAATCGATCGAACAGACCAGTCGATCGAGTGGCCCAATCGATCGAACAGACCAGTCGATCGAGTGGCCCAATCGATCGAACAGACCAGTCGATCGAGTGGCCCGTTCGATCGATCAGGCCCATTCGATCGATCAGGCCCATTCGATCGATCAGGCCCATTCGATCGATCAGGCCCGTTCGATCGATCAGGCCCATTCGATCGATCAGGCCCATTCGATCGATCAGGCCCATTCGATCGATCAGGCCCATTCGATCGATCAGGCCCATTCGATCGATCAGGCCCATTCGATCGAGTGGCCTGTTCGACTGGGCCAGCCCAATTTCACTATTTTGTCCGATTTTAACCCAATTTCGCCCGATTTCACGCAAATCGATACCGTTAACGCATAGTAACCTATCACTCATGTAAATTATCTGAAATCAGGATATTCTCCGGCACCGGTTCCGCAAACCTAACCGAAAACGCGCTGTGAGTATACTTGACCCCTTTTATCGAATTTTGGGTGTAACATACGTTCCATAAAAACCAAACTTATCAAACGAATGATTTAATTGGACTATTTATCACTTGCGAATAACTGTTTGCATAGATATACGTGATGCTAGTACATGTATGCTAGGACTTATACTCGTGACGTCCCACCAAGACTAGTATAGTACTATTTCGCCCGACGGGGTCTAGTTATGCCATCAAGAGTCGAGCATCGAGGACTTAGCTGGTAGTATCAGTTTTGTGAGTATATATGTTGTGTATTACGTTTATGCATGTGGAAATTCGCAGCACTTTTAATCTATCACACTATCACATATCAAACCTGTATACTCGCCAATACTTTTGTATTGACAAAGTTTTAACGTATGTTGCAGGTTTAGCCGAAGTTTACAACAAATCAAGCTAGGAAGTCTAGAAACTCATCTAAAATCTAGGTTGTCGGATTTGAATTGTTCGAGAGGACAAGAAATCTGTGATGACTTACGTGATTGTATTGTTTGTTAGTATGGGATGACAAATGTAATAAATATTATCGCAATATAGTTGTTATGGATTCTCTTGAGCAATCTGATTCGCCTAGTGCCGCGCCCCGATGATTCCGCCATCGGTTGGGGTGTGACATTACATTTCATGCTATTTATGCCCATTGTGTGCATACTTAGTACAATTGTTTACATCACATGCTTTCATTTTGGTATGACATTTGGTTTGTTTAACATGGAACAATACATTCATTAACATTAGCTACGCCATTCGTTAGTAGGTAGTGGTACCATAGGAATTGACAACTCCCGTTCCGGACATCCTAGGTTGGTTTGGATGAAAGGAATGACCGAATTCGATATACATAACTTAGATAAACCTTTAATTTGTTTAAGGGTTTATCGCCACGGTCTCAAGGCTTGGATGTATGCATTTTCACAATACCGCATAAATGTTTGTATCAGTATAACATGCATTTGTTCCACAAAACATAACTTTGATTTAAACCATGTTTTACTTCAATACCTTCTTTTTGTGCATTTTACATATGGTTTAGTTGATATATTTCACTTACCATACATGATATATTTTGGGTACACATTACATGATCTACATCAAACATAAACATTTCGACATTGATATACACATTTGGTGGTTTACATTGAACATAGACATTTCGATATGGTTTACACAATAACACTTGACAATTGATTTATACATGAACAATTTAAATGGTGGTTGGTTTGGGTAAATGGTTTGAGTAACGTAGCGTATGTAATATGATACAAACGTGGTGGATACGCCGCTGGTACTGCCTATATATAAATGTTTGTATAATATTACCTATCGTAGCATTATTTAAATCATTTCAGTATAGACATGTTACCTTTTTCACAAATAACATATTCTTCACAAGACATTATTTTTACAAACAACTTATCTTATACAAACTCATTTTACTAGGTTATTCATTTAACCTTACACTCTATTTATACATATCATCTGATCTTATCGTTTTTCATACGATTTACAAAACAAAACAATTTACAAGGTTCATGACTGACTGTTATTAAACGTTTTCTTTAAACTCAAGTCATGAATCCCATTTTCACAAAACCTATGTATCTCACAGGCATTTTTATGCTGACGTACCTACTTTCACATGTGTTTTCAGGAGCTATCGCTTAGGATGACGATTGTGACACTAGGGCGGACCTGCGCCTTAGAGACATAAAACGAAGATAGACTAGCTTAATTATGTTATAAACTCTTTATTTCCTGTTTAAAGACAATGTAATACGCTTGTTTGATAAATAAAATGTAACTTTAATTTCCATGGTTATGAAACAATTAATTCTGTCCCAACACTCCCCGACGTTTCCGCCGCGGTTGCATGTTATACGCGGTCGGGGTGTGACAAACTGGGCTACGGAAATCACCAAGACTGTTTCAATTGAAAGTGGGACAAGCCAACAAGGTGAGTAGGAGACTAGACTAGCACTAACATACTTATACACAGAGGCTTTAACTAGATTAAAGAAGTCTAAAAGAGGAATCAAGGGAGCTAAGGTGGGTTCTCTTTACGGAAATCAATGATATATCATCTAGAGACTTAGAGCACATGTTCAATAAGATTTCACCACTATACATACTTATTAATTATTATGTCGATCTTGAATATTCAAGACTACATGTTGCAATTCAAATGCAAATCATGCAGGTATGATGCTGAGAAAGGTGTTGAAAGTAATGTCAATTTTGTATCAAGAAAGTATTATTCTGTTGACAAAGAAGACGATCATTTCATGTCTCAACCTTTAGATGGATTAGTGGTTCTCCTCCCTGCCACTTCAGCCAATGGAAATGCAAGGTAACTTGAATAATATACCAAAAAGGTTGATAGTTTTTATTTTTTAACGGGTCAAATGGGTATGGGTCATCGCGGTATGTATATCTCATACTTAGTAATTTGGATAACGGGTCAATTGGGTATGGGTCATCACGATATGTATATCTCATTTTTAGTAATTTGTAGCCAAGTTTGTACTACACAATCTTTTCCTTATTGAATTTAGGTGCTAAATTAGATGATTATGCAAAGTTGGATCATTCCGGAGTTATCTTTGGTTTGTAACTCATGTAAGAACGGATTAGATACATTCGACCGCCAACTGAGAGAAGTGTTTTGCAAATTTATAAATTGTCGGATTGAAGGTCTTTTGAGGGTTGTGATGAAGGATTTGGTTCCTTAAATCTGAATAGAAAATCTGAGCTCTTGTATGAATTTTCTGGTTGTTTGTTAGTTGCTTTTGCAGTGTGTTCTCCGGGTTGACTCCTTTTAGCTGCTTCATTTTATAGGGTATTAGTTGATTATTGGTCTACATTTGACCAAGTATGCATCAATATTTCATTTACATTTCGTATCCTACTCGGTTTATGTTTTTTTTTTTCAGTTTTTGCATTTGAATCAAATTAGGCCATTTGAAATTTTCTTCATTTGAAAGTTATAATGATGTCAAATTAGTGAAACTTTAAGATGTTATAGATTTTGTGCGGTTATGTTGATGAAGTTCTTCAACTATAAGCTAATTAAACCTTTAATCATGATGCACTTCTACCATTAATGTAGCCAAATAGAATGATAACATGTAGTATATAGCTACATAGTACAAGTGCATGATCGTTTCCCGAGTCGCTTCGCAAAGGAAAGCTACGTGTGACATGGCCGCTAAAAGGTTTGAAGGGATACAGTGGGATTGGATATGGAAAAAAGGCTTTAAGCCATATTTTGGTGGACGAGCTTACGTGGCTAGAAGAACTATTGGGCCAGGTGGAAAGGTTGTTGTTGATGTGTAGAGAGAGATAGAGAGATTACAGAGATATGGATGAAGTTGGTTGTAGTTTACAAAAATACCCTTCTTGTGTCAAACTAACGTTGACTTAACCGGGGAGGGGGTATGGGACATTGATGGCTTTTGGAAACCTTGGGGACTCAACTATACGTTTTTTTTTTTCAAAATAGAGACTCAATGTGTCATCCGCCCCTTACCACATAGACCCAAACTGCAGTTTACTCTTTAAATATTGAGGTTTCCTTTTGTGTTTCTCTAAATTGTTGTCTATTAGAGCATTAACATTGGAGCCTCCATCTCCATTTATATAAAAACACACTTTTCTCTAAGTTTTGTTAAGTTTTCGAAAACATTTCACATTCGACTCTCTGTCTCTATCTATTTCTTTCTTTCTACAAGCACTATTTTATTATTTTTTTCCTCTTTCCTACACACTCACATAAAAATATAGAGAGTTGAATATAAACCTCTAAACATAAAGGTGTACTTTACTTTCTATATATTTTTATCTATTATAGAGATTCCAATATGGTGGTGTTTTTATTGTTTCATGTATTATTTTCTTTATATTATATAGAATAGAGTCTGCAATGTGAATTCTCTTATAGAGAATGAGATGTAGTGATGTTTTGGATAATTTTATTAAATTATTCTCTAAAACCTAATGATGAAGAGTATATAAAGGGTGGGATGCAGGGATGGATCTATTAAAGCTCAAAAGATGTCCGAGACATCTCTCAATTTCCTTGACGAAATACAGAATACCTCTGAATGGACGGTCCAAATTTTTTTTCTCTATGTTATGAATATAGGTAGGCCTGTAAACGAACCGAACGAACACGAACATAGGCATGTTCGTGTTCGTTCATTTAACTTTAACCGAACACGAACACGAACATATAATCGAACACATTTTTTTTGTTCGTGTTCGTTCATTAAGAAATCGGGCATGTTCGTGTTCGTTTATGTTCGTTCGTTTAAAGCCTAAACGAACAGTTCACGAACATAAACGAACACAAACGGACATAAAGAAAATTAACTGAACATATTTGATTAAACATAAATTAACATGATTGAAGAAACAATTCTAATATATTACATTTTATACGAAAACACATCTAAATAAGTGTTCATGGATATACTAATTAGTTATATTTATATAAGTAGTTAGAAAACCTAATATTTATATAAATATAGCTATTTATGTATTTATGAAAATTTAAACGAACATAAACGAACGTTCACGAACATAATGAACGAACATAAAAAAATGTTCACGAACATAAATGAACGAACACAAGGTGTGTTCATGTTTGTTCATTTAATAAAACAAACAAATTTTTTTGTTCGTGTTCGTTCATTTATTAAATAAACGAACATAAACGAACTTCCCGCCGAACAAGTTCATGAACAGTTCATGAACGTCCGGTTCGTTTACAGGCCTAAATATAGGGTAAAAATTTTAAGATTTAGAATATCCTTGATTTTTTCTTCAGAATTTGCTACCGGTAGAATGTATATGCTCCAAAGATATCCATGACATTTTTAAGACATCCGGGATGGATCCATATTTAAAAACTACAATTCAAAAAGATTTATATAAATATGACTTACTAACGTTTTACAAAGATATTTAAAACAGAGAAATACATGATGTGACAACCATTTAAAACATTATATTACAATTACAGATGATGCTAACTGTATATGCCTATATGTATTTTACTTCACTATATGTATTTTACTATCAACAATAACAATATTATTAGATCGAGAACAAGTTACAGAAAACCATTCTCGAATTCCTAGTCAGTAGTACAAAATCATCCTTTATTACACAAACACGGGAACATGTCCTCAGCAAAATATTTCCCCACATTTTTTCAAATTAAAACCAGCCAAAACTTTACTTCCAAAAAGCATAAAGTCACCAGCTAGATTCGACATGCACCCTCTCTTTTTCAAACACTTTTAAACGTAACAAAAACATGTGGTAACTGGTAATTAAAACTTGCGCTGGGGATAAAATGGTTACAATATTAATAGGCTCAGCTCCTCCTATTCCTACATCTAGGAGTGTACACAAGCCAAAAGTCTTAAGAGCTACTCGTTTAAAAGCTCGAACCAACTGAGCTTTAATGAACACGAACTCAAGTCTGAAATATAGTTCGTTTAGTTATCGAGCCCGAACCCGAGCTTGGCCTGGCTTGGCTCGTGAGTTGGCTCGTTAAGGTTTACATCATTCATTTTATTGTCACACATCGCTTAGAAAACAAAACCAAGAGAGTATGTCTCATATAAAAAAAGGTAGAGACAATGTAAAAAGTGAATTAACTATTTATGCTTGTATATTTAGCCACATAGTTAAATTAAATGACAATTATAGCCTTTAATCTATGAAGAAATTCATTTTAAGGCCTTTTTAAGTAATAAATTTTACGGTTTATTTGTTAATTCAAACTAAAACGAGCCGAACCCAGTTAGCTCAAATTCTAATCGAGTCGAGCTCGAGCCTCAAATCTCAGCTCGATTTAAAATTTAAGCCAGAGCCGAGCTCGAACTGGATTTAGCTAGACTTTACTTAGCTTATTTACAGCCTTATAAAAAAATAAAATTTTGAGTTGTGAATTTATTAACACCCTATTAATATCCAACGTTTAGTAGTGTGACACTATCAACCATTGCCTCTTCTTCTCTCTGTTCCCTTCATCAAAAGAAACCAATGCAGCTCCCCATCCTCCTCCTCCTCCTCATCGCCACCGTCCACGGCGTCGCCGCCACCACCATCATGATGGTCAACAAGTGCAATCACCCAGTCTGGCCGGGTATCCAGCCCGGCGCGGGCCACCCAGTCCTCGCTCGCGGTGGTTTCAAACTCCCACCAAAAAAATCCTACACTCTTTTTCTCCCACCTGCCTGGTCCGGCCGTTTATGGGGGCGTGAAGGCTGCGCGTTTGACTCCTCCGGCCGGGGAAAATGCGCCACCGGCGACTGCGGCGGCACCCTCTTTTGCAACGGCGCCGGCGGTGCACCTCCGGCAACTCTAGCGGAAATCACCCTGACCGCCGAACAAGACTTCTACGACGTGAGTTTAGTCGACGGGTATAACCTACCCATCGCTATAACGCCGTTTAAGGGTACCGGAAAATGTAGTTACGCCGGATGTGTTAGCGATCTGAATGTTATGTGTCCGGTGGGTTTGCAAGTGAGGTCACGTGACAAGAGGCGCGTGGTGGCGTGTAAGAGCGCGTGTTCAGCGTTTAACTCTCCGAGGTTTTGTTGTACTGGGAGTTATGGGAACCCTCAGACATGTAAACCTACGGCGTATTCGAAGATTTTTAAGGTGGCTTGTCCAAGGGCGTATTCGTATGCGTACGATGATCCGACGAGTATTGCTACTTGCACTGGAGCTAGCTATTTGCTTACTTTCTGTCCGCATCATTAGTTTGTACGGTACAAGTATCAATGCATTGTTTTGTTTTGTTTAGTGTGGGACTTGAACTAATTTATTATTATTATTGTTTAGACTAGTTGGATGTTTGTGTTTTTGAGTTATGCTTATGGATTTTCTAGATTCGTTATTTTAATATGTTTCTGATATCGTATGGTGTTTGGTTTGTGCTTTGGATTCTTAGAATAATGTATGTTTTAAATTGAATGGTGTTGTTGACTGATGGAGACATAGCTAAGAGGAATCTAAGCAGAATGACTGCTTTGGGTAAAGGGAAGGGTAACCTGAAGTATAAAACGACGCCGTTAGGGTGATAGTATCGTAGTGGGCTAAAAGTTTGATGGTTTTTTGGGCCCATTCATGAGGTTTTGATATTCTTGGAATAATCATAACGTTAATTCCAAGGTAGTGGGCTGAAATATGGCATATTTTGTAGCCCGGAATTGCGGACTACGAGTGTTTCCTCTAATTACGAGGCAGGGGTGAAACATATAAGTATCGTGGCCCAAAAATTTAGAGGTATTGGGCTGAAATATGTGATCAATGAAATAAAATTAGAAATGTTTCGGAAGAAAACCCAAGCTTTATTTGCAAAAACTAGTGATGCACAAAAAACCCGAACCTAGAAGAAATATTCGGACCTGGGTTTTTTAAACCAGGTATTGGAAACTCGAACCCGACGGTATGGTCCGGATATGAAATAGATTGTGAAAACCCAAACCTGAACCCAGGTTTTTTTCAACTTGTTTTGTACCCCAGTTTTATCAATATCCGGGTTTTTGCATACCTGACACCAAGTTTTATCAATACCCGGGTTTTTGTATACCTGTACCCGGGTTTTTTCTTTTCTTTTTTTTTTTTTTTTTTTTTTTTTTTTTTGCGGGTAGGCGCTTTTATGTTATGTAATGTTGTTAAGTATCTAAGTTTCTAATATATTGGACGTGTTATGTTTATTATTGTTAAAGTTTATAAACTAAAAATGAAGTTGGAAACATAAAACTACAAAAAAATATGATAAAAAAAACAGTAAACACAGTAGCGAAATCGGGTTTTTTGTATATACCCGCCGGGTTTTCCCTATACCCTGCCCGAGCTATACTCGAAACCGGGGTTTTTTGTATCTGCATATGGTGTATTTTAATACCCGGGTATAGAAAACCCAAACTCAAACCATATCCGAACCCGTGTACACCAAGTATGGCTTTCCTGCTCAATACCCAGAAAATCAATACCTGGTGATACCCGTACCCGGGTATTAGAAAACCCCGTTATATGCAATTCTAGTTTATGACTTTATGGTAATATTAGATATTCTGACTAGAATTAACCCAAAGTGGTGAATTGGTTGACCAAATTAGTTTAACCCTGATTTTAGATTATCTAAAATATTATCTATCACAAGTGTTTTCCAACTTATAAATTAGTGTGGAATGTGATCAAACTATCAAAGCCAATTTTTTATGATTTTGTAACAAACATGTTATTATGTGTTGAAAATCCGTAAGTTGAGCTGAAGCTCAGATCCTGTGGGTGGTGTCTGACAATGGCCAAATGAATGCCAATATGCTTCAAATCCTATGGGTGGTGTTAATCAACGACCAAATGAATGCCAGTGTGTCATTTTAGATGACGAGAGTTGACTTGGTCATTTAATATCATAGAGATTGTATGATTGAGTTAACTACAACTTACACGTGTATTTCGGATACTTAAAAATCTGGTTTCCACAAATGTGCCATGAGGACTATGATCTTAAGGGCATAAGAAGGGTTGTTCTTGAGTCGAACCGAGCCGAGCTAGGGCTACTTGGGCTCGGCTCGATTATAAACCGAGCTAGCTCGAGGCTCAGATTTGAAACCGAGTTGAAAATCTAATATCGGGCTCGGCTTGGTTTGGCTCGATTTTAAAATGAAAAATTAATAGATAGCTCCCAAAATTCAGTTTTCTAAATACTATTCAAAAGTTAAAAAAAAAACATATTTTAAATCTAATACATTACAAGCTAAAATCAAGTTCAACAACACAAACAAGTTTTAAATTTAATGAAATACAATATAAGTTCATTAGCATGGTAATCAACCTCTAAATATGCCTTAGATATTAAATTACACTCCTAAATACATGTAAATAATAATAAGTATTTTTTGTAATATATTATAATGTGTATAAAACTAAAATAACTGAGCTAAGCCGAGCCGAGCTACCAAGCGAGCTAAACCTTACGAGCCGAGCTAGGCTCACTTTCTAACCGAGCTAAGTCGGCTCGGCTCAGTTTCAAACCTAGCCATATCGAGCGAGCTTTTTTCGAGTGAAATCCAAGCAAACTTCGAGCCGCTCGCTTTTTGGACAACCCTAATATCAAGAACTTGATTCTAACATGGTTTAATAGAGAACATTGATTCTCATAGATTGAAGGACTTTATTCTCACATATATGACAAAGAAGAGATACTATTGTGTAAATTGTAGATGCACTATAGCGGATAGCCTTACGGTGCCATAATCATGGTCTAGAGTACCTTTGTAAATCATTTTCCTTCTTAAAATTTAAACATGTTCTCAATGTTTTCAGTATCTATATAACATTTCTAAAAGTGATTATAATGCGTACTTTCAAACCACAAATCAAATAAAGATAAGAAATGTATGGTGTCCTAAGATGGATTAGCATAGTTGTTAAACCTTTTTTTTAAGGCAACTTATATAACCAAAGACATCCGGTTAGCAAAAATCTAACACGGGGAGAAAATAACTAAACGTTACAAGACCAACATGGGATTTTTAATCCACTTGACCCATACAAACCATAATATTCCGTAAAACAAAGCAGAACTAAACCATCGGTTATGTTTTGTTGATTTGTCCGGTTTCGATTCGTTCATTTCCTCACACCTTAAGTTGTATAGTTGACATGGTTATTTATTGTGGTCTTTGGCCTATGATTTTATAGCCTAGTGATATTTTGGGGGTGAGATAAGGCTTTGGGATCAATAAGTATTGGGTTCGATTCCCACAATGGGGTGTTTTTCCATATTTATTGGGTTTCCTTCTGAATTGGTGTATAGGCATTATGCCTAGTGGAGATGGATATGATCGGGTGGTTCCGCTGGTGGTACGATGACAGGGCTGGCTCAACCATTTTGGTGTACTAAAGCGAAGTAAAAACTAGAGGCCTTTTTCCCTAAAAAAAATTGAGTAAATCACAATTGCAACCCTAATACAATACTTCATACGCAGCGCCCCTACAAATTTGCTATACATCAATAATATCTATCGCAACCCAGCCCAAATATCATATATAATTATTACTAGTTTTTTTAAAGCTGGATGCCCTGTTTATTTGGAGGCCCAAAGCTCAAGCTTTAAAATAATTAGGCTTGAGCCGGCCTTACACAATAATACTGCAATGATCCATCAATGATCCAAATATACAGTTAAAAAAAATTTATTGTGGCCTTTGGAAAAAAACGAGGAATCAACATATCGAAAGATGACTATCCCATGAATTAATAGGCGATTGCTGATTGGTGAGTCAACAACGATTGTTTCTTTGTAAATTTACTTGGAGGACTATACATCTGACCAAAAATATGTTAATCGAATTTTAATAGCAATGGAATTTTGAAGTATGAAGTGTTTGGAGGGGGTTTATCCAGTTACTAGTCTAATGTATTAATGTTATTTTTTGTATTATTTATTAATCCAATACTTTATCTTTCTAGTATCCATATTTTTTTAACGGCCAACAGAATTAATCCTGAGCATTCTCCGGGCAGCCACTGGACCAAACGGAGTACTCCGAGAGTAACCCGAGTCCACGACCAATTCCGGGGAAAACCCGGTAACCCACCCGCCCGTAGGCACGACAGTAAAATTACCAGTAAAACCCGTTTGGCTCAAAGATCGAACCCAAGTTTTCCTGGGTCTCCTATCATTGCCCACCAATGTCTCACTCTGCATCAAGTGGGAGTTGAATTTGCATCTCACAAGAAAAATGAAAGTCTTCCACCACTTAATCCAAAAATCATTGGTCTTCTAGTATCCATATTATTAATGTTTAAATATTTTGCAACAATGTTGTGCAATAGAAGTTGTATTGTATGCATTACACATTTTTAATCATGTATATTAATGGTGGCTACTATTAATCATATTTTACGGTTAATGTTAATTAATTAATAATTAATATGAGTTCCACATAAAATAATGTAAGCAAGAGTTGTCTCACTACACATTTTTAATGATGTATAATAATAGTGGCTGCTATGAGTCCGACTCGACATAATTTATAAAAAAAAACTTTTGGGATTTTTCAGTAGTACGTGGTGAAAATTCGGTTGATAATAATATCGGTTCACGGCTGTCGTTGCAGTTGAGCTTTCTGTGGTTGTATTTTCGTGCCCTTTTGGTCTCTCACCGGGTTTCGATTGCTTAGTCGGTCTGTCATCATTCGCGGCTGTCGTTGCAGTTGAGCTAGAGCGATACAAATCCGATTAACCTCTCATGAATCCGTGTGGAGCTCCAAATGGATGGTGGCACTCGGCCTGGTGGTTGTGGGAACATTACGAAATTTTTTATTACGAATTTGCCGGAAGGCTGCACCCCATGGGAACTGAAGTGTGGGGTGGCTAGTCTTGGGGAGGTTACTGGTACGTACGTGGGGAAGAAGAGGGATAAAGAAGGACGTAGGTTCGGTTTTGCTAGCTTCAAGGATGTCAAAGACAAGGCTGATCTGGAAAGGGCACTAAAGGGAGTCAAGTTGGGAGGATGTAAGTTGTCAGTCAATATCGCCAGGTTTGCTTTGGATAACGGTGTTGGGGGCAAGCCGTTTGAAGCCACATTGTCCAAACCCCAACAGGTCAGCTATGATGCCAATAGGTCGTTCAATATCAGAGATTCCAGATCCTATAGTGTTGTGTTGGGAAAAGGGAAGATGGAGGGATAGGTTAAGGAGGTTGGGAGCAGGTCTGCGGCGAGTACTCTAGTTGGCCGGAAGACAGTTGTGGTGCCCGATAGGATGGCTGCGTTTAGGGAGGTGTGGGGTTTAGCGGTTGTGGGTAGGACGGTGGATCTGGAGACGTTGGTAGATCTTGACTGGCTTCTTCGTATCGCTAAAGTTGTCTTTTCCAATATTCAATATCTGGGAGGTCTTTCGATTTTAATCTAGTTTTGCAATGAGGCTGATGCTAAAAAATTCCTTGACTCTAGTGGCGTTTGGGGTCCCTGATTCTCTAAATTAGCTGCTTGGGAAGGCCAATCCATGCCATTTGAGCGTGTGGCATGGCTCAGGCTTCTAGGGGTTCTTTTACACTTGGTTGATTCGGATGTGCTAAAGATGGTCGGTGAGGAGTTTGGGAAAGTTTTACACGTCCAAAAGTCCTTTGGGGAGGATAAGGATCTGTCGGTTGTCAGGATTGGAGTGCTCGCCGGAGATGTGGAGAGGATCAAGGAATTTGTAACGGTTAAATGGATAAATAGAAGCTTCAGGATTTGGGTTGAAAAGGAACTTGATATCTGTGTCTCTGACTGCTTGGGGGTGGTGGAAGGTGTTAATCCGGCGGTGTCATCTCCGATGGCTTCATCTCCGGTGGGTAGGCCTGCGGAGCCAGGGAGCTCAGGAGACTGTTACGTAGAAGATGAAGAGGTCCGCATGGGAGAGGGGGCGGGTAGGGAAGTGGGTCCGATTCATTCTCTCTCCAAGGAAGGCGGCGCTGGGGAGGTCCCCAATGTGGTTTGCATTAATTGGCAGTCTTTTGTGGACCCATGTGCAGGGAATGTTTCCAATGATTCTGGAACAAGGAATATGGACATTCATTATTTCAAGGCAGGTAGGAAGACCAAAAGATTCAGAAAGGGTGGGCCCAAAAGTAAGGTTGTTTGCGAATTTGGGCAGCCCCATTTGGGTTAGTGGACTCCATCGAAAAGTGCAGGCCCAAGAAAAGGAATAGGGCCCATGTGGTAGAGAATAGTGATCCATTCCCCCTTGATAATTTATTTGAACTTATGAAAAGGAAAGGAGATAATGGTGGTGTTTGTCAGTCGCCTGTCTCAGCTGTTAACTTAAATCGACCGCTATATTCCGATGGGTTACCGATTAACGTCAACGTGGGGGTCGCCGAGGAGGTATCCTCTTAGGTTCAAGGTCAAAGGAGCGGTGGCTCGCTGGATCCAGGTAGCCATGGCTCTGATGGAGTTTCAAGGAACGATGGGGGTTTCATTGATCAGGAGGTTAGTAAAACTGTTAAATTGGGGGTTATGCTGGGAATGGAGGTGGGGAACAGTGAAGAACTTGTGAGGAAGGAATTATTGGGTAAAGGTATTAATGTGGTTAAGGTATGAATTTCTTATCCCTTAATTTGAGAGGGTTGGGTGGGGAAGAGAAAGCGAGATGGATTAAAAGGTTAAAGGTTAAATTCGGGATTTCTTTTGCGGCCTTCCAAGAATCAAAGTGTGGTTCTTTGGATGATAAGGTTATCGCTAGACTCTGGGCTAGTAAGGATTTTGGGGTGGAATGGGTGGATTCGAGTGGCTTGTCGGGTGGGTTGGTTAGTGTTTGGGACAAAAAGTTGTTCGATTTCAGTAGCGCTACCAAGGACAGAAATTTTCTGATCGTTAATGGTAAGATTAAAGGGAGTGGTCTTCAAATCAACATCGCCAATATATACGCTCCACAGGACGTTCAAGGTAAAAAGATTCTTTGGGATCGTCTTTTGGGTTTGATCGACGCCTCCACGGGTCTGTGGATTCTTCTTGGGGACTTTAACGCGGTCCTGATCCCAGAGGAAAGACTCAACACTCGTTTCAATTCTTCATGTGCCGGTAACTTTAATTCTTTCATTTTTAATGCCCGGTTAATGGAGTACGTGATGAAAGACAGGAAACTTACTAGATGGGTAGATAATGGTAGGAAATGTAGCAAAATTGACCGTTTCCTTGTTTGCCCCGGTTTTTTTGGTTTGTGGCCGAACGCATGCTTTAGAGCCTTGTCGAGACTTTTTTCAGATCACAGTCCTATTGTTTTGGTCACTAAGGAGTCTAATTTTTGCCCGAAGCCTTTTAGAGTGTTCAACTCTTGGATCGGTTGGCCGGGGTTTGATCTGCCGGTTAGAGAAGCGGCCCATTCTTTCGTAGGTTTCGGGCCTGCAGATCTGTGTTTGTTGAAGAAATTTGAGTGGATCAGATCTCGTGTGAAGGAATGGAGGGACGATATGATAAAGAAGGAAGAGGAGTGAGAGGCTGTCGTGAGAAAAGAAATAGAGGAGTTTGAGAAGTTGATGGAAGTTAGGAATTTAGCTGAGGAGGAAGAGTGGGCTCTATCAGAAAATTTGATTCGCGTTAGAGAGATTGAAGAGAACAAGACGAAGGACCTGAATCAAAGATCGAGGGTTAAGTGGGCTAAAGATGGAGACGAAAACTCTAATTTTTTTTTCATTCTATGATTAATTGCCGGAAGGCTAGTAACTTGATACATGGGTTACATATCAATGGGTCGTGGTGCTCTAAACCTTCCTTAATTAAGAAAAAGGTGTTCGAGTTTTTTCGTGGTAAATTCAAAGAGGAAGAGGGGGAGTGTCCTAAGTTGACTTGTGAGCATCTCAAAAGACTGAGTCAAGAGGATGCTAATAGGCTAGTTTCGAAATTCTCTGTGGAAGAATTAAAATCGGCTGTTTGGGATTGTGGTAGTAATCGGGCCCCTGGCCCAGACGGGTTGAACTTTAAGTTTTTGAAGCATTTTTGGGATGTTTTCGAGGGTGATTTCCTTAATGTCCTGGATGAGTTCTACTCAAGTGGATCGGTCAGTAGAGGTTGTGCGTCGTCGTTTATTTCTCTCATTCCCAAAGTTCGGGATCCTACGGACCTTAATGAATATCGTCCTATTAGCTTGGTTGGAGCAATTAATAAAGTTATATCGAAGGTCCTCGCTAATCGCTTGAAGAAAGTCATTGCGTCTGTCATTTCGGAGAATCAATCGGCTTTTCTCAAAGGGAAGTTTATTTTAGATGGCCCTCTTATTATTGGTGAAACTGTTAATTGGCTAAAGAAGAAGAAAAAGAAGGCGTTTCTTTTTAAATTGTACTTTGAGAAAGCCTACGATAATGTGAATTGGGGCTTTGTTGACTCGGTTATGTCGCAGATGGGCTTTCCCCAGTTGTGGTGTAAGTGGGTGTTTGGGATTTTGTCTTCAGCTAGAGCGGCGGTTCTAGTTAATGGATCGCCGACTTTTGATTTTCAATGCCATAAGGGTATGCGGCAAGGAGATCCTTTATCCCCTTTTCTCTTCCTGTTGGTGATGGAGGCTCTTACGGCTTGTTTTTCGAAGGCTACTGAGCTCGGCTTGGTCGATGGGGTCCGTCTCCCCAATAACGGGCCGATTCTATCTCATCTTCTTTTTGCTGATGATGCCGTTATCATTAGGGAGTGGTCGAAGGATAGCATTCTAAATGTGGTTAGGATCCTCCGTTGCTTCTGTATCTGCTCGGGACTTCGTATTAATTTGGAAAAGTCGAGTATTATCGGTATTGGTATCCCAGATTCGGAGTTGGTCTCGTTGGCGTTGGATATTGGTTGTAAAGCCGAACAGTTACCTTTCAAGTACCTCGGGTTACCGGTGGGTGCCAATATGAACCGGATTTCGAACTGGAGATCGGTGGTTGAGACGTTTGAGTCCAGGTTGTCTCTTTGGAAAGCGTCGGTTTTGTCGATCGGGGGCAGGGTCAGTCTTATAAAATCTGTTTTACAAAGCCTTTCCATTTACTTCTTCTCTCTTTATAAAGTGCCTGCTGGGGTCGTCAATCAGCTGGAAGCAATTATGAGGAAATTTTTATGGGGCGGATCAGGTTCGGATAGGAAGACGAGTTGGGTTTCTTGGGAGTGCGTGACTTCCCCTATCGACTTGGGGGTCGTCAATCAGCTGGAAGCAATTATGAGGAAATTTTTAAGTGGGCTTGGAGATTCAAAGTGGATGGTAATTCCCTGTGGGTGAAAGTTATTTCAGCTATCCATTTGCATTGCAGATCTTGGGATTTTCTGCCGGCTAGGGCTTCGCTTTGCGGGATTTGGGGTAGCATTGTCAAAACAGTGGATAAACCTATATTGGGGCCTGATCGTTTTCGGCATTTCTTGAGAGGGGATGTGGGAGATGGCCGAAAAGTTGCTTTTGGGTTGGATCCGTGGCTGCGTAAGGATCCGTTAAGGTATTGCTTTCCGAACCTTTTCGATTTGGAGATTGATAAGAGTTGTTGTGTTCGTGATCGCATTTTCTAATCCTTCGGCTGCTTGGCGGTGGAAAAGAGCCCCAGATAATAACGTTGAATTGGCTGAGTGGTCGGCTCTTTGCATCCTTCTCCGTGACGTTGTTCTTTCCGGCATCAGTGACCAGTGGCGGTGGTTGCCTGTCGATTCCGGCGAGTTTTCGGTTAGTTTAGCTTATGATCTTTTGGGCTCTCAGGAAGTCAACAACAGTAGGTTCGTATGGGAATGGTGTTGGTGGACTCCTATCAAATGCAATGTGTTTGCGTTGAGGGCGGTTTTGGAGAGATTGCCTACGAGGGTGGAGCTTCATAAAAGAAACATTCAGGTTGCGGATGTGGTGTGTCAGATGTACGAGTCAGGGGACGAAACGGCAGCTCATCTTTTCACGGCTTGTAGCTTCGCCGTGTCTTTGCAATTAAAAAAAATTTATTGTGGTCTTTAGAAAAAACAAGGAAGCAACATATCGGAAGATGACTATCAAATGAATTAATAGGCGATTGCTAATTTGTGAGTCAACAACGATTGTTTCTTTGTAACTTTACATGGAGGACTATACATTTGACCAAAAATATGTTAATCGAATTTAATAGCAATGGAAATTAAATATGAAGTGTTTGGGGGGTTTATCCTGTTACTAGTCTAATGTATTAATATTATTAATCAAATACTTTAATTTTCTAGTATCCATATTAATGTTTAAACTATATTAAGCATCATGATTAAGACCAATCAAGTTTAAATTGACTGTTTTAACAAACGGTTTTATTTCCCACTTGTATGCTAGATAATACACAAGAATACACTAACCCACACATATGGACCAATAAAGTCAATCGTCAAAGCCTAACCTAAATCACACGACAAGAAAGTGACTTATTCAAGGCCAAAACATTCTATATAAAGCACCTACCACTATACAACTTTCATCATCCACATTCCATACCCAAATCACTCTTATTATTTGCATTCCGGGTTACATGGCAAATAAATCACTTAGCTCCGTAACGATGATCTTCATCTTCATCATCGTTTTATCCCATCCCATGCACCCACAATCCGATGCAGTTGGCTTAACTTCTCGTCGTATGTATCATTCTCCTTTTCTTATAGTTTAAATTTACATTAAACATAACATGACATATGACATATGACATATGACATGTAACATGTCATATGATACATGTTAGCTTACTAGCAAAATGTTCGACGTATCAAATTGGTAATCTTAGTTACCTGTAACTTTTTATTTATTTTGTTTCGTGCACAAGGTTGATCGTGAACTGGGAATTTTAGTCATAATATTTCGATGTTTATTTTAAGAAATTTAATTTGTTAAGTTGATGAGAAAACATTTTCGTTTTAATGTTTATGCAGAATTATTTCAAAACCACCGTTATCCACCGTGCTTGTGTTGTCAAACGGATGCACCACCACCGCCGCATTGCTACTGTGCATGCTTTGTGACCGATTCAAGAAACAAGTCTCCGTGATATTGAATAAAACATTAGAAAGATGTTCAAATGACCGATCAAGCATTAATATACGTGAGAAATATTATACTGTATAAGAAATTAATACTTCATTTTAAAGTGAATGTTGTCTTTTGTTTCGTGGTATATTATTGTCTAATTCTATGTTTCTATTAAAAATAAATAAAATCTTGTTATTGTAAAATAAATAAAATCTTGTTATTGTAAAAGACCATAATGACGCATAAAATCTATGTGTGGCGTTGGTTTCATATGATAAAGGATTCCAATTAAAAGAGAAATAGGGTGTTACTTAGATGTTGTTCCAGTGGTTAAAACTTAAAAAGTTTGTCCTTCTTAGTGGAAACACATGTTCGATTTCTGTTTGGGCTATTTTTGGTGTCATGGCGGTCAAGACGTCAACCTTGACATAGCCTCAAACAGGGTAGGTTTACACGTAAGATTCTTTACCGTTCAAAGAAAAAAAAAAGTGAAATAGGGTGTATTTTTGATGCACTTAATGAATGCAAGGCCAAAGTTAAGGGGTCCGTTGACTCATAATCACAATGGGCAAAGTAGCGTCAAAACACGGGTTCGCGACTCGCGGGATTCACCTCATGGACCTCCTCTGCAACATATGTGGATATGAGGAGGAATCATGTGAGCATGTTTTTATTAGGTGCCTTTTTGCCAAAGCTATCTGGTGAAATTTCTTTGTTTGGGTCAGATTACCCATGCCCTAAAATTTAAATTCTTTGGCTGATATCTTTGAAGTAATTCGAGAGGCGCCAGGATCGAAAAAGTGGAGGAAGCTTGTGCATATGGCAGCTTTGGCAACCACGTGGAAGATTTGGCTAGCGAGGAATGAAAAAACTTTCAACGGCAATTCATTCCGGTCCGACATACGATGGACCAGATTAAAGAAGACTCGTTTTTGTGGGTGTCAAACCGAACTAAGCTCCCATCCATTTCCTGGGAGAATTGGGTTGAGTTTGAAGTCTCCGCTTTGTTGTAATTTTGTTAGTCGAGTTGTTTTTTTTCTTTATTTTGGGTTGTATCGCTTCCAGCGGCTTGCTGGCTCTATATCTATATATAGAAGTTTTGCCGTTCAAAAAAAAAAAAAAAAAAGAAAAGAAAAGAAAAGAAAAGAAAAAACAGTTCGTCGTATCTAATCTTGTCTAAGTGTTATCACCTCAAGAATTACGTATTCGATGAATACAAATTAATTACCAAAGATAATTGGGAATACATTAGTCAAAATATTGTAGTTAAATGGGTTAATTGTATAACAAGATTATAGAATAATTTTTTTAACGGTGCGATGTGAGAATAACTAAGAAGATTTCTAAAAAATGATGATTAAGTATTTTAGAAACGAATTAGGTATTAATTACTATCAATTAGATATTGTGAACTATGAGATAATTATAAGATACAACATGTGTAATACACGAGACTATATAACCTAGTTCCTTTAAATATATGTTTCTTAAAAATTAAACATGAGTTTCGGCTATTTATTTGTAGCTGAAAGGGAAATTGTTAGGATCGAGTTGCAAACATATACAAGTAACCTATAGAATTATTAAGTAAATAACACAAGGATTTACGTGGTTTACTTTATAAGCTGACTTAGTCTGCTTGTTTGCAACCATGATATACTATTATTGCCCCGTGCTCTCATGATGATTACATATTACCGTTTATAATTTAGTCACCAAGAAAACAAGTAAATGAGCTATAATTAAATGAAGTGGGCCGAGCCCGACTATAGTATATAGTTTAATGGAAAAATTACAAGTTTTTTCCTTTATCTTTATACCACTTTTCAGGCAGTGTGCTTTTTAACGAATGTTGACAGGCGATGTCCTTTACTAGATATTTTGTTGCAAGTTTAGTCCTTTACACCCAACCCTGTTAATTGTTGGGTGTAAAGGACTAAACTTGCAACAAAATACCTAGGTAAAGGACTAAACTTGCAACAAAATACCTAGTAAAGGACACCGTCTGTCAACAATTAATAGAGTTTTTTAACTGGGTTGGGTGTAAAGGACTAAACTTGCAACAAAATACCTAGTAAAGGACACCGCCTGTCAGCATTCGTTAAAAATGACACCGCCTGAAAAGTGGTATAAAGATAAAGGACAAAACTTGTAATTTTTCCTAATTTAATTAGTCTGCCACTTTTAGGGAGGAATACGTAGTTCAGTTTGGTTCTTGGTTTTTGAAAACCGTTAGATTTCGGTTTTAGCAATATTTCGCTTTGGTTTTTTAGTTTTTAGTTTTTTTTTAAGGAACAAAATTAAATAAGATTCAAAAATAAGAAGTATAATACAAGATGTAAGAATCTTTCTTAGGTGTTTACACTTCTTATTGGCGGACTTATAGTGGTAATAGGGGTAGCATGGGCTACCCCTCAACCCCGTCTCCGTAGTGTAAAAATACCTCTTAACTCCATTTTCGTAGTGTAAAAATACCCCTCAACTCCGTTTCTGTTATATTAAGGATACCTCTGATCTTAAAAAAAATTAGGATACCCCTAACTTTTTGGGCTAGTTCCGCCACTGAGTCACTTCTATTAATATATTTTACATTTTGAATTGATATTGTTCACATAAAACCAACATTCTAATCTATATTTATGTTTCGTCAAAGTTTTTATTAAGACATTTTTTTAAATTAGTTTGAAAATCATTTATTTTATGTTAAATTTGTTAATTTTTTTAGACAATGGATAAATTATTTCAAACATAAATAAACATATTAATGTTCTTATTATAAATACATAACATTTAAGAATAAAATTAATAATTCCTAAATCAATATATAATAAACATTACAAAAGGTTTTTTGGGTTATTCGGTTCGGTTTTCATAAATTGCAAAACTGAAACCGAACCGAACCACAAATTTCCGTTCAGTTTTTTGTGCGGTTCGGTTTTTCGTTTTGATTAAAACGGTTTTTTCAAATTCAGTTCGGTTGTTTCGGTTTTCTACTCACCCTTAGCTACTTTTGTGTCTTCTAAATTGGACCCAATTAACAAATTAAGCCTCCAAAAACCCAATAGAAAAAACCTTATGAGATAACATTTGCACAATAAGTTTCGATCCCACTATTGAATGAATGAGATATGTATATAAGTATAGGGTTATGATCAAATACAAATTCCCTAAAAGTAAAAAGTCGTAAGAAGGTATCAAACGGACTCAAATTGACCTCATTAAAGCGGCATTGGAACCGTTTCATCGAACTCTACGATGTGAGATTTTAGGTTTTTTTTCTTTTAGATGTTTAGCTTGTAGATTTTAGACTTTTTGTTTACATCATTGTGTATTTTCTATATTTGCAGCATTGTGTCTTTTTTTTCTGCGACATTGTGTTATATTTTTCGGCATTGTGTTATATTTTGCTCGACATTGTGTTATATTTTACGATCTATTATGTCTATGTACACTTCTTATTTTTAGAAGCCTTTGCAGAATAAGTAATAATAGTTTATCACTTTATCAAGCTTTTTACAAGACAATGACATCTTCCTAATGGCATTGCTATGGTAGAATATATACAACTGCAATTTTATAACAAATCTTTAATGGAATATGATGGTTATCTTCATAAAATATCATCGATGGATTATGATTTTGTAACAAATCTCTAAATAGAATTTGAGTGTGCTTTATCGTACTTGCTATAATAAAAGAGTTTGATAGGATCTTTACTGGGAACAAGCTATATTGTCTTTGATAACTTTCTTTAGTAAGAGCGGGTCTAACATCAAATTGGCCCATAGGGCTTGATATGATCATGACAACTATGACCTTAATTAGCTCAAGGATAGGGATGGTGATCATGCTTTTGGTTCACTAAAAATGTGTAAACGCTACAATAGTAATTGCTGGCAAAGGATCAACTATATAAGATTTTTTTTTTTTTTTGAATGACAACGCTTGTTCTACTCTTTACTACTCCAATAATCTAAACTAATCGTCCTTGCCATGACCTAAATTAATCGTTCTTGCCCCACATTGACATATAAGACATATTTCAATGCTATTTTTTTGTTATATTTATAAATAAATGTCTATAGATATATATATTTATTTTGGGCCAATTGGATTTTAACACCTCTAACTTTGAAGAGTTGGCCGATAACACCCGCAACTAACACTTTGATCTGTGACACCCCAAACTTTTAATTTTGTTTGTCATTTCACCACTCAGTTAAAAAATGACTAACTGAGTTAGTCTTCCATCCTACATGGCATCCTACGTGGACTATAATTGCAGATGTGGCACATTCATGGTATAAAACCCATCTTCTTCTTCGATTTTAACCTTGCACAAACAAGGGAAACCCTAAATTGCTCATACGCATGAATCGACCCAAATCCAAACCCTAATTTGCTCATCACGAGATAAGAGCAAACCTTCAACTTATTGGCTGATCGACATGTCTACTTCTTCCAACTCTTCATGTAATACCAACCGAATCCCTAAAATATTCAAGGTGGACATGGATGGGAAGTTGTATTGTCATCACGAGATCAGAGCTGTTATTCGCGTAGCAGGAAGGAGAAGTGTTCAATGTGGTGCTGAATTTTACGGTTGCTCACAATGGCCGGTAAGTCCTGTGTATCCATGTATTGAATTTAACTTGTTTTTGAACTGACGACATGATGTTGGTTTGTAGCGAAACGACTGCAAGTTCTTCATGTGGAAAAAAGATTTCGACAAATTATTCGAAGTTCATTCAACTTGCAGCTCAAGTGCAGTTACAAGAAGTGATGCTATGACCGGGAATGAATATAATTTGCAATTGCGGAACAACTTGCTATCTCAAGAGAACAATATGTTGAAACGAAAAATTTGTGCGAAAGAATTCATGTTGAAGCAACAGTTTGTGTTTAGTTTGTTTGTTATCATTGCCATGTTGTTTTACGTAGTGTATCGAATTTAACTTGTTTTTGATTGTACGTTCTTTGAACACATGAATGAATGTAGTGAAGTTGGGCTTTGATGTCTTTATCTGTACCATATGTGCAGACCATTAGACCGTTTGCAGACCACAAGAGACCACATGTGCAGCCCAAAACAATACAGCACAGTTTGAAACAACTACTATATATGCAGACTAAAACAAGTGTGTAGACCATTTGACCATTTGAAACCACATGTGCAAACCAAAACAAGTGTGCAGAATATGCAGAATGACCATATACCCCTGTGACCATATATGCAGACCAAAACAATTGTGCAGAGTATGCAGAATGACCATTATACCCCTGTGGCCATATATGCAGACCAAAACAATTGTGCAGAGTATGCAGAATGACCATTATACCCCTGTGACCATATATGTAGACCAAAACAAGTGTGCAGACATAAGTTAACTGCAGAATGAGTTTAACTTAACTGCAGAATGAGTTTAAGTTAACTGCAGACATAAGATTCAGCACTGTAGACCAAAACAAGTGACCATTCTACCCCTGTGACCATACATGTGCAGACATAAGTTAACTGCAGAATGAGTTTAACCAGTTTAACCATTCAAAAGATTCAGCACAGCAGTCATAAGTTTACATAGTCATTACACAACCAACAAAAGATTAACCATTCATAACATATTAACTAACTGCAGCCTTCTTCGTTGGTCTTCCCCTTTTACTTGGCCTTCCTCTTTTAGTTGGCCTTCCCCTTTTACTTGTTTTTTTCCTTCCGATTTCTGCCGCATTTTGAGAATCTGTTAACATTAAACAAATTTAGGAAACAATCATATAATCAAAACCAACTGAATATATTGAGTTCACCTTTAACTGTGCATTTTCTCTTGTTGTGACCTCTTTCTCCACAAATCCCACATGTCATTACGACCCCATGCTTAGTCAGTTTGCCTGGTTTCTTGGGATCCTCATGAGGGTCCCTCTTTCTGTTTTTCTTAGGCCTACCAGGTGCCTTTTTGATTGGAGGTAGATCCATTGGATAATCAACCTTCGACCAAAACTTTTCACTAGGCAATGGTGGGATTGAGTACTCATAAGTTCTCATGTATGTTTCTTTGTGGTAACATGGGTCAACATAATCCTCAGCATTCTTTTGCAAAAATCCAACCACAGCACACACATGCTTACAAGGATACCCCCTTAATTGCCACTTTCTACATGTGCAGGTCTTATTTTCCAAGTCAACTGTAATATCATCAACATCTCTAACTTGAAAAACCTGATAAGATGAGGGGTATACCTCACACCTAAAGGCTGCATCTTTTGAGAAATCAAGTTTCTCCTGGATATTGGGGCAAATGAGCACATCTTTGGCTTCCATTTCAGTTCTTTTGATGACTAACCTACTCATGATTTGAACCCTAATGTCCTCTAGCATGTATATAATATGCTTTGACCTTGCAGTTATGATATAACCATTAAATGTTTCTGCCATGTTGTTTACTATGACATCTCATTTAGTGTGAGTTTTCAAGTAGCACCTGTTAAATGCTTTGGGATCCTGCTTTAAGATTACCTCTACTGCATCCTGTTTTATGGCCCTCATTTTATCAATGGCTTGGAGGTAATCAGGTTCACAGTATGCTCTTGCAGCTTTCCAATACAATTCCTTGAGCTCCTCATCCTTAAAATTCTTGTGCCAATTTGCATAGACGTGCCTTGCACAGTTTCTATGCTCTGCTCTTGGCCAAATAAGTGCCACAGCATTTAAAAGACCCTGCAGATAAATGATTGTTAAACTTAGACATTACATCAGAAGATAATTGTTCATTGTAATAATTGACAATGGCTACTACCTTTTGTTGATCTGAGATGAATGTCCATGCCTCACCACCATCACTTACACCCAAACACTTTCTGAGCTCTTCCATAAACCATTCCCAGCTATCATTATTTTCACCATCTACAACTGCCCATGCCAATGGATACATCTGATCATTAGCATCTCTGCCAACTGCAGTTAACAACATCCCTCCTAGGAAGGTCTTTAGAAAACAACCATCTAGACACAAGACCTTCCTACATCCAGCTAGAAATCCTCTTTTCACACCATCAAAACACACAAAGAGTCTGAAAAAAGTTTCACATGTGGCTGTGGGATCTAAGTTAATGAAACCTGGTGGTGCAGTAACAAGCACAAATGTTGATGTTGGGTTTACTTTTTTCAAAATCTCCATGTATGCACCAATTTTGCTATAATGATCCCTCATTGATCCATGAAGTTTCTTATGGGCACATGCTTTAGCCTTGTAGGCCAGCCACTTGGTGATTATTACTTTATACTTATGTTTCACAGCCAATATGATTTCCTTAGCCGACCAGTTGGGCTTGGATTTAAACACTTGCAGGAACTCATTAGCTATGAACATTGCAGTTAGCTGTCTATTCTTTACCATGTTTCTTTGGCAGGTATGTGTATGCTTCACTCTCTTTACCAAGTAACACTCTTTCTCTTTATGAAGTGAACAATGTATAAAAAATGAACACCCTTTAACACAATTGACAACAATACGGCCACATGCAGTCTTTTCGCTCTTTGCAAGGTACCATTAGCTACTGAGTACTGCCTCACTTCCTCTTTAAAGGCCTCCCTTGATGCAAACCTTATTCCCACCTTCCAAATAAATTTCTTCCAATTTGTATGTTCACCTACAGATGGGACTGCTTCCTTGTACTTCTTGCCCCTGATATCATCATCCTCACTATCACCATGTGTTAAAATATCCCCGTCAGATTCCTCGTAACTACTGTTTCCATCTACCCTTGCCTCTTCAGTTTCATGCAAATTACCCCCAGTTTTCATGCAAATTACCCTCTGTTTCATGCAAATTACCATCTGTTTGTCTTTCATGTACTACCTCATCAAGCACTTTCTTTTTAGCTTCCAAATGTATCTTGGTTGCCTCTCTAACTGCATGTTGTGACTGTATCCACTCAACATCCTCTTTGTCTAACTCTAATCCAAGTACATCATCTGCAGCTTCCTCTTCGTCAATGGTCTCAACTAGTTCATCATAATATTCATCATCAGAATTTGACTCTTCATCTTGCACGATGAACTCACTATCTTCACTGTCCTTGTCTGCTTGTTTACCTATTGAGTTAGAGCTGCATCCAGGGGAAACCCTAGAAGATTGGGCTTTTAGTTTACTGGATTGGGCTTCAGGTTTACTGGGCTGGGTAACAGGGTTACTGGGCTGGGTAACAGGGTTGGGCTGGGTATCAGGTTTAATTGGCGTAGAACTGGAGTGGGCTTCAGGTGCACTCAATTGACGTTCTTGAACAAATACTTCCATAAATGTTTCACTCCAATTAAAAACCTTCTTAACCAACTCCAACACATCTCTATCATCACGAAAATGCCTAATTTCACCATCATCCGCATCCAACCCATACATATGAAAGTTCCTTGTTTCCAATGCATAATCTGCTAGCTCAAAGTATGAAATGTGGTCTACATCAACTTTAATTAACCTAGATTCACCCCCAACATACTGTGGTACACCAAAACCTAACTCAATGTAAACACCATACCAAAGCATAACATCAATCGTTTCCCCCATTGCATAATCTACTAGTTCATGTGAAATCTTACCTTGATCGGTGTTTAAACTTGATGGATTGTTGATTTTGAGAAGCTAGGTCACTGTCACCCTTGATCGTTCCCTCCAAAACGAACAGATGAACAATGCCAGCTACCCTCACATTTTGCTTCTTATAACATGTCTTAGCCACGTCATCGGTGCCACGTAGGATTAATGATGCCATGTAGGATGGAAGACTAACTCAGTTAGTCATTTTTTAACTGAGTGGTGAAATGACAAACAAAATTAAAAGTTTGGGGTGTCACAGATCAAAGTGTTAGTTGCGGGTGTTATCGGCCAACTCTTCAAAGTTAGAGGTGTTAAAATCCAATTGGCCTTTATTTTGATGCTGCTAAACGGATTTAGTTTCAGATAACCACGTCGTCGACCACGTAATATCATATCCAGTCCGAACCCATTTTTCCTTTTTTCTAACGTAGGCTCATACTTTCCTACCCAAAAAAATACCATATCCGTTTTTTCATAAATTTCTATAGCTTTTAAGTTTGAACTATCGAAAGTCTATAGTTAACTTTGGGCTCTGTAGTTGGGCCTTGAATTCCTACGTTTGTGGATCTAGATCTGGTTACCTCACTATTCAATAACAAATAAAGAAACCAATATACGGGCTTTTCTTAAAATGTGTCATACTTATATTTTTTATGATAAAATTAAATGTTTTATAATTAAACAAAAGCATCATCTCACATAAACTATAAAAGAGCCCGTCGATTTATAGTCTAGTGGTATTTTGCGGGTAGGATAAGACTTTGAGACTAATAGGTCATGGGTTCGATTCTCACAACGTGTTTTTCTCATATTTATTGGGTTTCCCCCTGAATTGGTGTATAGGCATTATGACTAGTGGAGATGGATATGATCGGGTGGTTCAACTGGTCGGACGAGGATACTTCAGCGGTCCGTCAGGATCTCCAAAAAAAAAAAAACATAAACAACAAAAGCCATCTCAAATTGTACAAACAGTTGTAGCTAGTTTAATAAAAATATTAAAAAATAAAGGAAAACATAACATTAAATAGATATCACCCAAATAAATATCTAGGAGACAACGTTAACCCACAACAAAAGCATCAAACACATCGAATAACAGAAACGAGTTCAAGGTGTGATCTCTTCTCAGTAGGGGTTTTAAAAAATCTATATTTATAATAAAAGTTTATATAGTTATGATCGGGTTAAAAAATGGTTATCTCCATGGTTTGGCTTCGATATGATAGAAAAAAAAATAAGAATAACTAAACGGAAGTCCACAAATCAATCCTTAGAGCTAATGGTAAACGACGATTTTGGTGGTTAAGTGACGCAGAATGAAGCATGAAAAGATAGATACAACATTACAGTAAAGTTTAAGGGGCTTTGTGACAACTTCTGAATGGGTAAGTGTTGAACTAGACTAAGAGAGTTTTATTATAATATCGAAAGTTATTTATTCAAACACTGCAAATGACCCTCGGTTAATAATGTCGTCCACAAAGGACATGGTGTATTGGTAAGGGTTGAATTGGTGTCTCTTTTCCAAAGTGGTAAGGGTTCTAGTCGTATACGTACTTTATTAGAAGCGGCGTATTTTGCCGTTGAAAAAGTATATACGATGATTTTCGCTGTTAAAAAAAAATAACAAAATTTGGTCTGTTTCAGGATAAATGAAGTGCTGTTCTGTATGCATCGAAGGTTTCGCTTTCAAAGGCATTAAAGTGATGGACATCTTCCAACTCAAATGCATTTACGCACCTCCTTTAACCAAGAAAAATTATCAGCTACCCATATTCAAAGAAAGTCAACTCCTGACCGCTAACTCCAACCCAACTCTATGCATTATTACCAATACTTTATTTGAGAGGGTAAAGGATTATTTGATAAGGGTTTGATAAATTGTAGATTTATATTATGCTTCAAGTTTGACTCATATAAGTAATTTCACTAGCTCAAGCTAAGGCTTGTTTATAATATTATTCGGTAATTTATATATATATTTATCAAAATAAGAATTACATATGTAAAAGTAACATATTATTCGGTCTTGTTATAATTTTTATATAATAGTATTTATTTTATTTTCTTGTTTTTTTGTATCATATGACGGTTATCATATTGATTTTGATATTAGTACTAAGATTGTTTTGATTTATAAGCCTAACTAAGCGCGGTATATAAAATCAGAATCATTTATTAATTGAATTTTTATTTAATAAGTTTGACTCGACTTGAGGTCTTAGCGACAATTTCAAGTAACTTACATAGACATCTATCTACTCGTATACATCCTTAATCTTAGTCCATCCAAATAAATCATTTTCATGACATTCCAAACCCATAATCTTAGTCCATCGAAATAAATCATTTTCATGACTTTCCAAACCCATATTTTAACAGAAAAACCAAAGTGTTTAGAGAATATTGAATCAACGATAAATGGAAGGGGTGGTTAATTAACAGACTTAAAAAATCTATATCTATATCTAAATAATAAATAAAATTATCTTGGGACGTATAGCGACTTTTAGTGAAGTTTAAAAATGATTACCCATCTTTTTCTTCTATTAAATGATAATGATTTCATATAATTAAATTAAACAATTAAATATCTAAAATACAAATCGTTTTGTTTTAATAATTTATAAAAATTTACTCAACCATAAGTTTTCAATTATGTTTATTTTTAAAAAATATAATTTTATAATTGTTAAATCTTTATTATTTGTTACTAGCTTACAAACCCGCGTATTACACGGGTTAAATATCGCAAAAAAAATGTAAATCATAAGCGTGTATATAATCATTATCGGTGAAATGACCTGGACCAGAATAATCAAGACCCGAAAACTGAAGAACCCGACCCAAACTAACCCGGACCTAGATAACCCAGACCCGACCAATCCGAACATTAAATAGATCAGTTATCAGATCACTTTTTTCAAGTCAAAACCCAAACAATTTAAACCGAAAAACTGAAACCAGAAAAACACCACTGATAGCTACCCGAAAAAAGGGGTAGCGACGCAGCTTGTTGCCCGCTTATCAACTACCTCAATGTAAATCTTATTAATTTTATTTAAAAGTATTAATAGTTAAAAATATTATTAAAAATAGCTACCCAAACAGACATCTAAATTGAATACATTTTTTTTTTCTTTTTAATATGGATAACTATTTCTAGTTTTCTTTTTTCTCATCCGCCACATATGTATTCCACACATCTTTTTTTATATATATTTTTTTATAAACTAATTAACAAATCATATATATCCTTTAAAATTATAATTATTATTATTATTATTATTATTATTACTATTATTATTATTATTTCAAATAAAATCTTTAAATCTCATTCATCATCACTTCCTATTTTATTGGATACATGTACACTAATGGATATATACACATCGAAAGAGATATATAGTTAAAATTGTTGATATTCATGTATTTTTAATTATATAAAATATTAAAATAAAATATAAATAAGTCTTTTTTAGGTTGAAAGAGAGAATGCCACATGACATTTATTGGAATCTTTTATTATAAGTTAGATTTATATTGTTAAATCTTTATTATTTTTTATTTCACCAATGGCCGATGACATCTAATTACGTACAAAATCTTCACATAAACTAATGATTTTAACAAGTTTATTTATTCAACTTATATAATACATGAATTTCTAACCTAATATCAAGAACTAGCAATGTACTTTAGGGGAATATTGCATTTTTTTCACCTAACTAGTTAAATTTCCGCCCGCGCGTTGCGGCGGGGACCCAATGACTGCAAAACGCGTGTCAGTAACGGCAAGCAGATACCGAATATCAAAACATAAATAAAAATGTCGTGAAAAGGATAGTCAATCCGTCCTAAAAAAGCGATTTTAAATAACCTAATATATAATAATAGGACCCACACGTTGGAAATTCGGTTGTTTTCACTTCAGTTATTACGGTGCTAATACGTTAAAATATGGATGAGCTCGGTACCTGTAACGGCACCGAAAGTACCGATCCGGAAAATCATCGAAATTAGGTAGGGGCACCGAAAATGCTCGGTACAATACGGTATGGTATTTGAAGGTAAAAATCAATAAATATAGGTATGGTGCTAGACCGGTGTCGAACCGAAAGTAACGATTCTGAAACGCCAAAAAGGCGGGTACCAAATTGGTACCGAAAATGATTTGATATAGTAAATTTGGTACCGATACGACCGGTTTGATTACAGGATTTGATATGATTTCCTTATCAATCATCTAAATATCCAAGTTAATTTTACATGCTACAGTTCATTCATTACGTAAAAAGACAAAAAATAAAGCAAAATAAGTTGTTGTGTATATAAAACCTCATTCAAACGAAATACAGTTTACTTACTGTGTGTATGAAAAGTAATCTAAACTGTGCAATTACTTGCATTGCTACGTTGCTACATGATTTGATGAGCTCGATACCAACCGGTACCGAAAATACCGTTACCGAAATCCCAAAAAATGGGTACCGATACCGAATATACCTGGTACAGTACGGCTTGATACGGTCGGTACTGGTACGACACCGGTATTTGAGGGTAAAACCCGATGAATACCGGTGCCGGACGGATACCAAAAATACATTCAGATTGATAAATTTGATACCGGTACCGACACCTGATACTATTCATTCATTTCCACTTTGATTACTTTTCATTCGATACCCTTTTCAATATTTATTTATTGTTACGGTTCATTTAGTTCACTTTTTAATATATATTTGTTTATTGTTACTGTTCATTTACTTCACTTTTTGTTCACTTTTTAATATATATTTGTTTATTGTTACTGTTCATTTACTTCACTTTTTAATTTAATAATTTTTAATATATAGGTAAATAACACAGTAACACGCAGTCTAGACCATAAATACATGAAATTTGGACACACCTTATATATGCTAAACACATATATATATATATATATATAAATGAGATGGATTTGGGCTAGGTGGTATTTGTATTTGGCCATCTTGGCTTATGTGGCAATTTAGTTTAGGAGGGAAATCACACAAATTCACAATGGACACGGGATCCAGAAAGCATCGGGTCGGATTTTTGGATTTGGATCAATCATGATGGATCCTTTATATATGTCTTTTTTTCCTATTCTTCTTCCATACTCTTCAACATTCTCCACAACCCTAAAACCAAACCCTAGATCAACTCAACCTTTCTGGACGTCACAGCGATTTCTCATCTCTCTAATCAGATCTTCTTCCGCTATTGAAGGTATGTGGTTTTACCCTTCAATCTATTTTTCTTAGCGTAGGTTTTAATTTTATTCTTTTGATTTTTCTTTCTGATGCTATTTTGTTTCTTCACATATAATCTACCTCACATCTTTGTCGTTGTTGTTCCATAACAGATTCATGTTAGCAAGAAGTATTTTGATGATAAGCACCGAAAAAATTCTACCTGCACGTCTTTTTTCTAGGGCTTGAAGGACTATATTCATTTGATGGTGTCTGAACGTGGGATGCTTTTGGTCGGACAACTGAGGTTTGTTTTTTTTTTTTTGTCTATTAAAAAGTTTTGATTTAGTTTTTTTGTGTTTAGATTTATCAAGATTTGATCAAATTCAAAGGTAAATCTACCAAATCAAAGCTAAATATGGTTTCTTTGTGTTATTCGATTATATAGATGTTGATTTTTTTTACAAACTGATTCGATTGATACTAAGTTTGTCATTGTTCTTATTTTTTTTTTGTAGATCCGTAAACATAAGTTGCAGGTATGTTAATCCGATTCGATGCTCTCTTTGTTTCCACCGTTTTCCAGAAGCATCATCATGTTGGTCTATCAAGATTTGATTACTGGTAATCTTTTCCTTTCATTCTCACATATATTTTGTATTTAGAAATTTAGGCTTATTAGCTCTTTGATTGCGAATCTTATCGTTTTTGGTTATTGATTAGGTTTAATTTGGCTGCACGTCTTTTTTCTAGGGCTTGAAGAACTATATTCATTTGATGGTGTCTGAACGTGGGATGCTTTTGGTCGGACAACTGAGGTTTGTTTTTTTTTTTTTTTTTTGTCTATTAAAAAGTTTTGATTTAGTTTTTTGTGTTTAGATTTATCAAGATTTGATCAAATTCAAAGGTAAATCTACCAAATCAAAGCTAAATATGGTTTCTTTGTGTTATTCGATTATACAGATGTTAATTTTTTTTTTACAAACTGATTCGATTGATACTAAGTTTGTCATTGTTCTTATTTTTTTAGTAGATCCGTAAACATAAGTTGCAGGTATGTTAATCCGATTCGATGCTCTCTTTGTTTCCACCGTTTTCCAGAAGCATCATCATGTTGGTCTATCAAGATTTGATTACTGGTAATCTTTTCCTTTCAATCTCACATATATTTTGTATTTACAAATGTAGGCTTATTAGCTCTTTGATTGCGAATCTTATCGTTTTTGGTTATTGATTAGGTTTAATTTGGCTGTAATCGTCTAGATCTATTTGTTACATAATCTATTAGGTTATTGTTTGATGTGAAGTTATTTAGATCTGAAGATTGGTTTTTAGGTTTATTTTTTCATGTGAATCCGTAATCTGTGATAAAAATCGGACTCCGATAATTCCACAAACAAAAGAGGTTAGTTAAATTTTATATTTTTTTTAATCTTTTTTAAGTTTGTAATATTTAATTTTATCCTTTCTGTTCAGTAATTTTTTTTAAATTAGTAATATATGTTCTGAATGATTTATGGTTTGTATTTTCCCATGGTTAACCGTCAATCTTTTGTGAAATTCGTACTCGGAATGTTCATCTACCAAAACAGGTTAGTTAAATGTTGTTGGTATTGTTTGTTTTTTGATGTATAGTCTTTCTTATTTCTTATTAAATTTTGTGTCACTATTTTTTTAAAATTAGTAATATATGTTCTGAATGATTTATGAGTTTTTCTATTTAGGCTTAAAGATACCTTTAATTTATTTCTAAAGATATTTTTGTTTCCATAAACACGTTACTGTTTTTAAGGTTAATTTTTGTATTCTCAATTATAACTCGGTTTCTGTAATTAGACATTGCTTCTATAAATAAGTTACCGTTATATTTTTTTAGAAAATTCCTTATTTCCTTTGCAGTTATGGATCCTAAAAACAACGCTCCTTCGTTTTTAAAGTTAATTGATGACTATGATTCTATATTTTTGGTATGTTTCTTTGGTTTTCATTTTATCAACAGACAATAAGTTATTTAAGTTTATATGTTTTTTGTTTCGATTCATAGAAAATACCGTATGATTTTGCAAGCTTATTGTTGGGAGGAAAAGTTCCATATGGTCAATGTTTTGAACTTATTGATGATGACTTATCCTGGGTCGTTAGACTTAAAAGAAATGTTCCGGGACCTGTCTTAGGTGATGGATTCACCAAATTCGTTAAAGATTCTGGTCTCAAAAAGAATGATTATCTATTGGTCAAGGCTATTGGAACATTGACATTTTATGTTTCTGTATTTAAATCATGTGTTTTCGAGAACTCCTTCATCTCTAAGGTTGCTCCTGATGATACCTTTATTGTAAGTCATATTTATAATATAATAAGTCTGTTTTAGAAATTTTTTTTTGTTTTTTACGGTTTGTTTATGTTCTTTTGTAAATAATTTTCAGTTCCTGGCTGACAAATTCTGGAAAGATTTTTACAGGGAAAGGTTTAAAGGTGGAGAGGCAACTCTGTATGTTGGAAATAGGTATTGGAATGTTAAGATGGAGGGATGGCCCAACATAAGTTCCTTCACTGATTGTTTCTCTAAGCTGATTGACAATATTTCGTTAGATACCCGCTCTACTATGTTGTTTACGAGTGTTGGATATAAAACTTTCGAGTTATCTATTTTTAATCACTTAACATTTACTGAAATATATTTCAAGAAAGTTGAAGTTGTTGTTTTGGACGATTCTATTTATGGAGATGAAGGATTTGATTTATTGACTGCGGTTAGTGTTATATAATTTATTATTAATTATTTATTAACACTATCTTATTAGTTGAACTTTATTTTAACATTGTTACTAATGTGGATTTTTATATGTAGTCTAAACACAAGGAGAAACATGAGACTAACGAAAGTCATGTTGAACAAGATCTTTCTGGTGATAGTGTTGGTGACTTTCAGCTTTCAAATTTTGAGTCTATTTTTAATGTATGTAACTATTTTTTTAATATATACTAACAAACTTTAACAACCAGTACATTGTTGTATTCTTATTTTTTTTTTATTTATGGTGTCATTTTTTTAGGACACTGAAGACTCCAAGTTTGATCGACATATAGTTGCTCAAATTGAGATGGAAGATGCTAAGAACCTGGTAAGTGTATAAGTTCAAATTAGTAACAGATCTTATTATATCTATTAGATACGTATACTATTTAATTGTGCTACTATTTTATTTTATGTAGTTCAAGGATGGTTGGAATACAAAGAATGATGCTTTGAATCAAGATCAAAGGTAAATACACCAAATCGAACATAAATCTTTGTTATTATATGTTCTGAATGAAGATCGGATGTTGATTTTATGTTATTCCGTACACCAAATCGAACTTAAATCTTTGTTATTATATGTTCCGAATGAAGATCTGATGTTGAATTTATGTTATTCCTTTGTATTTAAAGGTATGTTGAATCTTTGTTCTTTCTACTTCTATTAACTTTTTTTTCTGATTTTTGTAGATCCGCCTATATATCTTGAAGGTATGTTGTTTTACTCTGTTGTTTATGTAGTATTCATCTTTAATCTAAGCGATTGAACATGTTTAATTTTTTTTTAACTCTATTAACTTCTTTTTTTTTCTGATTTTGTAGATCCGACCATAAATCTTGAAGGTATGTTGTTTTACTCTGTTGTTTATGTAGTATACATCTTTAATCTAAGAGATTGAACATGTTTATTTTTTTCTTAAACCAAAATCTACATCAAATGTTTTTTGTTGATTTTTGTTATGTATAAAATCAAGTTTCCGGGTTTTTCTTAATCATCTATTCCACATTTATCGCAGTTAATGATTTTGGTTGTTGTATTTTTATGTGATTCCTTACATCCATTATAACAATCTGAATCCCACCATTCGTCAAGCAACAGAGGTTAGTTTATCTTTTTTTTTTAAATGTTTTTGGTATTGTTTTTTTTTTTTTTTTTTTGATATATATATAGTGTGTTTTATTCTTATTAAATTATCAATGTTTTGAAGTTCATATTCTTTGATTTTTCAGTTATCATTTGTTCAATTTAGCTTTAAAGAAACATTTAGTTTCTTTTTAAAAATTAATTTTTTCCTAAAAATAGACTACTGTTTTTAAGGTTAATTTTTGAAATTTGAATTATAAGTCTGTTTCTTTAATTAGACATTGTTTCTATAAATAGGTTACGGTTATATTTTTTAAAAAAATTGCTTACTTCCTTTGCAGTTATGTATCCTAAAAACAACTCTCCTTCGTTTTTAAGGTTGATTGATGAACATCATCCTATTTGGTATTTTTCTTTGGTTTTCGTTTTTTCAACATACAATAAGTTATTTAACCTTCTATGTTTTTTGTTTTATTTCATAGGAAATACCTTATGATTTTTCAAACTTATTGTGGGGAGGAAAAGTTCCATATGATCAATGTATGGAACTTATTGATGATGACTTATCATGGGTCGTTACACTTAAAAGAAATGTTTCGGGACCTGTCCTGGGTGATGGATTCACCAAATTTGTTAAAGATTCTGGTATCAAAAAGGATGATTATCTATTGGTGAAGGCTATTGGAAGATCGACATTTTATGTTTCTCTATTTAAATCATGCGTTTTTTAGAACTCCTTCATCTCTAATGTTTCTCCTGATGATACCTCTATTGTAAGTCATATGTATAATTAATAAATATGCTTTATAAAATTTTCCTTTTTTATTTCTGTTTGTTTATGTTGTTTTGTAAATAATTTTCAACATATGGCGGACAAATTCTAGAATGATTTTTACGGGAAAAGTTTTAAAGGTGGTGAGGCAACTCTGTATGTTGGAAATAGGTATTGGAATGTTAAGATGGAGGGATGGCCCGACAGGAGTGCCTTTACTGATGGTTTCTCTTAGCTGATTCACGATCTTTCGTTAGATACTCGCGCTACTATGTTGTTTACAAGTATTTGATATAAAACTTTCGAGATATCTATTTTTAATCAGTTGACTGGTGCTGAAATATATTTCAAGAAAGTTGAAGTTGTTGTTTTGGACGATTCTATTTATGGAGACGAAGGATTTGATTTATTGACCGCGGTTAGTGTTGTATAATTTATTATTCATTATTTGTTAATACTATCTTTTTAGTCTTATATTATGTGGAATGTTTGTATGTAGTCTAAACAAAAGGAGAATCAAGAGACTAAATGTTGAAGAATGTTTTTCTGGTTATAGTGTTGGTGACTTTCAACTTCCAAATTATTAAGATGGAAGAAGTTAAGAAGCTGGTAAGTAAATAACTTCAAATTATTAACAGATTTTATCATATGTATTATATATGTATACTATTTAAGTGTGCTACTATTTTATTTTATTTTATTTAGTTCAAGGATGGTTGGAATACAAAGAATGATGCTTTGAAAAATACTCCGTCTGCTACCTCTGACATGTAATATTTTTTTTATAAGTTTTTTTATATATTGTATAGATTCTATTAATTACTTCATGATACGCTTATTTTTTATGTTATTCATTTTTTTTGAAGTTTGACACGAAAGGGAAGTCAAAGGTTGTTTGTGGTGATCAAACTATTCATCCAAAGGTTTATATCAAATAATAACATAAATTAGTATATTTTTTAAATAAGTAAATTTTATTTTGTATCATATAATGTATTTTACTTTATCATGAAGTTGTTAATTTGTGTTAGGTGTTAAGCAATGTTGATATGGATCTCGATAATATCGCCTATCGTACGCGTTCAAACTTTCCTATCAACAATGACTGTGTTGACATTGATGTGACGAAGCCTTCTGAAAACATTTCTGTAAGTGCATGTTGTTTAATGTTTATTAATAAATTATTCATGAAATTATTATAGTTCTTTTTAACTATTAAACTTATTTTATATATTTTAAATATATAGGTTAAATCAAAGCGTAAGGCTTGCAGATCCACCACGTCCCCGTCTAATGTTTGCCCTAAACGTAAAGTCAAAAGGTTTTAAAAACAATTCATTTTTAGAGTTCACAAAAGTGAATGAAACCAGACTGGTATACCTTCTGATGTGTTTATAATAATTTTTTTATTAACTGTCTACAAATTCTTTGATTAATAAATTTAATAATTAGTCTGTTCTCTTTGTTTCTCAGCATTTACCTGTTGATGTTTCATATGATCTTTGTCTGTCTGTTGACAACTTGCGTGACGTTAGTATCCAGAACCTAAGTTGTGAGCTAAGTAATATAAAAACAAGAGCCGAGAAGTCTGGTGATGGTTACAGGTATGGTTTTACCAAGTGGTCATCTTTCTTGAAATCAAATCACATCCCGTTCGGCGCCACTCTTTTCTTTAAGTACATCAAGTCTTCGCAGCTTTTGGTGTTGATGAAAGTTGTACACAAGACTATAAAGAAAAGAGGTCGTGCGTGAATCTTGGCATTTGTGGTTTTTTTGCTTCGTTTTGGCAGAACAGTTAATGTAGTAGGTTGTTTTAGTTTTTTGATCTGTGGTGGGTATTAGTCAAGTATGGTTAGACGGTTATGTTTGTAGTATGTAGTGGTTGACATGGTTGAAGGTGTATAGTTGTATATGTTATCCTTTGACCTGTTGTTACTTAAACAAAGCTTTTTTTTGTGAAAAATCTGATAAATACCTATTAATCTTGGTTTGAATGCATAACACCATTTTGTTATTACATTCCTTTTCATATTTGTGTCTTTCTTTCCATATCAAAAACTTTTTTTGGTTATGATATTGATTCCTACAGTCAACCATTTGAACTGATACTGTAGCCGTTAACATGTCATATACAACATTTCTTCACCTATTCCAAACCGATACTGAAATAATGTTAATTGCTTTACGTAATCTTTTTTATTTTGAATTAGGTTTTTAAATGTATATAGACTTTTATAATAATATATTTTTCGAAAATGTCTTATATTTCAAACGAAAAAGAAAAGAGTAATAATTAATTTACATACATATATTTTGTTATTTTTCCTACCTTTATTTACAACAAAAATATGGTAAATATTTTTCTAACTTTTGACTATATATAATAAAAATTATGATACATAATTTGATTTCCTTACTAATTTACAAGCAATTTTACCTAATATGGATTCTAAATTTTGTAGAATAATAATTTTAATGTATATTGCATGTTTAGAATTATTTAATCTTTATATGTATATTCTTATAGATTATAGATTTTAAATTTCCGTATTTTTCCTCATTTTATATTTTACATAATATATATATTTTTATATATTTATATAAATATAGAAAATATGTAAAATATATAAAAATTTAATAATTTTAAATTATATTTAAATTCTTAAAGTCAACCCGAATTTTTTAAATCAATATGATTATTGCGGATCTATGTATATTTTCCGTTTTTACAAATTTGTATTTATGTTAATTCGTTTTATCTAATTATAAATTATACCGTTTCCTTATTTATTGAATTTAAAAAAGGAGGTTTATTTTCATTTATCTATATACATAGATCATTTGTTTTCTTTTTAAGTCAAACTAATTTTTTTGCAACAGTCTATTAATTTATTTTATTTCTACGTAGCTACAATGGAAAACGAAGGTCATATCACCTTGCTGAATGATCTCGATGCACTTATCACCAACTTCAAATGTTGTTTACAAATAAATATTTGGAAAATTGTAGTTGAAAAAATAAAGTTTAATTTCAAATTTTTAGTTTTGAATTTATTTTTGTATATAAATTGTTGATTTGATTTTACATCTTGATTTATTATAATTGTAATTCACTTTTAAATTAAATTATTTAAGTATAACTACCATATTGTTGAATCGTTTAAACAATTTGTAAAAAAATTTTGAAATATAAATATTACAATTTATAAACTATTGGTAAAGTACTATTTTATGGTAAGTTGTTAGTTAAATTGATTTTGTAAAGTTTTGTAACTATTAGAGATCTATAAGGGGTGAATTTGTAATTATATTTTATTTACTTCAAAATTGGTGCAACTCAAAACAAAACCATCATATCACCTGCAACATCATTACCCATCAAGATCACTTTCACTTCCTCTCTCGGTTATCCCTTCTCACCGCCATTGTTGGTTAGGGTTTCAAGAAGCCATTACTCTCATCTTCTACACTACAATCAACAGAAGAATGTATGTTCTTCATCTTTAATCCGGCTATTGAGAGGTTTTCGTCCTATTGTTTTGCAATGTTCCGATTTTGATGTTATATTTAGAAGATTTTCCAATGTTCGGTTGTTCAATCAACTGTTATACATAATTTTCTTTAATAACAATCCGATTCCGATTTTGATGTTATCTTTACAACAATTTCCCACTTTTTTATGTTTCTTAATTTCCTTTTTCATGGTAAACCGTAATTATTGTAAAGGTGGATCATCAACTCTTTATCTCGGTGATAGGTTTCGGAATGTGAAGATGGAAGCGTTGTCCGACAAATGTGCTTTCACTGATGGATGGTCTAAGTTGATTAGGGATCTTGAATTAGATTCCCGGACTACTTTTATTTTTACAATGGTTGGATATGAGACTTTTGAGTTGTCCGTTTTTAATCATGAAACTGGTACTCAAATGTATTTTAAGAAGGTTGACGTTGTTGTGTTGGATGATCCTATTTACGGAGATATTGGATTTGATTTACTGCTTGCGGTTAGTGTTATTATGCTTACAATATATTTTTTTTCATAATATCAAGTAATTAGTTATTCTTGAAGTTAACATTGTTGGTTTTTTGAATATTATTTTTTTGTAGTCGGAACACAAAGAGAAAGTGATTACCAACGAAAGTGATGTTGATGAAGATCTTGGTGGTCATATAGTTGGTGAATCTAACCGCCTTTCATCTTCCTTAGATTCGTATCGGTCTAATGTAAGTGATTCACAATGTGCCTTATATATATATATATATATATTATAGTGCTTCTAATTACTTTCTTCTATACTTATATGTTTATCATTCATTTTTGTTATGTAGAATGACCCAAAAGGAAAGTCAAAGATTGTTTTTGGTCACGAGACTGTATCTGCAAAGGTTGTTTGTTATATACTAATTTAATTTAATAGTTAATTTCAATACATATAATAAACTTTTTATTCTATTCGGTGTATTTGTTTTCCATTATGTAATCCTTTTAATGAATTTTTTTTAAATGTAATAAGTTAAATCTTTTATGGTTTTGTAGGTTCATCCTAAGCTCAAATCAAAGTTTTATGTTGGAGATAAAGGGCTTTCGACAAAGGTTGTTTATGATTAGATAATATAGTTTGATGTTTTTTTCTATATAAAAAAAATATTTTCAAGTTTCGTTTTTGTTAATGTGAAAACCCAGTTTGATGTTGTTTAGAAATCTTTTTTCATACCAAACAACACATTACATGTATAAAAACATGCTTAATTAGTATATAATCCATTTAATTATTTCCTTCTATATGAATATGTTAATTGTTTTATTTTCTTTAGGTTGAACGAAAAGGAAAATCAGCTGATTATGTTTCTGAGCAAAATCTGTCTTCTCACGTTGTCTCTCAAGTAAGATACCGTAACCATGAATTCTTACTTTTATTATTTAAAGGACCGTGTATCTTATTGTTGTAAAATTTTATGTATATTATGTTTACATTTATTGTGTCTTATTCAATTATGTAGGCTAAAGTAAAGTCTAAGTCATTGAGATCCACAACATCAACCGCCCTTCAAGTTGGCCGTAAATGCTCTACATCAAAAAAGTTAAAACAAACTGATGTAATTAAATTCACCAAGAAAGCCGAAAGCAGACTGGTATACTTTATAATTTTTTGTTTCCTTCTAATAGCACATAATAGAGTTCGGCTCTACTCTTTTTTTTAATCAACAAGGTAATTAATCCTTTTATATTTTTCTCAGCGTTTACCGACTGATGTTTCAAGCCATATGTGTCTTTCTCTTCACAACTTGCACCATGTTACAGTTCAGAACGAAAAATGTGAACTACTTAAGTTGGGCACAAGAGGCGAGAAGTCTGGGAAGGGTTTCAGGTATGGTTTTAAAAAGTGGCCAGCTTTCTTGAAATTGAATTACATCGACTTCGATTCTACTCTTTTCTTTACGTACGTCAAGTCTTCTAAGCGTTTGATGTTGACCAAAGTCGTACCCAAGATCACAAAGAAAAGAGGCCGTTCGTGAATGTTGGTTATTATGTTATGTTAGATGGTTAAGTATAAATATTAGATGTGATTTTATCGTTGGTTTGTTTTGATACTTTGGGATAGTACTTATGGTTTGTTAGACATGTCTTTTGGTAATATGTATATGTTGTTAATATGCTTATGATGTGGTTATGTGAAATTCAGGTTATGTTAGCATATAACCTAAATAATAAAAAATTAATAAATTAAACCTAAATATATATCGATGATTATGAAGAAATCTCTTTTTTTTAATTCAATAACATTTGACTTTTATCATGGTTCTTCAAGAATGATTTTATTTTCGTAATGATATTTTATTTTTAGAAACTTCCATCTAATTGTAACAAATTATAATGGAATAATTACAATTGATTTCTATCAATACATATTTGGAAATATGTATCTTCATTTGTTATATAAAATTTCAAAAGATATGTAATAACATTGAATTTTTATATGTTACTAGATGTCTCCTATATCTATATATATATATATATATATTCTGAAATTCGTTTTTGTGTATAATAACAAAAGAGTTTGTTTATATATCTAACTTGTCCGAATCAAAATCAACTCAGTTGGTCTTGATCGTGGATTAAATCTACAAGGTAAGATAATTAAATTGTGTATGTTTATTAAACCTATTAATGTATAAGAAACTTTTATTTTTTACATCTTTATGACATTGTTGTTTATGTAACTAATCACCATTGATTATGTAATATGTTTTGAAACTAATAAGCCTATATTATCACATGCTTGATAACGTTTGGGTATGTGTTTTAATTTATGTTTTTTAAGTAATAATATATTATCACATGGTTGATAAGAATATATTATCACAATTCATTTTATTTCATATATCATATATGTTTTTTAAGTAATCAGAATATATTATGACTGAAATTAAAAAATAATTTAATTATTTTCATAATTTATAATATACATATTGTTAATTGTTTTTTCTACGTTACATGTGTTTGTAGCCTTTAAATATGGCTGAAAGTTCTTCCAGGTATTTTTTTCTTTTTAATGTTATACTTTGTTGTGCATTATACCCATTAACAAGTTATATTTTATTAATATCTTATGTTTTTCAATCAGTATTAGAGAACCTTTCTTTTGTAGACACATGAATCGAGCGGACGAACTTTTACTGGTATTTTCTAAATTCAGACATTTATTATATTTTTTTATTTGTTATCATGAAATACAATTTAAAATTATCTTATGGTTTATAATTTACAATTATAATTATAATTATAATTTATTTTGGATTCCTTGCTTTATTAGGTGATTCCTTTAGACGCTGCATCCAAATTGTGGGGTAACGATAAAGTACCCAAAAATGTTATGATACAAACTCAAGATGGTCGAAAATTTAATATTTCTTTAAGCGAAGCCAAAGGAAAACATTTCTTTTTCCATGGTTGGTCAAATGTTGTGAAACATTTAAAACTCAAAAAAGGATGTTTGGTGCTCTTCAATTCTGTCGATTTATCTATATTCAAACTAACACATTTCATTGATGGTGTGTTTCAAAGCTCTTTCTGGACATCTTTGTTACCTACAACATCTAACTTTATTGTAAGATTAGTTTTTCTTTCATTTTATTTATGTTAATATATTTAGGTTTTATGAATTGATTACAAAAGTAACATTTTTTATTTATTTATGCAGGTAATTCCTGAGTGTATACTGCCTAATTTCTATGATTATACTTCAGATGATATAATTTCCATTATAGATGTAGGCAACAAAATCCTTCACGTTAATATTGAAACGCTTTTTGGTAAAGTTGGTTTCTCCATTGGTTTTGATGTTATTGTTAATTTGTTTCAATTGGAGGCCGGTTGTTATCTAATATTTACAAAAGGTTTTGCAAATTATTTCCATTTAAGAATTATTGGAAAAAATGGTGTTGAAATTAATTATGCTGATGTACAACTTGATGAGGTAAGTATACATTTGCTTGGTTCTTTATATTTTAATTACTATATTGTTATTATAATAATTGTTGTATGTTATTTTCAGACTGTAGTTGCACCTATTGATGTAGTTGACGAGCCAGCTATTGATAAACACCAAAATGTTCGTGTTTATAAGTTTAGGCGTATGGCTTCTAAAGATTTTGTAAGTTTTAATATTATTTTAGCAAGTACTATATAATAAAAATTATATATTTTTTAGTCACATAGAAATACATTATTATTTTTATATTCTTCTTCTTATTAATTTTGATTTTATAAACAATACATCGACTGCCTGATAAGGTTTCAAGTATGGCTAAACTTGGTGCTGATTTAAAACCTATGACTGTTAGGCTTTTGCATCTGCCTGAGCAAAACGAGTTTACCAACCGTACCAGACGTGAAAAGAGAGGAGAAAGTTGGAGTTATGCATTATGCAAATGGTCCAGATTCATGAAACGTGCTCGCATTAACGAGCGTGATACAATTGACTTTTCTTTTGATGAAACTCATCAAGTGTTGAATGTTGAGTTAGTTGTACCTCACCAAAAAAAAAAGAGTAGTGATTAATTATTTTACATTTAAGTTTTGGATATTTGGTTTTTGTATGATATACATTTACTTTGTTATGTTTAATAGTTTTTAAATGTTTATTCATACACCTTATTCATCATAGAATTTTTCGTTTATTAATATTTATGTATATATTTATTTGGTTACAAAGATAGATTGTCAACCCGTGAGTATTCACGGGTTATAACCTATTAGTGTATATGAGGAAGGGTACTTGTGTAAGCAAAACTAAGGATGAGCATGGTACTTGTTTGGTAACGAAAGTACCGGTACTGAAAATCCTTAAAAGTGGGTACCGTTAACGGTACCGAATATACCCGGTATGGTACGGTTCGGTAGCAGTATCTGTATTTTAGTGTGAAAACCGGTAAATACCGGTACCGGACTGGTACCGAACCGGTACCGAAAATGTCAAAAATCGGTACCGAAAATGTACCCGATTCGATAAATTCAGTACCGGTACAGCAAAACCAATTACTTAAGACGCGACATTTGCATAGTGTTGGATACCCTTTTATACGTGCAATGCATAAACCTTGGTCCCTTTTTTGTAACTAAAATGTAAGAATACTACTTATAAATTAAAGAGAATAAAATCCTTGATTTTATAGTTTATATATATATATATATATATTACTGACCATTGATTTACACTTGTGTATTGATAATTAAGGGCTATGATTAGTTCACACAATTTAACATCAAAGGGGTTGTTCACAAATGAACCTAACCCTATATATATATACATATATAGAAAAAGTATATCGTACATTACGGCTTAATGTACTTCACGTACGACAACGTGCGTGATTTGTTCTATAACATCCGTGATTAATGTTTTCAATATGCGTGATTATTGTGTTTCAACATGCGTGATTTTGGATTTTTGAGTTATAACGTGCGTGATTTTAAAATGAACGTGCGTAATTTACGTTAACCTTCCTCTACATATGTATTTATATATAATGAAGTATGTAAAAGTTATTTGAGTTTAAAAATTAGTGAAATTAACAATTACACCTACCCCTCCATTTGCCTCTCCAACCATAACCAACTTTCATTTGATCACTAAAATGTCACCTTGTTAACCAACAAGTTGTTATATCCTTTTTCGATGTTGATTTAACTTAATAAAGGTTCATATTATTATTCAACTTTTGGATTTATATCCTTTTTGTTTGATTCTTACCCATATATATATATAGGATAATGTATGTATATTATACTTATAACGTTAAGAATACTTTATTGAGTACAAAATTTCTTTTATTTGTTGACATTAATGGAAGTATAGTTTTATGGGTTTGAGCCTCGCTGAAGACAGACTTGGTATAATTTGAATCGTAAAAAAACTAGTATAGTAAATGACGTTAGGGAGCACGTAGTGGTCTTGGGAAGGGCTTCAGGATGCTCGGAGCCACGCGGGAACACTACCTCCTCCAATTCAAGGCCGATTTTCTCAATCAAAATCTTGAAGTAGTTCCCAATTTCCAAATGCTTTATACATACACACTCATAAATTTTGATGGTTACCCTCCATCCTCAAGTAACATGACACATACAACGAAATCACTAATATATAATTTATCCGAGTTTAACTCCATCCTCAAGTAACATGACACATACAACGAAATCACTAATATATAATTTATCCGAGTTTAACACAACATTTTAGACCATCGGATTATCCTATTAGTTTCATTGATGTTAATTTAATTAAATAAATATAAAGAAAGTATTGATGTTACCTTTACGGCCTTAGTTGGTGCCTAAAGTATCTAATTGACTATCATAAGTGCTTTAACTTTATACTGTACCAACTTCAAATTTTTTCTAAGTTGTGTAAATCGACTTATACCAACCATACTAATACTTTATGCTCTAGAATGTTACCTTTGACATATGGATGATTTTGATGTAAATTTAAATATTTAGACGATCCTTGGGTAGTTAAGTGTAGGGTTATTGAAAACAAACAAGGATTCTAGCCTTTCAAAATATGAGGTCCTGTGGGAGTATGGTTTTGGCATGAAGGCCTCCACCACGCTGGCACATCGCCCCATGCCATGGTATGGTGGTGGTGTGGAGTTCTTGCCTCGCGTGGAGGGGGAGGGTGATGGTGATGGTGATGTGTCACGATGGTATTGGTTGTTTGTTTGATTGGGTCGATTTTGATTGGTTGTTTTTAATTTTTTAAACGCCACTTTTAAGCCCCTTTCACCACGTGTTTTTTTTTATCACGTCCCCTGCTGATGTGGCTTCAACGTAATGCTTCATTCCTCTCCACACCGCGTGTTCTTAAATTTTCAAGCCTTTAAAAATATAATTATAGCTTGTGTTTTTATACTAAACATAATGCAACAATGTCTATGCATTGATTTTAGGTTTGGGAACGTTATTATATCATTTTATCCTCTTAGCATTATAGAATGAGTACACAAGTCCACATGCTGACATGCAACAATGTCTATGCATTGATTTTAGGTTTGGGAACGTTATTATATCATTTTATTCTCTTAGCAATATAGACCCAAGTTCACATGCTGACATGCACTGTAACACTACATAGTATGGATTAACAACCAATAACACCCCCTCTCCATTCTTCGGGGCATTGTTTATGTGACACTGTTGTGCTTAAATATCGCTAATGTGACACAAAGAAACCTTAAGATAACGTTTGGTATGTAGGAATGAGGGATGAAATGGAATGGAATATTGTGAAGGAATGAAGAAAAGAGTGTTTGGTTGGTCGATGGAATGGAATCGTCCATTTCAAAATACATTCCATTCCCTCAAAATCATTACATCTGCCCCCCTGTTTTTTTTTTCCATTCCATTTCTTCTTCACCTTTCATTAACAACACCACAACCCATCACCGTTGCTACCACCCACCACCACCACCACCATCGTCATATGTCGCCCTCACCCACCTTCGACCCCCGCCATCGTCGCTGTCACCACCTACCGCCGCCACCCACCTCCGATCATCGCCGCCACCATTGCTACTGCCACCTCCGATCACCGCTGCCACCCACTGCCGCCACCGCTATCAACCACCACCACCGCTACCACTCCCGCCACCACCATCACCACCACCGCCACCAACCGCCACCAACCTCCACCGTCATCCACCACCACCGTTGTCACCATCCGCCATCGTCTCCACCCACCAACACTGCCAACCACCGCCGTCGCTACAACTGACACCTAGCACCACGCACCATCATCGCCCATCACTGACCATCACCATATGATTTTATTCCTTCGTCTTTTTTCGCATACCAAACAACAAAAAGTAATTGTTCATTCCATTCACACATGGTAACCAAATAAGACATGGAATGGTAATGATCAATTCCATTACCTCATCCATTCCATTCCCCTGGAATGGAATGGACGAAGGAATGGAATGGACGAGATAATGGAATGGATGAGGGAATGCAATGGATCATTACCATTCCATGTCTTGTTTGGTTACCATGTGTGAATGTAATGAATTATTATTGTGTATATTGTTCGGTAGGCAAGAAAAACGGAGTAAGAAAATAGGCGGTGAGTGGCAGTGGTGGTCGGTGGTAGTAATTGTGGGTGGTTATAGGTGGCGGTGGTAGGTGTCGGCGGCGGCGATGGGTGGTGGTGGTGGCGGCGAGTGGCGGTGCGGCGGTGACGACAAGTGGTGGTGGTGGCAAGGTGGCCGTTGGTGGTGGGTGGCAGCAGAGGTGGCGGTGGGTGGCGGCGCCAACGGCGGTTGGTGGTTACGGTAGTGGTGACGTCGACGATGGTGGTGGGCGGCGGCGGTGAGTGGTGTTGGCGGTTAGTCGCGGTTGTGGGTGATAACGGTGGCAAGTGGGTGGCGGCGGCGACGGTGGCTGTCGGGGTGAGGTGGTGGCGGGTGGCGTCGGTGGTGGGTGGGTGGTGGTGGTGGTGGGTTTTGGCGAAGGTGGTGGATTGTGGTGTTGTTGATGAATGGTGTAAGAGAGGATGGAATGGAAAAAAAACATGGGGGGTGGAAGGAATGATTTTGAGAGAATGGAATGTCTTTTGGCATGGGTGATTCCATTCTATTGACCAACCAAACACCATTTTGTTCATTCCCTCGTAATCATCTATTCCATTCCACCTCGTATTCATTCATACCAAACACTACCTAAAGGTTGTATCCTATTCCATGTAGCCTAAACATATCTTACAATCACTTCTTTCATGATCAACGTTGCGTGACAATTATTAATATATTAGTATATTAAGTATACATTCTTTCGATTAAGGTGGGATGACACTACACATATATAAGAAAATTTTGATTACGGGACTTTATTATGAAAAGAATCCTCGAAAGTAAAATGTTGTCGAAGGCCAGAAAGACAATGAACCACCCTCGGAACTAATATACATTATCCAACACCAACAACAATAAAACAGCTCTCAATTTTAATAGTATCATATTTCTTTAAGTATTTTTTAAAAGCATTGCCATTATATATTAAAAAATTATTGATTAGAAAATCATGATATTTTACACAAAACATACCTTAACATCGTACTTCATTTCTAAGACTAATTTTCTTTTTGCACAAAACATACATCTTTCATCATTTTATCAAATGATAACTTAAAAAAACATAAAATAGTATATATGGATAATACAACACAATTGTGTTACAATTTGATTATATGGTAATTATATATATATATTGTTTTCGGTACGATGAATAATAATATATAGTTGATGAAATAATGGTTAACCGGGCAGGGTTAACTCACTGGTCTCGTCAAGAAGGGTTAATCCCTTCCTTTCGAGGATCGCTGGCTGGTCACCAGTGGGTTGATCTCCTGCACAAGGAAACAAACCGTGACTCGTAACAAGGAGGATGGGGTGGGGGGTGCTCCTTGTTACCACTCTCCGGCGTGAGAATCAGTAGTCTGCTTGGGAAGCAAAGTATGATAGTAGTAGTAGTGAGAGAGTTGTGAAGAGATACCTCAAACCTGGTTTGGGGTTGGTATTTATAGCCGAGGAGTGAAGGATGAGGTAGATGGATAGACTGACGGCATGCTGCACCTTTGCAGGTGTGTCAGACATGTCGGCCGGGGAGGCGACGCCACGTCAGTCTGCTGCTTACGTAGTCCTGACAGGCGGCTGCCATTGGTGCTACTTGCTCTATGGTGTCAGTCCCACTTGATGAGTAGACAGGGTGCGGTGCAAGCCGCATCGCTGTCTGCGGTAACTGTAAATGTTCCCGCGTCCTACTCTCCTGATCAAGAAATACGCGAGATGCGGTGCCAGGCCGCATCGTCGGTTGTGGTGACTGTTGCTGTTATCCAGCTTCTCTGTATTGATAGAAGTGTTCACTGGATGTGGTGCGGGGCCGCATCGCTGTGAATACTTCCGTTTTCATACACCAGATGCGGTGCCAGCCGCATCGCTATACCGTTCTCATATTCCAGGTAAGTCCTCCTCCATCACTGGACAGATTGGATTCAACCACTGTGTCGATGCGTTCCCGCACGGACATAAGTAGGTTGTTAGCTAGTGGGGCTTTTGATAAGGGTAATGGTCACTCGCGGTCGATGCTGACGCGAGATCTGGGACCATACCCCTTCAAGTCCCCCCAGTCTAGTGTTGCTGCCATATGCAAGTTGCATGTGGGAGGAGTACTGGACTATGGTGTTGAGAAGGTAGTTTGGAGTCTGGAGAAGATCCTAGGCCATGTGGATGGTCTTTGCTCTTTGTAAATTAAGCTGGAGGTCTGGAAGGGTCATTTGATGCCTCTTCCGTACCGGTGAGAATGTGTCGTCTGATGCGAAATTCTCAGCCTCGGGTTGGGTGTCACCTGTTGGTGTGTCGAACCAACCTTGAGACCTTGCTGGGCGTATGCACAAACTTCAAACCAATCTCTGAGATGGTAGTTGAAGGTGTGCACAAACTTCGAACCAACCTTTGAGGTGGTGAATGAAAAAGAGAGTTTTCTTCTGTCATGATTGGACATCGAATGATGATCCCTTTTGTGGGGTGTTCATGTTCTTCCAATTAGCTCTCTAGTAACCGCACGTCCTTTGCGGTTACCTCGTTGCTTGACATTGTTGGCCACGGTTGTGGGAACAATGTTGGGTACTTGCGTCATTGTTGGCCATGTTTGGTCGATCAATGTGATTCTGGATAATGGTCAAATAAACATGGTCATAGGCATGGTGATGCCCACCATTGTTTATTCTATCCGTCTTACAAGTAGGGTAACAAAGTCATAAGCAGACTTGTTACCGCTGTTCGACCGCTTGTTGTTCGACGAGATCTCGTATGATCATTAGGGATCTCGTCCGCATCTCTTCCTTAGCCACCTTCCTTCACGCTCCAATACCGAGGAGGTTTCCTTGAAGTAGTTTCGTTTATCGATGTGAACTTAGTTGTGGCTCTTCCGTAGCAACCTGCGGAAGCTATGGTTGTGTCCGCAGTGACTCATGAGTGTCTGCGGTTTTGTCACCCCATATTCGCTTGAAACGGGTGTGTTGCTCGGATGTGGCTCTTGAAGGATCAGGAGTCAGGGTTGCTGATGTGCGTGCGCGTACATTCCCTTCCTTCTTCTCGTTGAAGAAGTTGTTTATGCACCCTCTGTGGTTGTGAACTGGACAGGAGGGATTTGAAGCTTGAAGAGAATGAAGGCAATGCGGTTTACCTGTTTCTAAGATGCGGTTCAGTCCAAAGAACAACGCTGGTTCTGAGTATCTGACACACCTGTACGGGCTCGTGTGTGTCATCTCCGCATATTCCACGTGTGCTCGTGGGTATGTGCGGATATGTTTATACCCCCTTAACCATGGAAAGATATAATTTTTGGCTATTTTATGGAGTATGTAAAATAAAACGACATGCGGTATGGGTTATGGTGTGGTATACCAGAGAAACCGCATGCCGCTTGTGTTTGGATAATGTTGTCGCTTTTTGTTGTACACGTGGCTGAGCGCACGTGTGAGTTGGTGGAAGTTGGTGAGATTTTCTAGCATGTGCTGAAATGAAAGGACAGTTGCACTGCCCGAGGCCATTGAATGCACTGTAGCAGGAGTGTAAACGTCTCCTTTGTCAGGCGCGTGGGCGGCCACGCGTGCGTGGTAACCGTCAGCGAAAAGGTCGCTTGACACGTGGTGCCGCGTAATTCGCTCTTTTTTGGACGTGATGATTCAGTTTCCATGCTGCATTTATTGCTGTGAGTATATAAGGGGAAACCGTTCGTGGTTTCCCCTCACTTGTTCAAAAATTTCAAAAATTCCGGTGAGAAAAAAAGTTTCCTCTGTATTCTCCGATAAGATTTTCTGAAATTCCGGTGAGGTAGTTTGAGTTTTGCCACTCACGTTCTTCCGTTTCTTCTATATTTCTGATGGCTGAACCATCAAGTCCACACAATGTGGAGGGTGAAAACCCTGAACAGCCAGTTGTGGCGGCTGATGAAGATGAAGATGATGATGGTGGTGCCGTCGGTGGTGGTTTACCGGTATTGAAGTGGACGAAAGGTGGTTTTAAAAACCTGATGACCACTATCCAGATGGCCGACGATTGGAAGGCCACTTACCCACAAGAGGGTGATACTGGTGCCGATGCTCCGGCCGGCTATATCACATTGTGGGCTGATTTTTTTACCGATGGCAACCTTCGGTTGCCGGTGACAGTGTTCGTTGCGGAGGTGCTAGAGTACTATCATCTCCATATCTCCCAACTAAGTCCATTTGGGATGTTCCGGATTAGGAACTTTGAGTATACCTTTCGTGCCCATAGGTTAGACGTCTCCGTTGAGAATTTCCGGCGGTTTTACCAGTTGACGGTGAACACCGGATTTTTTTCTTTTACTCAACGACATGGGAGTTTGAAGTTGATGACACCCCCCAAGGGTGTGACCGGTTGGAAGAGGAAATTCTTCTACGTCAAAGCCTGTGCGGTCTACGCCCATATGACTTTTCGGGACGTAAATGTGGGTGTTACGGATGAGGATATTCCTGTTGCCACCGCAAAGACTGTGGATTGGTTCTCTAGGCTGCGGCCTATTGAACTCAAGAAGTTAGACAACAACCAGTTGTGGGTGTTGCGGATGATGCTCAGCAGGCCTGATAGGAAGGCAAGGCCCGTTCTGCGGGAAAAGAGTGGTGGTAAGCTTGTTACTCTTGATAATTTTCCTTGCTTCATTATCCTTTTAGTAATGTGCATGCGCTGTATCAGTGGATGCGGTTGTTCTGTGGAGGATGTTTGAGCCCGATTTCGAGGGCAAGGTTGAGCTGATTCCGATTGATGTACGGGAAGGTTTTAATCTGGAGATTGTTGGCAACTTCCGCGTACCCACACGTGCTGTGCTGAATGCACCTGTGCCAGAAGGCGAAGAAGGTATTTTCTAAGTTGCTCTTGTTTTCAAAGTTCACCCTTGTAAGTTGTTTGCTTGATTGTTTCCCTGCAGGTATTCTTAGGGATCTGGGGAAGTTTGAAAAGCGTATCCCCAAGAAGCACGTGGAGAAGAAGCAGGTGAAGAAAACCGCGCGGGGTCGCGGTAAGGAGAAGACTGAGGGTTCTGCTGCCCCTCCATTGGTGTCACAGGCCGCAGGTACCTATCGTTCTTGTTACCGCAGATATACCGATTACGTGGTAGTATCTGACACCCTTGAGGGTTTGGGTGTTCCAGGTAGTGGTGCGGCTGTGGGTGGAACCGCTACGGGTTCTACTGTTGCCGGTAAAAAGAGGGAACCGGAGCAGACAGCTGCTGGTGGTGGTGAACTGAAACGTCGGAAGCTGCAGTCTAAAAGGACTGGTCCGGCTCAAAAGAAACCCTCGGTCCCTGCTGGTAAGTGTTTAACCTTGCAAGTGTTTTGTATGCACAACTTGTTTATTGACAGTTATTGCCTTCTTTATATTGCAGAACCACAAGATGCAGGGTTTTCTTTCTTTGATGCTCCTGTGTCTCCCACGCGTACAATAGCTGCGGATGCGGGGGTAACAAAGGAGCCTGCGGCACCTTCTGTTAAGGTGGTTTCTGATCCCACCATGCAGGTGGAGAAAACGGTGGAGAAGACTGCGTCCCAGATTTTTGATACCGTGGATTCCTCCAACAACCTGATCAGTCCAAATGATGAAGGATTGGACTTGAGGTTTTCTGATGTTGGACCACAAAAATCTGGGGCCGGACCGCAGAAGTCTACCAGTGCTGAGAAGGTGTCTGGTTCCGCGTCCGGGGGTGCGGGTTATGAAGGAACTCCAATTCAGCCTGGAGAGTCTGAGTTGGAACATTACTACCGTACGTACACCCCGGATCGGAGTACGTGTTATCATCGACCCCCCTGGACTGTTTTGCAGGGGGATGATATTTCTAATGATCCTTCTGCATGTAAGGAAATTCTGGGTGGTCTGGGCACCCCATTTGAAGTTGAATGTGCCTGTTCCGCACCCCGTGAGTTGCGCATCAACCAACTTTCTACCATGTTAGTAGGAAGTTCCATAGTGGCGAACGCTATTCTGGAAGATTACAAGGTGCTAGGCCGCAGGGAGGAGAAAGCTGCTCGCTTGCGGGCCGAAGCGGAAGAGTTGGTGAAGGCTGCTCGTGCGGGTGCGGAGTAGCTTGAGGGGGATAGAGCTGCTTTTGAGAAGCAGAAACAGACCGCAGAGTGGGCTGCAACTGCTGAGCTAAAACAGGTTCGTACTCTTGCCAAGTTACTTTCTGATGAACGCAAGAGTTGGAACGAAAAGTTTTCCAATGAGCGCAAGAAGTGGAAAGAATCTTGGGCTAAGCAGAATGACAATCTGTTTCGTGCTCGTCAGGAGTTGACGAATGCCAAGGAAGCGAACGCTGCTTTGGGCAAGGAGAAGGCTGCGGCTGAGGCGATTGCCGTTAAAGCCCAACAGGCGGAGGCCCGGGATGTAAAGGCGCTTGAAGAGGCCAAAGAAGCGGGGGCTCGTGCTGCAAAGGCCCTTGGGGAGGCCGAAGAGAGGGAGAGCCGTGCTTCTAAGGCTCTTGAAGAAGCGAACACTGAGCGCACCCGTTTGAGTCAGGTTGTTGGCAGCCTTCAGGTATGGTTTGCTTTTTCTGTTTTATTCTTCCTTTTGCCTTTCGAGAATACTAATTTGGTACAAACTGCTTCTTGCTGTTGAAAGGCTGAGGCTCAGACTCGCGAGGGTAAGCTCGCAGATATCACTGCCCGCGTGACTGTAGCGGAAGAGCGGGCAAATGCGGCTGTCGAGGCCAGAGATGCCTTGACCTCATCGTTTAACCAGCTTGAGGCTGACCGTGAGTGGATGCGGAGTCACGGTATTGCACATGTAAGTACTTCATGCTTTTGTGTTTACTTGGATTAGCATGTGAGTCTTATCATTCTTTTATTGCAGATTGTTCAGGCTATCATGGATGCACCTGAAACCGCAACTGGTTTAGACTTGGTCAAACAACGTGCCCGCGATGCCGGTTTTAAAGCTGGTTATAGCTGCTGTATCGGTCACATAAACGTTATGTCCAAAGGCGGTTATAATGAAGAACGGTCTGGGTTTCGTGACGTGGACACCGAATCGCTCCTTAACGCGGCCGTTGCCTCCTTTTATGACACGTCTCTCTCTTGTGTGGAGAAGTTGGACGAATGTTTAGAGGCCGCGGATTATGTAGATCGGTTGCGGATGCTATATGCCGACGCAGAAGAGGAAAATCCTGCTGGTAGCGGCCAAGATGGCGCGGGTACCAGTGGTACAAAATAGGACTTAGGTTGTCCTGTGTGCCCCTTTTTTGTTTTCCTCTTGTATATGTTGGAAACTTTATGTAAATCCATTATGCACCGCGTGGGTGCCTGAATTTTTTGAATATGAAGTTTTTTGTTCAATTTGTACAAGTGTTTTTTCTTATTGCATGTTTGAACGTGTGTATGCGGGACTCTACCCATTGTGAATGGGGTTGAGCATACTCCATATCGTTGTCGTATGAGTATGCGTCAATTCCATTGCTTGCCTTGTTAGGGTTTAGGAATTGTGTAAGTTTTGTAAAAACTTTTGGAACTCTACCCATTGTGAGTGAATGGGGTTGAGTATACTCCCTACCGTTGTCGTATGAGTAGGCGTCAATTCCATTGCTTGACTTGTTAGGGTTTAGTAATTGTGCAAGTTTTGTAAAAACTTCTGGAACTCTACCCATTGTGAATGGGGTTGAGTATACTCCATACCGTTGTCGTATGAGTATGCGTCAATTCCATTGCTTGCCTTGTTAGGGTTTAGGAATTGTGTAAGTTTTGTAAAAACTTGTCTATCCAGCTGGGTAGACACCTAATATTCTGCCTTTTGCTGGCCTATTACAATATTTGTGTGTGGTTAACACTTTGTGTGGGTATCGCGAATGAAGATTTTGCCAAGCTGTTTTTGCGGATACCGCAAAGTGGAACAGGCATTTGTAATAGTAGTAACAAACAATATTGCATTGAATTGCTCGTTTTTTATTTGCAAATGGCCTGCGGCCCGATAGGTTACATGAAAATGTAAAAACATAGCTTACATGTAACAGCGTCTAAGCTGTTGTGCATTCCATGTACGTGCGATAGGTTCGCCTTCTAGCATTTGTAACTTATACGCTCCTTTACCCAAAACCTCATTGATGAGGTAGGGTCCTTCCCACTTGGGGGCAAGTTTTCCTGGGCGTTCAGCATTAGATGCTTCGTTGTCGCGGAGGACGTAATCTCCTGGATTGAAAGTACATACGCGGACGCGTGAGTTGTAGTACCTTTCATTTGTACTTGGCCTCGTTGATGGCAGCGTTTTCACGCCTTTCTTCCAAGAGGTCCATGTCACGGCCCCCGACCCGGTTTGACCCGTTTCAGGAGCCGCGGGACAGGAATCCCGTGGTATTTAATTTAAGCGACAGCGGAAGTCTTTTAAAAACAGGATCTTTCAATAAACTGCTCGTTTCATAACTTAGGGATAAATTCCCGAAATTTACAATAATGTGATTTCTCAGGGAACTCTTTATTTTCAAAACATGTTCGTTTATTTATTTACATTGAGCCACTTTTCTAAGCTGGGAGTGCTCCACGACACTTTTCTTTGCTCATACCAGATCACCTGAAACATGTTTGAAAAAGGTTTTGTCAGCGGAGAAATACTGAGTGAATCATTCATTTTACTGAAAACGACACATTTGTTATAATCTACAGTATTAAGGGGAATTACAATGTTTCTGATATCAAACCAACTACCCACAGTATTTGTCACTCGACTACCCATTGGCTATCTCGTTGTCCAAATGGTGTCTGTGACTGTGGTCAGATCACCCCTTGGCTAACTCGTTGTCCAAGTGTGACGGGAAATAAGTAATGTATACAAAACCCCACATACCGGCTGTAATTTGGTGATTACATAGACTTAATCCCTGTAATTATAACTTTGGAAAATAATTTGGAGTTTTGTAAAACAGTTGATAAAAAGAGAATAACTCACATTGCAGATTTACGAGCAGAGTATAAGCTTTACTGATTAGCCTTCTAACCTAATTTAAATAACAATGCACACACACAAACGGGATTAGTAACTAATTCAGCCGTTACGTCAATTCACGAGATTCAACCCTCACAACTATTATCAAGTGCGATACTTAATAATTCAATGGATTCACAACGAATGACAGAGCATAGTCCGAATTCGAACAGCACTCAAACATTCAAGTTGAAATCACAATGAATAACAAAGTACAAGCTCAATTTGAGCAGCACTCGGACAATCGTCGGATAGTTATAATCGATCGGACGTTGAATCGTAATAGCGATCGAGTTATTACCCTGATTGCGGCAGCACCTCGTGATCGTGTGTGTGTGTTGTGAACTGATTGTAGTGTAACACGACGTACAGACAGAATCTGAGCGACGTTTTAACTTCTACAGGTAAGTGCCAATGTCGGCTATTTATAGGAATTTTTGAGGCTCGCTTACGGACCGTAAGCCCTTTCCCTTGCGGTCCGTAAGCTAAGCAGTCTAATTCATAGGCTGCCTAGGCTCGGTTATAGCTTAGGTGACTCAAGAAATTAACCAATCAGAACTGTGCAACGTTTTAATTTAGATAATTATCAACTAGGGTTTGCCCCCTTCGAGTTTTAGGGGCCCTGATCCTAATTCTGATTGTTCTGAAAATTTTAGGGCTAGTGCAGAATTAATTGGGTGTCTCAATTAGGGTTTTCTCATTGACTAATTATCGTCCTAATTATTGATTTTAGTGGCAGTTGTTACATCCTCCCCACCTTGAGAAAAATCTCGTCCTCGAGATTTACTGGAATAGATGAGGGTATTTCCGCTTCATTTCTGATTCTAGTTCCCAAGTATATTCGGGTCCTCTCTTGGATTCCCATTTGACTTTCACTAGCACTAGACGTTTGTGTTTGAGAAACTTGATCTTCTGGTCTTCTATTTGTAGGGGCTTCTCTATGAATTTCAGCTTTTCATTTACCTCTATATCTTGAAGAGGTACTACCAGGGATTCGTCTGATAGACATTTCTTGAGATTGGATACATGAAACACATCATGTACTCCAGCTAACTCTTCTGGTAGTTGTAACCGATAAGCTACTGGTCCGATTCGTCGGATCACTGGGAAATGGTCCAACATATCTTGGACTCAGTTTTCCTTTCTTACCAAATCGTACTACTCCTTTCTAAGGAGATACTTTCAAAAGTACTTTGTCTCCGACTTGGAATTCTAATGGCTTGCGGCGATTGTCCGCATAGCTTTTCTGGCGATCTCTGGCTGTCTTTAATCTTTCCTTGATTTGTGTTATTTTGTTAGTGGTTTCTTGTACAATCTCCGGTCCTGATAATTGACTTTCTCCTATTTCCGCCCAACAAACGGGAGTTCTGCACTTGCGTCCATACAGTGCTTCGAATGGAGCAGCTTCGATGCTCGAATGATAACTATTGTTATAGGAGAATTCAATTAATGGTAAATGGCTATCCCAATTACCACCAAAATCAATTACACATGCTCGGAGCATGTCTTCCATTGTTTGTATTGTCCTTTCACTTTGTCCGTCCGTTTGAGGATGATATGCAGTACTGAAATTGAGTCGAGTTCCCATTGCCTCCTGGAAACTTGTCCAGAAACGGGAAGTGAAACGACTATCTCTATCCGATACAATGGAGAGTGGGACTCCATGTAAGGATACTACTTCGTCTACATACAACTTGGCTAACCTTTCCATGCTAAAGGTTTCCTTCATTGGTAGAAAATGAGCTGATTTGGTTAATCGATCCACAATTACCCAAATAGCATCATTACCTTTTCTGGTTTTGGGTAACTTAGTAACAAAATCCATTGTTATGAGTTCCCATTTCCATACAGGTATTTCTAACTGTTGTAGTAGTCCCGAGGGTTTCTGATGTTCGGCTTTAACTTGTGAACAGGTTAGACACTTAGATATGTATTCGGCTATATCCTTTTTCATTCCTATCCACCAGAAATTATTTCTTAAATCTTGGTACATCTTATTATTTCCTGGATGTACAGTATACCTAGATTTATGAGATTCTTCTAAAATCTTATTTCTCAACTCTCCTTGCTTAGGTACCCAAATTCGTTTCTTGTGGAATCTCCATATTCCATCCTTTCCTTGTTCTAATTCCTTTAGGTAACCTTTCATTCCTTCGGCATCGTCCTTGATTGCCGTTCCTTGAACTTCCTTTATTTGTTCCATTAAATCTAATTGTAGATTTAACCTAAGAGCATGGACTCGCTTTTGCTTTTCATGATACTTACGACTTAAGGCGTCTGCGACTACGTTTGCCTTTCCTTCGTGATATTGAATATCACAGTCGTAATCACTTAGGATTTCCATCCACCTTCTTTGCCTCATGTTTAGCTCTTTTTGCCCAAATATATACCTTAAACTTTTATGATCTGTATAGATAGTAAACTTACTTCCATACAGATAATGTCTCCAAATTTTAAGGGCAAAAAATATGGCTCCTAATTCTAGGTCATGAGTCGTGTAATTTTCCTCGTGCTTTTTCAATTGCCTAGAGGCATACGCAATTACCTTTTTGCATTGCATCAACACACATCCATATCCTAATTTTGAAGCATCACAGTATACTTCAAAGTCTTCTGTTCCTTCGGGTAAAGCTAAAATTGGAGCATTCGTTAATTTGTGCTATAGAATCCTAAATGCTTCTTCTTGTCTGGATCCCCATTCAAACTTAACTGTCTTACAGGTTAGCTTAGTTAAAGGTATAGCTATCTTAGAGAAATCCTTAATAAATCGTCTATAGTATCCAGCTAAGCCTAGAAAACTTCTAATTTCCATAGCTGTTTGCGGAACCTTCCAATTTGTGATTGCTTCTATTTTAGCAGGATCTACGTGAATTCCTTCGTTATTCACCATATGACCTAAAAATTGCACTTCTTGTAGCCAGAATTCACACTTCGAGAATTTGGCATAAAACTTTTCCTTTCTTAACAATGTTAAGAGTGCATGTAAGTGCTCACAATGTTCCTCCTGACTTTTGGAATAAATGAGTATATCGTCAATGAACACGATTACAAATTTATCCAAGTATGGTTTACAGATCCTATTCATCATGTCCATAAATGCAGCTGGAGCATTTGTTAATCCAAAGGGCATGACTGTAAACTCATAATGACCATACCTAGTTCTGAAAGCAGTTTTAGGTATGTCCTCTTCTTGCACTTTCAGCTGGTGATATCCAGATCTTAAGTCTATCTTAGAGAAATACCTAGCTCCTTGCAATTGATCAAAAAGATCATCAATCCTAGGTAATGGGTATCGATTCTTAATTGTAACGTTATTCAATTCCCTATAATCGATACACATTCTCATTGATCCATCTTTCTTTTACACAAACAACACTGGTGCACCCCAAGGGGATGAACTAGGTTGTATAAATCCTTTGCTTAGTAATTCATCTAACTGCTTTTTCAATTCTAGCATTTCGGTAGGTGCTAATCGATAAGGTGCCTTAGCTATTGGTGTAGTACCTGGAATTAGATGAATTCTAAACTCTACTTCCCTATCATGTGGTAACCCAGGTAATTCTTCTGGAAAAACATCTGGGTATTCTGAAACTATAGGAATGTCCTGGAGTTCCTTATTTTTAGTGTTAATGATTACAGAAATCATATACACCATTTCTTGTTTCCTTGAATAACTAGCCAATTTCATTACTGAAATAAATTTCAGTGGCTTCCGAGGTCTATCTCCTGAAATTAATATTACTTCTCCTGTGGGGGTACGGATTTCTACGGAATTCTTATCACACAGGATTCGAGCATGGTTGGCGACTAACCAATCCATTCCTAATACCACATCGAATCCGGCTAAATTTATAGGTAACAGGTTTGCAGAAAACTTATGGCCTAACAGTTCTATCTCTCCTTCTTGCAGAACCTTGTCTATGTTAACAGAATTCCCTTCTGCCGCTTCGACTGTATAAATTTGCCTAAGGGTAGTTAAGGGTAGGTTAAGAGCTTGGCAGAATGAAGTATTAATAAAACTTTGGTTTGCACCAGAGTCAAATAATACTTTTGCATAGACGTTATGTACTAAGAACGTACCCGCTATCACGTCTGGAATGAGTTCGGCTTCTTGAGTGGTCAGCTGGAATGCACGCGCATTTTTCTTAGTTATTCCATTGGCCGTTTTAGTTTTATTGTCTGCTGGTTGGGCTAACTTAGGAAATTCAGGTTTGATATGCCCTGTTTCTCCACAGTTATAACAGATTCTTGTTTTCCTTCTGCAATCTTCTTCCCGATGTCCTTTTGCCTTGTAGAAGTTGCAAAATATATTGCACTGTCCATAGTGTTTCTTTTTTCAATTTCTGCAGAAAGGAGGTGACTAGTATTGCCCGGTTCCTCTTTTCTTGAATTTATTGCTATTATTACCCACACGAAATCCTTGGGTAATCTTCTGAGCCAATTCCTTCTTGCGATCTTCTTCTCTGGTGCGGACTAGTTCATCGGTTAAGGTATTAGCTAATTCCACACCATCGTCAATCATGCGTGGTCTCGCAGCTTTAACGATGTTACGGATTTCTCCGATTAATCCCCAAATATAACGGGAAATGAGTACCGGTTCTGGCGAAGCCAGGGAAGGTACCACTCTCGCATATTCGAAGAATGTCGAAGTATAACCTCGACAGTCTACACCTATCATACGATGGCTCAGGAACTTGTTTACCATTTGTTCCTTCTCGTATTCGGGACAGAATTTTCTTTCGACAAGACTCTTAAATTCTTCCCAATTCATCGCATAGGCCACCCTTCTTCCTTTTGCTTCTAGCACTGTGTTCCACCATTCTAGCGCCCCTTCTTTGAACAAGTTTGACGCATACATCACTTGATCTTCCTCAGCACTTTTACTTATTGCAATTACTGCTTCGGTTTTCTCTAACCAACGCAGTGTTGCAGTTGCTCCTTCGTTACCTGCAAATTCTGCGGGTTTACAGGCAAGAAATTCTTTGTAAGTGCAACCAGGCGTTGCAGCTTTCATTCTCTTAGGGAGTGGGGCCTGTTGCGGATCATGATCGTCATGATTGCCGCCTCCATTTATGCTGTTACTGCCGTTATCTTCCGGAGTACGTTTACTAGGAATTAATTGTGGTTCGGCTGGTTTCTGAACAGCAGCCACAATTTCTGGAATAGCATTGGCTATCCCTTGAGCAATAAAGTTCTCAATATCTTGTCTAGTTATATATTGATCTTCCTGATTTTGCTCAGACTGATTTACTTCATTAACTGGTTCACTATTAGGGGTTTCCATCTGCTAATTAGTATTAACAGAAATTATTAATGTCTAATTATTGATAACAAAATCACAGATAAACACATAAATCAGTATAACATGCAAGCATAGCCAAAATTGTCGATACCTCGACTTCTGTTTTGTTTTATATATTATACCTGCTTCAATACACACTTTTTATCTTACAGTGTTTTATTGCCCATTTTACAGAGTCAGTCTTACTATATTAGTTATAATACAAACAAACTTCTCCAAACCCATCCTATATTTTGGTTCACTGGCAGTTTCAGTAACGACGCTCCCTTTCGTCGTACTTCCAAGAGATCTGCTCCCCCATTTCCCGGATCCTATTCCCGGTGCCTATCAGTTCTTCACCAAACTGACGTAGTTCAGCTAAATTTTCATAGCTCATTGGCGGATTAGGGATAGGTTCTGGATCAAACTGTGGGAGAAAACTATAGGAACTATTGACTATATTTTGGAATTGCCAGTCATTGGTCCACCATTCCTCCATTTGGCCTAATGGTCGTGTGTGAACTAGTGGGTCTGATATAGCTGGTCCTAAGTTTATTGGGAGTTGGGCTGTAGCAGGATAAGAGAAGAGATTATCGTTGATAGGCTCTAGTACATCACAATTATCCAGTAGGCGGTCTATTTCGTCCTGGAATGTGATTTCTTCAGGCTGTTTAGAGCTTTCTCCGATCTCTATTCCCTTTTGCTTTAGGTCTATCCCTATTTCTGCTGGTTTGGAACTTTCTCCGGTTTCTATTTCTTTTACCTTGCTCACACTCACAGGATTTTCTATTTTAGGGAGTCTCCTAGGTTTCCTTCTGCGCACTTTTCGCCACCCTACATATCTTCTCCTCTTTTTAGGTTTTGCTTTTTCCAGCGGTGGAGATTGGAATTCCAGAGGTTCCTCTATGTCAGCAATGTAACCAGTGAAGTTGTGGGAGACTTCAATTGGCACAGGATAGAGGTTGAGATTCTGAAATGCTTCTGACATCTCATTCATGTTGTACGGCATATATGCAAAATGCACAAAATGCTAAGTTAAAACTTTGGAACAAAGTTTAACAAATAAACATTTTTATTGCACACCAATTTGTACAACATAACCGCAAACAGAACACACTCAGATCTATTTATTTATTTACTGGGAAGTACTTATTTCTAGATTTAGAGTTTAAAGATTTGCATTTTCTGCTACAGTAGCGAGCAGATACAGATTTGCCCATTTTTCTTCTAAGTTATTTTCCCCTGGTGGATTATTACTAATTTCCTGAATTTCCGGGTTAAACCTCACTCTCTTGGTTTGGGGTTTCTTTTTCTCTTGACCCTTCCTAATAATCAAATTCCTTTTCTCCGGTGTAAGTGGGTTTTCATAATTTGCCTTACGGACAAAGATTCCTTCTTCTAAATTGGTGGGAGATTTGGAGGAAGAGGTTCCCTGTTCTTTAGGTGTACTATCTAATTTGCGGTAGATAGCAGAAATCTTTTGTTTACTCATGCTGTAATTTAACAATTAGTCAGTTAATGCACACATATTCACAGAATGACAATTTAAATTTTCCTAAGTACTTAAATTAAAACAGCGAGCTTAATCAGTAAGCTTAAAACAGTGGCTCTGATACCACCTTTTCCTGTCACGGCCCCCGACCCGGTTTGACCCGTTTCAGGAGCCGCGGGACAGGAATCACGTGGTATTTAATTTAAGCGACAACGGAAGTCTTTTAAAAACAGGATCTTTCAATAATTTAAACTGCTCGTTTCATAACTTAGGGATAAATTCCCGAAATTTACAATAATGTGATTTCTCAGGGAAATCTTTATTTTCAAAACATGTTCGTTTATTTATTTACATTGAGCCACTTTTCTAAGCTGGGAGTGCTCCACGGCACTTTTCTTTGCTCATACCAGATCACCTGAAACATGTTTGAAAAAGGTTTTGTCAGCGGAGAAATACTGAGTGAATCATTCATTTTACTGAAAACGACACATTTGTTATAATCTACAGTATTAAGGGGAATTACAATGTTTCTGATATCAAACCAACTACCCACAGTATTTGTCACTCGACTACCCATTGGCTATCTTGTTGTCCAAATGGTGTCTGTGACAGTGGTCAGATCACCCCTTGGCTAACTCGTTGTCCAAGTGTGTCGGGAAATAAGTAATGTATACAAAACCCCACATACCGCTGTTGTAATTTGGTGATTACATAGACTTAATCCCTGTAATTATAACTTTGGAAAATAATTTGGAGTTTTGTAAAACAGTTGATAAAAAGAGAATGACTCACATTGCAGATTTACGAGCAGAGTATAAGCTTTACTGATTAGCCTTCTAACCTAATTTAAATAACAATGCACACACACAAACGGGATTAGTAACTAATTCAGCCGTTACGTCAATTCACGAGATTCAACCCTCGATACTTAATAATTCAATGGATTCACAACGAATGACAGAGCATAGTCCGAATTCGAACAGCACTCAAACATTCAAGTTGAAATCACAATGAATAACAAAGTACAAGCTCAATTTGAGCAGCACTCGGACAATCGTCGGATAGTTATAATCGATCGGACGTTGAATCATAATAGCGATCGAGTTATTACCCTGATTGCGGCAGCACCTCGTGATCGTGTGTGTGTGTGTTGTGAACTGATTGTAGTGTAACACGACGTACAGACAGAATCTGAGCGACGTTTTAACTTCTACAGGTAAGTGCCAATGTCGGCTATTTATAGGAATTTTTGAGGCTCGCTTACGGACCGTAAGCCCTTTCCCTTGCGGTCCGTAAGCTAAGCAGTCTAATTCATAGGCTGCCTAGGCTCGGTTATAGCTTAGGTGACTCAAGAAATTAACCAATCAGAACTGTGCAACGTTTTAATTTAGATAATTATCAACTAGGGTTTGCCCCCTTCGAGTTTTAGGGGCCCTGATCCTAATTCCGATTGTTCTGAAAATTTTAGGGCTAGTGCAGAATTAATTGGGTGTCTCAATTAGGGTTTACTTATTGACTAATTATCGTCCTAATTATTGATTTTAGTGGCAGTTGTTACAGTCCAAGTCAATCCTGCGTTCCATACTGTTGTCTATTTTTTCAATAGCCAACATTCTGGGAGAAGGGATGCCTACTTCCGCGGGGATCACTGCTTCTGAGCCATAGACCGGGCTGAAGGGTGTCTCCCCGTTGCTTGTTTTTAGGCTTGTGCGGTGAGCCCATAAGATCCTTTGTAGTTCATCGACCCAGCCACGTCTGGCTGTTCCCAACCTTGCTTTGATGCCTTCGACTAGACTTTTGTTGATACTCTCAACCTGGCCATTCCCTTGCGCATGTGCCACAGATGAGAATATGTGTTCAATGTGTAGTTCTTCTAGCCATTTTTGAAATTCATCGGCGGCAAAGTTTGTGCCGTTATCGGTAACGATGCACATTGGTAAACCGAAACGGTAGATGATGTGTTCCCAAATGAATTTCCTTGTTATCATAGCAGTGGTTGAGGCGAGTGGTTTCGCCTCTACCCATTTTGTGAAGTAATCAACCGCTACTATGATAAATTTGACCGCACCTGGTGCGTCTGGGAAGGGTCCGACCACGTCGATTGCCCATTTCTGAAAGGGCCATGCGGTGGTGACCGGGACCAAGTTGTTCTTGGGGCGCAAAGTTTTTGGAGCATGTCGTTGACAGTTGATACATTTGCGCACATGCCATGATTTTGGCCAGGTGCATGCCGGGCCAGGTGCATACATTTGCGCACATACCATGATTTTGACAGTTGATACATTTGCGCACATACCATGATTTCTGAAAGCACACGTCGACTCTTTGACGGCGTCCAGGTGCATGCCGGGCCAGTAATACCCAGCATTCATGATTTTGGCCACTACCATGCGTGGTCCTGCGTGTATGCCGCACATACCCTCGTGTATCTCTCTGATGAGGTATGTGGCATCCTAGGGGTTGACGCATCGTAGGAGTGGCCCTAGGTATGATTTACGGTAGAAGATATCGTCTCCCATTTGATAATGGCACGCTTTGTATTGTAGCTTGCGTGCCTCTAACTTGCTTTCGGGAGTCACACCTGATTGCAAATATGCAATAATTGGTGTCATCCAAGATGTTGTGCCGTATTGGATGACATTGACCTGGCGCAGGGGTACTGAAGGATTTTGTAGAATTTCGATGCGTATCTCCTTTGCCAGGTGTTGGAAGCTGGTGGATGCGAGTTTTGAGAGTGCATCCGCGGATTTGTTTTCACTTCTGTTAATATGTCGGATATTGAATGAAGTGAACTTTGATGTTAGTTGCAGGGCTTGCACGAGGTAGAGGATCATGATATCCCCCTTTGCGGCATAGTCGCCGCGTATCTGCCTGCAACCAACAAAGAGTCGACGTGTGCTTCCAAATGTTGCACGCCGAGTTTGACTGCTAAACATAGTCTTGCCAGTAGGGCCTCATATTCTGCCTCGTTATTTGTGCTTTTGAAATGAGGCGGATTGCATATGTAAGTTCTTGGCCATCAGGGCTGACGAGTCGCAGACTTGTGCCTGCACCTTCCTCGTTGGAGGTACCATCAGTAAAAAGTGCCCAAGTTTCAGAGGAAGATGGTGATGGCGTGGGATTTTGTGCTTCTTCGCATTCTTGAATGCGATTGGCCGGTACCTCGGCGGCGAAATCAGCTAAGACTTGGCCTTTAATCGCGGGGCGCGGTTTATAGTGCAGCGTATGCGCGCCCAGCTCGATTGCCCATTTTGCTAACCTCCCAGAAATGTCAGGTTTGGATAGAATCGGGCCGATCCTGTAATTGGTTAGCACCGTGATGACATGGCTTGCGAAATATCGTCGCAACCGTCTTGATGCATGTACCAGAGCTAATACCAATTTCTCCATTATTGAATATCTTGTTTCTGGGTCGTTGAGCATCTTGCTGATGTAATAGATGGGTGTTTGAAACCCCTCCCGCTCCACTATCAGTACCGCACCTACCGCGTTGTCTGCGGCAGATAGGTATAATATGAGTGGTTCATCCTTGCGTGGTGCGGTTAGAGTTGGGAGTTGTATCAAACACTCCTTCATTTCCCGGAAGGCATTTTCGGCCACTGCGGTCCACTGGAATTGTTCTTTCTTTAAACAGTTCCGCAGGTTCTTGATGAAGGGATAGGACTTAGCTGCATGGTTGGCTAAGAATCTATTTAGTGCGGCTAGCCTGCCGGCCAGCCGTTGCATTTCTTTCATCGTTGAAGGCGATGGCATGCGCTCGATTGGCTGCACCTTTTCCGGGTTTACCTTGAATCCATCTTTGGTTATGATGAATCCAAGGAATTTGCCTTCTTCCATTCCAAACGAGCATTTCCCTGGATTGAGCTTTATGTTAACGCTTCGCAGAGTTTGGAATATTCGTTCAATATCAGTGAGCATGGTATCTTCCTCCATGCTCATGACGACTAGGTCGTCCATGTAGATTTCGACACTTTTGCTTATTTGCCCGCGGAAAGTGTCGTTCATCAGTTTTTGATAGGTTGCGTCCGCGTTGCGCAACTCAAACGGCATTTTTGTATAGCAGTAATTCCCGGTGGGAGTGCGGAATGCCGTTTTGTCTTTATCCTCGATTGCCATCTGTACTTGGTGGTAGCCTTTATAGCAATCGAGGAAACACTTCCATCTGAATGGTGCGAGGTTGTCGACTTTTTTGTCGATTTCCGGAAGTGCGTAACAATTCTTGTGACATGCTTTGTTGAGATCTTTGTAATCGACGCACAGGCACCAGCCCCCGGATGGTTTTTCTACCATGACTGGGTTGGACAACCAAGTCTGGTATTTAACTTCCCGCAGGATGCCTGCGGAGAGCAGTTCTTCCACCTGCTGGTATTTAAGTAATGTTGCGCAATTTCACGCGGGACCACAGTCATGGTATTTAAGCAATGTTGCGCAATTTCACCGGCTGGTATTTAAGCAATGTTGCGCAATTTCACTTGGATCACCGGCTTAATACCTGGCATGGTATTTAAGCAATGTTGCGCAATTTCACGCGGGACCCCAGTCATGTCTGCGGGTGTCCACGCGAAAATGTCTTGGTTCCTAAAAAGAAGCTGCTTCAGGTGCGCTTTGGTGTTGGGGGACAAGGCGTGGCTCAACTTAACCTTTTGTTCTGGGTATCTCGCGTTGAGAACCCATTTTTCTGGTTGGTTGTTGGGGGTAGGCCTTGCTATCTTGGTCGGACGTATTTCGTCCGACATCATGACGTCTCTGCGTGCGTAGATTATCGCAACCCCCGTTTCGGTTGGGAAACCGACCGCAGAGTGGGGTACGGACGTAATTATATTGAAATCACCTTGGGATTCTCTCCTAAGGAGCACGTCATATCTGGAGGTATGAGGTAAAACCATGAAGTTTACCTCTTCTGTTCGTGTGTGCCTTCCGCTGGTAAGGCACACAGGAAACGTAATTTGGCCGAGGGGAAAGACAGTTTCCCCTGCGAACCCGGCCAACGGGTAGTCCACTGCTTGCAACCGATCTTTGTCCTCCTGATCGAACTGGTTGAAGCATTGCTCATAGATGATATCTGAAGTACTGCCCGGGTCGATGAATAGACGCTCGGTGCAGTAATGAGCCAGTTGGCCTGTAATAACGACTGCGCGTCTGTAGCGCGGGCCGGCTCGGACTTTTGGAAAGACGACTTGCTCGTCTTTCCAGTCATTGTCCGGTCTTCTCGCCGCCTTGCACGGCCTACCCTTACCTCCGTTGATCATGTGGGTTGAGGCCACATACATGGTCCTCTTCCCTGAGGAGATGCCTTCGCCATGAGGGGTGATGCCCTTGGTGGGTTTCTGCCCACCTGGCAAAAGATGTTGTAGTTTCCCCTCTTTTAAGGCCCGCTCAATCTCCAGCCGGAGACTGATGCAGTTGTTTGTGGTGTGGCACGAGTCCTTATGATACTCACAATAGAGAGTGAGATCCTGATTTTTCTTGAACTTCATTGGTTGGGCCGGTCGCAAGAGCTGTGCGTCCGTAAGAAGGACTTCGCTTGGCGACACATTGATCTCGGTCCAGTTGCGGTCCCGAGAATCTTTCTTTGGTGCCCGGTTGTCCCGTTGGGGATTGTGGTTCCTTAGGTCAAACGGGTTGGTCCGCGGCAAGTATGGCTTGGAAATGTTGTCGCGATTTCCAACGTTCCGGTTGCGTTTATTGTTACGCTTGGACCCCTGGTGGGAGGTTTCGGCTTGGGGCTGTGCCTTTGACATATGCGGTTCAAGGGACCGCTTCGTCTGGGCATATGTCTTGACTGCGGCCATGACATCTTCCCATTTTTTAGGCAAGCCCTCCTTGCCAGAGATGGTCATAACCATCTGCTTGTCCCTGACGGCTTTGATGAAATGGTTACGTGCCATTTGATCTGCCACGTCACCTATTTCTAGGCACTCTTTATTGTATCGGACGACGAATGCTTCTAGAGATTCGTCTTCTCTTCGCCAGATATTCATGACGTCCAACGAATCACGTTCGTGACGTCGTTGCTGGCTAAAATGGGCGAGGAACTTCGCATGCAAGTCCTCGAATGAGATCAGTGACGCCACTGGCAAAGAATCGAACCAAGCCCTGGCCAGACCTGTGAGGGTCTGGGGGAAAAAATTGCACCAAGTGGGTTCATCCCACTGGCCGTTGCATCCCGCGCCCATGAAAACGTTCATGTGGTCGTCCGGGTCGGACGAACCGCTGTATTTCCCCATGTTGAATGGGAATTTTGTTGTGGTGACATGAGCGTGGGCAATTCGCGGGGCGAATTTTGAGTTTTCGGCCGCAACTTTTGTCCTGTAGGGCTGGTTTTCAGGGCGCTTTGCAGCCCTGAGGTATGTGTTGCGTGGATGAGTGGGAGGAATATAGTTGCGTCCTCCCGGTCTGCTGCTGGTGTCATGCGAATCCCCACAATATGTATGGTCGTCCGGGTCGGTACGGCCATAACCTTTATACTAGGGCAGCGGTCCCAGCCGGCTTTGGATGCCGGAACTGCGGTGGACTGTGGATTGCCGCCTATTACCACCTTGGGGGCCTAGGCGGCTTTGTATTGGTCCTCTGGTGCGGGACCCATATGAGGAGTCGTTCTCGTTTAATGTGCGGACCTTACAGTAAGAGGATCCGCGGTCCTCACGCCTGCTTCTGGAGGCTGGACGTGAGGGTGTCTTGCCGTCGTATTGTAAAATACGACCCGCAGGTGTGGTTGGTGCCGGGGTAGGCCCGACCTGTATTTGCACTTCAGCGCAAGCTCTGTTATATGTTGCGGCCAGCAGGGCGGCTTGCTGGTCATACCAGGTGTGAGGGTCCATGTCCGGAGGGATCACAGATGAGTACTGTGATAGGTCGTGTTCGAACGTTAGGGATGGACCTCTTTGCGTGGAGGTGCCAATGTGGCCCGGATTTGGGTCTGGGGGAGCTGTCCCCGCATTCCCTGGGTTGGTGGGGAGTAGATTATCCTCGGTAGTGTTGTTTTGGTGATCAGTCATGATTTTTTGAGAGGGAGAAGGATGGTTGAAAAAGTGCAAAGAGTAGCGGTGGGCGCCAATGATGAAACAATGGTTAACCGGGCAGGGTTAACTCACTGGTCTCGTCAAGAAGGGTTAATCCCTTCCTCTCGAGGATCGCTGGCTGGTCACCAGTGGGTTGATCTCCTGCACAAGGAAACAAACCGTGACTCGTAACAAGGAGGATGGGGTGGGGGGTGCTCCTTGTTACCACTCTCCGGCGTGAGAATCAGTAGTCTGCTTGGGAAGCAAAGTATGATAGTAGTAGTAGTGAGAGAGTTGTGAAGAGATACCTCAAACCTGGTTTGGGGTTGGTATTTATAGCCGAGGAGTGAAGGAGGAGGTAGATGGATAGACTGACGGCGTGCTGCACCTTTGCAGGTGTGTCAGACATGTCGGCCGGGGAGGCGACGCCACGTCAGTCTGCTGCTTACGTAGTCCTGACAGGCGGCTGCCATTGGTGCTACTTGCTCTGTGGTGTCAGTCCCACTTGATGAGTAGACAGGGTGCGGTGCAAGCCGCATCGCTGTCTGCCGTAACTGTAAATGTTCCCGCGTCCTACTCTTCTAATCAAGAAATACGCGAGATGCGGTGCCAGGCCGCATCGTTGGCTGTGGTGACTGTTGCTGTTATCCAGCTTTTCTGTATTGATAGAAGTGTTCACTGGATGTGGTGCGGGGCCGCATCGCTGTGAATACTTCCGTTTTCATACACCAGATGCGGTGCCAGCCGCATCGCTATACCGTTCTCATATTCCAGGTAAGTCCTCCTCCATCACTGGACAGATTGGATTCAACCACTGTGTCTATGCGTTCCCGCACGGACATAAGTAGGTTGTTAGCTAGTGGGGGTTTTGATAAGGGTAATGGTCACTCGCGGTCAATGCTGACGCGAGATCTGGGACCATACCCCTTCAATAGTTTTTTATTATTTAATATATTATAATAGTTTATTATTATATTTACTTTTAATAACATATTTTTTTTTAAACATCTATTTCATTTACCTTTGTTTAATAATTGTTTTTTTTTAACATATTTAAATTTATCGATTAATTTGATACTTCTTTAATAAATTACGTTTATAACTTTTTTCTAAAAATTTAAGTATGTAGTTGTGCTTGATTTCTTTCACTGACATTCCGTTATAAGTTTTGTTAAAACGAGGTTATACTCAAAATAAAGTATTTGTTTGGTATTATAAAATGGTATGATAATAAACTAAATCGTTCTAATTATTTGACTTTCTAAACAACATGTTTTATTTTCAAATCACGATTGTTTTACATTATCATTTGCTCGATTTTACCGCAATACACGATATACAAAAACTAGTTACTATAAATATCAAGTAACCGTTTAGTGGAAGTAATGGGTTATTTTACGTGCACAAAGGTGTAGGTTAATAGGACATGGTGCACCCATGTGTAGGGTGGGAGAGCGTAGCTGTCATCAAAACGAAACATGCAAAGCTTATAAATACCATCACATGTCTTGCCCCGCATTCACTCTTCTCCTCAACCACTTCACTCCCTAAACCTAAACCATTTTTATTTCATTTTCATAATCTTTTTCACGTATTTTTCAATCATGAGAACTTAATGAATGGTTCGGACATTTGTCTCTGAATGGTTATACATTATACAAAGTCTGAACTGGTTAGACATTTGCATCTAAACGGTTAAGCATTATACTTGCTCTTAATAGTTCAGACCTCTTACTAGTTTAACACTTAGGGGTTGTTTGGTAGCCTTTTAATGACCATTCAGATGCTACCTCTTAATGGTTTAAAACCTCTGAATGAATAAGAGGTAACCTCAAGTCTGAATGGTTAAGAGGTAACCTCTGAATGGTAAATCATCACATGTCACATTCTTCTACCTTCTCATTGGTAAAATTCTTAACGGTTCCATTAAGATGTAGCCTCTTAATGACCATTCAGAGGCTACCAAACAGCCCCTTAATGTTTCAGAACTCTTACTAGTTCAGCACTTACCCATTCAGAAATTACCAAACACCTTTGCTGAACAATTTTCACATTTATGAATGTGTATTGATGGATTAATCAAAATATACATAGCATCTTCTCCGATAATATTACACATTATGTTATATATAGAATAACATGATATTTTACATGTGGACATGTGAAATGAAAATATAGATTTGACCTCCAGATGGTTTTCATAATAGTATCGACAACAGTTAGGAGACCATTTAATTTCAATGACTGGTTGGAAGCAACCACATTGTAATATTATGAGAAATATTTACTTACTATATTTATCACAAAGTTGAAAATACAAAAGGAAATAAAGTATATACATTAAAACCACCACAGTTAATAAAGTAACCGACATTTAATTACTATATTTAAGTGAAAATATATGAAAGTGAATTTAACTTTGTGTGTTTTGGCCTATTGCATCGACCCCAAAAGGAAATAAAGTAACCATACACATAAAAACACAGTTTTTCGGTAGCCAAATGTACCAAGAACCAACATTTCCCTATGTGTAAAGTCTCATTGAATAGATATCCAAATCTATTAAAGGTTAGATTCATGAAATCTTTATAAGATACCTTGGAGATTAATTCCCAACTAAATTCCTTTATGATAAAGAAAACAATATAAACGTTTATTCTTGATCGTGTTTTAAGCAAAAGAAGGCGCTAATTAACGGTAGTCTACAAGCAATGACGGATCCATTAATTATTTGCTAGAGGTGCGGATGAAAGGTTCAAGCATATTTTCAAGATGTGCGGTCGGGTGTTTTGCCTAAAAAAATATATTTATTTTTTTTCAAAGGGTGCGCTCGCCCACCCATCAAGACACATAGGTCCGCCCCTGCCTACAAGATGGTCAACTTAGACGTATTGATCGTCTTTGGACATCAACCATAAACAATTAAACATCATAAACGTTATAATCATATCATACCCAACATAAACAAGGTTCTTTAGTGGTACTTTTTAACAAATGAAATCGATAAATAGATGCAACCCCCATGAACACAATCAGTTGCTTAAATGCACGAGCAACTCTTTGCTTTTATTATACTTCGACACACGAATTACAAAGAAAAAGACTTCGACTTGAAAATGTAGCCAATTAAACAAACTTGATGCGCAAGCTTCGGCTCAGTAACTTCTAGCTCCATCCCAACATTAACTCAGCTCCAGTCACATCCCAGCTTCGACTCATCTTTACCGGTCGTGACCCACGTCCACGAGCCATGGCCCAAGCACCACCCGCGGTGGCTCACTCTTCTTTGCTTCCCTTGTTGCGGCTCTTACACACTTCTCTTCTCGACACTATTTGACGTTGACTTTTAATATTTTTTTAATATTAATAACACACAAAAAAAAAAAAGGAAATGGTTCTTGAAGTTGAACGTTTATGTGAAGATAATAAGTGTAGACATTCAACGTGTAAATATATCAACGGTGCATATCCATATTTATTATTACCGTGACAAATAAAACGTAGCAAGCACCTTTTAGTAGTAACCACGCAACCCCACGCTCATATTTACAAAGCTTTTATCATGCACATATATATGTCGAACCAAAACTATGATCAATGATCACCCATACATCTGTATCTCTTTAACTGCTTTTATTGATCTTGTACCAACATTTACGACCCATATTAAATGCACCATCTTTATATAAACACTTCTGTTTTGCTTCACACTCACACATTTTCAAACAAAGACTTTTATGCTCATGGGTTCCAGAACCAGAAAGCTGTCTTGGGGGTTGGTTGTTGTAGCGGTGGCTTTTGTCATGATCACTACAGGTGAAGCTCAAGACTCCACCTCGTTGGTTCCGGCTATCATTGCTTTCGGTGACTCTGCCGTCGATGTCGGTAACAACGACTACCTTCCCACCATTTTCAAAGCTAATTATCCACCCTATGGCCGTGACTTTGCTAACCATCAACCCACTGGAAGATTCTGCAATGGCAAACTAGCCACTGATATCACTGGTACTTATTTAGTTATTAGATACTCCTTATTAATTGGTGTTTCAGATTTTTTTTTTCTTTTTTTTTTTTGTTTAAACAAATCTTTTTAATCCTGTAATTTGTGGGACTTGAAGTCTTGAACCCCTGATGTTCTGAAAGATTTTTTTTTTTTTTTTTTTGTTAATGGGCCACCGACCCCATTGGTATTTAATTTAGACGGTTGATTTTTGGAGGTTGATTTATCACTTGAGTGTCTGAATTATTTTTATCTGAACTTTTGAAATTGAAATAAGTTGTTTTAAATAATTTGTTTAATATTAATTATTTTAGACTAGCTTTCTAATAAATTAGAGATTTTTATGGAGGTTTATAGATTTGTTTTATATTTGTCTTGGCGTTTTGGTTTGTACTATAAATTTTGCTAGGTGATTTGCGATCCTTTTCTGTCATTATCTTGCTTTGTTTTCCCTCTCTTATACGACTAGTATATGCTTTAGATATATGTATTTTTATAACTTTATAATATATAAAAAGATAAAAATGGTATGTCGAGCCGACGGTCACATAAAATGTATTTACAAGTGGTTTTATGTATAATTTGTTATAACTTTTGTATATAACATAATATATTATTTAATTACTTTTATCATAAGTTTACATGTAGCACTAAAAATGTAAATATATTTATAATTTATTAAATAAAGTTATATAAATAACAGTCTCGCGAGTTTGCTTGAGCTCGACAACTAAAGCTCAGGTCTAGGCTCGTTTATTGAACAAACTTATTTTTAAGCCTGATCTCCTTTTAAGGTCGGATAGATTCGAGCACCTTTATTAAGTAGCTTACAAACAACTTGGCTCGTATACATCCTAGGTTTTGGTAACTAAACTACTAATAAAGTACAAAATCTAAATGTTTGCTCATTACTGCAGCTGATACCCTGGGATTCACTACATACCCCCCAGCATATCTCAGCCCGGATGCTACCGGGAAAAAGCTTCTGATCGGAGCTAATTTTGCGTCTGCTGGATCTGGTTACGATGATAAAACCGCCTATGCAAGCGTAAAATCACCAACTCTAGTACCTCATTGGTGCCACACTACTCACACACCCATTATAAAAAAAAAAAAAAAAAAAAAAAAAAAAAAAAAAAAAAAAAAAACTAACAGTCAATTTTATATTTTGCAGCATGCAATCCCATTATCACAACAACTACAATACTACAAAGAGTATCAAGGCAAGCTAGCACAGGTTGCTGGAAGTGCCAAATCAGCATCCATACTTAAAGATGCATTGTACTTGATCAGCGCGGGCAACAGCGATTTTGTCCAGAATTACTATGTTAACCCTTTTATCAACAAAGTTTATACGGCTGATCAATACGGATCATACCTTATCGGAATCTTTTCAAGCTTTGTTAAGGTAGTTTTTTTTAAACTTTTAATATTCTGTCATCAATTCTGTTTTGAACAGTTGCAGTGTCAGTTTATTAATTAGTTTGATAATATTTTTTTTGATAATTGAATTGCAAACAAACAACAGGATTTGTATGGGTTAGGAGCGAGGAGGATCGGAGTGACATCGCTTCCACCGTTAGGGTGCTTGCCCGCGGTTAGAACTTTGTTTGGGTCCCATGAAAAAGGATGTGTAGCTAGTTTCAATACCGACGCTCAAGCGTTTAACAAGAAGGTGAATGCAGCCGCAACACAACTCGGAAAGCAACTTCCCGGTCTCAAGATTGTTATCTTCGATATATTTCAACCGCTCTATGACCTCGTTAAAGATCCTGCTTCTCATGGTAATATAATTGGATTGAAAATTTGAATTCAAAACTTTAATGGTTTTGAATCTTTTAGCCTAAATTTGATGATTGGTGTTTGCTTGGTTGTTTCGTTAACGTTAAAGTATAGTACACAGATGGTCCTCGTAGTTTACCAAAATCTTGGATTTGGTCCCTAGCTTTCCAAAAGCACATGCATGACCCGGTGGTTGCACTTTGTAACGCATTTAGCATTTAGTATTCAACTTTGTCAAAAGTTACATGGATGGTCCCTATGGTTTGCACTTTGTAACACATTTAGTCCCTAACTTGGACATGTTGAAGCCTTTAGATTTGTTGGTTAAGGACTAAATGTGTTACTAAGTGCAAACCACAGGGACAATCGTTTACTTTAGGAAAGCTAGAGACCAAATACAAAATTTTGGTAAACCACAAGGACCGTCCTTATACTTTACTTTTAATTTTTATCTGTCCAAAGATTTAAATTTTGGTAAACCACAAGTATGTTTTTTTACAGCTAATGTTTTTTTTTTTTTTTAAGGGTTTTTGGAGGCAACAAAAGGGTGTTGTGGAACAGGAAGGGTGGAGACAACAGTGTTTTTATGCAATCCGAAATCGATAGGTACATGTAACAACGCGACTGAGTACGTGTTTTGGGACAGTGTTCATCCTTCTCAAGCTGCTAATCAAGTTCTTGCTGATGCTTTAATCCTCCAAGGGATTACACTTATCAGTTAAATAATTACTATTGCACTCTTTTCTTAAACTTTGTATAATTCATGTACAATGTTTGTTTGATTATGTTTCTGTTACTTCAACTACTGTTTTTCTTACTTGTGTATTCAAAACACATGTAAAAGTCTTGTTTCAAATTTCTTATTGTTTATCAATTACATCTTATTTATAAATGTTCTATTCGTCCTGATCAGTGGCAGATCCAGAAACTTTTTCTAGTGGGTTCGTTTTGGTAGACTCTCACTAAATTTTTCCATATCATACAAGATTTTCACTAATTTTTTCCATACTGAGTGGGCTCATGTGAACCTACAAAACAGGGCTGGATCCGCCACTGGTCCTGATTCGAATTATTAGGATACTTATCAACTAAAACATATACCATGATGATGGATGGCCCAAGAGCATGCTTTGTTTGCTCATTTCCTTTTTGAACTTTCTTTTCATATTTATGTATGTTTAAGGGGACCATATCATGTGGAAATTAGTTAACAAAAATCTAGTAGGTGATTGTGAAAGCCGACAAGAAACGATTAAACAAGGTATTAATTCATCTACCGGTATGATAATCGATAGTTTCTTTGTAGTGTAAATCATTTAAATTCTTTTCGGCCTTTCGTCATATCACTTGCATTTAGAAGCGGCAAAACAGACAGGTCGGGTAATGGGTCAAAATGGATTCGGGTCAAAACACAAGAAGTGGCAAAACAGGGGTAATGGGTCAAAATACAGGTCGGGTAACGGGTCAAAATGGATTCGGTTCAAAACACAAGAAGTGGCAAAACGGACAGGTCAGGTAATGGGTCAAAATGGATTCGGGTCAAAACACGTAATTTTTAAACTCATTTACAAGACTTTATACGAAGATCCCACTTTCGTATTTACATGCATTTGTTTGTATATTCATCGAAACAACTAAACCGATACTGACCTACACATCCCACTCTGAGTTACCGGCAGGCTTGTCTACTAAAACAAAACCATCAACATCACAATCACAAGAACTTTCTTTATTCGCTAAAACTTCTTTCCGAACCTTCTTTTCCTCCAACTTCTGTAAGTTTGGTACCTTATAAGCAACGGGGGGCTTATATCGTAAGGCTAAAAGCGTTTGCAAGTGTTTCGCTTGTTCTTCTTTATGCCAAGCCAACGACACACTCATGTACTTTCCATTGTAAAAACAACCTGTGATATTCGACAAAGATCAAGTTGATAATCATAAAAGTCGATAGGAAACAATTAAACAAGATGTTAAGTCGTTGATTACCGTTAAGAAAAGCGATAGCTTTCCTTGCTTCTTCAGGTTTGGAGAAGCAGATGCATGCCATACCGCTGCTAACACCGTTTCTATAACTCACTTTAACAAAAGTGACATTACCAAAAGCACCAAACACTTGTTTAAGATCGTTTTCGGTTACAAAACTAGCAAGATTTCGCACAATCAGATTTGAAACGTTCGGTTTCTGTTTTACATGAGAACGCCTTAAAAACTCCGCCCTTTGAGATTTCGTCATGGCCTTTCCAACAAACCATTTCTTCGTACCTGTTTCAAACACAAATTAATCGCTACGAAATCTTCATAAACGTAAACAAAAGAGGATGTTCTATGAAGGGCTGCAAACGAACCGAACGAGCACGAACAGGACCGTGTTCGTGTTCGTTTGTTAAGAAATATATGTGTTTCGCGAACCGTTCACGAACACTTATCGAACGAGATTTTATGTTCGTGTTCGTTTGTTAAGGAAACGAACTTGTTCGTGTTCGTTTTCGTTTGTTTGTTAATTTTAGGCAACGAACAAAAACGAACGTTGACGAACACAAACGAGCACAAATTAATGTTCATGAACACAAATGGAAACAAATGAACACAAACAATCGTTCATGAACAAAATATATAATACACTAATACTTATTAGATATTTAATTTGTCGGAATTTTGACGTATTTAAATATATATAAAAACTAAAAACACTAATGAACTATCGAACACAAACGAATACGTTCACGAACATAAACGAACAAACACGACATCTGTTCATGTTTGTTCATTTAACTAAACGAACGAAATTTCTTGTTCGTGTTCGTTTGTTTAATAAACGAACGAACACAAACGAACTTCCTGCCGAACGGTTCACAAACTATTCGCCGAACGTTTGGTTCGTTTGCAGCCCTAGACTTCTATGTTATGTTTCTTTACCGATTTCTGCACCATTTAGACCATCGATGGCCTTCATAGCACTCTCATGCGACTCGAAATTGACAAATCCGAACCCTCTTGACTTCCCTTCCGCATCATTCATGATTACCGCACTTGTGATCTTTCCATATTCTGAAAACTTTTCTCTCAAAGAACTCTCGGTGAAATCTTTATCGAGATTCTTCACATACACGTTTGTAAACTGAGGTTCCTTTCTTTCGCTTTTCTTCAGAAACTTCGCAACAGTTCTAAACAAGAAAACATTGAAAGACAAGCCATAACATTATATATATATATATATATATATATATATATATATATATATATACTACAGGGCCGGCTTTGGGCCTGTGCGGGAGGTGCCACCGCACAAGGCCCAAAATATCTAGGGGCCCAAAGTTGTTTAAAAAATATATAGTTCATATTTATAATTATTAGGTTAGAAAAGTACAAACAAATTCACCCTTTGGTTCAGTGGAAGCGGCAGTCCTTCACATACTGGCTATGTCGGGTTCGAATCCCGTACTGATCTTTTTTTTCTTATTTTCCTAATGTAGTGTTTTGTTTGTCTTTGGTCTTTTTTTTCTTATTTTCCTAATGTAGTGTTTTGTTTGTCTTTGGGCTAGTTGTTTTGTTTGTCTTTGGGCTTTCAAAGAGCTGATTATATGAAGGCCCATATAGTCACACTAGTTCTAACATTGATTGTTTTTTAGTTTTAATTTTAATTCACATTTAAATTTGGGGCTCAATAAATTTGTAAGTTCTTTCAATTATTTTCTACTCATTTAACCATTTACATAATAAATTTTATATGTTTTTTTTAAATGTGTAGGTTTTCTATTTCTCATTTAACCATCTATAATATAAACCTAGAAGAACTCAATATTAAACTTAGTTCTTCTCCTCAAAGGATTCAAGTGTTAGTTATTTTTGTTTGTCTAGAGGGTGTTGAAACTAATGTTAGGTGTATTAATTTACTTGTAAAATAAAAATAGGATTTATTATTTTAATCGATGCTAGCAGTCACTCTATGAACATGGATAATTATGATACATTGAAATATAGAGAAGAATCGGCATGGTTTATAAATACTTGATCGGGAACTTTACATTCAAAAATGGTAAAAAGCCTCACGATTCGCTTAAGTGATGTTTCAACGTAAGTTTGTTCATTTTGCTACACTACTTTTGTTTTGTTAATTTTTGTAACAATTATCGTCGTATTATGATTTATTATATATGATTGATGAGTTTATATTATAGCAAGGGGCCCAATTTTTTTTATCTCGCACGAGGCCCAAAAGTTTTTTACCATTTTCAGAGACGGCCCTGATATACTATATATAATCAACATCATAATCAAGAAAACAAACATGTATCAAGATTACTTACAAAATCTTTCCATGAAGAACAGACCCGTTCAAAGCCGAGAGAGCACACGAAGCCGAATACTCCGAACAAAACTGAATAAACCCAAAACCTTTACTCACTCCATCACCATCTCTAGCAATCTTACAAGAACTAATCACTCCAAACACCTCAAAAACCTCTTGCAGTTCAGCATCGTTAACCGACGAATCAAGATTCTTCACAAACAGATTCCCAATTCCCAGTTTTCTCAACACAGGATCCCTCTGAACCCACATTAGCCTGATGGGTTTCCCTCTTAATTCAATGTGGTTCAAACTATTCAAAGCAACAGCAGCTGTCAAAAAAAAAAAAAAAAAAAAAAATCCCAATAAAATCAATAAATAATCAAAAAAAACTAGCAAAAGGAAGAACTTAATTATGTAAGTTACCGTAATGAGGGAAGTAGAAATGGATGAAGGCATAACAAAGGGATTTGTGGGAGAAAGGGTGTCGAAAGAGATGAATGTTGTGAACGGGGCCGATGATGGAGAAGAGGGTGTAAAGATCGCGTTCGGTAACATGGTGGTGGAGGTCGCCGGCGTAAAGTGAGAATAACCGTGGTGGTGGGATTATGGGAAGATGAGTGAAATTCGCCATTAGAAGAAATCTTTGATTTTGAGAGCAAGAAAATGTAGTGTGAGAGTGAGAATCAGTTATTCAGTTATGATGAATTCATCTTTATTTATAGAGGAAGTTGATCAATTTTTTCTGCAAACTGCTTAATTCTTATTTGATATTTCCCACTTTTTCATTGAAAAAAAAAGAGTTGATTAGGTTTTTCTAGTGGTATTCAAAAAACTCGTGGCTCGTAGCTCGCTCGAAAAAAGCTAGAAGAAAGCTCGACTCGAAATTGGCTCGGTTGTTAACGAGCAAGCTCGGCTCAGCTCGGTTTGTAAACGAGCCGAGCTCGAGCTTGGTCTGGCTTGGCTCGTGAGCTGGCTCGATAAGGTTTACATTCTTCATTTTTTTGTCTCATATCGCTTAGAAAACAAAAACTAAGGGAGTATTCCCCTTATAAAAGAAGGTAAAGACAATGTACAAAGTGAATTAACTATTTATACTTGTATATTTAGTCATAAGGTTAAATTAAATGTCAATTATGACCCGTAGTCTATGAAAAATTTATTTTAAGAGCTTTTTAAGTAGTAATTTTTGCGGTTTTTTTGTTAGTTCGAGCTAGATCGAGCCGAACCGAGCTAGCTCGAATCGAGTTCGAGCCGAGCTCGAGCTGGGTCTAGCTCGGCTCGACTTGACTCGTTTACAGCCCTAGGTTTTTCGTCACATATGGTTTGTCAAAAATCATTATTTCAGTTTATTAGTTTAAAAATTGCGATTTCAGTCCCTATGGTTTCATTTTCGTAACTATTACAATCCACCCACTCTAACATCATCCAGTTACTCTGTTAGTTTATTTGAAATGACCTTAATGCCCCTGCTATTAAACTTAAAATGAAAATAAATAAATAGTTAGTTACGTTTTTCGTCCCTGTGGTTTGTTAAAAGTAACATTACAGTCCATTAGTTTTAAAAATTGCCAAAACATATCAGCGCACATAACCACTAGACCATCATGACTTTTGTGAACAATCAATTTCAACTTTGTGGTTAAAAGTGTATTGCAACTGATCATCTTCGCAAATCAGAACCTAAATCGAAACCCTAACACTTTAATTGCCAAATTAGATCAATCACATGTAACAATCAAAGTAATAACACTTTAAAAATCACTATTTCAGTCTATTAATTAAAAAAAATGTAATTTCAACCCTTGTGGTTTCAATTTCGTTACTATTTCATTCCACTCACTTCTTTTATTTGAATGGAAATGATGAAATTGCCCTGCACGTGACAAGCACGTGGGCTAACTAACAGAGTAAATTAGATGGTGTTAAGTGAGTGGACTGAAAATATTTAATTTTTTGTGTATTTTTTAGGTTAAAAAACCCCACCGCACACTCTGAAAATATGCTTGAACCACATAGGACCATTATTGAATTGCTACACCCCCTTGCCTCATCCACATGGTTGGCATGGATTAAACCATGACAATCATGGGTCTCCTTTCCTTTTTCAATATTTTCTTTTCTTTTTCACAAAAATAAATTAAAATAAGAAAATAGTGGTTTGTGTCATGACCACACTATTAGTGTCTGTTTGGTATGGGGTAATGGAATAAACGAAGGAATGGAATGGACGAAGGAATGCAATGGATCATTACCATTCCATGTCTTGTTTGGTTACTGTGTGTGAATGGAATGAATTATTATTGTGTATTGTTTGGTGGCAAGAAAAACGAAGGAATAAAATTAGCGGTGAGTGGTGGTGGTGGTGGTCGGTGGTAGTGATTGTGGGTGGTTATAGGTGGCGGTGGTGCGTGGCGGCGGCGGCGGCGATGGGTGGTGGTGGCGGCGGCGAGTGGCGATGCGGCGACGACGATGACGAGTGGCGGTGGCGGCGACGGCGGCCGTTGATGGTGGGTGGCGGAGGTGGCGGTGGGTGGCGGCGGAGGTGGCGGTGATTGGTGGTGGTGGTGGGGGTGGCATCGACGATGGTGGTGGGTGACGGCGGCGGGTGGCGTTGGCAGTTGGTCGCGGCGGTGGGTGGTAATGGTGGCGGGTGGGTGGTGGCGGCGGCGGCGAAGGTGGTTGTCGGGGTGGCGGGTGGCAGCGATGGCCTCGGTGATGGGTGGTGGTAGGTTGTGGCGAAGGTGGTGGGTTGTGGTGTTGTTGATGAATTGTGAAAGAGGGGATGGAATGAAAAAAAATATGGGGGATGGATGGAATGATTTTGAGGGAATGGAATGGCTTTTGGAATGGGTGACTCCATTCCATTGACCAACCAAACACCATTTTCTTCATTCCATTGTAAATATCTATTCCATTACGCCTCTCATTCTTGCACACCAAACACTACCTTAGAGTAGTGGTTTTGGATGATGAATTAAAAGTGTGTGACCACACCCTATAGCCTTATGAATATGATAACTATGTAGATTAAAATACATCAAATATTATTTCATTTCTTCTTATTAACTTTTTAATCTCATTATTTATTTTTTTTTTTAGAAAAATCACAAGGAAATGAATTTTTCATTTCTCCTTTTCACCTAATTACCCAAAAATCATTTCACACAAACCTATTTTTTCAAAAAGTCAATAAGTCATAAGAGGTAAAATACGTTCATCCAAACATGGCCTTACAAACGACGATCATGCTCGTAATTTTCTATTTTATCAACTACAAATTATTATATTTTAATGTTTCTTTTGAAGTTCCATTGTAAAGGGAGTTATAAATGAAAAAGGAAAAACTAAGTATTCAAATTCGAATGGACATGTAATCCGCGGTCGACTCCGTTATCATTTGCAGAAAATTCGGTTAATTAAGACTCTATATATAACTAACATGAACTCCTATAGAACAGAACAATATTATTTCTCCAAATTTCTATCTTCTTCCAACCAACCCACCGCAGGCGCCATTGCTGTTTCCACTCTACACCTGCGACTTCCACCATGAGGTTAATTCCGAACACAACATCTATACCATATTTTCAATGATCGGCCCACTATATAATATTATCTATTGATAAATCGTCTTTAAAGAGATTAACATCATTGATCATTGAGAATATAATGTAGACGTCGCGTTGGGTAACTTGATGGTGCAGGTTGCGGGTTTAAAGTGGCAGCAGCAATGGGGGCGGCGGTGGGATGGTGGGATGAAGAATGAAATTCGACATTATAGACAAGAATTAAACGAGACAAATGATAGATTGGAAGGGGTAAAAGGGAAGTTTTACCATTGTGTTTCTTATTTTATTTTGTTTTTGAACGACAAATTTAGATCACTACGGTCCACTGGAGTATTATCGTGCCACCAACGGAACCACCCGATTATATCCATCATATACGATATATATTATAGGCCTAAAACAACAATAGGTGTATATAAATGATACATCTTATAAGTCGAATTTCCCTTGTAAATTGTAAGCTTAATTTGTTTATTGTGTGATCACAAGAATGGTTTGATTATTAAATCTTGTTTAAGTAAGATATTGTTTGTGAAAACTCATCATAATACTCTTGTTAATTATTACAAGCTAATTATGATTCATTTGGTTACAAGGGTTACTAACTGATGACTAGTTTTGCTATAATGAACGTATGCATGATATGCTACATGAAATGATCTATAACTTTTAGTGATTTAGAGGTTTAGTATTCGTGCCAAAATGGAAATTCGATTCTAATTCGAATATCACTCTCGAATTTTGAATTTGGGATTCAATTCAAAGTTCGAATTTGATATGTACATAAATTTTTAATGTATATAATTATATACAAACTATAAACCAGAGGTCATTTTTTTCTTTTAATTGATTGTGTACGGAAATTTGGTGTACATAGTAAAAAATAAAGTTAGCTTCTATTTTTTTCTTTGGTGAAGCAAACCAATATTGAAGTAATAATCAACAATGGAGATTAGGGTAAAGGTAGCACAGATTCGTATTAATTAAATATCTTTTGAAGCAATTTGGTACACATAACGACTTAGCGTAGATTCATATTGCGTGAATGAAGCAATAGCCCAACTGTTGTCCTACGGTGCGTGAATGAAGCAATTAATGCTCTACTGTTGAATGAACAAACTTGAAGCCAAGGATAAAACCCTTGACGATCGATGTATGACAACAGTAGGCAAACACAACATAATGGCGTTGGAAGTTCAAATCGGGTGGCTTTGTATGTGGTGGGGGAAGAGGTCGTTGATCTGTGAAAAGTCAAGATGTTAATGAACAGTTCCAATGGGATGCCATGTTAAATGTTTCAAGTGTGATGACTTTGGACGTGACCTAGGGGAAGGTCAGATGTCCGGTAAAGGTAAGGTCATCTAGGTCGACAGGAGACGGTGATTCAGCTGGTCCTAGTAAATGAAGTGAACAAACCGATTAAAGGGTCGAGTGTTGGGTTAATCGAGTTAGTTCACGAGTCAAGGTTAGCAATACGGGTTAGCGGGTCAGGAGTTTGAATGGGTCACGGGTCCAGCAAACGATAGCGGGTCACGGGTGATTATTATGACGCAGGGGCGCAGGATTTAAGGGGCGGGAGGGGGCGCCCGACCCCCCGAACTTTTCGGCCAATAGTGTTATATATGTACGTTTCATATAGGATTTTGTAGGTATATACATTTTTGACCCCCCGTTTTTATAACAAAAAAATTAGGTATATACGTTTTCGACCCCCCGAACTTTTTTTTCAAGCTTCGCCACTGTTATGATGGATAAAATTACTTGTTCTTGTGGTTTGAAGTATTTAAGCATGTGATCTTGATGTATTTATTATATATAGTAGTAACTACACTATCAAAGTTAATAGATCTATGGAATTAAAACAATTATATATTATTTGGAGGCCCTAGGCCCGAGCCTACCGGCCTAGGTTTTGATAAGCATTGGGCCGGCCCTGAGTAGGGAGATTATACATTCATTAAAAACAAATGAAGTGAAATCTGTTTAGCACAACCCTAGTCACACCTTTTTCTAGATGCCAAACTTACACCCACACTAGATTTAGTCTAAATTCTACACCAAGCTGCCTTGTTTAATGTTTACACTTGAAACATATTTATGGTGACTATTACTATATCCGTGCAAAATACAAGAAAACTATGTGTAACTAAATGTCATGTTATTCTACAAAGGCTTCTAATTGTAAGAAGTGTAAGAAAGATTTATAGAGTGACAAGTGTCCAATAACCTAAAACTAAACCCACTACATCACAACCAAAAACCTAAACACCCACCCCCACCCCACCCCCACCACCACCTAAAAACCTAACCCCCCCCCCCCACCCAAAAACCTAACCCCCCCCCCCCCTCCCCCTCCCCCACCCCCAAAAAACCTAAAAAAAATCTAAAAAAAAACTAAATACCCACCCCGGGGGGGGGGGGTTTAGGTTTTTTGTGGTGGTGGATGTTTAAGGTTTTTTTATTTTTTTTTTTTTGTAGTGGGGTTTTTTTGTGTAGTGGGTTTAGTTTTAGGTTATTGGACACTTGTCACTCTATAAATCCTTCTTACACTTCTTACAATTAGGATCCTTTGTATTTGATCCTAATCCGTGTAACTAATAATGTTTTGGTGTGAAGGTGCAAGAGGGAGATGTATTTCTTTCATACATACATGCATAAACATTTGCTTGCCATAAAAAGGTTAAATGATCAAAACAAACAAAGCGTAGGGGAGCTCTTATGAGACTTGAAGTTCGATTTCTCTCGAGAATCTTTCAAAGCATCTGCATATTTCGTTAGCTCAGATTTGTGGCCACCAGACGAATTTGAACGACGACGACGATCACTGTTGTTTCCACTTCCACCTGAATCATCATGTTTATAAAAACTTGAATCACTATGCCTATGAGTTAATCTTTTTGACCCCCCTGATGGTGTTCTTAATCTTTGACTCTCAGATGGACTGCAAGTAGACATAATATCCTCCCCACCTGATTCAGATTTCCCTACAGATGAGTTTCGGCTATGATTCCGGTGGTGGTGGTGGTGGTTTGGGCTGTTACTATGGCTATCTTTTCCTTTTATTACTCGCATTAGCTTTCCGAAAAACGTATTGTTGTTGTTTTTATGACGCAACTGATCGTTGATAAACGATTCATCAAACTCGCCGGAATCTGTGATGATAGAAGCTTGAGATATTGACCATTGTTCAGAGTCAATTCCGCCTTCTTTATCTGCGTATTCGACGATCAGTTGTTTCGCTTTCTCTTCGGATTTTGGGCTTAGTTTTCTACTGAGGTCCTTAGCGGTTGTTTTACCGGGTGCTGGTCTGTAATTTCTGAGTTCGTATCTTAAACATGCGTTAATCCATCTAAGATAAACAGCTTCTTCAACATCACCACATCTTTCGGTTTTTAGTCGCTCGATTTCTTTTGATAAATCTTCATTCTGTTTCTTCAGATTTTCGTTTTCTTCTTTGACTTTTTCGATCTGTTGATTGAATTGATAACCCGTGAGAAACAACTGAAAATTTAGGCCACTTATGTTGGAACACAAGTGGCACACTATCTAGACACTAGTGACATGACATACGGGTTGTATGGTGTGATTGGTGTCATATGGGTCTTATGATAGACAAGAAATGGTCATACGGACCATATGAGGGCCTGTTTAAGGTGGTGTTTGTCAAGTCATACGGCTCGTATAATGCATTTGACCGACACAGATAATGAGTCACTAATAAGGGTGCAAATGAGCCGAGCCGAGCCCGGGTGCAAATGAGCCGAGCCCGAGCTCGAGCTCGATTAACTTATGAGAGCTTGGGCTCGAGCTCGACTGATTCGAGCTTTGTTTTCAAAGCTTGAGCTCGGCTCGTTGGTAGTTTCTCAAGCTCGAGCTCGGCTCGGGCTCGGCTCGTTTATTATCTATTAATTAATAAATTAAATAAAAATAATATAAATAATAGCTTGAATAAGTGAAGCTCGGGCTCGTTTACTAAATAAGTTTATTTTTAGGTTCAAGTTCGGCTTGAAAACAAGTTTAAATAAGCTTGGCTAGACTCGGCTCGTTTACACTAAAGCTCGATAAGGCTCGACGAGCCTAACGAGCTTCACCTGTGAGGCTCGAGCTTGGGCTCAATAAACAAACGAGCTTTATTTTAGGCTCAAGCTCGGCTCGGGCTCGATAAGGCTCGATTCGTTTATTCGTTTATTATCTATTAATTAATATATTAAATAAAAATAATATAAATAATAGCTTGAATAAGTGAAGCTCGGGCTCGGGCTCGTTTACTAAATAAGTTTATTTTTAGGTTCAAGTTCGGCTTGAAAACAAGTTTAAATAAGCTCGGCTCGACTCGGCTCGTTTACACTAAAGCTCGATAAGGCTCGACGAGCCTAAGGAGCTTTACATGTGAGGCTCGAGCTTGGGCTCAATAAACAAACGAGCTTTATTTTAGGCTCAAACTCGGCTCAGGCTCAATAAGGCTCGGTTCGTTTCAAGCTTTTTCTCGAGCCGATCTCAAGTCGCTCGCGAGCCGCTCGGCTCGTTTGCACCCCTAGTCACTAACAAAGTGACATGGCCCGTATGACCAATTTACGCCTTGTCATATGACCATATGACACTTTTGGGGTGGTATTTGTATAGCATCACCCAAAATTTAATGAAAACATACACGAAAAAAGGGATTGATCCACTTACGTCACCATCTTCTAACACTGATGTAGCAAGAATTTGAACACAGTCTAATCTATGAGCCAAATCCGTGTTTTCAACCTCCAAATCATGATTCGATTTTCTCAATTCTTCGAGTTCTGATGCAATCTTGTGTTCGTCTTCCTGCATTTTCTGAACTTCTTGTTGGAAATCCAGAATTTGTTTTTGATTCTGTTCGGATTCGGATTTAATCTTCTTTTTTAGCGTCTTTATTTTGGCTCGTGCGGCTTCAAGATCTGCTGTAACTTTCTTGTAGTCAGCCATTTGTTCCTCAAATCTTTTGATATCAGCCTGTAATGACTCGATTTTTAGCTCGAAGAATTTAGCTTCGATGTTATTCAATTTAAGACGGTTTTGAAGCTCCATGACTGCACTTTCTTGCTCTTTTAGACCATAGTATTCAAGTAACTCGATCTCTAAGTTGTTCTCTCTTTCTTTAAGGATTCTGACCGTGTTTCTTAGGCTCTTAATCTCTTGCTCATGTTTATCCTTCTCGGCACGCGAATATCCTTTGGGGGATTCCATGTTTTCGCATTGAAATTCCGTGTTGTTTGATTGATGCAACTCCTCCTGCACCATACAGAAACCAAAATTCTCAAGAACAAAAATCTTGTTGACAGTGACGGACCCATGATTTTTTTTTTCCACCAGGGTCCGGTCACATAAATAATGATAACTTGTCGTTGACCAGTGGTGGAGCTAGCCCATTAGTTAAGGGGTATCCCAAATTTTTTTTACCGTACAATCATACAATAATAAAAAACAATAAGCAATATTGGATTTTAGTAATCCCAACTATTCGCCGTTGGCCGCCAACAGTCCCAACTTCAAAAATAACCACTGGCAGTCCCAACTATTGACATATTGGCCACTAATGGACCCTGACTAACAGAACCCTAACGCCGTTAGTCTTTGATCGCCGGAAAACTCATATTTGGCCAGAAAACTCAATATTTTCGTCCCAAACCTCTTTGTAACCTTATTACGGACCTTTAGGAATCTTTTTCTAGTAAAAGCCCCAATTATTTAAGTCACCGAAAAACTTCTTTGTGGCCGGAAACTCAACTTTTTAGCCGGAAACTCAACTTTTTACGTTTTCGTCCCAAACCTCTTTGTATCCTTAGATCGGACCTATAGAAACCTTTATCTGGCCAAAAACGGTTTTCCGGTGACCGGAGACTAACGGCGTTAGAGTTATGTTAGTTATGGTCCAATGGTTGCCAATATGTCAATAGCTGGGCCTACTAGTGGTTTATTTTAAATTGGGACTGTTGTCGGCCAACGGCAAATAGTTGAGATTATTAAAATCCAATATTCCAAACGATAATAAATAAAGTAAAACAAATACATGACTACGCGGTTGAAAAGCCTTTTTAATATGATATGCGGTCAATGGATGAAGATAAAAAAAATGATTTATACAAACAGGTTCTTACATGTTTATCTGTTTCGGAAGGATCAAAATGGAGATGATTGCTTCTTGAATTCACCTGCGTATTGCAATCTGCACAAACATTCTTCATTAAAAACATAAAAAAAAAAAAAATATCTTTTAAGGAAAACAAACAGCATGAACATGAAAGTTTACGATTATCAGGTGGCGATTGAGACGCTTTCGATCTTTTGTTTATGATCAAAATGTAATAAGCACCACCAAGAGACAATGCCAAAGCCGCCCCGAATTTTAATAAAACCGGGGCTATATCTCTATTTTCGTTCGCCATTTGTTTGATGAATATAACCCTGCAGCAGATATATCACCATTATTCAAATGTTGTCGTGATCTTGATCGTCATAATCAGCTATCCATTCATCCTGAATCAAAATATAAGCATGTCTCGTTTGAGAAAAAAGAATGAATTAGCAAAAAGATTAAAAAAAAAAAACGCTTGATTGGATCTACACGTAAATGTATGTATATATGATGTTAATTTGAGAACAAATATGGGGAATACTTACAGATGGAGAGCTGATTCTTGATGGAGAGCTGATTATTGAGGGAAATGTTGCATTTTAGATCAACAATGATGATTGTTTTTTCGTTTATTTTTTTTTTTTTTTCAAATGTCCAAAAAGATTTTTATTTATTATTATAAAAAGATAATACATTTTAAAATACACCAATGTAGGGGTGCGCAAAAAACCAAATTAACCGACCCATAACTAAAATAACCGAAAAAACCGAACCGAATGGAAAACCGATAGGTCGGTTTTTAATTTTTTGAAAACCGATAACCATGGGTCGGTTATGATTTTGTACGTTTTGATAACCGCTATAACCGAACCGACCCGCTATTTAGTAAAGTAGTGGTTAACCGACCCATATAACCGAACCATATACATAACCGATCCAATGTTATATTCTGGAGCCTGGAGGAATACCAAAAGACCACATTGAATAAAACCCAATAAAATAAAAGCCTTATTCCAAAATCCAACGTAGGGGGTGGTTACTTATTAATATTAGGGCTCAAAGTTCTAACATCGTCCTTTCAGTTTTCCTTCCAGTCGTCCACAGAGTTCAACTTCAGTCGTCCTTCAAACGAGAGTTCAACTAACATCGTCTAGGCTTCCAGGTTTTGTTTCTTACAATAGTCGGATTGATCATTACGTATTGATAAACTGATTATGTTTAACTTCCGAAACAATACGTAATGATAAACTGTAAACATAAACAGCCGATATTTTGTTTCTTTTATATCTGATTGTTTATGTAATACCTGCAATATCTGATTGTTTATGTTTATTTATCGGCTGTTTTATGTTCTTGCCTTTAATCATCTTCATAATCATCTTCACATAATCAACTGCATAATATCTGATTGTTTATTTATCGGCTGTTTGTGATACATATTGTTTATTTATCGACTGCAAGTCTGCAACTGCATAATATCTGATTGTTTATCGGCTGCATAATATCTGATCCTTTGTTTATCGGCCGCATAATATCTGATTGTTTCTGTATCGTAAACTGATTGTTTCTGTTAATTTAGTCGTATGTCGTATCGGCTGCATAATATCTGCATAATATTACAGATCTATTACAGAAATCTAATAAACTAATTGTTTCTATAAACTGATGGTTTTTATGTTAATTTAGAAGTCTGTTACCATTCATTATTTGACCTTTTTTGTCACTGATAATATTATTTTTCATTCATTATTTAACCTTTTTTGTCAAACGTAGATGGAAACAACTGGTAGCGAAACACCAGTTGTTACTCTTGATGAAGAATCCCCAAACGCGCCGGTTGTTAATGTTGAAGAAAGTCAAGAAACTGTAGATCAAAAGAAAGATGGTAGAGCTAAAAAATCTTGGGTATGGAACCATTTTGTTGAAGATAAGGATTCAGGTAAATCCAAATGTCGTTATTGTAACTCCTTACTAGTGTCCGGTTCTAAAAAGAATGGCACGAGTTCTTTAGGTCATCATTTAAAGTTTGTTTGCTCAAAGTCTCTGATTTACAAGAAAGTAGATAAGAAACAATCAATCTTGAGTTTTAAGACTAAAAATTCTCGTGAAAGTAGTAGTAGCTTGGCTTCTTATAAATTTAGCCAGGAAGAGTGTAGAATTCTACTTGCTCGAATGTGCATCAAAGATAACCAGCCCCTTAGTATAGTAGAAGATGAGGGATTTAGGGAATATTCATGGGGATAAACCCGATGTTTAAGTTTCCATCTAGATGGACCGTGGCTAGAGATTGTTGGTCAATATTTAGAGAGGCGAAGAATAAACTTAAGGATACTTTAAAGGATCAGATTGTTGGCCAACATTGGTGACCAATGTGGTAAATGAGTGGACAAACAACCGGCATTTTTATTTATTATTATAGAAAGATAATACATTTTAAAATACACCAATGTAGTAAATGAGTGGACAAGCAACCGACATAGCTTGTAAAGAAAATGGTGTGGTGACCTTAACTACCTAATTAGAAGTTAGAACATATGCTAGTCCCATGGGGCTGGTATTGGTTGTCAATTGTTTCGGATTGACGGGTTGTTGACCAAGTGAAACTGAAACTGAAGCTGACCCATGCATATCTTATTTGTGTTTGTGTTTCTGTTGTGTTCGTGTCATACACACTTCAAATTGGGTCGTGTTCGTCTCATATTTAAGGTTAACCTATTTAATGCTTCTTTTTTTGAATTTTTTTCCTATCTTATTAATCACGTATTTTAATCCTAAAATCTAAAAAATATTTTGTGACTGTAATTTTTTTCTGTTGTGTTCGTGTCATACAACACACTTAAGTAGATGATAAAAAAAAATAATTTTTTTTCTTTACTTCTCATGTTAAGAATATTTTGTATGTTAAAACACATTTTATTTGATTCTTACACTACATAATTATTAATATTAAATATAAAGGAGTCCATATCAAGTACAATAAGGTTCAAAAACTTTTCCCAAAAGTGGAAAACATCTTCTTAATCGATCTCTCGAGTTCCTTAAGCTCAAGTTCCTAGCCTTGCCTGCCAATCTTATTTGCGTCCTTCCATAGACAACCTAAGATATATGCTTAAAATGACATACGTTGGTTTGATGAATTCAGTAATAAACATTTTATAAAGTCCAATGGCAAAGACAAAATCTTTAAACACCTAAGTTTGGGAGGCTAATATCATTAGCCAATGGCTTGTTTTTTATAAAAGCAAACTTCTCAGTTGCTCGTAGTCTGAAACATGAGCTAAAGGCTTAATTACCTAACCACGCAAGATAGGGCGATGTTCACCGCATGGTGAGCTCATGGTTTAGCCAACCACGAGCCATTATATTTTATCTTATGGGTTCTATACTTCTATCAAATGTCTATGAGCCAATTTGATAAAAGAAATTGCATTGGAACTTGGAATTATAATTGTATTGGGCTTTTATGAGGTGTTTTTAAGCCCAATAGGCTAGGTGTTGGTCTCATTTGGGAATTGGGTCTATTCGGGTCCTATACTCCTATCCTATCGTCAAGGACGAAGATGTTCTTTTTTTTCTTTTTCTTTTATATATTTTGACACGCATTTGTGTTTGTTTCAATTAATGGTGATATGCAGTATCTCAATATTTGTCGGTTATTGAGGGGACCAAATTGGACCACAATCTTTATCCAAAATTAAAAAAATGTTAAAAATCGACCTCGTTCCAATGATATGATGAGCGATTATAATTTCTGCTACGGGGTAGGGGTGGTTATCACTTGTCATCCATTTATTACTCACAACATCTAATCAATTTTTGTCATATCATCACCCATGGCTTTATAGCCTAGTGGTATCTTGGTGGTGAGATAAAACTTTGGACCAATAGGTCCCGAGTTCGATTCTCACAATAGGGGGTTTTCCCATATTTATTGGGTTTCCTTCTGAATTGGTGTATAGGCATTATGCATAGTGGAGATGGATATGATCGGGTGGTTCTACTGGTGGCACGATGACACTCCAGTGGTCCGTCAGTGATCCAAAATTTGCCGTTCAAAAAAAAAAAATTGTCATATCATCAACCATTATTTCATCACTCGCAACCTTTTTTAGTGGAAATGTCCATCACTCATAACACCCAACAATAAACCCCCACACCCCCTCACATCCTTCCATTTATCACGCGTCAAATTTATCACGCAAATATTGATTCACGCGTTAAAGTTTGTTGGTGGGGTGGTTTGTTTGATTCTTCCACGCGTGCAAACAAATATCACGGGGAAATTTATCCCCACCCCGGGACCCCTTACAGTTTAAAAAATTTCTTAAGAATTAACATAAATGAAATATGTAGCAATGAGAGGGTGACATCTCATTTTATCAAAAATGAATCTGGGTAGTACTCAAATGATGATCCGTCATTTAGTAATCCACGTAAGTGGGTGTGGGGATGAGCCTAAAGGGGATGGACCTAGAGTGTAGGGATGAGCCTCAATATATATATATATATATATATATATATATATATATATATATATATATATATATATATATATATATATATGTGTGTGTGTGTGTGTGTGTGTGTGTAAAGAAGAAATAGGAGGCTCGGCACAAGCGTCGGAGGGGCGACTGAGAGGACGGGGACGCTTCGAGGGGGACGGTGTGCCGGAAAGGCGCCACTCCTGGATGACCCGGGGACGTCTCCCACACCGTGCAGCCTAATGACACTCTAAAAATGAACCCCATGAACCCAAATTCCATAAATACAAAGTTGACAAAAGTCATCCCTTCCCCCATCAACCTCGGGATCACCAGCAACAGCCATCCCTTCACTTTCAATCTTAGATTTTAGGTTTTTGCTTTTGTATTTTTGTTCGTGGATTTTCGAATTTTTGTTTAGATGATTGTATCTTTTTATTTAATATTGTGTTTTTTTTTTTAATTTATTGTGTCGTTTTTCTTCAGCATTATGTTATATTTTACAATTTATTGTGTTATGTTTTGTGATCTATTATGTCTTTACTCTTTCAAAATTCAGGAGAGATTGTAAGATAGTTTTACGCTAATAAAATAGTTGTGTTGATATAATACAGTAATAATTACCACAATGAGGCTCTACTTTGTGTATAATGACTTATTATACTAATTCTTTTTACACATTGCTACACGATGCTTGTTTTATATTTGATTTTTGAAGGTGTGTTTCCGCATCATTGAAGAAGGAACCTAACATGAAGAAATCAAAATTAAAAGTGAAAAATGTGAAGATTATTAAAATCACATGGCCATGTAATCAAATTTAGACTTTTTTCAACGGAAAACTAACCTACTTCTAATGTTTTCTTATTAACTATCAATAATTGCACATTGGAAGCAGCCTCTCTATTCCTACGGGGTAGAGGTAAGACTGTCTACATCTTACCCTCCTCAGACTCTACCTTAGCTGTGCTATTTGTGGGATTTACTGAGTATGATGATGATGATGATGAACTGCACATTATAGGATTTGAACCCTTCATCTATAGGATAAAAGAGAGACACATTACCATCATACCATAATTTACATAGACGTGTATAGTTGCTTAAGGAGCAAGGTGAGCCGGGCCAGGTTTACTATCATTGAGCTGAAGTCAAACAAGTAGGCTCACTCCATTTCACCATTTGGCTCGGGCTTGGGCTTGAAGTTAAACGAGTGCACTTAGTTATTTTTTATTCATGAGCTTAAAGACTGAAACTTGACCTCTAATTAGCTCGTGTACCGCATAAGGTTTGAAGCAGCTCTATGGAAACAAAGGTAATAAGGGTCAATCTCCTGTAATGAAGAAAAAGCAGAACGAACACAGACAAAAAGTCATAGGATCTTATCTTAAACGGTGTGAGGCAATAAATAGAGAGAGTGCTGGTGAACAAAGATCGAAAGTGTTCATGGATCTTGATTTAAAGGACAGTTGTGGTCTGTCATCTGTGACGAAGAAGAAGAACGACCGACTGGATAAGAGAGAGAAAATGCAAGCAATGTTAACTCGATACTTAATTCATTACATATGAGTAGCTAGATACGAGGACAAGTCAATAAATTTCATTGATTATTTGGGAATACCTCATTGAATTATTGGGAATTACGCATACATGATCATTTGTTGTAGTTTTTCAACTACCAGATGATTAGAAAATAGATTTTATGTAACAACTATTGTTCACGAGCTGGGCGGGTTGAGCACCCGTTGCCTGAAAATATACGAGCTAGCTTAGATCAGTTCGTGCTATACACGTTAGTTGTCGTTGCAAGATCTACGACCTTGTGCTTTTGTTGTGGTTTGCAATAGTAAGGAGGTTTTGTTGTGGTCTTGTCCAAAAAAAGGTGAGAGTGAGTAGTGAGTCAAGATGGAGAGTCAAGAGACATAAAAATTTCTACATTTTGATTAGTGAAAACTTACTAGAATTTGATGTGGTGCCGATGTGACATTTAGTTGATCGATTAGTTAATTACAATATTGCCACCGCGTGTTTTTGTTTTCCCTTTTGTGTGTATATGTCATATAAAACCAATTGTACAATCACACATGAGGGTATTATTGTCTTTTCCCGTTTAACGCAATAAAACAAAAAAAAAAAATTTTAAAACATATAAAATCCATTACCCCCACGGCCCCACCCCCTCTTCAGTTCTCCCTCTCACCCCTCTCTATCACCACCACCACCACCAGCCACCCACCACCACCAGCCACCTACCACCACCCCTCTCTTTCTCTCTCTCAACCACCATAAGTCGTAATCTGTTCCCCTAACCTAGACTTTACAAATCCACACGTAAAGAAACAGAAAATCACAATCAACCAAATAAATTTATGAGTAAAAGCACTAACTCAGTCATAAACATTAGGGTTTTTTTAATCACAATTGAGGTCGTGAACCCAAACAACGTTGTCAGTGGGAACAGATTTAAAACATAGTTGTGACCCAAAATCAGAATCGTCGGATTCTTCGCAAGATCTGAAACATGATGCGAGTCTCCCATGAAGCACCACCGACGGTGCTTCTTCACATATCTGAAACACCATGGTGGTGGTTAGGCTTGCGAGTTTAAAGGCAGGGTCTGTCGCAGCGTGTTATAGTATGCTAATTCAAGATCATGTTCTTATTCTGCAATCAAAGTTGAAGGTTTTTGTAGTGTGTGGGTAGAAGGTACTAGATTCTAAAAAGATTGAAGGGTTTTAAGCTTTTAAGATAGATTTGTTGATTTGGGGTTCATGAGTGAATTCGGGAATCAAATACTACTCAGGTCTTACCCAATTTATGATTTCAACTCATATAAAGAATATACAAAATGAAACTAAATAAAGATGATACAAGAGCAACTGAGCAAGACGCTGATACTAAATTTCTGACGGTGTAAAGAAAGAGAGAGTGGCGGTGGGGGTTTGGTTGTGACAGGGAGTAGGATGATGGTGTTCTAGGGTTTTAGGGAACTGGGGAGGATAATGCATATATGTAATTTTTTGATTTTATTTATTAAGAAACATTTTAAACAAAATTGTGAAATGACCAGAATACCCTTAAGTGGATAGAGTTAACTTGAAATTTTAACCTGGTTAGTGCTAAAGTACGTAGAGTGTAATGAGTTTTACAAAAAAGGACTGTGACTGTAATTATTGAAGTTAAAGCTCATCCATTGCAGTCTGGTACAAACATAAAGGACGAAAAGTGTAATTTACCAAAAAAAACTAAAACTAAAACCCCTTAGGCAAGTTATCCACTTACCCTCTGACCATCTCAACGCTCATTTATTCTCTATTCTCAATTTATAAACCGAACCGAGATCAAGCATTAACATCTTGCTCGATTCTATAAATTTAAACTGAATGGAGCCGCTCGATTTAAACCTATAATTTACGAGCAAAGCTTTACTCGATTTGATTCGGCTCGTGAACAACCCTAAGCTAAAGGGACGTTTAAAAAACACCTACTATTGACTTTTTTTTTTCAATTTACTCCTTTTGTTTAATATAAATAACTTTTTTCGTAAGGCATTGTTTTATAAAGTTTACATCACAAAATCCACTTTAAAAAAAAATAATTAAGTATAGTATTATTTCTTTTACATTTGAGTTAATTACTGTTTTCGTTCCTATGGTTTGTCAAAAATCACTATTTCAATCCATTAGTTTAAAGTTTGCGATTTTAGTCCCTGTGGTTTCACTTTCGTAACCATTTCAGTCCACCTCGTAACCATTTCAGTCCATGTACTTAACAGAATAATGGATTGAAATGGTTACGAAAGTGACACCACATGGACTGAAATGGTTATGAAAGTGAAACCACAGGGACTGAAATCGTAAATTTTAAACTAATGGACTGAAATAGTGATTTTTTACAAACCACAGGGACGAAAACAGTAATTAACTCTTTACATTTTTAATAAAACACAACTTATTTTACCACGATTCATAGTACCATTTCACAACGCAACACGACACTTACTATGTAAAAAGTTAAAACGTGAGCTAATTTCTAACCACAATCTACTCCAATAAAAAGTTAAAACGTGAGCTAATTTCTAACCACAATCTACTCCAAAACAATAAATATTGGGGCCACAAGGGTACGCAAAGACCCCACCTCTGTTTGTCGAATTATGACAAGTCTACTTTTCTATATTGTTTCACTAAAACGTTTTTGTTGATATTTTAAAGGTATGTTGGACAAGTCTACTTTTCTATATGTTTCACTAAAACGTGTTTGTTGATATTTTAAAGGTATGTTGGGTTTGATCATATGTTTCTGGATCAGTTTGATAAAAATGGTGTTGGAACTTGGAAGTATATGGGCTTTTAAACTCCTGTTTAAAGGATAGGTGAAAATCTGATTTAGGAACTGTTTGTCAACTTTTGAATGGTTAAGTGCTCAACCCGTAAGAGGTCTGAACCATTAAATGTTGAACTAGTAAGAGGTCCGAACCATCAAAAACCAGTATAATGCTTAACCATTCAGAGACAAATGTCTGATCAATTCATATTAGAGTTCTTAAACGTTCAGACTCTGTATAATAATTAATCATTCAGAGGCAAATGTCTTAACCATTCAGACATCTACTCAAGAAATAAACAGTCTCATTAAGAGGTAAACAAATAACCCCTTAGTGTGTCTTTATGCGTTTGAAATGGAATGCGCTGGAGAGCTCTTAGATAATTTAGTGGGAACAATCTCTCTATCTTTCATGATAGTGGAAAAGTTTGTCTCCATCCTACTCTGCCCATACCCTATCAATAGATTGATATAAGTGAGATTTTACTTGTTTGTTTGTTTGTTTGTTTGTTTTTAATCAGGCGACCACCTCATATGGGGACTTTAAAGGCCCTTTTTTAACATTCTTGCAATGAGATAAAGGCCCCTATTAAACAAAATACAAAAAAAAAATTCAAAAGGAAAATATCTGATTGGTTGAAAAAATTGGGCGTCACCTGCAATGCCATTGACGCTCATTACTGGGATGAAGCTCCTCCATAGCGCCCCCGTTGGCGCCTAGAAAATGGGGAAGAGGTACTATGAAGGGCGCTATGGTCATTTAAGCATTATATGTGACACCCCCTGGCCTAATTGATAGTTATTTAATCATTATATGTGACATTTGCCTAAATCAATTGAAGGACATTAGTTAGAAATTGTTTCTTTGCTCTAGTACATTTGTTTATTTTTGGTATACTTAGTATTACAGCTTACAACTTTTATTAATATAACTTTTTAGTTTTTATATTGTTTTCTACATTCGACAAACCCGTATGACTTGTCTAAATCTTGTTACACTCGATTGGTTCTCACTTGTTATTCGCATTTTAGTATATGTAAGTATAATTAAATGGATCTTTTTGAAGATATTAAAATTTGGACAGTTGGACACATCAACTACCCCTAATATCTTGTGTTAAGGCCATCCGTAGTCATAAAGCCCCCGGGTGGGCGTTATGCGACAAATGACGAAACGCGTAAAAGAGGGGCTTTATGAGGCTTTATATAACTTGAGTGTGTAGTGGGGTTATACATGTATAGGGCTTTATATATATATGTATGTGTCGAATACCCAACCTCCGGATGACGTTGGCTGGATCTTCGTTGACGTTGAGAGCTCATGTCCTTGCTTACTACAAAAGAATAAACTGTTAGCCTCGCCACGGGGGACCCCATGAGGGGGATCCGTGACCAAGCTCCGGCGTGAGAATAAGTAAACTTGCCGGATGAGGAAAGGAGTATTTTCCGATGAAGATATTCACCGGAGAATTCCTATCTTGGTGTGAATCTAATTAATGTGTTATGTGTAGTAAATACGAGGAATGTGGGTCGGATTTAATAAGAGGGAATAAATGAGAGAAGTAAATGAGAAGTTGGCCGGAGATTATACTTGCCTCTGCCTTATCCTTTCTCTCCCTTATATAATGGCATGCCCCTATCTCAAAGAGAAATGTCCCTCATGTTATCTAACGGTAACTGTGATACCTTGGGAAGGTCAGACACGTGTCTGACCCCCAACGGTGCGATGCCTTTCTTCATTAATGCATAGCCGGATAAGTACGATGATGGTGACCGGATGCTTCTCCTATCAGGCATTTAATGAGCCTGTTATCTCTTAGCTGTTTTCCCGCTCACATGAGGAAGGAACCTTGGTAAGCAAGGGTAATTCACTTAGTGGGTATTTGAGTGGTTGGGCTTCCTAAAGAGAAAGGCCCAAAGCGGGTAAAGTGGGCTTCCCCACTGGCCCGTCGTCAAGTCATCTTTAGTCCCTGGTTCTGAGACCCGAGGCTCATGATCCGGGGCTGAATCACAATCGCTTAAGAGAGACGGTTTCTTTTTTGGTGGGCCCACTCTTGATCAGTTGCAGTTTTGCTAATCATGGCATCGCCGATTCTACTGGGACGGGAATTAATTCCCTAGTAGCACGTGCCTTATTTTTGAATTTTGAAGAGACCGCTGATGTGACAGTTACTTGCATGTCAGCGGTCACCCCTTTTAAATATCCCCCCTTTTCATTTCATCCGTCTTCACATCTAAATCCCCCATCTTCCTTTCTTTTCTCTGTACTCACTTTCCCCATTCACCATTTCTTCACACCATGAGTCGTGGTGGCCGGTCGTCGATAAGGTCCGTTTTAACGGCGAAGGACCTGAAGTCTTTTATCGAGGCGTATAACATATCGGATCGGTTTTCCCCTTCTTTGCCTGGCCCCAATGAATCGGCGGAATGCACGCCGGATAGGATACCCATTTATACTCTTGGCTTCTCTTCTTGTGGGGTCCGATACCCCCTTTCTGCCTTCAAGATTTCCTTGCTTCGTCATTTTGGTGTGCATTTCTCACAAATTCACCCCTTGGGGTTCATGAGGGTAGTTCATTTTGAACTGTCCTGTGCCGCTATCTCGGGGGAACCCTCTGTCCCTCTGTTCTGTATGTTTTACCGGCTGATTTCCGATGGTGACTGGTTCACCTTTGCTAAACGTCAAAACAGTGTTTCAAGGCCTTGCTACAACTTCATGCCGACTTCGACCTACCTAAAGGACTGGAAGTGTAGGTTCATATTTGTTTCTGCGGCTATGTTACCGGAGTCCCCTGTGCCAAAGGATCTTGACGCCGTTATTGAGGATGTTGTCCCTACCCTTTCTGCAAGCGAGACTGTCCAGTGGAAAAGAATGTGTGATAATCCAACAAGGGCTTTTACTTTCTCTGAGGGGATGCTTGCTATGGGTGGTTTGAGCCCTTCCTACCCAGTTCGTCCAAGAGCCTTCTTTGGCAAGAAATGTACTTTTTTGTTCCGGGTTTGTTTCTTATAATCATTTCCTTTTTTCTTTTATGCTTTTGGGGACCCGTAGTCATCTTTAGTGCCTTGTGCAGAGATAACTTTGTGGCGGCTTCTTCAAGGTGATTCCAAGGATGTGAAATATGTGGTTGATGACGAGGTTGATCCCCGGTTGAATGCGGAGGCACAGGTTGCGGGGGGGTCCGTCCAGGAAGGAGGTTCTGTTGCCCTGGGTGGATCTGAGGAGGATCCTTCTGGTGGGGAGGAAAGTTCTCCCGACCTTCCTCCTGTTCATCCCTCCGGTCAGAGTGACGATGAAGAAGTGGAGATACAGCTGGTTCGTAAGAGGAAGTCTGTCAGTCCTCATCCGGCTCCTGCACCTCGCAAAATTCGCCAGAGGCTTCGGAGTGCTAGTGGTCAGAAACTTCCTCCTTCTTCCAAGGCTGCCTCTGACCTTCCTCCTGCCGGGGTCAAAGGTTCCTTGTCCAAGCATTTAAAGTTCTCAAGCTTGGTGAGTGCTCCGTTACTGGTAAGTTACCCCTCCTCTTCTTCTTTCTTTCTATGTCATTTCTGATTGTCCTTTTTCCTTTCTTCTTAGGGGAGCTCCCGGGAGCCTATAGAAATTCCAACAGGTCCTTCTCCTTCCCGTATTCGTGACAAAGCCTCTGAGGTGGGGGTAGCTCGCTTTTCCTCGGCCTATGAACTTTCTCCTTTACATGCTACTGGGACTAGTAAACCTACTTTTCAGGAAGGCCTTGCTTGTCGAGGGAGCTGGGGCTATGCTTTTTTATATATACATACAGCCGTATTCACTGATCCTTTGTCTAGGGAGCTGGGGCTATGCTTGAGAGGAAGGAGCGGGCTTGGGAGCAGGAGATGGCGTCGTTGATCGCGGAGAAGGAGGGGCTTGCTGCTGAGCTGAAGCATGTGAAGGAAGTTGGCTCCGTTTCCCAGGAGCAGCTTAACACTATGTATGCAGATTATGGGATAACTTCAGATGATAATCAACGGTTGGCGGGGGAGAAGCACTGGTTGATCACTGAAGGTTTTGGGGCTTTCCTTACTGCTGTTGCTCAATCAGAAGACTTTAAAAGCGGTCTGGAGGAGGTTTATAGGGCCTATACGGATGTTGGCTATCAGGCGGGATTGAAGGACGGTTATGCTTATTCTGCCCAAGGCCTGGGCAGAAAAGAGACTCCTCTTTATAATTCCAAAGCGAAGAAGAGGTTGTCCAAGCTGAACGAGGAGTTTGGGCGTAAGACCCCGGCCGTCCTTGCCAAGATCCTTGAGCATCCCTTGATTTCAATTGATGAACTGAAGGCCCTGTTCTCCTCCGCTGGTCCTTCGTCTCCGCCGTCCCTTTCCGGGGGTGATCCCCAGTGAATTCTGAACACTTGACAAACTTCGATATGGTTGTAATAACTCTAACTTACTTGGGATACTTGTATGTTTTGCTTGACTTTGTTTTGGATGGTCCTTTGTGTTGGGGACCACCTTGACCGCTAATCGTATGGCCTATGGTTATGTATAGCTCCTCCTTTGCTTTCTTGTCTGTTCCTTGTCTTGTTTGTTTTGCTTTGCAGGGGCTTTTATCGGAGGCTAGCTTGGTGATTCCCTGGAGACTTTCAAGCTGCTTTAGTGAGGAGCTATGTCTTCACTTTGTCTCACTGTGTTTGTAATTTTGTATATTGTTTAGTTTTTGCCCAAGTTATTGGGGCTTCTTTTTGTATGTATATTTTGTATTAAATAAAGCAGGTTCCCCTTCGTAGTTTTCTATATACGAGTGTGTTTGCATTATTTGTTTTTTATTGTTTGCTTCGTTAAACTGTGATTGTCTGTTCGAGGCCAATCGGTGGACAAGTTTATAATGCGGTATTATGTTTTTTGACTTGCTTTTGTCCGTCTTAGGTTAGCTAGACCTTTATTAGCCCCACGGCCGGGCTTTGGGCATGTCTTGAATGCCTCATACACGTGTGTTCGTTTGTTCTAGTTTTAGATTTAAAGGGTGTTCATAGGCACGTCTGCCCAGGTATGGTTACCCATAGTTTTCAAAATGGGACGTTTTCGTCCGTCTTTCATTTAATTTTCGGGGGATTTATACTTCCCTTCATAGACTGTTTACAAAAAGGTTTACTTTCTGGGGGAAAAATCCCCGTACACATAGTTTTCCTACAACAAAAGTGGCTCTTGGCGGTTTTCCCCTGGGGGTATGTCCTGGGGACCTCTTTTCCTTCTAATGTCTCCAACTTGCATGTTCCCTTCCCGTTTGCCCATGTGACTCTGTACGGGCCTTCCCAGTTGGGGCCCAATTTTCCGGTGTTTTCCTACAGACTAGCCTCGTTGGCTCTAAGAACCAGGTCCCCTGTGACGAGGTTAAACTTCTTCATCCGGGTGTTGTAGTAACTTGCCAGGAGTTTTTTGTAGTGAGCTTCCTTCACCGCTGCTATCTCTCTTCTTTCTTCCAATAAGTTCAGGTTTGTCCTTAGATCCTGCTCGTTCTCCTCATCCCTCAGCTTCATCCGGGCAGTTTGTGATCTGATCTCTGCAGGGATTATGGCCTTTGTCTCGTAGGTAAGGCTGAATGGGGTCTCCCCATTGCAACTTTTGGGGGTGGTTCGGTATGCCCATAACACAAATGGAAGTTCTTCCAGCCAGCCCTTCTATTTCCTCCCAAGCCTGCCCTTCATTCCTTTGATTATGCTTTGGTTGGCTCTTTCTAACAACCCGTTACTCTGGGCATGGGTAACAGAGGTGAACACTTGTTGAATCCTCATCTGTTCGCACCATGGCTTGAAGGGTCTTCCGGCGAATTACACCCCATTGTCACTTACCAGTTCCTTCGGGACCCCATATCTGCACACGATGTTATCCAGCACGAACCTTCTCATCTGATCTCCAGTGATCTTTGCCAGGGGTTTCGCTTCGATCCACTTAGTGAAATAATCAATGGCCACCACCACGTATTTGACCCCTCCTGGGCCTTCCGGAAAAGGCCCGATTGTGTCAATGGCCCATTTCTGGAATGGCCAAGATGTTGAGACCGGGACCATAGGGTGTTTGTGCTGATGGGTCATTGGTGCATGTACTTGGCAGTTATCACACTTCTTTATCTCTTCAGATGCCGTCTCGTACATTCGCGGCCAGTAGAACCCTGCGTTCATTGCCCTTCTCACAACCGTTCTTGGTCCTGAGTGCATTCCACAGATCCCCTCGTGCATTTCCCTAACGACATATTCGGCCTCTTCCATATCTACGCACTTTAGGGACGGACCCAGGTACGACCTTCGGTATAGCTCCCCTCCAATCAGTTCATATTGTAGAGCTTTGACTCTTATCTTTCTGGCCGCCCATTCCCCCTCGGGTAAAGTCCCGTCCCAGAGGAATTTAATGATTGGGGTCATCCATGTTTCTTGGGAACCTTCGATCGTGGCCACTTCCATTATGTCAAGGGATGGGGATGTCAGGACCTCTACTTTGACCTCCTTCGCGAGGTGGTCGAATGCTACTGAAGCTAACTTGCTGAGTGCATCAGACTTACGGTTCCTCCCTCGAGAGATATATTCCAGTTTGAAGGTTCTGAATGCCTTAGCTGTCTCCTTAACTTTCGCCACAAACCGAGCCATGATGCTATCCTTGGCTTCATATTCCCCCTGGTACTGCTTTACTACTAACTGTGAATCGGTACTAGCCTCCACGTGTTTTGCCTTCATCTTCTGTGCCAACCTCATCCCTGCTAAGAGGGCTTCATACTCGGCGGTATTGTTGGTGTTTTCGAAGTCCAACCTTATGGCATACGTCAGCTCAACCCCCTCGGGGCTTACTAGTGTGATGCCTGCACCATTCCCCTCTTCACTAGATGCTCCATCAGTGAACAACTTCCAGACAGCCTCGTCTTCCCTTTTCTTTTCTTCTTCCTCCAAAGCTTCCCACTTTAGTAGTTCCCTTTCTTCGTCCTTGGGGACTTCTGCTAAGAAGTCAGCCAGTATTTGTCTCTTCATGGCTGTCCTGGGCTTGAACTCCAGAGAATGTTCTCCCAATTCTACGGCCCATTTAGCCAGTCGTCCTGACTGTTCCGGTTTTCTAAGCACTTTCTGGAGGGGTTGATCAGTTACTAGGGTGACCTTATGCCCTTGGAAGTACCTTCTGAGCCTCCGAGATGCAAAAACCAGGGCCAACGCAAGTTTCTCTAAAGGCATATACCGTTCCTCGGGCCCCTTAAGTGTTCTACTGATGAAATATACGGGAATCTGTTTCCCCTCCCGTTCCACCATCATGACCGCGCTTATGGTCGTCTTAGAGGCAGATAGGTAAAGGAGCAGTGGGTCTCCGGGCACCGGAGTGGCTAACGTCGGGAGCTTGCAGATGTAGGTTTTCATTTCTTGAAAGGCGGCTTCGGCCTCGGTGGTAAAGTTGAATTTGCTGGTCTGGAGGCAGTCTTTTAACACTTTCATGAAAGGGAGTGTTTTGTCAGCCACTTTTGATAAGAAGCGATTTAGTGCAATCAGCCTTCCGTTTAACTGCTGGATGTCCTTCAGGGACCTGGGAGAGCGCATTTCGGCCACAGCCTGGGTCTTTTCTGGGTTTGCTTTTATCCCTCCTTTAGTTACCACCACCCCCAGGAAATTTCCTTCCTCTACCCCGAAGCAGCACTTCCCGGGGTTCAGCTTCATGTTTACATCCTGCATTGTGTTGAGAGTTTCAGCTATGTCATCTATCATGGCTGCCTCTGTCAGACTCTTGATGACAATGTCGTCAACATACACTTCTAAATTCCTTCCCCTTTGTTCCCTAAACAAGGTGTTCATAAACCTTTGCTATGTCGCCCCCGCGTTTTTGAGAACAAAGGGCATCTTGGTATAGCAAAATGTCCCCTCATCGGTGATGAAAGCAGTCTTTTCTTCATCTTCTATTGACATCTGTATTTGGTGGTATCCCTTATAGGCATCTAGTAAGCACTTCAGCGGGTACTGGGATAGGGAGTCCACCTGGGTGTCTATCTCCGGGAGGGGGTAGCAATCCTTGGGGCATGATTTGTTTAGGTCTTGGAAATCGATGCACATCCTCCACCCCCCATCTTTTTTCTGAACCATGACTGGGTTGGCAACCCAGGATGGGTATTTGACTTCCCTGACTATCCACGCCCTGAGCAGTTTGCGGGTCTCTTCACAAGCAGCCCTTCTTTTGTTTGGTCCCATGCTCCGCTTCTTTTGTTTCACCGGTTTCGCCCATGTGAAGGTGTTGAGCCGGTGCTCTGTCAGGCTTCTGGGAATTTCCGTCATGTCACCGTGTTGGAATGCAAACACGTCTAAGTTATGGAGGAGCAACTCTTTCAGGGCACTCTTGCACTTGTCACTTAGGTGGCTCCCCACCTTAACTGTCTGCTCTGGGAACTTATCGCAGAGGACCCATTCTTCCACCTTCTTCCCTGGGGTTTTCCCGGGTTCCTCCCCTTTGGATACTGAAGAGACCACTTCGTAGGCTGACTTAACCCATGCAAGGCCTTTTGGTGTTTGGAATACCAAAACCCCGTGAGGAGTAGACGCTTGTGCTTGTAGATCCCCAATCCCAGGTCTTCCCAAAATCGCGTTGTACTTGGAGGGTGCCCTGACTACAGTGAAGGTTAAATTGATCGTCCGGACCCTGCCCCCTACACCAACTGTGAATGGGAGCCTGATCTTTCCCAGGGGGTGTGACACGCTGTTGTTGAATCCCACCAATGGGATAGAGTCTTCCTCCAGTCTATCTCTTATATCTATGTCAAATCTGAGGAAGCAATGTTCGTATATCACCTCGACGCCTGACCCTCCGTCCACATGTATTCTAGACACTTTGTGTCCAGCTATCACAGCTGAGATATTCAGCGGAAGTCGTTGTACTTCGCTTTCTTCTAAGTACGGCATAAGGATGGGAGTTTTCATGCAGTTCGGAGAGCCTAGGATCCTGGCTTTAACACTTCGGGTAACATCAAATTCATTTCTCCTCCTTATCATATCAACATCTGCCCTCCCAGGCTCTCTTGCATCTCTTCCCTTACGATCCCCTCCCCCTTCCTTGATCTCCTTGACCAGATGGGCCAGTCTTCCCGTTTTCACCGCAGCCTCTATTTCCCTCTTGAGGTACATGCAATCATCGGTTTTGTGCCCAAAGCCCTTATGAAACTCACAGTATCCGTTCGGCTGTGCTTTGGGTCCTGGCTTTATGGGGGGTGGCCTTGGGAAAGAATTCTTCACCCTCTCCGTCGCCAGTATCTCAATTGGAGTTTTGACGAGAGGGGTGAAGCTGTCGGAGTAGGGGGGCCTCTCCCTCGGGGTCTGTAGGGGGAGTATGAGGGCCTCGCCCTGTCATGCAACATTCTATCAAAGGTGGGTTTCCGGAAATAGGGAGTACCTTTCTCAGGGGGTCTTGCTGTTGGGGTGACTCTTCGGGGTGTGGTGTCCGTCTCCTTAGCCTTGCTGACCGTATCCTTTCCCCAGACGAAAGCCCTGACCCTGTCCATAAGATTGTCGAAGGAAGGTGGGAACTCCTCTCCCAGCTTTTCACACAGCTGTGCATGCTTCAGCCCATTTATGAAACTACTGATTTTCATGACCTCCGGGACATCCTTGATGTTCATGCTTTCTTTGACAAACCTTTCCATGTACTGGTCTATCCGTTCATTGTCCCTCTGCCTGATGTGGAGGATTTCGTTGAGATTTTTGACCACCTTCCTTTGCTGGCCAAAATTCCTGAGGAATTTTTCACTTAACTCTTCATAGCTGTCTATGCTCCCCGGAGGGAGACTATCAAACCACAGCCGGGCTTCTTCCGTTAAGGTTTGTACAAACATGTGGCACCATACTGGCATGGACCACCTTCCCAGCTGCCCCGCCCCTCGGAAGGCATGCAAATGATCTTCCGGATCTCTCGTTCCGTCGTAGCGATCGAAGCCTGGGGGCAGCTTTGTCTTGGGAGGCATGAGTGCCTCTGATATTCTCCTTGTGAACTTTGAGACCTCGGCCAAGTCTCGTGGTAGGTATGGTTGGTCCAAACCAACGTTACCTGAGTCGTCTTTCTCCTTTTCTTTGTGTTTTTTCCCGGTGATCAAGTCCTCTCTCTTCTCGGAAGACATCTGCCTCAGGGCGGTCATGAATGTTTCCAGCTGGTCCCCATTGCTGCTCTTATTATGGGGGTTCGTTCCTTCTTGATTAGAGGGTGTGTCAAAAGAGAGTCTGGCCCTGAGGCTGTCCAACTTTTCTTGTCTCTTCAAGTCGTCAAGATACTTGGTTATCTTCTCCCTGTGCATGGCCACAAAGCCAGCAGTGACATGCTCCGTTTCTTCCAGGTTTTCTACCAGATTCTCGTTACCCTCTTCATGGGTAATATCCTCCACAGTGACCTTATCCAAATCATTTTGTGCCGTCTGGGTGACACGCGAACTATGTGGGGTTGCCATGCTGCTTTCGGAAGGGTGAGTTGCTCTCTGAAAGTCGAATGTTAATGTGGGAACACCGGTCAGGCCAGGGACCCACGGATGGCGCCAATGTCGAATACCCAACCTCCGGATGACGTTGGCTGGATCTTCGTTGACGTTGAGAGCTCCTGTCCTTGCTTACTACAAAAGAATAAACCGTTAGCCTGGCCACGGGGGACCCCATGAGGGGGATCCGTGACCAAGCTCCGGCGTGAGAATAAGTAAACTTGCCGGATGAGGAAAGGAGTATTTTCCGATGAAGATATTCACCGGAGAATTCCTATCTTGGTGTGAATCTAATTAATGTGTTATGTGTAGTAAATACGAGGAATGTTGGTCGGATTTAATAAGAGGGAATAAATGAGAGTAGTAAATGAGAAGTTGGCCGGAGATTATACCTGCCTCTGCCTTATCCTTTCTCTCCCTTATATAATGGCATGCCCCTATCTCCAAGAGAAATATCCCTCATGTTATCTAACGGTAACTGTGATACCTTGGGAAGGTCAGACACGTGTCTGACCCCCAACGGTGCGATGCCTTTCTTCATTAATGCATAGCCGGATAAGTACGATGATGGTGACCGGATGCTTCTCCTATCAGGCATTTAATGAGCCTGTTATCTCTTAGCTGTTTTCCCGCTCACATGAGGAAGGAACCTTGGTAAGCAAGGGTAATTCACTTAGTGGGTATTTGAGTGGTTGGGCTTCCTAAAGAGAAAGGCCCAAAGCGGGTAAAGTGGGCTTCCCCACTGGCCCGTCGTCAGTATGTATGTGTGTATGTATATGTGTGTAAGTGGGGAAGGAATCATCACGCCGTGATAATCATCGCGGGAGGACAAAAAATTTACCCCATAACGTGTCCCATAATGGTGTTCCGGACGCTATGGGGGCGTTATAGGAGAAAAGGGCGCGACATACAACGCCATTATACATTCAAAGGGGGCGTTATGCCCCCACAAGCAAAGGATGGAGTTTAAAACCGTGTGTACCGAGGATGGATAAAGGTTTAATAAAGTCATTCGTAAGTTGATTATGTATAAAGATGGATTGAGAATGTATTTCTTTTACACAAACTTTTCGTAAGTTGGAGAATTGCAATTTGCTTCAGATTAATTTGCTCGTCTTATATCAGTTTGAGTCTGTCTCTACTCCTTTCCCTTATGCGAGTTTTCACGGTTTTTATCGGCACCATCATCTGTCTCCTCCGCACATTTCCAAACCATTTCAGTTTTGCCTCTTTTTATCTTACACTTTAAAAAACAAAGGATTATTGAATTTTATCACCCCCAATTATTGACTATTAGCCGTTGCCACCTCCAAATATCACTTTGACGCCCGTCACCCCCCAACTTAACATTTAGTGAGTTTTGTCACCACGTCGTTAACTGATCACTAACTTTTGATTATGTACTATACTTTTGGGGGTGTCATAGGGATCTTAGGAAAGGTTTTAAGGGTCTTAGAACACCCCAAAAGTATAGTAACAAGATCAAAAGTTAGTGATCAGTTAACGACGTGGTGACAGAACACACTAAGTGTTAAGTTGGGGGTGGCGGGCGTCAGAGTGATAGTTGGGGGTGGCAACGACCAATAGTCAATAGTTAGAGGGTGATAAAATCCAATAACCCAAAAACAAATATCTTAAATTTAGAATTGAAATCATTTTTGCCTCATTTTATCTTACACTTTACAAAACAAATATCTTAAACTAGAATTGAGATGTATAAATAAAATCTTGAGTAAAATGCCCGGATAGTCCATATGGTTTTGTAAAGTAACACCTATAGTGTCCAACTTTTAGAAATTACACCAGCGCTCCATGTGGTTTACTTTTTGTTACTCGAATGGTCTCTGGAGTGGATGTCCGTTAGTTTTCACCGTTAACTTCATGTAAAATAACCAAAATGTCTTTAATATTAAATTAAAGAGTAAAATGCACGGATAGTCCCTGTGGTTTTGTAAAATAACACCTATAGTCCCCAACTTTTGGAAATTACACTGGTGCTCCTTGTGGTTTGACGAGTTTTTACTCGGATAGTCCGTGGAGTGAATGTCCGTTAGTTTTCTTTGTTAAGTCCATCTGAAATTACTTATTTACTCCTCCCTTTAAAAAACAAATTAAAACAATAAAGAAGTGGCCACCCAACCCCTCCTCCTCCACACCACCACCCACTTCTACCTCCGGCTCCACCTCCACCGCACCTGCGACTGCTCACTTCTGTCTCCACCCAAACCGACACCTGCAACCACCCACTTCTGTCTCCACCCAAACCCACACCTGCAACACTTCCTTCTATAATCTAATCGTTATTTTCATTTTATGTTCACATTAATTCCATATAATATGACATTCGGCATCCTAGAGCAACATGATTGTTAAAATTTGTATTCTATTCGGAAGCCATAATGGTCCAATGGAATACATATGTATATTTAAAGCTTGGATTCATTATTTATTGTTAATTGTAATGAAGTGTATTTAAAATCAAATGGCAGACAAGGCTCTGTTTTGGTAAGAAAAAAAAAATCTGATATTGGTTCAATACGAGTTAATCATCAGAACGATATGAACTGTTCATCATTATTGCTAATTGTAGTGAACTGGGATCAAAATCAACTGGGCAGACAAGGCTCTATTTTGGTAAAAAAAAATTCCGGTATAGCCAACAGCGTCGTCTAAAGAGAACACATCGTGAGTGCTCCGATTACCTAAAAAAAGAAATTTGAGGGAATTAAAAAGAAAACCCCCATGGACCTGTTGTACGAGGAGCAGAAGAAGCCGACATTGAAGCCTAATCTGATGAAACTGCGATTTACGACAGTGGTGGTGATTTGAGATAGGTTTTTATGAATCTCGTTTACGACCGTAAGGGTGAAGGGGGTGCTCACCTAAGAGGTGAGTCCCCTCTCTTACGCCAAACCAATCCTCGTGTGCCACGTCAACTCCCCTCTTAAACTCCCCTAACACCCTAAATTGATGGCGGCACTCCCCTCTTAGGTGAATTGGTTTTTTTTAAAAAAAAAAAAAAAAAGAAAAGAAAAGCATTGATTGGTCCTCTCTCCCTCTCTCCTCTCTCTCTCCTCCCCCTCTCTTCGGTGCCTCCACCCCCAACTGCTTCCCCGATTTCATCCCCCGCCTCAATGGCGGTACCCCCCATTTCGGCAAAATCGTTCCCCGCTTGAACTCCCCGAAGACGCCCCGAACCCCCTAATTGGAGTTTTTTTACCAACAAACCCTGTTTTTTACATATTCCATCCATTAGTTTCTAGTTTTGGGATTTTTTTCAGGTTTCTTATGTTTCCGAGTTTCATTAATTAAATGAGAGAAAAGAAAAGATTTGGAAGGAAATAATTTTTAGTTGTTTTCCAGAGTTTCATTAAAAGAGAGAAAAGAAGAGAAAATGAGAGATTTTTTGTCTAAAATTAATCTTTCCAATTTGGAAAGAACTGGAGAGAAAAGAAAAGAAAATGAAAGAATCCTTTCTTTTCTCTATTTAAGAGTTAATTGCCCGGATAGTCCCTGTGGTTTTAAGTTTTTTCACATTTAGTCCCCAACTTTTCAAAATAGCATGTATGCTCCCTGTGGTTTAATCGTTTGTTACTCGAATAGTCCCTGGTATGGATGGAGGTTAGTTTTCTCAGTTAAGTGTGTGTGAAATTACTAAATTACCCTTTAATATAAAAACATTAAAAGTTAAATGGTTTCACTGTCAATTCTTTTTTATTCCATAAACTGAACTTGCGTTTCCAATCATCACCAACATCTTCAAAAAATTGCTTGAAGATTTAAAAGCACACCAATTTCTTATTCGGGGCTGTTTGGCTTATTTGCTTCATTCCATTATGACTTATTTGCTTTTCAAATAAGCAAATAAGTAAATAAGTCATTCCAATAAGCTTAGCCAAACAGTCCCTTCATCTGAGCAACCTTATTTATCATCTCCATTTTAAAAACACATTCAATTTAAAAGTAGACTTTATTCATAAACTGGGATTTGGGAAAGTCAACCAAAATGCCTTAGCCACCATAGAACTCACACGTCTTCTCGATCTCTCTGTCACGGCCCCCGACCCGGTTTGACCCGTTTCAGGAGCCGCGGGACAGGAATCCCGTGGTATTTAATTTAAGCGACAGCGGAAGTCTTTTTAAAACAGGATCTTTTAATAACTCAAACTGCCCGTTTTATAGCTGAGGGATAAATCCCATAATTTACAATAATATGATTTCTCTGGGAAATCTTTTATTTTCAAAACATGCTTCTTTTATTTATTTACACTGAGCCACTTTTCTAAGCTGGGAGTGCTCCACGACACTTTTCTTTGCTCATACCAGATCACCTGAAACATGTTTGAAAAAGGTTTTGTCAGCGGGGAAATACTGAGTGAATCATTCATTTTACTGAAAACGACACCTTTTTGTTATAATTTACAGTATTAAGGGGAATTACAATGTTTCTGATATCGAACCAACTACCCACAGTACTTGTCACTTGACTACCCATTGGCTATCTCGTTGTCCAAATGGTGTCTGTGACTGTGGTCAGATCACCCCTTGGCTAACTCGTTGTCCAAGTGTGACGGGAAATAAGTAATGTATACAAAACCCCACATACCGGCTGTAACTTGGTGATTACATAGACTTAATCACTGTACCTATAACTTTGAAAATAATTTGGAGTTTTGTAAAACAGTTGATAAAAAGAGAATGAGTCACATTGCAGATTTACGAGCAGAGTATAAGCTTTACTGATTAGCCTTCTAACCTAATTTAAATAAAAATGCACACACAAACGGGATTAGTAACTAATTCAGCAGTTACGTCAATTCACGAGATTAAACCCTCACAACTATTATCAAGTGCGATACTTAATAATCCAATGGATTCACAACGAATGACAGAGCATAGTCCGAATTCGAACAGCACTCAAACATTCAAGTTGAAATCACAATGAATAACAAAGTACAAGCTCAATTTGAGCATCACTCGGACAATCGTTGGATAGTTATAATCGATCGGACGTTGAATCGTAATAGCGATCGAGTTATTACCCTGATTGCGGCAGCACCTCGTGATTCGTGTGTGTGTTTATTGTGATATAGCAGCCTTATCTCGACGTACACAGAAGCTATTTACGTCGTTTCAACTCCTCTGTGCAAGTCCCAAGGTCGGCTATTTATAGTAATTTTTGGGTCTCCCTTACGGACCGTATGCCTGATCCCCTTACGGTCCGTAAGCTAAGCAGTCTAATTATAGGCTGCCTAGGCTCGGGACTAGCCTTGGTGAATCAAAACTTTTGGCCAATCAGATCTACACAACGACTTTAATTGATAACTATTCAACTAGGGTTTGCCCCCTCGAGTTTTAGGGGTCCTGATCCTAATTCCGGTTGTTCTGAAATTTTTAGGGCTAATGCAGAATTACTTGGGTGTCTTAATTAGGGTTTTCTTATTGACTAATTATCGTCCTAATTATTGATTTTAGTGACAGTTGTTACACTCTCTGTGATGTTAACAACCCACCACCATTTGCAGCTCATGACGAGGATCTAGAAGAAGGATTGACGTGGATTTGTATCTCTCTAAACCCAGACAAGAGCCAGCAACCAACGCAGCCGTGACCCAAACCGTTTTGCCCCGGTGACCACCACTCGTTTTCCCGACTAGTATCCGTCACCCAAAATCAGACCTGAAACGAAAATCCGTCACCCAAAATCAGATCTGAAATGAAAATCTAGACGATGAAGTGTGAGAATGGCGACAGAAAGACGACGATGTGGGGGTTGGCCATTTAGCGTGTGATTCTAGTCGACCGGAAGTGGTTGGTGGTTCAATATGGTGGAGGTGGTTGGTTGATTGTTTAGGATCAGGTTTCCCAGTGGTGGTTGGTCGTTGATTGTTTAGAATCAGGTTTTCTGGTGGTTCGATAGGGTGTTTGTTGGAGACGTCGGTGACTGGAGGTGGAGGGTGGTGGTCATTGATCGATGATGGTGGTGGTGGTGTGTGAGATTGTGAAGAAAGCTGGAGAAAAGGGGATAGGGTGGGTAAAAGCTGGAGAAAAGGGGGTGGGTGGGTAAGGGTAATTTAGTAATTTCATACCTATTAGACTGTGAAAACTAACCCCCATTCGCACCAGGGACCATCCTAGTAACAAACGATTAAACCACGGGGAGCATACATGCTAATTTGAAAAGTTGGGGACTAAACATGAAAAAATGTGAAACCACAGGGACTATCCGGGCAATTAACTCTCTATTTAATTTAACTCGGGAACACAGATGAACTAAAGATGAGGGGATGGCAGTGGTTGTTATTGATCGCACGTTTAGAGTGAGAGAGGTGGTGGGGCCTGCTTGACTTTAATAATATTTCTTCTTTATTGTTTTAATTTTTATTTTTTAAAAGGAGGGGTAAATAAGTAATTTTAGATGGACTTAACGGAGAAAACTAACGAACATCCACTCCAGGGACTATCCGAGTAACAACTCGTCAAACCACAAAGAGCACCAGTGTAATTTTCAAAAGTTGGGGACTATAGGTGTTATTTTACAAAACCACAGGGACTATCCGTGCATTTTACTCTAAATTAAAACACTAAAAATTAGATATATACCCCTACCCCCACCCCCACCTCCTTCTTCTAAAAACCCCCCAAATCGTCTCTCTCTAAACGCTCCTCTCTTTCATCTTCACATGCATAATAGACACCAAGCAATTAAACATTAACCAAATGCCCTGATTTATTTCACACTCATTTAACGGTGAAAACTAACAGACATCCACTCCAGGGACCATCTGAGTAACACAAAGTAAACCACAGAGAGCACCGGTGTAATTTTCAAAAGTTGAGGACTATAAGTGTTACTTTACAAAACCACAGGGAGCATCCGGGCATTTTACTCTAAAATCTTTGTGATAAAAGAACAGTAAAATTATAAAAACTTCTAAGGGTAAAGTCGTAATATATCAAGAAACAAGACCCATTTTAACAAAACATGACTTATTTAACAACACAAAAACCACACAACGTCACTACTACACTTGCTATTCAAAACATGGGTTTCTTGTGTCTTATCCTTGTGGTAACCATCACAACCTCCTTAGCATTTCCGATCAACCACCAAAACTACTTGGTATTGCCTCATTCCCTTCAAGGCTCCGGCGCATGCTTAAGCTGGCGGGTGGGCGTCGAGGCAAACAACATCCGCGCTTGGACCCAAGTTCCCACAAAATGCGTAGACTATATAGGCAGTTACATGACCGGATCACAGTACCGTCAGGACTGTAATCTTGTATGTAACGAAGCCTATAACTACGCGAAACGCCTTAACCTTACCAATGACGGCAAGGACGTTTGGGTTTTCGACGTAGATGATACCATACTCTCCAATATCCCTTATTTCAGTGCCGAAAACAATTGGCAGTAACTATCAAATTTTTTTTTTTGGTTTTATATTCTTAAAATGTGTTTGATGAGTTTGTGATGAATATATTCAGGGGGGTGATTAATACGACGTCGTTTGCTGAATGGGCCGAGAAAGGAGAGGCTCCCGCGATACCAGCGGCTCTAAAATTGTACAAAAAACTTATAAAGCTGGGATTTAAGATTGTGTTTCTCACTGGAATGTATGAACAATACACGGATATTCGTATCGAAAATCTTAAGGCAACTGGTTATACTGAATGGGAGAAGCTCATCCTAAGGTCAGCAATATTTCACTTAAATCATTAACTTTTTAGTGTATAGTTTTGTTTGAAAATTTATATGTGTGCAGGGGAGACAATGATGAAGCTAGTGCAGTGGAGTACAAATCAAGCATAAGAAAAGAGTTGGAAGAGGGTGGATACAGAATTAGAGGTAACATGGGTGATCAATGGAGTGATTTGGTCGGTACCAACACCGGAGATCGTACCTTTAAGATGCCCAATCCTTTGTACTACGTCCCTTAGTTCACATGATGACATCTTCATTGAATAATTGGTGCTTCAAGTTTCTAGTTGGTGTGAGTGAGTGAGTTTGTATGTATAAATAAGACTTGTTCAAAGTCAAGAGTAAACTAAGCTTAGTTTATGTAGTGTATGTAGATTGTAGAAGCACTTTTATGTAGTATTTAAGAAGCACTTGTTATGTTTTATCATTATCTTCTTTAGCCGTAACAAACTATATTAAGTTGATTTTCTTTTCGAACGACAATTTTTTTTTTTTTTTTTTTTTTTTTTATAAAAGTAGCCTTGCTAGCAAGCAACTAGCAAAGGGCAAACCAACAACTACAACAAACATAAAGGGGGAAGAAAGACAACATTACACATCGAAAGATCTCCACTTAGCTTGGAAAAATCTAATGCCAAGCACTTAAACCTATAATTAATCCAAAAATAGCTTAAAGATTTAATTTCTTCGTAATTAACTAATTATCTCAATCTTTACCGGCTCATTTGAGAAGTGGTAGTAGGGGCGGACCTACCCTATAGCAAGGAAGGGCGGCCGCACCCCTTGAAAAAAAAATTAGTGTATATTTTAGGCCAAAAAAACCCGACTGCATCCCTTGAAAATATGATTAAACACCTTATCCGCACCCCCAACAAATAATTTTTGGGTCCGCCACTGAGTGATAGTTGTGAGCACGCCAAATACTCCAATAAACTATCAAAATGATGGATTGAATATTTTTTTTTCTTCTATGAGCGGCAATCGGGACATGCTTATGTAGCTTGAACAGGCCATGAACCGAGAAAACATAAATCGAAGGAATTTTGCACCACTTAATTATGTTTTACCGTCTCACAGAGGCCACATAATACAAAGAAAATATATAATCAAGTGATTCGTCACAAGACCTCCAAGGATTATTTATAGTAACGCATATAAGAGATGTTGCAAGTTATTGCATATTAGACGCAATGTAATTATTATTATTACTATATGATAATAGAGAAAGGTAATGAACAGTTAACGAGGGCATGTTGGTCATTTTCCAATGCTGATCAACTTAAGAAGATGACATTTGGAATACGGCAGAGTGGCAGACGACAGAACAGTTACAAAGAGAGAGAGAGAGGGAGTGCGGCATCGGAGAGAGAGGGAGAGAGCACGGCGTCGGAGAGAGAGAGAAAGCGACCAACGTTTGTGACGGTACAGGAGTAGAGGGCGACGGGGATGTTAGCTTGGAGGCTGCCATGGCTCTGATAGTGACGACGGTTAAACGGCTAGGGTTCCGATCAAGTTCCGGCATCTTTTCGGTAAGCCCTTTTCTCTTGCATGTTCGCTATTTGGTTAGATCCGACGACTCATGTTTCTGATGAGTAGGTAACCTCCGGCGAGGTTCAAGCGAAGATTCCAGGGAAGAACTTGAAGATGCATGTCTCCTTTTCGAGTAGATCAACAAACCCCGAGATGGAAGACAGAGACGGATTTGGCTCTCCGGCTTCAACACTGTGAATGCGCTGAACATGGCTCTCCATCAAAGACAGGATAAGCCGCACATGGTGGCGGGGTTATGGCGGCGCACCGGCGTCGACGGCGATGAAGAGGCATCCACCGGCCGGAGCCAATCCGGTGTTATCAACAGGTTATATATTCTTGATATCTATTTCACACTTCGAGGGTTTTTCGAGAACCCTAAGAACTGTGGCGGCGCCGGTCAAGGTGTCGATATTGCGCTGATCGTGCAGCTGATTAATCACAGGTTTAATCATTCATTTTTCATTTTACCATCATGTTGTTTGAAGTTATGAGTTGGAGTTATTTTGTCAATTTTTGGTTGATATGAAGATTTTCATGTAAAATGGCGCCTAGATAATCAGATTATTAGAATTTGTAGAAATGATGGTGGTCCTGCTTCAAGTTTTGGAGTCTCAAAATGGATATGACGGTTCTATGATATACAAGGCATCACATACAAAAAAAGCCCTAGATCCCTAAACCCATCTCTTGAAATTTATACACACTAAATTGAAAGATTAATTTTTAGTGAACTTATGCTTCTTTTTGAATATAATCTTTCATCTCACAATACATCATAAATTTAGGAGGACACTAACCGTGTAACTAGATAATTGAAGAGAACAAAAGCGGAGGGTTGTGATCAAGAGAGAGTGAAGATGGTACATATCTCAAACTACTATAGGACAGAGATGCTGATGATGTGAAAGTTGCTAATTTGGAGGCCCACCTAAGGAGAGACACAAACTTTTCTAGCAAGCGGTTAGCTGATGAAAGAGGGACTGATGAGAGGAATGGATCAAAAGAAACTTCCAGGTTAGGAATGCAAAATTTCAATTTATTTGTAGTAGAGTACTTCTATACTAACAACATGGTTAAATCTCCCTTTATTTAAGACTTTGATCTTTAATCAAAAATGGGTTTTCTTTATGAAAATTATTGATCTTTTTGTGGTTGAATAAGCGAAAATGATGGGTGTTGACAAGAGTAACACCAGCACCACCAACAACACTTTCAATGCCGTAATTTATGTGTGCGGTTTTTAGGTTTGTTAATTATGCAACCACTGTGGTGGTTACGGTTTACTCTAAAAGACGGTTGACTGACTTGCAAAAGGATGAAGAACGGCTACTGCTGTAATAAGATATTGAAGACAAACAGCAACTAACAAAACAAAGTGTTATTTCATTAATTATAAAATTATAATACAATGATGATTACCAGTATTAGTGTGCTGACGTGCTGTGCGATGTTGAATCATTGGTGCTTCGCCGATGAATCATTGGTAATTCCACACACAGATGTGCATATAGATGAGAGCTTAAAATTTATAGAAAAACCTTTGTCGATTGAAGATCGACAGGTGAAGAAGCTTCGCAGAAAGCACGTACCGATTGTAAAAGTCAAATGGGATGCTCGTAGAGGTCCTGAATATACATGGGAAGTCGAAGCTACAATGAAAGAAAAGTACCCCTATTTATTTGAGTAAATCTCGGGTCGAGATTTATTTTAAGGGGGTGAGGATGTAACACCTCGAATTTTTGTGTCCAATGATGTGTTAACACGTGTCATTTGTTTACACGTGGCATCTATAATAAATAAAGGACTAATTTTGACAAACCTTGAAAGTATATAAAATTCGAGGGTTATAAATGTCAACAAGGGTAAATATACTGTATAGTAACCCTAAATAACGCTTGAACCTTCAAACGAATAAATCATAAATCGCACGGAAGCGAAACGCGGAAGAAAGTGAGAGATTACGAGCTACAGGGGTTAACTGTATCAACATGTTTAATATTACCTCTGAGTGACCCTTTAACGTTCCCAAGGCTTCGTAACAGTATTATACGCTCACTAGAATAAACTGTATAAATTCCGCGAAGTTCCGTCTTAAAACGAAAGAGTTATACTCAAATTCGTATGAGAAGGGTTAAAAGCGTCAACAGTGAAAGTTAAGGCTTTCTGAATAATTAATAAATAAACCGGGGACTTAGCAACGCGGGTAAATAACACGAGGCCCCTATCGGTAAATAACCGAGGGCCAAACCGCAAAGTTACCCCTTCAAACCCGAGAGGTCAGGTAAATCATTACGAAAGATTTCGTTATTAATTACCAGGATTTCGTAATCATTTCAAAAGATTTTAAAAATCTGAAAAATAGGCCCTACGCGACCCGCATTGCATGTTGGTTAAGTTGAGGCGGGCCGCGAGCCTCCTCTTTTACGCGTCTGATCTTTGAATCTTAGGCGGCCCGCATTATAAACGCATGGAACTTCCATGCGGGCCGCATTAGACGCCCAGATGCAGAATACTTGTAACTACTTGCCTTTTGGAGCACTTGAACGACCAAACACCAATCAATGAGGCATGGGTGCCCCCTACTCGACCCATATCACTCAGGGGACATCTACCCATCATCATGACCAGTATAAGTTGTTGTGTAGTGATCTAGAGAGCTTTCTTTGGCTATAAATAGCCACATTATGTGCATAACATTCACACAACACAAAACACATTCATCTGATTATTTCAAGAGCTCTCTAGCATCCATCTCTGCTCTCTAAGCAAGAACACACTTCTGTAAGTCGTTCACAACCATTTTGGTCATGCATTTCCATAGTTATAGCTCATAAACGCAACCGTCGTAACTAACGGTTGTCATTACAATAACTTGCAAATGGTTCAGTCTTATGACGGATCAAAAGTAGTTTTGAGTAGGTAATTATGTGGGTAATAAACCCCTAAAAAGGTTCCCCCTGATCACCACTCTAACTATGTCAAAAATCGAGTCAAACGTGCGGTTAAAAAGTCAACAGAAAGCTATTTTAGCGATTTATGCATAATCTGTAATGTATATGTTATGAAACCTGTTTTGACACTTATAAAATATGATAATAAGTATATAAGCTTGTTTGCGCTCGTTTGAATCGATCATTTGCTATATTGACCCGGTTCGGAGCCGAATGTCGCAAAAGTTTGACTTTTGCTTTGACTTCAGTTCTGACCCGTTTTAGTGAGGTATAAATATACCTTAAGACTCTCTTAGGACCAGGTCACATGTCGGTATAAACCTCTGTGATCGGTTCATGAGTTATCCGAGTCTTTTGCGCATTTCCGTCATTCGCCTAAAAGTTGACCGTAACGGCCTTGTGAAATTAAAACGAGTATTCCGGACATGTGAGCAGACCAAAACCTTGCTTATTAAATTATAAGCATGTCCTTAAAGTTTCACGTCAATCCGAGGTCTAGAATGAGAGATATGCTAATTAGCGCAATTTAGATAAACTTTTGTAATAAACGGCGCAATTAGCATAACACCTATCTAAACCAAGATTTCGTCACCAAAACTTTTACCCACTGTATTAAAATAATATTTTGGGAATTTTAAAGATTTTTAATAATTTTTACCTCGCTCATAACCTGCGGTTATGGCTACGGTTCGGTAAATACCGAATATGCCCTTTTCGGCCAAAACATGAGTTCTACAAGGTCTTTTGACCCGATTCCAGTTGCTACTGATTTTAAATAATAAATAAAGTATTTTAAGCTTTATAAACTGTTCGGGAAACTTAGATTTCCTGTAGAATTCGAAAAGCCCTTTTAAAATCTTTAAAATGACCGAAAAGCCCCTACGGGGCATAGTATTGACTTAAACTCGTTACGGGCGTCACGGAAGGTATTCTACTGATACCACGACTCATTTAAGGCATATTGACTTAGGAAATAAGCGTACGACTCTCATGGTTAACCGTTTCGCCTATTGCGCGCACGGTTCGGCTTATGAAACTAGTTTTCATAAATTAGCCGATACGGGTCAAATTATATTATTTGAACCCCAAAATTCAGAGCGTGAACCATAAACCCGTATAAAACAAGTCTCTGAACTTGTTGGGTCAGAATCACACTCCATTCTCGGTTTTCGCCTTTCACGCGATTAAACCATATATATATATATATATATATCGGAACCAACCGGTCTAGGCTACGGCCATTATAACGACCCGTTAGGATTCTAAGAGGTTAATTAAAACCTTCGTTCCAGATTAGGAGCCCCAGTAAAAGCTATCGGTGATTTAATCCAAAATAAGGAAATATACTTGCAAAGGTAAATACTTTAACTTATTTCCCCTATATGAGCTTGGGTTACGGTATATTAATACCGCTTGATTGAGCATTATATTCTTCCATCGCTTAGGTGGTTAATTAAATAATATGATCGGCTCATTTAAACAGTTTTGTTGCTTATAAGCCTTTGGGGGGTTTAATGACCGTTGTCCCGGATATCCTTGGCATCATTTTACGAAATGGCCACGACCATCGACATCCCGGTGTAGGCGTACACCCGGTATAAAGTGTCGACATTAAATTAAAAGACGTAGCCGTTGGTTTTTATACTACGGTTTTACGCAAACGTGGTGTGTCTATAAATCTTTAACCCGGCACGACCCGGGCTACTGAACGCATAAAAGAACATGTAAAACGTTCACAAGATTTTATTATAATTTTCCCAAGTTATAAAAGAGTTTGTGCCGTGTGCATTCAAATCAATTTTAATAAACATTTTCAAATGTGTCAGTTGAATGTATTTACCAGTGTAAACTGACGTATTTTCCCCAAAAAGATTAAGTGCAGGTACCTAAACGTAAATTGGCTGGTATTAGCTCCCTAGCGTCGTGATAAGTCTCGCAAGCTTGATTGCAGTATCTGATGGAACAACACTTTATGTTTATTTACGATCCGCTGTGGATATATTCAACTTCTGTAATACATTTGATATTACAACCTGAGGTTGAAGTTTATATATTTATCTTTAAGCTTCCGCTGTGCATTATATAATTGTGTGGTTTGACTATATTGTTGCCAACATCGTCACGGTAATCCCCCACCGGGCCCACCGGTGAGACACGTGGAAATCGGGGTGTGACAGGTTGGTATCAGAGCCAACATTAAGTGAATTAAACACTATCCTATTGTGTTTAATCTCAATGACACAATTGCACATACTTGAGTCTAGACAAGAACTTAGGACAAGTTCGGATTAATACTCCTTTTTGTCTTTACTTTCATTTCGATTTTTAATAAGTTTTGGAGCAGGAAAATGCCACCCGTTATATTCCGAGGAAGAGGAAGGGGAAGAAGAGGCCGAGGAGAAATCGTGACACATCACGATAACGAAGCTGGACCATCTGGTACAAGACATCCTTCGATGACAAGGAGCGAAGAACCACAACGACGAAGAGATCTCTACGAACCCGCGAGGCATTCCACTTCGCACAGCTCAACGGCATCCTACCGGCACTCCTTTGGACCAAACTCAGAAAATGATCCCAACAACCCACAACCTTCCTTCATACCTCTACAACGTTCGGTATCGACCCGGAATTATGACGACCCTACTCCATACTACATAGGTCAGTTTAATCCAGCTGACTACATACAGGAACCTTCAGGTTTTGTTCCACTAGGGCCACAAGACCACTTTTCTGAAGATCCCATGGAGGAAGATGAGGATCCTACTGAACCAGCTCGTGGTACGCCCACGCATCCGATAGAAGTCTCTGATGGGTCATCCTTCCATGGCACACCTTATCAAGGACCAGACAGTTTCCAAGCGTTGTTTGACCGACATGAGTGGTACTACACACCACCCCAACAGACATCTCAACAACCGCGACATCCACAGGATCCCTCTGAGGATTCACGCTTTGAGGCAGTTACGCCACCACCTCCGCCACCGGCGCAACCAGTAATACCTGATCCGCCAAGGCGAAGGAGGACGAATGCTCGTATGTCTACACGAGGAGGAGGGGGTATCCACTTCAGCACTCCTCGACAGTCTAGTAGTAGCCACTATCCGCCACTACGAGAAGAAGAACCTCAAGTCCTATACAGGAGGCGAACTCCGCACCAGCTGCACAAAATTCGCCACCATTTGGGTATGACCAACCCATACCTGCTTATACGGGTCCAACGGCTTACAACCCGTTCGAACCGTCACAAGCACAATACAACTACGGCTATGAGCGCGACCCCTATGTGGTGTCCGCAAGATATAATGCGCGCTACCCTGACGGAGCACATGGAAACATGGGACCACCGGACTACTCAGCTCATGGGTATCCAATACCTCCCAGATCTCCAGTTCCACATCAAGCGCCGCAACCACGTTTCTCTCCTCCTGAACAGGAAGAAATACTCCATCGACTGGATCGTGTGGAGAGAGAGTTCGAAGAAGAGAAAAAGAGCCACCGAGGATTTCTCAAAGGCTTGGCGAACCTACTAAAGGGCAAAAAGAAGAAACGTGACCATTAGCCCTTAATAGTTGTACGAATGTAATTTCTACTTTAAAATAAGTCCCTGTGTGGACAACTTATCATATTTCAGTCCCTACGTGGACTTATTTTGAGTCCTTGCATGGACATCTATCTCGTATTAGTCCCTGCGTGGACTTGTTACTTATTTTAAAAACCTCTATGGAGGTATGTACTATTTGAAAGACCCGTTTAGGGCAATATGTAATTGTATTTGAGATTTTGGAATGTATGTTATGAGTTTTGTTTTAATATGTATAAAATAAATCAAAACCATTCCTTTTATATTGATCTGCCTAAATAAAGAATCTTAAAAGGTGAAACCTAGCTTGGTGTCTTTTAAGATCCAGTCAAGATGGTACGACCTAATTGAAAAGATTCTGATTCCCTGTTAACCTCTGTACGCATGTTAACAATCATGGCAGATGTGATTCGTTAAAATCACGCACGTCATTCATATACAATGATCCTTTAAGGATTTCAAAACCCAACTAAATGATTTATAAATCGTGGGTTAAATCACCAATGAAGGTGATCAATATTATTAAAACATCCATTAGTGATGTAATGCCTACGGGCCAATATTATTAAAACATCCATTAGTGATGTAGTGCCTACGGGCCAGTATTATAAAAACATCCATTAGTGATGTAGTGCCTACGGGCCAACCATATTAAGACATCCATTAGAGATGTAGTGCCTACGGGCCAACCATATTAAAACATCCATTAGAGATGTAGTGCCTACGGGCCAACCTTATAAAAACATCCATTAGTGATGTGGTGCCTACGGGCCAACCTTATTAAAAACATCCATTTGAGATGTAGTGCCTACGGGCCAACCATATTAAAACATCCATTATAGGTGTAGTGCCTATGGGCCATAATAATTGTCTTATAAAGACAAAAGGCGGTGGTAGTCTATGACTCCCTGTCAGAAAGAGATAAAAGAACTACGGTTCAATTCTCTATGCCTTTGATTCTCTGAAATCTCGGCTAATATTATAAAACATCATCATGATTAGGCTTTATGCCGCCAATACTATCTATATAGCTGAAATAGGATATATTCAGATCCTAATATGTAATGAATTAATAAGTTAACCAAATATGGTCTCTGTACCATGGTTGACAAATTGTCATAAAAGAAAATTATATAATAATCTCCTGAACAAAATTTTGTTATCTTCTGTAACAGATTCAAGTTACAATGGCGGATCCCAACGGAGAGAACAGCCACACAAATGAAGATGACTATGACAATACGCCAGTGCATCTGACCGGCGCACAACTGAAGGCTCTGATTGACAATGCTGTTCAGGCAGCTATTGATCGTCAATATACTGAGTCCCAAGGCAGAACCGTGTCAAAACCACCCTCTAAACCAAAGACACACTCCAAACCACCCTCTGAACCCAAGAAAGATGACGACAAACACTCGTCCACTGAGCACAGCGTTCATCGCGATAGAGAATATACTGATGCATCAAATGCTAAGGGTTGCACCTACAAATACTTTGTATCATGTAAGCCCCGGGAATTTACAGGGGAGAAAGGTGCTGTTGATTGCATCACCTGGCTAGATGAGATGGACACTATTGTGGACATCAGCGGGTGTGCAGCGAGGGATGTGGTGAAGTATGTGTCCCAGTCTTTTAAGGGCGAGGCCCTGGCATGGTGGAGGGCGTTGGTGCAGGCATCTGGTAAGTCTGCTTTGTACAAGATGACATGGGAGGAATTTATTGCTCTCATTAAAGAAAACTACTGCCCTCAGCACGAGGTTGAGAAGATTGAGGCGGACTTTGTCTCACTAGTGATGACAAACCTGGATTGTCAAGCATATCTGACAAGCTTTAACACCATGTCACGCCTGGTGCCATATCTTGTGACACCAGAACCTCGAAGGATTGCCCGCTTCATTGGGGGCTTAGAGCCGGCAATCAAGGCCAGTGTGAAGGCCTCTAGGCCGACGACCTTCAGGTCAGTTACTGACCTCTCCTTGTCTCTTACACTTGATGCTGTCCGTCTGAGGGCACAAAGGAGCAAGGAGGCTGAAAAGCGAAAACGTGAGGATGATACCTCACGAAAGTCTGGGAAAAAGCACCGTGGAAACGGTGAGGGCAAGAGAGGGTCGGAGGCAAAGAAGGAGGGGCAAGCTGATGGAAGACCTCACTGCAAGGTCTGCAAGAAACCTCACTCCGGGAAGTGTAGGTTTGCGTCTGGTTCACAGTCGCAACAAAAGACTCCATCCTGTGGGCTATGCAAGTCCAAGGATCATAAGACCGTGGAGTGCAAAAGGATAAAGGATGCAACCTGCTATGGTTGTAATGAAAAGGGGCATATCAAGAGTAACTGCCCAAAGTATGCCAAGAAGGCGGAAGAAACAAAGAAGTCGAATGCGAGAGTTTTTCGCATGGATGCAAAGGAAGCGGTTAAGGACGACAATGTGCTTACAGGTACTTTTCTCGTAAATAATATATTTGCAAGAGTACTATTCGATTCTGGCGCTGATAAATCCTTTGTAGACCAGAAATTTTGCCAACTACTAAATATGCCAATCAAAACCCTTGACGTGAAATACGAAGTAGAGTTAGCAGACGGCACGATAGAAACCGTCTCTACTGTTCTAGAAGGATGCGAAATGTCCATTAGGAACCATTCTTTTCCTTTATCTCTATTTCCCTTCAAATTAGCGGGTTTTGACATTGTGCTAGGCATGGACTGGTTATCCCGTAATCAGGCCCAAATCATTTGCGGCAAGAGGCATATAGTGCTAAAGACTCCGAGTGGTGAATCGCTTACCATTCAAGGAGATACGCAGTATGGGTTGCCCGAAGACGTATCTATGCTGAAAGCTTCAAGGTGTTTGAACAGAGGCTGTGTAATTTACATGGCTCAGGTGATAATAGAAGAACCAAAGCTGAAGATCGAGGATCTTCCCGTCATTTCTGAATACCCCGAGGTTTTTCCTGAAGAACTACCTGGTTTGCCACCAGATAGACAAGTGGAGTTCAGAATAGACATCATTCCTGGAGCAGCTCCGATAGCAAGAGCACCTTACAGATTAGCTCCGACGGAAATGAAAGAACTGAGGACCCAGTTGGATGAACTGCTGGCGAAAGGTTTTATCAGACCTAGTTCATCTCCCTGGGGAGCTCCTGTCCTATTTGTAAAGAAGAAGGACGGATCGATGCGGTTGTGCATCGACTATAGGGAACTAAATAAAGTTACCATAAAGAATAGATATCCTTTACCAAGGATCGATGATCTATTCGATCAGCTGCAAGGAGCAAGCTACTTCTCAAAGATCGACTTAAGGTCGGGTTATCATCAGCTAAGGGTCAGAGATGAAGATGTTCACAAAACTGCATTTAGGACTCGCTATGGTCATTACGAGTTCCTAGTGATGCCTTTTGGGCTCACAAATGCACCGGCTGCGTTCATGGATCTCATGAATCGCGTCTGCAAGCCGTATTTGGACAAATTCGTCATCGTCTTCATCGACGATATCCTTATATACTCCAAGAACCAAGCAGACCACGAGAAGCACCTTCGTTGCATTCTCGAATTACTACAACGTGAGAAACTCTACGCCAAATTCTCGAAATGTGAATTCTGGCTACGAGAGGTCCAGTTTTTAGGACACGTTGTGAGCGAGCGTGGTATCCAAGTGGATCCCGCTAAGGTAGAGGCGGTCATGAACTGGCAGGAGCCAAAGACGCCTACCGAAATCCGTAGTTTCCTGGGGTTAGCAGGATACTACCGGAGATTTATTGAAAATTTCTCGAGGATTGCTGCGCCCTTGACTTCCTTGACCAAGAAGAAAGAAAAGTACATTTGGGGCCCAAAGCAGCAAGAGTCCTTCGAAATACTGAAGCAAAAGCTAAGCAACGCACCTGTGTTGACATTACCGGAAGGTACAGATGAATTCGTAGTTTACTGCGATGCATCACACACAGGCATGGGGTGTGTGCTTATGCAGAAGGGCAAGGTGATTGCCTATGCTTCAAGGCAATTAAAGGTGCACGAAAAGAATTACACCACCCATGATTTGGAGTTGGGTGCCGTTGTATTTGCACTGAAATTATGGAGGCATTACCTTTATGGTATTAAATTTGTAATTTATTCTAATCACAAGAGCCTCCAGCACCTGTTCAACCAAAAGGAGTTGAACATGAGGCAGCGCCGTTGGATGGAGACCCTGAATGACTATGATTGCGAGATCAGGTACCATCCCGGCAAGGCGAATGTAGTCGCCGATGCCTTGAGCAGAAAGGAAAGGGTAAAACCTATTCGAATCAATGCCAAGAGCATTGAGGTCAAGAACAATTTAATTGAAAGGATTTTAGCTGCACAGCGAGAGGCTGTGTTGGAAGCTAATTACCCCAATGAAAAGCTGGGAGTAACTGAGGAGTAGTTGACTCTTAGCAAGGATGGAATTCTTAGGCTGAACGGACGTATATGGGTTCCGATTTATGGAGGACTACGAGATGTTGTTCTCCAGGAAGCCCATAGTTCCAAATACCCAGTCCATCCTGGTGCTGACAAGATGTATCAAGATTTGAAGGCAAATTATTGGTGGATAGGCTTGAAAAAGTTTGTAGCCGCCCACGTAGCAAAGTGCTTGACTTGTGCTCAAGTGAAAGCCGAGCACCAAAAGCCGTCTGGCTTGCTACAACAGCCTGAACTTCCCGAGTGGAAGTGGGAATGCGTAACTATGGACTTCATAACCAAGTTACCCAAAACCAGGAAAGGAAATGATACAATATGGGTCATAGTCGATAGGCTGACTAAATCAGCTCATTTTCTACCCATCAAGGAGACGTATAGCTCCGATATGTTAGCCCAACTTTATGTTGATAAGATTGTAGCCTTACACGGCATACCTGTGTCTATTATTTCCGACAGGGATACTAGATACACATCTCATTTCTGGAAAAGTTTCCAGCAATCTTTGGGCACGCGTTTAAACTTTAGTACGGCTTACCATCCACAGACGGACGGTCAAAGTGAGCGTACTATCCAAACGCTAGAAGACATGCTTCGTGCATGTGCGATCGATTTAGGTGGTAACTGGGATAAGAACCTACCCCTGATCGAATTCTCCTACAATAATAGCTACCACACCAGCATAAAGGCTGCGCCTTTCGAGGCATTATACGGTAGGAAATGTAGATCGCCTGCTTGTTGGGCGGAAGTAGGAGAGGTCCAACTATCGGGACCAGAGATTGTTTTCCAGACAACGGACAAGATTGTCCAGATCCGGGAACGTCTCAAGGCTGCCCGCGATAGGCAGAAAAGCTACGCTGATCCAAAACGTAAGGATCTTCACTTCGAAGTAGGTGAAAAAGTGTTGCTTAAGGTATCACCCTGGAAGGGGGTGATGCGTTTCGGCAAGAAGGGCAAGCTGAGTCCGAGATACATAGGACCTTTTGAGGTCATTGAACGGGTCGGATCAGTTGCCTATAAGTTAAACTTGCCTGAAGAGCTCAATGGAATTCACAATGTGTTCCACATCTGCAATCTCAAAAGGTGCTTCGCCGATGAATCATTGGTAATTCCACACACAGATGTGCATATAGATGAGAGCTTAAAATTTATAGAAAAACCTTTGTCGATTGAAGATCGACAGGTGAAGAAGCTTCGCAGAAAGCACGTACCGATTGTAAAAGTCAAATGGGATGCTCGTAGAGGTCCTGAATATACATGGGAAGTCGAAGCTACAATGAAAGAAAAGTACCCCTATTTATTTGAGTAAATCTCGGGTCGAGATTTATTTTAAGGGGGTGAGGATGTAACACCTCGAATTTTTGTGTCCAATGATGTGTTAACACGTGTCATTTGTTTACACGTGGCATCTATAATAAATAAAGGACTAATTTTGACAAACCTTGAAAGTATATAAAATTCGAGGGTTATAAATGTCAACAAGGGTAAATATACTGTATAGTAACCCTAAATAACGCTTGAACCTTCAAACGAATAAATCATAAATCGTACGGAAGCGAAACGCGGAAGAAAGTGAGAGATTACGAGCTACAGGGGTTAACTGTATCAACATGTTTAATATTACCTCTGAGTGACCCTTTAACGTTCCCAAGGCTTCGTAACAGTATTATACGCTCACTAGAATAAACTGTATAAATTCCGCGAAGTTCCGTCTTAAAACGAAAGAGTTATACTCAAATTCGTATGAGAAGGGTTAAAAGCGTCAACAGTGAAAGTTAAGGCTTTCTGAATAATTAATAAATAAACCGGGGACTTAGCAACGCGGGTAAATAACACGAGGCCCCTATCGGTAAATAACCGAGGGCCAAACCGCAAAGTTACCCCTTCAAACCCGAAAGGTCAGGTAAATCATTACGAAAGATTTCGTTATTAATTACCAGGATTTCGTAATCATTTCAAAAGATTTTAAAAATCTGAAAAATAGGCCCTACGCGACCCGCATTGCATGTTGGTTAAGTTGAGGCGGGCCGCGAGCCTCCTCTTTTACGCGTCTGATCTTTGAATCTTAGGCGGCCCGCATTATAAACGCATGGAACTTCCATGCGGGCCGCATTAGACACCCAGATGCAGAATACTTGTAACTACTTGCCTTTTGGAGCACTTGAACGACCAAACACCAATCAATGAGGCATGGGTGCCCCCTACTCGACCCATATCACTCAGGGGACATCTACCCATCATCATGACCAGTATAAGTTGTTGTGTAGTGATCTAGAGAGCTTTCTTTGGCTATAAATAGCCACATTATGTGCATAACATTCACACAACACAAAACACATTCATCTGATTATTTCAAGAGCTCTCTAGCATCCATCTCTGCTCTCTAAGCAAGAACACACTTCTGTAAGTCGTTCACAACCATTTTGGTCATGCATTTCCATAGTTATAGCTCATAAACGCAACCGTCGTAACTAACGGTTGTCATTACAATAACTTGCAAATGGTTCAGTCTTATGACGGATCAAAAGTAGTTTTGAGTAGGTAATTATGTGGGTAATAAACCCCTAAAAAGGTTCCCCCTGATCACCACTCTAACTATGTCAAAAATCGAGTCAAACGTGCGGTTAAAAAGTTAACAGAAAGCTATTTTAGCGATTTATGCATAATCTGTAATGTATATGTTATGAAACCTTTTTTGACACTTATAAAATATGATAATAAGTATATAAGCTTGTTTGCGCTCGTTTGAATCGATCATTTGCTATATTGACCCGGTTCGGAGCCGAATGTCGCAAAAGTTTGACTTTTGCTTTGACTTCAGTTCTGACCCGTTTTAGTGAGGTATAAATATACCTTAAGACTCTCTTAGGACCAGGTCACATGTCGGTATAAACCTCTGTGATCGGTTCATGAGTTATCCGAGTCTTTTGCGCATTTCCGTCATTCGCCTAAAAGTTGACCGTAACGGCCTTGTGAAATTAAAACGAGTATTCCGGACACGTGAGCGGACCAAAACCTTGCTTATTAAATTATAAGCATGTCCTTAAAGTTTCACGTCAATCCGAGGTCTAGAATGAGAGATATGCTAATTAGCGCAATTTAGATAAACTTTTGTAATAAACGGCGCAATTAGCATAACACCTATCTAAACCAAGATTTCGTCACCAAAACTTTTACCCACTGTATTAAAATAATATTTTGGGAATTTTAAAGATTTTTAATAATTTTTACCTCGCTCATAACCTGCGGTTATGGCTACGGTTCGGTAAATACCGAATATGCCCTTTTCGGCCAAAGCATGAGTTCTACAAGGTCTTTTGACCCGATTCCAGTTGCTACTGATTTTAAATAATAAATAAAGTATTTTAAGCTTTATAAACTATTCGGGAAACTTAGATTTCCTGTAGAATTCGAAAAGCCCTTTTAAAATCTTTAAAATGACCGAAAAGCCCCTACGGGGCATAGTATTGACTTAAACTCGTTACGGGCGTCACGGAAGGTATCCTACTGATACCACGACTCATTTAAGGCATATTGACTTAGGAAATAAGCGTACGACTCTCATGGTTAACCGTTTCGCCTATTGCGCGCACGGTTCGGCTTATGAAACTAGTTTTCATAAATTAGCCGATACGGGTCAAATTATATTATTTGAACCCCAAAATTCAGAGCGTGAACCATAAACCCGTATAAAACAAGTCTCTGAACTTGTTGGGTCAGAATCACACTCCATTCTCGGTTTTCGCCTTTCACGCGATTAAACCATATATATATATATATATATCGGAACCAACCGGTCTAGGCTACGACCATTATAACGACCCGTTAGGATTCTAAGAGGTTAATTAAAACCTTCGTTCCAGATTAGGAGCCCCAGTAAAAGCTATCGGTGATTTAATCCAAAATAAGGAAATATACTTGCAAAGGTAAATACTTTAACTTATTTCCCCGATATGGGCTTGGGTTACGGTATATTAATACCGCTTGATTGAGCATTATATTCTTCCATCGCTTAGGTGGTTAATTAAATAATATGATCGGCTCATTTAAACAGTTTTGTTGCTTATAAGCCTTTGGGGGGTTTAATGACCGTTGTCCCGGATATCCTTGGCATCATTTTACGAAATGGCCACGACCATCGACATCCCGGTGTAGGCGTACACCCGGTATAAAGTGTCGACATTAAATTAAAAGACGTAGCCGTTGGTTTTTATACTACGGTTTTACGCAAACGTGGTGTGTCTATAAATCTTTAACCCGGCACGACCCGGGCTACTGAACGCATAAAAGAACATGTAAAACGTTCACAAGATTTTATTATAATTTTCCCAAGTTATAAAAGAGTTTGTGCCGTGTGCATTCAAATCAATTTTAATAAACATTTTCAAATGTGTCAGTTGAATGTATTTACCAGTGTAAACTGACGTATTTTCCCCAAAAAGATTAAGTGCAGGTACCTAAACGTAAATTGGCTGGTATTAGCTCCCTAGCGTCGTGATAAGTCTCGCAAGCTTGATTGCAGTATCTGATGGAACAACACTTTATGTTTATTTACGATCCGCTGTGGATATATTCAACTTCTGTAATACATTTGATATTACAACCTGAGGTTGAAGTTTATATATTTATCTTTAAGCTTCCGCTGTGCATTATATAATTGTGTGGTTTGACTATATTGTTGCCAACATCGTCACGGTAATCCCCCACCGGGCCCACCGGTGAGACACGTGGAAATCGGGGTGTGACAGCCAGCGATGGCAACACTATTTTAGTAAGCTCTTTTTTTCATTTTAAAAATCAAAGCGAGATTGAATTATGGAGACTAAATTCAATGTGGCAGGTAGCGTTGATTGAAGAACAGTGACAATCCAAGGACTCGCGAGACTGAAATCTTGTACAGGTAAAGTGGTAAAAGCCCACCCTAACACACACACACAGAATAATTCATTTATATTGCTTTGTTATGATTCACAAAGTTCTTGAACTACACTAGGGGGCTTTAACTTTTATAGTCAAACAGTAAGGCATATTAGTTAAATGCTGGGTGATTTATGACCTGATAACAAATGTTTCAAAAGAAAGGGTTAATCAAGTCTTTGTAAAAGGTTTAACTTGCGAAATATTAATCGACATAAAAGATAATGGTTTTCTTTAAATTTACAGTTGCATTAAACCCAATACCATGTACAAGAGTTGGAGAGTTGTTGGTGCTAAAGTTTTATCAAACTGGGATGGTTTTTGTGTTGTAAGGGTACTGTGTTTGACTAAAAAAGTCAAGGCGTAACAGTTCAACCTCGACTATAAAAGTATTTCGGTATACTTATTGCTTATCTTGATGTTAAAGTTTGAGATAATACTCGCTTATAATCGTTTTTGTGCTTTGTTAGTTTGCAGATTTCCCTTTCACTATCTATTATACAGATATGAGTATTTTTTCAAGCAACTACGTTCATCAAGATTGGCCACCAGTTGTTGCACATCTTATAGAGATAGACTTTAGGCCACCACTCAACAACTGGAATAGAGCACTACCACCCATCATCAACCGGCCAGCAAACAACTAGAATGGCTCACCACCACCGCAAAACACTGGAGCAATACCACCAAGCATTGTTGGAGGGCCTAACTACCAGCAGCAGGGGGCAGTGTGGACAAACAATGGAGGCAATAATCTTAAATGGATCTGATTTGATACTTATTTGTCCTAAACGTTATTCCATCCAATTCAATACAGATTGTGTATGTACATAGTATAAAGTCCAATTCACACATACTAGAGTCAAGTCTAATTCACACATATTAGAGAATCGAATACACCTTATATGAAACACCACAAAAAAACATATTGTGAATCGCGCAACGCACGACGATAAATAACACTAGTTAGAATAAATTAGAGGTGACATTATGTAAATAACCCCCTCATTGTAAATCCTTATTACATCAATACAACATATTTACAATTACACACACAAAGGTGTTTCAGCTCAGTATCAAAGCTAACATCGTCGGAGTCACCACATACCACCACACCGCCGCCACCGACCACCACACTCCAGAGACATTGGAACTTGTTTTTCAACCTAAATCGTCACAGATTGATCACCAAATCATTACAATTTAAGCTTTCTAGTGGACTAGTTTTTGCATCTGACATAAGTTTCTCAACCAAAAACGATTTTTGGACCATGTTTTCATAATCTGGTCTTTCCGATACTACACACATAATTTAAGACAACAAGATGGTATAATATAAAATATGAATACTTGTGGGTTCAGGGGCGGATGTAAACTCTGAAACAAAAATGTAATGCTTACTTCTTCAAACAAAGTTTGTATTTTTGAAAGTTTGATTATGATCTTGTTACTCCTGTGCAGAGTGAAAGAATATGGAATTGGGGAGACATGTAATTGTAGGGGTGTGCATAGGTCGGTTTGGTTTAGTTTTTACTATTAACCATAACCATAACCGCTAGTTTGGTTATAGAGTTTTGGTAACCATAACCAAACTTTGGTTACGGTTAATCGGCTATGAAGTCAGTTACGGTTTGGTTTTGGTTAATTTTGGTGGGTTAAGTAACCAAGCAAGGTTTGAAATAAATAGGGTTGTGCACGATTTGAACTTAGCTGGAGCCTATTTTATAAGATAACAGAGACTAAACCTTTTGGTTAAACTACCGATTTAGGGTTCTTTTTAAAAAGGTAATTCTCAAAGAAAAACAATTATGGCCATAAGACCTTAGTTCTTTATCAAAATAAATGGCATCTACATCAAGATCATTTTGTTACTAACATACTTTTATCTTAGTAAAAACCTTCTTTATGGTTTTGTAAAACACAAATCCATTATATAAAGTTAACATCACAAGTTCGGTTCGGTTTCAGTTATATCGGTTAACCAAAGCTTCGTAACCATAACCATAACCGATTGAGCGGTTATAAAAAGTTTCATAACCATAACCATTGGTTATATTGGTTATCAGTTATCAGTGGTTCGGTTATGTCGGTTATCGATTATGGTGGTTAATTTGCTCACCCCTATGCAATTGATTGATGATATTAGAAATAGGAAATATGTAAATATTCATTGAATAGTTCCTTAAGGGTAAAATAGTCATTTAATAAGAGTTTTTAATGAAAAGGAGAAATATGTAATATATATGAGTTAGGAAGGGAAAATATGTAATTGTTTTTTTAGAGTTAATTGCCTGGATGGTCCCTGTGGTTTCACATTTTTTCACGTTTAGTCCCCACCTTTTGGAAATAGCAGGTATGCTCCATATGGTTTGTCATTTTGTTACTCGGATAGTCCCCTGAGTAGATGTCAGTTAGTTTGAAAATAACAGGTATGCTCCCTATGTTTTGTCATTTTGTTACTCGGATAGTCCCCTGAGTAAATGTATGGGGACTATCCGAGTAACAAAATGACAAACCATAGATTATACCTGCTATTTCAAAAGGTGATGACTAAACGTGAAAAAAACGTGAAACCATAGGGACCATCCGAGCAATTAACTCTTTTTTTGAGTTAATTGTCAAAATCGTCCCTGAGGTTTGGGCACATTTGCCATTTTCGTCCAAAATGACACTTTTGTACCAAAATGCCCCCAACGTTTGTAACTTTTTGCTATTTTCATACAAACCACTAACTTAGTTTATTTTTTCTGTTAAGTTGAGGATATTTGGATGAAACTGCCAAATATAAAATAGCAAAAAGTTAGTAGTTTGGATGAAAATGGCAAAAAGTTACAAACGTTGGGGACAATTTGGTAAAAAAGTGTCATTTTGGACGAAAATGACAAAGCTGCCCAAACCTCAGAGACGATTTTGGCAATTAACTCCTTTTTTTTTGTTTAGGGCAATACGTTATAAGGCAAGAGGAAGAAATATGTAAAAAAAAAAAAATTTCTTTTCTCGTCTTTCTCACTTTTTTTTCCCTCATAAAGTTAACTCAGGAACACAGAGATGATTTTATGATGAGTGAACTTCAAGTTTTGTCCTTTATCTTTAGGCCACTTTGCAAGTTTTGTCCTTTATGTTTAAATTTGACGAGTTTTGTCCTTTATGTTTAAAAATCAAGCACGTTTTTGTCCTTTATGCTTGATTTTTAAGGACAAAACGTGCTTGATTTTTTAAACATAAAGGACAAAACGTGTTTGAGTTTTAAACATAAAGGGTAAAACATACTTGATTTTTAAACATAAAGGACAAAACTCGTCAAATTTAAACATAAAGGACAAAACTAGCAAAATGGTCTAAGAGCATTCTCATCCAAACCACCAAAATCTGTGTGGGGTGTTTTTAAAATATAAGAAGTATAAAAAGTGGTTGTGTGTGGAGGAGAGAGAAAATGTTACTGTTCATCTGTATATTTGGGGGGACACTGTTCACCCCCTATACTTTTTTAATATATATTGAAAGTGGTTGTGAGTGGAGGAGAGAGAAAATGTAATATATATTGAAAATGAGAGAGAAAAAGTATTTGTTTTTAGTGGAAATATATTTGATATAGGAGTTGTTTTTTAGTGGAATGTATGTATATTTTTAGTGGATTGGATGTGAATGCTCTAAAGATAAAAGATAAAACTTGAAATTCACTCGATGATAGCATTGATCCGTAAAAAAAAAGAAAATTAAGTGGAACAAACAAAACCCTCTCCGGCGAAAACCTACAACTCACCGGAAAATATGGCATCTCCGGCGGTCCACCGTACATCCATACAGCGCGTATCCACATTCAAAGACCGAACCACCACCACCGCAACACCGTCGTCATCTACCGGTACATTCTCTTCCTTATCTCTCTTAGATTCCTTCGCATCCGATCCAATTTTCTCCAAATTCCTCTCCTCCGATTTCAACTCCACACAATTCTCCTCCGACGCACTCTCCTCCGGCACCGCCGCTGCTCGCGCGGAGAAGATCCAGGACGGCATCCGACTCCTCGAAAAACAGCTCCGGTCCGAAGTCCTCAACCGCCACGACGACCTTCTCGCGCAGTTATCCTCCGTCACGGACGCCGATTCGTCACTCGCATCCATCCGTTCCGCCGTTTCCACTCTCCAATCCTCCGTCCGTCGCATCAGATCTGAAATCGCCGATCCTAACCGTCAGATCCGGTCGAAAACGGTTCAACTTTCTAACCTACATTTCACCGTTGATCTGCTTCAATCGACGGTCAGAGTTCTTCGTCTGTCGAAGAAGCTTCGAGAGGTGATGGCGGAGCCTGATGTGCAGAAACTGGATCTGTCTAAAGCGGCTCAGTTGCATAGTGAGATATTGCGGTTGTGTAATGAGAATGATTTGTCTGGAATTGGTGTGATTGATGAGGAGTTGAAGTTAGTGTTTGAAGCAGGACAGAGGTTGAGATCAGAAGGAATGAAGGCGTTGGAACGAGGACTTGAAGGATTTAATCAGGCGGAGGTTGGGGCGGGATTGCAGGTGTTTTATAATTTAGGTGAGTTGAGGTCGACGGTTGACGGTTTGATTAATAAGTATAAGAGTCAGGGTGTGAAGAGTGTGAGTGTTGCGCTGGATATGAAGGCGATATCTGGTGGCGGTGGTGGTTTTGGTGGTCCTGGTGGGATACAGAGAAGTGGTACGCCGCAGATTGGGAGTGGGGGGAAGGCGAAGGAGGCGTTGTGGCAGAGGATGGGTAGCTGTATGGATCAGTTGCATTCGGTTGTGGTTGCGATTTGGCATTTGCAGAGGGTGTTGTCGAAGAAAAGGGATCCGTTTACTCATGTTTTGTTGCTTGATGAGGTTATGCAGGTGAGTTGTTCATGTTGTTACTTTTGCTATTTGTTGATGCTAAAAGGATCTGTATGTTGATTTGGTATTATGTGTTTGTTTGTCGCTAGCTGTTTTTTTATTGAGTAGATCTTATGTACCCCAAGCATGAGGTTAGACGATCGTGCGTGACCGTGTTGTTTGACAATCATGATATTGATGTACCTCGCAAGAAAGCTTAGGTTTTAGGTTGTATTTATTTGTTTGATTGCCGCTAGCAGTTTTTTTGATGAATAGATCCTATATACCCCAAGCATGAGGTTAGAACTTAGAAGATTGTGCGTCACCTTGACGTTTAACTTTGACAATCATGTTCTTGATATACCTGGACAGAAAGCTTATGCCTCCTGCATCATGAAAATAAATGTTGATGAATCTTCTTCAAATAAAAGGGTGTTTGGATGTATAGTTCTGGAAGTGATTATGTGACGTTCAGTAATCAGAACCAAGTCATTTGTAGTAGATAAAGGCCTGCTGGACACAGTGTTTGGATATGCTTTACTTTAGATGGTGTTGAGTTTATGGTACGAATAATGGTATGCAAATGTATTTTTTATAATTCTTTATGTTACTCATGGTCTCGTAATGGTATTCCATCCGTAAATAATCTGCCGTTCATAAGTATAACCATAGTTGTCAATAGCGGCTATAGCGACCGCTATAGCGCGCTATGTAGCGAGGCGACCAAGTGTCGCTATCTGGGTCATAGCGACCAATAGCGTGAATAGCGACAGTTAGGTTTTTGTTTTTTTTTTTATGTAAATAGCAATTAGATATAGCTATAAAATAGCTGGATTTATAGGTTTTCGTTAAATATACATGTAAAATAGCATATATACCAAGGTATTTTGATATAATATACATATAAAAATTTTCAAAAATCTTTTTCTAGTGTATTGCTATTTATAAAATAGCGGTTGCTATTTGTCGCTATTCGCTATGTAGCATATAGGTCCCTTGTCGCTATTCGCTATTAACAACTATGAGTATTAACTGTATAAGTAGGTTATGCTAACTTTAATCACTTTCAAAAGTTCATCCAAACACCCAAAGCTAATTTTCTACCATCTAGGAATGTGGGTTTTGGTTAAGTGTTATATTAGTAATTGCTTTTGTTGAAACATTTTTATTAGAGGTATCATGGAGAGAAACCTATCCCTTAGGCCATATCCCTCGTTAATCTAGCCTCTATTAATTAACTATATATTAATTTATAACATTTTGTTGCATTATTAGTTGTAATTTTAGCAAAAATGGTTGTACCCACTTGATTTTTTCTCTTTAATTTTTATTTTGTCTTTAATTATTATTTTACTTTTAACCCAAATACTTTAATAATTTTACAACTTAATCACAACATCATTGGTTGTAACATGTGCTTAAGTGGTTGTACCTTAGTCAAATATAGGTTGTAAGTTGTGCTTAACTAGTTGTACCTTAATTAAATAATAATGGTTTCATTACCTTACCAAATTCAATATGTTTTGTATGCATGTAATGGTTGTAAATTGTGCTTAAGTGGTTGTACCCTAATCAAATAATGGTTTCATTATCTTACCATATTCAATCAGTTTGATCCATTCAAAGTTGTTTTGTTTTATTTGTAAATTACTATTATTTATAATAATCTAATTAATTTAGCAAAAATCTTGTATAAATATAATTTGCAACATATTGATGCAATGGTTGTTGTAATGTATGCATTGTGGTTTGTATAGTGGTAATGATATATATTATATATAGATTACGATGAACCTGTCAAACGGGAAAAAATAGACGCGGGTTCATCGTAACGCGCGAGTCCTAAATCAACTTAGTTATTTTATTCTATGTTTTATGTTTCGGTTTAATTTCTTCGCATTAACACCGCAACTTCAGTGTCGGTGGTCGCTGATAGTAGTGTGGCATTAGTGCTCGCCCCCGCCGCAACGCGGGGGGTGTTTAATACTAGTTGTGGATCATTTTTAATCTTCAATCTGGAATGCAATATGCTCAATCTGATGCAAAACAATTTATTTAAGGAGTATATTGTTTTAAGCCTAATGAAGTAATTTAAGGTGGTATATTTCTAATCTAGCATATGCGCTGAAATGCTATTGATCCAAGCAGTTTGCTAGACATAGAATTCTATTTTAATCATCTCATTTGGTATCATTGTTTTTCGGTACTTCCACTTTGTGTATTGCTTTTAAGAACAATGTCTACACACCATTGTTGTGAGATTAGAAAATGGAGAGATTTCAAACAAAAAGAACTTAGATTTCTTCATGGTCTTGTTTTCTTATGAGAAAAGGAAGGAACCAGAGTAAAGTCTTGTCCAATTTTCTTTTTTAAAATTCATGTGGGAAATTTTCAAGAAATAGGAACCTCGATGGCTATATAAGCTGTTTATTATTTTGATGACAAAGCTACCCTTGACTTGAAATGTTTGCTGAAATCATTTACGCAAGAAGGGTATATGTTTACTTTTTTTAGTTTCTTTTTATGTTCCTCTCTAACTCAAGAGCATGAAAATTGAAATATAACACTTCTTTTCTTTTCTTTCTAACTCGAAAAACACTAAAAAATATTTTACTTTTTTTTTTTCATTTATAGTTGATACACTTTTCTCTCTCACTAAACTCAAGAAGAGTGTTGATGCATCATTGCATATACTTGATCCTCGCTTAATCAATTATGCTCTAGGTGTTCGATTGACTGCCTATGCGCTTATTTGATTGCTGTTTGGACTACTTTTAGTCTCTTTATGGACCTGTGATGGAATATATGCCATTCGCTTTCTAGTGTATACCTTTACCATATAGACATTTGTTATCGATGCATCTAAACATTCTGTTCTTCTTTCGTTATAGGACGGTGACCCTCTCTTAACTGCTCGTGTTTGGGAGGCAATTGTCAAATCATTTGCAAACCAAATGAAATCTACTTTCACCGCATCAAGCTTTGTTAAAGAGATTTTCACCATCGGCTATCCAAAACTCTTGTCCATGATTGAAAATCTTGTTGAAAGAATTTCACGTGACACAGACGTTAAAGGGGTTTTACCTGCTATAACAGTAGAAGGTAGAGATCAAATGGTTGGTGCCATTGAAGTGTTTCAGACAGCTTTCTTGGCTCTATGTTTGAGTCGGCTATCTGATCTTGTTAACAGTGTATTCCCCATGTCAAACCGAGGTAGTGTTCCCTCTAAAGAACACGTCTCCAGAATTATATCGCGCATTCAAGAAGAGATTGAAGCTGTTCAGTTAGATGCACGCTTGACCCTTCTTGTCCTGCGTGAGATCTCCAAAGTCCTGCTTTTGCTAGCTCAACGAGCTGAGTATCAGGTAATTTTAATGTTTATTGGTGGAATATTAATAGAGTAAAATGTCATTTTCGTCCTTGAGGTTTGACCATTTTTGCGACTTTTGTGCAAAGGTTTGTTTTTCCGCATCTAGATCCAAAAGGTTTGAAATTTTGCCATTTTTATTTGGCTCGTTAACTCCATCCATTTTTCTCTATTAAATCAGGGGTATTTTCGTCTTTTCTGTTAACTTAAAGGCAATTTGGTCTTTTTCACTCTATGTACAAGCATTTAGCATAATGTACAAGTATTTAAAATACCAAATCACTCTTTAAGTTAACAAAAAAGACGAAAATACCCCTGACTTAGCGAAGAAAAATGGATGGAGTTAACGAGCCGGATGAAAATGGCAGGATTCTAAACCTTTTGGATCCAAATGCGGAAGAACAAACCTTTGGACGAAAGTCACAAAACTGGTCAAACCCCAGGGACGAAAATGGCATTTTACTCTTTATTTTATGATGTTTGTAAGTTGTAACAGTTAATTAATCATAATCGCACCTTTTGGTTGTAGATATCCACAGGCCCTGAAGCCCGCCAAATATCGGGCCCTGCAACTCCCGCCCAAGTGAAAAACTTCACCCTCTGCCAGCATTTACAAGACATTCATGGAAGCATATCCGCCATGACAAAAGGATTACCGCCAATCGCCTCAGACATCTTATCCCAATCACTCAACACTATATATGAAGTCGCCTGTGATTCCGTCACATCCTTATTCCAATCCATGCTCGACCATCTCGAGTCATGCATTCTCGAAATCCACAACCAAAATTTCGGCGCAACCGACAACAACTCGTCATCTTACATGGAAGAATTACAAAAACACATTTCTCATTTTCGTACCGAGTTTTTATCAAAACTATTACCTTCATCAGCCAAAGTCATCTCAATCGGGACTGAAACCATCTGTACCCGGCTCGTCAGAAGCATGGCTTCTCGGGTTCTAATATTCTTTATCCGACACGCATCTCTAGTACGGCCTTTATCCGAATCAGGCAAGCTCAGAATGGCCCGAGACATGGCTGAGCTGGAACTAGCCGTGGGTCAGAACTTATTCCCAGTTGAACAACTTGGTGCACCGTATCGGGCTCTTAGAGCATTCAGACCCGTTATATTCCTTGAAACGTCACAACTTAACGGTTCACCGCTTCTTCAAGACTTGCCACCGAGTGTCATACTTCATCATCTTTACTCTCGAGCTCCCGACGAGTTGCAGTCCCCAATGCAGAGGAATAAACTTAGCCCGTTACAGTACTCGCTGTGGCTCGATTCACAGGGTGAGGACCAGATCTGGAAAGGTATAAAAGCGACTCTTGATGATTATGCTGTTCAGGTGAAGGCAAGAGGTGATAAGGAATTTAGTCCTGTTTATCCTCTCATGTTTAGTCTTGGGTCTTCTATAACCGAAAATAATGTTGTTTCTAGGAAATCCAATACAATAAACTAAGATATGGGGTTTATAGTGTTTTCTTTTATTAATTTTGTGAGAGAAAAAAAACTTATTCGGACAAATTAAGGTGTTATTGGTACGAGGTTTTCATTTATCATTGTTGACGTTCTTTTCTTCTGGCCGTCGAAATCTGCAACTACGTAGGCGCTTGAGCTGCCTAATCCGTCTTTTGGGAGGAGGTCGCGTGCATCGGCTACCTCGATGACTAGTTAAAATTCAAAGAAGAAACAGCAGCTGCTGCCATGTCAGCAAGAGACAGCTGAATCTTCGTTAAAATTGGCAGACACAAGGGCTGCTCGTTTGAGGGAAAGAGTAGAAGAGTTGACTAGTCAACTTGAAGAACTGGATACACGAAGAAGCTTAATTAACGGGAAAAGGCCTAGATACATATGCTGGCCTTGGCTATGGCTCGGTTTGGACCCAATAGGCCCCCCCGCCAGCTGGACACACACGAACATACTTCAAATGAAATGGAACTTTCAGAGCCTCTTCTCTGATTAGTGATAACCTTCATGTTTCTGGTCAGTTTTTTTTTTTTTTTTTTTTTTTTTTTTTTTTTTTTTTTTTGAATTTATACACTAAAAGTTATAGTTTTGTTGTCAATTTATCGTGCAGCAATCCTTGAATATGTAATGTGTCTATAAACCTTATTTAAAGTGTGATCCAACTTTTTTTGAACATCATTAGTGGCTTTTATTATGTTTTCTCGTAACGGGAATGGACGGGCCAGTTGGACCGGAATCCGCCTACAAAATCGGTCTGGTTGACTACTCTTAAAGCGCTGTCATTCAGGACGGCTGGTTATCGGTTTTGAAGCCGACTGCTGGATTTCAAATTGTATTTATTTTTTTGTCCAATATCTCGTTTATGATTTATTTACTACTTCAGTCTCCATAATTTGTTTATTTCGGCTTCATAGTTTGTTTAACATTGTGTATTGAATTATTTATGACATCCGTGTTTTTTATATCGGTCCAAAAAATGGACTGGAAAGGCGACTGGTCCGGCTATGAAAATATTGTTATTGTCCATTGTTGTGAACAAAGAAGCAGAAGGCTATCCGCTATAGCCTCAAATCATTAAGATGGCTTCAAGTGGTTCAGGAATTTGGGCGTTTGGGTGTGAACCGCCTTTTGCGGGCAGGTTTAAGGCCTTTTACTGGAAGGTTATGCGGCTTATTACCTTTCTTATTCTTCGATTTGTGCCAATGTAAGATCAATTACAACGCGCTGGCCTATTGTTGACTTCATCGAGCTTTGCTTGTGTTGTCAATGCGGTTTCTCACTAACAGACACCGAGTATTCTTAAATGCCTTGAACGCTTAAGACAGTATCTTTTATGAAAATGTTTTTTACAAGGGTAAAACAGTAATTCAGCTTAAAAGCCTTGTTTAAAAGAACAAGAATGTAACAAGCTTACAGCAGCAAAACTTCATGTATGCTGTGACGAACTCTAGGCCTGGATCCATGTCAGGGTTCCCATTAACAAGAATTTGCTAGGTAGTTCTCCACCTGAAGGTGCAAGATATGTGATTTTCTTCCTGAAATGGTGAGTAAGCGAAAATTAAGCGTTTTGCGACGGTTTTAGGAGTTTTTTTTAACAAAAATGTTTATGGTAAACTGAATTCATACATTGGAATGTTGCTGCATTCAGAGGAAATAAATAGAGAAATGGTAAGCACTTGTAATAGATTTTCTTTTGTTAATATGTAAGTTTTCAATATATATGCAAAACGGATGGGTCATGTAACAAATCGAATTGTGTAGACTTTTTAAAGTGTCAAAACGGATTGTATCGGGTTGAGTTGACATGTTTTAAACACAAGTTATCTATATCTTAAACAAGAGAAGTTGAACGGTACAACTTTACTACTACTCCAGGTATTGTGTTTCAGTAAGTTGTCTCCATCTTTTTATCATTTCGTTTTCTTTTCTTTGTGATGATTCTTTTTCTTTTCCATTTTCAATTGTAACTTTTTATAATGCTTTTTTTTTTTGTTTTTGTTTTTGTTTTGTTCTGTCAAGAGCATTTACATAATGGTTGTCAAAGTTTTGTATACAAATTGTTTGGTCGAATTTCTTACGTGTAACGAAACAAAATGATACCAACAAATTTCTTTCGCATCACACGAGGTACTAAGTTTACTTATAATCACATAAATCCGCACAACCAGCGTTTACAGAATGGGTCTCAAAGTTTGGTATACAAATTGTTTGGTCGAATTTCTTACGGACCAAAATGATACCGGTCAAATTTCCATTACATCACACGAGGTACTAAGTATACTTACTAATACACAAATCCGCACAACGAATGATGCCCGGCGCAAAGCACGGGCAACCTACTTCCCTAGTTTGATATATTAAAGTAGCTAAAATTGTTTAAAATACACATTCTTGCAAAGTTTATTAAAATAAATTATAAAATAAATTATTCATGTAAAAGCTCAACGTAATTTATAAAAAAATCCAATTAAAATAAATTATTCATGTTAACATTTTTTAACACACAAACGTAATTTATGAAAAAAAAATCCAACGGAAGTTTAGGAATTTTAGTATTTTAAAATTGAGTTTAAAGTTTTTTTTCTTTTTTGTATTTTTAAATCAGTTAAGTATGTAAGATTTATATTATTTGTAATTATTTTGAAAATAAAAAAAAGTTGGAGATGCGGGGTATCGATCCCCGTACCTCTCGCATGCTAAGCGAGCGCTCTACCATCTGAGCTACATCCCCGTTTGATTGGTAAGGCGACTTCATATTATTTGCTTGATAGATTTCTTTGCCCGTTGAACCGTTTCTATATGTAAAATTTCTTTTTAATTTTCGATAACATATGTTCATGCAAACAATCAGGATATACACATATCGACTGAATGTGGTTTTTTTTTTTATAATAATAAAAAACAAAGTTTTCTTCTTCTATGTCAAAATCATTCTTCTTATCAAATATTATCGTACTAGACTCCTGACAATTTGCATAACATTCGGGTGTCATTTGAACAATCACTAATGAATTTTGCTCTATACTTATAGGATTTAGCCCACATGACATACACAAGGAAGTTCAAACTAAGGCTGTTCATGAGTCGAGCCAAGCCAAGCTCGATCTCGGCTCGATTATAAACCGAGCTGGCTTGGCTCGGCTCGTTTTTGAAACCGAGCTGAAAATCTAAGCTCGGGCTCGGCTTGGTTTTAAACTGAGCTGGCTCGACTCGGCTTGGTTTGGCTCGATTTTATAAAAAAAAGCATTAATATATACCTTTTAAAATTCAGTAGCCTAAAATATTATTCAATACTTTAAAAGAATATATATTCAAAATAAGTTCAACCAAATACATTACAACCCAAAATCAAGTTGAACAACGCAAAATAAGTTTTAACTTCAATGAAATACAATATTAGTTCATTAGTATGGTAATCAACCTTCAAATATGCTATAGATATCAAATTACAAACGTATATACATGTAAATAGTAATCAGTTTTTTTTTTTGTAATATATTATAATATAATGTAAATAAAAGTAAAATTTATTATAAGTAAAATAATCCGAGCTAAACCGAGCCGAGCTACAAAGCGAGCCAAACCGAGCCAACTCGGCTCGTTACGAGCCGAGCCGAGCTAGGCTCACTTTCTAACCGAGTCGAGCCAGCTCGGCTCACTTTTAAACCGAGCCATATCGAGCGAGCTTTTTCCGAGCTAAATCCGAGCGAGTTTTGAGCGAGCTCCAAGCCGCGAGCTTTTTGAACAGCCCTAGTTCAAACCACTTAGTGCACACATCAACCAGTAAAACCTTTCAAGATGGTAATGATTCAAGTTGCTACCGTAGAGCCATGGCGTGTGACGAAAGTTGCCTGTAACATGGTCCACTGTAGAAACAAACACTGAGCTAAGATAATAACCCATGGCTAACGGGACCCAAGAGAGCGATGTAGCTAATGATCTCATGCTAAATGGCGCCTCGGTGAAAAAGAAATCCATCATGCCAGCTAAGATAAAAAGATCAGCCTACCCGAGAATAAGTACTGCAAAGAAACCCAAAGGAAAGTAACTGGCAGTGGCTCAGTGGAGTTCATTAAACCGGCTCGATGCGCCACTTGTTTCCGTTTGATTTCCACTAAGGCTGCAACTGCCATAGCCATGATGGATAGAAATAACCCGACCCCTATTCGTTGTAAATGACTTATACCCATTTGATTTCAGTTTTGGTTATCTTTCTTGCAAAGGGGATTATAACATGGTCATACATTGGTGCAAGTACCATGATGAATATAACTGGGAACACAGGAAGTGAAGCTGGTGGGACCCGTAACGAGCCGATTCTAGTGTTCATGGTGGCTGCTTGTTGGACAGAGAAGGTAGACAGCTGAGCAAGGCAGCGGTTAAGCATTATGGTTGATATGAATACCGGGAAGATCTTAAAGACGATTTTAACCTCTTCCACTTGTTTAGCATTGACCTTCAATGGTGGAAAAGTTGACTTTTTCGTTACTGCTTTGTTGAGAATGCCGGAAATGCTTGAAGCTGTTAACTTTTTTTTCACAGCGGGGCATTATAAACTACAATTAAATCAACCATGAGTCCTAATCTAAAAGTTGTAATTTCTTCATATTTTTATCCATAGAAATATATACGCCTTTATCTCCTCTATTATCTTATGCGGACGATGATGATCGTTGTTCAATATCTTCTCGTTTCTTACCTTCCATATTAACCATAATGAAGTCACCAAAATAATCGCTTGTATCACTTTTTAAAGAACTTGAAAACGGTCAAAGGGCATGATGCCTAAAGCACCTCTTTCGTTGCTGACACCCTGCACCATCCTTGTATGCCATATGCCAAAACCACACTTGCGAATGGGCATGTCAACAACACATGATCGATGCATTACGTTCGTCATTACCTGTTGGTTCCTTTTTAACTAAAACAAAACAAAACTAGTAGTGTAATTATTATTATTAGTTAGTTAATTACCGAATGGGAAGATGCTTACTAGCCAAAGTTGCTTCTTCCGAATAATCCGATCTTGAACACCTCTGACTAGCTATCATACACTTGGTTGCCCACACCATGATTGTCCTACATCCGAGATGGAGGTAACTTGTATAATAAACTATAATTTTAAATTTTAATACCATATCAACCCTAAGTCTGAATATTTGGGTCAAGATCGGTTCCTAAAGCAATATATAATAGCCAATTAGCCGTAATAAAAGAAAAAAACCATATCAACACTAAGTCCCCTAAGTCTGAATATTTGGGTCAAAATCGGTACCTAAAGTAATATATAATAGCCGTAATAAAAGAAAAAAACCATACCAACTCTAAGTCTCCTAAGTCTGAATATTTGGGTCAAAATCGGTACCTAAAGTAATATATGATAGCCGTAATAAAAGAAAAAAAACCATATCAACCCTAAGTCTGAATATTTGGGTCAAGATCGGCACCTAAAGTAATATATAATAGCCGTAATAAAGAAAAAAAAATCTTTTTACAAATGATTGAAATGGTAAACTCGTAAATAGATCTAAAAAGAGACCCCCTTTTGACAAAACGCCACTTATATAACCAAAATTTATGTTACCACTTCACAACTCAAATATACACATTACTATTCCAAAAATGGGTTGCTGGTTTTTTATCCTTATGCTAACCATCACAACTGCAGTTGCATCTCCGATCAAAAACCAAATTCACTTGCTAAGGCCACATTCCGGCTCCGCCGGACACAAACATTCCGACATCAACTGCTTGAGCTGGCGGCTGGCCGTCGAGACCGACAACCTCCAGGACTGGACCCTAGTTCCCCAAGCATGCAAAGACTATGTAGGCCATTACATGCTCGGAAAACAATACCGCGACGATTGTGATTTTGTCGCGGCCGAAGCCTATAAGTATGCCAAGGGCCTTAACCTCACCAAAGACGGCAAAGACATTTGGGTTTTCGACATTGATGAAACCACACTCTCTAATATCCCATATTACGCTCTTGACAATGTTGCTTTCGGGTAATATTTTTTTTTAATAGCAGTTCCTAGATTTTTTAGGATAAATACATCAACCTGCACGTTTAATAATTTAAACTTATAACGTTTTGACTGTGGAGTACATCATTTAACCACTAGAACGTCCCTTAGGACGTTAAAAATGATTTATTTATTTTCTCGTTCAATGTGGTCTAATGAGTTTGCATTCAATATTCAGGTCCATACCGTATAATGCGACGTCGTTTGACAAATGGACGGCGAAAGCAGTGGCACCCGCGATACCAGGGTCTCTTAAACTCTACAAACAACTTATAAAGCTCGGATTTAAGATCGTGTTTCTCACTGGAACTAGGGAAAAATTCAAAGAACCTCGTATCAAGAATCTAAAAGGAGTTGGTTATACTCAATGGGAGAAGCTCATCCTAAAGTAAGTTTTCTTCGATAAATAATGCTTCATATTAAACTAGTTTAAGTACTCGTGTAACACACGAGTAGTCTCAAAGTAAATTATATTATTTAACAGTCTTAACATAAACTTTTAAATGAAAGAAACGTTTCATTACTTAGGTAAATATTAAATTACATGAATAGAAAAAAAAAATGAATACGAAAAAATCACAAATAATTAAAGACTTTTTATACACCATATTTGTTGTTTTATCTGTAGGTTTTATATTAATTATCTAATGATAGAGATTGTTACCTACTTCATTTCGTGTATAAACTAATGTCTCGTATCTATTTAAAAAGTGTATGTTGTTTAAAAATATGTGTAGGGGGGACAATGATCATGGTAATGGAGTGGAGTACAAATCAAGCAAAAGAAAAGAGTTAGTAGAGGGTGGATACAGGATTAGGGGTAACATGGGTGATCAATGGAGCGATTTACTCGGAAGCAACCCTGGAGATCGCACCTTCAAGGTGCCCGATCCAATGTACTACATCGCTTAGTGATAGACTTGATTTCATCGACGAATTGGTGCTTGAAGTTTCTTGGTGGCATGAGTTCATTTGTATTAATAAGACTTGTTCAAAGTCGAGTAAATTCAAGTCAGTTTATGTTATAATTAGGAATTGAAGCACTTGTAATTAATTATGAATGATTGATTTTTTGTTTATGAATAATGTACATGTATGAAAGGTACAATATAGATAAATTATATCTAACAGTTGGATTGAAAATGATCATGAGATAAATCAAGACCCGTATATGAAATACGATTTTATTTAATTGATTTATATAATCAATATATTATTACCAGTATATATTAGCATATTCGGTTTCTATATGGTATATAAGTTCAGGTAAACATGCGGGTATCACTAATTTGTTGATATTTTTATAAATACTCGTGAAATTTTAAAAAAACTAATGTCATGTCTCAATCATACATACATACAATACATACCTGAGTACGAGGTATATATCCGAATGCCCCTCCCGAATGTTTCAATTTCCCGTTAAGTTCGGGTTCGTTAGCTACCCTTATTGTTATTTAGGCGATACCAGCCTCGTTACATGAAACACACCACATACTCGTCTAACCGTATCATTTCAAATATATTAATCAGTTTTACAATTCTCAAAAAAAAAAAATATTAAAGTTTACCATTCTCAAAAAAATATAATATATTGTTGTATTTTAAACTTGACATAGTCGAATATAAAAATAAAATTATTGAAATCGTTTTCATACTTTCATTTTCACGATGACCTTGTGAAGTAGGAAAAAAATAAAAAACTCACCCCATTCCAATGACACTCACGTGTGGCACATTGAAATCGTTTTCATACTTTCATTTTTACGATGACCTTGTGAAATAGGACAAAATTAAAAACTCACCCCATTCCAATGACACTCACGTGTGGAACTTTTTTTTTAAACTTTCTTAACACCCAACAAATCATTCAAATGAGCCTGTGACCGGGGAAAACCCTCATCTAGGGTCGAAGCCCGTGAACACTCGCTCGAAAGCACGACAATACGGTGAGATAAAACCTGCTCAATTCAAGGACCGAACTAACGATCTCCACCCATTCGCCTAGTCTCTAATCATCACCAGGTGCTACAGAAAATAATGGGAGGGCAGAAGTCGAACCTGAGTCTCTTAGAACACCAAGTCTCTCACTTATCATTCCATCACCACCTGATTGGCACTCCCTGTGGAACTGTAAGAGAAGAATTGACATAAATTGTTCACGTGGGGGATATTTAACAAACGAAAGAGGAAAAAAAACAAGAATTTAGAAAATAAAATGAAAACCAATGGGTGGTGGTTCATTGGAAAAGACAAAACCTTTAAACACATTTGGAGAGGAGAATCTTGGGTTCCAATCTCACAGACAACAGACAACAGCAATGAAAGAAATTTGCCGTTAAAAAGAAAATAAAGAAAATGAAAGTGAAACGAAAAAAGGGAAAAGGAATTCATGAGTTAAATAAAAGGGAAAGAAAAAAAATTAAAAAAATGTAATTTCGTGTTCCATGAGAGTTTCGAAGGAACACAAATCTTTTTTCACTTCTCTTTAAAATGAACATAAACTAGAATGAGACCCGTACGTTGCAGCAGGTAGATACTTGATTAGTATTGGTATACTCGCTATAACAAAGGGAATAGAAACCCAAAGAATGTAGTCGTAACATGCCCAAAACATTTTTGGTTCGTTGTTTTTCAATGAAAAACCATTTTACTTCTCACAACCCGGTTTCGAATTTTTTTAATTGAACCGTTGATAAAAATAGATGCATCGCAACGATATACTCGGATTTTATAAAAGTATCGTATTTTAAAAGTTATAAAGATATTAAAAAAGTCAATATAGTCTTAATAATTCTAAGCTATCATATTTTACTTATGCTAAATTTATACTTTTTTTTATTATATGTCTAATTTGTATATTATGCTAAATTTATACTTGTTTATTATATATCTAACAATAGACAAACAAAAATCATGTACAAACACTATTTAAAATTGTACAACATGCAGGGGCGAAGTATAGAAGGGGCGGGGAGGGGCGTCCGACCCCCCGAACTTTTCGCTCAGTAGTGTTACATATGTAGTTTTCGTATAGAAATTTTTGGGTATACACATTTTCGACCCCCCGGTTCTATAGAATTTTTTGGGTATATACGTTTTCGACCCCCCCCCCCCCCCGGGTCATTCGGGTCAAGCTTCGCCACTAACAACATGAAACAACACAAAACTCACTTAAAGCACAGAATACAACCTAGTAGTGCCTACATGTATTACAAATTGATAATATATAATGATAATAGATATAACACTGGTTATCAAATTAAAAAAAAAAAAGCATCGTGAGGTGATATAATGTAAATCTTCTTTTGCGTATATTTGTGTGTACATAAAATATGTTTTTTAGACTAAGGGGCTGTTTGGCAACATCTGAACCAATAAGTGCTGAATGAATAAGAGGTCTGAATGGGTAAGAGGGTCTGAACCAGTAAGTGCTGAACCAATAAAACGTTGTTTGGTTGCACATCTGAATAATGTGTAAAATGCCATTTTTACCCCTAAACAAAACAAAATAGCCAACTGGCTTTAAAACCAAAGTTGTACTCTCTCTCTCTCACTTCCCCAATGTTTCTCTGCTTCTCTCTCTAAAAACCTAGACTTTCCATCATTCTCCATCCTTCACTTTAACCCTAATTCTCCTATTCTTCTTCTTCATATGCTTCTGCTTTACATCATCTTCAATTTCTTCGATTCAATTCATCAATTATGAGCTTCTTAAACCCTAATCACAGGCCATCAAGATCAACCACATCAGATCATCATCATCATCTACCTACATCCAGCGTCGCGAGTGGAGGAGGTCGATGGTGAAGGAGGCGCCGCTGCAGAGTGGACCTCCGATTAAGGGGGAGGGCGCTGCAGAGTGGAGAAGCTCGATGGTGGAAGAAAACGAGGGGAAGAAGTGCAGCGGAAGAGGAGGCCGGCTGTGGAGGAGGAGCGGTTGTGGAGGAGAGGAGATGGAGGGAAGATGGGGCTGCTGTGGAGAAGAGCTGAAGAGGAGGAGCTGAAGGGCATACGCGTCCAATGTTTCATTCAGACTTCAGTCAGACTCCTTTACATGTATGACCCGGTCAGAGGCTAATAAGAGGTTGGGAAGTTTTAAGAGGTATGAAACAAACAAGCTGATATCTGACTCAGTCAGGCATGAGACTAATAAGAGGCTATTAAGATGCAAACAAACAGCCCCTAACCTTACCCATTAGTGGCTCTTTGACAACTTCTGAATGGTTAAGTGCTAAATTAGTAAGAGATCTGAACAATTAAGTGTTGAACCAGTAAGAAGTCTGAACTATCAAAAACCAGTATAATGCTTAATCGTTCAGAGATAAATATTTGACCAATTCAGATTAGAAGTATGAAGGGGTATGGTCCCAAAAAGCCGCGCAAACCTCCATCAAGGGTGCGCGGGTAACCATACTCCTTATTCTAATAAACTTCCTATCACGAACTTCGCGCGAGCTACACCACTTTCCTACTTTACGTCGCGAGAGGGCTCGCCCACAAGAAGCTCCGATATCAGCACTTAGCATACTAAAGGAGCACACAGCCATACTAACCCGCGCGAGTTAGTTAGATGCTCAGCAAGAATCACACAGGGAGGCAGCGCAAGGCTGCCCCCGGTGGTACACAAGGTACAAGTGGCAGCGAAAAAGAGCCAATGAGCGTCCAGCAGGCTCTGTTCAATCGTGCGCCACGATCGTCTGACGAGAAGTACTCAAGGACGCCTACGTGGCACCAATCAGAGGACGGAGACATCTGTCCCACGATCTCCACTTGTCTGCTGATGGCAGAAGAACAGCAGGGCCGACAACAATGACACGTGGCTCCAATCAAGGCGCGCCAGCACCGAAGAACTTCTAGATGCCACTAAACGGTCGACACTAGTGAGACAAAGAGCATATCCGTTATGTTGTCCATTTCCGGCCCAAGGCCCATCAGCCCATTCCCTCTTACACCTCTCCGGCTATAAATAGAGACCTCATTCCATAGGTTAAACATTCTATTCCCTCGACTCTCATTCTTAACACTTAATTATCCTCCCAAAGCAGTCGCTTATTCTCACGCCAGAGCCCGGTTAAGAGGGAAACCCCCACATTCCCCTCTTGACGAGTAACGGTGTTCTGTTTTGCAGGATTGAACATCAAGTCGGAGCTCAGATATTCATTAGAAGATTAACCACTATGGTAGAAACATAAACCAAACTGATTAATCCCCATAATTAGTTCTGTGTTTCTTCATTGGCGCCCACCGGTTTTTTCTATAACCATCTTCATCTTCTTTTTTCTGAGTTTTTGACATCTTTCGTCCTTCGATCATGACTGGTCAAGGAATCATTCACGAGTTCGGCTTCGGAGCCAACTCTAACGCGGCGTTGGGTGAAGGAATCCAAAACCTCCAAGCCCAGCAAATCGAAGAAATTGGTGAAGTCGAAGTAACCAATACTGGGGGCACGCGCGGGAGCATCACCCGCATCACTCAGACGGTCACCCCAGGGAATAACGACGAGGGACCTTCAAACCCAACACCACCTCAGAATGTTTCAGCGTTGCTAGGGCTACCAGAAGGCGAAACTCCAGCCTCATGGTATGCCAAGAATATCGCCACAATAAACGCAGCGTACCAATCTCTGATTGCGCAGCAAGCAGTCTTGACGGCAGAACCGTCCTTGGTCACTCCTCAAAGTCAGGGGGCACGCCAGATGCCCCCACCACCAAATCTCCAAGGCAGAATCAACAGGCCACCCCCCACCAGGCGTCTAAGCGTGCAGGACATGCGCGACACATGGGGAGAAACGGAAAGCTACTACGACTATCCGCCAAACCCTCAAAGAGGTCCTGTTCATAGCCGGCTCACGCCGCGCAACATGAACAACGAATGGGAAGAGACAGACCCGAATGATCCAACTTGGGAAGACGACGAGGGCTCGTCAGTCTTCAACCGTTTGCAGAGGAATCACGAATACTTCATACCGCGACAGCATGTCGGGTATACAGAAGAAGCTGAAAGGGATTTCCGCCTGGCCTACAGGCCAGCTGAAGCTGCGGAGCATTCAAAATTCATCCCAAAAATCACACTAGCGACGCTTTCAAGAGAAAAGTTACCTCCGACTGTCGGGAAGTTCAACGGATTGACTGATCCGGATGATCACGTCAGAACTTTCACCAGCGTAGGTTGCATGGGTGGTTGGAACATGCCTATGTGGTGTCACTTGTTTATTTAAACCCTTAACGGGGCTGCTCGCGCCTGGTTCGACAGCCTTCCACCAGGGAAGATCAAATCATGGGTAGATTTCAAGACACAGTTTTTGAGCTACTTCAGCCAACAACGACGCTACCAGCGCGACACTGCTGAAGTAGAAGACATCTGGCGAAGAGATGGCGAAGGTCTGGAAGATTTTATCACCCGATTTAACAAAGAATGTTTGGAGATAGGCGGCGTAAGCGAACAACTGATGCGGTGTCACTTCAAGAAAGCCATTCGCTGTGATAGCCTCATCAGAACTATAACAGGAAAAGACGGAATGCCAAAAGAATGGGATAAACTCATGGAAGCCGCAAAAATTGTTGCGCAAACCGAAGAATCACTCGCTGGGAACAAAAGTTATCACTCTGAAGATCGATTCTCCAGAGGGAACACGCGCGACAACAACAGGCACAACAGATACAAGGGTAATGATTGGAAGTCTGGGAGATCAAGGGGCCATGATGAAAGGCCGCGCTATAGAGAGGACGCGCGTGAAACAATTGACCGAATCGGTTACAAGAAAGCAGTCAAAGATGATAATCGTGACAAGCACTGGACTGCGCTCATAAAAACGCCAAAAGAGGTATTGATGACGGAGAACCATGATTTCAAAGCTCCCAGGCCTATGACAAACAAGAAGGGGCAAGACCCCAACTTGTACTGCGATTTTCATAAAGACTCAGGGCACTTGACCGATGATTGCTATAGTTTGCGCCAAGAGATCGAGAGAGCGCTTAAAAGTGGTAAGCTAAGCCACTAGGTGAAGAACGTACGCAAAGAAACTCGTCAGCTCCAGCGCCATGACGAAGGAAATCACAAGAAAGTCCGACGCTTAGAGACCCACATGGTCAACGGACCGAGATATAGCGCAAAAGAGAAAGGCAAGCGCCCCTATGAGCCTTCATGGCAAGAGCAACAGGTCATTTTCCCAGTAGTGCGCGGCGGTCCTCGCGCCACACGACCCGTCGTCATCACCGGTATCATCGGCCACTATGAAACGGAGTACATATTCATTGATCCAGGAAGTACAACTGACATCATTTATGAACAGTGTTTTAATCAATTTGACGAAGATGACAGAGCGAGACTCAAGCCAGTTGATTATCCTTTGTCCGGATTTTGCAACGAGATGGTTTTCCCACTCGGTCAGATCAGCTTCCCCGTCACACTGTCTGACGGGAAACATTCAAGAACAACAAGCGTTAATTTCATGGTGATGCCCGTCAAGTCGAGGCATGATGTGTTAATTGGGAGGGAAACCCAAGGCGAGCTGAACATGGTTACTTCAACTCCCCATTCAGCGATAGGATTCCCAACCAAGACGGGAGTGGCAATCATCTACGCCAAGAAAGAAGTAATGTCAACTGAAGAATTGCGCCCAGCAAAAGCGGCGAAGGTTTCAGCAACCGAGCCTGAAAAATGGGTTTTAAACCGCAAATACCCAGAGCAAACAGTGACAATTGGCCACGCCATTTCGTCAGACATCCGAACGCGTTTAAAGCAATTACTGTTCAGAAATATGGATATCTTTTCCTGGACCCCGGCAGACATGACCGGCGTCCCGCGCAACATAACCGAACATTGCTTAAACACTTACCCTTCTGTTGAACCAAAGGTCCAAAGAAGGCGCAGCTTAGGAGCAGACAAAACGAAAGCAATGAATGAACAAGTATGTGAGCTGCTCAAGGCTGGGATTTTGCGAGAAGTGCGTTATCAGAGTTGGGTCGCGAACCCAGTATTGGTGGAAAAGTCGAATGGTGGATGGCGAATGTGCGTAGATTATGCCGATCTCAACAAGGCGTGCCCTAGAGATTGCTATTCTTTGCCCGAGATCGATAAAAAAATAGACTCTCTCGCGCCATATAGATGGAAATGTTTCTTGGATTGCTACAAGGGTTATCATCAAGTCCAGATGAAACTCGAAGATGAGGACAAGACAGCTTTTAGAACTGACCTTGGAATCTTTTGTTACACAAAGATGCCTTTCGGTCTGAAAAACGCTGGCGCAACATACCAACGCTTGATGGACAAGACCTTCGCGGGGGACATCGGAAAGCACATTGAAGTTTACATTGATGATCTAGTGGTTAAAAGTCCCGAAGAGGACCAAATGTTGAAGGACATCGAAAAAACGTTCAATTCATTGCGCAGCGTAAATATGAAGTTGAATCCAGCCAAGTGTTCTTTTGGCATGGAAGAAGGGAAGTTTTTAGGCTTCATAGTCACAAACGGCGGTTTTAAAGTGAATCCAGAGAAAGTCCAGGCCATAGAGCGAATGCCATCGCCGCGAACAATCAAAGAGATGCAACGGTTGGCCGGCCGCCTGGCCGCGCTTAACCGTTTTCTTTCCAATCACGCCGCGAAGTCGTACCCCTTTATCAGCACGTTGCGCAACTGTGTGAAGAAACAAGAATTCAAATGGACCCCCGAAGCAGAGACAGCTTTTCAGCAAATGAAAGAGTGTCTGATTGAGCTCCCTACCCTGACTGCACCGTTCGAAAAAGAGCCACTCATACTGTACTTGTCTTCTTCAGATAAGGCAGTAGGGTCGGTATTACTGGTGGAGAGAAACGGAGTCCAAACTCCAATTTATTACGTCAGCAGGGTACTCACTGACCCAGAAACAAGATATTCCACGATGGAAAAATTGGTTCTTGCGCTGCTACACGCTTCCCGAAGACTACGCAGGTACTTTACAGGGCATGTGATCACCGTGCTTACAAACTTCCACATCGGCACGATATTGCAAAAACCAGAAACATCCGGGCGGTTAGCAAAATGGGCCATCGAGCTGGGGGGCCATAATATCTTGTACAGGCCGCCCAGCCATTAAGGGCCAGGTCCTAGCTGAGTTCATCACAGAAGTACCAGTCGATAAAATCAAAGAATGTGAGCTGGTGGAGACTCCTAAAAAAGACATGACAGATGAGACTTGGATGCTTTATACTGATGTGGCCTCAAATGAGGACGGCGCGGGAGCAGGATTGCGCCTGGTGAGCCCTGAAAATCACGAATTTACTTATGCCATCAAGTTGGACTTTAAAAACACCAACAACGAGGTAGAGTACGAAGCATTTCTGGCAGGCTTACGCCTCGCCATCAAAATGAGAGCTAAAAATTTACGAGCACATGTTGATTCACTCCTGATAGCCAGCCAAGTTAATGGTATATACGATGCAAAGGGCGAAGTCATGGCCCTGTATCTAGAGCAGGCAAAAGAATTGCTTCAACAATTCAAGTCTCACAAAGTAATCCACATCAATCGCTCTGAAAACAAACCAGCTGATGCCTTGAGCAAACTTGCTTCGACTTCTTTTCAACACCTTGCCAAAGACGTAAGAATAGAAGTACTCAAGAATCCATCAGTCTTGTTGCGACAAGTAAACGTCATTGAGATGGGGCAACCATCCTGGATGACCCCTATAATCCAATATTTGCAAGAGGGGATACTCCCTGAAAACAGAGCAGAGGCGAGGAAGATTCAGAACAAAGCCCTGCATTACGAAATGAATGGCGGTATTCTGTACCGAAAGTCCTTCTTGGGGCCACTACTGCGTTGTGTGGACCCCCAAGATGCGAACTACTTGATCAGGGAGATCCATGAAGGGATCTGCGGTATCCATTCAGGACCACGCATGGTTGTCGCGAAGATCATGAACGCCGGATATTACTGGCCAGGGATGCTTGTCGATGCCCTGAAGGAGATCCGCAAGTGCGACTCCTGTCAGCGACATTCTCCAAAAACCCTGCGCCCCAAGAACGACCTTATCCCTGTATCCACTGCATGACCTTTCCAGCAGTGGGGAATCGACATGGTGGGACCCTTCCCAGAGGCTCCTGGCGCCGTCAAATTTATAATAGTGGTCGTCGATTACTTCACGAAATGGGTGGAGGCCAAAGCTCTCGCGTCAACTACAGCTATGATGGTGCGCAAGTTCATTTGGGAACACATCATCTGCAGATTTGGCCTCCCGCTAAAGATTGTAACCGATAATGGCACTAACTTTGCGTTAGAAAACCTCCAGAATTGGATGAAAGAGATGAAAATCGAACACACTTTCACATCCGTTGCGCATCCTCAAGGCAACGGACAGGTAGAAAGCGTGAACAAATGTATTGTCGAGGGGATAAAGGCACGACTGGGCACAAGGCGAAGAGGCTGGGTAGATGAGCTCCCGAGCATCTTGTGGGCTCACCGAACCATGCCAAAGACTAGTACCGGGGAAACCCCTTTAAGCCTAGTCTATGGCTCAGAGGCGGTTATCCCAGCTGAAGTTGGCCTACCCTCCCCGCGCCTGACGGCAGTCAACGCAATCGACAATGAGGCAGAGAGACGTCTTGACTTAGATTTGTTAGAAGAAAGGCGCGAAATCGCGCGAATCAGAGAAGCCAAGTACAAAACACAACTTGAAAGATACTACAATACAAGAGTCCGCATCTGTACCTTCACTCCAGGAGAATACGTCTTCCGAGACAATGAAGCGTCAAATGCGGAACGTCCAGGAAAACTAGCACCCAAATGGGAAGGCCCATACTTGATCCACGAAGTGCTAGGCAAAGGGGCTTACAAGTTACGCACCCTAGATGGCCACATCTTACCGCGAACGTGGAATGCGCAACAACTGCGCAAATGCTATATGTAATTTACCTCGGCCTTGAGCCTTTAACCGCTACTATAGGCCACGCGCCTTTTTACTTTCCTATGTTGGCTATACGCCCTTTACAATTAATGTATGTTGGCCTAAGCGCCCGTTTCCAAGTCAATGAAAGCATACGACATGTTTTCTATTACTTCTTTCGTTACAAATGCATGTTAAACTTCTGATTAGCACGAAAACACTCCAGCAACTTACAAGCTCTCAAACAAGAACGCCTCCAAGGTCCTCCGCGAACGAAGCGCGAGACCGGGCAGTTCTACTCACTCGAAGAGACTTCCATTTATTCGAGCTAATTTAACCTAAGTTTTTAACAACAGTGCAATAATTGTAACGGGAAAGAACAAGCAACTTTCATTCAATTTAAAAAGCGCGACCGCGCAACAGTGTACATTCAAAACAAACAAAAAATTACAAGGCACAAAGCCTTTCGACAAAGCCTATTCAAGTTCATCATGTTGATCACCATCATCATCGCCATCATCACCGTTTCCGCCGTCATCACCACCGTTTCCACCGTCATCACCAGCTGGCTCCTCCTCATCCGATAGTTCAACAGTGACCGGTGGATCGAGAATGGCCTTGAGGCGCTGACACCAGTCGTCTTTCTTTAGAGCCTCCACAATTAAGTCCATTACAGGCAATGTAAGGTTATCATAAGCACTCTCAGCACGCGTCAACTCGGCATTAGCCTGGTCGGTCACCGAACAATGGCTCACGTCAAACTCTTGTCCAAACATCTCCTCGACGTGTTGGGCACATTCCAGATACCCACCTCGATGACCTACTGCGCGCGCAGCATCTATCAGAGCAGCAACGACGCGATCTAGCTCCCCAGCGTTGAGGATAGAGTTGGCAACCTATAACGAAAACCGAATATTAAAGACAACTCTTAGCAAATTAAGCATACAAAAAATATATAAGTACAAAACTTTCCAGCACTACTCCGCGACTGCGCACCCACTCGGCTTCAGAGACAAGTGTATCAACGATGACTTGCGCCTCAGAGTAGTTAGTCTGCGCTACATTAAGGGCGGCGGTACTGACAGCGCGCGCCTCTTCAGCAGTGGCAGCCTTAACCTTCTCCGCTTCGAGGTCGATTTCCAAGGACTCGCATCTATCAATCTGGTCATTCAGGCGACGTTTCAGCTCAGTGATCTCGACATCCTTGGCCTGTAGATCCTTATCTTTGCTGGAAAATTGCAACTTCACGTCAGCCAACTCTACCTGAAAGGCGACAAAAGACTTAGGCTATTTTGCAAACAGCATAGAAAGAAAGGAAATAAGTTTTACAAACCTCAATCTGCTGCTTGGCAGCCTGTGCAGCCTGCGCATCCTCAACCTTCGCAGTGAGATCAACAATCTTGGCTTCAAGCTCAACAATCTTGTTGCGAGCCGCGAACGCGCGCTCATTATCTTTCTCACAGATGCGCTTAAACTCAGGCTTCTCCTTGGCCAGTTGCTGTTTGGCAGCTTGGAGTTTATTTTTCAGGCCCTCACGCCCCCATTCCTCCGCTTTCTTGTCCGCATCAAACTTGGCCTTCTCCTCATCAAAGGCGGCTTTGAACTTCTCAAAACCACTGATACGCTTCAACATCCGCTCGCGATAACTCTCCTAGTCCGCTCGCTCCCTAACCATCGTTCGCCACTCATGAACAATTTGATGATTAGCGGTGCGAGTATTGGCCTCCCCGATCACATACGTTCGATACAAGCTCTCGTGGGTCTTCGCCCTCTGCCGATTAACCTCACCAGGAGTACAAGAGTTTAAGAACCAATCGCGGCAGGGCCCAAATTCTTGAAAAGTGTCCCTTTGCTTCAAACCCCAGGGAGCTTGGTGAGGAGCGCTACCACGTTCTTCCTCGGTATAGCTTTTGTAATAGATATCACCAAGGGTATCCTTCGCCCCAATGACTTGTGGGTTATAGCCCCCAGCCCCACCAGAGCTTGCGCCACTGGAAACATACCGACCCGACCCCTTGGTAGAAACTATCTTTGTGCGATCAAGAACCTCAGGCTCTTTCCTCCTCTCAGGACCCTTCATGATCTCAAAATCCGGAACATTGACAAGATTTTCCATAGCCTTTTTCTGCTCTCTCTCCTTCTCCACATCAGAGGCTTTTTTCCTCTTCGCCTCTTCAGCCCTCTTCTCTTCCTCAGCTTCTTTCCTCTTCGCCTCTTTGGACCTCCTATCTTCCTCAGCTTTCCTCTTTTTCTCTTCCTCAATCTTCTTCCGACGCTCCTCAGCTTTTCTCTGCGCCTGAGCAGCCTTCGCCACATCCTTCTCAGCAACATTTTTCTCCTTAGCAGACTCAACCCCAGCAGTCTGGGAAGATTTAATGGTAATCTTCGGCCTCTTCGGCTCTGGCTCAGTAAATGTAACCCCCTTCTCAGGGGTCTTCTTCTTGATCTCTGCAGAAACCAAGTAATTAAACAAGGGAAATAACAAAAGGGAGAGAAGTCAAGAGCTTACCAGGAGAAAATCTATAGAGAGAGCGTAGGTTGCTCGTTTTCCCAACCAAGGGAATCGCTCCAACCATCGATGCAGAAGCCACACCAGTGGTGGTCTCGCTTCTAACTCTTTTTCTGCTGATCAACTGTTCAGCAGCCTCCTCTTCTTCTTCAGTGTCCTCTTCTTCATGCGCGGCAGTGGAAGGAGTTGCACCAGCATCAGGGTTACGAGAACCCGCGCTTCCAGAGCTCCTTGAACCACCCGCCCAAGTCTTCGTCTCAGCTGCGCGCGACAAGCCTTTAAGTGAATCACTAATTACCACATAATCCTTTAAGTCACTCTGTCGAAGGCGAAGAGTACCTTTACCAGCAGCACCAGCGGTTGCGCGACTACTACCAGCCCCCTTACTGGTCACCTCGGTATCCAAGTTGGCTTTTTTCTTCTTTTTCAAGGGTTTTTTCTTCTTCTCTTCTGGGTCAACCCCCAGGTCGCGCAGCACACCTGCAAAGATGTTAGACCACGGACTTAGCTCGCCGTTTGAAGACCCTACAGACTCCTCGCTGGAAAGATAGAGAACCTCTTTCCCAGCAGAAGTCACAGAGCGCAAAGGACGAGGTTTAGGGAATTGCGCACCTTCGGTTGCGGTAGGCGGCGAGGCAAATGCATCAGCAACCGGGTACATGAAATTGCCTCTAATCTGCTCATACCAGCTTTCCTCATCATCGCGCAACGGGCGCACACCCATAGATCCACCGAAAGTAGCGAAAGCTGCTTGGTACAGTTGCGCCTCTACACGTCAAAATACATAAGTAAAATAAAGCATAAAGCATGAAACAAGGGAAACTAGGAAAATCACTGACCTTGATCACCAATCTTCAAAACCGGCACCTCTTTGCTGTCTGGTGACCACTGGTCACTCATGTGCGCCGCTACCAATACATTTTCCCCAAATACCCGATTAGGGGTAGGAGTTAATTGTTGATACCACCGTTCATGTTTTGGGATCGGAAGATCCTCCTTCAGCACCGGCTCACTCCAATCCCTGAAAGGCATGGCAACCGGAAGCACCTCTTCTCGAATAAAGAAGAATTTGGGTTTCCAATCGTGGAAACTCTTCGGTGGGTTTAACAAGATCTTCTTTGCAGCACCACGGCTGGCAAACGAGAAGAAGCCCATCGTCCGTTGAAGCTGATAGAAGGCCCAGAACTTCTCAACAGATGGCTCGATGCCATGAGCTCGGCATAAAAACTCAAAATGACGAACCCTAACCATTCCAGGAGGACTCATCTGGGAAATATGGAAGTTGTAGTGATGCAATATGTTCCCCATAAAGTTCGTCGCCGGCAGCCTAAAGTTGCCTTGAAGAAAAAAATCTTCAAACAACGTCATGTAGCCCGGCGGTGCGTCGGCTGACGTCTGATTTTGAGCCGGGTACCGTGCATCCCACTCCGGTGGAAACCGGAAGCTCCTAACAATTTGCTCAAATAGTCCAAGATCCCACCGGAGAACGAGAACAGGACCCTCTTCTCCAGAAACACCCTCCTGATGTTCTTCAGTCATCGTGAATAAAGATCCAAGTTTCTGGAAAAACTTGAAGATGTGAAGAAAAATCTTGAAGATCTGCTACAAGATTTGAAGATTCAAAGAGACGAAACGAGAGAGATGGAAATAGTAGAAGAAAAGTGAGAATCTCTCACATCTCTTCGGATATATATACCAATCGCATTTAATGCGATGGGTAAACGTGCCGCTTTCGCCGCTAAGCTGACCAACGAGAGGCCGCCACGTCACGCGTAAAAGCAGGGGTGACGGTTACCACGCGCGCGTGGGCCTCACTCTCCTGACACGAAGTGCAACCGTCGCAGTCGGCATGATGACATCCGTGCCAGAGGTCAACTCAGACGTCGCAATCAGCGACTTATCTCACCAACTTGCCAGAGTTCAAATTTCGAAGTTTTTCCCGCCATAAAGTTACAATTAGCTTCATGCAAAAGCTACCAAGGCCGCGCAAGTTAACATCGCCTTAACAACACTTCGCGCCTGCTCAGAGAACCAATGAATCACCTGGAACCAACCTTGGTAGCCGCGCAGTTGAAAACAACAAAGACCACACGCGCCACGCCAACCAAAGGCAAGAGAGCATTTCCTTCAACTTTTATTTTTTCTAAGTCCAGAGCTCCAACCACTTGCGTCGCGCATGGTGCAGCACTGGACTGGGGGGACTTGAAGGGGTATGGTCCCAAAAAGCCGCGCAAACCTCCATCAAGGGTGCGTGGGGAACCATACTCCTTATTCTAATAAACTTCCTATCACGAACTTCGCGCGAGCTACACCACTTTCCTACTTTACGTCGCGAGAGGGCTCGCCCACAAGAAGCTCCGATATCAGCACTTAGCATACTAAAGGAGCACACAGCCATACTAACCCGCGCGGGTTAGTTAGATGCTCAGCAAGAATCACACAGGGAGGCAGCGCAAGGCTGCCCCCGGTGGTACACAAGGTACAAGTGGCAGTGAAAAAGAGCCAATGAGCGTCCAGCAGGCTCTGTTCAATCGTGCGCCACGATCGTCTGACGAGAAGTACTCAAGGACGCCTACGTGGCACCAATCAGAGGACGGAGACATCTGTCTCACGATCTCCACTTGTCTGCTGATGGCAGAAGAACAGCAGGGCCGACAACAATGACACGTGGCTCCAATCAAGGCGCGCCAGCACCGAAGAACTTCTAGAAGCCACTAAACGGTCGACACTAGTGAGACAAAGAGCATATCCGTTATGTTGTCCATTTCCGGCCCAAGGCCCATCAGCCCATTCCCTCTTACACATCTCCGGCTATAAATAGAGACCTCATTCCACAGGTTAAACATTCTATTCCCTCGACTCTCATTCTTAACACTTAATTATCCTCCCAAAGCAGTCGCTTATTCTCATGCCGGAGCCCGGTTAAGAAGGAAACCCCACATTCCCCTCTTGACGAGTAACGGTGTTCTGTTTTGCAGGATTGAACATCAAGTCGGAGCTCAGATATTCATTAGAAGATTAACCACTATGGTAGAAACATAAAACAAACTGATTAATCCCTATAATTAGTTCTGTGTTTCTTCAAAATAAATAATGCTTAACCATTCAGTGGCATATGTCTCAACCATTCAGACATCTGCTAGGAAAAGAAAACAATCTGAACCATTAAATAATGAACCAATAAACGACATGAACAATTAAAGCCCCATTAAAAACTAAACAAATAACCACTTAATATATTTAACATCCCATTATATAAAACAAACTATCCCTAATAGCTCGTAGGTTTGATAATTGATATGCCCCAGTAAGCAAAAGGAAGAGCAACCTAAAGTTTGAGACTTAGAAATCAAGACTGAAGATGGATAGCCGTTTAATAAGAATGTTTTTTAAGTTGATTATTTGTTTATTTTAAGAGTGAATTGCAAGTTTTGTCCTTTATCTTTATACCTAATTGCAGGCGGTGTCCTTTATCTTTAAAATTGACGAGTTTTGTACTTAATGTTTTAAATTCCTGCATGTTATGTCCTTTAACCCTAACCTAGTTTATTTTTTCTGTTAAATCTGATCATGTGACTTGCACATGAGGACATATCTGTCTTTTTACCCTGCTATTAAAAAAACCTTAAAAGAAAAAAAATTAAATATTTACTGCATATCTTTCTCACTAACAAAACCCCTCTTTTCCTCCCAACTCTCTCTCTCTCTCTCTCTCTCTTAGTACCAATTCAACCACCTTCTTCCACCACCACAACCAAATTCACCACCATAACAACCAAATCCGGCCAAAAAGAAGCACACACCATTTCACAGATATGAAAACGGTAACCGCCACTTTCATCAGGTCCCATCTCTCTCTCTCTCTCTCTCTCTCTCTCTCAGATCTGAAATCGCAGGGTCGGAGATGTTCAGAATGACCGGAAATCACAGATCTCTCTCTCTCTCTGAACGACCTAAAAGAACCACTACGGTGGCCGGACTTGAATCAATCTCCGATTATCTTTCTCTCTCTCTCTCTCTCGGAACGACCAAGAACTGTGACGGCCGGAGACTCGTTGATAACTTTGTTGATTTCTGTTAGATTTAGCCTAATTCAATTATGTGTATAAGAAGTTCATTATTTTGTAATTGAAATGATCTTTATTTTGAGTTTTTCAAAAAGTCATAGCATGGACAATTAGGGCCTTGAATGTTAGTATTCTGTTGAAATTAGTAGAATTTAAGAACAAAAGAAATTTGTTGTGAAGAAATAGCTGACAGATCATTCGTCCGTGTAAAGCAACATAAGAGTCAACATCAATTGCTTTATTTTTTTTACAGCAAGTTTTGATTGCTCTGGTACTTGCAAGATGTTTTTGAACTAATTTGTTGCTGAGATCTTCTTTACAAACCCATTTTTCTAGGTAGGAAATGCTAGCAACAATAGTGGATTCTGTGATTTTTCAAGACGGTGGCAAGTAGCATGGGTGGTGGTGGCGGTTGGTGGTGATGATGGTGGTGGCGGTAGTGAGAGAGAGGAAGAAAGAGAGACAAAGGGATTTGTTATATATTCATACAAAATATACGTATATACTATATTAGGGGGTGTTTGGCCTAGCTTTTATTTTTTTGGCTTATGCTTATATTTTTAAGTAGCTTATGCTTATTTTCTTTCATTTGATAAGCTATTTTGAAGTGTTTGGATTAGCTTATATTCTACAAGTTGATAATCAATAATTAATCTTTAGTTGTTTGTTAAGTTATTTTGTATTATGGGAAGGGGTATAATATCATTGTGTGTTATGAGAAAAAAACCATAAACTTCAAATAAGCTTATTCAAATAAGCTAAATAAGCATGTTCCGATAAGCTTCTTGGAATTAGCTTATATAAGCTAATAAGCACAAGCTTAAAAAGCTAAACCAAACACCCATTAGTGCTTATTTTGTAAAAATAAGCTAAAAAAGCTATAAGCCTGGATAAAAAAGCTAGGCCAAACACCCCCTTAATCTTTGTTTATTTTTGTTTTATTTGTTAAATTATTTTTAAATAAAAAGGTAAAAAGACTAAAATGCCCTTATGTAATTTGAGTTAACAGAAAAATTTAACTAGGTTAGTGTTAAAGGACATAACATGCAGCAATTTAAAACATTAAGTACAAAACTCGTCAATTTTAAAGATAAAGGACACCGCCTGCAATTAGGTATAAAGATAAAGGACAAAACTTGCAATTCACTCTTATTTTAATTTTTACCCTTCAACATTTAGTATTAGTAGTTAAAACCCTTTAACTTTCTAAAAACTTTATAGTCATTTTTTTACATGTGTATATTTATGTACGTGATCGGTATATATTCAAGTTGATTACGTTTTTTTGAAAATGTGTACGCTCAAATATAATATATTTTTTTCCTTTTTTTTACGTTTTGAGTTGATATATGTTTTGACATAAATTTTGTTTTACAACAAGTCAGGTCAAATATAATATGTTTTCATTAGACTTTATAAATTCGACAATCTTTACTTTTCGACGCCACCGCAACGGACGATATATTTTTAACTTAAAAAACGTAATATTTACTTATTTTTATGTACGTGTCGGTATAAGTTTAGGTTGGTGTTCGACTTAAATTTCTTTCGCAAATAAGTTGGGCCATATAACGTTACCGTACTTATTTTTATGTACATCTTCAGTTTATCTACGATTGACGTAACTTTTGTTTAGAAACGATTGCGGTCTTTACCGTATAAATCCGAGTTACTTTACATTTGGACCCGTCATATCGCGTGAGGAAATTTACTAGTTTAAAATTGTTATAAGTTTATAACATTAAAAAAATATATAAACATTGCTACAGTTTCAGCCCAATTAGATTCAGCTCCTTGCGAACAACCGCGTCGTAAATTCGTAATTTGAAGTTCAGCCCAATTAGTTTCAGCCTTTGAGCCCATATTCCTACTAGTATGGTTGCCATCAATCCATCATTAACTAAACACCATTCTCTACAATTCAAGAGACTTTACCTTGAATTTGAAATTTATGTTCATCTTTTAGTTTTTAAATAAAATACCAATACCAATAACAATTTGATCGTACCAATTCTTTATAGTTTTGACTCCCTCTCATCTTCAATACTATAAAATATAAAAACTAGTTAAAGTAGTGTACATATGTTACATGATTAATATAAAATAAAGCTATATATTATATACCGATCGTCCTCTAATTAGCATTACATTTAAATTAAAGTTATGTTGTTGTAACTTTCATGAACATGATTATTATCATTAGCATAACCACGAACGTGGTCATAACAACGCGTGGCAATGTGGTCCTCATAGTTTCAAACCATATGATAAGGCTATGTGGTGTGGATCATGACCCCCACTATCATCCATTGTCCACCCTCACCAATCAAAATCCCTTAATTAATTGAAACGGAGTCATAGTTGCCATATTAAACCATGTGAACCACCATAGTTTGGGAAGGGGAGTGTATCACGAGAATCATGTCCTGTTTGGCAATCTATGATCTAATCCGCCACCCACATACCCATAGCCTAACAAGAGGAAATAAAAATCAAGTGTACCAAAATTTCTGAAAATACTTTTTATGGATATAGAATACCAAATCATCTTCTCACATGTACCACGGTGTCATACGCCCAAACATTTGGTTGAGCTCTACAAAATATCAATGAAGAACCACGAAAACGTAAAAATTTAAAGTTTATCGATGATGATCCAAATGTATATGCACACTTGAAGTAAAAAACAAAAGAATCTAGGGTAAGAATGTAAGATATAATTGTTTTTGAAAATGATGAGACTAATAATTAGTTGTTAAATTATGCTAGTCGGACCATATCATACTGATAAGGGAAGATCATAAACATGATGGCGAAGGGAGTCTCGCAACCAAAAGGTTGTGCCCAAGAAAAAAAAAAAAGAAAAAAAAAGGAAAAAATCATTGTTCGAAAATAAATAAACATGAGAGTGTAGGAGGAATTACCTAGTGTGAGAAACTAGCCCATGTAATTTATTAGTAGCCCTGTAACTACATAAATAAAATAAAACTAGTATTTAACACCTGCGTTGCGGGCACGTAAGTTGTAAAACCGTACTAAGTAGAAAGCCAACGACGTCAAAAAATTGTAAAGTAAAAACATTAATCTATACTGCCACGTGACGTAAAACTTAGGTTGTAGGGTATAAATTGTAAAACAAAAATGTGAATTTGTACTGTCATGTGACGTAAAACGTAGACAAATATAAACACAAATTTATATTGCGAGTTGGCATAAAATATAGATAAACTCGAATTTATACCGAAAAACTTTAACATAACGAAAAAAAAACACAAAACTTGAAGACCATATAAACAATTATTCCATATATAACTTTGCAACTTTTTTGTGCTTCATTAGTTGTATATTGTGCTATGAGTGTTTTTCAAAAAAAAAAGTTTATTTTTTACTTTTAACCCAAATGTTTTTACCTTTTACAATTTTAACCCTAGATAATTTATTTTTTGACTTTAACCCAAAACTTTTCATTATTTGCAATTTAACTTCACAACTTTAGTCACTTATACTTTTCATCTTTCGCAAATTTTCGTTTTACGTATAGTTCTAATTTTTTCGAGTTAATACGACGCAACGTGCATGTGTGGTTCAACGCTTTTACCTCTATTTTTCCATGTTTGACAGCTTCGTCGCAACACGCATATCCTAGGTCGAGTCAGTGTTGGTGGTCAATGACGGTTGTGGGACATTAATACTATTTGACACCGTTTTACGTCCTGCCGCAACGCGGGGTGTGATTTGAGGGGTTTTCAAAGAAAAAATGGTTATGCATATGGTTGTCGTAACGTTGGCTTTGGGGGTTTTCCAAAAAAAAAATTGATTTTTTTTACTTTTCACCCAAAGGTATTTTATAAATTACTTTTAACTCAAAACTATTTGTTTTTTTTATTTTTAACCAAAACTTTTTATCTTTTGCAATCTATCCTCATAACTTTTTTTACTTTCAACTTTGGTCCTTTATAGTTTTTATTTTCCGCAAATTTTTCGCTTTATGCTTGGTTCTAAATTTTGTGACTTAACACATCGCAACGTGCGTCTTTTGTTTAACGTTTTTACGTTTCGTTCTAAATTTTGCGAGTTAACACGACGCAACGTGCATGTATGGGTGAACGTTTTTACATCGTCTATTTTTCCCCGTTTGACAGGTTTAACATAACATGCGGGTCCTAGATTGACTTAGTTATAACTAAAGAATCTCCGCCGCATTGCGGCGGGTCGCAATCCTAGTTTTAACTAAAAAACAATAAAAGAAAAAAATTACTTCAATATAAAAACCAAGGAGGTAATAAATCAATTCTTATTCTTATTATATAATAATAAAACAAAAGCTACAACCTTCTAAACTAAGGGTACAACTAACTAAAACATGAAACACCAACTAAAGTAAATGTACAAAACTATATGCCTTGAAATGTTACAAATTTATATTATATAAATTTATATTATATAAATATAAATAACATTCATGGTTCATGTGAGAGTGAAATAATCATTTTATATAAATCTAACATATTATTATTATTATTATTATTATTATTATTATTATTATTATTATTATTATTAATAACTATAATAAGTAAAGGGAATGAACAGTAATTTTTATCGTGGTTTCTTCTGATTTATCTATTTGGACGGTCATCCCCCTTTGAGACACGTATCTTCACTTTTTAACTCTTTTTTCAACCTCATAAGAGAAGTGAGAGAAAGGAAGAAAAGGGAGAGACAAGGGCGGTGACCGGAGGGCCACCACCGTCACACCACCACGACGGACACCGTCCGGTGTCTCTGTTTTGTGGGTTTCTTGGAACCTGCCTGAAAGATTGTACGATGGGATGGTTCATATCCAGGCTATTGAACAGAAGACATGTCTCTTCTTTGCCTGTTTGCCGACGACCAACCACCCACTACCAGAGAACCGCTGCTACTCAACCGTCTGGTTCGTTCACATTCACTTTCTTCTATCTGTATTCATGTGAGAAAATCACAAAATCTGCAATTTTGGGGTTTCTTGATCTTGCAAACTAGAAATTGGGTTTGTTGGGATTTTCTTTTTTCGTAGGTGAAATCTTTGGGTTTGTTTTGCATGGGCACTGAATTTTCAATTTGGGGGTAATTTTTTACCGCAATTATTGAAAATTCTAGGGTTCATGACACAGAGACTAGAGACTGTTTAGATATAAAATGAAGTTCAGTAATATTTTATATACTATACTACTCAATTAATAGAGCAATGGAAATGAGCAGTGGTTTTGGTCTTGGTTTGTTCCGATTGAACTATTTGGGCGGTCATCTCCCTTGAGACGCCTGTCTTTGGCTTTAAATCTTACCCTTTTTTTTACGAAGAGAGAAGGGTAGTAACCAGAGGGTCACCACCGGCGGATTCCGACAGTCTTGGCGGCGACGAGTTTAAACATAAAATCTTTGTTGATGTTTTAGGCGACGGCAACTGGGATTCTTGCGAGGTCTCGGCCTTTTGCCTACCCAACGATGATGGTGGCTTGCTACTTGGTATGGCAACTCCGGTTGCAACCATAGCGCCACTGAGCAGGTTAAAGGATGATCATGATCTTTTCGTATCTGAGCTGTGATGAATTCATATAATGACTGTAAATCGGATGTTGATTTTGCCTTAGCGTGGGCGCGTGAAAGGTATGGATTTTGTTTTATGTGGGTTTTTGTTGCTAGCTGTACTTTGAGAACATGAGGAACATGAACATTGTACCAGAGAGAAAATTAAATAGGCCATGATGATGTAAAAAATTCAACTATCTTGGTTGTTTTGGCTTGGCAATTTGATGATTTGCAGCCACAATGAGGTAGTGTATTTGAGCCTACGAAACACATCTAACCAAATCAGATGTGTTCATATTTGAATTTTACTGTTGATGATGTTGCTTTCGGTGCTACTCTTAATAGATTGATTTGGGTTTGTTTGTTTCTATCAATTTTGTTCCTTTCTGTTATAGGGACTTTTGGGTTTTTTTATGGGTTATATTGAAATAAACAATTTAACATGTTTTAGTTTGTGTATGTAGTTGTTGACTTTTTTGGTGCAAATTGTAACAGATAGAAAATTAAATGGGCGGTGATGATATAAGAAAATCCTCTATTTTCGTTGTTTTGGCGTGGCAATCCGATGATTTGCAGCCACAATGAGGTAGTATATCTGAGCCTTCGAACACACGTCTAAACAAACCAGATGTGTTCATATTGAAAGTTTACTTTTGACGGGTGCCGGTGACTCTCATCGGTTGATCTAGAGACAGAATGGGAGACTTGAGGGTGATCTTGAACAACCGCAGCCTCAGAGACTTGAATCGGTGTTCCGGCGAGAGTCCGGTAAGCTCTTATCACCTGCATGTCTCTATTTTCCTGTAGATCGGATCATATAGTAACTAAAGAATCCTAAATCGCTGTATCTACCTTCGTTGAAATTGAAGTACAGGAAAGAGGAGCAGAGAATATGAGAGGGATACGTCGATTCAAGATTGATTTCTTCGATTTTTATACTACAGATTCAAACACAATGGAGACGATTAGGAGAGCTTTGCACGCAGTTTCATTATACTCTAATGATCGTAAGCTTCTTCAATTTCATAGGCAATTTTATAGTCCCCTTTTTATTTACCCTAATTTTTTCGTTTGATTGAAGCTGTCAACTAAAGTTAACAACCGCTATACAGTTTATGTGTTTTAATTACCTTATCTTTTGCTTTCTAATTAAAACAGAGAGATGTGGGATACATTAAGGAAAGGTCTATTGAGCTTGGTCCGCAAGACTGCACGTCATCTTTTACTTAAGGTAATGTTGGATACCAAATCATCAATAGATAATTAGAAAGTTAATGATAGCATTAGGGTCATATGGTTATGGTCCTGATGATTCCAGCAAATTTTTAAAATTTGACACAAGAGGTATTGTGTTAATTCTTCACCATTAATAATAAAAACAAGTTCTTTTAAGGATTGTCCTTGGTTATAAAAAAATCATTTACACCAGAGGTGTGAGGTGGTCAGGAGACGCCTCAGGGCCTTGAGATGGCGCTTCATACACATTACGTCGAATTTAGGGCCCGTAGAAGGCTGATATGTAAAAACAACCAAACGGGTGAAGAGATTTTGAATGGTTACTTGATAAAAAGGTTGACATACATAAGAGATGAGAGATGCAACTTTTGGTTGTACATAGAGCAACGTTTCGCGTACGTGAAGCTCTTGTCTTATGCCTCGGCTTTCAGGGCCTAAACTCCTCATAGCGCCTCGCCCTTGCTAAAACCAAGGGATTGTTCAATATTTTCTTTTTGGCAGTTTTTTTCCCTTTTTCTTTCTTATATCTTAGTGTTACCAATAATTTTGTAGGACATGATCGTGGGTACATCGTGGAACATATTCATGCCAGAGACAGTCGAGTCTCTTTTTTATCTCTGATATTTGACTGATAAGGCTATAGGGTATGGTTATGTTCCTCATGACCACCATTACCCTTTACATAGGTGTTAAATCACTATCCTCTTTATTTTTTTTAATTTATTTTTGTCTTAAAATTATCAAATGGGAGGGTTGCGGTTGTCGTGGTTTAATGCTGGCGAATCACCATGATTTAATGAGGGAGTGGTGTAGCGCATGAATAATGGTCCTATGTGGCAAATAATGACCCAACAATGACCCCCATACCCCTTAGCCTAATATCAAGAATGATACAGCTAAAACTTTCTGAATTGGCAACCGTTTTTCTTTTCAGTAAAATGTATAAACATTAAAAGCCTTAAGCCGATAGCGTTACTGATGATTTGGTTGTCAGGCCTTCAGTTTTACTTTTACCTGTTATGCGAAAGATTTGGCAGTATTTTACTCACTAATACAGTTAAGTAGTTCAAAAGCACATAAATACTAGGATTTATTAACAAAACTGTTAGGTATTACTTGATTAATTTATTACTTCTGTTTATAAAAGTACCTGTAACTTCTTTAAATCGCATTGATTGGGGCCCGGAAAACTTAACATAGTTTCCATATATTTGTGTCATGATGTTATTTTGTTTAATAGTGTAGGAATTCTGATTGTGTTATCGCTGTACTAATTTGCATTGAAGTATTAAGGAATCGTATCCGAAGTGACAAGTCCAATTAAGATAATGATAATGCAGTCTGATTGGAAGTCATGAGGTCCGATGACCATGGTAAGGTACGTGAATAGGAGGGTGTGGTGCATGGTATGGGGAGGAGTTGTAGTTCCTTCAGATCATTTTCCATTGCTTAAGAGAGAATTGAAAGGTGGCTTAAGGAGAGCTTTAGCTTCAGACTATATATACACCTTTTAGGATGCTATATGTAATATGCTTATTCTGGATTGTGTAAACAGAAGACTTTTTTTTGCTTTATCTGTTAGTTTTTTTGACATTCCTGCATCAAATTGCATGTACAAACTTTGGAAGTTGAATGACATCTTTATTATAAAAGAAGTTCACTGCAAGTCTTGTCTAAACAGAAATCACGATCGTCAATCATTGCGGTTTGATAACAAACCAAATTATTCATACCTAAGAAGACTTTTCCGGTAGCTCATCATTCGAGAAGGTTTCTTATTGAGTTTTGAACATGGATCGATTGCGCGCCGCAAAGCGCGCGGGGTTTAAAACCTAGTTTTTTTAGAGTTAATTGTCCGGATAGTCATTGTGGTTTCACGTTTTTTTACGTTTAATCCTCATTTATTGGAAATAGCAGGTATGCTCCCTACGCTTTGCTCACTTGTTACTTGGGTAGTCCCTAGGGAGTTTGATCAGTTAAATTGGTGTGAAATTACTAAATTATCCTTACTAAACATTAAAATCTGATTTATTATTTAAAATGATTTAAGTGGGCCCATCCCCATCACTACCCAACCATCCTACTCTTAGACCGTGGGGCTTGGGTTGGGGCTTGGGTTGGGCATTTGGTGACACGTGTAAAGGGAGCCAGCCCACTGCCAGGTTACGTGTCCGCGGGGTATGGCGGGGCGTGGGTTGGGCGGGTATAGAAGATGGGGGGATGGGGGGACCAGTTTGAATTTTAAAATTCAAAATTTTAAAACAACCGCCTGACGTGGCGGGTGACCCAATGAGAATCAGCCAGCTCGCTTCGCCATACCGCCCCACGCCCGGCTTGAAAGCCAAGCCCCAAGAGGCCACGCCACAACCCAAGCCCACCCAAGGTGATGGCTTGGGCGTTTTCCTCCAACCCATGCCCAAACTCCCGCCCCATACCCCATGGTCTTACCACCCACTGCCTTCATCCATCCACCATTTCTTCACTACCCACCAAATCAAACACCTAAAACCCCACCACTAAAAAACCATTTCTTGAAGTTGCGTCTCATTGCTTCAACTGTAGTAAGTGGGTGCTCCCTTTAGATCTAAATGTTCCTCCTGCTCATCATCATTCCACACAATAAGAAGCCAACTTGGAATCACAGATGTGAAGGTTAACGCCAACAAACACTTTCGGAAAACTTTGACCGCTGTAATCTTTGCCATATTCTTCCGGCAAAATTCCATCTTTGATGTCAATTTACAAAATCAACCAATTTACAAGTAAACGCCCAAAACTCAAAACTGCCAATCGATGTTGATGCGAATGTGAATATGAGGTGGTCTGGTGGTTTCGAGGGTGGTAGATGGTCGTGATGATGTCAGGTATGGTGGTTGATGTTGGTTAGGGCTTCAAATGAAAGGGAAGGGAGGTGGTGTTACGGTGATGGTGGTTGAAGAGGGTGGTGATATATGGTTTCAGGTGGTGGTTATTTTGGAATGAAGAGGGGAGGGTGAGGTGGGCCTAGGGCTCAGTTTTAACTTAGTTTCTTTTGTTTTATATTGGTGGGGCTCACTTGATATTAATTAAAAAAATTCTTTATTAAGTTTATATTTATTCGTAAGGGTATTTTTGTAATTTTACGTATAATTAACTGAATAGCTTAACGTCTATCCAATGTAGGGACTATTCGAGTAACAAGTGAGCAAACCATAGAGAGCATACCTGCTATTTTTAAAAGGTGAGGACTGAATGTGAAAAAACGTAAAACCACAGGGACTATCCGGGCAATTAACTCATCTTTTTACGAAAGCTAGTGTTAGACGCAAAGATGCAATTTTTTGAACTTAGACGCAAAATTTGTGACTAATGTCAAACCACATGCACTATTTGTGTAATTAATTCAAAAAATTTATACAACGTTAAAAAAGTTAATACATAAATATATGAATTCGTTAGAGACTTAACATTAGAATTCGTTGGAGACTTAACATTATAAAAAATAAAGACTTGTTAAAAGAGTACTTAATATTTCATATATCAAGTCAGTCTTTGCCCGAGTTTAAAGGCTAATTGTAATGGTATAACGCCCATGAATACATGGATGATCCTCAGGGTGTTATCGGCGTGATACACCGCTCTGTCAACGGTGTTAAGGGGGTCAAAGAGCTCTGGCGTTAGAAGGTTAACAGATGAAAGAGGAAGAAGGAATGGGGCTCCATGCTCAGGTTGACCAATCACATATTTTTTTTAATATTAGATTTATATATTATTTTAACAAAGTAGACGGGTAGTGGATAATGTAAACTTAATGACCTATTACGTCCTATAAATGAAAGAAAGTGAGTGAGAGCTCATGATGACTACGTGACAGACTGACAGTAATGTTGGAATTATTTTATAAGGTGACGATTAAATCATTACACAAGTTCTAATATTGTGTACCGAAGAATAGAAATAATGGATATTGCACCATTCTATAACCAGAATAAAAACAAAATCCGTATAATGGATATTGCACCATTCTATAACCAAAATAAAGTTAACAAAATCCGTATAGTATTTGTCCATTTTCATAATTACTCCATGAAAGAGGACCACAAGGAGGACCACAAAAACTCACAACTCATTCTTATAAAGATCACGTGTGAAATTGTAAGAGAAATCTAATATAATGTGTGACTATTGTTTTTTTCAAAGTTTAAATCCTTTATTATTTATAGTCTAAAGCTAACAGGTTAGAAAACTAGAAAGTACAGTTTAACATATTATTTTTATAATGATACAATCATAACTCTTCTTTTGAATATATTTGTGTTTACAAATACACACACAATTTATATTTTTTTACAGAGTAAGTTTCACTTGGAGGCTAATCTTTCGTAAATGCTTATTGAATATACAACTTTTCGCCTACGCGATATTTTCTGAAGGAACGAGAAGTGAAGCGTGAAAGGCGATGTTCTCGGACAAACAAGTAACACCAAAAAAAAACAAAAAAAAAAAATCTGATGTATAAGAAAATAGTCGAAATAAAACAAAAATACTTTTATTTTAAATGATTGAAGTGGTAGACTAGTAATATATCACAAAAGAGAGCCTCTTTAGGCAAAACACAACTTATTTAACATGATCTATGGTACCTATTCACAATGCAACAGTAGTACTAATTAATACTACGTACTCAAAACATGGGTCTCTCGTTTCTTATCCTTATGGTGACCATTGCAACCGCAGTTGCATCTCCTATCCACTTGCTAATGCCGCATTCTGGCTCCACCGGGCTCAAACACTCCGACCTTAACTGCATGAGCTGGCGGCTGGCCGTGGAGACCGACAACCTCAAGGGATGGACCCAAATTCCGACATCATGCATAGAATATGTCGGGCATTACATGCTTGGAAAACAATACCGCGAGGACTGTGATTATGTCTTTTCTGAAGCCTATGAGTATGCCAAAGGCCTTAACCTCACAGGAGACGGCAAGGACGTTTGGGTTTTCGATATTGATGAGACCACACTATCTAATGTCCCATATTACGCTAGCGATGACGTTGCTTTCGGGTAATAACTTTTTTTTTTCTTTGCGTTTCTTTTACACATAAATAACTAAATACCATCTAACGTTACATTTGCAAGATTTAAATAGGATCAAGCACCATAGCACTATCTCCTAGCATCTTTAGACTTTAATCAATCAAAAAGATTTAGATGGAACAAATATGGGTTCTGACGTACATGAGAAGGGTATTTGTACCCTCTGGTTTTGGCGGTTAACTAACTGACATGCCGGTTTGACTTTTACAATCTTTGACTTTGCTAAATTACATAATAATAAATTAATAATACTAAATAACCTTTAGGATTTCTTGATTAATAAGGTTTCCAACTACTAGACCACCATGTCATAATATCAAACTAAAGATATGTCGATTCATCGGTGTCTAATGAGCCAAATAGTTAAAGCGGTCAAGGACCGATATTTGAGATATTGATTATCGCAGTGGGATATCGGTAATTTTAATATGATGCTGAATTTATATATATAGCAATTTAACACTAAAAGTATACTTTCGCAGTGGGATATCGGTAATTTTAATATGATGCTAAAATTTTTTAATATATTTTGAAAGTGGTTGTGAGTGGAGGAGAGAAAAGATAATGATAAAGGTATAAAAAGTATTATTTAATTGAAAATGAGTGAAAAAATGTAGTATTTTTTAGTGTAATTTAGGGTGAAAATATGGTGGAATGAATGTGAATGCTCTTATATATCATCTATAGCGTGACATCAATAAGTAACTGCAATCTTGTTTATAAACTCTTATATTAGAGGTGGTCATAATTTTGGAAAGAAAAATTATACACAAAACTTGCATGCCTAGTGTCGAAATATTGCGACAAATATAATATTATAGTCGAGTGGTATCTTGGGATGGGATAAGGCTTAGGGACCATTAGGTCCTGGGTTCGATTCCCACAAGGGGGTTTTTTCCAAATTTATTGGGTTTCCTTTTGAATAGGCATATATGCATTATCGTCTAGTGGAGATGGATATGATCAGATGGTTCCGCTGCTGGTGCGATAATACTTCAATGGTCCGTCAGTGATTGAAATTTACGGTTCAAAAAGAATAAATAACTAAAAGTGAAACATTATATTTGTTCCATTAACTTTAATAACTAAAGATTAGTAGTGTAATTAGATAATTAGTTAGTTAATTACCAAACGGCAAAGATGAATCGCTAGCCAAAGCTGCTCCTTGCACCTCATCCTCGCTTTCCTCAACGCTATCCTTGAACTATCCACACGATTCGGCTGCTCGCTTCCCATTCCTAGCATACACTTATTCTACCACAACATGACAATTTCTCTATATAATGATTTAGGGGTTTGTACGAATTTTTTACGTTTGTTGCTTGGCGAAACCATTGGAGTTATGATGTTAATGTGGTGTTGCTCCCATTGAGGTCAAAGGTCCCAGCTTTGCCGAAGGTGGATTTGGTGTAATTAAGCCCTTAAAAAAATCCTTTATAGTCATGAGCTAAAATTAACATAAATAATTATAGATTTGACAAGTTAGAAAACTAGAAAGTATAGTTTAATATACTATTTGTATGGTGTTGCAGTCACAACTCTTCTTTTGGACATATTTGTGTGTACAAATACAAAGATTATAATATATTTCTATAGAGTAAGTTTCACTTGGGGATAAGCTTCCTTAAACTGTTAAACGGCCCATTATACATAACGAATCAGCCTTAATATCTTGTAAGTAGGGATGTGCAAAAAACTGGTGGGTCGGTTATGGTTATCAATTTTTCCATACCCACCATAACCAAACCGAACCGACATGTAATAAATCTTTGTAGGATTTAGGACTTTTCACCGTATTTTTAAAATTTTCTGTTTTTGTTTAAAGATTTTTAGTACTTATAAGTTTTTCATATCATTTTGTGGTTTTGGTTGAATGTTTATTTGAATTTATGGAATGTACATATCACTTTATTTGTATATTCGATAATAACTGGTATTAATATTATAGATTATATGTATTTTTTAATACTATGTAATATACTAATATATACATACATGCAATAACAATTTATTCCATGTTAAAAAATTAAGTTATTCTTAGCTAAGCTAAATACACGGTTAACCACCCATAACCGACCCGCTATAACCATCAAAACCGAATAACCATAACCACTATAACCGATCGGTTATGGTTATGGTTATCCAATAACCGACATCGCGGTTATGGTTATAGTTTTTAGTCAAAACTGACCCATACACACCCCTACTTGTAAGTTTGATATGCCCCTCTAAGCAAAGGGAGGGAGCAACCTAAAGTTTGGAACATAAAGAACTACTTAATAAAGATCTTTGTAAGATGATTTTTGTAAATGTTGATTAAGTGCATGTTTGGGTAAGCTTATTGAAACAACTTATTGACTTATTGGCTTCTTGAAAAAGTCAGGATTTTGTTACTTATTGACTTATTGGCTTTTCCTCCTCACATACACCCTCTTTGCCAAACATCATTTTAGAGCTTATGACTTTTCAAAAAGCCAATAAGTCAATAAGTTGTTTTAAAAAGCTTACCCAAACATGCCCTAAATAAGTATGTTTTATCTAAGCGATATCTTTTGAATGTTCAATATACAGAGAGGCGGACCCACCTTGTAACAAGGAGTAACCTCCGTTGCCCCTTGATGCTCCAAGAGTAGTGTAAATTTTTAATAAATTTGACTTTTTCTGATTTCGTTACCTTTTTTTTTGAAAAAACATTGCCCAAGATTTTCGAAATACACTACTAAATCTACGTAGTACGAGCAAGAAAAGTAAATTTTGATACACAAAAAAAGTAGTTGTACTTTGATACACAAAAAAATAGTTGTACTAAAAGAAAAATGATTTTTACTTTTAATAATTGAAGTGGTAGACTAGTAATATATCACAAAAGAAAGCCTATTTTGACAAAACACAACTTATTTAACCATGTTATATGGTACCACTTCAAAACGCAACAATTGTACCATTCAAACCATGGGTCTCTCGTTTCTTATCCTTATGGTGACCATTGCAACTGCCGTTGCATCTCCAATCCACTTGCTAATGCCGCATTCCGGCTCCGCCGGTCTCAAACACGCCGACCTCAACTGCTTGAGCTGGCGGCTAGCCGTGGAGACCGACAACCGTAAAGGATGGACGCAAATTCCCGGATCATGCGTAGACTACGTCGGGCATTACATGCTCGGCGAACAATACCGCGCAGACGTAGATTATGTCGCAGCTGAAGCCTACGAGTATGCCAAAGGCCTTAACCTCACCGGGGATGGTAAGGACGTGTGGGTTTTCGACATCGATGAAACCACACTCTCTAACCTCCCATACTACGCTAGCAACGACGTTGCTTTCGGGTAATAACTATATTTTTGTTAGCAATTTTTACACTTAAATGCCACCTGACACGGGGCCCGCCCAACGTTTTTTGAGGGCCTAAGCAAACGCAAAAGCGGGGCCTTTTGAATTGGTATAAAAAAAAACATCGGTTCTGCTTTTGGCCTAAGTCTCAATCGCAAGCACAATATCAAAATTAAAAAATTCAAATTATTAAGGGAAATTGGCATGTAATAATCTCATCTATACCTTATTGGCCATTAATAATCCCATCTCAGAATATTCCCCCACCAGTCTCACCTTTCACCTATTTTTCCTACAATGGTCCCCCGTTAAATAAACTTAACTGAGTTAAGTTTTTTTCCAAATTACAAATAGATTTTTTATGGCTTTTGATTAGAACAACGATACAAGTCCATTGATGTCAAACTTGCGTTGAAACGGTGCTCCAAACGATGAAAACAGCACTTCAATTCGGGTGTTTAAATTTCCAATTAACCAAAATCAAGTCACTTGGAGCACCATTTCGAAATAAGTTTTACATCAATGGACTCGTATCATCGTTCTGATCAAAAGCACTAAAAAAATTGTTTGTAATTTGGAAAAAAGCTTAACTCCGTTAAGTTTTTTTAACGGGGGACCACTGTAGAAAAAATAGGTGAAAGGTGAGACTGGTGTGGGGAATATTCTGAGATGGGATTATTAATGGCCAATAAGGTCTAGATGGGGTTATTGCAGGCCAACCAATTATTAATTAGGGATTTAGGGCAAACAATGATTAAATGAATCGTAATATATAGAGATTCCTATAAAAATAGTTGTTAATCAACCTACATTATCCTTGTGACACCACTATTTCTCCTAATTTCGCCTCTAATGGCTCCCCCAATCGGCAACGCCATTGAGCAGAATGAGAATGTGCGACGTTACCTAGTGTTTGGAGTTTGAATTGGGCCTCTTTTATTTTAAAATTGTTTCTTCAGTTGGGCTTTGCAAAAAAATATAGTTTTTGTTTTGTTCATTTGGGCTTGATACTCTAATACACATACATACTATGCAAAGATTTTTTATTTTATTTTGAGGCCCCTATTTTTTGGAGGCCCTAGGCCGTTGCCTAGATTTGAAAGCCTTTAGGTCCGGACCTGACCTAATGTTACATTTGCAAGAATTTGAATGCACACCACTTTTGTGGCGTCAAGCACCATACCATCAGACCACTACATAATAACATTAAATTAAACGTACGTTGTTTTTTCATCGCTGTCTAATGAGTTGATGTTGTATATTCAGGTACATACCATATAATGCGACCAAGTTTGACGAATGGACGGCGAAAGGAGTGGCACCCGCGGTACCAGGGTCGCTTAAACTCTACAAACAACTTATAGAGTTGGGATTTAAGATTGTGTTTCTGACTGGCACAAGAGAAGCTTTCAAAGAACCTCGTATCAGAAATATGATTAATATTGGTTACACTCAGTGGGAGAAGTTCATCCTAAAGTCAGCATTTCACTTTTTAAAGATCATTATTTTAAGTTCACTTTAATAAATCATGCTTTTCATATTAAATAACCAGATTTATAATAAAAATAAGTAATCTAATGATAATTTTTTATAATGTGTGTAGGGGAGACAATTATCATGGTACCGCAGTAGAGTACAAATCAGGAAAAAGAAAAGAGTTGGAAGAGGCTGGATACAGGATTAGAGGGAACATGGGTGATCAATGGAGCGATTTGATCGGTACCAACGTCGGAGATCGCACCTTCAAAGTGCCCGATCCTATGTACTACATCGGCTAATCGACTCGACTTCATTCATGCTTCATGTTGCTTGTTGGTGCGAGGTCATTTGTATAAATAAGGCTTGTTCAAAGTCGAGTAAAACTTTCGTTTATGTAATAATTGGGAACTGAAGCACTTATTGTTTTGAATGATCATCTTCCTTCAGAAAAAACGTTTGTTCATCAATTTGAAAAATTCTTTACAAATTTAGTTATAAAAGCCTTCACGTTTGCGGTTGTTGGCTACAAATTAAAATTAAAAAATACAAATATTAATACTTTATTTAAAAATAAAATTCTTTAGAAAGAAAATACATATATTTATATAATATGAAAGACAAAGGTCGGTGGACCTTTGTCTTTATATGTATCTCACAAAAGAAAAAGTACAAGAGGCGTGTACGATCTATTGGGGTGACCTATTCCTCCATTCTCCGATCAAATCCTCCGCCGGAAAACAGTCAATTCCGGTAATCATCTCACTAAATGAACAACTGAATGAACGATTGATCGGTCGTGTACGTATGGCGGATAAGAAGAAGATCAAGAGCGAAGCTAGCAGCAGCACCAGTACGATCGAAAATGTCAAAAGCGAAAGCGTCGTCGTTGACGTTGGTCGCCGGAGAAGCTCCTGCGGTTAATGCAAATCCGGTTCCAACACTAGCATCACTCACGGTTACTTTCAGATTTCACGCACTAATTAGGTTTACTGTGGCTGTTTAATTTGTTGATTTCACTAATCTGATTAGACGTATATTATGTTACAAAAGATAATATGTGAATTGTGATCCTTTTGATGAATAGAAAGTGAACAAGTTTGTACTTTTTAGGGCCAAATTGTGAAAATTTGGGAACTGTTTGGGGCCAGGGTAAAAGTAAACAGATTTCTTAGGTCAAATTGTATCTTATATGAATATTTTAGCATGTTTGAATAAGGTGGAGAAAATGTTATGATACATGTATAACTTGATTAACAGTATATCTGTTACTATGCAGTTAACTCGGTGATATATCCGTTATCACCGATATATCGGTTATCGGTCCCCATGTAAAATATCGGTGTCAAATATCGTTCGGAATATCGGTACCAATATTATCCGATAATTGATCGATATTTGACTATATCACAGATTTTCCCGATATCAATACCTTTCTTCTTAGTTCTATCATTCGTATTTCTTCTTATTGCTGCCATTAGTGTTATAAGTCTTAATTGGTTAATTGTTAGTGTTTAATGTTTGTGTTTTAAGTCTTAATCAGTTCCTACTTGCTACAATTGTTAGCGTTTTGCAAGTTGTAAAAGGTTAATTTGTTAATGGTAGGAGAGTACACTAAATTGTTAGTGTTAAATTGCTATATATGTGTAAGTTCTACATGATATTAAATTACCGATATCCCACCGTGATAACCTCTATCTCAAATGTTGGTCCTTGACTGATATCCAGTTTTTTACCGCATTAACTGCTTAGTGTGTAGCAGTCTCAAATCAATTTGTTTGAGATTTAGCTATATAATCATCAAAAGTAAGGTGAAAGTGATCTGATACTAGGCTGAAAACATATAGGTTGGAAAAACCATCACTTGAATATTTACTTTCTTAGCATTGAACGCGTGGAAATATTCATAATAAAAGTTTAGGTAATTGCTAATACTTTTTCAAATCTTCTTTGATTTTGTCATGTATTGATTGTTTTATTAGACATGTGTTTTAGATATTCAAATCGTTTTTTAGAGATAGTTAGTAATTGATCCGTTGAGTACTCTATACTTCTACGCTTAATTTGGCGTACACAAAAGTGAGATGATTTAGGTAATTCTTCGACAAGTTTGAACTTGGCGAGTAGATTTAACAATTTCTCTTTAGTGTATACTTAAATTTGCAACAATCTAAATAGTAATCTGTTTCATTTCTTTTCTTCAAAGTTTTGAACCAACAAAAAGGCCCTTACACTTTCAAGTTTTTCCACTTTACACCCTTAATTTTTTGACATGAAACACTATTAACCCTTATATTTAAGTAAGTTGCACATTCACATCTAACTTTTCGGTAATTGACAACTTTGACCTTCTTAACCTTTTCTACTTAATAACTTGACACCTCCTTTGGTTTAAATGACTTTTACGACTTTACACGGTAACGTGGACAAATTATTATACTTTTTTTTATCTATGTTTTACTTATTTTGTGCATGTTCGTAAACTGTATTTGAAAGCAAGTCGGGTCAAATATGCTACGTTTTCATTTGATGGCGATGTAATTTTTTTAAGTAAAAAGTGGGGTCAAATATACAGTATAAATTCGAGTTACTTTAACTTTCGACGCCGCCGCAACGCGCGGCGGGTCAAAATACTAGTTAATACTTTATTTAAAAATAAAATTAAAAAAGTATACCTAAAATCGGATCGATAGAAGCTTTACCCAAGCCCGTGCAAGCGCTTCCAACTCGTCCGGGTTCTAAGGAATGCTATCCGCCTTCCTGCTTCCCTTTTCTTAATCTCTTAGAGCTCGTTTTTCCCCTTCTTAGTCTTCGTGGTTTGTGGTTGTGTTTCGGGTATGACATCGTCATCCGCGGCTAAAGAAACGAAATCGTGCTGGGGTGCTGTTTTAGTCAACGGTTGGAACGACAGCGTTTGTAGGCCTTATGATTGCATTTGCATAGCATGGTGATGTTATCTGTATTGCATTTGCCAAGGGTTTTGAAATTAACTAAAACCGCCAAATGTAAACAGATCCATCGGTGTCGTGTTGTATACGAATGGGCGTTGGGTCGAGGGAGTAGCGGGTGTGTTCCTCTTCGGGGTCCCCCTCCACGTCTGCACCCCGTTCCACATCACGAACCACACCTGAGGGTCTAAGTAGGCCAGTGAGCATTTAGTGGTGGTTATAATTATGGAAAGAAAAAAAATCCAGAAATATTTTGGGCCGTAGCGTCCGAAATGCGGTAAATAAAAGTGAGATTAGTAGTGTAATTAGTTAGTTAATTACCATGCATCACTAGCGAAAGCTGCTCCTTTCACCTTATCCCCAGCTTTTCTTAACGCTATCCGTACGGCGTAAACTATCCACACGATTCGATTGCCCGCATCCCAGTCCTAGCATACACTTATTCTCCCACAACAAGACAATATAGTCCCACACCCGCATTAAAAGTAAGGATACAGAGTGAGTGAGACAACTCTTTAAAATACCCCATGTGACATTTAAAATAAAATAAAATAAAAACATTTTTTCATTTATGTTTTGAAGCTACTTTATATCATCATCATCATACCATACCAGTAAATTCTACCAATAGCAAAACCAAAGGTAGCCTCTGAGGAAGGTAAGATTTAGACAGCCTTACCTCTACCCTGTAGGAATAGAGAGGCTGCTTACAGTGAGACCCTCTACTAGATAGTAGTTTTGCATCAAGACTTTAACATCAGACATATAACACTTAGCAATCGGGACAAAGACTAATTAGTACATGTGTTTCGGCTATCAACGCCATTACATCAGGCATATAACACTTAGCAATCGGGACAAAGACTGATTGGTACATGTACCCCCATGTGTTTCGGCTATCAACGCCATTACATGATGCATGATTAACCGTCCGCCGCTTTTAACGTTATTTCTACGAAATTAGTAAAATAACGTTAAAATTAGTGCAATTTCACTTTTACATCCTAAGCGCCCACACATATATACATTATATGTGCACACCGCAAGCGGGCGTATGAAGCTAGTTTATATGTCACAACTAAATATTTACTTCTGTCTGTATCAAATTCTACCAACATAACGCTTAATAGTGGAAATGTCAAATGCCTTTAAAACTTTTAAGAGGGATGAAACAATGTTGTACTGATATATATATAAAACTAAGGTGTTTTTTTTTTTTTTGTTATTATACAATATTCCATCGCGTTTCGGCAAATCTGTTTTGTATAAACAGGTTTATGTAAGTTTAACCCTTTTATGATTGGGTTGTGGCTAAAGTAATTGGCTCGTCAACCCTTTTATGATTAAAAAGGAATATTGTAAGTTCTACCCTTTTATGATTAGGAAGTAAGACTGGCCCAAAGCAGTTTCAACGTATGGGCCATGCATTTGGTACCCATAGCTTTGGTATAGTATTTAGGTAACCACTTTTCTAGAAATTCCGTAACAATACCGGTACGGATACCATATAGAGATGAGTATTTTGTAACGAGTGCCGGTATCGTACCGGTACCATATTGTACTAACAGATTTGATACGGTGTACAATACCCACTTTTCCAGAATTCAGTATCAGTATTTTCGGTACTGTTCGGTAGATACCATATATGATAAAAAAATAAAAGAGTAAACTTCCGTTTTGCTCTCTGTGGTTTGGTTACTTTAACGGTTTTGCTCCAAACCTTTAAAAATAGCCATTTTACTCCTTGATGTTTTGGTTTTGTTGCCAGTTTGCTCCCTGTGGGGAGCAAAATGGAAAAACAAACAATTTGGATGGAGTTAGAGGCGGGGAGCAAACTGGCAAAAAAACCGAAACATCAAGAAGCAAAATGGCTATTTTGAAAAGTTTGGAGCAAAACCATTAAAGTGACCAAACCACAGGGAACAAAACGGAAGTTTACTCAAAATAAAAAATAAAAAAATAACCTTTGCAATTACAATGGCATTGCTTTAAGAAAGGATAGTTTTACATTGCCAGTAAACCTTCTATAACAAAAATTATGACGTGGCATGCATTTTTTTGATGACATGGTGGTGTGTCATGTCAAAATGTCACCTATTTATGCAAGTAAACCTTCAATAACACAAATTTAACATTGACATTTACTTCAAATATTTACATGCTATACAAAGTTACTTACAATAGTCTCAGACAGTGGAAAACAAACAATATTTCTTACATATAATGAAAGGCAGAGAGCAGATCAAAAGTATAAACAAGTTGCCAAATCAGTTAATGACATAGCATGATAAAGGTTAACAAAATGCTGAATAGACTAGAAATGAATGAACTAACCTCGTCGACTTCTTTGTTGAAGGCTACTAACTATACCACCAAATGCACTCACAGGATCGGCTTTTACAGCTAACCTATACGCTTCAATCAGATCGTCACGCAAAGCTACCCCACAAGGGTTTGTGTGTTTTACAACGACACAAGTGGACTTTCTTTCTGTCGCCTGGTCAGCAGATGCTATAATAATGTGGAACACAGATCCCATAACTTCTAACACGTACACCATAGTAAATCTTAGGGATGTTCATAGTTTGGTTTAAAACCGTGAAACCGTTTAAATCGGTTTGGTTTTTCAGTTTTTTTTTTTTTTTTTTTTTTTTTTTTTTTTTTTTTTTTTTTTTTTGTCGGTTGGATTTGAAAAGAAATCAATGAAGATGGGATCAAGAGAAATTCGACGAGTTAATGAAAGGTAATATTCAATCGGTTATTCTTAACATGCTAATCACATTGGGTTGGTCTTTTTTGTTACTACTCGTTAGGTCTTTTTTAAGTGCTTTTTGAGAAAATCGGGTCGATGGAGATCAAATGAACATTGAAGAAACACCTATTTAGAAGATCGAGGGCAGATTGAAAATATATGTATTCTTAACATGTTAATCACATTTGGGTTGGTCTTTTTATGTTCCTAATCGTTCGTTCTTTGGTAAATGTTTATTTTTTAGAAAATCGGATCAATAAAGATCAAATGAAGATTGAAGAAACACCTATTTGGAAGATTGAAAAAAATATGTATTTGAATTTTTATTTATAAAATTGTTGAACTATTTATAGAATTGTATTTTGTTTTGTCTAGCTCTCAATTTTATTAGATGTTTATTGAAATATTGTAACCATTAAAGTTGAAGATAAAGCAAAACACAAGTCATCTCTTGCAGCCAAACAAGTTGGATATTGTGGCCCCCAGTAGGAGGTGTACAAAATAATTGGTTAATAAACCGTAATCGGTTAATTAACCGTAACCGGTTATTAACGGTAATCGTAACCGGTTGATAACCGATTGAGGAATAATCGATTGAGGAATAACCGATTAGTGGTTATTTTTAACCGTAGGTTGATAACCGGTTATAGTTATTTAGTATAGGAATCGATTATTAACTGATTTTTAACTGATTTTTTAACCGGTAGACCAATTAACCGAAAAATTCAAAAAAAAAGGCACAGAAACCGGTTAATTAACCGAACCAGTAAAGTAATTATTCGGACCAGTTAAAGTAATAACCGGTTAAAGCGTTAACAATTAACCGGTTATTGAGATTAACCGGTTTGTGCACCTCTAACGGTCCCCAATATCATATTGCAACCCACTTGAAAAGGGTTTGCAGCCCAAAATGTGTTGATGGTCCACAACAAAGCTTCATACCTGCGAAACCCATCTGGAACCAACACCTTCAGCCCAAGATGAAACAAGTGAAAATGTGGTTTAAACATTATAATTTGTCAAAAAAAAAAAAAAAAAAAAAAAAAAAAAAAAAAAAAAAAAAACTCTTTTTAAAAAAAAAAAAAAAAAAAAAATTAAAAACCTTTATCAATAATCAAAAACTGTCTCAAATCGCATGTCAACTTGATACGCATCGCTTAAAAGTATATGTAAACTACTTTATTAGCAAAGCTAAGTGAGTTTACACGGATTTAATATAAGCAATTAAACCCCAATACCTAACAACCGCACTAAAATACAACCAGACATATCGTGCGACGCCCTCGGCGTATGGTACACTGCCCCTTAAACTTAAATCAAGCGTATGGCCAGTGTATAACAATCCCACTTTAGCAACGTATGTGGTGTGTGCAAAAGTGTATATTAAAATATAGGGTTTTAAACAATGGGTTTTACATTTATAAAAATATTTTTAACCAAATACTACACACACAAAGGCAAGCGTACCTAGTGTACAGTGTATACGCAATATAACAAGGGTACGAGTGAGATGCCGATCCACGGGGCACAACATGCAACTTCTAATACTAAACCTATAAAGATATTTAGTCTAATCTAAAAAAGATTGTGAATTCAGTTATAGAAAAAAGGTAGCATGTCAACTGTCAAGCCCTAAATTGCAACCTAATCAACCAACGATTCATCAAGCACTTGCTAGAATGTCAAGCCCTAAATTGCAAACCACAGTCTACAACCTAAAGATAGCATACACAAATTACTCTATAACCAACACAAAGTGTTTAAAACAAAAGAGAAACATAATTGATGACGGGGGTAGCCCAAGACCAAATAAAATGACATTAATACATGAGTGCTTAAAAGGTAAAAAGGTTCAAAGCTTCAAAACCTGCGGAGCTGAAATAAAGCAACTCGGAAACAGTAAGAAGTCACATCTCTAGGTTGCTTCACCAACTCACCAACCGCAAAAGTAACGCAGGTCCACAGAGCACACTCTTTTATCCGCGGGGCAAAAGGCTTCAATCCCCGAAAGGGTAAGTCCCTCACTACAAGCATGGTCACTAGTCAAACACATTCCTCATTGAGAGATGTCTTCTCCTATAAATTCAACACTTCATTTACTAAGCAGACATTCCTGGCCAGCCCTGATTCCTAAGATCTCTGATCATTCACATCGAGTACTTGCTTCATGCAAGTCACTCCCTTTCACATCCAACACACATTCCTTTTGCTAGTTCATCCGAATCTGAACACATTTCAGAGGAGGATCTTTAGCAAGCAACAAAAATAAACTAGTGAACCTCTCTTCACGTCTTGCAAACGTGGGGGGACCCCACGACCTGCGTTAGGCAAAGTTGAACCCTTCAACCTTTTTGCCTAAGCAGCCCAGCTACTATCCTTAGTCTATTATTTGTTGCATCAACAATAATCATTTTGGCCTTTTAAGTTCTTCACTTTTCTCTTCCAATGCAGTTACAACGTAAAAATGTCGACTCTTGATAAGGGACCAAATTTAACACGAAAAATTACATAAATCAAGAGAACTTTAGTAAGGGTTGTATTTGGGCTACAGTTCAAGGTATGGAAAAGGGAATTTTAAAAGTGACTAACGTGCTAAAATCTAGTTTAGAAAGGCTAAAATGAAATAAACTAAGCATATATATACACAAACTGAACCGAACAATAATGCCTGGATCATTTTGATTCTTCACCTAATTTTACTTCGAAAACGTACTAGTCCAAATCTATACATCTATGTTCTGGACTCCAACCAATAGTTGACCTGGCTCATCCGTTGTGACAATTGCGACGAGATATATTTGTGGTTGCTACCTGAAACCTACTACCCGATTCACTGGCGGCGGTGTTGCCGATCGGGTAGTGGGTACTTGAACCCAAATTGGGTTGCGCCCCTAGCCCCCTTGCTAAACATCAACCGTTAACTTTTCATGATTTAACAGCCTACTTGACATAATTAATGTAAATAGGAATTAAGGTAGAGGATCCTGTACAAAGTGAGACTTTTGTGAGAAGTGTAAGATATAATTTGGGAATGACAAGTGTCATTTATCTTAATTAATTCAAAAGGGTGTATTACTAATTTTCCATTATTATCAATTAATTGATTTCCAAAGATAACTGCCAAAAACCGGCGATGAGATATATCAGGCGAATTCGAATTGTTCTATACATTTAATTGTTTACGGTAAGTTCTTGTTTTAGTGTTATATTCCCCAGTCAATAGTGTTATATTATGTACAGGCCATCTTTAATTTCCTTTTCATAGTGTTTTATCCCCATCAATAGTGTTTTATTCTATATAGTGTCTTACAGTAAACAGACAATGTTATATCTTTCTATAGTGTTTTATCATGTAATATACTGTTCCTTTCATAGTGTTTTATTCTGTATAGTGTCTTACAGTAAACAGATAGTGTTATATCTTCCTATTGTGTTTTATCATGTAATATACTGTTCCTTTTCATAGTGTTTTATCCCCATCAACAGTGTTTTATTTATGTATAGTGTCTTACAGTAAACAGATAGTGTTATATCTTCTTATAGTGTTTTATCATGTAATATACTATTCTTATAGTGTTATAAAAGTTGTTGTGAAGGAAATCGAAGAATTTATTCTGTACGAGAAATTCACTGATTTTTAGGAGATTGATGGGGGTTTTGAAACGGTTACCATAAATTCGCTGATTTTTATGAGATTGATGGGGGGTTTTGAAACGGTTACCATATTTGAAACGTTGGAAAAGTCACTATTGCCCTTCAATTTTACATAAGGTCCTTCTAATTAAAACACAATTTACATTTTTATACTCTATTGATCTCAACCATTAGATCAAATATCCAATGGTTTAAAACACTTCTTACCCTTCTCACATTTTAGACACTTTTTACCATATCCATACCCTAGGAATTAATACATATCTTTGTATTTTGAGTAAACTTCCATTTTGCTCCCTGTGGTTTGGTCACTTTAACGGTTTTGTCCCAAACCTTTAAAAATAGACATTTTACTCCCCGATGTTTTGGTTTTGTTGCCAGTTTGCTCCCTGCGGGGAGCAAAATGGAAACACAAACAATTTGGATGGAGTTAGAGGCGGGGAGCAAACTGGCAAAAAAAACAAAACATCAGGGAGCAAAATGGCTATTTTTAAAGGTTTGAAGCAAAACCATTAAAGTAACCAAACCACACGAAGTAAAACGGAAGTTTACTCTTGTATTTTTCTTCGACATCCATCAATAAATAACCAATGATCGGTTCTTTGTATTTAATGGACAACAGGTCTATGCCTGTCCATTTTCGTAATAACTCCATGAAAGACGAAGACAAAAATCCTAACTCATTCCAATTAAGTCACGTGCGAAATTCTTAGAGGAATATGATGTGATGGGTGATAAACATCATCATTATTATTTTGAATTTAAAAGCCTTGGCCTAAGGTTGAGTTTAACATATATAAATAATAATAGATTAAACGAGTTGAAAATCATAAAGTATGGTTTGATAATAAGATTGGGGAAAATGTTACAGAATAGTAATTAAGTTTTAAAAGTATTCTAATTAGGTCACGCGTATTATTTTTGTCCAAATTAAATAATTTAACATTTAAATCGACTCATACTCTTCACAAGTGTTAGACTGTTAGGTCTATCACCATTTTATGTTTGAGTAATTACTATTTTAAATTTGCAGTTGTGACACATAATAAATTTAAATTAGTTATAATAAAAGAAAAGGTATTGTGGCAGGCTCGTAATAAATCACAAAAGAGAGCACTTTTTTACAAAACACCACTTATTTAACCAAACGTTTGGTACCATTTCACAACGTGTATAATACACTTACCACTCAAAACATGGGTTTCTCACTTTTTATCCTTATCGTAACTATTGCAACCTCAGTTGCATCTCCGATCCACTTGCTAATGCCACATTCCGGCTCCGCGGGTCTCAAACACGCCGATCTCAACTGCTTGAGCTGGCGGCTCGCCGTAGAGACCGACAACCTCAAGGGATGGTCCCATATTCCCGAATCATGTGTAGACTATGTCGGGCATTACATGCTTGGAAAACAATACCGTGAGGATTGTGATCTTGTCGCGGCCGAAGCCTATGAGTATGCCAAAGGCCTTAACCTCACTGGAGACGGCAAAGACGTTTGGGTTTTCGACATCGATGAAACCACACTCTCTAATATCCCCTATTACGCTAGGGATGATGTTGCTTTCGGGTAATAACTATTAAAAAAAATTTCTTCTTCATATTTTGTATTCTTTTTTTTTTAACGACAAATTTCTTTTACTTCCTGTTGTCCGTGGACTTGAACCCAAGACCCCTTCCTCTCAAACTCAAGTATTTAAAAGTTTTGTCTTTGCCAATGAATAATCACCCACATATTTCGTATTCTAATAAAGGTGTTTAAAAGTTTTGTATTTACTAACGTGACCCACATATTTTGTATTCTAATAAGTTTTTCTTGAATATTCAAGTTTGTTAAAGAGTATATATTTGTTAAGTGCAGTATAGTAATTTTGTTATTAAGGTTTGTTAAGGTTCTAGAGTAAGGGTAGTATAGTAATTTTGTTATTAAGGTTTGTTAGGATTCTAGAATCAATATTCATTAAGGGTGCTAATGAGCTAGTGGTGGAGTGGTAAGGGAGAGACCTTGTGTTCCAAGTGATCCAAGTTCAATTCATGCCCCTAGCATTTAGTTTCTACGGCACCTGGTGATGATGGGAGACTAGGCGAGTAGGCGGCGATCGCTGGTTCGATCCTTGAACTGAGCGGGTTTTACCTCACCGCACTGTCGTGCCTTCGGGCGAGTGTTCACGGGCTTCGGCCCTAGGTGAGGGTTTTCCCCGGTTCGGAAGGCAAGTGTATCCCGATGTGGTGAATTTCGCCAGTAACCCATTTAGAAGATTCGTTTGCCGTTCAAAAAAAATATTCATTAAGGGTAGTATAGTAATTTTGTTATTAAGGTTTGTTTGGATTCTATATATGGTGTTATAGTTATTAATTTGTAATCATTTGAGCTAGTGAATATTAATATTTCATTTGTCACATAAAGGTTCATACCATATAATTCGACCAAGTTTAACCAATGGGTGGCAGAAGCAACCGCACCTGCGATACCAGGGTCTCTTAAGCTCTACGAACAACTTATAGAGCTGGGATTTAAGGTCGTGTTTCTCACGGGATCGAGGGAATATTTAACGGAACCTCGTAGCCGAAATCTAAAGGCAGTTGGTTATACTCAGTGGGAAAAGCTCATCCTAAAGTGAGCAATTCATTTGTTGGAACTCATTATTTAAAGTTTTATGTACAAATAATTATCTAATATATTCTTTGAAAATATTATGTGCAGGGGAGACAATTATCAGGGTAATGCAGTGGAGTACAAATCAGGCAAAAGAAAAGAGTTGGAAGAGGCTGGATACAGGATTAGAGGGAACATGGGTGATCAATGGAGCGATTTGATCGGTACCAACACCGGAGATCGCACCTTCAAGGTGCCCGATCCTATGTACTACATCGGCTAATTGACTCGACTTCATTCGTGCTTCTGTTTGCTTGTTTGTACGACTTCGTTTGTTTGTATAAATAAGACTTGTTCCAAGTCGAGTAAAGTAAACAAAGCACTTAATGTGAATGATTATTTTCTTTAAGGAGAAGATGTATGGTGGAGTTGATGTTTTGTTATTGGGGTTTTGGTGTTTGTAAGTTTACTAGCATCACGCTTACTAATGAAATATAATATAATAGGTGTTTCCACTTTTTAATGCGGTATATTAATTTCCGATGGTTGGATAGTCTTCCACCGGAATAATATAACTGGCTTTTTTTTTTGCCAAATCGATACGTGTTATAAACCAAACCGGGTTGGTTAATTTTGGTCAAACCCGTTTAGTGCCAAACCGGTTCAGGTTATAAACTAGTTACAGTAGGTGAACATTGAACTTATTTTAATCAGTTTGAGTCGTGCCCAAACCTATACCCTAAACTAGTTTTAATATTTTTTATTTAAATTTCAATACTTGTTATAAAACTAAGATACAGTAATTGACATTCACTATTTTATTAAATATTTTAAAACTTTAGAAACCCATAACACATTGAAAAAAATACAAGTAATACTTTTTCAGGTCTTATTTTTATCCGTCCGTATGGTGATGTGTGTAATATTTGCCACCCGAACCCCGAGCTATAGCGTAGGTACTTATCGATTGCACCTTCATCGTCAATCATTGGGGCCATCAATCCACATTCTATCTTCGTATTCTATTTCGTCTTCGAATGAGAAAATATGTTGTATGCGTCATGTCGTGTCAAAGTGTTTGATTGGTAAACTTTCTTAAATCACGAATTGCACCATTCCCTCCCGAACAACATCAACACTACATGCCCACACTTTTCCTTTTTTTTCATCAACGCTACAATATTTCAGGAGAATATGGTTTTTCAAAGTTAAGTTTACACCTTTTGAAAAAACATTACCACAAAAGTTGCAACGTGCCTTGTTTGGACCGCTCGACATTTCACATAATTCAAAGTTGTACCAATTTTTCCTTGTTCCTTTTCGTAGGAACAACTTGAACCTCCGTCACCGAGTCGCTTGCAGTTGCACCAAAGCCAACGGAAGATTGCACATCTGATAAAGCCATTTGAGAGAACTTTTGGAACATAAACGATTTGACAAACCAACTTTTTAATGTTAGAAACTGGTTTTTTACTGTCAAAACCATTTTTACACCCAACCTTTTCGCTTTATAAACCGGTATCCCAAAAATCACAAACGGGGTACCAAACCAGCCCATGCTTAGATCGGTTTGGGCCAGACCGGTTTTATGGGGCAGTGGTTTGGGTTATAAACAGGTTTGGAAATCCAAACTTGTTTTTAATCTCTAGTTACAATCCGGAGAAAAAAAAACAGAAAATGATTACAGGCTGCGTAATGTTATAGGCCCAATAATGTTGAGTTCCTATGGTCCTACCTCTTTTCGGTAAATTTTTTTATAGGCCCAATTATTTTGAACTCAATAGGCCCAATAACCGTCCTTAGATGTTTCACAAGATATCATAAAAACATAAAACATGTCTTAAAATAATTCATATATATAGAGAAACGATTATGTGTGTTATTTTTACCTATTTAATAAGATTTTATACAAATGAATCAGTTACAAAATTTCAATAGACTCGAATGAACTCATAAGTAAACAAAATTTGAAAAGTTTGAATAGGCTCAAATGAACTCATAAGTAAACAAAATTTGAAAATAAATTAATTTTATTTTGCAATTAATTTCTTAATTTGGGTCTTAACACACACATACTATATATAATAACTTACTAAAAAATAGAGGCTCTTTTTTTGTAGCCCTAGGCCCGTGTCTAGAATGGAAAACCTAACGGGCCAGCCTTGTTTAGTAGAATTGTTAGTCGGGTTTTCTTGTACTTATGCAAACAATCCCATGGGCATGCTTATATCGGCTTGAAAATTTGTTCGAGCTAAACTAGCTCCAGTTTTTTTCTCAAGGTAATTTCAAACAATGTTGAAATAGTTACTAGTCAAACTACACAACGTTTTTAAGTTTGAACATTGTAACGCCAATGCAATTTTGTTATGTTTTTTTTTTTTTTTGTGTTAGATATTTTTTTTGGTAAAAATAATATCGTTTAAATTAAAACTATTTTAATATTTGTTTCACAAGTTGTAAATATATTATAGTTTAAGGATGATGTCACTACTAATCTATGGGTATTATACTAGTTTCAGCTGTTCCACAACTTTCTATTAAAAAATATAATCAAATAATGATGCAAAACTTTCTATTAAAAATATAATAAAATAATAATGCAAGTCAATTAGCCTTTGTTTTTTACGAGAAGAAAAAAATATACTTTGAGTGTGACCTAGACCCTTTTTTATTTTTATGAATAGTTTTGAGTTCATCAAATGAAACTTCAAATGTGTCCCTAGTATAATCATCCACTAAAATTTTGATGGAAGTTGCAAAACAATCCATAATCATTGTTAATGGGTATACCGTATACGCAATAGATATCTTTCAGTATATTCACAAACTTGGTACTAATGTGCTAAAAGAGGTAACATGCTACACGTGTAGTAATGTGCTAAAAGAGGTAACATGCTACACGTGTATGTCAGGTACTTGTTGGTTATATTCGTAAATCTGATGGGTGATATGCAATGTGTTTTGACGAATAAGAGATTAGGAACGAGACATTATTTTTTCAATGAGTATGAGATTAAAATAACCAAAATATATCTCGTACGCTATCCATTGACATCCAAATGAGCATTGTAATAGTTGAAAAGATAAAAAGTTTTATTATATTTCTCCTTCCTAAGAAATCAATCATGAAAAGTCCATAGAAAATCCTATAAACACCATAATACTTGAGAATTGTATATACGCGATCAAAATTGTCCTCGATTTTGGTATGGCATTTTGAACAGGAGTTTAACAGAACCGAAATGTAAGATAAAAAATAATTTTAGACTAAAAGGTAATTATAAGAAGTAAATATAAACTTCTAACTTTGAAACTAATAAATCAAGCTTGTTAGATTTGACAAAGTTAATTTAGTTGTGAAACATGTCAGCAAATCAGGTTTGATGGTTTAAATTTTTACAACGTAGTGTTTGATATACATGAATCAGAGCGAGAATGAAATTGACCATTATAAGGGAATGAAGAAAATTGGTGTTTGGTTGGTTAATGGATTGGAATCACGCATTATATAGGTCATTTCATTCCCTTAAAATCATTCCATCCGCCTCAATATATTTTTTCATTTCATCCCCTCTTGCACCCTTCACTAACAACACCACAACCTACCATCGTCGCTACAACCGACCACCAACGCCCACTGTTGCTACCACCGCCTCCACCGTCACCCCGACGACGAGCACCACCGCCGCTGCCCACCCACCACCGTTGCCACCCATAGCCACCTCCTCCACCGCCACCAACCGTCGCCGCCACCCACCACCGCCACCACCCACCATCGACTCCCACCACTACCACCACCCATAACCCGTAACCGCCACCGTCGCTACCTGTTACCGCCTCCTCCGCCGCGACCAACCACCACCGACCCCCAGCTGTTGCCACCCACCGCCGCCTTCTTCGCCACCAACCTCCACCGACAACCACCACCATCGTTGCCACCCACCCGTCCCGCCACCCATTGCCGCCGCCACCCAGAGTAACTACCACCGCCACTGACCACCACCACTCACCGCCGATTTTATTCCTTTGTCTTTTCTTGCCTATCAAACAATACACGATAATAAGTCATCTGATTCCCACATAGTAACCAAACAAAACATAGAATAGTAATGATCCATTGTATTCCATCGTTGAAGAAACATTAAGTAACACTAAGCTACTCAGCCGGTTCGTTTCGTGTATAACAATTCAATCTCTAATCTTCACTCGACAATGAGTTTGATTCTTCCTATCGATCCTGCAAAACGAACAACACCGGTGAACTCCTTACAAGGAGGAGAAGATGAGGTTCTCTTTATAACCACCATCCGGCATGAGAATAAGTAATAAGAAAAAAATTGTATATTGTATACTAATAATAGATAAACTGAATGAACGGTAGATTTGTTTTATTGATTTTTTTATTTTATGTGTTATTTAGTGGTTTTTACATGTGTTATGTGGTTAGGGATGACAATTAAACCCGAACCTGCTAGGTAAACCTGAAACCCGTCACATTTGAGACGGGTTTGGGGTCGGTTAATCGGGTTTGGGACGGGTTTGGTAATAGTTTTATTTTTTTCGTGGGTTTGGGATTTAGTGATATACCCGTTTACCCGACCCAATTACCCGATCAAGTGTACCCGTTTTGCCCGATTGTATACCCGATATAATTCCTTTTATATTATTAAATATGTATATATACGACACATCCATTTTTTTACACATATATGTATTCTATTCCGTATACATTGTAGTTATTTGATATTATTTTTATAATAACAATACAAAATGTAACCGGTTAGTAATTACCCAATGGGTTTTGAGATGAGTATACCCAACGAGTAATCTTTTTAAATTAACGGGTTTACCCGAAACCCGCGATTATACCCGATACCCGATACCCGATGGGTATTTACCCGCTAGAAAGCCGACGAGTTTTGGGACAGGTTTGGGACAAGCTTATCTAACCGGGTTTGGGTTTGGGATTATCTAAACCCGTCTCATTGCCATACCTATATGTGGTTCTTTTATATATCTTATGTAATTTGCGTTTGATTTTTATCGATGTAATTCACGTACCAGTATTTTTTGATCATATCAAGATTTTTTTTCTCTATGGGTTGCTGTAACGAGTGTAGCTGACGTAACAAAACAAACCGATACCGATCAAATTCCCGCCGTGTTGGTATATTTTTGATCATATCATGATTTTTTTTCTCTATTGGTTACTATAACGAGTGTCAGTGCGGTAATTAAACGAACTGATACCCACCCACCGCGCAACGCGCGGATTTAATAACACTACTATTATTATATTAAAAGTAAAGTTTGATAGCATAAAAACATGTGACAATTGGTAGAATGAAAGGAAAAGAAGGGCAGGACGTTATCTGAAACGATACGTACGCCCACCGCTTCCTTAATTAAAATCAAATCCATCCCCAATTCATTCATTCCTTTTTTTCTTCTCCTCCTTCTCCTTCACACATGCAATCCATCAAACAAACCTCTTCATAAATCACAAACTGGTAACAAATCGGGTGGCCGAGCCGAGTCGAGTCAACAATGACTCGGCGATGCTCCCATTGCAGCAACAATGGCCACAACTCTCGCACCTGCCCCACTCGCACCACCCCTGGCATCAAACTCTTCGGTGTCAGACTCACCGATGGCTCCATCATGAAGAAGAGTGCCAGTATGGGCAACCTATCCGCTCTTTATCACCCATCTTCCCCTGCTGCCGCCCTTTCACCCAACCCCACCTCCCCTGACCCCATCGACGGTTACCTTTCCGATGATCCTGCTCACGCTAAACGTCGCCAAGATCGCAAAAAAGGTGCTTTTTAATTCAATCTCTCTTTCTTCAATCCTCTGATTGGATAATATTCAATGAATAATAATGAATGAATCCCAGTGCTCATTTCAACATTTTATTATTTTTATTAAATTTTGAAATGATGATAATTAGGATTTAGGATCCTGATCGTTGATTTATTATAGTTTTTTTTTTTTTTTTTTTTTTTAATATTATCTGTGGTTGTTGCTTTTCACTGGATAACTTTGCCTTTTTATCACCTTTTGTTTTGTTTTGATTTGATTTGATTAGCATCTTTGCCGTATAAGTGGATGAAATTAAGTGATTTATATAGGTTTAATATGGGAGATTTCGATATCTTTATGCTAATTATTGGTAACATATACTTTGTGGGTTCATTATATGATATCTAGTGTTCATGTTGACACTCTTATCAGTGGTTAACTAGAGAAAGAACAGAGTTGCAGAAACAAGTTTTGGGGAAAAGGAAAGGATTTTGAAATTTATGAGGTTATGGCAACGTTATTGAATTGACGTAATTATGTCGGTTTATCCAAACACGTGATATTCGTAACTCATTAGTAAAAATGACGGCTGGTTAGTTTGCGAACATGTTGGGTATTATATGTTAGGATTACGAAAGGAGTTGGGGGTGTTCGTACAAGCATAACATTCACATTGTAACTTTGTATAAAGCCACCTGGTTGTAAACCTAACGTTGTATGGTGTTAAGACCTAAGATTGTGTTTAAAAACTTTAAGACCAATAGATATAAGTTAGCAAATGAAGAAGTTGTGTAGGGATAAAATCGTATGCCGGTTTCAACATTCATATTTCTGTTGGTACTAGGGATGGGATTGGTACAGTACCGGTACCGATACCAAATATGAACAAAACTGGGTACCAAATACAGTAACGAATATATTGGTACGGTAGGGGTATGGGTATTGCGGTACAGTATCCGCTTTGGTACGACTTTGTTTTTATTTTAGTTTTTGAGCACTCATACGGGTGCTAAATAGGTCAAATCGGCACGAGTACTGATATGGTACGAGTACCAAATAGGTAAAACTGGTATGGGTACCAATGCGATACAGGTACCAAGTAGGTAAAATCAGTACGAGTACCATAAATACCATAATACGAAATAAAAGTTAAAAAAAAAACTTATAAAGGTCGATATCAAATTCGGTACCCGTACCCTATTTTACCTGTACCTGTAGTGATACCGAAAGTACTGAATTTCCTAAAATCGGTATGGGTACAACAACTGGTACGGGCTAAGTAGCACTGGAACGGGTACGGGGACGATACGGGAACGAGGAACGGCAAAACTCAAAATTCCAAGATACGGGTACGGCAATAAAAAATATAAAAAAAAATAAAAATACATTAAACAAATTCCAAAAATACTACATCTTCCAAAGGTAATTAATTATCAATAATCAAATCATTTTCAAATTCCGGTTCATCGAGTGAGGGATCGGCAATCAATAGAGAATTAGAGATGATGAGACTTGAGAGTTTAGAGATTAGAGAAGCCGAATATGATAGGTCTATTTATTCAATGGCCGGTTGTGGAATTTGAAAGGGTAAAAACCCTAAAAATAAATGGAAACGGGCTGGATACTTCTACCAGACACGTCCCCGACATTGGAAACGTTTAGGAAACGTCCCCGACGAGTACCCATGATGTTTCCGTCCCCGACAAGTACCCGAGACGGGTACGGCCACATAAATGGAGTCCCCGTGCTACATAGGGTACGGGTATGTGTATTTGGGAAAAAAGCTCATCCCTACTTGGTACTGGTGAACGTCTAAATTACGTGAACCGTATGAGATGTTCATGGTCCATAAAGATTATACGGGTGTTATGTCATTCTAAAAAAAAGGTCTAAAGCAAACGCGTGAGATAACAAAGTTTGACATAGGATATTGAATGCATTAAATGCTTGCATTATTGTAGGTACACCCTGGACAGAGGAGGAGCATCGGTTGTTCCTACTTGGTCTCCAAAAATTAGGCAAAGGAGACTGGCGTGGCATAGCGCGTAATTACGTCTTATCCAGAACTCCTACTCAGGTCGCCAGTCATGCCCAGAAATACTTCATTAGACAATGTAACGCCTCTCGAAGAAAAAGGCGTTCTAGCCTCTTTGACATGGCTCCAGATATGGTTTGTCTTGCTTCTTAATATCATATTAATTAGTTTTATAAGTTAATATAACATTAAGAGTAAACTGCCATTTTGGTCCCTGAGGTTTGGTCACTTTTGCCACTTTAGTCCAAAACTCAAACTTTTTGCATCTGGGTCCCTGTGGTTTCAGTTTTATTGCCATTTTGGTCCAAAAATGAAATCAGGTCATATTTGTCTTATAAAATCCTGCAATTTTGTCATTTTCCTTAGGGGCAAATCAGGTCATATTTGTCTTATAAAATATGGTATTTATTTATAAAAAAGAAATGATCATTTTGCCCCTGCCGAAAAGGACAAAATAACAGGATTTTATAAGACAAATATGATCTGATTTTATTTTTGGACCAAAATGGCAATAAAACTGAAACCACAGGGACCTAGATGCAAAAAGTTTGAGTTTTGGACTAAAGTGGCAAAAGTGACCAAACCACAGGGACCAAAATGGCAGTTTACTCTAACATTAATTATTATCATATTAGTTAGTTTTATAAGTTAATATAACATTAATTATATAATATGAGGCGTCCTGCAGGCTGCAGAAACACCGGAAGATCAGTTCATGCTGCCACCAGCAGCCGGTATGGGCGGTACGGATCATTCTGACAACTGTTCGCTTAAACTCTCGTTAAAACCCGATTCCGATCAATGCATGGAATCCTCTACAGGTGAAAAACTAAAAGAAAACGTCAAAGAAGAATCGTCAAAACAACCCGTGAACGAGCTTCCACCTGTAATACCGGCTTTTTATCCCGCTTACATACCCGTCCCATTCCCGGTGTGGCCATCAACCATGGCCCAGTTCGAATCACCAACTAATTACAACAGTACCGAACCGGATGCATCGCACCATCGGGTCGTGAAACCAATCCCAGTTCTCTCGAAAGAACCCATGAATTTAGATGAACTAGTCGGGATGTCGAAACAGCTTAGCTTGAAAGATCCTGAGCAGCAACACAACATCGAGCCGTCACCATTGTCGTTGAAGTTACTGGCAGAACCCTCAAGGCAGTCGGCGTTTCATGCTAGTACTCCGGTCATGGGTGGCGGTAGCTGCGGTGTAAACAAGGGTGGCGACGGTGGTCCGGTGTAAACATTGATGGGCTTAAAGGTTGAAAGTGAGGTGAGGTGGTGTGGTTTGTGATAATTAAATGCTTGTTTGGGTTTTACTTGTTCCCTACTGACCTTGCAATGCAAGTTAATGACTGGGATGGCATGTTAGATTAGTGTGTTTTTTTTTTTTTAAATATATTTATATTCTTTTATTTTTGTGTAAACGGTCTGATAGTGAAAATAATATGTAGGTGTTGATTGTCAATAATTACATCTCTGTTTTTTTTGTAATATAAAAGTATTTTGATTTGTGTTTATGACATAAATTATTAGTGATTGTTTAATTTATATATTTCTCTTTTAAAAGGAGACGAATAGTACTTTTTGTTTGATTTATGTTACATTTTTTGTTAAAAAAATTGTAATCATCAGCCAAAATGCTCATGGATGACAAGGTACAAGAGCGATGGTGGTACAAGTTTTGGGGCCCTTTCAATTTGATTTTTTTTTTTAACAAAAAAGTTGATAAACTTTGTACATACTTTACTTGTAAATATATGAACTTATTATACTTTTGAACAATAAATTTATAGCAATAGTTTATGTATGTTTAGTTTAATAATATAAAAATTTTGTATATATTTATATAAACTTGTATGTATAAACTTGTAGGACCATGTGTCATACTCATTACTCATCATTCCGTGCTATCAATCGACATTATATATTAGTATAAATAGAGTGCTATTAATCGATATTATATATTAGTATAAATATAAATAGAGGGATCTTGATGTAAATGTGTAAACTATTTATATTCTTTGTTATATCTCAATAACTAGTAATAAGACCCGTGCGCTTTGCGAACCGGGTACCTCGCAAATATCGAACGGATTAGTCAAGTGTTATGTGATGTGTTAATCATATGGAAACGCACGTTTTGACGTACCCGATTGAACTCAATGTATCCTATAGTTGCATTGCGATTGGATCAAAACGTAACGTAAATCTAATTTATATCGTACAATCATAATGTATTATACGCGACCCGACTAACTCGAATTTATATCGTCAAGACAAAAACTCTCGAGGGGGTCAAAGTGACATTTACAAAGTTAATAAAAAGTTAAGTGGTTAAAAATTGCATTTTATAAACTTAAGGGCTTAGAAAGGGTAAAGATACAATTTGATAAAGTTTTGGGGTAAGAAGGAAATTATAACAAAGTTGGAGCTGAAAAGGAAACTACCAAAAATTTGGGGTGTCAAAAGCAAACTATTTGTAAAATGGAGTAATAGTTTAGGGACTAAATTTGCCATTTTATGAAATTTTGAATATACTAAAGTCAAGGGGCTAAAAGTGAAACATCCGTGAAAGTATGGGGAGGAAGGCAAATCCGGTGTCTTCAAGAAAAAAACTCTCGAGGGGGTGAAAGTGTTATTTACAAAGTTAATAAAAAGTTAAGTGGTTAAAAATCGCATTTTCTAAACCTAAGTGCTAAGAAAGGGTAAAGATAAAATTTTGATAAAGTTATGGGGTAAGAAGGAAACTATAACAAAGTTGGGGCTTGAAAGGAAACTACCACAAAGTTAGGGTGGCAAAAGCAAACTATTTGTAAAATAGAGTAGTAATTTAGGGACTAAATTTGCTTTTTTATGAAACTTTAAAAATAACAAAGTCAAATGGCTAAAATTGCAACATTCGTAAAAGAAGAGGGGGAAGAAGACAAAGTCGGTGGTGTTTCCACCGACTTTGTCATTTAAGATGTTGTATAATAAGTACAATACAATTTTTTTTATCAATTTAACTTGGTATCGGAGCTTATGATTTCCTAGCTCTATTTGCCGCAACCCTATATACCACCAGCAACAACATTTCAAACAACACCAGACCCAACAACAATCGATAACATCAGAGAACAACTTTTGATTACACCTTTCAACAATTCCGACAACTGCATACCCGACATCAATTCCGACAACTGCAAACCCAACAGCAATTCCGACACCAGCACACCAACAACAATCGGCCACAATGAATTCACATCATAGAACTTCCGATCACACATTCTCATCGGATAACAACTTCCAACTACACCCCTCTCACTCTGGTTCTTTACTCTATTAAGCAAACGGTCTCCATTCACCATGGCACCCATAATCCCCACAATTACTCTCTTCACCTCTGCTGAGAAAATAGTCCACAACTCACACAAGTTTGGGTTCACGTTAACTTCTACCAACTATGGCTATTGGAAAGCTATGGTCTATCCTTTTCTGGTTACTAATGGGTTTATTCACTTATGTACGTTATTATGCCCGCCTTATGCCACCGAGCTCATCTTTGCAGGGTGGACTCTATTGACACTCACCTTTGCAGGGTGGACTCGAGCTCAGCTAAAACTCTAGCTTGGAGTTAAACGAGCCAACGAGCCGAGCTATGAACAGAGCCGAGCTTAGCTCGAGCTTGGCTCGGTTACAAAGTGAGCTAGCTCGGCTCAAGTCATCTCAAATTGAGGTTATTTAGCTAGTTTTTTTCTTGAGCGTCTTTTGAGCGAGCTGCGAGCCGCAAGTTTTGTGAACGTGCCTATGTACCACATACATCTTCATGGGAATTCACCTTGAGAGCACAACTTTTAAAGATTATGATAAAGGAAAATGAGACATCTGCAGCCTATCTCACTAGGGTTTGAGGGTATTCTGATGCCCTAATCATTAGACCATAGGGTATGGTTTGGATAGTCCCCAAAGGGACCATCCGCCACATAGGCGCCACCTAAGCAAGGGTGGAGGACCATCCCCTTGGGGACTACCCAAGGGTGTGGTGGATAGTCCCCCCCTTTTTATTATTATTTTTTTATTTAGTTAAATAATTAAAACAAAGTAAATAAAAATAAAAAAAAACTACATTTAAATAAAATCCTAAAGCTACATTAAAAAAATCCTAAAGCTACATTAAAAAAAGCCCAAAGTTAAAAATAAATAAAAAAACTACTCGTTGTTTTCTCCGAGATTCCAAATGTGTTCGATCAAGTCTGATTGAAGATTGGCATGTGTGAAATCGTTATGTAACGAGAACCTGTTTAAATCTTGTTGTTCTTCGCTAACTGGAACATTATTCTGCTCCACCGCATTCTCGTCATACTCACAAATTGCATGTCCTTCGTCTTCGAGGATTATGTTTTGCAGCAAAATACAAGCATACATACAGTATCGCAACGTTTTGGGTGTAAAAGCGCGTGCTGGATTTTCAATAATATGCCATCTTTGTTGGAGAACCTCAAAACACCATTCAATATCTTTTCTAGCCGCTTCTTGAAACTTGGCAAATTTCTTTCTTTTTCCATCTGGTAGATGCCTAACAGTTTTAACAATTGTAGAGTACTATGGGTATATTCCATCAGCAAGATAATACCCGCGTCTGTACTCCACTCCCGAAACCGTAAACCTCGTATCAGGACCGATCCCTTTTATAACATCGTCAAAAACCTCGGAATTTTGTAGAACGTTGATGTCGTTATTCGAACCAGGAATCCCAATGCCAAATCCATAAGTCTTGAGACGCAACAGCTTTTAGAATTATTGTTGGATGTCCCTGATCACCTCGCGTATACATTCCACGCCAAGCGGTAGGACAATTCCGCCATGGCCAATGCATGCAATCAATGCTCCCAAGCATGCCTGGAAAACCGTGCGTTGCTTGGTGGTGTTGATACAATTTAAGTATTCGTCCCAAGCATCGGCTGCCGTCCCATAAGCTAGTTGACGAATTGCCGCAGTGCATTTCTGTAAGGTGGTGAAGCCCCTTTGCCTCTAGCATCGTGTCGCAAGGTAAAAAACGGGTCATAAGCGGCTAAATCGTCGGCTATACGTAAGAAAAGTCGATGACTCATTCTGAAACGGCGTCTAAAAATAGCCTCCGAGTACAATGGCTCGTCGGCAAAGTAATCGGCGACTAATCTTTCGTGAGCACCTACACGATAAAAATAAAAATATATAACATATAAATAAAAATATAATGCAACGCTATAAAATTATAAGAATAAAAATATAAGAATAAAAATATAAGAATAAAAATATAAGAATAAAAATATAACTAACTTTCTCGGTCTCGGTCTATGTGTGGGTTCCTGTTTCGTGGTTGTGACGAAACCTCTTCCTCCTCTTCTTTCAGAATTTGTTGTGTCGCGGCTACCACCGTGTTTATAAAATATTTTACGGCTTCCATGGTGTCCGTCGAACCCGATGAAGAGGAAGATGACATTGTGTATTTTTTAGAGAAGATTATTTGAGAATGTGGGTGAATTTTTGCATAAAAATGGTGTGTAAAGGGAGTTGTTTGGAGAAAGTGAGTGAATTTTTGTATAAAAATGGTTAAATGTGTGGGTATTTATATAGGTTTTAAATTAAATAATTTTTTTTTAAACTAGCCGTTATCAAACGACAATTAATGAAGGGGGTCCCCCATTTTCGGCTCGTCTCCAACGTCTTGGAGAAGCCGTGAGAGCCGCGACGACCCACTGGGGGGCGGTGTGCGACGTCGGGGACGGTTCGGGACGGGTAGGGGACGACCCCCATACCCTTTGGTCTTATCAATGGTATGGATTTTGTAACTATGGTAGTCCTTACTGACTGGCATAGTTAGGTGGTGTCGGGTCTTTGTTGTTGATTATTGATTTGGATTTTAAATTGGAGTTGGTGTCGGGTGACGGTTCATATTCCGGCGACTTAGTATGGTCGGAGATGTTGACTTGAGTTAGGGCAGACGATGGGTTTAACTCTTGTAAGAGAGATATGGGTTTAACTCTTGTAAGAGAGATATGGGTTTGACTCTTGTATGTTAGGATTTGGGTCCCACACATATATAAATATGTTATTTTTTAATTAATATCAATTATCATAAGGGTATAATAGACATTTCATACTCAGTTAACTGAAAAAAACTAACACCATCTACATCAAGAAAACTTTAGTTATAATTTCCAATCAGCGACACCAACCACAAGGAGCAAAAGTGCAATATTTGCAAAGCACAGAGACCAACCGTGTAATTAACTCGGCATAGGGGTAGCCCAGTTGGCCACCAACACCCACCTCTTCCTAGAGGTACCGGGTTCGAGTCTTGGGAGTGGCATATGTCGCCCAGGGTAAGAACTCGGAATGGGGAAGTCACCGCGGAGCTAGCTTGGTCGGGTAGCGGCTCCCAGAGAGAGATCACTCCGGCGGTTGGGAGGACCGTGCACTATCCCCCCCCCCCCCCCAAACCGTGTAATTAACTCTATATAAAAAGTAACGCCGTGTTTCAGAACTGGTTCATCCTCGTTAAAACTCAAAATTAAACATGGGTATCAACCGGTTTATCGTTATACACCGGTAATATCGGATTTTCTGACGGTTCGAAAACTATTAGTGCTTAGTGGTGGTGTTGGTTTAGGTCACAACCGACAATTCAATTGAAGATGAGAGGTCCACCTTAAATAAATTATACAAATGGCTTAACTAAATTACAAAAATGGTCCTTTAGTACTTGAAAGACCTTTCAAACTGTTCAAGGAAGATGGTGGTAATTCTTTACCATACTTGAAAGTTGTGATTATTTCTACGATATTCGGGAGAAGATAATACACCAACGATGTCTAGCATATTAGAGAGATGATTGTTGAATAACAACTCTTGGTGAAATGTCAACGAGTAAATGTAAGATAGACTTGTTAACATTCACGATACAACGTTGCATTTGCATGTTATTATATCTTTCTATCTCTTGGTTGATTTTTTTCAACAAATATCCTTATTGTTATAAATCTAATGACAAGATTTTATGAATTTAAAAATAATGCATCCGTGCATCTAACTTTTAACGTTTTACATATTGTTGCATTATTAATTATTCATATTTTTTATTAAACACTTTATGGCTATATCTTCAAATACATTATTTAAAATTGTTCATAGATTACAAGTTAGATAAGTATATAAAAAGAGGGAAACTAAAAGTAGAAAATAAGAAACGAAAAACTAGTATTTCATTCATGTAAGGCCTCGTTTTATGATAACAATACCACTCCTAGTCTACTACTACGTGAGGCCCAATGGGTTACTAGTCCACTACTGGATCACCTCCATTGATAGTCCAAAGCTTCTACCTGGGCCGACATGCCGTCTCAATAGGCCCAACTTGTCTTGACATCTGACGAGACATACAAAAAACATCAACACGTTAGCGGTTAGCATATTTCAAAGTTAAAGCAATCAGAAAATGAAGGTTCTTGTGCAAGGACGCCTAAAGGCGGGTTATGAGAGAGGAGATGAGAGAGAATGCGTGTTTTTTTAAGACGGGTTTGACTCTAAACTAGATACTTGCGTGGGCAGTTTTTGAGACGGACTCTTGTGGGTGCTCTTGAAGTCGCTAATGACATATCATTATGTTTTTAATACACATTTTGAAACCAAGAAAATACCTGAAAATAAGCTTCAAGCTTCTTCCTGAGAGTTGTATACTCTCTCTTGACATTTTGGTAGGTCCTTTTGCATCTGCATTATGTTGCAATTATTTTTTACATCAACAACAAATAATAATAAAAATAAAAAACTAAAAGGGCAGAATGGTAATTATGATACCCTTCAGCATTTCTAGCATTGCAATAATTTCTGAAGTGGGTGCACTCAATTTTAACCTTCTTGGCTCCAATGCTAGTGCTGCTACTCTTAAACTGATGCATCAAGCTGTCTAGTTTACTGAAATCCAAAGGCCTTTTTTCCCTACATATCATAATATAATATTTGCATTGATTTACATAACCAACAATTTATTTTTAAATAACGAAAAAAGAAACCTACAAGGCTTGATCGAGATTAGAGAGAAAACGAGCAGAATCACGATAGAACAACGTGACAACTTCCTCTACAAAGTTAGGATTAGAATTGTCTTGCAACTCCTCCAATTGTATGAATTGTTCATCGAGATATCCCTAAAAATAAAAATAAATATAAATCCTTATACGCAAAAGTTAAATATGTCTATTAAGGAATAAAAATAAATCGAACCTGATCGAAAAGGGATTTGCGAGTGTTAGCAACTTGCCTATGCATTTGAGTTCTTTCCATTGCAGTGAAATGAAGTGATGCCAAATACGGAATGGGAGAATGGGATTTTATAGGCCCGTAAAAAAAAGAGAAATGTCATGTCATTTATGAAATAAATTCTTTTTTAAGCATAACATCAATATAATAATATGAAATGATTATTATTTTGACACATAATTGAATGTAAAATATTGGATTGGTGTACCAAGAAACAAAAGCCGCTTATCCTCTTTTTTGCATACCAAATGGGACTTGGATTCGATTCTTGAGGCGGGCGAAAAGGGAATTCAATTAATGCAAGAATAATGAATATTTGTAATCTATCTGTAGAATAAACTAAATCAATAGAATGACACGTGTCATTTATTGTATCTATTTATTTTCTGATTTTTTCGTCTTTATCTTCTACTTAATTTTTTATAATTAATTTTTATTTAATACCTTTATTTTCTACTTAATTATGGCTAATTATTATTAATTAAAGTTAAGAGTTAAGTGCCATTAACGTCCCTGTGGTTTGTTCATTTTTGCCATTTCGGGTCATTTTTCAAAATTGCACCATTCCCCCCCCCCCACACACACACACATACTTGAAACGTGTCATTTTGGTCCAAAAAACAAACCTCAGCTAAAAAACTGTTGTTTAATGAAGGGCAAAATTGTCATTTCATATATTTTTTAATATTTTTCTTTTTTATATCCCTGTTGACACCCCAAACCCTCCATCATCCCCTCTTCTTCCCATTTCTCCCTCACAACAACCACCGCCAAAACCACCACATCGCACCACCCTCACATTCTACCATTAACACCGTTACCCTTACCACCATTGCACATCCACCCTACACCACCATAACCCCATCAGCACCAGCGCCATTCTACATCACCTCTGCCACCTCCAACTCCGGCTGCCAAAGGCACAACCGCCACCACCCGACAATACGATAATCCATCTTAGTGCCCCCAACACCGCCATCGTCTACCCTAAACCATCCCATCCCCTGTCCTATGCCAGAAAGTCGAGTTCACCACCGCCGGAAAATGGAGATCTACTGCGACGGAAAATCGAGTTTGCTACCTTATCCTTTATCCTTTGTCGGAAAATCAAAGGCAATTTGATATTCCAGGAACCGGTGAGTTTGACGGAGCTTCGGTCCTGAACGACGTGTTCGGTGCGTTTATTATTACTAAGAAAGGAGTAGAAGATAGATACGACACCGAGCAGTCACTTATAATCTGGTCTCTATTCATATCTTGACAAGTTACAGCACCGTGAGACCAGTTAGACAGCATGTCCCCTCTGGGATCCAAAAGCTTGTCCAAATGGGAATCCCACCTCCCTATTTATAGGCAACAGCCAATCCAGTCCGAATGAGCTAGTGTCTATCCGTCCGGATGACCACCCGTCCGGATAGACTTTACAATATCAATACCTATTCGACTGGATGGGGTTTGGACCATTCTGTTGTCTATCCGTCCGGATGGACCTTTACAGTATCAACACCGTGTCCAGCTGATCCTATTCTATACAATACTCAACACACGCTCTATCTAACTATTCGCACAATAGCATACGTACGAAATATGCACCAACAGATTCCCCCTCGGCTGTCACTGTCGAATCGTCACTAAGACTTTAAGAACCTTGAGCCGTGTTTGAATATTCTGCAATCTTGAACTTTTCTGCACCTTCAATCAGGCATCTTGAACTCTGACAATAGATTCCCCCTCGATTGATGATTCGGGTTTGCTTTGACAGAGTAAAGCACCAATTCACCCTGAAATGAATCTTCAGGTCTTTTGCACAGTTCACGACTCTCCTCTGATTTGCTAAACTGCAACTTCACGAACAATCACCAACTTGAAAGTAGTCAATGCAGCATCCTTTGTTTAAGCTTTAACCGCATCCGAGTCCAGTTTTTGATATATCATGTCAGCACCACGATCTCGCATTCCGCTTGCTTGATCTAAGAATGTACAAAAACTCAACCGGCAATTGATAGAAACTTTAAATACCCCACTGGTTAACTTCAAATCCGTAATTCCCCCTGAAGATCTGATATCCCGTTTTCCGTTATCAACGTTAACGCACCGTAAGAATGACAGATCCGTGTAAACTGTATTCTCCACAATCAGCAAATCTTCATCGGAAAACAAATCATCTGGTAATGTAATCCGATCTCCGAAGCATTCGTCCACAATCAGATTCATCTCCTCGGATAATCTAGATCTCAGAAGCTATCATCCACGATCACTCTCAGATCTCCGATGCTTTCGTCCATGATCAGATATCAACACCTTGGATCATCTTGATCTCGGAAGCTTTAACCCACGATCAGATTCACATTCCCCCTGACAATCTGAAGTCGAAACCACCCGAATACTGTTGTAGTGTCACGAATTTCAAAAATGCCGGAACATCTGAAAATTTTATTCCCCCTCATTTTTGCAAATTCTGACATCTCTATCATCGAATTCCCCCTCAAACTGAGCAATTCAGTGCTCTTTTATCTGTGAAAAACTCGACTATGCCGAAAATATGACAATTTTCCTCAAAACGTAAGTTTTTCATCATTACGGATTTTATGTTTTGGCCCATAAATAGTCAGATAACCTGAATGATAAACATTCTGCACCAATATCATGACTACCCCACTAATTTCCACAATCCGTGATAGCATCATCAAATCTGTTCACTGAAGCCCCAGACGGTGTCCCCGAACAACCCAGCTTGGTCGTTAAAAACCCGAAAAACTTTTAATCACCAATTTTTTTCTGGAGACTCTCCTCGTCGTTACGATCAAAAAATGCCTTTTTAGGCATTTTGTCCATCCGCCCGAATGGAGTAGGTCCATTCGTTCAAATGAACTGATCTTGGATCACCTTGACAGTTAACCACCTGAGTGTCTTCATCCGTCTGGATGGAGTTGATGTCCATCCGGATGAGGTTTCACCCATCCATCCGAATGACATATGGTCCGAATGACTATATGGTCCGAATGATCATGGTCCAGATGGTCATCCGCTCGGATGGTCTTCCGCTCGGATGGTCATCCAAAAGAATATGTTCTAACAACTCAAGAACACTCAAAATCACGTTTTTTTTTATCCAGAATCTTTATTTGTGTGAATTTCATGATGAAACTTCACAGGATTGTGCGCGAATCAATTCCGAACAGAATGATGGCTTCAATTCCAAAATCCATCTGTGAATTGACCTTTATTTTGATTATTTTCTCTGTTTTAACGTCAAAACTCCCGTTTAACCCAAAATTGATTAGCTTGGGTGATTTAACCGACTCTTAGATCGATTAAATCGGCACCGTAGCTCTGATACCAGTTGATATTCCAGGAACCGGCGAGTTTGACGGAGCTTCGGTCCTGAACGACGTGTTCGGTGCGTTTATTATTACTAAGAAAGGAGAAGAAGATAGATACGACACCGAGCAGTCACTTATAAACTGGGGTTTGTTTTTTGGACTGAAATGACACGTTTCAAGCATGTCGGGGAGGAAAATGATGCAATTTTGAAAAATGACCCGAAATGGCAAAAGTGGACAAATCATAGGGACGTAAATGACACTTAACTCTAAAGTTAATTACTATATCGTTATCTAAATAAAACATTAATATCTATTTATATTTAGGTCTATCTATATTTGTATCTATTTATATATCTATATATCAAAATCTAATCTTCTAAATTCTAATAAAATATTTAAATTAATGTCACATAACATTTTCTCTTTTAACTAAAAAAACGTATTTATATTTTTTTAAACTTTTTAACAATTAATTAATACATAAATATCACTTATCTTTATCAATAATAATAAAATTAATTAAAAATTATTCCAAATAATTAATTAATTAATTAAAAAGGTTAAAAGTTTAATTAGTTACAAATCGTTACACAGGTTTGTGTAGTACCCGAAAGTTAATTTACATATTTATAATATTTACCCACAAATATTAATGTATCAATATAACATGATGAGCAATGGATATATTTAATTGAAATATTTTGTTAATTGTAATACAGTGCAATGGGTTCGTCATATATTGCAACTAAAAAAAATAGTTTTTTAATAAATTAATTAAAGAAATTTACCCTTTTTAATAATTAACTAATTCACGATTTCAAATAATGTCAACCTGTGTAATACACGGGTTTGTAATACACGTATAATAATTAATTAAAAAAGTTTATAATTCATTTTTTTTTGATAATCAACCTTTGTAATATACGGGTTTTCGAAGAATGTTACGTATCACTCACTTATATATTACTAACAACATACTAATCTACTTATTTATTTATCAAGCTTATAATAATTATAAGCAACAAATTAACGATATTATATTTCTTAAAACTATTTGTTTATGATAATATTTATTTATTGAACTCGTGTAATACACGGGGTTTTAACCTAGTGTAATAATATAATAAATAAATACAAATTGCGTTAGAATTGGAATATAACACTTATTTGGTTAGTATTTCCCGAGTAAGCAAATCGATGAAAAATGGAATGTAAAAAAAGCATGAAGCAACTGACATTAGTAGTATGTTTATTGGAACATATTTCTATTCCTCAATGCAATAGGAATATTATAATGTTAGTATATTACTTTGCATTAATCCACCAATATCACTTTACCACAAAACTTTATCATGAGTTGTACGATCAAGCTATTAAAAAAACTATATGTTTTGAAATATCCAACTATATTTTTTCATTTAATAATCATTTAAATATACAACTAGTATTAAGCAACCTTGCGTTGCGGTGGGGGCGAGCATTAATGTCACACTACTGCCAGCGACCACCGACGCTGAAGTTGCGGTGTTAATGCGAAGAAATTAAACCGAAACGTAAAACATAGAATAAAATAACTAAGTTGATCTAGAACCCGCGCGTTACGATGAACCCTCGTCTATTTTTTCCCGTTTGACAGGTTCATCGTAATCTATATATAATATATATCATTACCACTATACAAACCATAATGCAAACATTACAACAACCATTGCATCAATATGTTGCAAATTATATTTATACAAGATTTTGACTAAATTAATTAGATTATTATAAATAATAATAATTTACAAATAAAACAACACAACTTTGAATGGATTAAACCGATTGAATATGGTAAGATAATGAAACCATTATTTGATTAGGGTACAACCATTTAAGCACAATTTACAATCATACATGCATAAAAACAGATTGAATTTGGTAAGGTAATGAAACTATTATTTGATTAAGGTACAACCATTTAAGCACAATTTACAACCAATATTTGATTAAGGTACAAACATTTAAGCACAACTTACAACTAAACATGCATACATTATTAAGGTACAACCACTTAAGCACAAGTTACAACCAATATTTGATGAAGGTACAAACCTTTAAGCACAACTTACAACTAAATATGCATACAAATGTTTCAAATTAATAGTATATAAATAAGCAACACAATAGATTAGATATAATTAATTAGGTATATATTTGAAGTTTGACACCGCCATCATATATAAACATTTGGTAATATCTTTAAGGAATTCCCACACTAGTAATTAACCAATAAATATCGGGTTAATAACGAATGAACGGCTTCAAATATCATCAACATGTTTGTGGGCGTTTTAGATGTGAGGGAGATGATGAATATGTTAGTGTCATCAATAACATTTTAGTATAACATGAAACATCTTAGCATAAAAAGATTATATTCAACCTTGGCCCAACCTAAAAAGACCGAGACCAACCCATTCTATATCGTTCTGGTCCTTGGTTTTGATTTTCAAGAAATTTCGCGTTCTGTCTGCTTTCAACCCTACACACACTTCAATTTGCAATGTTAGGCACCAACGAACCCGAGGGTTCAAGGGGGCATAATCCCCAAGTGGGGTTTAAGGGGCACAACACACCTAGTGGGGATATCGTAAGTAGCAATTGAGCGTGTTTGAATAAGTTATACGATACACCCTCATACTGGGCCTGGTCAAGCCATCCCTGACCAGACCGTTATGATTGACACGGTTCCCTTCAAGGGACACATGTTGATCGCACCTATCATATCTCTTCTTCCAGGTAACAAGCAAGAGTGTGAACTTCGGAAAAAGTAGTAACACTTGAATATCAAATGATCATAACTGATATAAATCAAGAAAACATGTATAACATACAACATAAATCAAAGTGATGGCCAATAGTTACTGAAATAGACAAGTGATGCTCATATGAGTGGCACTCAACATTTAATCATTGTTCATCACAAGTCAGCGCTTTCATTCTTTTCTTTTCACCAAATTATATCTCAAGACATGACCCTCGATTCCCACTTTTCGTCGTTTCTTGTTTTGCTTCCTTTTCATTATCAGATTATACCCAACAGAATAAACACATACCGTTTTTCCTATATTATGTTGTCCAATGCCTAAAACCACTTATGGGTGTGTTTGGGAATGGATATAGCAATCATAGAAGGTGTTTGGGTTTGAGGATATAAGTTCTAAGATTAGAGACTCAAATGAAAAAAAAATAATAAAGTTATTTTGCTCCTGGTGTTAAATCTAGATGCAGGAACAATTCAGATTCTGCCTTTTCTTCATGTGAAAAAAAAAAAAAAAAACAAAGATTCCATAGCTCTGTATCTATACCCATATGAACATGATATTAGCTTATGCTATACTGTTTACTTTTTATTTTTCTAAAAAAATCCAAACCACAACTTTTGGCAATTTTGATTTTTGTTTGATGTAACAAAACGATGAGAATAGAATTCATGACATCTTATAAATTATCTCCAGGAAGTTCCACTAACTTTTGTATTAAAATAATCACACGTAAACTCATAACTTAAGTGAACACAAACTTAGAGTTGGTAAGATGGACAGGTGTGAATTTGTGACACGGCACAAACCTAACATGAAATTCGCGGGTTTGGTTTAGTATAAATGGGTTCGGCTCAGTTTCAGGTTTAACCTCACTACAAGAACGTCCCACATTTAGCGGCGACACCTTTAGCGGCGACAGGCCAGCTGTCGCCGCTATTGGTCGATCCGCGTCAAACCTATTCCCCAGCCGTTGATCAGTATTCTGATCTAACGGTGACAGCGGGTCAATAGCGGCCCAGCAATACCGACGATGCTTTACCGGCGACAGATGTCTTTACCGGCGACAGCGGGTCAATAGCGGCCCAGCAATACCGGCGATGCTTTACCGGCGACATGTCGCCGCTAATAGTCAATAGCGGCGACAAAAGTGGTCAATACCGGCGATACCTGTCGCCGCTAAAGGTGCCCTGTTCTTGTAGTGCTTGTTTAACCAATAAAATTTTTATTTGTATTATCTTAACATGTGTTTTATGTCACAAATTATATTGGTTGTGTATTTCATGCCAAATCTAAAACTTAAAAGATAAACTGACATAAGATTTTTATGATCAAAATGATATTGTCTTATATACATATGCGATTTTTTTTATGTTCAACGTGTCGTGTTCAGGTTCATATGTATGACACGATTTTTGGGTTCAGGTGAAGCCGCCAACTTATTAACACAGCCCATTTAGCACCCTAGTAAGATGGACGGCTTGAGTATCAGAGCATGGAGTTAAAATGGGTCTGGTCGGGACATGATGGGTTGACCTACAAACACTTTTTTATCCGTTGTAAGAAAAAATATTTTTAGATGCTTGATTACAACTAAAGCCAATGATAATCTAGAATTCTAGATATCGTTACAGTTAAATTTATTATTTTACTTGTTTGCAAGCGGACACGTCCATATTATTTTACTTGCACTATATGTTGTATGGTCACATCTAATGCTTTTGATAAAGAACAAATAAAAGCTTATCATGGGTGGGAAGGGATCAGAATATGATTTTGAGACTTTTAGGGGACAAGAGAAGGAGATTCCCCGTCTACATCATATTATTGCATTTTTTTAACTTTGTACTTTCAGATTTAACAAAGGCACCATCCTGAAGCATTTATATAAATAAAAAAAAGAGAATAAACAAAGAGTAACATAGCTCAAACTGTTTAACACAAACTATTGTTATGTTGTTTGTCCACCAACTTATTAATTAAGATCATACCAAACTGCATGCAACATGTTTTTATGGCTGCCTTTTCAAGTCCACAATAATAACCGAAAAGTTATCGCTGCTTGATCTTGCCAATGCCTCTTTGAAAAGATATTTTGCGACACGTTGTGTTGGTTTTTCATTGGTGCTTGGAAATTCCCGCTCATGTCGCAGCATACTAGTAGCCATAGTTCCCACAAGCTCTGTAGACATAACATCCCATAAACCATCACTAGCCATTATTAAACACTCGTCCTCATCGGTCCTGGTGGTAAAAGTCACCTCAGGAACCGCGCTTACATATGGCTTCATCGACCCATCTCCTGAAATTGTATAGAATCATGATCAAATGAGAAAGTACTAAATATACATCACTTTTGTAACATTAATAAAATTCTGAATCAAAGTTACAAAACTAGTGAATCCCACTGGATCCAAAACCTAAGAGAAAATGGATATCAAACATCAAAATATAGAAAATAAAACCGCAGGAAGATTATTTTCTTCTAACCTATTGCCCTTGTCATGGCAAGAACACCATCAACTCTCAGTAGACCCCATGTGTCTGGTATAACAAGACCCCCACTCCTGACGATTCTTTCATTTTCATCTTGCCTGTAAGGCTGTTAAAAAAATACTTCGCGGGTGTGTTAGTGAAAATACTAAAATGGCAAATTAATTCCATTTTTATCTAGACTTTAGCAACCAGGTTTACGATACACGCAAAATAGAAACAAAACTACATTTTGTTATCACTTTTAGCAACTTATTTACATTTTAAAATTTATTGTTTGTATGAATTGCCTCTTCAACCCGTAGCAAGTCATTTGCGGTTAATTTTCAAAAATTACTGGCATATTATTTGTCATTTAGTATGTTTCTCATTGCATATATTTTCAAATGAGTTTCAAATACAAAATCCTTTAAACATTGTGATTTATGGTGATGATGACCTAAGTTAACCGGCTTTCATGTGACACGTCTGTGTCACATCGACAAAAAGGTCAACATGGTCAAAACTTAACGCTGCATCATCATCGTATTTGACAGCCAACCAGGTCAGATTACCATATTACACAACTTGTGAAATTTTGATGATTTCTTTTTTTGCCTATTTATGTGATTAATACTGAAATTAATTAAAGCCAAGGAAGGAAGAGGAGACCTTATGATCAGCAGTGAGAGGAATGGTGTAGAACCCGCGACAAAGAATGGCCCTACTATCACCACAATTTGCAGCAATGATCTGGCAAGGTGAAATTAGCACAACTACTGCAGTTGATCCACCTGAAAGATCTTTTACACAAGCTTTATCAACGTTATCATACGCCTTAGATAGTGCAGATTGCCACTTTTTGTTCCATTCATTTGTAGAGCCTTCAGATCCCCATGCTTCTTCCAATTCTTGGTGCAATGACCCAACACAATAATCACTCACCTGTGTCATATCATTTATTAGAATCCTTGGTGGAGTTATATCATCCATTCCACTTAATTTATAGTAGTTATATCATTTTCTATATATGGATATAGAAAATTCCCTTGAAGAAAACCTTAAACTAAGACATCTAATGACTTTGCTCTAACAAAAAGTTAGATTTTCACTTGTTTCACCATCTAGTCCCTTAAAATGAGACCAAATGATACCTCAAATATGTGACCTCAATCACTTGTTTCACCATCTAATTCACGCACTCACTAAACATGTCCCGAAATCTACACCGATGTCCATTAGAATCCTCAATCACTTGATAAGGAACACTTTTAGTACACTTGATATCGCTAGGCTACATTCCCTTTGGTTGAAGATGTTATGTAATTCAAATATTCTCAACAATGAATATAGAGTCACGTAATAATCATTCGTTGACATTATCTTCATTTAGTTTTTGGTAGCAGAGAAACATAACCATGATACAAATCAATCAACGACGTCATTTTTCATTCGAGTTCATCTGTATATTGATTGAATCTCTAGTTTGTTTGCTTTTACTTGATCGTGACTTTGTTGTCTTCATTATATTAACTAAATAAAAGATGATATAGTTATATAACCTTATGCCCGACTAGCTCATGAGTATTAGTTACTAGAACCAAACACTAAATTTGGGTTTTTCCATGTGTATATGTTACCTATTTAGGTTCTACATAGAGGTTATGTATATGTTAACCGTATATAGAGGTTTTATTATCTAAGTTCTGAGTGTTTAAGGAGTGGTACTAATCATTATAGTAAATATTATGTATCTTCGGCTCATAGTAGATTTTCTGATTTTAGGTTTAGGATTCAAGGCTTGCTGTACAATTATCTAACCTTCTATATTTGATGTCTACCATTTGATTAATGAAATTTCTTCTAAGTGTGTATTAAGTGCGGCTGATGCAGGACCGCCTCGACAACCAAAGTGTAGTCTTTAATGAATCATAAGCACCCATTAAGTTAATAAGTCTACTTACAATGTCACAACTCGTGATTAAGTTTATGAAAACTTTATGACTTTCTTATAGCGGGAACATCAATATGTCATACTTTTTGTATGATTTTAAGGGTGTATTAATCATAAATAGTTTTTAATAAAAGTAATTTTCTCGGGCCCGGGAAGCAATCCCGGGTGATAACTTAGTATAACCTTATGCCCGACTAGCTAATGAGTATTAGTTACTAGAACCAAACACTAAATTTGGGTTTTTCCATGTGTAAGTCTATATCCAATCACTCATTCAACCTTTAAATTCATCTTTAAAAAAGTTGAAGTTTCAATATAAACAAAATAAAAGGAACATAACTCCTTTATATGGAAATCATAAAAGAAAAATATATAAGCAAACCAAATAAAGATAAAAGACTCGACACTGGAGACTCGTTGCATACTATATCAAAAAAAAAAAAAAAAAAAAAACTTTGCTCAAGCGGAAGATTGATTCTGTTGTTACTCTCAAGATCTAAGTATTTATGATGCTATGTACCCAGACTTCAATCCAGGATAAAGAAAGCAACTTTGGGTGAGTTTCCATATTTTTCACCAAATCAACAATGCTAGAAACAATTAATCAGAACCAAATGAGTTGTCACCATATATAGGCATGTATCATCTATAAAAGCTCATATTCAACAATGACGCTAAGCCACCTCACTTAACCTTGAAATTCATCATTAATAAAAAGAAGTTGAAGTCTTAGTCTACATAAAACAAAGAATGATAAATCCTATATATATATATATAGGATAAGGATCATGTGAGAAGTGATAGGCTAGTTGAGGAACTTGAGAAGCATTCTGGACCACACATTTTTCTAAGCCTTTCGTAATATACACATATGTATAGTTTAATAGTTTAAAGTTGACTATATACATATGTGTATAACTCAATATACATATATGTATATAATCAATTTTAAACTATACATATGTGTATATTACGAAAGGCTTAGAAAAATGTGTGGTCCAGAATGCTTCTCAAGTTTCTCATATAGGGTGGACTGCTCTTAAGATCCCTACCCTATATATATATATATATATATATATATATATATATATATATATATATATATATATATATATATATATATATATATATATATATATATATATATGGAATATCTAAAAGCTAGACATATAAGCAAGCCTAATGAAATTCATCATTAATAAAAAGAAGTTGAAGTCTCAGTCTCCAAAAAACAAAGAAAGATAAATCCTTTATGGAATATCTAAAAGCTAGACATATAAGCAAACCTATTAAAGATACAGAATCGAAGCTGAAGGCTCATATTGCGTACTGTATCAAGAAAAAAAAGCTCAAGCTGAAAATTGATTGTGTTGTTACTCTCAAGATCTAAATATTATTGATGGTAAATATCCAAACTTCAATCAAATGACAAAGGAAACACGTTGGCTGAGTTTCCACAATTTTCTACGAGTCAACAATCAATAATAACTAAATACATTTAATTATTATCTTACTCTTTTAGTCCTTCCATTTTAGATCTCCTCCAGATCGTCCGTACCTCCCTAGTTGATGTTGAAATTTTATCACGCCCTCTAAACATCAACTTCCATAAGTCTCCCTCTTAATCAATTGACTCATTTTGTCTCGATCTACGGCTCCATCTTCGGTAAACACATGACTTCCATAGTCATCTTCAGTAGACACTATTATCGTACTTGGTTGCAACATCATTGCAGGTACTAATATCACGTCTTCCGATAGTTACAACACCACTTCATCCTAAAAACCCTGAGCGACACACGCTTCGCCTTGGCCGAAAAATGTCTATTCGTTTGGATTCGATTGGTAGTCACGAACTATATGACCCTTTTGACAGGACTTCAAGAGGCTCTCGAACGCCTTTCTAGTAGCACTCGAACTATCCTTCAAACCTACTTCAATCGAACCTTTGAACTTGAACAATAACATAACTCGATCATCTAGAAGAAGGGATAACTTGTCAACTGCCTTCAATCGAATTGAATCAAACGGTTCACCAAAATCTGATTGAGATATTTTTCCACTGCCTTTATACGAGTCTTCTTATTTTGTTCATCCAACTAAACTACCCCAAGTCACGGAGATCTAACCATCCCAATGGTCCTCCCTCGTGACACCGACTGATCCGAACCACCATTCGCTGTCGTACAACACACGTTGACAACCCTCACCGGTTCACCACTGAATCGTTATGAACTGGCTATTCATCTCCCGGAAAACCAAATCTATTTCTTCTCCGATCAACTGTCGAACACCATCAAAACATTGCTACCCGTACCCATCTCACAGCATGCTTTGATCCTAAAACCACACCCAATATACGTAGCCGCTGCCCCACGTTAATCTTTATCCATCGATTTATTTATGGGATTCACAAATTACTTCTATGAATTTGTTAATGAATAAAATTACAAGACTTAAGGGATATAAATAGAGAAAACAATCTAATTCTACTAGGACTTCTATTCTTACTCATACGTATCTTTAAACTATTAGACACTAATCAAATCTGATACTAAAGATAACTCAAATAATAATTAAATATATTTAATTATTATTTTACTCGTTTAGTCCTTCAACTTTAGATCTCCTCCAGACCGCCTCTTCCCGAGAAGAGGGATGTGTACCTGCAGCAACAACAAGATGGAACCATAGGCTTCTATGCTTGGAGCATTTTGGGGTATAGGTCTAACCATCTCAACTCCTCATTTCTGGCATGCTATAGTTATTTAAGTCTCTCGACGGCGGGAACGTATTCCTAAGCTTAATGCGCGAAAACAATAATAAATTAGCTCAAGGAGTACTAAAAAAGGTGTTAATGGAAGTGGGACTCCTGCGGGTAATAAGAAGCTTAAAATGAAGCCCGTTTCTTTGAAATCCCACTATAGTAATGCCAATAAAAATAGAAAAGGAGAGACCTAAAGTAATGAGAAAATGACTTGTAAGTGGACCGTTCGTACCTCCCTAGTTGATGTTGCAATTTTATCACAATAGGCATGTATCGTCTATAAAAGCTCATATTCTACACATGTATCGTCTATAAAAGCTCATATTCTACAGTGACGTTGCACAACTCAACTAACTCAACCTTGAATCAAAAAGGAGTTGTAGCCTCATACCAAACATAATTAAGGAAGATAATTTCTTTATATTGAATATTTAAAAGCTAGACATATACATACAAACCTAATAAAGATAAAAACTCGAAGTTGATTACTCTATTATGAAATGTTTGCTCAAGCTGAAGATTGACTAGTGTTGTAATCTCAAGATTTAAATATTTATGATGACAAGCATCTAGCTAGACTTCAATCTAGGACAAACGAAACACGTTGGGTGAGTTTCCACATTTTCACCAAATCAACAATGCGAGAAGCACTTCAATAGAATCAAATGAGTCGTCAACATAGGCATGTATTGTCCATAAAAGATCATATTCTGCAATGACGTTGCGCCACCTCACTCAATGTTGAAAATCATCTTTAACAAAAAGAAGTTGAAGTCTCAATCTGAACAAAATATAGGAAGATAACCCATTTATATGGAATATCTAAAAGAAAGACATGTAAGCAAACAAAATAAAGATAAAAAATCGAAGCTGAAGACTCATTGTATACTTTATCAAGAAAATATTGTTCAAGCGTTTTTTATGATGAGAGAATATTATAATTAAACAAAGGCGGACAAACAAGAAACTAGCCGATACAAGGGAATGAAGAAAGAAAAATATCCAATTATGAGGTTACAAAGTTGGAATTTTGCCATGTCTCCCGATCTAAATTGTATACATTGCTCTATGTTGAACCAAAAGGAACCCGGTAGATTTAAGTTCTTCACTGACTTTTAAAATAGGAGTTAGGTGATTGGTAAAAACTATGTGGTTTCTTGCTATCCAAATAGGAGAACCGAGCACTATACATTCCTAGCAATCGAACATTCCCCAAGCATATGGTCCGTAGTCTCCAAAAAATCTGAACATAAAGGACACAAAACCGACGGAATATCCAAACTTTTATTACTACGAATGTTATGAGTCGAAATCCGGTTGCGTAAAATTCGCCAAGATAGAATATTAACCTTCCTTGGAGCATAGTTATTCCACCTAGTCAGTTAAGATCCTTCCGGTTAAAGACTTAAATCAAAGTGTTTGCGAATAGCCTTGACTAAAAATTCATCAAATCCCTCCAACACCCACCCCAAACGTCCAGAGTCGAAGAAAGCGATAAGCCACCCAAAAAGGAACATAAATCGTGGAGTTGCTTCTCATCAATACCTCCTATTAGAGGCCGACGTCAATTCCATCCATATCCGCTGCACAGCACTCCACTGATCTGAAACTGAACAATCTTTACAAGATTCGAGAGCAAAAAGACAGTGAATCTCGAAGAAAAAGGATTAATGTCTCCACATCAAATATCCTTACAAAAATACACAGAATTTCCATTCCCAATCTTCCTCCAAATAGAGGATAATAGGACAAGGGCCTTCCGGTCAAGATTCACCACCGTTTTCACCATTCAAGTTCATAAACTTGTTCCTTTCCCAACGGAAACTTCCCACAATGCAAGCTGTAAATTGCTTTTATAACTCTCGGCCAAAGGGCATTAAGAGAGTTAACGAATCTCCAATGCCACAAACCGGACCTTCTTCTTCCTCACAAACCAGACATGCTCATGTTGGGTTGTTAATCCCTTTATTAGCTAATTCCAAACAAAGTTGAGCCCTCCAAATGGGAAAAAATGACTTTGATCGGAACCTATCTATTCCATGTCACAACATTACCCTATACGTTGGCTAAATTGTTGTAATTAACCAACTTCTACCTCGTCGAAAGTATTTTTGTTCCAATTCCAAAACCAAAGGACATTGTTGTTTATTAAATCATACATGTCACTAATGTGACATCTCTTGTTTTGTTCTAGAGCAACCAAGGTTGGAAACAAATCTTTTAACGGGACTTGGTTTGCCCAAACAACTTTGCTCAAGTTGAAAATTAACTAGTGTTGTTACTCTTAAGATCTAGATATCTATGATAATAACTATCCAAACTTCAATCTAGGACAAAGGAAACACGTTGGTGACAATTTTTGACAAATCAACAATGCGAGAAGCAGTTATATAAAATCAAATGAGTCATCACCATAAGTATGCATAGTCTATAAAAGCTCATATTCTGCGATGACGTGCCGTCACTCTCAATTGAATGAAAATGTTTTGAGTAAAGCAGTGCATTCCCCTCTTAAACAACTATTATGTTACATCGCGAGTACACTTTGTGTGAGAATATATAGGGAACTTAGTGTTCCAAATTAGATTGTGTTCTGTTGGCAACTATGATCTACATAGTGACTCTGAGAGTGTCTGTCTTCTTTAAGATCTGTATGTCTTATTATTTGAGTCTTTCATTTTACAAGAATTTGAATTATAAGCTTTAACATGTTCAAGACGAGTGCATATCTTAAACACTGACCTTACACTCTGATCTCTACTCACAAACATTTTTCTAAGGGGAAGTTGCATTTTGAAAATTGTACTTAAACAAACAAACACACCAATTAAGACCAAAATATACAATGTACTTAGAACAATACGTTAATAAAGTTATGAAGAGATTTTTTTATGTGTAAACATGAAAATGGATATTATTGCTATTTTATTATGTCTAGTTCAAGTCATGATGTGTATTTAATGTGTATCTATTATACCATTATATATACTTATCAATATGCCTTTAAAAATTACACCTTTTCTTCTTTAATTATTGTATTTATAACTTGTAAACATATAAGTTTGAATGTATTTTAGTATCTTAATTAGTTGGATCCGGTATATCTTATTTCGTTTGTTTTTTAAGTCAAACTAGCATCGTTAATATCGGACGGGTCCAAACTCCAAAACAATATGTAACGGTCTGAAAAGTGCCTCAAAATCAATGCTTTGAAGGATAAGTATCGCTTTTGTATAAGTAAAACATTATTTCAAAGTGAATTAATTGGATCATGTTGATTAGTTTCATGATCATCTATAATTAATACACCTTCATCTTAAGATATGTGTGTATGTACACACATATATATGTATGTATATGTGTGTGTATATGGATATGTATGTGTGTGAATGAAGATATGTATATTATATACATTTAATTTAATGTGTATTAACTTCAAACATGTATAATAAAATTTAAAGACAGAAACCCTAATTAAAAATGATTACTCAGAAACTAAACTCTAAAAAAAGTTAGGGTTAAAAATAATTTAACTCTTAAATATAATAATATTTTTAATCAGAAAATAAACTCTAAAAAAGTTAGGGTTTTTTTTTTTAATTTTTATCATCATAGTCAGTAAATATCAAAAGTTAGAGTTTTATTTTAATTATTATAAATATAAATATCTAAAAAGTTTATAAATTAATTAATTTACCTGTGATCCACCATGACCATCAAAGACGGCATAGTAATTGATCGGAGACTCCTCCGATGCAAACTCAGAATCCGGCACCGTGCATCCACCGAAACCCTCACACTTCATGGACATGAACGCCGGAATGATTGAGATTCTATCCTCCATGTGTCTTCTGCGCCCTTGCGCCAAGCAAAACCCAACATTCATCTTATCATTCCGACCGCCGATACACATCAGATTTTCATTCTCCGGCTCCGATCCATCACTCCAATCTTCAGCACTATCGTCCGATCCAGACACCTTTTTCCAGTCATGAAAATCTTCCTCGGTTGTTTCGTAAGTTTCAGAATCGGTGGCTGAGATCCTGGTAGGAGACTCGCTTGAAGGTGAGCTGCTTCCGGAAGCCATTGATTGGAGTGAAGGTTGATTTCTAGAGAGAGAGAGGATTTGAAGGGGTTGAGGAGGAGGAAGAAATTGTTGAAGGTTGATGATGGATCATTTATGAAGAAGAATGCATGAACAAGTTAGGGTAGTGTGACAGAGAGTTCATGTTTGAGGGATGACTATCAAATCATGGTTTGACAGCTGGCATATAAGCTTCCGAATTTAGTATGATGGTCTTCTTTTTCTTTAACTTGTTGACTCGAGTGAGTGGAAGCTATTAAGTCAAGTTTTATGTTTTTTTTTTTTTTAATTCTAGGTTAATTTTGTGGAAAAACATAAAAAAATTACTTTCAAATATGTATTTGATGATATATTATTTATACTTTTTATGAAGTTTATTTTGTTATTTTATCATCATCATATTTTCATGATTTAGAAATTTCAAACATTATACATTTAGTTTATCATATATATTTTTATTTGTTATAGTTATTAAGGATATAAAATTATAAAGATAAGAAAACTAATTGTACTTGAAAATTTCAAACGAGTATTTAAAAAAAAAACTAATAGTTATTCCAGAAACCTACGAATATACCTAATACCCGACTAGCATTAATTGAGTGGGGTATGGGCCACAATTTTACAATCAGATACGAGAGTGAGATTAACAATATCTGTCCTATCGGCATTCTTAATTAAAACTTTGACTCCAAAATTAACAAGAACTTAACATAACTGAAATTTACTAATTTATAAATATAATCCTATTTTTTGTTTGTCAACAAAAATAAGTGTGGGAAAGAAAAAAAGAATAGATACTATTGTCGACTTTAAATAAACTTCCTTTACAACTTTTAAACGACGATAATTCTTTCACATGTTAAATATTAATTTTTTAAAAAATAACACCATAAAACGAGTATTTTTTTTAATTTGAGAAGACTATTGCTATAGTTTTTAATTATTTTTTAGCATTTTACGTGATTATACACCAATACGTGATTACATAACATTACGTAACATGCCTTATAATTAGAACAAATATAATGTTACGTGATTTGTATACACTAGGTGATTGTATATCATTACGTAATAACATAACACTACATGATTACGTATTGTTGCCATGCCCCTGGCTTCAAGTACTGCTATCAGAAATTGTGGCTTCGTAGGCTTTACACGACTTTTGTACTTTATAGAGGATCGGATCCCTATATATACGTATAGTGGAGGGTTCAAATGAGAAGAAATTTTTTGTGACAAAAAAAAAACAACCAATAAGAATGCTACATATTGCTTCATTTAATATTTGTATTTAATTTTATTGTAAGGGTATATTGGTAAACTTACACAGATGATTAACTTGTAGTATTTCTTTTTAATAGCTAATTACATATATATTTTAAAAAATAAATAAATGCATTTAAAGTGTTGGATAAATTACGAGTTGTGGATGATAAATTTTGACATGTGTAGTATAAAGTTCGATAATGTGTAAGATAAAATTCTATGTGTGTAGAATAAAATGAAATTGACTAATTAATTAGAGAGAATAATTAATATAGGGAGTTATATACTTTTTTTTGAAAGGAGGGAGTTATATACTATTTAATGTATTACCATTATACTATTTTCTTATTTTTTTTTTTAAATTCTTCTTTTCATTTGATCCTCTCCCTGTACTACCATTATACCATTTTCTTTTTTTTTCTTAAATTCTTTTTCTCATTTAATACTCTCCCTATACGTATAATAGCAATAAATAATGTTACATAAACGTGTTGATAAAAAGAGTGTCTGAACTCCAAGCCTTCTTAACTTGTCAAGATTTGGGTTTTTTTGGTCTTTGGTGGTGGTGGTGGTGGAGCTTTGATGAACATGATGATCAGGGTACTCTTTGGTGGCGTTTGACGGTGGCTGGTGATGACGCGTGTGTGTAGTGCGGTGGTAGAAATATTGATAAACATGTGATGTAGTTTATAAAAATACATGAACAATAACTCAAAGTTAACTTCAATGATTCAAAATATTATATACATGTTCTATGAAGATTTATAATGTTAATATTTGAAAACGTCAATTGTAAACCGGTATATCAATATTTAGTAAATAACAAATTGAAGATAATTTTTATAAAGTTGTACAAATTGATTAAAGACAAACTTTAATTATCAAATTTAATAAACTTTTTAGAATTTTTTGTTCATTGTGTAAACATTTTCTATAACAATCAACACTTTTGTTGTTTTCGATGAAAGATTAGAGTAATAACAAATTTTTTATGCAAAATTTAACATTTTTTTATGATAACAATTCACTTAATTATATATTTATTAAATTAATATACTTTTTTTAAACACGATAATGATTTAGTCAAAACGTTGTATTTAATAGAAGGATGGTTATTTACATAATATATTTTTTTAACCCCAAAGGCCTAAACACTCGGGATCATCCAGCAAATGAATTACCCTTTCATCCGAAAAATATAATATGATGACCCGACTCACCCACAAAATGAAACCCACAACTAAAAAACCATTGATTCAATCCAAAACCAAATTTGTCTAAGACAATACTTCAACCCATAACCTCCTATTTAAAAAATAATGAGGCTACCACTCAACCTGAAAACTACATAATATTAGTTTTGGAAATTGCCTTAGGTATATTTTTAAACTTTAAAAAATGTAACACCAATGTTGCTGCAATTATTCACCCAAACCTAGATTGTTCCGTGTTTGGTTGGTGTAATAAGCTTCTGATGATTGTCGGGTCGATGTAGAAGCGGGCTACAATTGTAAACCCAAGTTAGAGCCAATTTTTGAGGAGTTTGCATGACCTTTGGCTAAACAAAAGCATTACTAGCAGTTAGATGTGTAGTAAAGGCTTGATCGGGGCATTTCCTGAGACAACCTTTCGGATCATGAAATCATGATTAACAAGTAAACCATGAAGCTCACTAAAGGTTGTTAGGAAATTGCCTAGCAAGTATGGTTGATTCGAGGGCGTTGTACTCTTTACGAAGCCCTTAGAAAACAAGCATAACAACATCTTTTTCGTGCATTATTTCTCCAACCATTATGCTTAATTGTGTGATTATTAAACCTCGAGGATAAAAAAAATGCAACATATGCAAGCTAAGAGACCAACCGTGCAATTAACTTTGTTACATGTGTTGCTTACTTACGTAAGTTTAATATATTATAATTAATGGTAACCAAAACTTCTTATTTTATATATAAAACAAAAACAATTATGCTCATGTTGACGATGATGAATTTCGTATTTATAGGTCATCGTAAACTTGACGCATTCAACAATCCAATATCATAAATCTATCATACACTTTTATTTTCAACATCTACATTTACCATGGCATGGCAGGGAATAGTATCTCCCTGCCATTGGTTTAAATGGGCGGCCGACCCTTCCCATTGAACCAGCCAGTTTATTATTTTATAAACACTTTAAAATTATGTTTTTGCCCCTGAATAGTGTTTCTCTGCCATTGGTTCAAATGGGCGGAGGGCAATACCCATTGGACCAACCAGTTTATTATTTTATACCCACTTTAAAATTACGTTTTTGCCCCCAGTTAAAAAATACGGCTATGCCCCAACTTCAAAATACATTTACCCTTTTGCCCCGAGCTAAAAAATATGATTTCGCTCTCGGTAAAAAATTACGCTTTTACCCTCAGCCAAAATTACGTTTTCACCCCAGTTCAAAATAAAATTTTGTTTTTTCCCCCGGCTCAAAATTACGATTTTACACCAGTTTATTATTTTATACCCACTTTAAATTACGGTTTTGCCCCCACTTTAAAATTACATCTTTGTCCACATTTCAAAATAAAATTATGTTTTTGCCCCTAGCTAAAATTTACGATTTTCCCCTCGGTTCAAATTTACGATATCACCCTCAATTCAAAATTACGTTTTTGCCCCGAGTGCAAAATAAAAATATGGTTTTCCTCTTGCTAAAAATTAGGATTTTACCATGGGGAAAAAAAATTTGATTTTTCCCCCAAGTAAAAATAAAAATATGACTTTGCCCGCAGCTAAAAATCGTGTCAAGGAGGTGTCTAACACTCTTTTTACTTTTTTTTTATAGTAAAACTATAGTATTGTTTTTTTAATTGGTTAAGAATTATTCAGCCATCACCCCACAACGCGGACGAAACATCCCCTAGTTTTAGTATATTTATAAAAATTATAAGGTTGACTAGTCTCCTAGATAAACTACCCGATACAACCGATTAAACCGTTTATGAGCCCAAAACAAAAACATTATTTACCATACAAAAGCATTATTTACCCCTCCATCTTCGTCTAGAAGCTTCCTCTGAAACATCATCCTGCACGCAGCCATTGATTCCGGCATCTTTTGTGAGTTTATCTCTTCTTTACACAATTCAATCTTTCACCACTCTTTATTTAACCCAATAACAAAAATACGCAAACCCTAGTGTTTTTGGGTTTTCAAATTCAGACAATTCAGTCGATTCTCTGTTCAATTGAAGTATAACACATACATGAATCTCAATTTCGTAAGCTTAATTTCATCTTCACCTGCTTCCACCATAAAATTTACAACTTTTTTGCTGCTATATATATGTATATTCTCGTTCTAGGGTTTTAGGGTTTTTCTTTTTTTGTGAAAAGTTGAACTCCTGCATGGCGTCGTACCGTCCGTTCCCTCCGCCGCCACCTCATCCGTCCGGTCCACCACCGCCACCACCAGGAGGAAATATGTATACCCAGATATGGAATTATCCAAATTACACACCTCCACCTATAAACCCTAATTTAAACCACCAACAACAGTTTTTATCATATCCACCACCACAACCACTACAGCCACCACAACAACCACCACCACCAGCAGGACAAATGTACTTTCCACCTTCACAGTACCCTCAGTTCAATAAGCAGTCTCTGCAGCAACCACCGCCTCCGCCTCCACCGCCATCTTCGTCTCCTCCGAGTTCGGCAATCCCGCCACCGCCTTCGTCACACCCGCCTTCGCCTCCACCGCCTCCTTCGTCAGTCTCCGCAACTAATGAAATCAAGGAACATAGACAGATTGACCATCAAGATTCATCCAATGACCCGGCAGGATCAAAACGGCACGAACCGTCTTCGCACCAGAAGGTTGATTCTAAACCGCATGTTAAGAAGTTGGCTTCTGCGGTACCTCCGGTTCCGGTGAGAACGGTTAACAGTGTTGAGGTGGAAGAAGAAAGGAGGAGAAAGAAGAGAGAGATGGAGAAACATAGGAGGCAATTGAAGGAATCTCATAATAAAGTTATGGAAAAAACTTCTTCGAGCGTTAAACCACGTGGTTCAATCAGTGGTTCGCATATTGGTGGGAGGAGGGCGGCGCCTTTATTGAGTGGTGAACGGAGTGATAATCGATTGAAAAAGCCAACGACGTTTCTCTGCAAGTTAAAGTGAGTATGTTTGTTATCAGTTATGACTCATTGTTTCAGTTTTGTTCGTATTCTGTGATCTGCAAGCTAATTAGTTTCATACCTTTTTTTGCATGTTTGTGCTCTTTGAAGGTTCCGGGATGAGTTGCCAGACACGACCGCTCAACCAAAGCTTCTGTCTTTAAAAAGAGACGAAGATCGGTATGCATTCACGATCATAGATTTTGGATACCATGAATCTTGATGTCGTGTATATACGCATATTTAATACGTTTTTTTTTAGGCAAATTGGATTTAAATAATCCCAACTTGCTCAATTTGGCCGATAATAATCCCAACTCAGTTATTGGCCGATAATAATCCGAACTGGTCCACTTTTGGCCGATAATAGTCCGCCGTTAAAAATAGCTTAACGGAGTTAAGCTTTTTTCCGAATTACAAGCCGATGTTTTATGGATTTTGATCAGAACGAGGATACGAGTTGATTGATATAAAATTTACCTCGAAATACTGCCCCAAACGACGAAAACGATGCTTCAATTTGGGTGTTTAAACTTCCAATTAACAAAAATCAAGTCGTTTGAAGCACCGTTTCGAGGTAAGTTTTACATAAATCGAATTGTATCCTCGTTCTAATCAAAATCCATAAAACATCGGTTTGTAATTCGGAAAAAAGCTTAACTCCTTTAAGCTATTTTTAACGGCGGACTATTATCGGCCAAAAGTGGACCAGTTCGGATTATTATCGGCCAATAACTGAGTTGGGATTATTATCGGCCAAATTGAGCAAGTTGGGATTATTTAAATCCAATTTGCCTTTTTTTTATATTTTGCAATTGATATTTGCAGAGCTGCTAAATACGCTATCACTTCATTGGAAAAAGTGCACAAGCCTCAGTTATATGTCGAGCCAGATCTCGGAATACCACTTGACCTACTTGATCTTACTGTATACAAGTAATACCTCATTATCTTCTTATTCATTATAAGTTTTCCAGTTTTTCGAGGTCCATCTTCGATTAATCGTTATATTTTTAACCACGGATTAGTGCTTCAAAAGACGAAAGATTGCACGTTGCCCCAGGGGATGAAAAACTGTTGCAAGAAGATTCTTCAGCGACACCTATTAAAAGCAATGGCTTAAAACGAAAGGAACGCCCTACAGATAAAGGCATGTCGTGGTTGGTAAAAACACAATATATATCCTCTCTTAGCACAGAAGCCACGAGGCAGGTTCGTATAGTTGTGTAAAACGTAAATTATTTAACTTTTTTTGGCTCGAGTATTTTGTTAAAATATTGTGTTTTGCGACGTTCTTTAATAAAATTTGCAGTCTTTAAGTGAAAAACAAGCGAAAGAACTCAGGGAAACACGTGGACTCAACATACTAGACACTTTTAATAGCAGGTATATTATTATTTATATTTAAGGAAAATGCAGATTTGATATGGCTGTTGGCTTTATTTTTGCAAATAATAACCGACACTGACTTGAAACAGGGAACGAAAAATCCAGGATATTGAGGCGTCATTTGAGGCGTGTAAATCACATCCTGTTCACGCTACTAATAAAAAGCTGCAGCCCGTAGAGATTTTACCATTATTTCCTGATTTTGAACGGTAAGTACTTTTAATTAACTAGTGGGTTACCACCCGCGCTCTGCAGCGGGTTCGAAACGTAGCTAAAAACAAGCAAATTGCGAGAGGTAAAGTTGATTGATGTAGTTAAGGGGCTACACGTGTCATTATTAAAGTTGAGGGGCTAACGTTGTTTATTATTAAAGTTGAGGAGCTACAGTTGTGTTACTGTTAAAGTTGAGGGGCTAAAGTTGTTTGATGTTGACAGAATAGCATATTTATAGTATATATAGTAATATGAGTAAACTGCCATAATGGTCCCTGAGGTTTGGTCACTTTTGCCACTTTAGTCCAAAACTCAAAACTTTTGAATATAGGTCTCTGTGGTTTCAATTTTGTTGTCATTTTCATCCAAAATCAAAATCTTATCAGATTTTTCAGTTAAAATCAGCTTTTTTGTCTTTTTCCTCCCTTTTAATGAAGGGCAAAATGGTCTTTTAACGTTTTATTATAACAAATTAAAAAAATCTGACCATTTTGCCCTTCATTAAAAGGGAGCAAAAAGACAAAAAAGCTGGATGTTAACTGAAAAATCTGACGAGATTTTGATTTTGGATGAAAATGGCAACAAAATTGAAACCACAGTGACCCAGATTCAAAAGGTTTGAGTTCTGGACTAAAGTGGCAAATGTGATCAAACAACAGGGACCATTTTAGCAGTTTACTCTAATAATATTGAATATATTGTTGATCTTTGATCTAAATTGACAGGTGGGATGAACAATTTGTTGTTGCAACCTTTGACGGTGCTCCGACTGCTGATTCCGAAAGCTATAATAAAATGGACAAGTCTGTTCGTGATGCTCATGAATCTCGGGTAAAATCTTATTAATTTTCCTGTTAGAAATCTAAAAGTTTAGTTACCATGTACGGCTGTACCCCAGTTATATTAAATCCAAATTAGTCGGTTAAATGTTTTAAATTTGCAGGCGATAATGAAAAGTTTTGTGGCAAGTACTCCGGGTTCAGCTAAACCCGACAAGTTTTTAGCTTATATGGTTCCTTCAGTTGGTGAGGTAAATTACTTTTTTCTAAAATTATTTTCGTTAATTTTTTTTTTCTGATTTTTAATGAATTATACTAACGATTGCAGTTATCCAAGGATGCGTGTGATGAAAACGAAGATATTTCTTACACTTGGGTTCGCGAGTATCATTGGGATGTATGTAACGCATACTTGTTATTTTACAAAAAAAGGTAATAATATTATGGCCGTCTCAAAAGTTGACGTGGCTTTATTTGCATTTGTTGGTTTAACAGGTTCGTGGTGAGGATGCGGATGACCCTACGAATTACCTCGTGGCATTTGGTGAATTCGAGGCTCGCTACATGGTAAAATCTAATAATAATTAATAAATAAATAAATAAACCTAGATTTAGACTTTTTTAAATTGTATCATTTTGTGATGAAAATTCAACTTTTTTTTCAGCGGCTGCCTACGAAACTCATTTTAAGAAAAAAGAGAGCGAGGGAAGGAAAAACGAGTGATGAGGTGGAGCATTTTCCTGTACCAGCAAGTATAACCGTAAGGCAAAGATCAAAGGTTTCAGTAGAAATGACCGAAACCGAGGTACATATATTTTCTGTATTTGCAAAGTGTATGTATAAAATTTGTATTCCGTTGATTCTGATATTGCAAAATTTTGCAGGAGAGGAATTCAAATTCTAGACACGATGGAGGAATAGATATGGAAGATGAACAACAAAACGACATGCAAGACGGTGACGGTGGTATGGATCAGTTGAGTGGAGCTGAATATGACATGTCTGATTAACATTTTATAAATAAAGATGATAAACAGCTGCTTGGAATCAGATTAAGGTTAAGTGGGTTTTTATAGAAGGAAAAAAACAGAAGGGTAGGACAAAACAGGCTAGAGTTATTTGGAAGTGGATTTAAGGTTGTTTGACCAGTTTTGTTGTGTTGGTAGGTGTACATTATTAAGCAGATACTTCTGTAGAGGGATGTGGTAATAGCATATAACATAGCCATTTTGGTAGCTACTTATCTGTTATTTACATACAAGCTTGAGTAACACACTAAGGTTTTTTTTTTTTTTTTTTTTTTTTTTTTGAACGGTAAATTTGAATCACTGATGGTCAAAGTTGCACATAAAATTAAAATATGAAAGTAAAAATAACAGCAAACGAATTGTGCATAAAATTATTCTTGAGACGATCATGAGCCCTCGGTTTGAGCTAGTTGAGTTTAAGTTTTGGTTTCGGCTCGTTTACAACTGTCATACTTCATAAACTACCATTTAAAAAAAAAGAATAACAGACAAATATAGCCACATCTACAGGTTCAAACATTAGTACAATACAAAGTCCACTAAATGGCACATAGCCACATATCATACATATGAAGTGTCATAATGCAACCGGCGAATGAGTTCAACAAATTTTAACAAATTTTGACATAAAAATCCGCCACAAGCTAACACTCGCAAATATAGTTTGGGAAAAACAAAGAATCAAAGGTCAAAATTACATAAATAAGAGATGAACAGACAGCCGCCGATGCCCTCCAAAGCAATTAGCTAGACGCATGCATTATGTACATTGCAATATTAGAAGATGAGCCTACATCACAAAATCATAAAATACCATAAGAACACGTCTATTAAGTGCTACACAAAATGACATTACACGAAAGAATATTGCACTATAAACGATAAGAAATCTTACCCTTTCAAATATGAAGACTTCTAGATGAGATTGAAGCCCTAATTATTAAAGAATAACGAAAACGGTTACAGTTATGAATTAATCTTATAGAAATTAATTTTCAGGTATAAAATTTCTTACCATGCCTGTCGACATCTAACGGCTTCTTGCCGGACACTTCTTTTTGGGTCATCAAGGGCTCTTGATAACGTCTGTAGCACCTAAAAACGAAAACAATTTACGTCAAAAAAGGATCACATAAATGTCTAAACAGCTAAACAGCCAGCTGTCAGTTGGTGATTAATAACGTAATCTAACCTCTGGCCGGAACCGATATACACTAGCATAAGGCAGCTCCGTCATTGCAGTCAGACACTGAATCGCTGTCTCACGTACCAGCTACATATGTCATAAAAAGAATAAAAATGTAATTATAGTATTATACAAACAAATTAGGTTTTTTAATCAAGTCAAAGGAAGGATCATACCATCATGTGTTGGTAGAATACAAGTTTGTTAAGGCACATGATGACCGTATATGTATTTTCTACAATAACTTCCTGACCTGTACACGCAATGAATATATAAACCATATTCCAATATAATTTTTTGCATTATTTATAATATAAAAAACACATAACAAGTCTCACCATTTTTATCAGTCAATATTCCTGATAAAACAAGTAGAAGGTTGTAAACAATGTCTCGATTTTTACCATCTTCACTCAGGATCGTTAAACCATCTACCATCAAGGGGATGAGCTGTAAAATTAAAAACCCATCATTGACTCATTGCAAATAAAAATGTCTGAACATAAAATTTAAAATAAGTAATATTACACATAAAAAATAAATTAAAAAGCCTTTTGCGTCCCTAGGGTTTGGCCAGTTTTGCGACTTTCATCCAAAGGTTTGTTTTTTCCGCATCTGGATCCAAAAGGTTTGAAATCTTGTCATTTTCATCCGACTCGTTAACTCCATCCACTTTTCTCCGTTAAGTCAGGGGTACTTCGTCTTTTTTGTTAACTTAAAGGGCAATTCAGTCTTTTCCACTTTATGTATAAGCATTTTAGCATAACGTACAAATATTCAAAATACCCTTAACGAAGAAAAATAAACGAAAATACCTTTGACTTAACGAAGAAAAATGGATGGAGTTAACGAGCCAGATGAAAATGACAAGATTTCAAACCTTTTGGATCCACGTTCGGAAAAACAAACCTTTGGACGAAAGTCGCAAAACTGACCAAACCTCAGGGGCGAAAATGGCATTTTACTCTAAAAAATATATACTTACTTTCTTGGCTTCACCAATAATAGCACTCAAGGGAGTATTAGATATAACATGTGCAATAGCTCGATGCATCATGGATTTATAAGGTATCGGTGAATCCGATTTCACTATTGCTGCCAACAAAATTGGCATCACCATATTGAATAGCCGTTGCTTATAAAGCGGTTTTACGGTTGCGTGTAAATTTCTGTTCAAACAAGCTTCGGAATCACTCATTATAATACTAAACGAGTCTGCAACCGCTCTCGTTAGGTCATCACAATCTTCAGATGAACTTACGCTTCCGCTTGAGGTTGAACGATTTGAAATCAAAAAATTCAGAAAAAACTTGATCACGTCTTTTACTTTTTCATGGCCCCGCATAAGTAAGCCTTTTCCGACCCAAGCTAACCCAACGACAATAGCATCGGAAGTTACTAATCCATCGTTTACATTGCTTAATCTTAAATTGCTCACTCCGATCTCATTATCACCATTGCCATTAGCGAATCTCACTATGTATTTGTTAAACGTAATATCCATAGCTTCTTCCAAACTATCATTGGGAATCTTGTTAAATAAAGATCCCAACGCGTGAGCGGATGGAATATGCGCGTTGGAAAGAGCTCTCGTGATAATCTGTAATATTTCTTCGGTGTTTTTTACTTGCGTTTTAGGACGAAGTGCTATTATTACTGAATCAAATAACGAGATGATCCACTCTTCTCTACAAGAATATTCAGCGGGTTGCATGGATTCATCGACTTGAAAACTTGTGCTTGATGAAAGTATGCTAAAGGCTTTATCGAGAATCGTGCTTTGACTGTCCTCTGAACAACTTGCCACCGCGCGCTTCATTCCGTTCATTGTTGTTTCTAGAAGTTTCTGACGCAACAGAATATATGTCACTTGAACGTCATCTAATATAACTTAATTGTGTAAAACCATATATTAAAATAAGACTTACTTTATCATTGAGGCTGTCAAAAAACATTGTGTTGTCTTCTATTTCGTTCCAAATTTTTAATGCGAAATGCATAGGCACATTGTCGTTATCTTTAACATTCTGAAACCTAGTCATTGCGTCATTGCTTCGTGTTACTTCCAAAGTCAACAAAGGTCAAACATATATAATAAAAAAGAACATTACAACAAAAAAACATACCACGGAAGCACCTCATCAACGTAGCATTCCAAAAGGAGCATTGCATGTTCAGCTGAGTTTGAGTTTCCATCAAGCTATATAAGAACAAAACGCATTAACGAAATTAAAAAATGAAATTCAATTTACCCAATAAAAAAAAGATTTTATTATTTATACATACCCAGTATTTTTGCAAGTTGGTAGAGATAGCTGTGTTAAGTTCTTGGACAATTTTCCGCATATACTTCAAATTAGTCATACCAATTTTGGATACCGCTCCAACTTTGAGTGAAAACGGCATTGATAAATCATCAGAAGACAATAAAGGCAACATCTTCTCTACAACAATAACATCAAAGCTTGCCATTTTCTCAGAATCATCGGATTTCTTGATAAGCGAGCCAATTTCGACTAATGCGTTTAATACAAATCTCCAAATAGATGCATTGTTAAACTTGAGGGTGATAACTGAAGTAAATTCCACCAAAATTTCCTCGAATGTCGACTTTGACACAGGCGAGAAATTTGCGGGAAACGAAGCCAAAATCTGCAATCCCCTAACTGCAAAAAAGTTTAACGATAATAATATAATGTTATTTCCGAAAGATCAAACAGCAATCGAAAGACAATTTTTTAATCGATACTCAATTACTCACCACCGGTATGTGTATAGATATCAAGAGTGCTTTCTTTCATAGTTTTAACAAAGGAAGAAGTTAACAAAGGACAGAAGCTATGAAGCATGGTGCACCATGTCTCTTTGTCGAGATAAGTTTTGTCTGTCGGTTTGACCAACGTGCTGCAAGCAGTAAGCAAGTCAACACATACGTAAAGGTACCCGAACTTAAGTCCACCAGGAGTGTAATCTTTCTCTTGCATCGTTGACTGCAAACCATTAACTAATTCCGAGAATACACTTTGAAATATTGCATTACATGAAGCAACTGAAGCTGCGGCCGATACATGTAGAATTCGACTAACTGCGTTTAATCTTTGCTTATCTGTCACTGCGATATCATCGTAATTATTATAATTTGAAAGGTTCTTTAGAGTCATGTTGACATCCGCATCGTTCAAAATCAATTTTAGAAACGAAACCGAGTCGTTATCTTGCTGAATAAGCTTTTGTACAAGAACGAGAGCTTCATCTGCAACTTTATTATCCTCGTATCTTGAACCCGCAGTCAAAGAAGATGGTGCAGAAGTCAAAACTATATCTTTTAACGATGACCAAAGAGGTTTATGTTGTTCTTGAATTACGTTCCCATGATATTTATCCATGCAATAAGTAAGATACTTTAAAGATTCTATCTTTGCAGATGGAAGAGATGAAGAAAGTTTTTCGAGAAGCAAAGGTATGGCAAACGGCTCAAAGAGGGGCGTAGATGCAAAAGCCAGCTGAAATAGAGTATAAACGTTATATACCCGTGAAAAAACATTAAGAACTACAAGAAAACTAAGTAATATTGTAATACCATTAATGCCCTTGAGAGCTCCTCCCTTTTCGCATCATCCTCGCCTTTTGGCTGAAAATGGAAATGAAAAATGGAACATGAGATGACAGTATGATACTTGGAATTCGTATTTTTGTAATTTAGAAGATGTTCGAAGTACGCTCACGTGTGTAAAATGAATGGGGAAATAAGATCCCAAAATGTTGAAAAGATCCTCAGCATAGCTTGCTAATGAACTAGAAGATTCTGGATACAACTGTGCCAGTCTTTCCACGAGACGAAATGTGAGCAACAAACATTGTGGATCCTTTTCACCGTCTATTGCTTCACAGATTACATAAACAAATTCATCCTCCTACATAATTACTATATTAGAATCACATAAAAAATATATAATTAATAAAAGAGAGATACATTCTGAATAACTGAGGTTTACCATCGACATCACTGTGTCAGGATAAGAATCCATAAGGCATTCTAGAATCTCGAAGCAGAGCTGCACAAAAAAAAAGCATTAGATAAAGATTCAAACGGTCAAACCAGTGAAGATCAAAGATAACAGATGAGCATTCAGAAAACAAAAATGAAAAAAATGGCTATATTTATATCACCTTCCTGTCATGCTGTCCTAAAGATTGAACTTGTAGATTTTGCATAAACGACTGAGCAACCGCATTTGCATCACTACTACTGATTGCACCAATGTCAGTTTTCCTCCTCATTAGAGCCAAACAACCCACAAGAGCACCACGTAATGCTCGCCAATCTGCCTGATATTAGAGATTTACATCATAAACTATAGCTTGGTTTTAAAATGCGCGCATAATGCGTGATGCGCCCAATGCGCTAATGAGAGCGCATCGCAACAGCTGATACGATGCGTTTACGTGATGCGAGAATATTGCGCGCATTTCGCATAATGCGCTCATCGCATAATGCGCTCTGATGCACGCAACATTGTTTCTTATGCTTTTTTTCCAGATTTTATGAACTGTGTTAGGTTTTTTCCATAATTAACATCTTAGTATGCTTGACTTGAACCAAAAAACACAACTCTTATCTTCTAATTACTTCAGTTGTTTTACTTTAAGTATGTTTTCATAAGTTTTTATGTATAAATAATTTCTAACTATTTTTTTTATAAAGAACGCATCACATACGTGATGCGCTCGCATCGCGCATCACGCATCAGATTTTTGGACTAAACACATCGGAGCGCATCACGCAATTTAAAACCAAGAACTATAGTGAAGCCACAAAATGACAAATGTATTCACAACTCACAACAGAACAATGAATATTAACTTGTGTATATATGTAAATGTAAGCGAACACAATTTGTACAAAAAAAAAAATACAAACATAACTGATTATACTCACCAATCTATCTGCAAAAAATCCAACCAAGCTATGAACGGTTTTATCCTCCACACGTTTCGATGAACATCGCGTCAACAGCTCTGCAAGAAGAAGTATGCCTAAACAACAGTAAGGTAACATTAATCAGAGGCTCAGTGTATAACTGTATACTGTTGTCACTAACTTAAAACAACTATAAAAGCAATTAATCACCTCGAGCTCGAATAATGTTGTCGGTAGTAGTTAAATACATCTCCATTTCTCTAACCTAAACATTGAACATAACTATTGTTGTTCAATATAATAATAATCATGAATGAACTAATAGATATGATTAATTGATTATTATCAGAAACGTACCAGTAATTCGAGAGTTATGATATCATTCAACAAGAGCTTTGCAAGTGCATCTAAACTTGCGTCCTGAAAGTAACAATTAATGGATTTAGAATGAAATTGATGACGAATTAAGATGTGAATTTGAAGTTTAACAGACCTGTTGAGATGGAGATCTGGATGACGAAGAATCGACGTAGGTTTCGATGTGTTTAACACAGCTGATTGTGGTTGAATCGGCCATTGATGAGTCGGTTTGTTGTAGCAGAATGGAGGTGTATAGGGTTTTAAGGGTTTTGAGTCAAGAACTACTTGTGTTGGGGGAATTTTTATTGTTATGAATTTATAAACATTCTATTCTTTAAATTAAAAAGAAAAGAAAAGAAAAAAACTTGGGGCATGCTCGGCTAAACTTTTTGAAACACCTTGTACCTATTGGTTTTTTGAAAAAGTCAGTTTAGAGTGACTTATTGACTTATTAGTTTTTTCCCCTCACATACACCCCCGTTGTCAAATATCATTTTAGAGCTTATCACTTTTCAAAAAAACTAAGTGTAAGCTCTTTTTGGTGCAAACATGGATCAAGGTCAGACTCTCTTCTCCTCCACAAAACCCTAACACCTTTTCACCCTTCCCTCCATCCCATCTTCTCAACCGTCGCCACCCACCCTCCCACCAGCGGCACCCTCCCACCGCCCGCCACCACCCTGTCACCCTCCCACTGTCGCCACCGTCCGCCAACCTCCCTCCTCATTAGCCGCCGCCACCTCGTCACCCTCCCTCCTCACTAGTCGTCCGCCATCATCAGTGGCCGCCTTCTTCAGTATCTATCCTAGTAAGTTAAATTTATGTTTTTCGTGTTAATTTTTAGAAATTGGTGCAGATTGTGGTGTTATTTTTTTTTTTTTTTTGGATTTTTTATGTTAGTTCTTCAGAATTTTGGTGTTAATTTTAAGAATTGTGGTGTTACTTTGCTGACTTTTAATGTTAATTTTCAGAAGTGTGGTGTTAGTTTGCTGAATTTTGGTGTTCAGACATAAGGATTCTGATTGTATAATATCTAATTAATAGGGGATTGATAAGACGTAAACCATGTGTAGTGGTAAGTTGGTATAATGCCCCTACCATGGGGCATTATCCGACACGTGGCATCAGGGGTGGACCTGTAGTGTAAACGGGCGTAGCCCGGGCTACGGCTCAAGTTTTTACCAGTAGTGTAAAAAATTTTTTTTTCCGATTTTTATACACATGACACCCCTGAACAAGTACGAGGACACCCCTAAAAAATTTTGGGATACCCCTGAGTTGAAGGTCTAGTTCCGCCACTACGTGGCATCCTAGTCAGCGTTGGGGCATTATAGCAAAAGTGGCGTAGTGGGGCATTATGCCAATAACCCCCATTCAATCATTTAAAAAAATAAATAAAGCAAACAGGCTAGTCAAACATTGGAGAAATCCCATTGGCCACATGCAAAAATAAAAAAAAATAAAGAAAGAAACTTTACACTTGTCAAAAAATGTCAGACTAAAGCAAGGTAAATGCCCCTCCAAGTCAAACATGTCAGACTAAAGCAACTGTTCTTGAGCGTTTTATATAAAACGCCGTTCACAATTTTTTTCAAAAATTTTTAAAAATAACGCCCCATGTAATGGTGCGTTGGGCGTTTTCGGGCGTTTTTTTTAATTTTTTAAAAAAAAAAAACGCCCCACTACACATGGTCTAAGAAATGTTTTTGGTCTTTTCACTATCATTATTAGTGTGATTATTAATGTACTATGCATTATATTTTAAATAATAAGATTGGCTAGATTTAAATTACAAAAGAAGGAAATTATGAATAAAGTACTTTTTATTGTTATATAATCTTGAATATTATATTTGTTTGTTTAAATTTGTTGCACAAAAATACAAAGACCAATAACAAAAAATACAAATAAAACACTAACACAAAAAACGCAACATATTCGGTTTTATTATCCAAAGAAACCCATGAACGCCCAAGCCACGTTTAGTCATATGAAATAAGGATCAACCAAGTGTAGTTGCATCTCTCACAAGATCAACAGACAAAATGGCCCATATCATGCGATGAAAAATCACTGTTAATCCGGACAATATAGATACGAGTACACATCACATGTCTCTAATACGATATGCATGTCGAATCTAAAGCCATGCCTTTAGGCGATGAACTACTTAACAATATAATAGGTGTATCCGGGAACACCAGGGTCGTATTAGAGGCGTTCATATCCTCTAGAGAATTTGTCATATACTTGACGTTCAAATACCTTATTTGAATTGGGAAATAGTATCACACAACAATGATACTCCAGTGGTCCGTCAATGATTCAAATTTGCCGTTCAAATAAAAAGTATCACACAACAATATTATATTCTACATACATCACATGTTATCACATAGACACAAGTCCAAAATTTTAATGTTTTTGTATCAAATTGCAACTTCATATAGAATACAAACTTCAAGATTCAAGAACATTAACAAATATTCTGATGGACCAACATCATTAGACTGAAAGTACAAACCATCATGAACCTTCAATAGTCCAAAACTTGCTGCATTTGCAAACTTTTGTCAAAAGTTTGTTTCATCTCAAGAAACCTCTTCTAACAAGTCCATAAACCCTTTGTTGGTTCCGGATGTATTACCACTTTCTTGATTAAAAGCTGATTTAACATGAATTCCGTGAGTCGTTGCTGCTTCAAATCTTGTCCACAGTTCTTTCTTCAAAGTGTTCTCACCAGCACGCTTGCCTTTTAAAACTGTGGTGTCAAGATCCTTACACATTGGAGTGCTTTCCATCACTCCTAATAAATACACATAAAGCGTGAATACAAAAAGCGTAAATACACATAAACGGGCTTGATTTGTTTTATATTAATCTCGCCAATAGGCCAAACAAGCAAAATTTTAAAACTTAACTAAATTGACTACGTCAATAGGGTCAATAGTCACTCAAAGTCTTACAAAAGACTAAAACCTCCTACTAAATCTCTAAAAAAATAAATTTGATTATTATGTTAACAATCAGCGAACAGTTTTGAACCGTTCGGCGGGAAGTTTGTTTATGCTCGTTCGTTTAGTAATGAACGAACACGAACAAGATATTCCGTTCGATTAACTACATGACCGAACACGAACAAAGGTCTTGTTCTTTCATGTTCGTTTGTTTACGCTCATTCGTCTTCATTTGTTTTTGTTAAATGAAAACAGGCCAAATGCATCAATCAGGTCAAAAGTTAACAAAATTGTTAAAAATGCTTAAAACCTCCTGGATCTATATTTTAAATGTAATTATTATCTTCAAGATAGTTCCTTGTAAACTTATATAATACATACGTATTAATAAAAAAAACAAATCAAAATATGTTAATGGTTGCCAAACCCAGCCCAACCGGCCCGTTTGGACGAGTATCAAGAAAGTTTTCCGTTTTGACCCCGATTTATTTGACCCGTTACCCAGCCCGCCTGACCTGGCCTGACCCGACCCATATTAAAAACTTTCCCGTTTGGCTAGTTATACAGCCTGCCCGACCCACCCAAAGTTCCACCTCTAGAAGAGACATACCTTCTTTGCATGACACAACAGTCGGTACACCATCAGCCTTCTTCAACTCTGTTTCAACGTCTTTGTACTGATCATCATCACTTGGTTCCAAAAGAACACACGTCTTAGGCGGTGACATCTGCATACACCAATTCGGTGATGCTTCCACCGCTTTTCTCGAATTTCCCATTTTACAAGAAGCCCTAATTCCAAAAATCTCAGGATATTTCAAAGCCAGATGCCCAGACGGTAGTTTACAGTTAGACGGGTCAGAATCTCCCGACCCACCACCAACAGGATCCACGGGTCGTTTTATAGTGCTGTTTATCTTGTTGCACCATTCCAAAGACGGTTCCAACAATGTACAAGATTTCGGCGGAGACATTTTCACGTAAGGAGTTGAAACGATAACGACATCACTCTTCCTTACCACCTTTTCAGGAGAAGCAAACACGTTCTCCCATGTGGTAACGCGTTTCTCATTTTCAGCCACTGGGCACACGGGTTTAGCGGTAACGTCATTCGTTATCTTCTTGAATACTGATTTGGATGATTTCTTTAATCGTGATGAGAATGGTGTACGTTTAGGTAGAGGTGTTAGCAGGAACAGGTTTCTACCGCCATCTGCTGCACAGTCAGCACGCCGCCAAGACACAAGCGGTGATGGGGAGACCAAAAAGTCAAACTTGTCGACGTATGGGCTGACTAGATTTTTGCTTGTTTCCTCGTTTACGGAAGGAGTGATTTTCATACTTGCGAAACGTGTTTCCAGTTGATTATTGGATTCTATAACACGAGCAGGAAGAACGTTCTGGAATCTTGAAACCCAAGGCTGTAATTTAGATTCAAAATGTCAGTATGACACAAAATTTGAGAATGATACGTAGAAAATACTGAAATTCTAAAAGCATTGACTAAATTAACCTTTAATGAATTTTGCATTTCATGCAATACTTGGGAAAAAGATTCTATTTCCTTCTCGTTCCTCACTTTTTTTTCCAACGCTTGGACAACGAGTTCGTCGATCTGCACATAAGAATTTTACCTGTTAAACGATTTAAGATATTGAAGGTGTGCTATAAGGTATAAACAATTAAAATACAAATACAAAGAATTGTAGAAAACCAAACTCAAGTTTTTCAGTGTTAAATGAATTTATTATCTCTTGAATGTTTGTATCAGTTTGTACTTGTGAATTGCTTGGAGTTTTGTGCAGATTATCCTTTTCAATAAACTAGGCCTGTAAACGAACCGAACGTTCATGAACTATTCATGAACTTGTTCGGCGGGAAGTTCGTTTATCTTCGTTTATTTAATAAACGAACAAACACGAACAAAAAAAAAGTGTTCGTTTAATTAAATGAACGAACATGAACACACCTTGTGTTCGTTCATTTATGTTCGTGAACGTTTGTTTATGTTTGTTCATTTATGTTCATGAACATACGTTTAAATTTTAGTAAATACATAAATAGTTAGATTTATATAAATATTAGGTTTTCGAACTACTTATATTAATATGACTAATTAGTGTATTTATGAATTCTAATTTAGATGTGTTTTCAGATGAATTGTAATATATTAGACTTGTTTGTTCAATCATGTTAATTTATGTTTGTTTATGTTTATTCAAATATGTTCAGTTTTTTTTTTGTTTATGTTTGTTTGTGTTCGTTAATGTTCGTGAACTGTTCGTTTAGGCTTTAAACGAACGAACATGAACGAACATGAACATGCCCGATTTCTTGATGAACAAACACGGACGTGTTCGGTTAAAGTTAAATGAACGAACACGAACATGCCTATGTTCGTGTTAGTTCGGTTCGTTTACAGGCCTACAATAAACCTGTACATACTTCTATGAACTATGAATTGCATGTTACTACCTACCTGATACAATAATGATTCCAATGAACAAAAACTCACATACAAAAGATCCTACAAAGTTAATTACACATATACATGTAATCCAAAGGCTGCCATTGATTAAAACCTCTATATAACTCCTTTCCATCACAACTAAAGTATATATTTTAGAACAGTCCCTCCCCTATTCATTATTTTGTCCTGCATATCTGATTTCTGTTTTTCATTATTCATATATGGATGAAATATGTGTATAACTGTATATGTTGAGTAACTTCATGAGCGATTTCTAGTCCTTTTCAAAAACAACATTCTTCATTCTTGTCAAAACCTGCTAGCAACATAGTTGTTAAAAGCCATCGCCTCTTGCGCCTAGGCCCATTTTTCAGGCGAGGCGAGGTAGTTGCGCTTTAAGTCGAGGAAATTGCGCTTTAATTTTCTAGGTGATGGTTCAGGCGCACATTTCAGTGAGATTCCTAGATTCCGGAGAGTTTCCGGCCAAATTCTCTAAATTCCGACAAGATTCTAGCCAGCTTTCTACTTTTATCTAAGGAAAACTACTTTTCTACATTAATACACAAATATTTTTAGAACTTTTGGTTCTAAATAGATGATATATAGTTTTATATAATAGATTTTGTTTATTTTATTTGAAGAATAGTATTCTTTTTCAAATACATAATATAGTTTAACTTTTTTTCATTATGCGCTTAATTTTTCTCAGGCCCTCGCTTTTTTTGCGCTTTACGCCTAGGCCCCAAGCAAGGCCTATGCGCCTTAAGTGCGCTTAGCGCCTTTAATAACTGTGGCTAGCAATCTAATACTGAATTGATATTACAAGTTTAACATCAACGTTCTTTTGTAGTAAACTAGCAATGATGCTTGTGCTGGGAGAAAACTTTGGTGCAGCAGAAAGTTACAAAATCAAGCAAAAGGAGACTGTTCCATGAGAAAAGAAAAGTGCATTACTGACTACAAGACTCCGAAAAACCAGTGTAAAATTGGAATAAAAAATGTCAATCCTAGTATCATCCACATATAAAAACCTAAGTTCAAGTTGCAAAAATAAGTGTTCCAAGCATAGTTGTCAAAGGCACTTAAAAAGTGAGGACTGAGGGCTCGAGATAAGCAAGGTGCATAGCATAAACATGCCATTTTATGGTGTTTTAGACATGTTTTAGGCTTATTTAGGGCTAGTTTAGACTGACTCTAGGCCATTTTTGGATGTTATAGACAAGTTTGCCAAAGATTTGCAAAAATTACTTACAGATATTGGCCGAAATCTTGCCAGATTCTCGCCCAAAAATTAGAGAACTTTCGCCCCCTAACGTATAACTTATAATCAGCTACAAAATTTCACCGGTGCTACTTGCTCATCATGTGCATAATAATGACCCAATTTCCTTAAGTTTAACAGTCACATATCATGGTTAATTAATCCTCACAAAAAACCCCTCTTTCTCCGTCACATAACTAGTTAAATTAACCTAACAAAAACCCTAACCCTAGTCATCAAACTAAAACACCATAAACCCAACCCTAATTCAAAACAGTAAACTACAACAAACAATAGATCGGAGTAAGGTACCTGGTGAATAAGAACAGACAGATCGGAGTGAACGAGGAGGAGTCGATCGAGAGGGTCGCCGGAAGTCGTGACTGATTCTTGTTTCTTCATAACTGAATGAGTGGTTACGGGACGTTTGAAAGCAGTAGCATTTGATACATCTCTGAGGGGCTTCCTCTTCATTCTTGATTTGGATTTGCCGCCGGTGATTGGCATTATTCTTCCGGTCGTTCACGGGTTCTAACGGTAACTTGAGCGGCTGAATTTCAAATGTTTCAGGATTGGGCGTTTCGTTTCATTGGAAGTTAAGATGTATTTTATACTCCACTTTAATTTAACAATTTTAATTTGATTTTTGAGTAAACTGCCATTTTGGTCTCTGTGGTTTGGCCAGTTTTGCCACTTTAGTCCAAATCTCAAACTTATTACATCCAGGGCCCTGTGGTTTGTATTTTGTTGCCATTTTAGTCCAAATCTCAAAAACCCCATATTTTGACTGTTGAGAGCTGCCTATTTTGTCCTGTAGTGCAGGGGCATTTTGGTCATTTTGGTTTTACTCTTCTAATAAATTAAAACAAAATTAATTATATATTATATAATTTAATTAATAATACATGATGACTGATTATGATGATGGGTTGTATATTTGGTCATCCTTCTCGATCTCTCTCTCACTAAAACAACACAGAAACACACACACTCTCTCTCTCTCTCTCAGTTCTCTCTCTCTCTCTACACCGTTCACCACCGTCATCACCACAGATCACCACCGTTCAGCACCGCTCACCACCGCCATACACACTCTCTCTCTCTCTCAGTTTTCTCTCTCTACACAGATCTCTCCTCCATCCTTCTCTCTCTCTATAGCACCACCACCACCGCCGCCGCCACCTCCTCCCTCTCTCTCTCTCTCTAGAAAGAAACTCAGCAGAACACTGATTTGGGGAAGGAACTCCGATGACGGATCTGAGATTTGGGGGAAGAAAGATGTGTGGATCTGGAACTTGAAGATGAACAGACAACCGTGATGATTGATGCTGGTGAACGGCGTCATCATCTTCATCATCGCCGTTCCCCAAATAAATCATCACCCAACCACCGGCGTCATCATCTTCATCATCGCCGTTCCTCCGCCGGATGCCACCGCCTCTCTCTCTCTTTCATCTCTCTCTCTCTCTCATCTGCAGATTATGTGGCTTTTTGTTTTTGGGTTTTGTTTAAATCTTGATTTTTCAGGGGTTTTGAGATGGGGAATTTAGAGGATGGTGGAAATTACCTTCACTGGTTTTGATTGAATTATTTGAATCTAAACGTTGGTTTTGATGTACATGTAATCATTTTTGTGATTATTAGTTAGTGAGAGAGAGAAACAATTGTGGTTGTATGATTGATATTAAACTGGAATATTCAGAATCTGGTGAGAATTTAGGGTGAGAATCACGGATCCGTTAATCGAAAATAGGGGGTTTGGTTGTGCCGCCGGACTGGAGTGCTTGTTGAATGGGTGGTGATGGTGGAAACAGGTGGTTGTGGAAGGAGGTTATGGCGGTGGTGGTGGTGGTGCTAGAGAGACGGGGTGAGAGGTGAGAGGAGAGAGACGGGGTCAGCGGCGGTGTTCTGATAGTGGTGGTGGTGTTGGACGACGGCAGTGGCGGTGATGGTGGTGCTTGGAGAGAGAAAGAAAGAGAGAGTGATGGTGGTGTTGTCGATGATGATGATGATGATGAACATCTGCATATCAAGATGAGATGCAGATTTTTTAATGTGTTGAATAATCTGGACTAATGTATTAAATGAAAAGATAAATGACCAAAATGCCCCTGCACTACAGGACAAAATAGGCAGCTCTCAACAGTCAAAATATGGGGTTTTTGAGATTTGGACTAAAATGGCAACAAAATGCAAACCACATGGCCCTAGATGTAATAAGTTTGAGATTTGGACTAAAGTGGCAAAACTGGCCAAACCACAGGGACCAAAATGGCAGTTTACTCAATTTGATTTTTGAGTAAACTTCTGTTTTGCTCCCTGTGGTTTGGTCATTTTAACGGTTTTGCTCCAATAGTTTAAAAATAGTCATTTTTCTCCCTGATCTTTCGCGTTTGTCGTCAGTTTGCTCCCTGATCTTTCGAGTTTGTCGCCAGTTTCCTCCCTGATGGAGTTAGAGGATGGGAGCAAAATGAAGATAAGTTAGAAAAATCAGGGAGGAAAATGACTATTTTTAAACTATTGGAGCAAAACCGTTAAAATCACGAAACCACTGGAAGCAAAAACGGAAGTTTACTTTTGATTTTTTTATTGTATTTCGATATTTTCACTTAGTGTATGTATTGGTTTAAGTAGCTAGTGTGGTTTTTACTGCAATACACTATAAAAAAAAGTTAAATTTTTTTGATAAAATTAACACTGCAAGGGAAAAATTAATGGGGTCAAAACAGTTCAGGACCACGATTAAGTTGCGCCCCTGTCACTAACTACAATTTCACAATAGTGTAATAGTTTAACTAGTAAACAAAATAAATGAATGTGTGTGCATGTGATTGGTGGATGGTGATGGAGAAGGGCTTATCGACCATTTTTTTGGTAACAAAGAAAGGGGCTAATACACTTAACAGGACTTGTGTGATAGTGTGTGTGGGTGCTAATAACTGACAGGGAGTAGGGTTAGCACCCATCACACTTGGTCTAATTATTAGGATACACATAATGCGTAAAACATATTATATATATATATATATATACATACACACACACAAAAACCTAATATACACATGTGTATATATATGTGTCGCTACAGCGGGAATGATTACGGTGTAGTTGAATCTGATTGTATGTGGGGCTAAACACCGATGGTCCCGTAGTGATTTTCGGTGTAGGGAAACATCGTGAATATTACATGGGCGGGTACAAGTCATGAATGTGTTAATGTGATTGTTATAAACTGTCGATATTCGTGAACTCACCAGTATAAGCTGACGTCTCTTTTAAGCGTGTGTCACAGGTAATGAGGCTTGAGGGCTAGTTACCATAGATTCCGAGCATGCGTGGCCGGAGGAAGCGTTGGACACTAGACCCATAGTGTCTAGTGAAGTTTTGTGAACCAGTCGATAGTTAGTCTGATATAATGTTGTATCGTTTAAGTCTCCAAATTTTGTACCTTATAGTTTATGTTAATGAAATAAACGTTTTCATTTAAGTGGGTATCAATTGTGTATTTTTTTATCCTTATCTGGGTGAGGTGTCACATGTAGGATCAAGCCAATATACGCCTTCCTTATCAAAGACCCACTGCAGATCCATAAGGAGCCGGGTATGGAGGATCAACTAAAGGATATCGTTCACGGTATCATTATGGTTAGTATGTGGAGTTTATGGAAGGCTCAAAATGATAAACGATTCTCTAATAGAGCGGTGGTGATCGAGAGAATTATCCAAGAAGTCAAGGTTCTTAGTTTTTTTTTGGTACAAAATGAGGTCTATAAATAGAAGTTTATCGTGGGATTCTTGGTGTAAGTTTGGCTTCATGTAATTTTGGTTTTGTTGCGTTTTGGTGTGCTGTCTCTTGTATAGGGTCGATATTGTTGTGAATAATACATTCCTTAAAAAAATTATAAATACATGTTCATTTGTTAGACACATTTAATGTTAAAGCTAGCAAAGCAATTACGTTTTAATCTTTATATGAATATGAATATGAATGAAAACTCTTAACACCAATTAATTAAGTTTTAATCTTTATATGAATCTACTACTTCTAATAAAGCAAAACAAGCTTAAGCCACATGGCATTAGCTTAAGCCATTACTTGCCACGTGACATTTGCTTAGACCATTTTTTTTTTGTTTTTTCCGCCAAAACCATTCTCCTTAGCTTCTTTAATACGCTTCACTTCACTCCAAAACCCTAATACCCATCTCCTGCATCCGGTTCTTCCTTCTTCATCGATTGATCTTCGAAAAACATAGGTATGTTATTTTTCTTTTCCCTCTTTGATTTTTCTTTGTCATTGTTAAACACTATCTATTTCTTCCTTAAACCCTAGATATCATCTATCGATCTTTAATATGTTATTTGCAATCTCCTGAACCCTAGATTTCTTCATCTTCAATCGCGAGTGGAAGCAACCAGTCCTTATTATGCGGCGTATAAGGTATGTATCCGTGTTTTCAATTTTCTTTTTGCGTCGTTGTTGGTGTCTGGAAGACCTAGCCGCCGCCTCTTCTTAGGGTTTCAGTAATTTCTAACTTATGCATTCATCAATACCTATATTCATTTCTTGAGTGCTTCTGTGATATTTTTCAAGATTTGGTGCTTTTTGAAAGATGGGATCCATCACTGTCTTCTCCAAACGATTCAACAAATAGGTAACAATTCTTTAAATATCGATTCATGTTTGATAGTGTCGCTTCCTGTTTGATGTTCTCTATCATATGTTCATCTTTAGGTTTTCCGATTAAATTCACGTATTGAAGTAGATTTTGAGCAATTGTCAGAGGTGACGTTGTTTGCTGACACTATTACAGTTCAACAATTGGGAGTGATGATTTGGCATACCAAAAATGTTATAGTACAGATTATTGTTTAAGCTTATGCAATGTTTCATCCATCATTCTCTATTTAAATCCTTAAAATTGTGATCTCTTTGTTGACAACATGTCCTTTAGAGAGCTGATCATTATTCCAATCAATTGCAAGCAGGTTTGGCTTATTCCAGTGTATTTTTTGTGATTGATTTTTTTTTCACAATCATTTAGATATTGATTATATTATGAATATATTAACCTCATTGGTTTTGAATTTAAGTTTGAATAATATTTAACTATTTAGGTAAATTGTTTTGACTTATTATTTCAAAATTTGAATTTTTGAAATTTATATCAATTATGAATACTTATCAAAGTTGTCTAAATTGTAACGTATTTCCAACTTTATCAAGATAACTTATATTAAAGTTTTAATTGCTTCCAAATTTTGTGTTAGTTTCCATAATTTTCGACAATCACATTAATTTATCAAGATAACTTACATTAATTTTCAAGTTTCTCAGAATTTGTTCTTCTTCTTTTTTTGTAGATCATTCCACTTACTTTACAGGTATGTAAACTAGATTAAATTGTTCTGTATTTTAAATGCTTAAGCGCACTTTTTTAATCATTTTTCTGTATTTTTTGTGATTGATTTTTTTTCATAATCATTTATATATTGATTATATTATGAATATATTAACCTAATTGGTTTTGAATTTAAGTTTGAATAATATTTAACTATTTAGGTAAATTGTTTTCACTGATTATTTCAAAATTTGAATTTTTGAAATTTATATCAATTATGGATACTTATCAAAGTTGTCTAAATTGTAACGTATTTCCAAATTTATCAACATAACTTATATTAAACTTTTAATTGCTTCCAAATTTTGTGTTAGTTTCCATAGTTTTCGATAATCACATTAATTTTCAAGTTTCTCAGAATTTGTTCTTCTTCTTTTTTTGTAGATCATTCCACTTATTCTGCAGGTATGTAAACTAGATTAGATTGTTATGTATTTTAAATGCTTAATCGCACTATTTTTAATCATTTTTCTGTATTTTTTGTGATTGATTTTTTTTTCACAATCATTTAGATATTGATTATATTATGAATATATTAACCTCATTGGTTTTGAATTTAAGTTTGAATAATATTTAACTATTTAGGTAAATTGTTTTGACTGATTATTTCAAAATTTGAATTTTTGAAATTTATATCAATTATGGATACTTATCAAAGTTGTCTAAATTGTAACGTATTTCCAAATTTATCAAGATAACTTATATTAAAGTCTTAATTGCTTCCAAATTTTGTGTTAGTTTCCATGATTTTCGACAATCACATTAATTTATCAAGATAACTTATTTTCAAGTTTCTCAGAATTTGTTCTTCTTCTTTTTTTGTAGATCATTCCACTTATTTTGCAGGTATGTAAACTAGATTAGATTGTTATGTATTTTAAATGCTTAATCGCACTTTTTTTAGTCATTTTTCTGTATTTTTTGTGATTGATTTTTTTTCACAATCATTTAGATATTGATTATATTATGAATATATTAACCTCATTGGTTTTGAGTTTAAGTTTGAATAATATTTAACTATTTAGGTAAATTGTTTAGACTGATTATTTCAAAATTTGAATTTTTGAAATTTATATCAAATATGAATACTTATCAAAGTTGTCTAAATTGTAACGTATTTCCAAATTTATCAAGATAACTTATATTAAAGTTTTAATTGCTTCCAAATTTTGTGTTAGTTTCCATAATTTTCGACAATCACATTAATTTTCAAGTTTCTCAGAATTTGTTCTTCTTCTTTTTTTGTAGATCATTCCACTTATTCTGCAGGTATGTAAACTAGATTAGATTGTTATGTATTTTAAATGCTTAATCACACTTTTTTTTAATCATTTTTCTGTGTTTTTGGGTTGCTGATGATGATTTAAATTTTTCGAATCTAATCTTATTAATGGATCTATTCTTGATGTCTTTGAAAGAGTGATGCTCTTACTGATTTTTTTTATTTTATTTTTTGTTTTTTCATGATGAATCCTAATTTTTATGCAATTGCAGGAGTCTGAATCTTCTTCGAACACAAGAGGTAAGTTTAATGTTATCGTTTTTTTTTTTTTTTTGTGTTTTTTGATCCGGTATAATGATAGTTTTCATCAGTTATGCTAATCTCTATAATTTTTAAGTTATTTTGTTTTTTTGTTTTTTTGCAAATCAAACTATGATATTTTTTGAAATTTGAAAATCTTTGTTTTTTTACTAATAAATTTTGTATTGTATTAATATGTATTAATGATTCTTTTATTTTGTTTTTTATTTTTTCATGGTTAACCCTAAATTTTATGCCATTGCCGGACTATTAAACTTCGTCGGACATGTTAATCAAAAATTTTAGTTTTATTGTTTTTTTTCCTATTTTTTTATCTGGTATAATGTTTGGTTTCATCCTATATGCTCATTTAATCTTGGCTGTATTTTTTAGTCACTAATAAATTTGGTATTGTATTAATTTTCGGAAAATTTGTAGTGTTTCTATAAATAAATTCATTTACGTTTTTTGAAACCCCTCCTTTTGTTTGTTTTATATTTTTTCCCTATCTTATGAGTTTTTTCTATGTCGGTTGGTTTTGCTTGGCAAGGTTAGACTTTCCTAATAAGTTTGCTTGATTTAGGGGATTGGATATTAGTGATTTGATTTTCAGATTTTAAATTTTAAATTTTGAAGTCAATCATTATTTTAAATTTAAATTTTGAAGTAGTCTATCTTATTGTGTTTGATTTTAAATTTTCAATTTCGAAGTCAATTATTATTTTAAATTTAAATTTGAAAGTTTGTCATTAATGTGTTTGATTTTAAATTTCGAATCAGTAAATTGAATTTAAATTTGAAAGGTTAGACTTTCCTAATAAGTTTGCTTGATTTACGGGATTGGATATTAGTGATTTGATTTTCAGATTTTAAATTTTAAATTTTGAAGTCAATCATTATTTTAAATTTAAATTTTGAAGTAAACCATTATTGTGTTTGATTTTAAATTTTGAATGCTTTTAAATCTTGATGTTTTTTTTATGAGAGTCATTGACTATATTATTTGTAATTTTAAGGATGCTTCAAGTATTCTTCGACTATTGTTTTTGTACTTGAGTTGCATATCTAATTCAAATTGTGTTTTGTAATTTTAGGTGATGAGCTTCTTTCAGACTTCTTCCCCTACAAGGAACTCTTGAATGGGATCCTATGAGAAGTTGAAGGAAAGGTATATCTTGCACCGTTCTTTATCTATATCTATATATATCTTAAATGGGATCCTATGGAAAATTGATCTCTCTTCGATTCACTGATGTATATTCTTCTCCTCACCATTTTGTTCCATTAGTCAATCATGTGTGCTCTTATGTTTGATACCCGATCTTATTCCAGTGATTAATATTCACTTGAGTAACCCAATCTGAGTCTGATTTTTTTCGTTAACGATTCAGGTAAACTTTCCCGATTTGGGTTTTCTGCAAGGCTAATCATCTAAATTAATATGTTATTTTCATGGTTTACATCCTAAACCCCAGTTTTACATTATCTCATGATAATCTTTCTTCGCTTTTTAGAATCTGATCAAACTGGGCCATAATCTGAAGTAATGTGTTTAAGCTACGACAAGGTGTGTATAGCATTATGATTGATATTATAAAAAAATAACTATAACAGTTTCTCTTCCTGTAATTTTGTATAGCATTATTTATAAAATGATTACAGGTATGATAAAAAAAATATAAAAGCTGCTATTCCTGTCTTTTGTTCGCTTCATGTATCTTCGCTAAATCAATATGTTTGAAGGTTTGTGTATGTAGAATTAGTCTGGATATGCCCACGAAAAAAAAATGCCGATTGATATTGTATTTTTCATGACTGTATGAAGGCTATGGTTAAGGATAAATGATAAGATCTTCAAAGGGGTCGATGCTTTTCAAACTAAAATAGTGCAAGACATTAAGGAGGCTACTCTCTGGTGGATGATTAACAGATCGATAGGCACCAATCTCTCAATCTGGTCCACTTTCTCTGGTTTAGACTTTAGTTAGTGTATGTGTATAGATAATTTTTTTAAAGTGATTGGATGTGTAATGGGGTAAGAATATTTTGGATGTATCTTAGTGTGTTTTTTTGGAAGCTTAATTGTTGTTTGTATGCCTCTTTTGCTGATTAATAAAGTTTGGTTTACTAAAAAAAACCCAATTTCAACCGTTTTTACCTAACCGGTGATTTGCTTTATATTTATCTCTAATTGCTCAAGTAGGTAAACTTTGAAAAATTGTTTAAAGACGGACTTATGATTAGTTTGTTTGTATTTATTTTATGTATAGATGTCAAAAGATATTTAGAGGATAACCTGTGATTAACTCGAAAACAGGTTGTGATGAAATGAGTCTTTTTTTTTTTAAATGGGTCTTTTCAAAATTGGTGAGGCTGTGGTATAAATGAAGCTTTTCAAAATCATATTAGATATTACACAGTCAGAATAATAATATTGAGGGTTGAATGTATGTGACCTATAAATATAGAGGTGTACTTTACTTTAATTTTTTTTCTATTATAGAAATTCCGATGTGATGATATTTTTGTTCTTTCCTCTATTATTTTCTCTATATAATATAGAATAGAGGTTCCAATGTAAATGCTCTAAATATAGACGTTTACTTTACATGCTTGATTTTTTATGTTTTTATGGCTCTTTACAACAAGAAAAAGTTTAAGAAACCAATTAAAAATTTATGATGGAGAAAAGGAAAAGATGATACTTTAGATGTTAAAGTGTTATTTTTATACTTTTATTTGTTATAAATTAAATTTTCCTACCCGGAAAATTTCCGGATTATAACCTTATTTTTTTCTATAACAGTAAAAGGGATTTATAGCAAATCAAGTATTGGAGGGTAGCCAATCAGTTGATATCTCTAAGAACCCGTTTGAGTTGTTCTTACACTTAAGTAAGAATCTATTTTTTTCAAATTAATTTCATGTATATAAAATTGTAATTAACTCTTTTGAGTTAATTATTGTTTTTGTCCTGTGGTTTGTTAAAAATCACTATTTCAGTCCATTAGTTTAAAAATTGCGATTTCAGTCCGTTTGGTTTCACTTTCGTGACCATTTCAGTCCTTGTGGTTTCACTTTCGTAACCATTTCAATCCATTTATTCTGTAAGTACAGGGACTATTTATTCTGTAAGTACAGGGACTGAAATGGTTACGAGGTGGACTGAAATGGTTACGAAAGTGAAACCACAAGGACTGAAATCGCAATTTTTAAACTAATGGACTGATATAGTGATTTTTGACAAACCACAGGGACGAAAACAGTAATTAAATCTTTTTAATAATCTAGCAATAGAGCTTTAAATTCTAAGTCGTCCTGATTGGAATTGATAATGTCAGAGGATGAATGCAATAATGGAGTTAAAGAAGACATCATGAAGGTTTAGTTGACAGAAACTTAATTTGTAACGAACATTATGTAGATGTACTATTGGGACGTGCTCATCTGTCTCAAAATATTAGGCTTAACAAATCACACTTTAACGCTTCTTCGTTTAAATTATTTTATGTGTTTAGTTGGTGTTTAGCCACCCACGAAGCTCGCGGGGTCTTAGGCTAGTATGAATGAAACTCTAAAAATTTCCACGTTGCATTTTACTTTTTGTATTTTTCAAATATTCTTTCACTACTAGAAAACTAGGCAATTGCGATCAAAATTTGCGACTCACATAAAGCGGTCACAAAACTAGCGACTGGTTTGCGACCAAAATCAAAACAGTCGCAAAATTAAAGACCAACCTAGATTCGGTCGTAAAACAGTCACAAATTTTGTGACCGCATTTTACCCGTCAGAAATCAATGAATAGTGGTCGAAAAACGGTCGCAGATACACGAAAACTAATAAAATAAAAAGTTGCGACCGTCAAAAGCGGTCACAAATACGAGAAATTTATAAAAAAGGAAAAAGTTGCGACTGTCTAAGACAATCACAAATACGAGAAATTTATAAAATATTTTTTTACAATTTTTATCAACACAACTAATGGAATTATGGTGGTAATTTTGAAACATATACCTAATATTCATTAATATTTTTTATTCAAGTAGGTCAAACTGATATAACTGTTCAAGTTATAAATAAAATTAGTTAGTGGCCTACATATATTATTTTTGCGGGATCTTCGCCTAGTATTCACGATAAGAGTCCATCAAGTATTTGTGTGAAATAACTGCACTTCTATCCAAACCTGCTAAACTTAACTTGGACAATCCAAGATAAGAAATTTTTAGGTGTAAATATAACCAATATGTAACTTGAGGGACTAATTGGTAATTAAATAAAACTCGATTAAATTGGTTAGAAACAAACCCACGTGTTTTCTTTTTCACACACCCACACTCCTCCCCTAACCGTCAAATAAAACTCAATTATAACTCAATTAACACCATCGAAACCCTAACCGTTCTTCCCGGCACCAGATTTCCGATGGCTTCGCTAAGTCCAATCGCCGGAACTTTTTGCCAGAATCCAGAGGATCAAAGTTAAACATCAATAATTCGTCTGGTTTTGTGAGATTGAGGTCTAAGTTTGGCCATCTTGGCGGACGAATTGTCTGCGAAGCTCCAGAAGCGTTGTACAAGGTTCGAATTGATTTATTGTGTTGATTGACTGATTCTTACATGATTTTTTTTGTTAAATCGGTTATATTATGCTATGTAGACCTACTGTAGCCAGTAGATATCATAAATAATCATTTTTAAAACTATTTTTGTTTAGCGATAGATGTTTCAGCACTGATTTGTTGATGTTATCATAGTCGAATACGTATACAGTATTGTAACTGTAAGTGAAGAACGTGTTTATCTCGATTTGAAGTCACATCTATGTTTTCAGTGAAATTGATATCTGTTTTATTGCTAGAAATTAATGTAGTTGTCATTTTTCTTTTAAGAGGTTAAAACATATAGTTGTGGATCTGAATTATAAATCTCCTAAACATTTGTTGTTGTTTTTCTTAATTGATGGAGGAATTTGTGCTAAATCGGTTATGTTATACGTATATAATGTAGCCACTAGGTATTTCAGATGCTCATTTCGTTTATTGTTTTCTGATTTTTGAATCTATTTTTTATTTAGCGATTGACATTCTAGCACTGATTTGTTGATGTTCTCATAGTTGAACACATATAGAATGTTGTAATTGTATGTGAAGAGCATGTTCATCTCATTTTGAAATCACATTTATGTTTTCAGTGAATTTAATCTCTGTTTTGCTGATAAAAAAATCAATGTAGTTTTCAGTTTTTCGTCAATATGCTGAAACATATAGCTTCTCTTGCTTCTTCTAGAGACTGATTGGGTTGGTGTTGACATTTGATTCTAAGAACAACTAATTGATCATTGCAGCTTATTGAAGAAGGGCACAATATTGATCATGAGTTTCACTTCATAGGGACTCCATATGGGCCTGTTTATGTGATGCTTGGAGTAAGTGATTCATTATCTCTACTTCAATCCATCCTTTTTCAATATGTTAAATAATCTACAATTGAATTATTACTTTGTTTGTTTTGTGTCATTTAACTTTATATTTTTGGGTTGATTACTAACAAACAGTTTGGTGTGTCAAATCAAATCAATCTTGACCTCAGCTTGCGTCTATGGTCAGTTTTGTTTTAACTTTTTGAGTTTTAGTCATGTAAACTATGTATGTATCGCGTATTAAAGATGAAATCTTGAACAGGGCGACTCGAACGGGACTCGAACGTGGCTGGTGCTCAGAACTGGTGCTCATTATAACTACAGGTAAATGCTCACACAATCATCATCTCAGCACAATTAATATTGACAATTTGGAACATTTTTTTAAATAAACAAAAGGATTATTTTCTACTTATCAAATCTGTAAAAGATCATACAACCAAAGATAATTAATTTTTAAACATCTTTTTGTTTCTAACAACAAAAGGACTATTTATCAAATCATTAAATGAGCATGCCACTTTGGGGATAAATCTGCCACTTTAGTTTAGTAACAACAATACACAGATCAAAGGTTATCATCATGGTGCTAGAATTTAAGTGGCCGACATTTCACATGTCATGCATTATTCCTGCGCACATGGGCTGTTTATAATGCCACCAGTCTTCCTACAATCCTACATCATTTGTTTATACAATATAGTTTTTAATAAATGTTGTTTGTTATCTTGCATATCTTTCATTATATTATACTGTGATTATTATCTTATAGGTCGTTACTTCTTTATTTGTTAGTTGGTGAATATTGGGAAAGAAAGAGCACTAGCTAGCCATCTAAAGCACACACGCATATCATCTGCAAATGACCTGCAGTCTAAGGCTAGGTAATTTTACCACATATAATGTATGTTGTAGGTTAATCCACGGGTTTAGTTTGATGTTGTTTGGTTATCAAATGCAACACTCGCTGTTTGGTTCTTTGTGCATAAGACTTCTCGGTTTCTTTTTCAACACAAACACAGATCCAGATCCGACCCCTAGTCTCAGTTCAAGATCCCGAAGCTCAGCTGTTTCAGGTATCTCTATCTCTCTCTCTCTCTCTCTCCCTCTCTCTCTCTCGTGCAGACTCAAATGTTTGCTAGAATAGGTCGATTCGGGTTACAAAATTAGATCAACCCTATCGATCCGTACCCCTGGAGACGGGTCTAGTTAGGTCAACCTAGGCATGACCCATTTATCGCAAAGGTTGGCAGGTTATGACCCGTTTCCCTTAGCCTCAACCCTAACCCATTTATTTCGTGTTAGGAACTACCTCCCCTAAGTCCCAACTATATTCTAGCTACACCAATAGTTATTAACCGTAAAACTTGTGTTTGTTAAATTTCAGTGAGAAGGAAAGAGAACAATATGGTGTATTAGACTCATGTGGATGCTTGTGGATGTATTTAGATGATATGCGTGCTTCATGGAGAGTTCTCATGTGCACTACAACCTCTTCTATGATCCATCTAAACATGCTGGTCACTATTGATGGTGTTATGTTTTGGTAATATAAACAGGCAAAGAATGATGTTGATGGTAAAGCCCGAAAAATGATTGAATCATGCTAGGATAACTCGAGTATTTGATGTTTGAATATGTAACTAGGGGTGTTCAAAAAACTCGTGGCTCACAGCTCGCTTGAAACTCACTCGAAAAAAGCTCGACTCGAAAGTGGCTCGGTTTTAAACGAGCCGGCTTGGCTCGACTCGATTTGTAAACGAGCCGAGCTCGAGCTTGGCCTGGCTCGGCTCGTGAGCTGGCTCGATAAGGTTTATATCCTTATTTTTTTTTGTCCCACATCGCTTAGAAAACAAAAACTAAGGGAGTATCTCTCCTATAAAAGAAGGTAAAGACAATGTACAAAGTGAATTAACTATTTTAACTTGCATATTTAGCCATATGGTTAAATTAAATGGCAATTATGACCCTTATTATATAAAGAAGTTCATTTCTAAGGGATTTTTAAGTAGTAAATTTTGCGGTTTTTTGTTAGTTCGAGCTAGATCGAGCCAAGCCGAGCTAGCTCGAATTCTAATCGAGTCGAGCTCGAGCCTCAAATTTCAGCTCGATTTGAAAGTCGAGCTCGAGCCGAGCTAGCTCGAATCGAGTTCGAGCCGAGCTCGAGCTAGGTCTAGCTCGGCTCGTTTACAGCCCTATATGTAACTCAGGTGGAATGTTATTAAATATTTTGAAAACTCAATAAATGCGTAACTTTTGAAAATATGGACATTATTAACAGGTTTAAAAAAGAAACTAGCTGAAAATTGGGAAAAAACCATAAATTTTGCGACCGCAAAATGGCGGTCGCAAGTTTGTAAATGGCAGGCGGTCGCGAAACGGTTGCAAATAAACAATGGTTTAAGCGGTCGCAAAATAGTCGCAAAAATACAAAAAAAATGTCATTGAATCATGACGGTCGCAAAATTTGCGACTGTGCTTAAGGTTGCAAAACAGGTCGCAAAAAATGTAGCAACGGTTGCAAATTGGTTGCAATAGTGCAATTGCGACGTGTGTTTTTCTGACTACACTTTCGTCGCAAAACAGTCGCAACACGGAAATTGCGACTGTTTTGCGCCCGTAAAGGCGGTCGCAAAAACCCAGTTTTCTAGTAGTTTCGAACTTCAATTTTGTAATTTTTTGCCAAACTGTAACAACTCTCACTAAAACCAATACTTAGTATGTTAATTGTCTCTTAAGAAAACCCTAATTGAGAAACCCAAGTAATTCTGCATAAACCCTAAAATTTTCAGAATCATCAGAATCAGGATCAGGCCCCCTAAAACTCAGGGGGGGTAAAACCCTAGTTACGATTATCTTAATAACTATCTGTCGAATTCGAATTTTAAGAAACTGTTGACTCAGCAAAGCTACATGCACGAAGGGCTACCCTATGAACATAGGTGACCCCTCGCGTCACGCGACGCCCATAGGGGTACCCCTCGCGTCACGCGAGGGGGGTCAAAATTTGGGTATAAATAGAGGGCATTGGCACTTGAATCTGGGCACAAAAATGACGTTAAAAGTCGAAATACACACGGAGTTATACTATGTATACTATTAAAACACACACCGATCACGAATCGCTGCCGCAATCAGGGTAATAACTCGATCGCTATTACGATTCAACGTCCGATCGATTATAACTATCCAACGATTGCTTAAGTGCTGCTCAAATTGAGTTTATACTTTGTTATTCATCGTGATTTCGACTTGAATGTTTGAGTGCTGTTCGAACTCGGACTATACTCTGTCATTAGTCGCGAATCCGCTGAATTATTAAAGTATTGCACTTGTATATCGTTGTGAGGGTTTAATCTCGTGAATTGTCGTAAATGCTGTATTAGTTACTAACCCGTTTGTGTGTGTGCATTATTGTTTAAATTAGGTTAATCAAAGGCTAATCAGTAGGCTTATACTCTGCTCGTTAAATCTGCAATGTGAGTCATTCTCTTTTTATCAACTGTTTTACAATACTCCAAATTATTTTCAGAGTTATAATTACAGTGATTAAGTTTATGTAATCACCAAATTACAGCCGGTATGTGGGGTATTGTGCAGATTACTATTGTTGTTATCACTTTAGGTGGGCGAACCTAATTAGTGATATTCGTCACCATTGGGGCAGCCAATGGGTGATATGACCACAGTCACCGAAATGAGTCGAGTGACAAATACTGTGGGTAGTTGGTTTGATATCAGAAACATTGTAATCTCTCTTAATACTGTAAATTATAACAAATGAGTCGCTTTGGTAAACGGAATGATTCACTCAGTATTTCCCCGCTGACAAAACCTTTTTCAAACATGTTTCAGGTGATCTGTTGTGAACAAAGAAAAGTGCCGTGAAGCACTACAAGCTTAGAAAAGTGGCTCATTGTAAATAAATAAAGAAACATGTTTTGAGAAATAAAGATTTCCCAGTGAAATCACCTTATTGTAAATTATGGGATGTATCACTGTATTATATAAACGAGCAGTTTTAATATTTAAAGATCCGGTTTTAAAAAGAGACTTCCGTTGTCGCCTAAAATAAATACCACGGGATTTCCTGCCTCGCGGCTCTGGACCGGGTCAAACCGGGGCCGAGGGCCGTGACACAAACAACTTCAACTTTGTATTATTTTTGCATTTTTCAAATATTCTTTCCAAAGTACAATACCTAAGGGTGAGCGGAGTGGGGCACTAAACCCACTCGGTACCGACCACTCATCCACCGCCAACGTTTTACTGAGCCACGTTTACTGATTGGGGGGGGGATTTTCGGTGAAGCTTTACCGATTGGGGGAGATGGGTGTGTATTGGGGTCCATTCATCCTCAACCAATCACACGTTTTTCCTTTTTTTAAATAGTTTACCTAAACCCCATTAGGTAAGCCACCACCAACGTTTTTAAGCATTAGGTAAATAATTTAGATGAATTGAAGTGACATTTTCTGATTGAGTGAATGACTATTCTAAATAGGTAACCACTCTCTTCACCCTAACCTTCTAATTTTTTTCATATTCAAACAACCTCAACTTTGTCATTTTCTACCACTCCCTTCACCATAACCTTCTAATTTTTTTCATATTCAAACAACCTCAACTTTGTCATTTTCTATATTTTTCAAATATTCTTTCGATAGTACGATACATACCTAACCTTATAATTTTTCGCATATTAAAAACACTTTAACTTTCTAATTTTTCCATATTCAAAAAAGAGTAAAATACACGGATAGTCCCTGTGATTTGGTGAAATTTCACATTTAGTCCCCAACATTTCAAAATTACACTCTTAATCCCTGTAGTTTGATAAGTTATTACTCGGATAGTCCCCAAAGCGGATGGAGGTTAGTTTTTCTGCTTAAGTGGGTGTGAAATGACAATGACTATCCGAGTAACAACTTGTCAAACCACAGGGACTATCCGAGTAACAACTTGTCAAACCACAGGGACTATCCGAGTAACATTCATCGGCTTTATGGACTATCCGAGTAACACTTGTAAAACCACAGGGACTAAGAGTGTAATTCTGAAAAATTAGGGACTAAAGGTGAAATTTCACTAAACCACAGGGACTATCCGTGTATTTTACTCTTTAAAAAACTTAAACGTGGTTCCAAACTTTTCAAAAGTACAAAAGCTAAATTACAAACCATTAATAATTTATTTTACTTTATATATTTTTTTATTATTAGTAAAAGCAAAAACTTTTCAATAAATATGCATGTTCGTACACGTTTCTGTCACAAGACGTGTTAGAAATGGCCACCGGAAAATTCTTCCGACAAGTAACACTGCCTGAGCAAAAATCCCATAACGACGACGTTCTCTTCCCGGCGGTGTTATCCCCCGCTTGTACCACTGCAGTACAACTTTCCACTTTTGAAGAGGCGATCAGGGTTCATAAGCCATGGCTGGAATCTATTCTCGTCAACACTGGCGCTATTCTCTTCCGAGGCTTCCCGGTTACATCTCCGTCCGACTTCAACGACGTCGTTGAAGCTTTCGGCTTCCCGGAATTCTCCTACGTCGGCGGCCGAGTCCCTCGGACTCAAGTTGTTGGTAGGGTTTATACTGCTAATGAAAGCCCTCTTCATTTGGAAGTTCCTTTTCATCATGAGATGGCTTACGTATGTTCTTTGACTCTATACATTATCATTTATCATATCTAACTGTTAGGATATGTTTAAGATTGGGGGTATTATATATTAGACAATATAAACATAATTATTTATATGATTATATGTACTTATCTTAGGTTATATTATTTATGCTTATATGTATGTATGTAACGATATGAACAAGCGGGTATGTTGGTTGGTTGACACCGATTCAAAAGGCGGTTATTCCCGCCAGTTTCAACCACCACATAACCGTCCATTATTATGTATAAATGATGGTTGCCGGGAACCATTTACCGGTACCGAGACAATTTAACTAACTGTCGAATTGTCCATACTCCCATTTCTGCATATTGATCAATCGAAGATCTAATAATGAATCCAATAAGTCATGATTCTTCCGCTGTGAATCATTCTAATGGCCAAGAAAGTGGTATCAGAGCCAGTTTCATTAACAGTGATGATCTCCGGCCAACTTCAACGATGATGCCGTGTAAACACTGTTCGGACGAGAAAAAAGAACGAAGATGGTTGCAAAGACGATGCTATTACTGCAACAAACCCGGTCACCAAATCTCGACATGTATGTTGAAAGAAAATGATGAGGAAACTCAACTGCTTCGTCTGGCAATCGACACCGGAACACAGCAACAACATAACACTGATTCTGATCATCAAAATGATCAAAGAATGGAATATATAGTGGTCGGCACCGATGGTGGTTTCTGGTCAGATATGTGGTATGTCAGTAAAACCCTTAAACATCACTATTCTGGCAATTTAGAGTTGTTTAGACGAATAAAAAACATGTCTAGTATCGAAACAAAAACTGGAGAAAATCAATTTTTCTTCATAAGGGGTATAGGGGTCGTCGAAGTCATGTCTGGGTCCGAAAAGATTCGTGTATACAGAGTGTTTTATACACTCTAGACATAGATAGAAATGTGTTAAGCCTAGATCAGTTAATCATTCAAGGCTTCACGGTTAAATTCAATGGTGATAAGTGCAAGTTATTCCCTACGTTTAGTGTTCCCTTAATTAATAAGATAAGTAACATAACTCGGATGACTAAGGAAGATGAAGTTGGTATGTTAGAAAAGCAATCGGTGATGAGTAGAGAAACAGATCATGAAAAGTTCAAAACGGAATTCTTGAACGATTATTTTGAAAGTCTAAACATGTCAACAAATGAACCAGACTGGAATGTCTTAATACTTCAAGCGACGCCTTTTAAGGAATTTCGAGATTGTAAGGCACTTCTTGACATGCTTGATGATGAAGATTATGTTATAAAATACAAATATCATCTCGAAAGCACATTCAATAATATGATAGATTGGTTTCTCAAGGAGAGGAAATTAATACAAGACCTCTACCTGCATATGCACCAAATAACCGAAAGGTATGTTTACTGGATCTGTATATGGCCGTAAAGAGGGAAGGTGGACATCGGAGGATCACCAAAAACAATATGTGGGCAATGATTGCCAGGGATATAGGTTTTGAGTATGATGAAGGAGAATACATGAGACTGATATATGCTATGTATTTGGACGTGCTCATCTATTATTACAAGTATAAGTCAACTCAAGAAAAGGTGCTCGAGAAGGAGGAAGTCAAGATGGTGGTTGATCCGAGACAAAGCAGGAGTGAAGGAAACAGGGTGGTTGGAACTGATGCAGATCAAACGGAAGGCAATTCAAGGAGTGCAGAAGTTGCTGGAAAAGATGCAGAGCATTACGCATTTTTCCCCGGCAACGACTGGCAGGGAATCAAAAGGCTGAACACAAGGAGGAGGTTCGATTTTAACCGGGCAAAAGTTGCCGTGGATGATGCCAACAACAGTGTTCTCAAGCACTCTCGTAAACGTAATTATGTTTAGGGGAGTGTATTAGACAATATAAACATAATTATTTATATGATTATATGTACTTATCTTAGGTTATATTATTTATGTTTATATGTATGTATGTAACGATATGAACAAGCGGGTATGTTGGTTGGTTGACACCGATTCAAAAGGCGATTATTCCCGCCAGTTTCAACCACCACATAACCGTCCATTATTATGTATAAATGATGGTTGCCGGGAACCATTTACCGGTACCAAGACAATTTAACTAACTGTCGAATTGTCCATACTCCCATTTCTGCATATTGATCAATCGAAGATCTAATAATGAATCCAATAAGTCATGATTCTTCCGCTGTGAATCATTCTGATGGCCAAGATTATAGCTAGGTTATCTTAAACATTCATGGTTTCAGTTTAGTAAAATAATAATAATTGATTCTAGTAGGTTTTTGCAGGTGTTTTGACTTCTAGTAGGGGTGTAAATGAAGTTGTTTTTGAAATAGTTAATACTGCTCGGCTTGGCTCGCTAAAAGCTCAAATCAAGCCGAGCTTAAACGAGCTCGGGTCCAAGCACAAGCCGGCTCATTAGCTTAACGAGCCGGCTTTTTATTTATATAAGTTTTATCCGATGTATTAAATATATTTTTATCTTAAACATTCATGAGCTAACGAGCCGGCCTTTTATTTATATAAGTTTTGTCTGATATATTAAATATATTTTTATATTAAAATTTCATGAGCCAATTGATCATTTTTTTTAATTATTTGTAGATGGTTTAGTAAAATAATAGATTTAGAAATTTCTGAAACAATTGGTAGTATAACTGAAAAGAGTTGAGATTGTAACAGAATCCAGATTTCCCCACCAAGTTATTTTTCTTTTGTGAAGAAGAGCCGGAAGAAGGGGGAGAAACCCCCATAGTTTCGAGTTATATCGTATATGAAAAGATGAAAGAGAGGCACCCGGATTTCGTTGCACAGCTCGAGGAGCATGGATTGATGTATATAACGATACAAGGCGATAAGGAGGATCCATCATCCGTTACTGGTACTAGTTGGAAGACGGCATTCCAAACCGATGACAAGAAGATTGCAGAGGAAAGGTTTGTATAATTGTATCTCTACAATAAACCTTACAAATTTCATCCTTACGAGAATGGCGTAATTGACAGGGCGGTGAAGAAGGGAACAAAGCTAGAATGGATGGGGAATACTGCAAAACTTATAACAGGCCCAATACCTGCGATCAGGTTTGACGAGGCGAGTCGCAGGAAAACATGGTTTAATAGTCTTCCTATTGCTTACAATGTTCCTACAAGTGAGAAGCGGAATACAGGGGGGGTGGAGCTGGGTAGTGGCGATCCTGTGGATGAAGATGCTATGAAAGACATGTGGAGAATCTTGAAAGAAGAATGTGTTGCGATACCTTGGAAGAAAGGCGATGTTCTCTTGGTCAATAATTTGACGGTTCTTCATAGCCGGTGGCCACTAATAAAGCCTCCTCGCCGTATACTAGCTTCACTGTGCAAGTGATTCAATAAAGCCTTCCTGCCATATACTTGCTTCTTGAGCAATGCTAAGTGCATGATTACATGGGGCGTTAACCATTTGGAATTTTATCATGCATATAATCAAACCATCTAGTTTGTTTTACAATATATCATTGTTTTTGGTCAAAATGATACTACTTGCACTACTACCAACAATTTAACGGCAGCTACAGTTCTAAAAAACAATTTAACGGTAGTTAGTACCATAAGTCCTCTCACTCAATTAGACTACTTATAAAAGAATCCAAGGTTTTTGAACATATGCTATTTTATAATTTGCTACTCTTAAGAGTTAATTTTGCAAAATTGGTTAACCAAAGTGGTAATAAATAAAAACGCAGCCAGCTAACCATCAAAATGATACATCCCCAAAGGTACATTGTGTGGTAGTAAGGTTATTTTTCACTGTCTATGAGATGGAGCGTTTAAATCCTTCAGGTGCGCGTATACAAGTATTTATAAGTAGATTAGTTTGTCTTTCAAAAAAAATCAGAAAAAAGAAAATTTCTTCAAAGTGATAATATGAAAATACCTTTAAGTAGGAAACTCTATGTTGTTGAACGAGAAAATCAATACATGGAATTCTGAATTTGATAGATATCATCAATTATCAAATCTGGTAAATTAAACAAGCTAGCTTGGAGATGAACTTAATGGAGTAAATCACTTGTTATAATTCTATAATGCTATGTGTTGTGTATTAATAATGGATTCCAATAACAAGTAAAAGGTATTATCATCTTAGTGCCAACTCAATAAAGCGCCAATAAATAAACTGTTCAAAAACTAGGCGTTATGGATTAACTACATTACAATCATTTAATATTATTTTTTTGATTTTTTATTTAAAATATTTTTTTTAAAAGTAACAACATATTAATAAATAAATAAAACTACATTATATTAAAATAAAATTAAAAGAGCCTTAAAAAAGTTACATTAAAATTCATAAAGACTTAAAATAAAACAAACTTAAAAAAAACACTAGAAAGGAATTAAAATAAAGACAAATTGAAAATTTTTTTTCGGAGACGTTCACAAATTTGTTATTTTCTTTGTTCGAAAAATATTTGATCTTGCTCTGATAAACCCAGGTAGTCTTTTTGGAGGAAAGCAAGGGCGTGCGCGATGCGTTTGTCTTCTCTATACCCAATTAGCCGGTCAATTTTTTTGACCAAACTTTCAACAATGACAACTTTATCGGGTTTAGATGTAGTACTTTCGACAAAAACTTTATCGGCTTTGCTTTTGTCTCTCCTCGTGTGAACGACCATCCGATGTGACATGAGAGGAATTCAGCTCGATTGATCATGTAGTTTTTGACCGTTTAGAATTCGGATTGGGTGGTGTTAGCGTTGCTATTAAATGCTACTTTAAGGATTTTCTAAGAAAAATATTTTACTTATGAATTTATATCGAGATATATGGTAAACAGATAACAAACTGCGTCGCTGCCCCTTTTTTAATAGCAAAACTAAATATATTATTATTAGAGTTAAATGCCCAGATAGTCCCTGTGGTTTGTCATTTTTTTCACCTTTAGTCCCTAACTTTCTAAAATTAACTCTATAGTCCCCAACTTTTCAATTTTCGTTCCCGGATAGTCCCTGGCGCGAATGGAGGTTAGTTTTTAGTATTAAGTGGGTGTGAAATGACTAAAATGCCCTTATCATAAAACAAAACAAATTATACAAGTATTAAATAAATATATCTTTGTAGGACCCAATTCTAATATATATCTGTATGTCACATATTATCCCTTTCTCTCCCTGCTCTCTCTCTCTCTGGTACCACCACCACCTCCATCGCCGCCACCACCACTGACCACCACCACCACCATTGTCATAACCACTCCTGCCACAACCACCACTTCCACCACAACCATCACCGTCGCCATCATCACCACCCCCGCCACAACAACCACTGCCGCTATCATCACCACCCCCGAGTCGCGGTTAACCAAGATAACAACTTTTACACACATCAGAGTAAAAACCTAATAATTACCTTTGAATCTGTTTGTTCCAAGATTGAAGGGTTAATTGGGCATTTTGAATATGATCATCGGTGGGAAGTTGTGGGACAAGAAGATCAAGATTAAACTGTGTAGTAGACAACATAGCGAGCCCGTCTTGAGCAAGACCGTTCAATCTGGGCGGCGATTCTTTGATAACCGCACCGGTGGATCTTGATTTTTCATATTGTCCAATGGCTTGAATGTGGGCTAGGGTTTGAAGATAGGCTTCGTCTCAATCTTTCTTTGTCTTGTTGAATTCCTCCACCACAATATCTGTTGCCATAATTGATCAGTTAAGATTTGGATTTCCATTTTCTAAGACCGTGTGTGTGGGTGTTTCGCAATTCAGGTCCAGAGTGAATCAGGCAATCAGTAGTGCAAGTGCAAGGTAAATGAAGGTTTTGTTGGCTCGATTTCGGTGTTTATTCGGTTGGGTATCTCTATTTTTTATGGGTGTTTGCAGGTTGCAGAGACAAAGAAACAGGAAGGGGAGAAGGAGCGGGGGTGGGGTAGGGTAGGGAAAAAGTGGGGTTACTTTTGTTTTTAAATAATAAATTAGTTTTTTTATGTTTTATTGTTATTTTTAATGGTAAGGGTAATTTAGTCATTTCACACCCACTTAACACCAAAAACTAACCTCCATCCGCGCCAGGGACTATCCGGGAACGAAAATTGAAAAGTTGGGGACTATAGAGGTAATTTTAGAAAGTTGGGGACTAAAGGTGAAAAAAGGACAAACCACAGGGACTATCCGGGCATTTAACTCTTGTTATTATTAGAGTTAATTGCCAAAATCGTCCCTGAGGTTTGGGCACGTTTGCCATTTTCGTCCAAAATGACATTTTTGTACCAAATTGCCCCCAAGGTTTGTAACTCTTTGCCATTTTCATCCAAACCACTAACTTAGTTTATTTTTTCTGTTAAGTTGATGATATTTGGATGAAACTAGCAAATATAAAACCACAGGGACGATTTTGGTAATTTACTCAAACCCTTTTTAATTTCTTTTATTTAATTTGATCATTAGTGAAAGGACCAACGACGATCCTATCCTAAAGGAGAAGAAGGAGTAGGAGTTGTTACATATATAATAAAAAAGAATATACATGGAGTTTTTAGAAAAAAAATAATAGTTTTGGCACATAATCTTTATAAATTTTCATCCAAATCACTAACTCAGTTTATTTTTCTGTTAAGGTGAATGATGTTTTAAATTTTATAAATTAAGACATAAATTAATTTACAACTTCTTTATATAAATCAGTTTTATAAAGAGAAAACGTCATTGGTGTGCAACACATAACAATCGATTACAACTTTTAGTATTTATCAGTTGTAGAGATAGAAAAAAATTCTAAAACGTTACATATTTTTTAAATGTGTTGAGCACCTAGGAAATATGTTGTTAGAAATAAAATATTTATTTAATTGAGATTATAAGGGTAACTAAGTAATACTTAGGCTAGAGAGCATGGTGACATCCCATTCTTGGAGGACCATCCGCCACATAGGCGCCACGTCATAGTCCTCCCAAAGATGCACCATCACCTTGAACTAGAGGGTATGGGAGGATGGTCCTAGTCATAGTCCTCCCCACCATTTATATATATATTTTTTTAATCTTCTATGTTTTTTTTAATCTTCTATGTTTTTTTTAATCTTCTATTTTTTTAACATTTAAAAAATAAACTAAGAAAATATTTTCATTACATAAACCACATTACATAAACTTAAAAAAAAAACATACACTAAATAAAAAAAAACCAAAAGACTTAATAAAAAAACATAAAGTTAAATAATTTGATGTTTTTTCATGATATCGTGTTGTAGTTTTTTCAGCATCGAACGTTTCGGCTCGGGTTCGTCCTCGACATTCATCGATATTATTATATCCCATTCCTTGAGCCGGATTTTTTCATCGGAAATTCGGATTTTCTCATTCGACAATCGGACCTTCTCGCGTAACTTTTCTTCCGGTACACGAGTTTTTTCTTCGACGGCCCGCTCCTTCGACTTCGTCTTTTGGGCCGAGATGTCGTTGTACATTTTTAGGTGTTCCATAAACTCAACCATGTTCGGGTCCACCTTTTCCTTTTCTTTCCCCTTGGCCCGCTCCTTCTTTGATTTGTCTCGGCCCGGTGGACGCTCCGCTTCATGTACGGCGTACTCCTCTTCGTCAAAGTCAGCGTCATCATTTAAGTTTATGTGACACCTCGCGTCCGATCCACTGGCGCTAAAGCTACCCGTTTCCGATGTTTTTGGCGTTTGGCCATCTCCACCTCGTTAGGAGTCGGCGACCATTTCGGTTCCTTTTTCATAATTTCCCACGCGCGAACGTGAGCAAAGTTGGTATTACCATTGTTGTTCTTATAGTTGTCCAACGCTTTTTTGAAAACATCGTCGTCGCTCATGCCGCTACGACGCCCACTTGTATATATTTTATTATATTCCTCGCAAAACCTATTGACGGCCGAGTTCAATTTCCGCCACTTTGACGACACCGAGTCGATATCACGATACGGGCCTTGGTCCATAAGTTCGAGGAACTTCGCCAAAACCTTGGACCAAAAACCGTCACCCGTTTGGTTATTACCTATAATAAAACAAACAAAATATATTAAATTTAAACAAATTAAACAAACAAAAAAATAAACTGTTAAAAAAATAAAAAAAAATAAACACACTTTAAAAATACGATTTAAATAAAGATAATAAAAAATAACCAAACTGTTGACCATCAAATTTAAAAAAACTTTTAAAAAATTAAAAATTTATAAACTGTTAAAAAAAATTTCGAAAAATATACTTAAAAAAAGTATAAACCTTAAAAAAAAAAAAAAAAAAGATAAACCTTAAAAAAAATACGAACCTTTTGTCTTGTTGTTAGACGTGGCTATGAAAGTCTTGGCTAAGGCTTCTTCTTCGATTGGCGTCCACTAAGTCGACTTCGGTTTGGACGATTGATCACCCACCACTTGCTTGCCTTTGTTTAGTTTTCCTTTTCCTTTAGCCGGTTGGGTTTCGGGAACAACCTCCACATCGTCGTCGGGTTCGGGTTGTTGAAAGGGTTGCATCGGGATCGGTTGGGGTTGAACGGGTGGTGTCGGGTTCGGTGGGAAATTATAAGCACCCCGCAACATTATTTGTTGAATGGCTTGATTTTGAGAGAATTGAGCGAATTGGTTTGGCGAGTGTTGGAATGATGCAAACGCATTTGATGAATATTGCGAGAATTGGTTCGGTTCTACCGTCGGATAATATGCCGGAACCGAAAAAACATTAGGTTGGGTCGGGTTGTTGGGATTGTTCGGGTTGCTTGGATTGTTCGGGTTGTTCGGGTTGTTGAAGGGTTCTATTTTCTATAGAGTATGATGTTTTATAAAAGTGGGAAGAAGATTTATAAAAAAGAACTGAGAGAGATGAAATTTTGGGTTAGATTTGTGAATGGAGGTGAAAATGGTAATGAAATATATATATATTTAAATATTTGACCGTTTTTTTTTTTTTTTTTTGAAAAAAGGAAACTTATTATTATTATTTTTTTAAACGGTAACTTTTCATTAAAGGGGGCCCACTTTTCGAGCGTCGCCAACGTCCAAAAACAGACGAAAGGAACGGGGACCCGGGGGGGGGGGGGCGGTATGGTGTAGACGGCGTCGGGACATGGGGACGGGTGGGGAGAACTGTCCATAACGTGTAGCCTTATTCTGAGTGGTTTGAGTAAAGAAATTTTTGGTTCATAGCATAATAATTACAATTTGGTGGGTAATTTTAAGGTTTGGTAATGATACATTGTTTGATAGGGGAGGGGGGGGGGGGCACTGGCTTATGTTTTTCCTGGAGATGAATTACAAACTTGGTACATATAATAAAAAAAATTTATTTGACCTTTTTCAGTAAGGTCACCAACATTTTAATATTATAAAATTTAGAGGTTTAAGTAGATTTTATTTTTATAAAACTGATCTATATAAAAAATTAGAAATTCATTTATGTCTTAGTTTATAAACATCCTTCACCTTAATAGAAACATTAACTTAGTTAATGGTTTGATGAAAATTTATAAAAATTATGTGGCAAAGCTATTATTTTTTTTCATATAAAAATTGCATTTATGTTCTTTTTTATTATATATGTAACAAAATTAATTAAATAAAAGAAATTTAAAAGAGTTTGAGTAAATTGCCAAAATCGTCCCTGTGGTTTATATTTGTCAGTTTTATCCAAATATCCTCAACTTAACAGAAAAAAAAAACTAAGTTAGTGGTTTGGATGAAAATGACAAAAAGTTGCAAACGTTGGTGATAAGTAGGTATAAAAGTGTCATTTTAGACGAAAATGACAAATATGTCTAAACCTCAGGGATAATTTGGGCAATTAACTCTTATTATTATTATTAGTAGTATTGTTGTTGTATCTGACTAGCTTCTAAATGTTAGGATATGAGGATTCGTTTAGTCACATGTAGGAATCTTATCTTTTTCTGGACAAAGAGACTCACACGACTCACTAGGACAGTGACAAATGATGTTTAAGATGGGTAGTTCAGCTGGGTAAAAAGGTCAACAAACAAACATTTTTTTTTGTCAGTTTTAAATGCATTTTATATACAGTTTTATAGTTTTAATTATGACCTACCATAATGTATGGGTTAACGTCAACTCGTTGCTTTATTAATTTCGTTTAGGTGTTTGATAAACTAGAAATTGCTAGATCGTTTAGAATATCTGATTGGGGGTATTTTAGCTAGGTTATCTTAAACGTTCATGAACACATTGATCATGTTTCGGTTTGGTAAAATAATAACTGCTCCTAGTCTATATCTCTAATAAAGCAAACCATTGGTGGACACATGTCACTGATGTCTGTCGCTAGTGACATGCAAAAACCGAAATAAACTAGTAGCTAGAGTAAGTCGGATATCGAACCAGAGGAGGATTGTCGAAAGTGTGTAATGCTCAGTTTTAATTAACTACTATAGAAAAAGTAAAACTCAATTGTGGATTTGATTGGTTATGAGAAATAACTAAATTAACGAACAAAATTAAGATTTGAATCAGTAGGATAGAAGATGGTTCCTCCAGATTTCAGGTTTTATAGTTAGCTTCAACTATGTGTTTAATCGTGACCTACATAGACATAGGTGTTTTGATTAACTAATTGTGATAACCAACGACTAAGTACTCCGGTCAATATATAACGGGAGGTTATCGAATGATTATCAATTACACTTACAAACCCTAACCCCATGTCAAATATATCCCAATTACTAGAACTCTCGGGAACTGAATGCTTAGAAATTAAGGTTTAAATAAATGCAATTCTTTACAACCAATAAATCAAATCAAATCAAGGTGAAAAGCATCGAATGCTTAGATCACCAAGTTATACGATTGTCACAAACACATAAAATTGTCTAACTTACAAAAACCCTCCATCCGGAGGAAACCACTAGGAGACTAGCCGCTCATGTTGGTGGGATGATCTTCACACAGTCGAACCATCGTTGAAACCCTTGTCTGCCGTCGAGATGATGTTCTGTTGATGTGATCAATTGAGCTCTATAATATGCTCCCCAAATTCGTGTGTATCGGCCCAACCATATTGATGATTATTTTCTTTAATCAAAATCAAGACCCTAATTGTCGGCCCATGTGCATGTTATCGGCCCAAAAGAAATCCTACAATAGTTGCCTCAAAGTTCGTGAATGAATATATATATATAACGGCTGCCTTCAAAGTGATAATGATGATGTATGTTGATGATGTATGTTGATGTTCTCTCTCCTTTGTCGTGCATGTGCAGCCTCCAAAATACCTCAAAGTTTGCACATCCAGTTTGCATGAGATGATGTTGTTGTTGACTATCAAAACTCTCTCTCTCGTGTTCTCCTTGCCGCCCGGAATTCGTAAAGTCGGCTCGACGATGCTCGCTTGAATCTGAATAGCGGGTGGGGTTTAATCGATCGGTCCACGGTGGCCATCTAGATCTAACCGTGCTCCCTATCTGGGTTCCTGTGTCATCTATTCGCTACTTTGGTTTCTCGTGGTTCATTAATGGCTTGCCGGGATGAATGGGGAGGGGGAGAGGATGATAATGGTGGTCCGTGGGCAGATGTGCAGTACCGGAAAATCGGAAAAGCAAAGGAAACGGTGTAGAATGGACTTTCCTAGTACAGAACATCTCAGACCGGGTTACAAGGAATGTTTTATGGAGATCTTTTCAGCCATTCGGTTTCATATCAGATGCGTATGTGGCTCATAAACGAGATGCAAGAGGCCATTGTTTTGGTTTTATCCGATTTATGGGGGTTGAGGATATGAAGGGTTTCTTAGTAAAACTAAATTCGGTAAGAATGTTTGACATGAAAGTTGTGGTTTCACTAGCAAAATATGATAAGGATCATAATCGGTTTAGTTATGCACCGAACCTTTTGGGCCGGAACATGTGGAAACCTAAGGCCACTTACCAGGAAAATAACAATCATTCGGAAGGAGCTAATAATAACGCACAGTTTTATGCGGAGAAACAATCACCTAAATCGGGTCCATCTGGTCCTTCGTTTGTTCAAGAAGGAAGGTCATTTGCTGATTTGCTAAAGGGGAACGCAGATGTGCATGGGTAGGGTACTAAAGTCGTTACTGTGGAAGGGAAAGGATCCTTATATCCTACTCATTGTGTTGGGAGGTCAGTCATTAGATGTACCAAAGAGATCATGTCTATTAGCAAAGTAAAAATGATTATGGAAGAAAATGGTCTTTCTGAGGTGGGTTTGTCATACGTTGGTGGAATGACCTTTTTGCTAACTTTTAAAGATAAGACGGAGGCTATGGCCCGTTTGGAGTCACATGCAACTTTCTTTAAAAACAATTTCTCGGAGCATAATCTTTGGAAGGGTGAGGATATCCCGTATAGCAGAGTTGTCCAGCTTAACATTACCGGGGTGCCGTTTATTATTCGGGATAATTCCTTGTTTGACAGGATCGGGAGTTTGTTTGGTAAGGTGATTCAGCCGTCTTCCTTCTATTGGCAAAATGAAGACAATTCAGTTTGTTCTGTCATGGTGTTAACAAACCAGAAGTCCAGAATTGAGGAAGCCGTGATTATGAAGTGGAATAATAAGAGCCTGATCGCATGGGCTTCGGAGACCTCTGGTTTTAGTATGCAGAGCCTAGGTTATGATGATTCTATGTCTAATAGTGACTCTGAATTTGACACGCAATCGTGTTCAGAATCAGATGAGGATCTGGTAGATGTTGAGGACATGGAGGAGGGTTAGATCCGGCGTAATGTCTCTCCGGTGGTTTTGAAAACGGCTGGTGGACAAAGTCCGGCAAAAGAGGTTACCGGTGATAGGTCTGGGGATGCCATCGAGTCTCCGGCGGTCAATGAACAGGCCCAGGTAGGTGAAGGGGCTCCGGCACTCCAAAAGGCTTCTGTGGGTAATGATGATATGGGGAATCATGTTTTGCATGGGGATCGGAATAAGGCGGCCCACGTGGATTGTGGTTTCGATGGAGAGTTGGGTACTGTGCCTTGCCCAATTGTTAGTAACAAAAGTGCTGAGCCCAATAATGGTGGGCCGGGTGGGGAGTTTTATAAAGTGCCCAATAATGAGGAGGATAGAGAACATGGGCCTGAGGTGGATTATGACCATTCTAATTTTCTAAATGGAAATGAGGGCCCAACTCCAGCTAATTATTTGGGGAAAAGAAACAGAGCAGAACGAAGTCCACCCTCGTTAGGTTCGGTCCAAGGTCCTCCCCAGAGGAAGTTCGCTGATTCAAATAGGTCGGATTCGGTCTCTCTGGATCTGAATACTCCAGTTGGGGAATGTTCTGGAAATAGGGAGATTAACAGTGTATCTCCAGGGGATGTCGCGAATCATGTTCCGGCCACTGATGCTCATAACGTCATCCAAAATCCAGGTGGTTCTGATCCCCAGGCCGCGGAGGACTCCCGGAGTCTTCTTAGAGAGGAAGTCGATGCTACTATTCATGTTGGGTCCTTAATTGGTATTAACCCGAATGGTTTTGTAGCGGATACAGTAAAGCTTGTTGAAGAAGAAGGTGCTGCAAACGGTCTCCAATGAATTGCCTATCTGTGAATTTGAGAGGGGTTAGGGGCAACCGTAAATCAGATTGGATTAGGGGTTTGAAAACCAGCTATGGGATTCATTTCCTTGCAATACAAGAAACGAAATTACAACAGTCTTCGTCCTTTTTGTTTAGTCAGTACTGGGGTCGAGCCGAATTCAAGATTGATGTGGTTGATTCGCAAGGAAGATCAGGTGGTCTTGCATGCCTTTGGTGCCCTGCGGTTTTCAGGTGTGTCGATATTTATCATAATAGAAATTTTATTATTGTTTCGGGTTTCTTGATTCAGACGGGGTGTAGATTGAACTTGGTTAATATATATGCACCTAACGATGCTATCAGTAGGAGGGATGTCTGGTCAAAGATATTAGGGTTTAAAAATTCATTACAAGGGTTATGGGTTATGATGGGTGACTTTAATGATGTACGGGATGCTAGCGAGAGGATGAATTCTGAATTCATTGCTTCTAATGCCGAGGCCTTTAACCATTTTATATTATCAGCCGGTTTGGTGGAGTACAACATGGGAGGTGGGAATTTTACTTATATATCAGACAACGGGAAAAAATTGAGTAAACTAGATCGCTTTCTTGTGTACTTGGGTTTTAGAGAAAGATGGCCCAATGCAACAGTTGTTGCATTGGCGAGGGAAGTTTCTGACCACATGCCTATTGTTTTATCCACGATTCAGTCGGATTTCGGTCATATCGCGTTTAGGTTTTTTAATTCATGGTTTGAATATTCTGGGTTTCTTGATTTTGTACTACGGAAATGTGAGGAATTTAGTTTCTCGGGGCTGGAGGATCTCGCTCTTGCAATCAAATTAAGATGGTTAAAGAACAATATCAAATCATGGCTGAAATTGGAGAAAGATAGAAGGGAGGGGATCTATGGTGGGAAAAAGGCGAGGTTGGCGTTTATTGAGAATCTGGCCGAGGAAAGGGATCTAGAGGAAGAGGAATTGGCCGAAAGAGTGGAATGTAGAAATTATGTGGCCGAACATGACAGGATCAAGCAGTTGGGTTTACGACAAAAATCCATGTCTAAATGGGTTGTTGACGGTGATGAGAATTCTAATTTCTTTCATCTTGTGATCAACTCTAATATCAGTACTAATAGACTGAATGGTTTGATGATTGGTGGAGAGTGGATAACTTACCCCTTATCTATTAAAGAATCCTTGTATGAGTTCTTTAAACATCAGTTTTCTGAGCCAATGACGGTTAGGCCTGGTATGGTCTGCTCTGGTATAGCTACTATTTCGGGATCCGAGGCTACTATGTTGGAACGACCATTTATTGTGGAGGAAATTAAAGCAGCCGTATGGGAGTGTGAGGGAGATCGTGCCCCCGGTCCTAACGGTTTTAATTTTAAGTTCATTAAAAGATGTTGGGAGGGTCTCCGGGTTGATCTTGTCAAATTGTTTAATAAGTTCTACGTCGACGGGTCGATTAATAAGGGATGCACATCATCCTTCATTGCTTTGATCCCAAAAATCAAAGATCCTGTTGGACCAGCAAACTTCAGGCCGAAAGTCTGATTGGTGTGATTAATAAGGTTATATCCAAAGTGCTTGTCAACCGACTAAAGAAGGTGTTAGGAAATCTGATTTCGGAGCAACAGTCTGCTTTCCTAGCTGGCAGGAATATTATGGATGGCCCATTAATTCTCAGTAAGGTGTTGAGTTGGTTAAGGAAGAATAAGCGGGTTGGGATGTTCTTTAAAGTGGATATCAATAAAGCTTACGATTCTGTTAATTGGTCCTTTCTCGATTCGATTATGGCTCAGATGCAGTTTCCAAGCAAATGGAGATCATGGATCATGGCTACCTTATACTCTGCTAGAGCTTCCGTCCTGGTTAATGGCTCGCCAACCAGGGAATTCGATTGTTCCCGTGGCCTCCGACAAGGTGATCCGTTGTAGCCGTTGTCTTTGTAATAGTGATGGAAGCCATGTCTTGCATTATGAAAAAAGCTGTCTCCTGTGGTTTGTTTAGAGGCATTAATATTACTGATGGTGGCCCGTCACTATCTCACTTGATATATGCGGATGATGTGATGTTTTTGGGTGAGTGGTCCGAGTCGAACATAAATAACCTGAGACGGTTATTGAGATGTTTCTATCTCGTATCTGGTCTCAAGGTAAATCTCGATAAGAGTAGCATTTATGGGATTGGAGTGGGAGAACAAGATGTTATACAAATGGCTAATCATCTAAGGTGCAAACAAGGTACGTTCCCTTTTGTACATTTGGGTTTGCTTGTTGGGGCCAATATGAATTTAGCTCGGAATTGGCAATCGGTGGTGGATGTTTTCAAAAATTGGCTTTCTATATGGAAAGCTAAGACACTCTCGTATGGTGGTAGAATTACCTTAATAAAATCGGTTCTAAATGCCTTACCAATATTTTTTGTCGCTTTTTAAAGCACCGATTAAAGTGTTGGATGCACTAGATAGAATTAGAAGGGTGTTCTTTTGGGGAGGGTCGGAAGAAAAAGCAAAAATGAATTGGGTTGCTTGGGATAAAACAATTACTCCGGTTGAATATGGGGGATTGGGTTTCGGCTCAACTAGAGATGCCAATTTCGCTTTGTTGGCTAAGTGGTGGTGGAGGTTCAAAACGGAAAAAAACAGTTTGTGGCGGGAAGTTGTTTGGGCAATACATCACAACAATAGATCTTGGAATGATATACCGGCTAAAGTTTCGATTTCTGGACCGTGGAAAAATATTATCAGCATTCGACAACCCCTTTTAGCAGCTAGGATTGATCTTAAGGCCGCTTTTTGTGCGAAACTGGGCAATGGAGAAAACGTACAGTTCTGGCTAGACATATGGGCTGACCCAATGCCCTTATATCTAAAGTTTCCTGATTTATTTATAATAGAAAGTAACAAAGTTTGTCTTGTTTTGGACCGACTATCTCTTGGTGATTCTGGGCCGATATTTCATTGGGCCTGGAATAGGCTGAATCTCAGCAACAGTGAACTGGATCAAATGCAGCAATTGATTAATTTAGTTGGTGGGCAGTACATGGAGCTGGGCTCGGATCGATGGAGATGGACGTATGATCCAAGTGGATCTTTCAATGTTGCTTCGGTTAAAGACTTGTTGTATGCAGCGAATCGTGACATTCCCTCGAGAACTTTTGAGTGGAACAATTGGGTCCCGAAGAAGGTCGCTATAGTCGCTTGGAGGGCGGAGATGGAAAGACTTCCAACTAAATGTGCACTGATACATCGGAACATTATGGTACAAAATAACCTTTGTGCTCTGTGTGGTGATTATGCGGAAACGTGTGAGCACATTTTCGTTTCGTGCCAGCTTTCCCAATCGGTATGGCAGAACATTGCGGACTGGTTAAAAATCCCACCTATATTTGCGTTTGCTATCACTGATCTACTCGATTTACACGGTGTATCGGCGAACGCGAGGAAGAAGAAGAAAGCGCTACATGCTGTTATACTTGTAACATTTTGGTGTCTTTGGAAAATGCGAAACGGGGCGGTTTTTAAACAAGCGAGCCCGAATACCACGAAGATCCTGGATGAAATAAAAACAATGGCGTACTTATGGGTCAAAAATCGATCGAAGATGATGGAACTAACATGGGAGAAATGGTGCCGATTTGAAATCATTGGTTAATCTATGTAATTGTTTGTAGTTTTTTTCTTATTTTGGTGACAATAATCATTTGTAAGTTTGGCGGGTAGCTTCTTGCTACAATTAATAAAATTTTGTCGGTCGTTCAATAAAAAATGTTGTTGTTGACTATTTTCAAAGAAACCAAACCCTCCTCATGTCACTTCTTCTAAATGATGAATGATGATATTTATTGATGATGTCAAACTTCTCAAAACCAAGTCCCCTCATGTCTGCTACATGTTCGTGTATATTATTATTTTTTAATTCCCTCCAACCATCCAAAACAATACACTCATGCGGCCCTTTATCCTTTCAACCGTAGCTTACGGTTAAAATCGTAAGTTACGGTTTCCACTTTCTGTCCAATGTTCCATTCCAAACTATAGGTTACGTAAGGTATACTGTAGGCTACGTTTATTTGTTGTGACTCCACTAAAGACTTGATTTCAACTTTCATTTAATTACTTACAAGCCCCTAGACTTTATTCTCTCATATATCTTGTGTTCTTTGTGCATCCAAACTACCTTTCGACCCGAGTCAAGTACCGTGTAACATGATATCTCCTAAATAATCATCCGTGCTTGTCCTGTTTCATCACTAAACTCTCTAACTTCGCTGATTTAGAGAGTTAACCTGTAAAACCACCAAAGCTCGTAGTTATCACATTCGAGACATGTAATCGCTTAAAACACAATAAGACACGTATTTTAACACCCTTAATTCTCATGTTTTGCACTCTCCATCAGTCACCCAATGGTTAAAGCCAACTAAGCAGCCACATAGGCAATGATGTGGCATATGTCAAATAATTGGACAAGTGACATTCCTCATAGGCCAGGATTGGAGAACTTCTTTTATACGTTTTCTTTCTCATTCTCTCTCATCTCTCATCATTCAATTCCTTTACCCTCTTTCTCTCTCAATCTTCAATCGCCATCTAAATGAAACCCTAGATCAAAATTCGTCTGCCTCTTTATCACTCTCAATCCTGTCCGACAACCTTCAATCGATCTTCAAGACGCAATACTCTACCATTGACGGTAATGTTTGATTCCATTCATCATCTTATTGTTCGATTCAGTTTGAATGGTTTGTTGTACTTTGTACTTTGATTAACAGGTGCAAGATCGATGGACGATGTACTACCGTAACTGATGCTAGGTTTTGTTCATCATTCCCGATTTTGTTTATACAATCCGTTTTGGTATGGATAATCTTACTTAATTTTGTTCGATTCATATGTTAAATGGTTTCTTATATGGTTTGTATCCGTATCAAGATTTGCTCCCTATCACCTTCTTCGTTCTGATTTCAACCCAGATAGCAGGTACCCATCTTTAATTTCGGTAAATTGGTTACAGTCTTTTCTTCAATAATGTTTTCTTTCATTTTGATGTCTGAATGAATGTTCGATTGTTTGGTGTTTTGTGTTGCAGTGATTTTGGAGAAAAAACAGGGAGCAGTGTGTCATGTCGGCCTTGGTCCCGGTCGGGTTCTGAGGCGCTCATTAAAGTGAAATTGGATGGGTTTATTTTTGGTATTGGAGAAACCATTTGGGCTGGCTTTGTTGTTGAAGTATTCAGCATAGGTAACCGGAAACCGTGTGTATCGATTTCATTTTATTTTGGCGATTTGTGTCTCTATGGTAGTTATAAAAGTTTTGTATGTTTGTTATGTACTTTGTTGAGTTAATTTGATTGTGTATTTTTTTAGTTAATTCCTTCATTCTTTTTTAGCGATTTTTTAGTTAATTCCTTCATTCATTTGTTTATGCGTTTGATACTGATTATCTTACACATTGATTTTACATTAACCTGTTGCCTGTTGTTTGATCTGGATTAACCTAGAAATTGACTTTAATTGAGACTGTTAATTGTTAAATCTAATGTGTTTCGAGTGTGAAATTAATATGGATTTTGGGATTTTGGATTCTGTAGCATAGTTAAGAAGTGTGGAGTTATCATATGTATGCAAATATTGGATTTATGAACTGTGTTGAACATGATTTATGGTGAATTAGATTAGGTGAGCTAATATTATAAGGCTAGAGACAAGATATTTGTGGTTTTATAGAGGGATTAGCTAACTCTTTTCAGTTGTGGTTTATATAAATCAGTACTAAAATTTCAAATGATATTTTGTCTCTAATATTTGTTCATAATTAAATAATGAATTTAATCCCGGGTCAATCAATAGCAATACAATTTGAAGCTATATTATTTGTTTTCGAGTTCAATGTGTTCATCATTATATCACTATATCCAATGCGCGATGTAAATTAATGAAATCGCTTGATTTTACCTAGGGTTTGAACATTTTTTTGTTGATTTGTTTTATGTTTTCAGTGTTTTTGCTTCGTTTTAGGTTTAGGAAGTGTTTATAAGTATAATTGTAACACCTCGAAATTTTGTGTCCAAAGATGTGTTAACACGTGTCATTTGTTTACACGTGGCATCTATAATAAATAAAGGACTAATTTTGACAAACCTTGAAAGTATATAAATTCGAGGGTTATAAATGTCAACAAGGGTAAATATACTGTATAGTATCCCTAAATAATGCTTAAACCTTCAAACGAATAAATTATAGATCGTACAAAAATAAAACGCGGAAGAAAGTGAGAGATTACAAACTACAGGGGTTAACTGTGTCAACATGTTTAATAATACCTCTGAGTGACCCTTTAACGTTCCAAAGACTTTGTAACGGTATTATACCCTCACTAAAATAATATATATGAATTTCGCGAAGTTTCGATATGAAACGAGAAAGTTACGATCGAGTTCGTAGAAGAAGGGTTAAAAGCGTCAACAATGAAAGCTAAGGCTTTCTGAACAATTAATAAATAAACCGGGGACTTAATAATGCGGGTAATTAACATGAGGCCCCTATCGGTAAATAACCGAGGGCCAAACCGCAAAGTTACCCCTTCAAATCCGAAAGGTCAGGCAAATCATTACGAAAGATTTCGTTATTAATGGCCCGATTCTGTAATCATTGTAAAAGATTTGAAAAATTCAGAAAATATAACCTCACGCGACCCGCGTAAGGTTTAAACATAAGTTGAGGCGGGCCGCGAGCCTCCTCTATTACGCGTCTGATTTTCTGATCCCAGGCGACCCGCGTAAGAGTTGCATGGAATGTCCATGCGGGTCGCGTACGACGCCCAGATGCAGAAAGTTGTAGTTTCTTGACTTTTGGAGCTTGTGAACGATCATGCACATAATTATGGGGCATGGGCACCCTATGCTCAACCCATACACTTAGGGGACATCTACCCATCAGCTCTGGACTGATTGTAGTGCTTGTAATGATCATAAGTTGCTTCCTTTGGCTATAAATAGCCACACCTTGTGCATAACAAATCACACAACACAAAACACTTACAACTGATCAATTCAAGAGCTCCCTAGCATTCTCTTCTGTTCTATAATCAAGAACACACTTCTGTAAGTCGTTCACAATCATTTTGGTCTTGCATTTCCATAGTTATAGCTCATAAACGCAACCGTCGTAACTAACGGTTGTCATTGCAATATCTTGCAAATGGTTCAGTCTTATGACGAATCAAAAATGGTTATGAGTTGGTATTTATGTGGGTAATAAACCTCTAAAATGGTTCCCCCTGATCACCACTCTAACTATGTCAAATATCGAGTCAAACGCGCGATTAAAAAGTCAACAGAAAGCTATTTTGGCGATTTATGCATAATCTGTAATATATATGTTATGGAACCTGTTTTGATAATCATAAAACATGATAATAAGTATATAAACATGTTTGCGCTCGTTTGAATCGATCATTTACTATATTGAACCGGTTCGGAGCCGAAAGTCGCAAAAGTTTGACTTTTGCTTTGACTTCAGTTCTGACCCGTTTTAGTGAGGTATAAATATACCTTAGGACTCTCTTAGGACCAGGTCACATGTTGGTAAAAACCTCTGTGGTCGGTTCATGAGTTATCCGAGTCTTTAGCGCATTTCCGTCGTTCGCCTAAAAGTTGACCGTAACGGCCTTTTAAAAATTAAAACGAGTATTTCGGACCCGTGAACGGACCATAACCTTGCTTATTAAATTATAAGCATGTCCTTAAAGTTTCACGTCAATCCGAGGTCTAGAATGAGAGTTATGCTAAAAGGCGCACTTTTAAGAAAGTTTTGTAATTAACGGCGCAATTAGCATAACGCCCATCTAACCCAAGTTTTCGTCACCAAAACTCTTACCCACTGTGGTAAAATAATATTTTGGGAATTTTAAAGATTTTTAATAATTTTTACCTTGCTCATAACCTGCGGTTATGGCTACGGTTCGGTAAATACCGAATATGCCCTTTTTGGCCAAAACGAGAGTTCTACAAGGTCTTTTGACCCGATTCCAGTTGCTACTGATTTTAAATAATAAATAAAGTATTTTAAGCTTTATAAGCTGTTCGGGAAACTCAGATTTCCTGTAGAACTCGAAAATCCCTTTTAAAGTCTGTAAAATGACCGAAAAGCCCCTACGGGGCATAATATAAACTTAAACTCGTTACGGGCGTCACGGAAGGTATCCTACTGATACCAAAATACTTTTAAGGCATATTGACTTAGGAAATAAGCGTACGACTCTTATGGTTAACCGTTTCGCCTATTTGCGCACACGGTACGGCCCACGGAACTAGTTTTCGTGCAATAGCCGATATGGGTCAAAGTATACTATTTGAACCCCAAAAATCCAGAGTATGAACCATTGACCCATATAAAAACAAGTCTCTGAACTTGTTGGGTCCAAATCATACTCCATTCTCGGTTTTCGCCTTTTCGTGCGAATTAACCATATCTAAATATCGGAATCAACCGGTCTAGGCTACGGCCAATATAACGACCCGTTAGGATTCTAAGAGGTTAATTAAAACCTTCGTTCCAGATTAGGAGCCCCAGTAAAAGCTATCGGTGACTTGATCTAAATTAAGGATTAATACTTGCAAAGGTAAATACTTTTGACTTATTTCCCCTATATGGGCTTGGGTTACGGTATACTAATACCGCTTGATTGAGCATTATATACTTCCATCGCTTAGGTGGTTAATTGATTAAATATGATTGGCTCATTTAAACAGTTTTGTTGCTTATAAGCCTTTGGGGGGTTTAATGACCGTTGTCCCGGATATCCTCGGCATCATTTTACGAAATGGCCACGACCATCGACATCCCGGTGTAGGCGTACACCCGGTATAAAGTGTCGACATTAAAACTAAAAGACGTAGCCGTTGGTTTCTGTACTACGGTTTTACGCGAACGTGGTGTGTCTATAAATCTTTAACCCGGCACGACCCGGGCTACTGAACGCATAAAAGAACATGTAAAACGTTCACAAGATTATTATGAATTTTCCCAAGTTAAAAAGAGTTTGTGCCTTGTGCATTCAAATCAATTTTAATAAACATTTTCAAATGTGTCAGTTGAATGTATTTACCAGTGTAAACTGACGTATTTTCCCCAAAAAGATTAAGTGCAGGTACCTAAACGTAATTGGCTGGTATTAGCTCCCTAGCGTCGGGATAAGCCTCGCAAGCTTGATTGCAGTATCTAATGGAACAATACCTTACCTTTATTTACGATCCACTGTGGATATTCAACTTCTGTAATACATTGATATTATCATTCAGAGGTTGAAATTTATATATTTATCTTATGCTTCCGCTGTGCATTATATAATTGTGTGGTTTGACTATATTGTTGCCAACATCGTCACGGTAATCCCCCACCGGGCCCACCGGTGAGACATGTGGAAATAGGGGTGTGACAGGTTGGTATCAGAGCCAACATTGAGTGAATTAAACACTATCCTAATGTGTTTAATCTCAGTGACACAATTGCACATACTTGAGTCTAGACAAGAACTTAGGACAAATTCGGATTACTACTCCATTTTTGTCTTTATTTTCGATTTGATTTTTAATAAGTTATTGGAGCAGGAAAATGCCACCTGTTATATTCCGAGGAAGAGGAAGGGGACGAAGAGGCCGAGGAGAAGTCGTGACATATCACGATCAAGAAGCTGGACCATCTGGTACAAGACATCCTTCGATGACAAGAAGCGAAGAGCCACAGAGACGAAGAGATCTTTACGAACCAGCGAGGCATTCCACTTCGCACAGCTCGACGCCATCCTACCGGCACTCCTTTGGGCCAAATTCAGAAAATGATCCCAATAACCCACAACCTTCCTTCATACCTCTACAACGTTCGGTATCGCACCGAAACTACGACGACCCTAGTCCATACTACGTAGCTCAGTTTAATCCGGCTGACTACATACAGGAACCTTCAGGTTTTGTTCCACTAGGGCCACAAGACCATTTTTCTGAAGATCCCATGGAGGAAGATGAGGATCCAACTGAACCAGCTCGTGGTACGCCCACGCATCCGATAGAAGTATCTGATGGATCTTCATATCATGGTCCGCAGTATCAAGGCCCAGATAGCTTTATGGCCTTGTTTGACCGACATGAGTGGTACAACACACCATCTCATCAGACACAACAACCGAGACATCCACAGGATCCCTCTGAGGATTCACGCTTTGAGGCAGTTACGCCACCACCTCCGCCACCGGCACAACCAGTTATACCTGATCCGCCGAGGCGTAGGAGGACCAATGCTCGTATGTCTACACGAGGAGGAGGGGGTAACCACTTCAGCACTCCTCGACATTCTAGTAGTAGCCACTATCCGCCACTACATGAAGAAGGACCTTCAAGTCCTATACAGGAGGCGAACTCCGCACCTACTGCACGAAATTCGCCACCATTTGGGTATGACCAACCCATACCAGCTTACACAGGTCCAACGGCTTACAACCCGTTTGAACCATCACAAGCACAATACAACTACGGCTATGAGCGCGACCCATATGTGGTGTCGGCAAGATATAATGCGTGCTACCCTGACGGAGCACATGGAAACATGGGACCACCGGACTACTCAGCTCATGGGTATCCAATACCTCCCAGACCTCCAGTTCCGCATCAAGCGCCGCAACCACGTTTTTCTCCTCCTGAACGGGAAGAAATACTCCATCGACTAGATCGTGTGGAGAGAGAGTTCGAGGAAGAGAAGAAAAGCCACCGAGGATTTCTCAAGGGCTTGGCGAACCTACTAAAGGGCAAAAAGAAGAAACGTGACCACTAGCCCTTAATAGTAGTACTACTGTAATTTCTACTTTGAAATAAGTCCCTGCGTGGACAACTTATCGTATTTCAGTCCCTACGTGGACTTATATTTAGTCCTTGCATGGACACCTACCTTGTATTAGTCCCTGCGTGGACTTGCCACTTATTTTAAAACCTCTATGGAGGTATGTATTATTTGAAAGACCCGTTTAGGGCAATATGTAATTGTATTTGAGATTTTGGAATGTATGTTATGAGTTTTGTTTTAATAGATATAAAAAAAAAAATAAATCAAAACCATTTCTTTTATATTGATCTGCCTAATAAGGAATCTTAAGGGGGTGAAACCTAGCTTGGGGTCTTTTAAGATCAGTCAAGATGGTACGACCTAGCTGAAAAGATTCTGATTCCCTGTTAACCTCTGTACTCATGTTAACATTCATGGCAGATGTGATTCGTTATAATCACGCACGTCATTCTTATACAACAATCCTTTGAGGATTTCAAAACCCAACTAAATGATATATAGATCGTGGGTTAAATCACCAATGAAGGTGATCAATATTATAAAGACATCCATTTAGTGATGCAATGCCTACGGGCCAGTACTATAAAGACATCCATTTAGTGATGCAATGCCTACGGGCCAGTACTATAAAGACATCCATTTAGTGATGCAATGCCTACGGGCCAGTATTATAAAGACATCCATTTAGTGATGCAATGCCTACGGGCCAGTATTATAAAGACATCCATTAGTGATGCAGTGCCTACGGGCCAATATTATAAAAACATCCATTAGTGATGCAGTGCCTACGGGCCAGTATTATTAAAACATCCATTAGTGATGTAGTGCCTACGGGCCAATAATATTAAAACATCCATTAGTGATGTAGTGCCTACGGACCAACCATATTAAGACATCCATTAGAGGTGTAGTGCCTATGGGCCATAATAATTGTCTTATAAGACAAAAGGCAGTAGTAGTCTATGACTCTCTGTCAGAAAGAGATAAAAGAACTACGGTTCAAATCTCTATGCCTTTGATTCTATGAAATCTCGGCTAATATTATAAAACATCATCATGATTAGGCTTTATGCCGCCAATACTATTTATATAGTTGAAATAGGAGATATTCAGATCCTAATAGATAATGAAATGAAAAGTTAACCAAATATGGTCTCTGCACCATGGTTGACAAATTGTCATAAAAGACAATCACATAATAATCTCCTAAATTAAAATTTTGTTATCTTCTGTAACAGATTCAAGTTACAATGGCGGATCCCAATGGAGAGAACAGCCACACAAACGAAGATGACTATGACAATGCGTCAGTACATTTGACAGGCGCACAGCTAAAGGCTCTGATTAACAGTGCTGTCCAGGCAGCTATTGATCGCCAACATACTGAGTCTCAAGGCAGATCTGTGTCAAAACCACCCTCTAAACCAAAGACACACTCCAAACCACCCTCTGAACCCAAGAAAGATGACGACAAGCATTCGTCTACTGAGCACAGCGTTCACCGCGATAGAGAATATACTGATGCGTCCAGTGCTAAGGGTTGCACCTACAAATACTTTGTATCATGCAAGCCCCGTGAATTTACAGGGGAAAAAGGTGCGGTTGATTGTATCACCTGGCTGGACGAGATGGACACGATTGTGGACATCAGCGGGTGCGCTGAGAGGGACGTGGTTAAGTTTGTGTCCCAGTCATTCAAGGGCGAGGCCCTGGCGTGGTGGAGAGCTCTGGTGCAGGCTTCAGGTAAGTCTGCCTTGTACAAAATGTCATGGGGGGGAGTTTATTACCCTCATAAAAGAAAACTACTGCCCTCAGCACGAGGTTGAGAAGATTGAGGCAGATTTTGTCTCACTGGTGATGACAAACCTGGATTGTCAAGCTTATCTGACAAGCTTTAACACTATGTCACGCCTGGTGCCATATCTTGTGACACCGGAACCTAGAAGGATTGCCCGATTCATTGGGGGCTTAGAGCCGGCGATCAAGGCCAGCGTAAAGGCCTCTAGGCCAACGACCTTCAGGTCAGTTACTGACCTCTCCTTGTCTCTTACACTTGATGCTGTCCGTCTGAGGGCACAAAGGAGCAAGGAGGCTGAAAAGCGAAAGCGTGAGGATGATACCTCATGAAAGTCCGGTAAAAAGCACCGTGGAAACGGTGAGGGCAAGAAAGGGTCGGAGGCAAGGAAGGAGGGGCAAGCTGATGGAAGACCTTACTGCAAGGTCTGCAAGAAACCTCACTCCGGGAAGTGTAGGTTTGCGTCTGGTTCACAGTCGCAACAAAAGACTCCACCCTGTGGGCTATGCAAGTCCAAGGAGCATAAGACAGTGGAGTGCAAAAAGATAAAGGACGCAACCTGCTATAATTGTAATGAAAAGGGGCACATAAAGAGTAATTGCCCAAAGTATGCCAAGAAGGCAGAAGAGACTAAGAAGACAAACGCGAGAGTTTTTCGCTTGGATGCAAAGGAAGCGGTCAAGGACGACAATGTGCTTACAGGTACTTTTCTCGTAAATAATATATTTGCAAGAGTACTATTCGATTCTGGCGCTGACAAGTCCTTTGTAGACCAGAAATTTTGCCAACTACTAAATATGCCAATCAAAACCCTTGACGTAAAATACGAAGTAGAGTTAGCAGACGGCACGATAGAAACCGTCTCTACTGTTCTAGAAGGATGTGAAATGTCCATTAGGAACCATTCTTATCCTTTATCTCTACTTCCTTTCAAATTAGCGGGTTTTGACATTGTGCTAGGCATGGACTGGTTATCCCGTAATCAGGCCCAAATCATTTGCGGCAAAAGGCAAATAGTTTTAAAGACTCCGAGTGGTGAATCTCTTACCATTCGAGGAGATACGCATTACGGATTGCCCGAAGACGTATCTATGCTGAAAGCTTCAAGGTGTTTGAACAGAGGCTGTGTAATTTACATGGCTCAGGTGATAATTGAAGAACCAAAGCCGAAGATCGAGGATCTTCCTGTCATTTCTGAATACCCCGAGGTTTTTCCTGAAGAACTACCTGGTTTGCCACCAGATAGACAAGTGGAGTTCAGGATTGACATCATTCCTGGAGCAGCTCCGATAGCAAGAGCACCTTACAGATTAGCGCCAACAGAAATGAAAGAACTGAGGACCCAGTTGGATGAACTGCTGGCGAAAGGTTTTATCAGACCTAGTTCATCTCCCTGGGGAGCTCCTGTCCTATTTGTAAAGAAGAAGGACGGATCGATGCGGTTGTGCATCGACTATAGAGAGCTGAATAAAGTTACCATAAAGAATAGATATCCTTTACCAAGGATCGATGATCTATTCGATCAGCTGCAAGGAGCAAGCTACTTCTCCAAGATCGACTTAAGGTCGGGTTATCATCAACTAAGGGTCAGAGATGAAGATGTACACAAGACTGCATTTAGGACTCGCTATGGTCATTACGAGTTCCTAGTGATGCCTTTTGGGCTCACAAATGCACCGGCTGCGTTCATGGATCTCATGAATCGCGTTTGCAAGCCATACTTGGACAAATTCGTCATAGTCTTCATAGACGATATCCTGATCTATTCTAAAAGCCAAGATGACCACGAGAAGCATCTCCGTTGCATTCTCGAATTACTACAACGTGAGAAACTCTACGCCAAATTCTCGAAATGTGAATTCTGGCTACGAGAAGTTCAGTTTTTAGGACACGTTGTGAGCGAGCGTGGTATCCGAGTGGATCCCGCTAAGGTAGAGGCAGTCATGAACTGGCAAGAGCCAAAGATGTAACAACCCGCACCTTCGTGCGTTGTTACTACTCGATACACTCGTTACGCCTAGCACCGGAGATTCGGATCATAATGTAATCATACCAATTTTATCGCTAAATCGAAGTATAATCGAATAATTACGCATATTCTATCGCTATTACAAACCTATTTTGCATAACACTCACGATGATGTCGAATATGGGCCTAAACTACCCTTCTCGATGAGCGTGAGGTGTCAAAATGTGAGTAATCAACGCTAACGAGGGTTATCGGGTGAGTACTATGACTCTAACCGTCATGACGATGATGGCAATATGAGTAAGTGGTGCCCCGATAATCATTGTGGCACATCACATCGAAGAACGCACTCGAAGGCACGCGTAACTCGATCACCGCACTGAGAATTGGATACATAAATACGTATATACGGCCCTTTTGTGATTAATAATAATAAATAATTTAATAACTATATGAATATATGAAAATATGGCTCAAACCGTCGAAATCGCACCAAAAACGGGATCAAAAGGCTTCCGAACGGATCAATTCGATCAGGCTAGTCCAATTGGTCAGACCGGCCCAATCAGATAGGCCAGTCCGATCGGATGGACCAGCCGATCGGATGGGCCAGTCCGATCGAATGGGCCAGCCGATCGACTGGGCCAGCCGATCGACTGGGCCAGCCGATCGACTGGGCCAGCCGATCGACTGGGCCACCCGATCGACTGGGCCAGCCGATCGACTGGGCCAACCGATCGACTGGGCCACCCGATCGACTGGGCCAGCCGATCGACTGGGCCAACCGATCGACTGGGCCAGCCGATCGACTGGGCCAGCCGATCCAGTCACTGTTTTGCCTTCCTTTCTCCTTCCTTGCCTATAAATACCCCTCCATTCCCTCCCAAACACTTGTGTTGCTGCTCCTAACCGACCAAGACGTTCCAGCCCTCAAATCTCTCGATTTCTTCCGATTCTTGTAAGTTTTCAACCCGAATCTTGTACTTTCTTGATCCAAATGCAATCCTTCATCTTTCTATCTTTCAAATCCCAATTTTCAACCGTGAAATCAACGGATTTGGGCTGTTCTAAGGTGATGTCACCACAAAGTTCTTCAAAGGTGATGTCATCCCATGAAGAACAACTCAGATTCGGATGATTTACGTACGATTCTTCACGAATCTCAACCAAATCAATGTTTTCCTAATCAAAGGGCCACGGATTTGGGATGTTCGGATAGATTTCATCACAAAGTTCTTATGAACTTCAAGTGTTGACTTCATATCATCAAGAACAACTCAGATCCAGGGCATTTCCTAAGTAAAATCAAGGTTTTTACATCAGATCTATACATAAAAATGGTAAAACCAGAACTTAGACCGACCTCCTGCACATTTCTTAGTGTCGTGTTGGTCTAGGATCTGATTTCTAGTGATAAAATCATCGATTTCGGGTTAAACACGGAAAAACCGACAAAAACGACCAGTTCTGACGAACGGGGTGATTCCCGGCCGTTAAAACAGGTCGGAATTGACGGGATTTCAGTTGCTTAACACCTCATCGTAACGTCCTAACCCAAAACGCCGAAAAACGCTCGAAAAATCATCGAAAACAGCCGAACAGGATGGCCAATCGAGTGGCCCAATCGATCGAACAGCTAGTCGATCGAGCAGCTAGTCGATCGAGCAGCTAGTCGATCGAACAGCTAGTCGATCGAACAGCTAGTCGATCGAGCAGCTAGTCGATCGAACAGCTAGTCGATCGAACAGCTAGTCGATCGAACAGCCATTCGATCGATCAGGCTGTCCGATCGATCAGGACCAAGTCCAACCGATCGACCAGGCCCACTCGATCGAGTGGCCTGTTCGACTGGGCCAGCCCAATTTCACCATTTTGTCCAATTTTAACCCAATTTCGCCCGATTTCACGCGAATCGATACCGTTTAACGCATAGTAACCTATCACTCACATAAATTGTCTGAAATCAGGACATTCTCCGGCACCGATTCCGCAAACCTAACCGAATACGCGCTGTGAGTATACTTGACCCCTTTTATCGAATTTTGGGTGTAACATACGTTCCATAAAAACCAAACTTATCAAACGAATGATTTAATTGGACTATTTATCACTTGCGAATAACTGTTTGCATAGATATACGTGATGCTAGTACATGTATGCTAGGACTTATACTCGTGACGTCCCACCAAGACTAGTATAGTACTATTTCGCCCGACGGGGTCTAGTTATGCCATCAAGAGTCGAGCATCGAGGACTTAGCTGGTAGTATCAGTTTTGTGAGTATATATGTTGTGTATTACGTTTATGCATGTGGAAATTCGCAGCACTTTCAATCTATCACACTATCACATATCAAACCTGTATACTCGCCAATACTTTTGTATTGACAAAGTTTTAACGTATGTTGCAGGTTTAGCCGAAGTTTACATCAAATCAAGCTAGGAAGTCTAGAAACGCATCTAAAATCTAGGTTGTCGGATTTGAATTGTTCGAGAGGACAAGAAATCCGTGAGAACTTACGTGATTGTATTGTTTGTTAGTATGGGATGACAAATGTAATAAATATTATCGCAATATAGTTGTTATGGATTCTCTTGAGCAATCTGATTCGCCTAGTGCCGCGCCCCGATGATTCCGCCATCGGTTGGGGTGTGACAGATTGGTATCAGAGCCATAACTATAGGGAATTAGGCAAAGTTTGAGACTCGACCTAGTCCGGGTCGATGTCTTATGAAAGTGACCTAGTCTATAGTCTAAGTACCAACAGGCCGACTCTTACGAACTCGTTAGGGTTTGTTTGGGCCAACTTGCTACTCTCGATCGAATTTGTTGAAAAGTTACAACTATTGTGTGAACACCGCATACTACAGCTTCACACAAAGAGCCTTTCCTAAGGCTAGAAGGTTACTTAGCCTTTCCTAAGGCTGACACAATACACATGTTTTCAAAACTACTCGCATAACAAAACCGAGTGATCTAGTCGAGACCAGGTGTGAAAACCAATAACTCTCGATAGGATCACTCACTCAGCGTATTTTTCTAGCACGAGAACTCTTTGTTGAGCTAGGAGTGACATCCACATCTCGACAAAAGGTCTCCATTTCGAAATTCTGGTGGAACTCTCGGATTTATTCGATGAGCACAACCACAAATGGGAACGAAGTTGTTAAGCCAGGGGTGAAACCCATACCTTAATCAACTGTTCCACTCCATAAAATGGTTTACAAAAGCTCTCACCAAGGTCACGACCATAACAACGACTCAGGCTACGCGAAGACTAGAGAGACGAATGTCAGGAGCTGCATCCCAGTGGAAGCATGAGTCCCCTAGGTCAACGCGTATGCCCGAACTTGTTGGGTATAGTCGGGTTACTTGGGTAGTCAACGCCTAAACACCCAAGGCATTCCATCTAAATTTTACGTGTATGGTTTACGTCTATGAGTTTTCAAATTTAAGCTTTACGATTTACCGATTTCTCGATTTATCGGATTTACGATCCTCGATTTACAAAGCGCACCACTTGCACAGCCATCGCAATCTAAAACAAAGACCGAATGATCGCAACAAAACAAACGCCTAAGTACTCGAATTCGCTTACGCTACTTCTCTCATCGCGTCCTCACAAATTCTGAATCAATATCTATGTGTAACCTACAGCTATACCTATACGTACTATATACAAAACGAATCAATTATGTGAGAGTTTAGGAACCTAGAATTTTCCTATGTGGCTCCTATGTGTTTAATTAAATTCTATACCAAGTTTTGATCGAATCGAATCGCATCAAAAGTTTAAAAATCATTATGATCGAATCTCATTCCGAATCCTTCTGTCTAGATGCCTTCCAACAACTCGATCTCGAGACGAGTAGCTAGGAGAAGGGCCCAACGACGCGCCGATAAGAGGATTGCCTCGATTGTGACCAAAGAAGTGGTCAAGCTCATTCCTCAAATTGTCGCTCAAGTGCACTCTCAAAGCCACTCTCGAGCCCCGGAAGACGTCAAGACGGAATCTGCATTCCTCTACAAACACTTCAAAGCCTGTGATCCGATGCCTTTCACGGGTGAAGGAGATGTTTCTCAATTACTCCAGTGGTTCGATGCCATCGAGGTTACCCTTCGTCAGAGTGGGTGCCCCGAGGACCTTCAAACTACTTGCGCCACCGGAGTATTTCAATCGAGAGCACTCGATTGGTGGACCGCCGAACGCAACAAACGTGGGATCTCCGCAGCTTACGCCCTCTCATGGGGCGAGCTGAAGGAACTCATGAAGGAAGAATATTGTCCTCCTCACGAAGTCCAGAAGCTAGAGAACGAATTTTGGGAAATCAAGCAAACCGAAAGTGACAATGCGTGCTATACAGCAAGGTTCAAACAGCTTAGCATAATCTGCCCAAGTCAAGTCGACACTCCAAAGAAAGCTATCGCGAAGTATATTCGTGGCTTACCAGAGTGTGTGGGTGATTTTGTCGAAGCTGCAAAACCTACTACCATCGAAGAAGCCTACCGTCTAGCCGCAGAGCTCAACAGCAAACGAGTCGTGGACGGATTCTTCTCCAAGAAGCCTGTCAAACGAGCTCATCAAGCAATCATCATCAACTCGTCCGACGATTCCTCTGGAGAATCGGTCGATGGATCATCTGACAGCTCCTCGGAGGATTCTTCTAAGAATTACTCCGACAATGCCTCCGCTAAATCGTCAGGCGAATCCGAAGACGACGCCGCATCAACTCAGGAAGCCCAACCGAGCCGCAAACGAAAGACCGTGAGCCCAGACTCTTCAACAACTGGACTGCCGCAACCCGAACCTCTCCGATCAGTTCCAGTTCAGTCAAAGCGAGCTTACAATGGATCTCATCCCCTGTGTTTCACATGCACGTATCATCACCCGCTAGAAGCAAAATGTCGCTATTGCGCAAATTGCAACTGGTATGGGCATTATACGTCGCAGTGTCGTACAGGACCGTGACCTGGAAGGAAGTCATCAGCAACCGCCGTCTCCGCAAGTATCCACAACAACGTTATTTTGATCCTAATGTTGTTGTAATAATCCGACTTATCGCTATCATTTCTGGAACTTATTTCATATATCATCGTGTGTGGATTCTATTTCTCTTACAATCGAGCACTATCTAGACGCTAGCACTATGTACTATATTATGTATTTTATCCCTATAACACTCTTAGAACGAGGTACGGTATACGTGCAAGGGACAACTAATCACGGGTGCACACGGGATTATCTTGGTCAGTGCACGGAGATCGTAGTGAAGTTCTAATGGTGCCATAACGTTTAAAAGCACGGTCAAGGCCGTGTCAACAAAGTGTGACACCAAAGCACGGGGCATAAGTAGTAGGGGTGACGCGGGGGTACGCTTTACCATACTACCGAAACTTCGTGAAGAAAGTGCCATGTGGAGTTGGACGTTATTAGACCTATTATACTATTATGGTTAATTTGACACTCTACCATCAATCACAAGGCGTAACAAAACTAAACCGTATCACTGCGAGGCTTCTCGTAAGTCCGCGTACACAAATTGCCACATCGATGAACTTAGGTAAGTTCACCCCGAAGAGCAATTGGAGCAACGCGAGACTGGTCGTAAAGTCTAGAACGCAACTTAATCGCAGTTTTGCCGGATCAATCTCGCAATCAAATCATTCGATAAGTGGCTCGAAATCGCAATCGCATCATGTGTTTGTCTAGAAATCTCTAACGCTAGTTGTTGTCAATTGTGTGAACTTCTATCAGCTGGTGTGGATCGTCTATTGTGGATTCGCTAGACGAGTATCGAGAATCACTCGCCGCCTTCCACTCTTAACGCGCCTCGCACCTAATCCACCAACTCGATACTCTTATCATGGTTCGCTATTACTTATCAATGCACGCATTCTACGTGTCATGTTAGCGCACAAGACCTCGCTTCACGAGACGAAACTAACAAGGTTGAAACATGGTGATGTTTTGACCATATTAGTTGACTTTGTGGAAAAAGGCCGTGTGGGCTAGCCTTAGTACTATTCGTGGTGTAATCAGTTCAATCAATCGTCTATCACTCGCAACGCAACAACCGTCGCTTATCAATCTGTTGAAATCTATTGTCTATCGATGTTCGAATGTTACTTGGAAGTCATCGCAGGTGGTGTAATGTTAGGGTGCATGACATTGCTTCACAAGATAAAACTAATATGGAAACATGGTGTTTGTCATATTAGCAAGTCTTGTGGAAACGTGCCATGCGAACTTCGTGTGGAATCAAATCGAAATCTCGTTTACCCGAATCAAAATCGTGTCATTCGTTGCCCAACCAAGCATACCATATCAGCGTTGTGCGACCGGACTACTCGCACCCGCTGCCTACGCTTGGTTTGCATCCAACTTATTTCTATTCAAAACTCGGTCTAGCACCTCATCGCTAGGATCAAGGGAATCGAAATTCTATCTGTGTCTTATCGGCACACATGACACTGCCTCATGAAACAGAGTTAATATGGGTAAAGCATGGTGGATACGCCGCTGGTACTTCCTATATATAAGTGTTTTAACCATATTAACGAACTTTTGTGGGAAGGTGCCACGTGGGGCCCGATGTAAGTTATTTTTCCATAGTATTAAGGAAAACCTATTTTTATAAAATTTTTACTAAAACCGTTGGACAAATGAAATTCCTGACAACATGGAGAAAACATTGAATCAGTTTGGCTCCGTGCCCAATGAAAATTTCATAAGTCCAATTCTTTTCTTAAAAACCTTTGCAATGACCGACAGGAATCTTCCCGAGAACGAGGGTTCGGCAGTCGAGTTCCGCTCGAACCCACGTTGTAGGAAAGTTTTCTTAAAACTTATTTTGCCACCTGATTCTTTTAAAATGTAAAACTCAAAACCTGTTATCAAATAACAAAACCCTCCACATAGCGCTGGTGTGGACATCGAAACGGTCGACACCGCGCCATGAGGAGATTTTTCTTAATTAACTTCGGAAATTAATCGAGTATTGGTAAGTTTAAAACGCTATAAAATTGCTTTTTGTATGTGTTATCAACTTCTAAGTAATCGAATCGTATGCTCTCTCTATTTTCACTCGCCAAATCGTAATCGATCGCTCGTTATCTAGACGCTAATAATCTCTACTCTCAATCGCATCAACCCTTACGACCCTACTATTGGATTAATTTCGGGACGAAATTTCCTAAAGGAGGGGATACTGTAACAACCCGCACCTTCGTGCGTTGTTACTACTCGATACACTCGTTACGCCTAGCACCGGAGATTCGGATCATAATGTAATCATACCAATTTTATCGCTAAATCGAAGTATAATCGAATAATTACGCATATTCTATCGCTATTACAAACCTATTTTGCATAACACTCACGATGATGTCGAATATGGGCCTAAACTACCCTTCTCGATGAGCGTGAGGTGTCAAAATGTGAGTAATCAACGCTAACGAGGGTTATCGGGTGAGTACTATGACTCTAACCGTCATGACGATGATGGCAATATGAGTAAGTGGTGCCCCGATAATCATTGTGGCACATCACATCGAAGAACGCACTCGAAGGCACGCGTAACTCGATCACCGCACTGAGAATTGGATACATAAATACGTATATACGGCCCTTTTGTGATTAATAATAATAAATAATTTAATAATTATATGAATATATGAAAATATGGCTCAAACCGTCGAAATCGCACCAAAAACGGGATCAAAAGGCTTCCGAACGGATCAATTCGATCAGGCTAGTCCAATTGGTCAGACCGGCCCAATCAGATAGGCCAGTCCGATCGGATGGACCAGCCGATCGGATGGGCCAGTCCGATCGAATGGGCCAGCCGATCGACTGGGCCAGCCGATCGACTGGGCCAGCCGATCGACTGGGCCAACCGATCGACTGGGCCAACCGATCGACTGGGCCAGCCGATCGACTGGGCCAGCCGATCGACTGGGCCAACCGATCGACTGGGCCAGCCGATCGACTGGGCCAACCGATCGACTGGGCCAGCCGATCGACTGGGCCAGCCGATCCAGTCACTGTTTTGCCTTCCTTTCTCCTTCCTTGCCTATAAATACCCCTCCATTCCCTCCCAAACACTTGTGTTGCTGCTCCTAACCGACCAAGACGTTCCAGCCCTCAAATCTCTCGATTTCTTCCGATTCTTGTAAGTTTTCAACCCGAATCTTGTACTTTCTTGATCCAAATGCAATCCTTCATCTTTCTATCTTTCAAATCCCAATTTTCAACCGTGAAATCAACGGATTTGGGCTGTTCTAAGGTGATGTCACCACAAAGTTCTTCAAAGGTGATGTCATCCCATGAAGAACAACTCAGATTCGGATGATTTACGTACGATTCTTCACGAATCTCAACCAAATCAATGTTTTCCTAATCAAAGGGCCACGGATTTGGGATGTTCGGATAGATTTCATCACAAAGTTCTTATGAACTTCAAGTGTTGACTTCATATCATCAAGAACAACTCAGATCCAGGGCATTTCCTAAGTAAAATCAAGGTTTTTACATCAGATCTATACATAAAAATGGTAAAACCAGAACTTAGACCGACCTCCTGCACATTTCTTAGTGTCGTGTTGGTCTAGGATCTGATTTCTAGTGATAAAATCATCGATTTCGGGTTAAACACGGAAAAACCGACAAAAACGACCAGTTCTGACGAACGGGGTGATTCCCGGCCGTTAAAACAGGTCGGAATTGACGGGATTTCAGTTGCTTAACACCTCATCGTAACGTCCTAACCCAAAACGCCGAAAAACGCTCGAAAAATCATCGAAAACAGCCGAACAGGATGGCCAATCGAGTGGCCCAATCGATCGAACAGCTAGTCGATCGAGCAGCTAGTCGATCGAGCAGCTAGTCGATCGAACAGCTAGTCGATCGAACAGCTAGTCGATCGAGCAGCTAGTCGATCGAACAGCTAGTCGATCGAACAGCTAGTCGATCGAACAGCCATTCGATCGATCAGGCTGTCCGATCGATCAGGACCAAGTCCAACCGATCGACCAGGCCCACTCGATCGAGTGGCCTGTTCGACTGGGCCAGCCCAATTTCACCATTTTGTCCAATTTTAACCCAATTTCGCCCGATTTCACGCGAATCGATACCGTTTAACGCATAGTAACCTATCACTCACATAAATTGTCTGAAATCAGGACATTCTCCGGCACCGATTCCGCAAACCTAACCGAATACGCGCTGTGAGTATACTTGACCCCTTTTATCGAATTTTGGGTGTAACATACGTTCCATAAAAACCAAACTTATCAAACGAATGATTTAATTGGACTATTTATCACTTGCGAATAACTGTTTGCATAGATATACGTGATGCTAGTACATGTATGCTAGGACTTATACTCGTGACGTCCCACCAAGACTAGTATAGTACTATTTCGCCCGACGGGGTCTAGTTATGCCATCAAGAGTCGAGCATCGAGGACTTAGCTGGTAGTATCAGTTTTGTGAGTATATATGTTGTGTATTACGTTTATGCATGTGGAAATTCGCAGCACTTTCAATCTATCACACTATCACATATCAAACCTGTATACTCGCCAATACTTTTGTATTGACAAAGTTTTAACGTATGTTGCAGGTTTAGCCGAAGTTTACATCAAATCAAGCTAGGAAGTCTAGAAACGCATCTAAAATCTAGGTTGTCGGATTTGAATTGTTCGAGAGGACAAGAAATCCGTGAGAACTTACGTGATTGTATTGTTTGTTAGTATGGGATGACAAATGTAATAAATATTATCGCAATATAGTTGTTATGGATTCTCTTGAGCAATCTGATTCGCCTAGTGCCGCGCCCCGATGATTCCGCCATCGGTTGGGGTGTGACAAAAGACGCCTACCGAAATTCGTAGTTTCCTGGGGTTAGCAGGATACTACCGGAGGTTTATTGAAAATTTTTCAAGGATTGCTGCGCCTTTGACTTCCTTGACCAAGAAGAAAGAAAAGTACATTTGGGGCCCGAAACAGCAAGAGTCCTTTGAAATACTGAAGCAGAAGCTAAGCAACGCACCTGTGTTGACCTTACCTGAGGGTACAGATGAATTCGTAGTTTACTGCGATGCATCACACACGGGCATGGGGTGTGTGCTTATGCAGAGGGGCAAGGTGATTGCCTATGCTTCAAGGCAATTAAAAGTGCATGAAAAGAATTACACCACCCATGATTTGGAGTTGGGTGCCGTTGTATTTGCACTTAAGTTGTGGAGGCACTACCTTTATGGCATTAAATTTGTGATTTATTCTGATCACAAAAGCCTCCAGCACCTGTTCAACCAGAAGGAGTTGAACATGAGACAGCGCCGTTGGATGGAAACCCTGAATGATTATGACTGTGAAATCAGGTACCATCCCGGCAAGGCGAATGTAGTCGCCGATGCCTTGAGCAGGAAAGAAAGGGTAAAACCTATTCGAATCAATGCCAAGAGCATTGAGGTCAAGAACAATTTAATTGAAAGGATTTTGGCTGCACAGCGAGAGGCTGTGTTGGAAGCTAATTATCCTAATGAAAAGCTGGGAGTAACTGAGGAGCAGTTGACTCTTAGCAAGGATGGAATTCTTAGGCTGAACGGACGTATATGGGTTCCGATTTATGGGGGACTACGAGATGTTGTTCTCCAGGAAGCCCATAGTTCCAAATACTCAGTCCATCCTGGTGCTGATAAAATGTACCAAGACTTAAAGGCAAATTATTGGTGGATAGGCTTGAAAAAGTCGGTAGCCGCCCATGTAGCAAAGTGCTTAACTTGTGCTCAAGTCAAAGCCGAGCACCAAAAGCCGTCTGGCTTGCTACAACAGCCTGAACTTCCCGAGTGGAAGTGGGAATGCGTAACTATGGATTTCATAACCAAGTTACCCAAGACCAGGAAAGGAAACGATACAATATGGGTCATAGTCGATAGGCTGACTAAATCAGCTCATTTTCTACCCATCAAGGAGACGTATAGCTCCGATATGTTAGCCCAACTATATGTTGATAAGATTGTAGCCTTACACGGCATACCTGTGTCTATTATCTCCGACAGGGATACTAGATACACATCTCACTTCTGGAAGAGTTTCCAGCAATCTTTGGGCACGCGCTTGAACTTTAGTACGGCTTACCATCCACAGACGGACGGTCAAAGTGAGCGTACTATCCAAACGCTAGAAGACATGCTTCGTGCATGTGCGATCGATTTAGGTGGTAACTGGGATAAAAACCTACCCCTGATCGAATTCTCCTACAATAATAGCTACCACACCAGCATAAAGGCTGCGCCTTTTGAGGCATTATATGGTAGGAAATGCAGATCGCCTGTCTGTTGGGCGGAAGTAGGAGAGGTCCAACTATCAGGACCAGAGATTGTTTTCCAGACAACGGACAAGATTGTCCAGATCCGGGAACGTCTCAAGGCTGCCCGCGATAGGCAGAAAAGCTACGCTGATCCAAAGCGTAAGGATTTTCACTTCGAAGTGGGTGAAAAAGTATTACTTAAGGTATCACCCTGGAAGGGGGTGATGCGTTTCGGCAAGAAGGGCAAGCTGAGTCCGAGATACATAGGGCCTTTTGAGGTCATTGAACGAGTCGGATCAGTTGCCTATAAACTAAACTTGCCTGAAGAGCTCAATGGAATTCACAATGTGTTCCACATCTGCAATCTCAAAAAGTGCTTCGCCGACGAATCGTTGGTGATTCCACACACAGATGTGCATATAGATGAGAGCTTAAAATTTATAGAAAAACCTTTGTCGATTGAAGATCGACAGGTGAAGAAGCTTCGCAGAAAGCACGTACCGATTGTAAAAGTCAAATGGGATGCTCGTAGAGGTCCTGAATATACGTGGGAAGTCGAAGCTACAATGAAAGAAAAATACCCCTATTTATTTGAGTAAATCTCGGGTCGAGATTTATTTTAAGGGGGTGAGGATGTAACACCTCGAAATTTTGTGTCCAAAGATGTGTTAACACGTGTCATTTGTTTACACGTGGCATCTATAATAAATAAAGGACTAATTTTGACAAACCTTGAAAGTATATAAATTCGAGGGTTATAAATGTCAACAAGGGTAAATATACTGTATAGTATCCCTAAATAATGCTTAAACCTTCAAACGAATAAATTATAGATCGTACAAAAATAAAACGCGGAAGAAAGTGAGAGATTACAAACTACAGGGGTTAACTGTGTCAACATGTTTAATAATACCTCTGAGTGACCCTTTAACGTTCCAAAGACTTTGTAACGGTATTATACCCTCACTAAAATAATATATATGAATTTCGCGAAGTTTCGATATGAAACGAGAAAGTTACGATCGAGTTCGTAGAAGAAGGGTTAAAAGCGTCAACAATGAAAGCTAAGGCTTTCTGAACAATTAATAAATAAACCGGGGACTTAATAATGCGGGTAATTAACATGAGGCCCCTATCGGTAAATAACCGAGGGCCAAACCGCAAAGTTACCCCTTCAAATCCGAAAGGTCAGGCAAATCATTACGAAAGATTTCGTTATTAATGGCCCGATTCTGTAATCATTGTAAAAGATTTGAAAAATTCAGAAAATATAACCTCACGCGACCCGCGTAAGGTTTAAACATAAGTTGAGGCGGGCCGCGAGCCTCCTCTATTACGCGTCTGATTTTCTGATCCCAGGCGACCCGCGTAAGAGTTGCATGGAATGTCCATGCGGGTCGCGTACGACGCCCAGATGCAGAAAGTTGTAGTTTCTTGACTTTTGGAGCTTGTGAACGATCATGCACATAATTATGGGGCATGGGCACCCTATGCTCAACCCATACACTTAGGGGACATCTACCCATCAGCTCTGGACTGATTGTAGTGCTTGTAATGATCATAAGTTGCTTCCTTTGGCTATAAATAGCCACACCTTGTGCATAACAAATCACACAACACAAAACACTTACAACTGATCAATTCAAGAGCTCCCTAGCATTCTCTTCTGTTCTATAATCAAGAACACACTTCTGTAAGTCGTTCACAATCATTTTGGTCTTGCATTTCCATAGTTATAGCTCATAAACGCAACCGTCGTAACTAACGGTTGTCATTGCAATATCTTGCAAATGGTTCAGTCTTATGACGAATCAAAAATGGTTATGAGTTGGTATTTATGTGGGTAATAAACCTCTAAAATGGTTCCCCCTTATCACCACTCTAACTATGTCAAATATCGAGTCAAACGCGCGATTAAAAAGTCAACAGAAAGCTATTTTGGCGATTTATGCATAATCTGTAATATATATGTTATGGAACCTGTTTTGATAATCATAAAACATGATAATAAGTATATAAACATGTTTGCGCTCGTTTGAATCGATCATTTACTATATTGAACCGGTTCGGAGCCGAAAGTCGCAAAAGTTTGACTTTTGCTTTGACTTCAGTTCTGACCCGTTTTAGTGAGGTATAAATATACCTTAGGACTCTCTTAGGACCAGGTCACATGTTGGTAAAAACCTCTGTGGTCGGTTCATGAGTTATCCGAGTCTTTAGCGCATTTCCGTCGTTCGCCTAAAAGTTGACCGTAACGGCCTTTTAAAAATTAAAACGAGTATTTCGGACCCGTGAACGGACCATAACCTTGCTTATTAAATTATAAGCATGTCCTTAAAGTTTCACGTCAATCCGAGGTCTAGAATGAGAGTTATGCTAAAAGGCGCACTTTTAAGAAAGTTTTGTAATTAACGGCGCAATTAGCATAACGCCCATCTAACCCAAGTTTTCGTCACCAAAACTCTTACCCACTGTGGTAAAATAATATTTTGGGAATTTTAAAGATTTTTAATAATTTTTACCTTGCTCATAACCTGCGGTTATGGCTACGGTTCGGTAAATACCGAATATGCCCTTTTTGGCCAAAACGAGAGTTCTACAAGGTCTTTTGACCCGATTCCAGTTGCTACTGATTTTAAATAATAAATAAAGTATTTTAAGCTTTATAAGCTGTTCGGGAAACTCAGATTTCCTGTAGAACTCGAAAATCCCTTTTAAAGTCTTTAAAATGACCAAAAAGCCCCTACGGGGCATAATATAAACTTAAACTCGTTACGGGCGTCACGGAAGGTATCCTACTGATACCAAAATACTTTTAAGGCATATTGACTTAGGAAATAAGCGTACGACTCTTATGGTTAACCGTTTCGCCTATTTGCGCACACGGTACGGCCCACGGAACTAGTTTTCGTGCAATAGCCGATATGGGTCAAAGTATACTATTTGAACCCCAAAAATCCAGAGTATGAACCATTGACCCATATAAAAACAAGTCTCTGAACTTGTTGGGTCCAAATCATACTCCATTCTCGGTTTTCGCCTTTTCGTGCGAATTAACCATATCTAAATATCGGAATCAACCGGTCTAGGCTACGGCCAATATAACGACCCGTTAGGATTCTAAGAGGTTAATTAAAACCTTCGTTCCAGATTAGGAGCCCCAGTAAAAGCTATCGGTGACTTGATCTAAATTAAGGATTAATACTTGCAAAGGTAAATACTTTTGACTTATTTCCCCTATATGGGCTTGGGTTACGGTATACTAATACCGCTTGATTGAGCATTATATACTTCCATCGCTTAGGTGGTTAATTGATTAAATATGATTGGCTCATTTAAACAGTTTTGTTGCTTATAAGCCTTTGGGGGGTTTAATGACCGTTGTCCCGGATATCCTTGGCATCATTTTACGAAATGGCCACGACCATCGACATCCCGGTGTAGGCGTACACCCGGTATAAAGTGTCGACATTAAAAGTAAAAGACGTAGCCGTTGGTTTCTGTACTACGGTTTTACGCGAACGTGGTGTGTCTATAAATCTTTAACCCGGCACGACCCGGGCTACTGAACGCATAAAAGAACATGTAAAACGTTCACAAGATTATTATGAATTTTCCCAAGTTAAAAAGAGTTTGTGCCTTGTGCATTCAAATCAATTTTAATAAACATTTTCAAATGTGTCAGTTGAATGTATTTACCAGTGTAAACTGACGTATTTTCCCCAAAAAGATTAAGTGCAGGTACCTAAACGTAATTGGCTGGTATTAGCTCCCTAGCGTCGGGATAAGCCTCGCAAGCTTGATTGCAGTATCTAATGGAACAATACTTTACCTTTATTTACGATCCACTGTGGATATTCAACTTCTGTAATACATTGATATTATCATTCAGAGGTTGAAATTTATGTATTTATCTTATGCTTCCGCTGTGCATTATATAATTGTGTGGTTTGACTATATTGTTGCCAACATCGTCACGGTAATCCCCCACCGGGCCCACCGGTGAGACATGTGGAAATAGGGGTGTGACAATAATGCTGGATGTGTTTTGATGCGAGAGTGTCAAAAGTGGTGAAGTTGACTGATCAGTTAGTATAGGAAATGTCTGTTGATTATGATCCTCAGTAATTGATTTGATGCTACTTAATTTGGTCAAAGTTAATATATTCTCTGATTTTCTTATGTTTTCCAGTATGTATGCTTCGTTTTAGGTTTAGGAAGTGTATATAGGTATAATGCTGGATGTATTTTGATGTGAGTTTCAGAAGTGGTGATTCGGTGAAGCTGACTTTGAAAGTGTTTTCTGTTGGCTGATCAGTTAGTAATAAGTAGGAAATATCTGTTGATTATATGCTCAGTAGTTGATTTGATAAAATTAATATAATCTCTGATTGTTATGATATTAGTAGGTTATTTGATGCTACTTACGATGGTCAAAATTAATATATTATCTGATTCTTTATGTTTTACAGTATGTTTGCTTCGTTTTAAGTTTAAGAAGTATGTATTAGAATAATGCTGGAAGTATTTTGATGTGTGAGTATCAAAAGTGGTGAAGTTGAATTTAAGTGTTTTCAGTTGACCTGATCAGTTAGTAGTATGTAGGAAATATCTGTTGATTAGATGCTCAGTAGTTGATTTGATAAAGTTAATGTAATCTTAGATTGCTATGATAATAATATGCTTAGTAGTTGATTAATACAACTTAAGATGGTCAAAATTTATATAATTCTTTGACTTTTTTATGTTTTACAGTATTTTTGCTTCATTTTAGGTTTAGGAAGTATGTATAATTTGACTTTTTTTATGTTTTACAGTATTTTTGCTTCATTTTAGGTTTAGGAAGTATGTATAATATAATGCTGGATGTATTTTAAGTGAGAGTATCAAAGTGGTTAAGTTGACTTTAAAGTGTTTGTGTTGACTGATTAGTTAGTAATAAGTAGGAAATTGATATTATCTCTGATTGTTATGACAATGATGTGCTCAGTAGTTGATTTGATGCAACGTAAAATGGTCAAAATTAATATAATCTCTCATTGTTGGTGCATCAAGATGATGATATCGGCCTCCGCTAACAAAATAAATATTACAGTGGGAGCTATAAGAGAAGGTTACTAAAGATGGTTTCAAGCCTTTGTTATATTAGCATTGCTTGAAACTAAGTATGCCATAATCATCTCTTAAAATTAAAATGCTAATTAATAAGAGTACTTTATAGAAGTTGTTTCGTGTTTTGGACAATGCACAATATGTGCACATTGTGGCTCTAGATTTGAGTTTGACAAGAGGCCAGATTGTTACATTAGGCTAAGTATGGGCAAATGGTACTGGTACCAAACCGGTACCAAATTTACCGAACCGAAATATTTTCGCTACCGATTCGGTACCGACTTTGACGTTTTTGGTATCGGTTTGGTACCAGTTTTTTACCTTCAAATACCGGCACCGGTGCCCGTTTTTGCCGGTTGGTACCCAGCTCATCCCTACACCAGGCTCATATATGAAGCTTTTTAAAAAGGAACTACGTAGGTCTCAGTGTTATTATATGATTCTTTTCTTCGGTATTATATATAAGAGATTTATGTAACTTTGTCTTTATGTTTATGTTTCTCAGGTTGGTTCAACTGCTGATATACTCAAACGATGCTGCAATAATAGAACGCGTAAAAACTAAAAATACAGGTATTGTTTATGAACATGGTTCAGTCATTAATTAAACCGTGTTTTGTATCGTGTGTGACTTGCGAAAAAAAGTTGTTGACCAACCAATGTATATAACTTTCTTCGTATGGTTGACTTTTTTTTGCCTCGGATCAGCAAGAAGTAGGGCGCGCTCGAGAAGCGGTTTAATGGACTCACCAGCGACATGGAAGCCTTTCTTCCACAATCATTTATCATGCATTGGTAATACATTTTTGTTGGGCAATTTTGAGTTTTATTATTAATCTTTGGTTTAATTCATTACTGGTTTTGTATAATTTTCTTAATATGGTAGGGATGAGAAGCTACAACACGTATTTTATTTGTTTGGAGTATTGAAGAAATAAAGTGCTAAAGGGCATTAGAATGTGAGAAATAGGCTAATAGAGTGCCAAAGGGCATCAGAATATGATAGTAAAGTTTACAAGTCTTCTTTTGACAGTACAAAGCCTTCCGAAACACAAGTATTAAAAATGGTCACGAAAGGATCCGTAGAGGATCATCCACAAGTTTTAAGTTTCATTAACTTCTTTTTATGATTTTAATTAAGATGTTAATCATAAAATTATAATATAGTTTCTGATGCTATATTATGCAAATTTTAACAGTTATTTTAATGACTCTGAAATCAAGTATGAACATAATTTGTTTGTATGATTTCAAGTATTAACCTGTGACCCCAAAGATTCACGAATTTTTCACCGATGTGTGGTCATTGCTCTAGGAAGTGAAATGTCGGGTGTATTCAAGATGCTCACGGGTCTATAAACACACTTGAGATCATACATTTGGATTATGTAACGAAAATTCATTGTGTGATGTAGTTTATACCCTTTTAAATTGAATTTTATTTGCTACTGTTTTTTTTGTTACATATATAATGTTGTCGGTTGGGTCTATTTGATGACGAAATCGTTTTCATACTGTTTTATCTTTAATTTTATTTTAAAGTATATGACATATGAATATATTTCGCAACCCAAATGAGTTGAAGCTATGATCAAAGTTGATTGTTGTTACTCAAGCACGATAAATGCTATTTTGTATTGATTTTGTTACTATATAATGCCTTTTCAGGTCCACTTTTAGTATCAAGTTGGTTACAAATGATAACACATGTTGGTTTTAATAAGTATTGAAAATTCAGCTTTTCACCTATTGGAGTTGCCTTTGTACTTTTGCAGTGAAAATTTGGTCCAAAATATAATTTTGGTTTGAAAGCAGTTTTTATATCACAGAGGAAGGTCATGGTAAATATAGTTAGTTATCGACTACCCCTGAACAATTTTTTTAACCCGCACTACCCCTCAACTTCTCTTCTAGATTCGTAATATGATTATTATTGTATCTTATTAAGATTTTAGTTGTACCTAACTTGCTATGATTTTGTGAAGCTAAGGGACGATATTCAAGAGTAAGTACGTATATTGGTGGTGGGTGTCGGACTGCAGGTGGGTTAGGCTATGAACTTCTCAAATGTAGTCTACAAGGAAGTTTTTTCCGGCATTTGAATAGTTTTCTGTTTTTTTTTCCAATGTATGTATTTGTACAGAACATTTCATTTCAAAGTAAATAATATGGTTTTGGTTGAAGCCGGCGTATTACGCAGGCATTAACCTAGAAGGTTTATACAAGTGTTTTGGCTTCTAGTAGGGGTGTAAATGAAGTTGCTCTTGAAATAGTTAAGCTTCGCTCGGCTCGTTAAAAGCTTAAATCAAGCTGAACTTAAACGAGCCCGGGTCCAAGCACAAGCCAGCTGGCTCCTTAGCTAAACGAGCCGACCTTTTATTTAGGCAAATTGGAAATAAATAATCCCAACTCACTGTTATTGGCCAATAATAATCCCAACTCATTTAATCACCAATAATAATCCGAACTATTCACTTTTGTTTGTAAAATACTCCCACGTTAAAAAACCACTAACTATGTTAAAATATTGCTGATGTGGCTTAACATGTGTGGACCAACGTGGCTGGTTAACATCTTACCTGTGTATAAAATGATTATCAGCCTCAATTGCACACACAATCGACTGAATTTGCCCAATTTGTAGAATTAGGGTTTTGAAGGATAGTGCGATTGTGTGTGCAAATGAGGCTGATAATCATTTTATACACGGGTAAGATGTTAACCAGCCACGTCAGTCCACACATGTTAAGCCACATCAGCAATATTTTAACCTAGTTAGTGTTTTTTTAACGTGGGAGTATTTTACAAACAAAAGTGAATAGTTTGGATTATTATTGGTGATTAAATGAGTTGGGATTATTATTGGCCAATAACAGTGAGTTGGGATTATTTATTTCCAATTTGCCTTTTATTTATAGGCAAATTGGAAAATAATAATCCAATCTTTCCATTAAGTTTTTTGCCGGCGGACTATTTGACAAAAAAAATGAACGAGGTCGGATTATTATTGCCTAATAACTGCCTTGTGATTATTATCGACTAATTTCAGAAATATGAGATTATTATTTTTCAATTTGCCTTATTTATATAAATATTTATCTGATATATTAAATTTATTTTTATCTTAAACATTCATCAGCCAACGAGCCGGCCTTTTATTTATGTAAGTTTCTGTCACAAGACGTGTTGGACTTTTCCGTTTACTTCTATATCCGACAATATCCAACAACCAAAAATGGCCACCGGAAAATTCTTCCGACAAGTACCACTGCCTGAGCAAAAATCCCATAACGACGACGTTCTCTTCCCGGCGGTGTTATCCCCCACTTGTACCACTGCAATACAACTCTCTACATTTAAAGAGGCGATCGGAGCTCATAAGCCATGGCTGGAATCTATTCTCGTCAACACTGGCGCTATTCTCTTCCGAGGCTTCCCGGTTACATCTCCGTCCGACTTCAACGACGTCGTTGAAGCTTTCGGCTTCCCGGAATTCTCCTACGTCGGCGGCCGAGTCCCTCGGACTCAAGTTGTTGGTAGGGTTTATACTGCAAATGAAAGCCCTCTTCATTTGGAAGTTCCTTTCCATCATGAAATGGCTTACGTAAGTTACATTATTATTAGAAATATTGGATTTTAATAATCCCAACTATTACCACTAGACAGAACCCTAACACCAAAAATCGTTTTTGCCCAGAAAAATGTTTTTAATCTTAAAGGTCCGATCTAAGGTTATAAAGAGGTTTGGGATGAAAATGTTGAGTTTTCCGGCCAAAAAAGAGTTTTCCGGCCAAAAAATTGGGGCTTTTGTTAGAAAAAAGTTCCTAAAGGTCCGTAATAAGGTTACAAAGAGGTTTTGGACGAAAATGTTGAGTTTTCCGGCCAAAAACGTTTTTCCGGCGACCGAAGATTAACGGCATTAGGGTTCTGTTAGTCAGGGTCCATTGGAGGCCAATATATTAATAGTTGGGACTACCCGTTGTTATTTTTGAAGTTGGGACTAAACGACGAATAGTTAGGACTATTAAAATCCAATATTCCTTACTATTATTATCAATTTATCATTTATAATTTATCATATCTAACTAGTATGAGGATTCGTTTAGTCAGAAGTCAGATGTAGGAATACTATCTTTTTCTGGACAAAGAGACTCACAGGATTCATTAGGAGCTGTAACCAATGTTGTAGAAGGCGCTAGGCGCTAGTCGGGCGGTGAGGTACAGCCTAGGGATTAATCGGGATTAATCGGAATGGGATTTTTGTATGTATTTTTTAAAAAAATATATATATATACCCAATAATATAAAAATAATACTTCAAAATTCACATAAATACTTCAAGTTTCAGATAGTATGGTTCGATTTTGACCGATTTTGACCAATTTTGACCGCCTAGGACCGCCTAGGGCCGATTTTGACCGATTTTGACCGACTAATATTGTCCGATTAATCCGATTTTTGACCGCCTAGGACCGATTTTGACCGCCTAGGACCGATTTTGACCGATTTTTGACCGATTTTTGACCATGACCGATTAATTGACCGCCTAGCTCAAAATTAGGCAGTAGGTGACCGCCTAGCGCCTAGGCGCCGATTAATCGGCCGCCTAGGCCGATTTCTGCAACAATGGCTGTAACAAATGATGTTTAAGATGGGTAGTTCAGCCGGGTTGGGTAAAAAGGTCAACAAATGCGATTAAATGGGTCGGTTTGGGACACAAACATTTTTTTGTCGGTTTTAAAAGCTTTTTATATACAGTTTTTTAGCTTTAATTATGTTTCGTCGTAACGCGCGGGTCAACGTCAACTCGTTGCCTTATTGATTTCGTTTAGGTGTTTAATAAACTAGAAATTGCGAGATCGTTTAGAATCTCTGATTGGGGGTTTTATAGCTAGGTTATCTTAAACATTCATGAACACATTGATCAGGTTTCGGTTTGGTAAAATAATAATTGATTCTAGTAGGTTTTTGCAGATGTTTTGACTTCAAGTAGGGGTGTAAATGAATTTGCTTTTGAAATAGTTAATCTCGGCTCGGCTTGGCTCGGCTCGCTAAAAGCTCAAATTAAGACGAGCTTAAACAAGCTCGGGTCCAAGCACAAGCCAGCTCATTAGCTTAACGAGCCGGCCTTTTATTTATATAAGTTTTATCTGATGTATTAAATATATTTTTTTTTTATCTTAAACATTCATGAGCTAACGAGCCGGCCTTTTATTCATATAAGTTTTGTCGGATATATTAAATATATATTTATATTAAAATTTCATGAGCCAATTGATCATTTTTTTTAATTATTTGTAGATGGTTTAGTAAAATAATAAATTTAAAAATTTCTGAAACAATTGGTATAACTGAAAAGAGTTGAGATTGTAACAGAATCCAGATTTCCCCACCAAGTTATTTTTCTTTTGTGACGAAGAGCCGGAAGAAGGGGGAGAAACCCCCATAGTTTTGAGTCATATCGTATATGAAAAGATGAAAGAGAGGCACCCGGATTTCGTTGCACAGCTCGAGGAGCATGGATTGATGTATATAACGATACACGGCGATAAGGAGGATCCATCGTCCATTACTGGTAGTAGTTGGAAGACGGCATTCCAAACCGATGACAAGAAGATTGCAGAGGAAAGGTTTGTATAATTGCATCTCTACAATAAACCCTACAAATTTCATCCAATTGTTAGTTAAACATTACGAGAACGGCGTAATTGACAGGGCGGTGAAGAAGGGAACAAAGCTAGAATGGATGGGGAATACTGCAAAACTTATAACAGGTCCAATACCTGCGATCAGGTTAGACGAGGCGAGTTGCAGGAAAACATGGTTTAATAGTCTTGCTATTGCTTACAGTCTTCCTGCGAGTGAGAGGCAGAATGCAAGCGCGGAACTGGGTAGTGGCGATCCTGTGGATGAAGATGTTATGAAAGACATGTTGAGAATCTTGAAAGAAGAATGTGTTGTGATACCTTGGAAGAAAGGCGATGTACTCTTGGTCAATAATTTGACGGTTCTTCATAGCCGGTTGCCACTAATAAAGCCTCCTCGCCGTATACTAGCTTCGCTGTGCAAGTGATTCAATATATGATTGTTTTTGGTCAAAATGATACTTGCACTACCAACAATTTAACGGTAGTTACAGTTCTAAAAAGCCAATTTAACGGCAATTAGTACCATAAGTCTTCTCACTCAATTAGACTACTCATAAAAGAATCCAAGGTTTTTGAACAAATGCTATTTTATAATTTGCTACTCTTAAAAATTTTTAGTTAATATCTGCACATTCTTAAATCACCTTACACCTCTGATGATTGTTTTATCATATTTTTACAATTTAAATTCTTTTGGATAAGCAATACTACAAGATTAAGAGTTAACTAGTAATAAGACCCGCGCGCTTTGCGGCGCGGGTCCCTGGCAAATATCAAACGGATTAGTCCAAGCGTTATGTGATGTGTTAACCATATGGAAACGCACGTTTTGACGTATCCGATTGAACTCAATGTATCCTGTAGTTGCATTGCGATTGGATAAAAATGTAACGTAAATTGAATTTATATCGTACAATCATAACGTATTATACGCGACCCGACTAACTCGAATTTATATCGTCAAGACAAAAACTCTTGAAGGGGTCAAAGTGGCATTTACAAAGTTCATAAAAAGTAAACTGGTTAAAAATTGCATTTTCTAAACTTAAGGGCTAAGAAAGGGTAAAGATAAAATTTGATAAAGTTTTGGGGTAAGAAGGAAACTATAACAAAGTTAGGACTGAAAAGGAAACTACCACGAAGTTAGGGTGTCAAAAGCAAACTATTTGTAAAATGGAGTAGTAGTTTAGGGACTAAATTTGTCATTTTATGAAACTTTGAAGATGCCAAAGTCAAGGGGTTAAAATTGCAACATTCGTGAAAGTATGAGGGAGGAAGGCAAAGCCGGTGTCGTCAAGACAAAAACCCTCGAGGGGGTCAAAGTGGCATTTACAAAGTTCATAAAAAGTTAAGTGGTTAAAAATTGCATTTTCTAAACCTAAGGGCTAAGAAAGGGTAAAGATAAAATTTGATAAAGTTTTGGGGTAAGAAGGAAACTATAACAAAGTTGCAGCTGAAAAGGAAACTACCACAAAGTTGGGGTGTCAAAAGCAAATTATTTGTAAAATGGAGTAGTAGTTTAGGGACTAAATTTGCCATTTTATGACACTTTGAAGATACCAAAGTCAATGGGCTAAAATTGCAACATTTAGAAAGTTAAGTGGTTAAAAATTGCATTTTCTAAAGTTAAGGGTTAAGAAAGGGTAAAGATAAAATTTGATAAAGTTTTGGGGTAAGAAGGAAACTATAACAAAGTTAGGGCTGAAAAGGAAACTATCATAAAGTTGAGGTGGCAAAAGTAAACTATTTGTAAAATGGAGTAGTAGTTTAAAGACTAAATTTGCTATTTTATGAAATTTTAAAAATACCAAGATAAGAGGCTAAAATTGCAATACTTATGAAAATAGAGGGGGGTGGAAGGCAATGCCGGTGGGGTTTCCACCGACTTTATGTGTTAAGATGTAGTAGAATTTTGCAAAATTGGTTAACCAAATTATCAAAGTGGTAATAAATAAAAACGCAGCCAGCTAGCCTGGCCATGAAAGTGATACATCCCCCAAGGTACATTGTGTGGTAGTAAGGTTATTTTTCTCTGATTAGTTTGAAAAAAAAAAAAAACAGAAAAAAGAAAATTCCTTCAAAGTGATCATATGAAAATACCTTTAAGTAGGAAACTCTATATTGTTGAACGAGAAAATCAATACATCGAATTCTGAATTGATAGATATCATCAAATCTGGTAAATTAAACAAGGTAGCTTGGAGATGAACTTAATGGAGTAAATCATGATCACTTGTTATAATTCTATATATAGTGTTGTTGGAAGGAGGTGAGATTTGTGAAACGGGAAAACACATATATGCACTCTAAACCCTAAACGCTCCGACTATGTCGGACGATCAAAGGCGGCTGGATCCGGAAGAATGGGAGCAACCTTGTCATCGGAAGGGCAGAAGGAACGATCATCAGGTTGAGGGTAACAACAAGGTATTATCAAAATTCTTCGTGTCGAATCTCCCCCCGAAGTGTTCATCTCAAGATCTAAAGGAGGTACTGGGAAGATATGGTCGGTATGAAGGTTCATACATCGCTAGGAAGCTGGATAAATGGGGAAAAAGATTCGCTTTCGTCTCGTTTTCAGAAGTCAGAGACATCATATGGTTGGAGGAAGAGTTATCGGACGTGTGGGTGGGTTCGTATAAGTTGTTTATCTCGATTGCTCGTTTCGTGGATGGTGAGAAGGTGTTCAGGCCGGTTAATATTCAAAGGGAGAAGACGACAGTAACGAATGATAAAAGCCATGCAAACCCTAGTTGTGAAGGTGCAGATGGGAACGGATCTTTTAATGCGAAGGTAGGTAATGGTCGATCTTTTGTGGACTCTTTGTTGAACAGGAATAAGGTGGATGTGCTTAAAGTGGATGATTCGGTTGAACGTTTCGCACATTGGAACGGTTGTGCTCTTGCTGGAAGGGTGGTGAACTTCAATACTCTTGGCTCGTTGAAACACTTGATTCGTAAGCAGGGTTGGATCTCATTGGATATAAAGTACTTATGAGGTTTATCTGTTGCATTGGTTTTCTATGATAAAGGTGATGCGGATAAATTTCTTAATGATAAGAGTTTGTGGTCTGTGTGGTTTGAGTCTCTAGACTGGTGGACAGCCAATTTTAGTGTGGAGGAGGGTCGCATTGCATGGCTTCAAGTGCATGGGTTACCGGCTCAGTTGGCTCTAGACCAAGTTTACGATATGATCGGTAGTAGGCATGGTAAGGTGGTTCAATCAGTTGCGTTGTCAGGTGATGATAATAATTTTTCGTATGCGCTTATCGGTGTGCTGAGTAAAGAGTGTAATAGGATTGTGGACCGAGTTGATGTTAGTTGGAGGGGTAAAATTTTCTATGTTTGGGTTGATGAAGATGTAGGAGAATGGATCCCGGAGTGTGTGGCGGAGATTGATGATGATGAGGGTTCGTCTATACCATAGGAGGAGAATGACGATCAATGTATGATTCTTGTTGAGTCTGACAACGTTATTGGTGAGGAGGGAGAGGTTATAAGGGATGAGGTTTTGAGTAGCGATGCTATTGATGTGGAAGGGAATGCACAGGACTTGGGTGTTTCAAATGGAGGTGGTGGTGTGGATGAATCGGAGGTGTCTCATGGTGCTCATATGGCGGCATCAACGGGTAGAAAGAAGTTTCGACATAAATCATTGTTTAAAAATAGGAACGAGGGTAGTGGTTCTCTTGAACGACCAAAGAAAACACCGAGGGAGAATAACGACATGTTTGTGTTGGATAGGTTGATCGGCATCTTCTCAGAAGCTACTGAGACGGATGTTAATACTGAACAGGTTGGGGAAGACACTTTCCTAACCCCGGATCTGAACCAAAGAGCAGCCACTGGTACTGCGGAGTTTGACGGTAGAGGTTTGGGTCATACCGAGGAGATTTTTACTCAAACGCTCACACAGCAGCCGATTGAGGTAGAAGCGTTGAAAACTGTAGAGTTAAGTAGAGCGTTGGGAGTGGAAAATTTGAATGATTTTGTTCTGAATGTTAAAGAGGTATTACGTAGTGAAGGTTATCAAGACGTTGTTAAATGAATTCCATCTCTTTGAATGTACGTGGTATAGGGAATCCTGGTAAAGCGGATTGGGTTCGTAGTCTTCGGGCTACGAACGAGGTTAGTTTTTTATTGTTACAAGAAACTCAATTTGGCTCTTTGGATACGGTGGATATAGGTCGTTTTTGGGGGTTTGGGGATTTTAATTTTGATTGGGTTCCATCTACGGGTAGATCGGGAGGGCTTTTGTCGATTTGGGATCCCAAAGTGTTTGTTATGGATAGGGTGGTCAAAAACTCTAATTGGCTTTGCGTTTCCGGGGTGATCAAAGGGAGTGGTTGTCCATTTCATATGCTTAATGTGTACGCTCCTCAAAACTTAGTAGCTAAACGTCGTTTGTGGGAAGATGTTAAACGGATGGTTGGGGAGGGGGGTGGTAGATGGATTGTGGCTGGAGATTTTAACTCGGTTAGATATGCGGAAGAAAGACGTAACTCTATTTTTAATACGGTTGAGGCTAATGAATTTGATGATTTTATAGATGAGTCCGACTTACATGAATACTCCTTGAAAGGGAGGCGCTTTACTTTTGTTGCAGGTGACAAGTTAAGCCGTATTGATAGGATATTTGTGAGTTGGGAGGTTTTTATGGAATGGCCTTGTGCAGAATATGTAGCGCTTGAGAGGTATAAATCCGATCACAGTCCTTTGTTGCTGAAAACGGGTTCGAGAAATTTCGGTCCTAAACCTTTTAGGTTTTATAATTCTTGGCTTGGTCGGGAGGATTTTGATTTGGTGGTTAAAAAGACGTTAGAAGACGGGTGTTTTTCTGGTAATCCGGATTCGGTTTTGTTATTAAAGTTTAAGGCTTTACGTAAAAACATCACTAATTGGGCGGTTGGGGTTAAGGCGTTCGAGTTGGAGGAGCGTCGGGTTTTGGAAGGTGAATTTAATGATCTTGATCAAGCTTTGGAATCTAGAGCGCTAAATGAGGAGGAGGTATGGTCGTTGACAGAAATTAAGCGTAGAATTGCCGAGCTAGATGAGTTTAGACATCGTGACTTAAAGCAAAAGGCTAGGTGTAATTGGGCTACTCATGGGGACGAAAACTCCCGGTATTTTCATGGTTTCATTAACAAACGTAAGGCGTCTAATCATATTCCCGGGTTGGAGGTTAATGGGAGGTGGGAGACGAACCCGGTTATTATAAAAAAGGAGGTTATGGGTTTTTTCCGAAAGAAGTTTAAGGAATCTATGTGTATTCGGCCGAAATTGGTATGCTATCGTTTGTCTGTGTTGACTAGTGAGGAGGCCGACGGTTTGGTTGCTAGTTTCTTAAGTCCGGAAATTAAGAGTGCGGTAAATGACTGTGGTGCGGATAAAGCCCCGGGTCCTGATGGATTTAATTTTAGATTCATTAGACATTTTTGGAGCTTATTCGAGTCCGACTTTCTTGCTATCATGGGGTATTTTCATGAGGTGAGACGGTTCAGTCCGGGGGTTGGGTCTTCTTTATTACATTGATTCCTAAGACTGGTGATCCCTCGAATCTGGGGGATTTTAGGCCGATTAGTCTTATTGGAAGTATTATTAAAGTGGTTTCTAAGGTGTTGGCGATTCGTTTGAAGTCAGTTTTGGGTCGTCTTGTTTCTGAGCATCAGTCGGCCTTTCTATCCGGGAGGTATATTCTTGATGGTCCTCTTATGATAAACGAGATTATTACATGGGCAAAGAAGAGAGATAGAAAGATTTTTCTACTCAAGATCGACTTTGATAAGGCGTATGATAATGTTAATTGGGAGTTTTTGTTATCTATTATGAATCAAATGGGTTTCCCTGAGGCTTGGTGTGATTGGATTCGTGGCATTTTAGTCTCTTCTAGAGCTGCTGTTTTAGTAAATGGGTCTCCTACCTTCGAGTTTGGATGTCAAAAAGGTATTCGTCAGGGTGATCCGTTATCACCTTTTCTTTTTATTATTTTGATGCAGACTCTCTCGGGGATGATGAATCAGGCGTGTGATATTGGTGCGTTTCATGGTGTCAAGCTTCCTAACGATGGGCCAACCATGTCGCATCTTCTTTATGCGGACGATGCTATGATTATGGGGGAGTGGTCATCTTTTAACTTCAGTAACATGAGACGTATTCTTCGTATCTTTTATTTATGTTCTGGCTTGAAGATTAACCTACACAAATCGGTCCTTTATGGTGTGGGTATCGAAGACTCCGAGATTGCTGGTATGGCCGAGGAGTTAGGATGCAGGCAGGGTTCCATGCCTTTCTCGTATTTGGGCATCAAGGTTGGGGCGAATATGAATAGAGTGACGAATTGGGAACCAGTGGTGTCCACGTTTAAGCGTCGCCTCTCGAAATGGAAAGCTAATACACTCTCTATTGCCGGTCGTTTAACGTTGATAAAGTCGGTATTAGGAAGCCTACCAATGTATTATTTTTCACTTTTTAAGGCTCCCAAGAAGGTTATTGGTGATCTTGAAGGATTGATGAGACGTTTTCTTTGGGGTGGTTCGGAGGAGGTCCGGAAGATGAGTTGGGTTTCGTGGGAGATTGTCACTAAACGGGTTGTAGACAGGGGGTTGGGGATAGCGCCTCTTGAGGTTAATAATAATGCAATGTTAATCAAATGGCTTTGGAGGTTTCTTAACGAGCCTAATGCCCTATGGAGAAAAGTGGTCACTTCCATTCATGGTTCTTCTAGGAGTTGGGGTATCGTTCCGTGCAACAACGCTATTCCGGGCGTGTGGAAAAATTGTGTCAGTTTTGGGAATAAACACAAGGTCGAGGGGGTTGGTTTAAATGTTATTATTCGTGGAAAGCATGGGGATGGTAGACGTATTAGATTTCGGCTAGACACATGGTTGGGGACCGAGCCTCTTAAAAATGCTTTCCCTTTACTGTTTGCGCTCGAGAAGTCTAAAAGGGTCCTGATTCATCTTCGGCTGAAGTTTAATGGGGGCAACAGAACTATTTGTTGGGAGTGGTCCAGAATTCCTTTTTCTCCAGAAGAGATTCAGGAGAAGTCTTCATTTGAGAACTTATTATGTGCGGTGATTTTGGATGGTAGAGAGGACACATGGGAGTGGTCACATGGGGCTTACAGTGGGTTCGAGGTGGCGGCTGTCAAGAGTTGGTTACGTGGGGCTCCGGTTAGTGATGCTCCTTTCGAGTTCTGTTGGAGTTCGTGGGTGCCGACCAAATGCAATATTTTTATGTGGCGTGCGTTTTTGGACCCTCTTCCTACCAAGTTGGCCCTTGCTCGTAGAAATATTGTCGTTGGCAATTCTTTTTTGTGTTTGGTGCGACGCGTATGATGAATCTATCGAGCATGTTCTTACAGGTTGTTTTATGGCGATGGGGGTTTGGAACGAGATTTCTACTTGGTGCAAGATTTCTAGACCGTTCGTTTTTCATGTTAACGATTTGGTGCATTTGCATGAGCATAGTGGTGTTTCGGGTGTCAAGAAAACGATTCTCCATGGCATTATTATAATTACTTGTTGGAGACTTTGGACAGCTAGGAACGACAAAGTGTATAATAGTAAAGATCCTAATGTGGTGGAACTGGTTGCGGAGATCAAGTCCTTGGGGTTTCTATGGTACAAATATAGGTTTAAGGGTGGGGTTGTGGATTGGACTCGTTGGTGTATGTTTGATGTAACGTGAATGGTTGTACGTTGTTTTTTTGGTTTTCGGCTTCTTTCTCCGTCTTGGAGATAGTTGTCGGTTTTGGTTGGTGTTAATGAAAGTTAATTTTCAAAAAAAAAAAAAAAAATTGTTATAATTCTATAAGGCTATGAGTGAATTAATAATGGATTCTAATAACTAGTAAAAAGTATTGTCAACTTAGCGCCAACTTAATAAAGTGCCAATAAATTTAATATTAATTTTTGATTTTTTATTTAAAATATAATTTTTAAAAGTAATAACATATAAATAAATAAAACTACATTATATTAAAATTAAGTTAAAAGAGACTTAAAATAAAAGTTACATTAAAATTAAAAAAGACTTAAAATAAAATAAACTTAAAAAAACCACTACCGAGGAATTAAAATAAAGACAAATTGAAACTTGTTTTTCGGAGGCGATCACAAATTTGTTGTTTCCTTTATTCGAAAAATATTTGATCTTGCTCCGGTAAACCCGAGTAGTCTTTTTGGAGGAAAGCAAGGGCGTCCGCGATGCGTTCGTCTTCTCTATACCCAATTAGCCGGTCAATTATTTTGACCAAACTTTCAACAACAACAACAACTTTATCGGGTTTAGATGTAGTACTTTCGACAACAACTTTATCAACTTTGCTTTTGTCTCTCCCCATTGGACGGACTAGTGGTTCCGGTTCGGTTTCTTCGCCCAAGTCTAACTCATTGAGATTTATATGTGAATGACCATCCGATGTGACGTGGGAGGAATTCAACTTGGTTGATCATATAGTTTTTTACTGTTTAGATTTCGGATTGGGTGGTGTTAGCGTTGCTAGGCATGTTATTGAGCTTTAAAGACCAATAGCCTCCACCATGACATCCACATAATTTCTTCCACTTCCTCGATTATTGCTATTAACAAGCCAATTGTGGATCGTGTTAAAGTGAGTGTCTCGTGTTTCATCAGGTCCATTTTCCCGATATTTTGTCCGAGCCACGGTATTCTTCTCATTGCATAACTTCGTAGAACTTTGCACGACCTCTCTTCCAAAAATCTCGAGCCCTTTAATTAATATATATATATATATATATAGGGTAAGGATAGTGTAAAAAGGGCCTAAAGTGTGAGAAGTGTAAGAAGTGTATTATAACACTATATATAATACTATATAACACCATATAAATACCGTATAACAATATGTAACACCATATAATACCATATAACACTATGTAACACTATATATCATTATATAACAAATATAACACTATACATCTATCATAGATATGCTATCAGACAACATATAGTGTTATATTTTTTATATAATGATATATAGTGTTACATAGTGTTATATGGTATTATATGGTGTTACATATTGTTATACGGTGTTTATATGGTGTTATATAGTATTATATATAGTGTTATAATACACTTCTCACACTTCTTACACTTTGAGCACTTTTTACAGGATCCTCTACCTATATATATATATATATATAGAAAAAGTATATCGTACATTACGGCTTAACGTATTCACGTACAACAACCTGCGTGATTTGTTATATAACATGCGTGATTAATGTTTTCAATATGCGTGATTATTGCGTACAACATGCGTGATTTTGGATTTTTAGGTTATAACATGCGTGATTTTAAAATGAACGTGCGTAATTACCTGTCGTACGTGATGTACGTTAAGCCGTAATGTACGTTAACCTTCCTCTATATATATATATATATGGTGAGGTTCTAGAGTGAACACTAGTGTATTTGTGAACCGAGTGAACAAATCCTGACCATTGATTTACATCATCAAATCGTAAAATACACTTGTGTATTTTCATCATCAAATCCTGGCCATTGATTTACACTTGTGTATTGATAATCAAGGGTTATAATTAGTTCACACAGTTTACTATCAAGGGAGTTGTTCATAAATGAACCTAACCCTATAACAATATTCTATAAAATAGGTAATCAACATTAAAAAATAATGTACAATGTAAAAAAAAATTACAAGAAGATAATGTACATATCTATAACATGTATAAAAATAAAAGTAAATATTGCCAACAATAGGGGTTTCGGAAACATGGAGCCACGTTTATGCTAAAGCATATTCTTCATTACTCGTCTACCTCTCATGCTATTTGCCGAGCACATCCTCTTCAGGTCCCTATTCTTGTTACTACCACGTTTTTACTTTCGTGATGACTCCGGTTCGCTTGGCTGTAGCGGTTGTCTGTCAGAAATAAATCGCGTCTCTTGAATCGAAATAAGACCAAAATCATATTCCAAGTTTGATGAGAGTTGGCTTTCTTGTGTAGGACGATACACAGAGCCTTGGTCGAAAAACCTTGGATTGAAGAGATTAAAAGGGTTGTTTACATCATTCATCAGGTGTGGGTTGGTTATGTGTTTGCAAAAAAACGTGTTATTAACATCCAACCGCATGTTCGCAAAAAACAGGTGTCTTGGATCCCAAAGATTCATATGTTCCTTTGAAAGAGTGTAGATTTTAAAGGTGTGAATGGGGTAGAAAGTCTTATAATTCTAAAACGGTTAGAATTGTTTATATAGTAAATTTTAGAACGTTTTTTTAAACCTAACCCCAACGGTCCCCTAACCCCAAAGTTCATATATCTCCTCGAAAAGCTCCCCCAACGTTCCAATTCTTCGATTGTCGTTTTTAATGAGTTAATTAATGCCCTCATTAACGAGATTCAATAACGGAGGGGGAGATGTGCTGCTCGTTAACAGGTGAGCTGGCACTCCCTCGCTATTTGACAACACATGGTCTAAGTCAAAATTTGTAACCTATTTCTTAATTTAATAAAGTTAAATTTCAGTTATATATTATTTTAAAATATCATTTTATAAACACTAAATCTTTGTTATTAACTATTTAATTTTTCCTTATTTAACTACACATACTCATGCAATACATTGGTAATCTAACCTTGTAACCTATATGGCATCCCAACCTTAAATTTAAAATTAAGAAAATTCGATAAATTCAAAAGTAGAGATAAGATATTAAAAAAAATAATGGTTTATGTTTGTGTGGTAACTAGCAATAAGATCCATGCTCGTTGTGGCGCCGGTACATCGTGCAAACATCGAATTGATTAGTTCAATCGTTATATGATTGATTAACCATATAAAAACGCGTGTTTCGACGTATGCGATTGAACTCAATGTAACCTATATAAGCATTGCGATTTGATTTCAACTTAAAGTAAATCGAATTTACACCGTACAATCATAACATATTGTATAAAGGAAAAAAACTAATACGTGTAATCAAAAGAGATTAATTAGAGCTTTTAAAAGAGGAAAAAAAAGATACCACATTGACTCCACTCGATTTAGACACGCATATAAAAATATGCACGTGAAAATGATTTTTTTTTTAAAACGAAAAGATATTATATTTGATCCGACTCTTTTTTCGAAAAAAGTTTACGTCGAAACGTAGACCAAATCAAATTTATATGGACACATATATGAAAATATGCACGTAAAATATTAGTTTTTTTCTTCACTTTAGGTGTTAGGTAATGATGTAAATATAAAGGTAAAATGTATGGACCAATGCTATATATATTTTGTACTTATGTATTAAAAATATTATCATCAGAATATAAAAGTAACGCAAAGATTCCTTAGCTTAAAGTTAAAATTTTTTTACTATGTAGTCAAATTATTTATTATTTACGTTTGTACTTTTTTGTTTGTTTTGTGAAACTTAATTTGTTGACTTGAAGCAAACAAAACAAAGACGAAACTTGTAGCGCATTTAAGGCCATGGGGTATGGGGTTTGGGTTGGGATGTGGGTTGGTTGAAAATGTCCAAGTCACCACCCCGGGGGCTTGGGTTGGGGCGTGGCCCTATTGGTGTGGGTTTGAAGCCGGGCGTGGGGCGGGCTAGTAAGTGACATGACAGGCTCTCAATGGTCAAACCAAACTCATACCCCCAACCCAAGCCCCACCATACCCTATGGGCGTGGGTTTGAGTGGGGGGGGGGGGGGGAGGGGGGCTCCCATTTCACGTGTCAACAAATGCCCCAACCCAAGTCCAACCCAAGCTCCACCATACCCATGGTCTTAACGAATCCAAAATTAACTCAGTAACTTCAAGCGCATTTTAACTTAATTTGTCGGAGCCACAGTATTCTTCTCCACCTTGTGCTTCAAATTCAAAGCATTAATTTATTAATTTTTATAGAAATCAAGTGTCTCTGTCTCTTCTTCAACATTTGCTTGAACAAAAATTAATCCAGTTAAGCAAAACAGATTGATGTTGGAGCCGGCAACAAGGATTTTATGGTAATATTTCTCCAAAAGTCCTTTTTTCATATTGAGAAGTTACAAATTCTGACTTCTCAAAATTGTCTTTTTACGACACAAAAGCTATAAGTTATTGTAAAAGGACTTATGGGTTTACCAAACACTATAAAACTAACATATAAAAGTTAATAAGTCAAAAATCCAAAAAAGAAACAATTTACATGAATAAAAATCTCGTAAAAACTTCCACGTTCCATTTTTATAATTGTACTACGAACCTGTCATGACTCATGAGACGTGTTAGACTTTTCCCTTTACTTCATCTCTAAACTTATAACCGACAAATGGCAACCGGAGAATTCTTCCGACAAGTAACACTGCCTGAGCAAAAATCCCATAACGACGGTGGTCTCTTCCCGGCGGTGTTATCCCCCACTTGTACCACTGCAGTACATCTTTCCACTTTTAAAGAGGCGATCATGGCTCATAAACCATGGCTGGAATCTATTCTCCTCAACACTGGCGCTATTCTCTTCCGAGGCTTCCCGGTTACATCTCCGTCCGACTTCAACGACGTCGTTGAAGCTTTCGGCTTCCCGGAATTCCCCTACGTCGGCGGCCGAGCCTCTCGGACCCAAGTTGTTGGTAGGGTTTATACTGCAAATGAAAGTCCTCTTCATATGGAGGTTCCTTTTCATCATGAGATGGCTTATGTAAGTTCTTTGATTTTCTACATTTTTATTATTATTATTATTATTATTATTATTATTATTATTATTATTATTATTATATATTATTTCAAATTGCTTTATTTATTTCGTTTAGGTGTTTGATATACTACAAATTGAGTAATCGTTTAGAGTCTGATTTTTTTATAGTTATTTCTAGACGGTTTAGTAAAATAATAAGTGTTTCTAGTAGGTTTTCGGAAGTGTTTTGGTTTACACTTATAGTAGGGGTGTAAATTAGCTAATGCGTTCATCAGCCACTTGAGATCAAGTGGCTAAAAGCTTGATTTCAGCCGAACTTAAACAAGCTCGAGTCCGAGGTCCTAAAATAAACTTGTTTAATAAACGAGCTCCAACTGAGCTTATTGAGTACGGGCAGCTTAAACGAGCCTTTTATTCATATAATTTTTGTTTAATATATATTAATATAATATTATTATAGAGGAGAGAGCATTAGGGAACACTAAAAAAGTGGGGAACCATGCATTTAACATTTTCAAAATTCAACTTAACATGTTAAAAATCATTGTTTTTTTTTTAATTTTTAGCGCTTTTTCTTATAAATACATGTAGAAGTATTTTTAATAAATAATTCAAAAACTAAAAATATATACATTTTTTAGAAACAGTTAAAAAAGGTTTTTGTTTTACAAAAATTATTTTTTTTATTGGAATAGCTTCTACACATTTTTTTAAGGAAAAGCACCGAAAAACATTTAAAAAAATTGATTTTTAACATGCTAAGTTGAATTTTTAATATTACGATAAAAACGTAAATAATATATTATGTTATATATAAAAATTATTGTTAAAAAGTATATAAAAACTAATTACAGATGTGCATACAATAATTAATTAGCTCAACTCGTTTACAACCCTTGTTTATAGGAAGTTCGTTACTGGCAGCGGACTCTTAAAAAGTCTAACATTACATATTCATGAGGCAAGTAAACTTGAAATGATATGGCAAAACTCAAAAGAGTCAGTATGTTCTATTTGACCTGCGGGCTCCCTAGAAAACAAACACAAGTTTAGAAACCTTTTCAACCAGTTAGTTAGTATAACTGAACAGAGTTGAGATTATAACAGGTTCCAGATTCCCCCACCAAGTTATTCTTCTTTTGCGAAGAAGAACCAGGAGAAGGGGGAGAAACCCCCATTGTTCTGAGTCATATCGTCTACGAAAAGATGAAAGAGAGACATCCGGATTTCGTTGCACAGCTTGAGGAGCATGGATTGACATATATAAAGATAGCAGGTGATCGGGACGATCCATCATCCGTTACTGGTAGTAGTTGGAAGAAGGCATACCAAACCGATGACAAGAACGTTGCAGAGGAAAGGTTTGTATAATTGTATCTCTACAATAAACCTTACAAATTTCATCCAATTGTTAAACCTTACAAGAACGCCCCGCTTGCGGTATGCTCATATAATGTATATATTATTTGTGGGCGCTCGGGGGCAAAAGTGAAAATGCACTAATTTTAACGTTATTTTACTAATTTCGTGAAAATAACATTAAAAGAGGGGGGATGGTTAATCATGCATCATGTGGTGGCGTTGATAGCCGAAAGACAAGGGGGTACATGCACTAATCGGCATTTGTCTCAATTGCTGAGTGTTATGTGCCTTATGTCCAAGGCTTGATGCAAAACTACTATCGAGCCGGGGGTCTCATTGGAAGCAGCCTCTCTATTCCTACGGGGTAGAGGTAAGGCTGTCTACATCTCACCCTCCTCAGACCCTACCTTAGCTTTGCTATTGGTGGGATATACTGAGTATGATGATGATGATGTTAAACCTTACAAGAATGGCGTAATTGACAGGGCGGCGAAGCTGGGAACAAAGCTAGAATGGATGGGGAATACTGCAAAAGTTATAACAGGTCCAGTACCTGCGATCAGGTTTGACGAGGCGAGTCGCAGGAAAACATGGTTCAATAGTCTTGCTGTTACTTATAGTGTTCCTGCGAGTGAGAAGCGGAATACATCCGTAGAGCTGGGTAGTGGCGATCCTGTGGATGAAGATGCTGTGAAAGACATGTTGAGAATCTTGAAAGAAGAATGTGTTGCAATACCTTGGAAGAAAGGCGACGTTCTTTTAGTCAATAATCTGGCGGTTCTTCATAGCCGACGGCCGCTAATAAAGCCTCCCCGTCGTATACTAGCTTCATTGTGCAAGTGATATAATAAAGCCTCCATAACCTTGGCAACTTTCTTAATGAATGACTATCTATGATCAAATAATGAACATGACCAATTCATCATCTTAGTGCATTTTGCACATATAGGTCAAGACAACAAAATTTCTATCTTACTTTGATGAATTTTCCAGATTCTAGCTAATGGGAATCTGAATGTACACTTCATCTTGTCATGGGAAGAATAAAAAAAAGGTTGAATGCAACCATTAGTTGTTTACATTTCGCTTACCTTGTTTAAGTTATTGTAATGAAGGTAATTGTGCTTGTAATATGGTAGTTATCATTGCTTAACAATTATGATTTTAGACATGTTGCTCAACTTACTAATTAATGAGTTTGACATTTTTAGATAAAGTATATATTCGTTAGAGTTTATAATTTAGTGCTTATACACAGGAGTCGTATTTACTATTTAGGTTGACAAATTTCTATCGGTCATTAATTCATTAGGCCACAGGGGCTCGTCCGTTATAGTATCACGGGAACAAATGAGCACGCGTTAATGTCCACCGCCGGCAACAAGTATAACGCGTTATATGTTCAACGAAATCGATTTTCGTTATTTGTACAACGCGTGATGATTTATTTTTGTGAGTGTAATTGTTGGTTGGGGGGAAATTGTTGGGTGTGGTGATGAGTGATGACCATCCCCACTAAGAAAGGTTGTGAGTGATGGAAAAATGGTCGATGACATGGCGGAACTTGATTGGTGCTTGTGAGTGATAATTTCTATCACTAGTGAACCACCCCCCCTCCCCTTACAAGTTTCTAGCACCGTCCAACTTGATATAGTCTTTATATTAAGAAAAAAATCAATGGCTTATGTTGTGATTAAGAAAAAATCAAAGGCTTATGTTTGTTTGGTAGTGTGTTATCCTATATAACTTATTAAATAAAAGAAAAAGAAGTTAGCGTGTAGTGTATATATATCCCGTATACTCTTCTTACTGGATCATCTTTTTTCTCTACGTCAACACGGCATCATATTCCATTAATTTTGTACTTTCCTTACCACAAGTGACTCTCTCTTCCCTTCTCCACGTCAACGCGACATCATATTCCACTAATTTTGTACTTTTCTTACCACACAAGTGACGGTTTACCTAAAGCGGATTCATCAACTTACCACTACACATTTTAAATAACAGGGGCCCACATGAAAAAAAAGATAAAAGAAGAGAGTGATGGGCACCACCATCAAGAGAGAGACCAAGTATAGCTAGCAAACTTACCACCCCTCTTGCCAAATTCTTATGATACTAAAAAGGACCACTACAAGAATTTTGAGCTTTAGCGGCGACAAGTCACCGCTAAAGCTAGAAAAAGTTGCATTTGTTATGTCCATACCGTTCACCGCTATAAATATATGTTTATTTGTTAGATACATTTTACTTTAACATTAATATAATACCAACTAAGTTATAACATTTTACACGAATGAAAAACGTAGATATTTCCACGTTGCATTTTATTTTTAATATTATCTAGACCTTCGCATATTAGAAAAACTTGAACTAGATTCCAAAGGTTCGAAAAATCAAAATTATAAAGTAAATTACGTTTGTATATAAAAGATCTTAGAATAACCACTAATTAGCCCATACCTATAAGTAACTCTATAAGAAATTATTTTACTTCATATGTATTTTTCATACGTAAAACTAAAAAACTTTACCATAAACTGCATTTTCCTACACGTTCCCAGTCATGACTCATGAAACGTGTTAAATTTTTCCGTTCACTTGTCTATATACACTCTAAATTAACATCGATCGATCGGTGTTGAACTTGAACCACCAAATGGCCACCGGAAATTTCTTCCAACAAGTAACACTGCCTCAGCAAAAATCCCAGAACGACGGCCCTCTTTTTCCGGCGGTGTTATCACCCTCCTCTACAACTGCAGTACAACTCTCTACATTTAAAGAGGCGATCAGAGCTCATAAACCATGGCTGGAATCTATTCTACTCAAAAGTGGCGCTATTCTCTTCCGAGGTTTCCCGGTTACATCTCCGTTCGACTTCAACGACGTCCTTGAAGCTTTCGGCTACCCGGAATTCTCCTACCTCGGTGGACGAGCCCCTCGGACACAAGTCATTGGTAGAGTTTATACTGCAAATGAAAGCCCTCTTCATATGGAACTTCCTTTTCATCACGAGATGTCTTACGTAAGTTTTTTTTAATTATTTCTAAATGGTTTAATAGAATGATAAGTGTTTCTAGCAGGTTTTTGGAAGTGTTTTTTTGTTCTAGTAGGGGTGTATAAATGAGTCAAGTCACTTGTGAGCTACTCGAGCTAGGCTCGCTAAAAGTTTGAATTTAGCCAAACTTAAAAAGTTTGAGCCCGAGCCTATAATAAACCTGTTTAATAAATGAGCCTGTCAGCCTGAGCAGAGCTTTTTTGGCATGAGCTGGCTCGCGAGTATAAATGGGTCTTTTATTTATATAATTTATATAATATTTATTTCCTATATATTAATTTCCAAATTTCATTAGTGAGGAGATGTTACTATTCAATTTCCAAGCATGTTATTGGTTTGTTGTTACACAATTCTAAACCCTACAAGCTATTCTATTCAATTTCCACTTTGTCTCTTCTTTGTCCTATCACCACTACCCTTAACATTTCTTTTCTTAACAGAAGCTTTACTCTTAATATAGATTAGATATAAAACCCGTGTAAAAACACAGGTGGTTTATACAAGTTACACCTATATAGTTTATTTATATTTTCTTTATAAATTATAATATCTCATAATATTCATATATACACCTAAATACCAAAATATGATAGTTTAGTCTATGTGTTACGGGCTCACACCTTATCTCACTACGTTTTACCTTTTTTTTTGCGTTTTAACTGCCCCGTCTCAAAGTAGGGGTCATCGGTTTAGTTATTCTGTTATGTGTTTTACGTTTCAATATAATTTTTGCAAGTACGTCGTAACACGCGTGCGTGGTTCAACGTTTTTACGTCTACGTTTTGTTCGGTTTACTGTCCCGTCACAAAGCGCGGGTGCTAGAGCCTAGTTATTATAACTAAATAATATATATTATGTTATATACAAAGCTTTTAATTAAAAATATATAACAACTAATTATAGATGTATACACATTAATTAATTAGCCCGGCTCGTTTACACCATAGTTTCTAGGAAGTTCGTTACTCGTAGCTAACTCCAAAAAAAAATAAAAAATCAAACGTCATGTATTCATGTGGCAAGCGAACTCCCATGATATGGTAAAACTCAAAAGCATGAGCATGTTCCATTATACTAGCAGACTCCTAGAAAAACAAACACAAATTTAGAAATGGTATACCTGAACAAAGTTGAGATTATGACAGGTTCCAGATTTCCCCACAAAGTTGTTTTTCTTTTGTGAAGAAGAGCCAGGAGAAGGGGGAGAAACCCCTATAGTTCTGAGTCATATCGTATACGAAAAGATGAAAGAGAGACATCCGGATTTCGTTGCACAGCTCGAGGAGCATGGATTGGCATATATAAAGATAGCAAGTGATCGGGACGATCCATCATCCGTTACTGGTAGTAGTTGGAAGAAGGCATACCAAACCGATGACAAGAATGTTGCCGAGGAAAGGTTTGTATAATTGTATCTCTACAATAAACCTTAAAAATTTCATCCTTACGAGAATGGCGTAATTGATAGGGCGGTGAAGCAGGGAACAAAGCTAGAATGGATGGGGAATATGGCAAAGACTATAACAGGTCCAGTGGCTGCGATCAGGTTTGACGAGGCGACTGGCAGGAAAACATGGTTTAATAGTCTTGCTGTTGCTTACAATGTTCCTACGAGTGAGAAGCAGAGTACATCCGTAGAGCTGGGTAGCGGCGATCCTGTGGATTATGATGCTATGAAAGACATGTTGAGAATATTGAAAGAAGAATGTGTTGCGATACCTTGGAAGAAAGGCGATGTTCTCTTGGTCAATAATTTGACGGTTCTTCATAGCCGGTGGCCACTAATAAAGCCTCCTCGTCGTATACTAGCTTCACTGTGCAAGTGATTCAATAAAGCCTCCACACAAAATGACGTTACATATAACTTTATTACAATAAGAGAAGGGGTTTGATCTCATTCGAGTTTGTACTTGGAATTTTAGCTACCGTACGTCATGTGTCTATCATGCATATACAAAAAAATTATGAGATAACGCTTTGGATAAGCAATATTACAAAATTAGGAGTTAATGTTGAAAAGACTTAAAGTGATAATAAATAAATGTGTCTATCATGCATATACAAAAAAATTAAGAGTTAATGTTTTGGATAAGCAATACTACAAAATTAAGAGTTATTGTTCCAAAGACGCTAAGTGTTAATAAATAAATGTGTCTATCATGCATATTTTTTTTTGAACGACAAATTTGAATTACTGACGGACCACTGGAGTATCCTCGTGTCACCAGCAGAACCACCCGATCATATCCACTAAGCAATACTGTCTATACACCAATTCAGGAGGAAACCCAATAAATCTGAGAAAACCCCTGATGAAACAATGGTTAACCGGGCAGGGTTAACACACTGGTCTCGTCAAGAAGGGTTAATCCCTTCCTCTCGAGGATCGCTGGCTGGATCACCGGTGGTTGATCTCCTGCACAAGGAAACAAGCCGTGACTCGTAACAAGGAGGATGGGGTGGGGGGGTGCTCCTTGTTACCACTCTCCGGCGTGAGAATCAGTAGTTTGCTTGGGAAGCAAAGTAAGATAGTAGTAGTAGTGAGAGAGTTGTGAAGAGATACCTCAAACCTGGTTTGGGGTTGGTATTTATAGCCGAGGAGTGAAGGAGGATGATGATGGATGGACTGACGACGTGCTGCACCTTTTCAGGTGTGTCAGGCTTGTCGGTTATGGAGGTTACGCCACGTCAGTCCATTGCTTACGTAGCTCTGACAGGTAACTGCCATTGGTGCCACTTGCACTGTGGTGTCAGTACCACTTGCTTGAGTGCATAGGATGCGGTGCAAGCCGCATCGCTACGTGCGGTAACATCTGAAGTTACCGCGTCTCCTACTTGTGATCAAGGAATACGCGAGATGCGGTGCTAGCCGCATCGTCGTCTTGCCTGCATCCCTTGTCGTGACGAAAATGCCCGTATGGTGCGGTGTCAGCCGCACCGCTACGTTCATCTTCTTCTATGCCTAAGGTAAGGCTTTCCTGTATTGATAGAAGTGATCACTGGATGCGGTGCGATGCCGCATCGCTGTGAATACTTCCGTTTTCATACACCAGATGTGATGCTATGTCGCATCACTCTACCGTTCTCATGTTCCATGTAAGTCCTCCTTTGTTACTAGATAGATTGGATTCAACCCTTGTGCCGACGCGTTCTCGCATGGGCACAAGTAGGTTGTTAGCTAGTGGGGGTTTTGATAAGGGTAATGGTCACTCGCGGTCGATGCTGGCGCGAGATCTGGGACCATACCCCTTCAACCCCCTTTGTGGGAATCGAACCCATGACCTAATAGTCATAAACCTTATCCCAGCCTTAAGATACCACTAGACTATAATACCATGGGTTGTCTATCATGTATATACAAAAAAATTAAGAGTTAATGTTTTGGATAAGCAATACTACAAAATTCAGAGCTAATGTTGCAAAGACGCAAAGTGGTAATAAATAAACGTGTCTATCATGCATATATAAAAAAATTAAGAGATAATGTTTTGGATAAGCAATACTACAAAATTAATGTTGCAAAGACGCAAAGTGGTAATAAATAAATGTGTCTATCATGCATATACAAAAAATAAAAATAAAAAAAAATAAGAGTTAATGATTTGGATAAGCAATACTACAAAATTAAGAGTTAATGTTGCAAAGACGCAAAGTGGTAATAAATAAAAGTGAAACCACCTAACCATCAAAGTGATGCATCCCCTAAGGTGATAATATGAATGGTGGCGGAACTAGCTAATTAAACAGGGGTATTCAAAAAAAAATCACCATGCAATCATATAATTTTAAAAAACGACAATAAATAAATAAATTAAAACAAATACCTAAGTGTTGTCTTCTTTTTTTCATAGGTTGAAATCGTTTCATCACATCTTTTACTTTTTGAAAAAAATTATTTTCAACCGCACAAATCATAATATGATATTGTTATTTTAAGTAGTTGATAGCTTTTTAAAGATAACAATGCGATGGTTTGTAGGGTTTGAGTTTTCAAAAATAACAACTTTTTGAGTTTGATAAGTATTTATTTAATTAATATGATTTATGAACCTTTACATAGACATGAGTTTGCTTTTGTTATTTTAAGTAGTTGATAGCTTATAAGTTAGAGTAAACTAGTTTTTGATCTTTTTGTTTTAACAATTTTAACTATTTGAGTTTAAAATAAAAAAAATTAACGTCCTGAGTGCCTAACCACTCATTTTATAACATTTTGAGTCCAATTTTTTACACTTGTACTTTTGATTTTGAATTCGTGTGGTTAAAACCACTAAAACACATGTACTCAAAACGTTACAAAATGAACGATTAAGGACTCAAGGCGTTAAACTTTTTTTCATTTTGGACTCAAGTGGTTAAAACCACTAAAACACAAGAACTCAAAAAGTAATTTACTCTATAAGTTATAACTTATTAAACCATTTTCATGCATTTTTCACATATAGGTCAAAATAACAAATTATATATATACATATGGAACCCATTAAGTGTAACCGCTTTCTAAATCGATATCCACCGTTAGATGATGCTGAGATGAAATCTTAGCCCTTTAAACTCCCAAAAATAACCGCTATGATGGCGGTTCGAGGCGGTTTTTTACGGTTTCCTTAGCAGGTGGTTACCTCCACCTTTTCCTGCCCATTATCTCCACTAGAGAACTGCCGGTTAATACAGAAAAAACTGTAATTTGGGCTGATCTTAACCACAATAACTATTTAGTTATTTTTAAGAATGAATCTCAAATACAAAAAAATTTGACAGTATTTATTTTTTAATGCCAGTTTTCACCTCCTAATTTTATGCTTATATGCAGTTATGCCACTATCCATTGATTCCAGCGTCTCTCCCCCATAAAACTCCCTGTCATCGAACATCTTCACCAAACCTGTTCCCACTATTTTCGAAATCATCAACAATATATATCCTAGGTATTTCTTTCTTCGGTCACATCTCACCTTCAACCACCAACCCCAACGTACCTACCACTACACCTTCGCCTCCTATCCCCTAATTTCTCATCAATATGAGTATCATCGACTCTTGGCGGGGTAATATCCGGAAGGCTCGTGGCGGAAATTAAAGTTTCTACCATTGTAGCAACCGTGATTTTGCAGCCATGCGGTCCACCCTATTCTACGGTTGTATCATCGACTCTTGCCTGCTCACTTCGGCCACCACCTATTCAACCTGCAAATTAGGGTTTCAAATTGTGGTTGATGATGTTCTGCGGCAGTGGCACTTCTCTCGCCTCCCAACCAACGAGAAGGAACTATGTACTGGATGCGATTTGATTTGAATACAGCAGTTGCAATTGACTGCATAAGAAAATGGTGCGATTCTTTCTATTTTTTATTATGGATTTTAGAAACAGCAGGTAGCGAAACATGGGATTATCTGTTAGTTTCTTGTCTTTTTTTAATGTGTTGATTCTACAATGTTCCATTAACAAGCTTTTTTTTCGTAATAATAGTGGGGGACATTGTTAGAGTTGGGAGACGAGTGTACGAGGTCCGGTGGTAGGTTCTATATTGTTTTGACCATGGAAAAACGAGACTTGACACACGCCAAATGGTCTTACCAGGTTTGGTCAACTCGTGTTGACCCTCTTTATGTTGTATGTTCAAGTTGTGTACTAAAATTCTACTCTTGGGTTCACTCAGGTTAGTTGAAGGGGGAGGCCATGGATGTGGTTTCCACTTTCCACAAAGCATGCATTCTGTTGAAAGGGGGGGGGGAGTGTTCAGTGTTCACTAATCCCACTTTTCCGTTCTTTTCTTTTTTTCTTTTCTTTTTTTTTTTTTTGCTAATTTGAGAGTTATAACCTCTGCAAGTGAATGAGTGTATTTTCACAATGAATTGAGGAAAACTGTAACACTCTAGTTATTATATTAAAGGTTTTCGTATAAATTACGAATACAGACATGTATTTAATGTTAAGTATCCTTAGGAAATTCCGAGTAAATTAAAAACTTTTACAATTTCATAAGCTATTCTACAAACGTGATTGGGTTCGTCGTTAAAATTTACAACGAGGCAATGTGCGGAAGCATGAGTCTTTATCGTGTTCGGTTCTTCATTGAGCTTGATCGTCTTCCGGCATCCAAAATGTACCTACATTTCATAAAAACATGAAATGCTTTAGTCATACGGGATTTAAAACGTATCTACACGAGTCCGGGAAACAAAACTGATCTAAATACAATTTTGTACAGGGTCCACCGTAAATTACGGTGGGTACCGTAATTTACGGTAGCCCCTGAAACTTTCTCCTTCCACCGTAAATCAGAAGAAGTCCATCGTAACACTTTTCGACTCCACCGTAAATTACGGTGGACACCGTAATTTACGGTGGCCCCTGCATCAGCAGGTCTGCAGCTTAGTTCAGCTATGCCAGTTTTTACGGAAACGGCCATAACTTCTTTGTTATTGATCCGTTTTACCCGATTCCTTTTCCTACGCGTCAGTAATTTAATCCTTCATCTTATGAGGTTAAAATCCGACATTCGACTTAACAAAATTTAAGACTTCTAAGTCTTCGGCTTATTTCCCCTTTTTGCCAATTTTGACCCGTTTGTGATTTCACCATCAAACATGTTTATTTGACCCTTATGTCACATATACTTCTTCGACTTAATGTTACCTATCATATTAGATTTTAATCGCCGGTTTAATTACTCAAATTAAACCCATTTTTACTCGGATACTTATTTTGACCCGTTACGGGTATTTAAGCATTTTCAAGCCTAAAAACGCTTTCGAATGCTTCTATATTTATTCTAAGTATTCACCTAATCATAGAGCTCGTTTCCAAACAACTTTTAAAGGTTGTTTGCTCGAATTAGCCAACAAGGGCGTTTTGGTCGATTATGTTCTTTTTACTACGAAAGACTCTCTTTCCCATTATTTCGACCAAAATAGCATTTTAAACTACGACATGAATATGCATACCTGGCCCGGATCAACAAGTAGACCCGATTTATAAATACCTTGCTTTTTAATCGCTAAGTAAGAGCGATGCGAGTACCCATTGGATTTCTATTCCTGTAAGCATATAACTCGACAAAAGATCATTAGTCAATATTGTCAAAAGGTGATGTCTACACCTTTTGACCCGTTTGGCCGAATTGACCGTTTGTCTTTTCGAGATGATATTTATTATCATCTCAACTACATGACCCGCTCCGTTTAACACGGTATGGTCATTTTTACTTATAAACCTTTTATTACCACTTTCGTCATAATATGACCGAATTATCAATTTACTCCCTTTTTAACCATTATTATGGTTTCTTTCATCTTTGATTATCTAGCTCCGTACGCCTACACGACGGAACATCGTATTTCAATTGTTTAGTTATTCCATTCGTTATTTATACGCTAAGGGAATATTACACAATCTAAGACTAGTGTAAGCTATACTTACCTCGCATCCCGCATACGCCTTTCTTCTCGTGCTTGATTCATTTGACCCGCTTCCTTTCCAAGCCTCTACCTAGCTTGTCAAGCGTCAAACTATCATCATAATTCGTAAGACGGTTATATTAGTCATCATTAATTATGACTATTCCATCTTACATGTTTTCTATCACAATTACCATTCGATCTTATTAATGGTCGGTTTGACTATTTAAAAGTCAAATCACCAATTAACACATATGATTGCACTATTAAGTTCACAAGACTCAATTAGGCACATTATCAACACTTAGTTCTCATTTAGGCATTTTAACAAACACCTAATGTGCATGATTTTACATATTTACTAACTAGTTCCTAACTAGCAATTTTTTTTTTTACCAAGATTAACATCCAAAATTCACCAATATCACTTATGATCAATTACTCAAACTTGCAAGTTGTTCAAGTATCTTGCATCAACTATCAACTATGATGATTTCTAGCATAAACATATCATCATCTTCACTATACAATCAAAACCCACTTAGCACATAAGAGGGTAATTATCAAATTCCTAGTTTTAGTACTAATTCTTCAAGTTTTCAACTAGGGTTTGTTTCTAAGCATGAATTTCATCCTAGTTTCACCCAAAAACCAATCATTCAAGCTTCAATTTCGATTTTCACAAGTTCATCAAAAATCTCAACTTCATAAACATCAAAAATTTGACATACCTTACGATCCCCACGACTAGGTGATCGTTTCTACGTATTCATGCATCGATTTTGACCTTGAATCAGGCTTCAATTTGATGATTTGTTGGGTTCTAGGGTTTGAGCTCTTGGGAGCACCCTCCTGGTCGATCAAGAACACACACTTGAAGTGTGTGTTTTATTTTTGATTTTCTTTTATTAAATAACTTTATTAAGTTATCCCATTTTAACCCCTCGTGTTTGGTTCATTATTAAGTAGGCCACAACCTACTTATTCCTAACAATATTCCCATCTATTAACTAGGTTAAACATTCCTAGTTAAATTAGTGGGTTCGGGGGAATTTATAACTAAGTTTATTTTAAGTCCCGTTAGACCGGGCCTTGTATAAACTTTATTTCCTCAAAGCCTTTATACTAATTTTATTTAATATTAGGTTTATTTATTTAAAATCCTAATACTCACCAGCTTGCTTTTACCTCTAACGGTACTTTATCCGTATTTTAGTATTAACGGGGTTTGATTACTAAACCCGTTTTCGGGGTGTTACAAAAACGATGTGAGACGACTGGACCTTGAGTCTCTTATCCAGTTTAATAACCGCAAACTCGCAAAGTGATTCTTTATATCGATGAGACGAAAAAACCACCGGTCGGACAAGGCCTTAACAAGCCCGCTGAAGTAACACTTCTGAACATCAAGTGTTTTGATAAAAAGACGGGGTGCCAATTCATTGAAGGACCTAGAATTGTAGAATATAGGGCTAACTATTACTTTGTAAATACATATTTTAAGGTTGAAACTTAAAATTGTTGATGTTTTTTTCTGAAAATCATTTGATCAAGTTCTTTTGCAAGTCCATATGATCAAGATGATAAGCAACTTAGGTTGTTAAAGCAAATACCTCTACACACCATCATTTTTTAACAAGCTGGCGTTGTTGAGGTTTCTGAGGAAATCGTTATTACACTTTTGGAAAGTCTTGGTTTTTGGATTACGGATTTTGATTTAAATTAAGGTTTATGTTGGTGGTTTAGGTTATTTATAACAGGGAGATTGATCAAAGTCGAGGTTTTGGGTTTGTAACAATGAGTACCGTAGAAGAAGCATAGAAGGCTATTGACATGTTCCATGGTTATGTAAGTTTCTTCATTGCTTTTGGCTTGTATAGTAATAACTTAGTCGAATCTTGCAACCGAAACCAATATTTTGAAAACCGGTCGGACTATAAACCGTCACACTGTTAGATAACTGGAGGGACAACCTGTCAAACTGACAGGATGATGTCACAAATAATTTTTAAAATATTTATATATATTACCTTAAAATTTGAATAGTATATTGTTATATTTTTTAATATTTAAAATAATAATAGAAGCATATTTTTTAGAAAGAAAAGAAAACGTTAAGAGGTTTTTGTTGAAATAAGAGTATTAATTTATCTACACCACATGAAACAGAGAAGAAAGTTACTGAAAATCAAAGTTCGTCCAGCCACTAAACCAGCTCACACACCACTCATAAAAAAGGGTCCAGTTTATAACAACATTGACCAAATTAAGCATAAATGAGCAAGGGATCGAGAACTTTTAAAGATGGAACTGTTTCATTTTGTTTGAATCAGGAATTAGGAGGCAGGATCTGAACTGTGAATAAAGGCTGCTACAAAAGGATCAAGACCCGGTGCACCCCAAACTTCTGGGTCTTCATACACAGTGTATGTCGGGAACCTACCATGGGACACAGATGGTGAACGTCTTGAGCAGATTTTCAGAGAACACAACACGAGAAGGTGGTCAATTCATGCATTGTTTCCGATAGGGAGAGTGGGGATCTCGTGGTTTTGGGTTTGTGTCAATGGCGTCCTGATAGTGAAATGAATGATACTATTGAGAATCTTGATCGACAGGTATTGCATTACTTTTTACCTTTCTGGAATATTCCATTTCGCCCTCAAAACTCTCGCATTGTAATACTATGTTTTAACACGGTGTGTATTTGTTGGTTGCATTTTCTGGGTGGGAGAGCAATTAGAGTGAATGTAGTAGAGAGACTAAGATGTGGTGGCTTCTGACTGACAGGAACTTGATTAATATTTTTAAGAGTGGTAATTGTCTATTTGCAGGGTTTACATTGGGTAATAGTTGTGTAGGACATATAGAGTGTAGATGTCAAGATCTCTTAGCTCATATATCGTTTTTTTGTTGCAGCAGTAATTACCCACCCGGAACCCACATTTAGCAATTAAAAACCATAATTTGCAGGCGAATTGAGCCAATGTATCCAGCTCTCTTCAGCTACAGATTCATATTTTTTCTCTAAATATTGTCATGTAAATGTATACTGTAGATCTGTAGGGTGAACAGTGAACAACTATGCCCTTTTTGTTGTACTTGTAACTTGTAAGCTTTGTTCCACTTGAAATGGCATTCTAATTTTTTTTCAATAAAATGACGTTTTTTATTTCAAACCACAAACATATTTCTAGCAATCAGAATAACACCATGTAATAACACTAAATGTGGTCATGTAAACTAATAATATAGGAGCCTGACATCGTCAAACGGCACTCAAGTTTACTGACGAAGCCATTAGTTACTGATTATCCACTTCCAATAACTAGTTATGTATTACTTCGATCAATTATCAAAATTCTAGCTACTGATTATCCACTTCAGCTTGTTATTGGAAGAAAAAAAGGCCAAATGCAACCATTAGTTGTTAACATTTTGCTTAAGTTGTTTGAATTATTGTAATGAAAGGTGCTTGGGCTTGTCTTATGTAATTGATGTAACAAGAAAATTTTATACTTAGTGTTGGCTAACTTTGTTGCTATTCTAAAAAATATTCATAGCTTTTGAACATATGTTGTTCTATATTGTGTATACTAAGTGCTGGCTAGTGGCTAGTTTTGTCACTACTCTTAAAAGGATCCAAGGTTTTCGAACATATGTTTCTATGGCTAGTTTTGTCGCTACTCTTGAAAGTCTTTAATGTATGTCATCAACTATTTGTAAACATATGTTATTAGACTTTAGCAGGGTTGTAAAAATGTTATAATTTTTAGAGAGTTCGTGAACAAAAAAAATTATGAATTTGTTAATTTAACTTGTAACACTGTGATCAATGAGAATCATTTCAGGACCACGATTAGATATTCGTTATCACGTAATGCACATTTTTAAAACACCTGTGAAGATTGTTACAAGTCAGTTAAAAAGGACCTTTTAATAATAATAATAATAAATAAATAAATAAACAAACAAACAAAAATACATTGGACAGTTAACTGAAGTTAACTAAAACTAACAGTTTAACCGAACCACGGTTAACTGGTCATCGATTATAGTTAACACTATTCGATTAACCGAACTCTCGGTTAACCAAACTCACGGTTAACCGACTTTGTGTATCCCTAGTCAAATTTCGTAAATTAAAATTGGCAGCCTTATACCATTGGTAATGGTTAATGCTCCCAATGATATTTGTGTCACATTAGGATCACAACGCCCCTTTAAAAAAATATGTAATGGTTAACGCCCAATAATACCCTTTCAGTTATTATTTTCCATTTTTTTTCTCTTTTTATTACTTTTCATGCCTCTATAACACCTAAAAAACAATATTGAGAGCGTTATCAGACTCATTCATGCCCGTATAATACTCTTCTTTTTAAGTGATACTAAAAATTGGCTGCCTTAAATGATATTAAAATTGGCAAGCTTGAAAGATATCCACAATTCAGTTGTTTATACAATAACACGATATACCCACCTTAAACTCAATTAATATTAAAATTAGCAGCCTTGAAAGATATGCACAATTCAGTTGTTTTACAATAACACGATATACCCACCTAAAAACTCAATTAATTAAGAAAAACCGTCAAATTTATAATTAGAGCTTTGTCCATTACTTATGGACCGTAACTCAACTAAGTTATGCCAACCTCACTTGTTGAATAAATTCTTGGACTAACTCCCTATTTGTTTCCTAGTTATCATCATCGTATAGAAATCTTCAAAACCTTCAGTTTGTTTATTTAATGAGAAAAGTGTCTTTTTGAGGTTTATAATATATATCTTTACACACACACACACATCCATCACGAGAGGCAAAAGATCAAACTCTCCAAACACAATGGAAATGGCGACCGGAAGATTATTCCGAGAGATACAATTACCCGAGCAAAAATCATATGACGACGGCATTATCTTCCCATTGGTATTATCCCCAAACACTGCACAAGTAAAACTTTGTGCTTTTAAAGAAGCTATTAGAGATCACAAGCCATGGCTGGAATCTCTACTCCAGAAAAATGGTGCTATACTCTTCCGCGACTTCCCTGTTATCTCTCCTTCTGATTTCAACGACGTTGTTGAAGCTTTCGGCTTCCCAGAGTCACTCTATGTTGGAGGCCGAGCCTCTCGGACCAAAGTCATTGGCCGGATTTACACCGCGAATGAATGCCCTCCGGAAATGCGAATTCCTTTCCATCATGAGATGACATATGTATATTCTTTGATTTATCTCTCAACTTCCCTTTTTCAATTATTTGACTTATGTTAGAGTGAATAAAATAGAGTTAGTTAGAGAGGTGTGAGTTAGTTGGATGGTTAACAGTTAGAGAGGTGTGAGTTAGTTGGATGGTTAACTACTATAAATTATAAATGGTCATTGTATTAAATTATTAATGAGAAATTGGCCTGTAATAATCTCACCTAGACCTTATTACTCATTAATAATCCCACCTCAGAATATTCCCCACACCAGTCCCACCTTTCACCTATTTTTCCTACAATGGTCCCCGTTAAAAAAACTTAACGGAGTTAAGCTTTTTTGCAAATTACAAACTGATTCTTTAGGGCTTTTGATTAGAACGACAATACGAGTTCATTGATGTAAAACTTGCCTCGAAACGTGCTCCAAACGATGAAAACGGCGCTTCAATTCGGTTGTTTAAATTTTCAATTAACTAAAAGCAAGTCACTTGGAGCACCATTTCGAAGTAAGTTTTACATCAATGGACTCGCATCATCATTCTGATCAAAAGCCCTAAAAAATCTGTTTGTAATTTGGAAAAAAACTTAACTCCGTTAAGTTTTTTTAACGGGGGACCATTGTAGGAAAAATAAGTGAAAGGTGAGACTGGTGGAGGGAATAATCTGAGGTGAAATTATTAATGGCCAATAAGGTCTAAATGAGATTATTACAGGCCAATTCCCCAATTATTAAAGAGAACACAATTTTTTAACAACAATTCCTAGATTTTCGATAAGTACACACAACTCTCAGCATGTACCTTTGGTTGTGGAATATACCACTTATCACCACGATGTACCCTTGAGGATGTATAAAATTACTTTTTTTTTATCATACTTTTTGTTTTGATTAGATTTTCAATCACTTTCTTCAAAGTCATTGATACTAACAGGTTCCGGATTGTCCGTCCAAGTTATTTTTCTTTTGCGAAGAAGAACCAGGAAGCGGGGGAGAGACCCCGATAGTATTGAGTCATATTATATATGAAAAGATGAAAGAGACACACCCGGATTTCGTTTCACGACTCGAGGAGCATGGAGTGACTTATATAATGATGATGAGTAATGAGGACCACCCATCTTCTTTTACTGGCACTAGCTGGAAGTCGGCATACATGACCGATGACAAAAAAGTTGCTCAACAAAGGTTCCATTTAATTTGTGTTTTACAACATTTAACGTTATGACGTACTTGTTATGAATATAAACTCATGTAGTTGTCTTTGATATATACTTGATAGGGCTGCAAAGCTGGGAACAAAGCTGGAATGGACCGAGAATGCTGTAAAAACTATAACAGGTTATCTAGTCAAGTTGAGTTAAATGTCATTTTTGATCATGTGGTTTGTTCAGTTATAGCAATCCAGACCAAATTTCAAATTTGTACCATTTCCGTCCCTGACATTCTTGAAACATGCCAGTTTCATCCAAAAAACTAAAGGTTGAATCGAATAATTGGACAAACCACAGGGACGCAATGGCAACTAACTCATGTTTTTTTGATGAAACTAGAATGTTTCAAAATGTGAGGGATGAAAATCGTACAAATTTGAAATTTGACCTGAACTGGCATAATTGGAGACGAAAATGGTAGTTAACTCTAAATACTCATGAGTAACAAAATACTAACTTGTGGTGAATTTTCACAATCCCTACATAGGTCCATTACCGGCCATTAGATTCGACAAGGGAAGTGAACGCAAAACTTGGTTCAATAATCTGACTGGCCCCGTCAATGGTGAAGATAAAATCTACGATAAGGATATATTTATCGAGCTCGGAAATGGTGAGGTGGTGCCTGATGAGGCCATGAGAGATTGCTTGAGAATCTTGGAAGAAGAATGTGTAAGCATTCCTTGGAAGAACGGCGATATTATGCTTGTTAATAACCTGATGGTCCTTCACAGCCGAATGCCACTATTGAAACCGCCTCGCCGCATCCTTGCATCCCTTTGCAAGTGAATAAGTGAAGCATCAGTGGCGCATATACCTTAGAACAAGGGGTACTACCCCTTAATACCCGTCGGTAGTGTAATTTTTTTGAAAATTTGACGTTTTTTCGATTTTGCTGCTCCTATGGATATTTTTTTTATGAAACGTTGCCCCTATAATTATTTTCTAGATCCACCACTCTGATGCGTGATACTTTTTACTGATAATCTTTCTTAACCTCAAACCAAAATATATGTAGTCTTCGTCTCTAACGCATGGCTTTATTGAAATATAATTTCATACCTTAAATGACCTTAAAAATTAGGAAAAACACCTTTAGTTAGCTTTTGAATGTTCGGGCTAGATATAAATAATTTACAGAAATTTGGGTTCCATACTACTTTTCCTAGCCATGGAGGAAGAGATTCTAAGTATTTCGATGAGCAACACGGGTCTAAGGCGTGGAATAAGACTGTGAAGACGATAGGAACGATAAAAAGTTCAATGGAAAGTCTCTTCCATATTCAAAGACGGTGGAGATTATCAAAGAAGATTCGTTTATTTGCCTTAAAATAGAGCTATGTTTAAATGATAAATACCTTGTTTGTTTGGGAAAGTGGGTTTATTTTATGTTGTTAATTTAATGTAATTGGAGACTCTTTCTTTTCAAGTTTTGTGTTGGGCTCTATATTTATATATAGATGTTAAAAAAAATCTAACGAACATAAAATTCTCAAAATAAGTGCATTACTTTTCAGCTACCCAAAATAAATATTGACTTTTCAAATTCTAAAAATGAACATGTACTCTCTATGTGAAATCATCGTGTCAAACTTAGTGCGAGAGCGAACTTAACACAGACACCTTAGCAGCGTGACACGTGTACACTATGTGAAAACGACCTTGGGAAAAAAATATATGCAGTATGTGTACACCATTGATTTCTTTGTGCGTGTGTATTCTTTGTGTGTCTCGATGTCGCACCATTGATTTCTTTGTGCGTGCCGCACAAAGATGTTAAAAATGAATTTATTTCAGCACAAAAATACATGTGGTGATTCCCTAGTGTGTCCACATGGAGTGCGTTTTCGCACAAAGTTTCACATGGGGAGTACAGCTTGCACTATATGTTCGTATTTGGAATTTGTGAAGTCAATGTTTTATACTAAGGTAGTCGAAAAGTAATATCTTTATTGTGGAAAATTTTCCTCTAATTACTCTTGTAAAAGATAGTTAAAAGGGTACCAGGTTAGCATGTAGTGGTATAAAAACGGAGATGCATTTTGATGCGTTTAATATGGTTCAATCTAGACATAGTTTGAATCACGTACCTGGTTAACATGTCGTGGTTAAAATTCAAAAGAGCATGTGATGCACATGTTTATGCAACTATGGCATGTGTGGTCAAATTTGGTTCACTACAAACAGGAGAATCTTTACTGATGAGCGTATTTGTCTGTTCATCGGTGACGGTAGGAACTGTCCATAATAAATCTTAAGGTTAGGAATGTTTCATCGACGAATTCTCGTCAATAACCAATATTACCTTTGGATTTTCGACGGATTAACGAATACACTTTATTTTTTGATGTATATGTGTACACATGTATGTTTGTTGAATATTTGTATATGTGTATATATGCATGTGTGTGAGTGAGGGAAAAATGGTAAAAAGAAATTAAAAAAATGGTAATAACCGGTTATTGTAGGTTTAAAAAACGGTTACTACCGGTTCTTGTTCTAAAATCTTCAAACCAGTTTCTAACCTGCAAACTTTCTCTAACCTAAACCGATTTCAGTTGATAACCGATTATGATTAGGCTATGGGGTGTGGGGGTCATGGATTGGAACATTATTTCCACATAGGATCATTAATTAAATGGTATACCATCCCCCTCCTTGATTGATGGTGGTTCCCATGGATTAAACCACGATTACCACGACCCTCCCATTTGATAATTTTAAGACAAAAACAAATTAACAAAAATAAAGGGGATAGTGGTTTGGGTCATGACCACACCCTTAGGATAGTGGTTTTGAATAATGGATTAAAGATAGATGATGTGGTGCCTATGTGGAGGGTCATGATGGTCATGAGGGTCATGACCACACCCTATAGCCTTATAGTAACCGGTTTCTTTTGCATTTCAGTTGTGCCATCCTAAAAACCCCAATTAGACTTTTATCACTAACAGACAATAGCCCACTTAAAGTCTCCTGGGCCTTTTTAATTCAGCCCAAGAGACGCCGAATAATATAATCCACCATTGTTGCATAATTTCAGCCCATTTTATTTATCTTATTTATCTGATGGTTTCATGACATTCCAAAAATAATAATAACAATAATTAAGTTGATACTCACTGAAATAAATTCAACTTAAAAGAAGTAATTAGTTACAATCATGCCATTTACAATCTTCCTTATCTTCTTAGATTATGTCTAATAATCTTCCTTGATTTATGACTTCCCAATGTCGTATCACCATCTCCTTTCATCCCTCACATATATCGCTGAACCTATACTATATACTCATTAGTGATCTCTCTTCTTTCTTATATTTTAATTTTAAATACACTTCAGCTATTTTTAATTTTAAACATGTGATAAGAAAAACTTATTTTAAAATAATTAATAACTAGTTTACAACCCCGTGTATTACATGGGTTGAATGACAAAAAATATAAATTATAAACTTGTATATAATCCTTATTAATGAAATAACTTATTTAGATAAAATAGTAAAACAAAAGAACAGTTATATTTTTGTTACTTCTACATGTGATTTGATACTTTATTAATAATTATTGTTTATATCCAAATAATATATTTTATCTTAACAAATATATATGGTTAGGGTAAAATGAAAACTTCTACGAGTTGTGAGAACTTAGAAAACTCAACCTTACAAAAGGTTTTTAGAATTTTTTAGAGTTAATTGCCAAAATCGCCCCTGAGATTTGAGCACATTTGTCATTGTCGTCCAAAATGACACTTTTGTACCATATTGCCCCTCACGTTTGTAACTTTTTGCCATTTTCATCCAAACAATTAACTTAGTTTATTTTTTTCTGTTAAGTTGAATGATATTTGGATGAAAATGGCAACTATAAACCACAGGGACGAAAATGGCAAATGTGCTCAAACTCTTTTTAATTTCTTTTATTTAGTTAATTTTGTCACATATATAATAAAAAAGAATATACATGCAATTTTTATATGAAAAAAATAATAGTTTTCTCACATATTTTTTATAAATTTTCATCCAACCACTAAGTTAATTTTTTTCTATTAAGGCGAAGGATGTTTTAATTTTTATAAATTAATACAGAAATTAATTTCCAATTGTTTATACAGATCAATTTTATAAAAATAAATATACTTTAACCTCTAATTTTTATAAAACTAAAATGCTTGTGACCTTATAGAAAAATGTCAAATAAACAAATATTATCATATGTACCAAGTTATTAATTCATCTTCTACTCTTTTAAATTCGCTCCTATCGAAAAACAAAAGCCAGTGCCCCCATCAAACAACGTACCGTTACCAAACCTTAAAATTACCCACCAAATAGTAAGTATAATGCCATCTAATCTTTTGTGATAAACACTTTTCACGACGAGCAATTTTCTTGTTAAACTCTCAAAAATAGAATCGAAATATTCATGTTACTTAGAGAAAAAAAAAACAAAGTTCTATTGAACAAAAGACAACATACAATAACCTTGATACAAAAAATTAATTTATAAAATTTAAAACATCTTTCGCCTTAATAGAAAAATATTAACTTAGTGGATGGATGAAAATTTATAAAAAAAAAAATATGTGACAAAACTATTATTTTTTTTTTGTATAAAAATTGCATGTATATTCTTTTTTATTATATATGTGACAAAATTAACTAAATAAAAGAAATTAAAAAGAGTTTGAGCATATTTGTCATTTTCGTCCCTGTGGTTTATATTTGCCATTTTCATCCAAATATACTTTAACTTAACAGAAAAAATAAACTAAGTTAGTGGTTTGGATGAAAATGGCAAAAAGTTACAAACGTGGGGGGCAAAATGGTACAAAAGTGTCATTTTGGACGAAAATGGCAAATGTGCCCAAACCTCAGGGGTGATTTTGGCAATTTACTCAATTTTTTATAGAGGGTGTGAATGAGCGGCTAGAGACTCAAGGTGTTAAACTTTTTGATTTTGGATTCAAGTGGTTAAAACCACTAAAACATAGGGACTCAAAAAGTAATTTACTATTAATTGAATTTGAAATTATACGTTTGATCTCTAACTATATTAAATAATATTATACTTATTATATTATTTGATACATTTATATTTGTTATAAATAATTATTAATTAAATTTGAATTTAGACGTTTATCTCTAACTATATTAATTAATATTATATTATATTTTGTGTATAAAATTAATATGTAATACTATTATTAAAAGGGGGAGACATCAGAGAGCGACACGTGTACAAAAAGATTTTCATTTATTAATATAGGAAGATTAAACTATTATTAATACGAACAACATATAATATTACTAAAGTACCTTTATGATTAAAGAACAAAAAATAAAGTAAAGTGCAATTTGCGTCCCTTTGGTTTAGAGCAGATATTAACTTTTGTCCCTCGATTATTATTATTATTATTATTATTATTATTATTATTATTATTATTATTATTATTATTATTATTATTATAAACCGTACATTATAAATATCAGTTCATCTCCTCACACTCAACTGTACATCATCACCTATACTCAAAGATCGGCCGACCACCCCTCTCCGTTGAAGTTCTACCATTCCCACAGAGGTGATGTATTTTACCATGACTATGCATTTGTGTGATTAAGCATGTTAAGCAGATCACATGCATATTCGTGTTGTTTGTATCTCATGTGACATGCACATGATCTAATTTAAATGAAAAAATAAATCGGGCTAGGGCTAAAGGACTTTTGAAACATAAAGAACAAACTCGTCAAATTAAATATAAAGGATACTACTTGAAATGTATTATAAAAATAAACGACAAAATTTGCAATTGATAGATCACAAGCATATTCTTGTTGTTTGTAACCATGGGAGGCTTTGATGGTGTGCGGGGAGGACCTCCGCACAAGGCCCTCGATTTCGAGGGGCATGCAATTTAAAAAAAAAATCCGATACGTATATGCTATTTTTTTAAAATAGTAAACACATACCACTTCTAATATAGGCACATTTACAAATCATCTTTTATGGTTTAGAATTTAGCCCAAATTGGAATTAGCTTTATTGAACCCAATACTAGTTTGATCTTTTTTAAATAATAACAAAACATAATGGAAGGACACATTTTTTCAAGCTCAAACAGGGTATATGAATTCTCAAAGACGCCTCTGTTTCTAAAAAAAAAAAAAAAAAAAAAAAAAAAGGTGTCTCTAAAATAAGTGTTTGTCATTTTCACTACCATGCATGCAGCTGCCTAACAATTGATCATATTAACTGAAGTTTGACTTTGCCAAAACCTTTTGCTTAGAAAAACTTGGTGTGTGTGCACCAACAAGAAATTCTTCACATTTTTTTATTACAAAATATAATGTATAACAAGATAACTTGTCTATGAAAACGCCATAATAAACAGATTTAAATACAAAAAAAAAAAAACTCTTATCAAAAGTTCTCCCTCTGTCATATGCATAGCAAAGCTACCTAGTGATCATCGTATACAAACTGGCGATATCATCAAACTCGATCTAATTTAATAAAATAAAAAAAAATACCTTTTCAAGTCTTATATATACACACACGACCAACGAGAAAAAACAACTATCTAAATGGCCACCGGACGATTCTTCCAAGAACTAGAGTTACCGGAACAAAAAACTTACAGCAACGGCGTTGTTTTCCCGGTGGTGTTGACACCAACCGCTAACACGAATATCACCGCCTTTGAAGAGGCGATAAGAGCCGAGAAGCCATGGCTAGAATCTCTATTAAAGGAAAGTGGTGTTATTCTCTTCCGAGGCTTCCCGGTTACCACTGCTTCTGAATTCAATGATGTCATTGAAGCTTTTGGCTACCCTGAAGCGCCCTATGTAGGCGGCAGGGCAGCTCGAACCCAAGTTGTTGGTCGGGTTTACACTGCCAATGAAACCCCACCGGACGTTAAAATTCCTTTCCATCACGAGATGGCTTACGTATGTCGATTAATTCTTTGATTCTATACATTTCTATGTTTTCGCTACTTGGTTTGACCATTAGATTATACAGTAGGTGGGGTCAAGAGAGTTCGCTGACCTCACCTGCTATTAAATTAAATAGTTGGGACGGTCAAGAGGGTTCGATGACACTCTCATCTAAGTTTATGGATTTTTTTAGATATAAAATCTAATTTTAGTTTTTAAATGAATTGTACTTCTGACTGTAACCGGTAGAGAAGAAACCTTATTTTTTTTTTAAATAGAAGAAACCTTATAACGACCCTGACTAAAAAGTTTTGATTTCGCCGTTGTCTAATAGGTTCCAGAATTCCCCTCCAAGATATCATTCTTTTGTGAGGAAGCACCAGGAAGCGGGGGGCAGACTCCAATAGTTTTGAGTCATATCGTATATGAAAAGATGAAAGAGAAGCACCCAGAGTTCGTCGCAAAACTTGAGGAGCATGGAGTGACGTATATAATATTAACCGGCGATGAGGACCAGCCATTGTCCTCCACTGGTAGAGGTTGGAAGACCGCATATGATACCGACGACAAAAAAGTTGCCGAGGAAAGGTTTACATTAGTTTCTCTACATCAAATTTTATTAGTCATAACTCATAACACTAGGGAATCACCAACTTTGACGTTGATCACTAACAATATTGATAAAGCAAGAATTTGTGTCATAAAAGGGACTAACTGTTGGAAAATCAGGCCCTTCGATACGCGATATGAATGAACCGTTTGATTTTTTTAATATTTAACAATGAAAGCACACAAAGGCGTCCATGTGATCGACATCTTCGAATTAAGAGATGCATGTTACTTTGGAATTTATACTCTCCGCTTGCGGTATGAGCATATAATGTATATATGGGCGCTCGGGGGGCAAAAGTGAAAGTGCACTAATTTTAACGTTATTATACTAATTTCGTGAAAATAACATTAAAAGAGGGGGATTGTTAATCATACATCATGTGGTGGCGTTAATGGCCGAAAGATAAGGAAGTACATGTACTAATCGGCCTTTGTCTTAATTGTTAAGTGTTATGTGCCTTATGTCCAAGGCTTGATGCAAAACTACTATCGAGCCGGGGGTCTCACTGGAAGCAGCTTCTCTATTCCTATGGGGTAGACGTAAGCATGTCTACATCTTACCCTCCTCAGACCCTACATTAGCTTTGCTATTGGTAGGATTTACTGAGTATGATGATGATGATATTTTGGAATTTAAAAAAAGTCAAAAGTTCATTTTAGAAAAAAATGACTTTTTCATATGTTCATTTTGGGTCAACTCCTTTTGTGTTAAACAACATATATGAAGAGGATCTTAATCTTGTTTAACCATTTATTATGATGGAGTGTAGGGCAGCAAAGCTGGGAACAAGGCTAGAATGGATAGGGAATGCTGCAAAAGTTATAGCGGGTCCAATGCCTGCCATCAGATTCGACAAGGAAACTCAACAGAAAACTTGGTTTAATAATTTGACCGGCCCCACAAACGGTCCTCGTAAAATTCACGATAAGGGGGCGTTTGCTGAGCTCGGAAATGGTGAAGCTGTGGATGATGATGCGATGGATGATTGTGTGAAGATCTTGGAAGAAGAATGTGTGGTAGTACCTTGGAAGAAAGGTGATGTTATGCTTGTTAATAATTTGACAGTACTTCATGCGCGCGAGCCACTGCTAAAACCACCTCGACGCGTACTTGCATCCCTTTGCAAGTGACTGTGGTTTCACCTTATGAACCACCACATTTGGCTTTCACTTAGCAAACCAATAATCTTTCTTGTAAAACACTAATAAATGATATATATTGCAAGAACGAAAAGAGAATAGTTGGAAATGGTTTTTGAAATAATATATATTGCAAGAACGAAAAGAGAATAGTTGGAAATGGTTTTTGAAATAATAGCATTGTGTACCTTTCATTTTTTACGGTTATGGCATATTAGATAGATTATCAATAAATAATAAGTGTTATATTTTATCTAATAGTGTGACGATTTAAATCTTAACTAGGATTGCGACCCGCCGCAATGCGGCGGGGATTCTTTAATTATAACAAAGTAGATCTAGGACCCGCACGTTATGTTAAACCTGTCAAACGGGGAAAAAATAGACGATGTAAAAACGTTTACCCACACACGCACGTTGCGTCGTGTTAACTCGCAAAATTTAGAACGAAACGTAAAAACGTTAAACCAAAGACGCACGTTGCAATGTGTTAAGTCACAAAATTTAGAACCAAGCATAAAGCGAAAAATTTGCGGAAAATGAAAACTATAAAAGGCCAAAGTTGAAAGTAAAAAAAGTTTTGAGAATAGATTGCAAAACATAAAAAATTTTGGGTTAAAAGTAAAAAAATAAATAGTTTTGGGTTAAAAGTAATTTATGACATGCTTTTTGGTGAAAAGTAAAAAAATCAGTTTTTTTTTGGAAAACCTCCAAAGCCAACGTTACGACAACCATATGCATAACCATTTTTTCTTTAGAAAACCCTCAAAGCACACCTCGTGTTGCGGCGGGGCGTAAAACGGTGTCAAATAGTACTAATGTCACACAACCGTCATCGACCACCAACACTGACTCGACCTAGGATATGCGTGTTGCGACGAACCTTTCAAACGTGAAAAAATTGAGGTAAAAACGTTGAACCACACATGCACGTAGCGTCGTATTAACTCGAAAAATTTAGAACTATACGTAAAACAAAAATTTGCGAAAGATGAAAACTATAAGGGAAAAAAGTTGTGAAGTTAAATTGGAAATAATAAAAAGTTTTGGGTTAAAGTTATAAAACCAAACTATGTAGGGTTAAAATTGTAAAAGATATAAACCTTTGGGTGAAAAGTAGAAAATCAACTTTTTTTTGGAAAATGTCCAAAGCATAGGTTACAACTCATTATGCATATACATGTTACTTCTTTATATAGGTTTTAATATTAATAAATCAATGATAAAGGGAATTTGAACCTATATGATACATGTTTGAGAGTGAGATGTAACCATATCATGATCACGACATACCTATGTTACAAGGTCTGGTATCACGTGACATGGTAAAAAAATATATTTATATGTTTTATTAGCATTTAAAGATGACAAAATTGCATAAAACAACATTTGTGTTATACCTAAACTACACTTCGTACATTTCACTATGAAATCAGCAAAAACCAACCTTTATGTTTATGTCTTGCTACAGGTTCAACCTTTAACACAAACTCTGTTCATATTCTTGATTAAGGTGCTGTTTGTTTTTGCAGACATAAATTGTCTGCAAGCTAATTTCATCTGTTTTCATGTCTGCAACTGAAGATGTGGTCTGAAGCTCTTCAAGCTGAAAATATAAGACTGTTTGTTTTTATAAATTGATACTGTCTGTACAAACTTTTTTTTTTTTTTGGATTTCAATAAAACAATTAATAATATAATATTGTTCGTAATAACCAATCTCCAACCCAAATTCCCAAATCACCGCTGAATTCACATTCCAATTCATACACCTCCTGCTTCTACATCTGCATTCCAAATCACCTGCACACACACCTACCTTCAAAATCAACAACCTACACATCAAAAATCATCACAGGTCGAGCTCATGGGAGGACATCTTATAGTATCAAGCAAAGAAAATTATGGGTCGACATCTCATCACCTCAGTTGTGGCTTCTTCCAGTTTCCACCGCACTCTTTAGTCTCTGTTTTCACGTCTAACGGTTCTGGAATCCCGCATAAAGTAAACGCGAAAGACATCAGCTTAATCGATTAATCGATGACGTCCATTCTTGTATTGATACCTCATCAGAACCGGAAAGTTCGTCGAAGTGCGGTTCCGAGAAGGTTGTACAAGAACATGACGGAGCCGGCGAGGTTCTCTGGCCGACCGATGATGATGACACGATGAGAATGATCGATGATGATGATGACGATGATGAAGAAGGAGGGTTTTTTGTGAAGATGTTTGAAGATAGGATATCATAGTTTTTTTTTTTAAGTTGAAAAAAGCCTTTTTCAGATCTGTTTAAAAAAAACAGTCTTTAAGGGTAACGTCTGCGCGTCTGAAGACAGCAGCCCCCTTGAAGATGTTTGAAGAAAAACAAACACCCCCTAAGTCACCTCACATGCAAAACATGTGAGGGGTTTTTAGTCATTTTACTTATTCTTTTAATATTAGTTTTTTTAATCAAAAACATAATTAATCAGATTTCACCACTATATATCCACCTTTCCCCTTCTTCACTCTTCACGACGAAACTAGGGTTTCATCTTCTCTGTATCCTCTTCACCTTCTCACTTTCCACCGTTCACCAACCACCACCGTATCCACAGCTGAGCTCGACGTCACCGACTCAATCCAAAAAACTCTCAGTGTGGTCTCATTCTTACCTCAACAATTACAATCGCAAATGTTGACGTCTTCTGAATCAACGCCACGTCATACTCTTACTACCTTGTGGATCGTGATTCCGACTCGGCGTCAACTCTCGAGTTCAACTCACCGATTCCTCACGACGTGATAACCGCTTCGTTGTTACGTAACTCAAAGCTTGACACGTTTTACTATATCGGATTAACAGGTATAAGTGTTGTTGGTGCGCTGTTGAATATTTTGTCATCGACGTTTAGGTTGACTAACGACGGAAAAATTGTGAATTCCTTGATACCTATATGAAAAGATTGTGACTTCCTTGCTACCCATATTAAAAGTTTGGAACTTTCTTGATACCCAGGTGGAAAATTTGATTTTTTATTAATACCCAGATAGAAAAACTGAAAATTTGTTGATACCCGGATGGAATATTGAAGATTAATTGATACCGAATGACAAGATTGAAAATTTCATAAGATGGTTGATGTTGGTGTGGCAAGTGGGGATGGTGTAGGTGGTTGTGGTTGAGAAAGGTGGTTGAGATGGTGATCTAGGTGTGGAGTGGGGTGGGGTGTTGACTTTGATGTTTGACTGATGAAACAAAAAATAGAAAAGAAAATAAGGATTTTAAAAAGACTAAAATACTCTCACATGCAAAGTATGTGAGATAAAGGTTGAACCATGTAACAAAATATGAACATAAAGGTTGGTTTTTGTCGATTTCATTGTGAAAGGTATAAAATACAATTTGAGGCAAACATAAAGGTTGTTTTCTGCAATTTTGCCTTTAAAGATAGAGTGATATTATATATTTCATGACGATAACATTATAACTAAGCTGGCTATACTAATTTAATACATTCTTAGTGAACACTAAGGGGCTGTTTGGTAGCCTCTTAATGATCATTCAGATGCTACCTCTTAATGGTTTAAAACCTCTGAATGAATAAGAGGTAACCTCAAGTCTGAATGGTTAAGAGGTAACCTCTGAATGGTAAATCATCACATGTCATATTATTCTACCTTCTCATTGGTAAAAATTCTTAATGGTTCCATTAAGAGGTAGCCTCTTAATAACTATTCAAAGGCTACCAAACAGCCCCTAATTCTTATAAAGTAATAAGTTATTTTTAATGAACAATGTTTTTATCAATATTATGTAGGTGTTTTATATTTTCTTAAAGAATTTCTTACAATGCTATAAGAAGTTATAACAAAATTTAGAAATTGGAACTTGTGACTTTTTTAAATTAAAAAGAATTTTAATAAATAAGGAAGTGTTAATAACGTTTGGATGGTTATCAAATTAAAAAATAAAAGATGGAACAAATCAAGAATCACAAAATTCCCTTTCGAACAACAAAACAAAGACTGTAGTACGACTTTAATAAATCTAATTCAAAAAGATATCATGCTTAATTTATTGTTTTTTGAATTTATTGTATGCTTTAAACATGTGATTTTTGTATTTATCCTTGAAGTAGAAAACCAGGACTTTTAAAATGCATCTTTAATTATTAATGTTTGTGGCCTTTGAAAGCAAGATAAGGCACATGGGTATGGTTTATTAGTTAAAACTTATTATCATTCTTCCCTTTAGCGTCACGTTAACATCTTCTTCTATCATCTCACATAAATACCTTTAGAAGGCAAGGAGTGTGACAACGTATATGTTTCCTTTTACTCCATACCATAGGACATTTTCATCTGTTACAGGGTTTGGTGGCCCAAAACTGACTTTGCTTCGCCTAAAAGCCTCTTTCGACCTTGATTACACAGGGGTGTGTCATTATCCCCTCTTTTTTTTCCAATTAACTAGATTTCTACTACCTTAAAACACGTCCCACATTCCACTCCACGCTAGTTTTTCGTGGACATGAACCCTCTTGCCACAAAACTATTTTATCTCTTAAAAAATAAACAGCGCCTTCAACGACCGGTGAAAAAAATCCACCTCATCTTTAACTTTCATTTTTAACCAATGAAAAATTCCATACTAAATAGATTTCATGCCTATTTGATAGGCATGGTTGTAAAACAAGGTCTCCAAGGCTGAGTACCTCCCGAGTAGTTGCTACAAGGTAGGCTGACGAGATGACTTTCTTTACCTCCGCTTAATTACTCGAAATCGATCAAACACGGTCAACCTCGGCCAGAATCAAACCTAGTAGGTCAACTCGTGCCGAGTTTGACTTAAAAAAATAACACATAATTTCTATGTATCATATTAAGGAATAAATATCATCTTCACGTATTTTGTTATAAATATGAGTAAATTTATGTTATTTGATATATATTTAATTTCCCAAAATTAATTTCTTTTTAATTTAACATAAGCGAGTACTCTTCGAATACTCTCCATCTAGGCCAAGTACTCTCAACTCCCATTCAACCGACTAGGTAACGCCTAGCGACTTTTATAACCATGCCAATATTAACAAATGAACTAGTTAGATATAGCCTAATTATGCAAAGAGTTAAATGCTATTTAGTCCCTTTGGTTTGGGCCATTTTGCCAGTTTAGTCCAAAGGTTTTATTTTTCGCATGTGGGTCCAAAAAGGTTTTACTGTTTCCATTTTAGTCCACTAGGTTAACTTCATTAATTTTTTCTGTTAACGAGAAGGACAATTCGGTCATTTTATATGTAATTTTGTTAACTAGAAGGGCAACTCGACCATATAAAATGAACGAATTGCCCTTCTCGTTAACAGAAATAATGGATAAAGTTAACCCAATGGACTAAAATGGCAACCGTGAAACTTTTTTGGACCCACGAGCGAAAAATGAAACCTTTGGACTAAACTGACAAAATGACCCAAACCACATGGACTAAAATAGCATTTAACTCTTATTGTGCAAAATAAAAAAGTGAATGAAAGTTTTTTTTTTTTTTTGAAAGGAGAACTTCATTAGAAACACACCGACCAAAAACCAGGCCGGCAACAAGCTACAAAAACACTACATTATACAACTAAGTGAATAAGAGTTAATCCTACGTAACACTAACACCACTTTTTAATCTAATACTAGTAAAAGAATATTTCTAATGCCACATGATATTTTCTCCTCTAACATTCATTTCAATTAATGCCACATAGCACTTTCATATTTAATTCATTAATAAGACCCTAGGTTTTTTTTCTTTTTTCTTTTGTTTTTTGTTTTCTTTTTTTCGGTTTGGAGGATGGAGGCAAGCTTGTTGGTGAACTAAGGAGAGCTAATGCTGATTATGTTGTAGTGCTCACCTAAGCATGTTATCAGCCTTCAAGCATTTGAATTGTTTTATGTTTTTTTCTTCCGATGTATGTGTTTGTACAGAATATTTCATTTCAAAGTAAATAATATAGTTTTAGTTGAAGCCCGCGTATTACGCGGGCATTAACCTAGTATATAATAATTAATATCTATTTTAATCTATGATTAAAAAATATACATAAATGATCTATAATTTTAAAACTATGATTTTAGTACTTCTAAAAATAAAATAGTTTAAATTAAAAAGGAAAAAAAAAACAAAAACTGTTATTCATATCTGAGATTATCTATAAAATCGATATACGAGTTTTTCTAACATATAAATAAAAGCTAAAAAAAGTAACTAACCAAAGGACTATCTCGCAAAAAGACTAAAATTTTATTGAACTCGGTTTTAAAATGATAGACGGAGAGAACTTAACGTTTTGAAGTTTTATAGATGAGATAATATTTAGATTTGTATCTATATTGATTTATGATGTGTTTTCAATTTAATAGAGCTAAGAAATATATTAATTTTATTTTATACGCATTTGTGACATAGTCAATTAACCTTTAATAATGAAAAGATTTTAATCATCATATATAAACCTTTAACTTATATAATAACTTTACAAATACTATTTATTAATTAAATTCACGTAACAATTATTAGTAATAATAACAAATCTAAATTTATGTCATACCAATAAAATTGGTTTTTTACCCATAAAGAGAAAAAAACAACTTAAATAATGAATTTGTAAACAGAATTGAAATCTTAGAGATTTATTTTAAATAAAAGTTATATTTAAAAGATACACAATAATAAAAAATTATCATTATTTACCCATTGTTATATGTAACATAATACATAATATCATTCATATTAATAATTTATAAATTTGTTTATTACATGTTTTTCAATATTTAATCTTTGTAATACACAATTATTATGGTATTTTCAGTATTACTAATTAAGATGGGCTAGTTTTTGTGATAAATTCAAGTTAGAGGGTGTTTGGGATTCCTTTTAAAAGTGACTTTTGCAGCTGAGAAGGACTTTCGAGAAGGAAAAGAATCCCAAACACCATCTGAGAAGTCCTTTTGAAGTAAAATGAATCCCAAACACCATGAAAAAAAAGACTTTTAGAGCAGATTATGTGTTTAAAAAGGAGATTTTGAGAAGTTAGGATTTCTTACTTTGAGAAGAAGAAGTTGAAAAAGAATCCCAAACACACCCTTAGTTGTGTGAACTATTATATGGTAATAGAAATTCATTTATATAAAGTTGTCACTAATTAACATAGGTCGTTAGCAGTCTAAAGTTTTTTAAAGATTTTATAACTATATTATTTATATTGTATAAAGTCGTGTAATACGCGAGTGAATAAACTAGGATGATAATAAAACTAGTTGAAACTAGAGAAATTTGACTTTTCAGTTTTCAAATTTGATTTGTTCATCTTTAATGACTAGCACACACTCATAAATTTTGTACTTAAGAATCCCACTACTCACTTCGATTCAAACATGGAGGAACATAGCCTATTCCACGAAGCAGTTGACTTATTACCACTACAAAAACCTAACGGCGAAGTTCTCTTCCCCATCGTTCTCACTCCAAACCCCAAAACCACCAAACCAATTGAACTAACAGAAGCAATCAAAGCTAACAGAGCATGGTTAGACTCTCTGCTCCATCAATCCGGTGCAATTCTCTTCAGAGGGTTCAGTGTTTCCTCAGCTTCTGACTTCAACGACGTCGTTGAGTCCTCCGGGTATGAGGACTTCAGCTATGGTGTTGGTGGTGCAGGCTCCAGAACCAAAGTTGTGGGTCGGGTTTACACTGCTAATGAAGCTCCACCTCATCAGAACATCCCCTTCCATCACGAAATGTCTCATGTATCGTATCATATCATTCATTTATTCTTCCCTTTTTTGACATATACTTTACTCTGCGATTGAAATTTATTTGTTGAAATCAATTTAGAAAGTTAACTTTTTTTAGGCTGAAATTAACTAGAGATTCATAACTATATAGGTGAAAAAAATTGGTTTGGGTCTCCAAACCTAACCGGGTCCAAAGTGGTTTGGCCTTCATCAGTTCGTTGGTGAAATAGGTTTGGGGGAGGTATCAGTTAGGTCGGTTTCGGTTCGTAAACAAGTTCGTGTATGTGTAATGTTAAAATTGTTTTTTTTTTAAATAAACTACATGAAATTCAATTTTTATTAATTTTAAAGTTTATAAACAAAAAAATAGAAAATCAATAAAAAAATATAGGTGTGTATGTATATGTGATGTGTATATGTTTGTATGTGTAGTGTTATGTGATGTGATGTGTATGTGTATGTATGTAGTATATGTGATATACGGATGAGCTCAATACCAATCGGTACCGGTACCGGTTCGTAAACAAGTTTTTGTATGTGTAATGTTAAAATAGTTTTTTTTTAAATAAATTACATGAAATTCAATTTTTTATTAATTTTAAAGTTTATAAACAAAAAAAAATAGAAAATCAATAAAAAATATAGGTGTGTATGTATATGTGATGTGTATATGTTTGTATGTGTAGTGTTATGTGATGTGTATGATAGTTATGTGTATGTGTATGTATGTATATGTGATATAGGGATTAGCTCAGTACCAACCGGTACCGGTACCGAAAATCCTTAAAAGTTGGTACTAGTACAGTTCAGCACCAGTATTTGAAGGTAAAAACCGGTAAATACATGTACTAAAAATGTCTAAAGTTGGTACCGAAAATATATCGGTTCGAAAATTCGGTACTGGTATGGTACCCAGTACCATTTGCTCATCCATAATGTGATATGTATGATAATGTGCATGTATTTATGTGTGTATGTTTGAACCGGTTCGGTTCGGGAATCGATTTGGAACCGATTTGATTGGGGTCGGTTCGTATGCTGGGGGAGGGGAACTGGTTTGGAATTAGCGGTTATAAACGGTTTGGCGGGACCGCTTCAGGGGAGTACCAATTCTGGAACCGGTTACTTTGTGCACCTATACTATGATCTATCGATTAATCTTTTTTCATATCTAGATTCTAGATCCACTTAACTTGGAACTAATCTAGCTTCCATATGACAGTCTCCTGTGTTTCCCTCCAAATTGTTCTTCTTCTGTGAAGTAGAACCAGGAAAAGGGGGAGAAACATGTATAGCTCTGAGTCATGTCATATACGAAAGGATGGAACAAAAACACCCGAAATTCGTTAAAGAAATGGAAGAAAAAGGATTCATTTACACGCGAGTTCTTGGAGACGAATCTGATCATTCATCGCCAGTCGGTCGAAGCTGGAAGGAGGTCTTCATGACCGACGACAAAACCATAGCTGAAGAAAGGTTTGTGTAATATATAAGCGATAACAATAAATCCCAACTAATATATTATATTTAATATATTTATCGCAACAAAACTGCAGGGCTGCAAAGCTTGGAATGAAACTAGAGTGGATGGAAGGTGCTGTGAAGGCTATAATCGGGCCTAACCCTGGTTTCCGATATGATGAAGTTAAGAAACATAAAATTTGGTTTAATGGTGTGGTAGGAAGGTTTGAAGATAAACTAAACAATGACCCTGCAAACGCGGTGGTGTTTGGTGATGGAAAACCACTGCCCGCTGATGTTTCTGATGATTGTGCTAAGATCTTTGATGAAGAGTGTGTTGCGTTACAATGGCGGAAGGGCGATGTTCTGTTGTTAGATAACTTGGCGGTCGTGCATTCCCGGCGACCATTGATTACGCCGCCTCGCAGAGTGCTGGCTTCATTTTGCAAGTGAACTTTGTGATGTTGGAATAATGGAATGTAATGTCTGTAAATTTCATTTCAAATAATGTGGTTTAATAGTTGTAATAAGGCATAACACTTATGTTATATATATTTTACTTTCACATACACTTGTTTAATTTCTAAACTTTTGAAGCTTTATAAACTTTTAAAAAAAATGTTTGCAAAAAAAAAATGGTCGATACAGCTAAGTGTTAACGACATACAGTGGCGAAGCTTGAAAATTTCTACCGGGGGTTCGGAAGTCACCGGACCTAAAAAAGTATATACCTAAAAAATATTTTATAAAACCGGATGGTCGAAAACGTATATACCTAAAAAAATTTATACGAAACGTACATACATAACACTACTGAACAAAAAGTTCTCACCGCCTTCATAACTGCGCCCATGACGTCATATATCTGCATATCATCAATATAATAAAATGAAAAATAATAAAGAAACTAGTATTAAAATATTGAAAATTTGGTTGATCATCGGCTATGTAGCACGGGGACTCCATTTATGTGGCCGTACCCGTATCGGGTACTTGTCGGGGACGGAAACACCATGGGTACTCGTCGGGGACGTTTCCTAAACGTTTCCAATGTTGGCCGGGGATGTATCTAGTAGAAGTATCCAGCCCGTTTCTATTTAATTTTAGGGTTTTAACCCTTTCAAATTCCACAACCGGCCATTAAATAAATAGACCTATCATATTCGACTTCTCTAATCTCTAAACTCTCAAGTCTCATCATCTCTAATTTTCTATCGATTGCCGATCTCTCACTAGATGAACCGGAATTTAAAAATGATTTGATTATTGATAATTAATTACCTTTGGAAGATGTAGTATTTTTGAAATTTGTTTAATATATTTTTATTTTTATATTTTTTATTGCCGTACCCGTATCTTGAAACTTCGAGTTTTGCCGTTTCACGTCCTCGTATCGTCCCTGTACCCTGATCCCGTACCCGTTTCCGTTCCAGTGCTACTTAGATCAGTGCTACTTAGATCATCGGTAGGAGGAAACAGGAAATCGTGTTGTTATATAGCAAAACTATAATGAGGTTAAAAATGATAAAATTATTGATTTTTCGGTATAATTTAAAAGAGATAGTTATATATATTTTTAAACTAATTGAGTTTATACAAAACTGATTTAGAGTAGGTTTACATGAGTTAACATAAAAACCTTATTCGTTTTTAATCCCCCATCGCGATTTCTAATTTATAATTAACTAGTAATTTTACTCGCAACATGACTTGTTTTCGAACAAAATTTACATCAAAATGTAGGCCAACTGAAAACGCACATAACAATAAACACAAAAACGTACTATGTTTAACGTGATTCATTTGCGAAACAAATTTACGTTGAAACGCAATCCACTTATACCGACACGTACATAGAAACTTTAGAAACTTATGGGACCAAAAAAAATTTTTTTTAAGTTTTCAAAAAGTTGAGGATTCAGTGTCAAAAGTTAAAGAGAGTCAGGTGAGCTGTGAGCAAATTCAAAAAGTATAGAAGTGTTAAAGTGATTAATCAAAACCAATTGGTGTAATCCATTTCGTAGAGAAACACACCTTTTAAGAGGATTTTTTTTTTGGATTTTTTTAACGGCAAATCACTTTATATATACATATATATATATATATATATATATATATATATATATATATATATATAGAGAAAGGTTAACATACTTCACGGCTTATTATACTTTACGTAGGAGACAATGGTAACCGTTGGATCAGGGGTATAATCACGCATGAAACATATAATCACGCATGGGACCACATAATCACGCATGGGACCACATAATCACGCATGGGATCCAAAATCACGCACGTTATTTTGGTCAAAAAAATAATTACGCATGTTATATATTTCGTGAAGTACGTTAATGTACGTTAAGGCGTGAATTACATTATACTTTATATATATATATATATATATATAGTGGAAGGTTCAAATGAGAATAATTTTTTTGTAAGAAGAAAAAAGAAGAAGTTTCAACCAATAAGAATGCTTCATTTTACTTCATTTAATATTTGCATTTAATTTTAATATAAGGTTATATTGGTAAACTTACATAAATCATTAATTTGTATTCTTCCTCCTTAATAACTAACTAAATTAAATTTGTAACTCGTTTTCAAAATAAATACTTTTTCCAAATTAAAAAAAAAACAAGTTAATTTAAAATGTAGAATAAATTATTAGTTGTGTAGGATAAATTAGGAGTTGTGTAGGATATATTTCGAGGTGTGTAGGACTAGAAACGGCGGCAGCGGCGCGAGGAGTTAACGACCGAACGTGCTGCAACCTAGGGATCGACTGCGTAGGATAAAATTCTATAATGTGTAGGGTATATGTAGGAAAATTTTGATATGTGTAGGTTTTGTAGATTATATGTAGGATAATTAATGATTAGTTGATTAATTAATTAAAGAGACAAAAATTAATGATATGATTTATAAATGAAATAGTATTTTACTAATATGCCCTTTGTTCTTTTTCTTCTCAATTTAATTTTCTTCTCAAATGAACCTCCCCCTATATATATATATATATATATATATATAAAGCCAACTAGAAACTGGGAAACAAAACAGGACAAAAAAAAACGACAGAAACATAAAGACAACAACATCAGCCCTACGGAATAAAAAATCAACCAATTCCATCCAGAACCCAATTCAAAAAGGATTTTTTGTTAAAGTGATTAATCAAAACCAATTGGTGTAATCCATTTCGTAGAGAAACACACCTTTTAAGAGGATTTTTTTTTTTGGATTTTTTAAACGGCAAATCACTTTATATATACATATATATATATATATATATATATATATAGAGAAAGGTTAACATACTTCACGGCTTATTATACTTTACGTAGGAGACAATGGTAACCGTTGGATCAGGGGTATAATCACGCATGAAACATATAATCACGCATGGGACCACATAATCACGCATGGGACCACATAATCACGCATGGGATCCAAAATCACGCACGTTATTTTGGTCAAAAAAATAATTACGCATGTTATATATTTCGTGAAGTACGTTAATGTACGTTAAGGCGTGAATTACATTATACTTTATATATATATATATATATATATATATATATATATATATATATATATATATATATATATATATATATATATAAAGCCAACTAGAAACTGGGAAACAAAACAGGACAAAAAAAAAACGACAGAAACATAAAGACAACAACATCAGCCCTACGGAATAAAAAATCAACCAATTCCATCCGGAACCCAAACCGAAACCGAACCCCCAATGATATAGATTGAGATAAAATTCATTGATCCCGGTTAATCTCCATCTCCCCATGCACCAATTTTTTTATGTGATTCTCAAATCCCTACACACCTATTCCCAGACAGGCCCCAAATTTCAATGTACGAGAGACTTCGTCCTCGAAGTTAATGCGAACCTGCTCTTCCCCCGCAATTTCTTCCGACACCTCCCTGTGCTTACTCCAACTTGGAACAAATTCCCTCATCCTGTTGACCTACTCCTCCAAACGGAAGATCTCCTCGAGGTTGAAAAGGTCCGAAGTGTTGGTAATCTCTGACTCCTGATTAAGATCAGGAATAATTAAGTTTTGGGCCTTTTTCTTGGGGTTTTCACCGCGTTTGGGCCTGCATGTGATGTAACTGGGCCTAGTGTTGTTACCCGAGACATGCCCCACATCTTCTCTACCCAGGCCTACCCCGGTCTCTTTCTCAGCCGCCATTTGTGTGGGCCTTTTCTCACCAGGCATTTTAAAAGTTGTGCCAACATCATGATTCTCCTGATATTCCCCATGCACATGTGCGTTGCTTCCCCAGGCTCATTAGACTAAGGGGTATGGGGGCCAGTTTAGGCCCGACGAAGGCCAGCGCCGGTCCCCCACACCGCCCCCCGTGGCTTGTTATGTTAAAAGCGGCATGGGCAAGACGGGGAAGACGGGCCATGAATTTGAATTTGTAGCCATTGAACGGCTATATGTAATTAATAAAAAAAAATCTTTTTTCTATAAAACCATTCCATTTTATACCATTGAACGGCTATATGTAATTAATAAAAAAAAATCTTTTTTCTATAAAACCATTCCATTTTATACCATTTTTCATCACTTTCTACCCACTTTCAACCCAAAACACTCTCATTTTAATACCACTATTTTATAAAAAAAAAATATCTTTTCATCCACAATGGCATCTAATTCTTGGTGGTCCTCGGGTTATTCGGACGAAGAGGAGATGATTTTCGCAAACACTGTGGTAAAGGCGGCGCAGATTCTTATGGAGGAGGATGAGGAAGAGGAAGACGACTCGTCTGAAAGCGTTATTACCAGACAAATACGGGTTAACAGAGACCGCGAAGGTTTGTCATTAATAAAATTTATTATCCTTATTCCTTATTTACTCGTATTTATATATTTTTTACGACATGAGCGCACGAGAAATTGGTGAACGATTATTTTTCGGATGTACCCCTTTACAATGCCGACATTTTCAGACGAAGGTTCCGAATGAGTCGCCAATTATTCACACGGATTGCTGATGATTTGGCGGAGGTAGACCCATTTTTCACGCAACGACCCGATGCTCGGAATTATGAAGGGTTCACCATGTTACAAAAGTGTACTGCGGCCATTCGCCAACTGGCGTATGGGACAGTGGCCGACGCTTTGGACGAGTACTCACAGATGTCGGCAAGAACTACGCGGGAATGTTTGTATCGGTTTTGCCATAATGTGGTGAAACTGTATAGCAAAAAATATTTGCGGAAACCAAACGCGTATGATGTTCAACAGTTGTACCAAGCTCATGAAGCATGGCACGGGTTTCCGGGAATGCTTGGTAGCATTGATTGTATGCATTGGGCGTGGCATAACTGCCCGACTGCGTGGCGCGGCCAATACACGCGAGGTGATCACGGCCATCCAACCTTAATACTTGAGGCCGTGGCGTCACAAGATTTGTGGATCTGGCATTCTTTTTTTGGTTTCTCAGGTTCACTCAACGACCTCAACGTGTTATACCAATCGGCGATCTTTAGCGATGTCGTTAATGGCACCGGTCCGGACACCCGTTTTACAGTTTCTGGGGTTGAGTATAGACGCGGATATTATCTTGCTGACAGAATATATCCGTCTTGGTCTACAATTGTCAAGACTATTCCAAGCGTCAAGAAGCTGCAAGAAAAGACATCGAACGTTGTTTTGGTGTTTTTAAAAAAAAAGGGCCATCATTCAACAACCGGCACGTGCGTTCACACCGAAGAGGTTGCGCCTTTGTATGTATGCTTGCCTTTTGCTCCATAACATGATTATTGAAGACAAAGGTCGGACGATTTGTGAGTATGATGAGAATGCATCTTACGGGAATACTGTCCCGGTAGAGCCGACGCAACAGGATTTAAACTCGTTCGTGCTAACCAACGACTACACGCATGCAAACCTTCAACAAGATTTGGTAGAACATATATGGAACAACGCAAACGACGTGGACGGTGACGAAGATGAAGACGAAGACGAAGACGAGTAGTGTAGTTTTTTTAAATTTTTAAATGTTGTCTTTTCTTATAAATTTTAGGTGGTGTAATTTTTTTTAGGTTATGTAATTTTTATTTATGTTATGTAATGGATTTTATGTCTTATTTTTAAATTTTGATTTGTTTTTATAAAGTTAAACAAATAAAGAAGTTAAACAATAAAAATTAAACATTAAACAATAAAAATTAAACAAATAAATAAATTAAACAATAAAAAATTATGTGGGGTAGCCCCATCATCCACCCCCGCAAAAGTGAAGGAGACTTGTCCTCCATGAGCCGGTGATGTGGCGCCTATGTGACGACCCATCCTCATGAGGATGAGCCTCCTCATACCGTTTGGTCTTAGAAGAAGTAAAACTATACAACCCTATGATGGGACCCTCACCCATAAAAAATGCTTCCCCATTAATGGTTGGATCAATATTATGTGCCATAGGACTATGACCCCATGCACCATGCGTATGGAAAACCGAAACGTTGCAACCCTTCCCATGCGCCGCCTGATTAACAAACTCCCCATCTTCCGACCTTTCCGTCTCCATTTCGACCGACGGATCACATCCGATGACACCGGACAGAACCTTAACTAGAGAGACCGTACCTTCGTTATCCTTACTAACCTCCGATGACTCCACTGCTCCTCCAACGCAGCTTTTCCGGACCCATGTTCCTCACCTTCTTTAGTCTCAAACTTGTCCAAACAGTCTGGCGTCCAATCTCCAGGTTCTTCGGAGACCCATACCCTAAAATTCATGTTTTCCCAAACCACGGTGATGAAACAATGGTTAACCGGGCAGGGTTAACACGTGGTCTCGTCAAGAAGGGTTAATCCCTTCCTCTCGAGGATCGCTGGCTGGATCACCGGTGGTTGATCTCCTGCACAAGGAAACAAGCCGTGACTCGTAACAAGGAGGATGGGGTGGGGGGTGCTCCTTGTTACCACTCTCCGGCGTGAGAATCAGTAGTTTGCTTGGGAAGCAAAGTAAGATAGTAGTAGTACTGAGAGAGTTGTCAAGAGATACCTCAAACCTGGTTTGGGGTTGGTATTTATAGCCGAGGAGTGAAGGAGGACGATGATGGATGGACTGACGACGTGCTGCACCTTTGCAGGTGTGTCAGGCTTGTCGGTTGTGGAGGTTACGCCACGTCAGTCCATTGCTTACGTAGCTCTGACAGGTAACTGCCATTGGTGCCACTTGCACTGTGGTGTCAGTCCCACTTATTGAGTGCATAGGACGCGGTGCAGGCCGCATCGCTGCATGCGGTAACGTCTGAAGTTACCGCGTCTCCAACTTGTGATCAAGGAATACGCGAGATGCGGTGCTAGCCGCATCGTCGTCCGCGGAGACTATTTGCCTGCATCCCTTGTCGTGACGAAAATGCCCATATGGTGCGGTGCCAGCCGCACCGTTATGTTCATCTTCTTCTATGCCTAAGGTAAGGCTTTCTTGTATTGATAGAAGTGTTCACTGGATGCGGTGCGAGGCCGCATCGCTGTGAATACTTCCGTTTTCATACACCAGATGTGATGCTATGTCGCATCACTCTACCGTTCTCATGTTCCATGTAAGTCCTCCTTCGTTACTAGATAGATTGGATTCAACCCTTGTGCCGACGCGTTCTCGCATGGGCACAAGTAGGTTGTTAGCTAGTGGGGGTTTTGATAAGGGTAATGGTCACTCGCGGTCGATGCTGACGCGAGATCTGGGACCATACCCCTTCAAGTCCCCCCAGTCTAGTGTTGCTGCCACATACAAGTTGTATGTGGGAGGAGTACTGGACTATGGTGTTTGGAAGGTAGTTTGGAGTCTGGAGAAGATCCTAGACCATGTGTGGTCTTTTCCGTATGTAAATCAAGCTGGAGGTCTGGAAGGGTCATCTGACGCCTCTTCCGTATCGGTGAAGGAATTTCGTCTGATGCGAAATTCTCAGCCGATTTATGTCACCAGGTGGCTTGCCACCTGTTGTTGTGCCGAAAGTCTCTTGGAGACTTTGTTAGTAATGCTTCACAAACTTCGAACCAACCTCTGAGATGGTGGTTTGAAGGTATGCACTGGCTTTCAACCTCTGAGAGGTGGTCTTGTCTTCAAACCAATTGTTGAATTGGTGCATGAAGAAGAAAAGAAACTTTGGATCAATCTCTGAGATCGGGATCAAAAGTAGTTGATGCTTGTAAGTGCTTTGCTCAAGCTCTATGTTCAGCATCGAGTCATGAGATGACGATCCCTTTTTTGTTGGGTTTTCGTGTTCGTCGTCATAGCTCTCTAGTAACCGCACGTCCTTTGCGGTTACCTCGTTGCGTCATTGTTGGCCATGTTTGGTCAAACAATGTAGATTTGTACTATGGGTAAATAAACATGGTCATAGGCAAGGGTATGCCCACCATTGTTTATTCTATGCGGCCCATAGGCGGGCAAACAAAGTCATAAGCAGACTTGTTACCGCTGTTCGGACGCTTGCTGTTCGACAAGGGTTTGTTTAGAGCGCTTATTTGCGTTCTTTCTGGAGCCACTTACCTTCCCGCTCCAATACCGAGTTTGCCTTGAAGTAGCCTCGGTCGGTGATGTGGAGTGAGGTTGGCTCTTCCGTAGCAACCAGTCTGCGGAAGCTATGGTTATGTCCGTAGCTCTTCGTGAGTGTCTGCGGTTTTGCATTACCATATTCGCGCGAAGTGGGTGTGTTGCTCGGATGTAGCTCTTGAAGGTTCAGGAGTCAGGGTTGCTGATGTGCGCGCGCATACATTCCCTTCCTTCCTTATGTTAAAGAAGGTGTTCATGTACCCTCTGCGGTTGTGAACCGGACAGGAGGGATTTGAAGCTTGAAGAGAATGAAGGCGATGCGGTTTACCTGTGTCTGAGATGCGGTTCAGTCCAACGAACAACGCTGGTTCTGAGCATCTGACACACCTGAACGGGCTCGTGTGTGTCATGTCCGCATATTCCACGTGTGCTCGTGGGTAGTGCGGATAGATATTATACCCCCTTATAGTGTAGAGATATATATTTTTACCTATTTTTAGGGGTATGTTAAAAAACGACATGCGGTATGGGTTATGGTGCGGTATACCAGAGAAACCGCATGCCGCTTATAATTGGATAATGTAGTCGCTTTTTGTTGCATACGTGGCTGATCTCACGTGTGAGTTGGTGGAAGTTGGTGAGATCTTTCTGGCATGTGCTGAAATGAAAGGACGTTTGCACTGCCCGAGGCATTAAATGCACTGTAGCGAAGAGTGTAAACGTCTCTTATGTCAGGCGCATGGGCGGACACGCGCGCGTGATAACCGTCAGCGAAAACGGCGCTTGACACGTGGTGTCGCGCAATTCGTTCTTTTTGAACGTGATGATTCGTTTTCTCCCTCCGCATTAATTGCGATGGGTATATAAGGGGAAACCGTTCGTGGTTTTCCCTCACTTGTTCGAAATTTCAAAAATTTGCCGGTGAGAGAAAACTTGTTCTTTGTCTTCTCCGACGATATTTCTTGAAGTTCCGGTGAGGTTTTTAGTTTTTCCACTCACGTTCTTTCATTTCCTCGATATTTTCTGATGGCTGAACCATCAAATCCACACAATGTGGAGGGTGAAAACCCAGAGCCATCCTCGCCGGTGGCGGCGGAGGAGGAGGAGGGAGGAAACGCCGGTGGTGGTTGCCCGGTGTTAAGGTGGACCAAGAAGTCTTTTGATCGTCTAATGCTTGACGTTCAAATGCCCCCTGAATATGGGGCAGTCTACCCATCGGAAGGTGACACCGGTGCCGATGCTCCGGCCGGTTATGTGACGATGTGGGTAGATTTTTTTGGTGACTGTAATCTCCGGTTACCGTTGACTGTTTTTGTTGTCGAGGTTTTGGAGTGGTACAAGGTCCACATTTCTCAACTGAGTCCGTTTGGTATGATCCGGATTCGAAATTTTGAATTCACCTTTCGTGCTCTTGGCATAGAGCCCACCGTTGGAGATTTCCGACGGTTTTATCAAATGACGGTGTCCTTGGGGTTCTTTTCTTTCCGTCAGCGAGAGGGTAGTCCCAAGCTGATGACTCCTCCCAAGGGGATGACGATGTGGAAAAAGAAGTTCTTTTACATCAAGGCTGCTGCCATTGTTGCAAAGATGACGTTTCGGAATGTGACCGATACGATCATAGCAGAGACCATTGCGGTCCCAAGTTTGAAAACTGTGGAGTGGTTTCCGCAGTTGCAGACCATTGAGTCTGTGAAGTTGACCAACACACAGTTGTGGGTGTTGCGCATGATGTTGTCAAGGAGGAACAAGAAGTCGAAGCCCGTGGTGCGGGAGAAAAGTGGTGGTACGTACTTTTCATTTGTTTAACTTCCTTATCCTTGTATGCGTTACTGATTTGTGCGTTTGCTATCAGAGGAGGCTCCTGTATGGAGGATGTTTGCCCCGGATTTCCAGGGTCAGGTGGAAAAAGTTGTTTGTGCGGATGGCGAGGAGGAGTTTAATGTTATCATTCGAGATAACTTCCGGGTGCCTACTGAGGCCGCATTAGCAGTTGAGTTGCCGCGGGGCAAAGGTATGTTTAGGAATCCTTTATTCTTGTGATAACAATAATGGTTGCACTGACTCACCTCTTGCATGGTTTTCATGCAGGTGATCTTGGGGCCTTAGGGGACCCTGATGCGAAGGGTGTGCCTAAGAGGCAGACGGTGAAAGGCGTGCGCTTTTGCCAAAAGAAAATATCGGAGGTCCCTGTTGTGCCTCATTTGGTACCGCAGGCGGCAGGTATCTCTCACTCTTCTTTTCGTAGATACTTGGATTATGTGATAGTATCTGATACCCTTGAGGGTTTGGGTACAGCTGCGGGCTCGCAGTCTGGTGCTGGGAAAAGGCAAGTAGAAGAGACGGCTGCTGGTGCCGGTGGACCGAAACGTCGGAGGCTACAGTCTAAGAGGACTGTTCCGACATCGAAGAAACCTGCGGTTACTGTTGGTAAGTGTTGTTTAGCTAGTCTCAAGTGTGATGTATAACATGTGTTTTGACAGCTATTTGATTTTGTTTTGCAGAGCTTCAAGATAAGGATTTCTCTATCTTTGATGCTCCAAAGTCACCCCCGCATGATGCGGGTGCGGGTGCGGGTGTGACTGAGGAACCTTCGACACCTCCTGTCAAGGTGGTGCCCGAGTCAACCGTGCGGAAGGAGGGTACCGCAGAGAATGTTGCGACCCAGATATTCGATACCGCTGACTCGTCCAACAATCTGATCTCTCCCAATGAGGGAGATAATTTGAGTGTGCGGTTTGCTGATACTGGGAAGCAACGGTCTGATGCCGAACCGCAAAAAACTGGTGCTGAAGCGCGGCAGCATGATGCTGAGCCGCGGAGGTCTCCTGCTGGTGAGAAGGGTACCGGTTCGTCTGCCGGTGGTGCGGGTTATGATGGGCCTCCAATTCAGCATGGGGAGTCTGAATTGGAGTATTACTACCGCACCTATACCCAGGGTCGAAGCACTGTGTATCACCGACCCCCCTGGACTGTTATGCAGGGGGATGATATTTCCAATGACCCTTCTGCATGCAAGGAGATTTTGGGTGGTCTGGGCACCCCTTTTGAAGTGGAACGTGCCCGTGCCGCACCTCGTGAGCTGCGTATAAACCAGCTCTCAACAATGTTAATAGGATCTTCCATTGTGGCGAATGCCATTTTGGAAGATTACAAGGTGTTGGGCCGCCGCGAGGAAGAAGCTGCTCGCATGCGGGCTGAAGCGGAAAAATTGATCGAGGCTGCTCGTGCGGGTGCGGAGCAGCTTGAGAAAGATAGGGCTGCTTTTGAGAAGCAGAAACAGACCGCGGAGTGGGCTGCCGCTGCTCAGCTTAAACAGGTTCGTACTCTTGCCAAACTCCTTTCTGATGAACGCAAGAGTTGGAATGAAAAGTTGTCCAATGAGCGTAAGAAGTGGAACGAATCTTGGGCTAAGCAGAATGACACTTTGTTTCGTGCTCGGCAGGAGTTGACGAACGCCAAGGCAGCGAACGTTGCCTTGGGCAAAGAAAAAGCTGCAGCTGAGGCAATTGCGGTTAGGGCGCAGCAGGCAAAGGCCGAGGCCCTGAAGGCGCTTGAAGAGGCCAAGGAAGCCGGGGTTCGTGCTGCAAAGGCCCTTGAGGAGGCCGAAGAGAAGGAGAGCCGTTCTTCTAAGGCTCTTGAAGAGGCGAATGCGGAGCGCATTCGTTTGGATAAAGTTGTTGCCAGCCTGCAGGTATATTTCGTTGCCTCTGTTGTATATTTCGTTCATTGTTTTGAAAATGTTTATCGAATAAACTGTTTGCTGTTTTTTGACAGGCTGAGGTTCAGGCCCGGGAGGTCGCGGTTACAGACCTTACTACCCGCGTGTCGGTTGCGGAGGAGCGGGCTGATGTCGCTGTTGAGGCCAAGGATGCCTTGGTGTCCTCTTTTGACCAGCTGAAGGCTGACCGTGAGTGGTTGCGGACTCACGGTATCGCGCGTGTAAGTATCCGTTGCCTTTATATTTGCTTGGATTAGCATCCGAGACTTATGATCCTTTTACTGCAGATCGTTGAGGCTATCATGGATGCCCCTGAGACCGCAGCTGGCTTGGACTTGGTCAAGCAGCGTGCTCGTGACGCTGGTTATAGCCGTTATATTTCCCATATGAACGTCATGTCTATAGGCGGTGATATCGAAGAGCGATCCGGCTTTCGGGACGTGGATACCGAGTCGCTTCTGAAAGCGGCCGAAGTCTCCTTTTATGATACGTCCCTTGCCTGTGTAGAGGAACTGGACAATTGTTTGGAGGCTGCGGACTATGTTGATCGCCTGCGGATGCTTTATCCGGATGCGGAAGAGGAAGATCCCGCTGGTGGTGCCGGAGGAGATGCGGGAACCAGCGGTACAAAATAGGGTTTAGGTTGGCTAGTGTGCCTCCTTTTTGTTTTCCTCTTGTATAGAATAGGAACTTTATGTAAATTCATTAAGCATCACGTGGGTGCTTGAATTTTTTGAATATAAAGTTTTTTGTTCAGTTTGTACAAGTGTTTTTAATTCTTGCATGTCTGAACGTATGTACGCGTAACTTTACCCATTTGTGAATAGGGTCAAGTATACTCCATACTTTTGTCGTATGAGTACGCGTCAATTCTGTTATTTACCGCGTTAGGGTTTTAGAATTGTGTAAGCTTTGTAAAAGCTTATATATCCGGAACTCTACCCATTTGTGAATGGGGTCAAGTGTACTCCATACCTTTGTCGTATGAGTACGCGTCAATTCTGTTATTTACCGCGTTAGGGTTTTAGAATTGTGTAAGCTTTGTAAAAGCTTATATATCCGGAACTCTACCCATTTGTGAATGGGGTCAAGTGTACTCCATACCTTTGTCGTATGAGTGCGCGTCAATTCCATTGTTTGCCTTTTTGGGCTCAGGAATTGTGTTAAGTGTTAACAAAAAACTTGTTTATCCGGCCGGATAAATATGCAAGTCTTTTTGCCTTCTACTGGCCTATTACAATATTTGTGTGTGGTTACCACTTTGTATGGGTATCGCAAATGAAGATTTTGCCAATCTGTTTTTGGGATACCGCAAAGTGGAACACGCATTTGTAATAGTAGTAACAAACAATAATGTATAAAATTGCTTATTTATTTATTTGCAAATGGCCTGCGGCCCGATAGGTTACATAGAGAAATGTAAGGACATGGCTTACATATAACAGCGTCGAAGCTGTTGTGCATTCCATGTGCGTGCGATAGGTTCGCCTTCTAGCGTTTGCAATTTGTACGCGCCTTTCCCTAAGACCTCTTTGATGAGGTAGGGTCCTTCCCACTTGGGGGCAAGTTTGCCTGGGCGCTCGGCATTGGATGCCTCATTGTCGCGTAGGACGTAGTCTCCTGGGTTGAAAGTACAAACGCGGACGCGCGTGTTGTAATACTTTTCAAGTTTGGATTTATATTTGGCCTCGTTGATGGCAGCGTTTTCGCGCCTTTCTTCCAAGAGGTCCAAATCGATCCTGCGTTCCATGTTTTTGTCTAGTTTTTCAATAGCCAACATTCTAGGAGAGGGGAGACCTACTTCTGCGGGGATCACCGCTTCTGAACCGTAGACTAGGCTGAAGGGTGTTTCCCCATTACTTGTTTTTGGGCTTGTACGGTGAGCCCATAAGATACTTGGGAGTTCATCGACCCAGCCACGCCTGGCCGTTCCCAACCGTGCCTTGATCCCTTCGACTAGGCTTTTATTGATACTCTCAACTTGGCCGTTCCCTTGCGGGTGTGCGACTGATGAGAATATGTGCTCAATATGTAGTTCTTGTAGCCATTTTTGAAATTCGTCGGCAGCGAAGTTGGTGCCGTTATCGGTGACAATGCACATTGGTAAACCGAAACGGCAGATGATGTGTTCCCAAATGAACTTTCTTGTTATCGACGTGCGCTTCCAAGTGTTGCACGCCGAGTTTGACTGCTAAACGTAGTCCCGCTAACAGGGCCTCATATTCTGCCTCGTTGTTTGTGCTTTTGAAATCGAGGCGGATTGCATATGTAAGCTCTTGGCCGTCAGGGCTGACGAGTCGCAGACCTGCACCCGCACCTTCCTCGTTGGAGGCACCATCGGTGAATAGTGACCATGTTTCTGAGGAGGATGGTGTGACAACCCGAAACTTAGAACCTTTCGTTGTGCCTTGATGTAACATGCTTGAACGTTATGTGACTAGCTAACTTGTTAACTTAATGATATAAGTGAACTTTATGTGATTATGTGTTGTGCTTGTATGTATAGTATATATATATGTGCATAAGTGAACCGAGAACCAAGAACCCGACTCGAGACCATGTGGTCTCGAGTGAACCGTGTAACAATGGGCCGGATGGGCCACGCACCCCATTTAACCCAACCGAAAACCCATTAGGGTGCACCACTTGAACTAGTATATAACCTTGGGGATGAGACAACCTTGCCATTTTCTTGGACAAACAACACACTCACTCTTCTACACACACTCTTCCTTTCTCTCACAAAAAAAAAACCCTAAGCCACAACATTCTTCTCCTTCTTCTCGGATTTGGACTCTTGGATCGGCTCACACACACACTCGATTAGGAGATTCATACACACCTTTGAAACCCATCAACCGGTTAGTGTTTCTTGATATTTATTGATTAATGTTAGTGCTTTTGATATTATTAGATGATAGTATGAATGACATGATTTAACTAAGTATAGTTGTAAGTGTGTTGATACTCTTGTGATTCGGATGTGTATGATGAAGTTTTGATTTGAGTTGTTTGTTACTATACTTGTCTAAGAAATGAAAACCAAGATTTATAAGTTATGTGTACACATGAATAATATTTCGGTTCAATGATGATATGTATGATGAAAGTATCGATTACATGCTTGTCTTATGAATTGTTGCATATGTTGTTGCTTGGAAAATGGGTTTGATGTTAGCTTAGAAACTATAGTTTTGTCCGAATATGCATAAGGTTGAATGAAGGTTATTTATGCTTTGAATGTTTGAAGAACATGAAGAACAGTATGAATATCATATGAATGTGTGTTGAATATTTGAATTCTGCAATGTTTGATCCGATTTGGTTAGTTTTTAGACAAAGAAACATGTTTAAGTGGATAGTACACAAATAGGGTGCATGCAATTGGAATTCTATTGGATAGTACAACTGTGCAGAATCAGCGACTGTTGGGGAGTCGAAACCCCTGGTTGCGACTCGCAACCACAACATTACAAGCCGAGACCGCCAGTTGCGACATAGGTTACGAGTCCTGTTGCGACTCGAAACCATAACATGACCAACCGAAACCATAGTTGCAACATAGGTTGCGACTCGCAACCACCTATGATGAACATAAACAGCATGACCCGCAACCATGCTTGCGAGTTCGGTTGCGACTCGAGACCTCTAGTCTCGACTCGAGACTGCAGGCTGGTCTTACATGATTTGGGCCTAAGTTAGTGGGCCGAATATGTGGACTTCTGTGAACTGTAATTGTGTATACGTGTACTGTCTGGGCTGGCCTGCTACTACGAGCCCAACTGTTCGGGCTTTATACTTAGACTTTGGGTTGTATTTGATTGTTAACTGTGAAACTTGTTGTGAACTATCGATGAACTGCCATACTAGAACGTGTATGCCATGACTACTACTTGTACGTGCACTGCTTGGTTTGAATCTGATTATAAGTGGTATCTATGTTAGGACGTAATTGACTACTTGCGACTTGATTGACCTTTCTGTGTTACTACCGAGCAAACCAAGGTGAGTTCACACCCTCTACAAAGCATGGGATTCCCTGGGCTGGGAATGGGGTTAAGGAACGTGGATTCCTCGTCCTCCTTGGGTAGGACAGCAGTGGTTCAGGAATGTGATTCCTCGTCCGGACGGACGGATAACCCGTACTAGACCAAAACTCTATCACGAAGTCCCTCCTTTTTATATCGACTTAATCGCCGGGCCAATGGCGAGCGGGTCATTAGTTAGATAGCGCTATTTAGGTCTGACAAACCTCACACCGTGCCGCAGAGGACGGGCGTGAACTAATGGATCTGGGGCACGTCAATGATGATAGACATTGATGGTTTTCAGGGCACATAAACATGACTACAGTCAGCAGTCGATATGGTAACGAGTCTAGTGTACGCATGGGGTAGCCCCCACGGCCGAAATGCCTGATAACTAACATGGGGTAGCCCCCACGGCTGGAATGCCAGAGTAACTGGGAGTGAACAAGTCACGTTTTTAAACTATGGGGTAACCCCCACGGCAGGATGCCAGTTAAAGGAAACTGTTTTCGAAACAACTAAAACGAACACCCAACTGTGAACTCACTCAACTAGTTGTTGACTCGTTACTACATGCTTTGCAGGACCATAGGTACTCAGCTGGAGCTTGCATGGAGGAGGGTCGTTGTGGGACACGGATTGCTGCGTGCCATGTTCTATTTGAAAACATTTGAACTTATGTTATAACTTTAAACTTATGCTTCCGCTTACAACTTAAACTTGGTTTTGTTGGAACACCAATCGTATTGGTTAAACTTTTATGATTATTTATATGCTTGTTCAGTATGATTGGTGGCTGGATCCTGGTCAGTCACGCCTCCAAGCGGTAGTACTCCGCGGGTGGATTTTGGGGGTGTGACAGATGGCGTTGGTGCAGGAGTTTGTGCTTCTTCGCATTCTTGGATGCGATTCACCGGTACTTCGGCGGCGAAATCAGCTAAGATCTGGCCTTTAATCGCGGGGCGCGGTTTATAGTGTATCGTGTGCGCGCCCAGCTCGATTGCCCATTTTGCTAATCTCCTAGAGATGTCGGGTTTGGATAGGATCGGGCCGATCCTGTAATTGGTTAGCACTGTCGACCCACTACTTTTAGTGGAACTGAAGGAGCAGTAGGTCTCCTCCACTGGTTTGAGAAACTGGAATCTGTGTTTGAAATGTGTGAATGCCCTGAAGCGCGCAGGGTAAAGTATGCTACTGGTACTCTCGAGGGTTTGGCCCTCATGTGGTGGAAGGCTCAAGTGCAAATGCTGGGGTTGGTTGCTGCCAACGCCACCCCATAGGAAACTTTCAAGGAAATGGTCAAGGAGGAATACTGCAGTCGCGATGACATCCATAAGTTGGAAGATGAGTTCTACAACCTCAAGATGACGGGGTCAGAGATTGAGGCGTATACTAAGAGATCGCATGAGCTTGCCTTGTTGTGTCCTACTATGGTGGACCCTCCCTATAAGCGAATTGAACTCTATCTCAAGGGCTTGGTGCCAGAGATCCAAAGTCATGTGACTTCAGCAAACTTGACTACTATCCAGCAGGTTGTTCAGTTGGCTCACCGCCTTACTGATCAGGCGGTGGAGCAGAACAAGTTACCAAAGCGCATAGGTGTTGCAACTACTTCTGGTACTTCTAGTGAGAACAAACGGAAATGGGATGGAACTTCAAGCAAGGGTTCAACTTCTGTGCAATCTCAGTCCCAGCAGAGAAAGACTGACGACCACAAGAGCCCCAGTCAGCAATCGTCGGGTGGTCAAAGTCATGGTGGGTACAAGGGGAATCACCCCAAATGCAATCGTTGCAACCTACACCACAGTGGGCCATGCACCAGGGGCAACTGTCATCGGTGCAACAAGCCTGGTCATGTTGCAAAGGATTGTAGGAGCGCATACCCTGCCAATCAGAATCGTCAGCAACCTCAACAGAATCAGCGGCAGCAACAGGGTAACAACAAAGGATGCTTTCAGTGTGGAGCTGAAGGCCACTTCAAGAAAGATTGTCCCCAACTGAACCAGAACAACAACAACAACAATCAGGGGAATGGTAACAATGGGAATCATAACAACAACAATGGTGCCAGGGGACGAGTGTTCGTGATTGGTCAAGGTGAAGCAAGGAATGATCCCAACGTGGTGACGGGTAAGTTCCTTCTCGACGACTTTTATGTTACCGTCTTATTTGATTCGGGTGCCGATACTAGCTATGTGTCATTAGAAGTTAGTAAAATGCTTAAGCGTATTCCAACACCCCTGAGCGACAAGCACACTGTAGAGCTAGCTAATGGTAAGAGCTTGGAGGCCTCACGCGTAGTCAAAGGTTGCCAACTTATTCTCGCTAACCAGACCTTCTCTATTGACCTTATTCCTATCGTCCTGGGTAGTTTCGACGTTGTCATTGGGATGGATTGGCTATCCCAACACCGAGCAGAGATTCTTTGCAACGAGAAGATCGTTCGTATCCCTGGTTTAGGTAGTGAACCTCTCATGATTCGTGGCGACAAGAGAAGTGCTGTTGAGAACATCATCTCTCTTCTTAAGGCCCAGAAGTGCTTACGAAAGGGCCACACTGCGATTTTGGCTCTAGTTACTGATACCACAGAGAAAGAGAAGAAGCTAGAAGATTTTCCAGTTGTACGTGACTATCCTGAGGTATTCCCTAAGGAATTACCTGGTCTTCCGCCCCATCGCCAAGTCGAGTTTCAGATTGAACTAGCTCCTGGAGCTGCGCCTATAGCTCGTGCACCTTATCGTTTAGCTCCATCAGAGTTGGAAGAACTCTCTACGCAACTACAAGAACTCTTGGATAAGGGTTTCATTCGTCCTAGCTCATCGCCTTGGGGAGCTCCAGTACTATTTGTGAAAAAGAAGGACGATACCTTCAGAATGTGTATCGACTATCGAGAACTCAACAAGGTGACTGTGAAGAACCGTTATCCTCTACCGCGCATTGACGACTTGTTCGACCAGTTGCAGGGGTCGAGCTACTATTCGAAGATCGACCTGAGATCGGGATATCACCAGCTGAGAGTTCGAGAAGAGGATGTCTCTAAGACAGCCTTTAGAACTCGATATGGGCACTATGAGTTTTTGGTCATGCCGTTTGGGCTGACAAACGCACCCGCAGTTTTCATGGACTTGATGAACCGAGTGTGCAAGCCTTACCTGGACAAGTTCGTTATAGTCTTCATCGACGACATCCTGATCTATTCTAAGAGTCAGGAGGAGCACGAACAGCATCTATTTTGGAACTTCTTCGAACAGAACAGCTTTACGCAAAGTTCTCGAAATGCGACTTCTGGCTTCGTGAGGTCCATTTCCTAGGCCACGTGGTAAACAAGGATGGAATTCACGTTGATCCATCCAAGGTAGACTCTATTAAGAACTGGCCTGCACCTCGTACACCAAAGGAAATTCGCCAATTCTTGGGATTGGCAGGTTACTACAGGAGATTCATTAAGGATTTTTCTAAGATCGCGCAGCCTCTCACCTTGTTAACGCAGAAAGGCGTTGTCTATCATTGGGGAAATGCACAAGAGTTAGCTTTTCAGCATCTAAAGGATAGACTTTGTAGTGCACCTATCCTTTCACTGCCAGAGGGCACAGAAGATTTTGTGGTTTATTGTGATGCATCAATTCAAGGTCTTGGTTGTGTATTGATGCAACGAGATAAGGTCATAGCTTACGCCTCACGACAACTCAAAGTTCACGAGCAGAACTACACTACGCATGATTTAGAGCTGGGAGCTGTTGTTTTCGCACTTAAGTTATGGCGGCATTACCTGTACGGAACCAAGTGCGCCATCTACACCGACCACAGGAGCCTAGAGCACATATTCAAACAGAAGGAACTGAATATGCGGCAACGACGATGGGTCGAGCTGCTGAATGACTATGAGTGCTCCATCAGGTATCACCCGGGCAAGGCCAATGTTGTGGCTGACGCCCTCAGTCGAAAGGACACTGCGCCTAAACGCGTGAGAGCTCTACAACTCACTATACATTCTAGTCTACCTTCGCAAATACGAGCTGCTCAGATAGAAGCACTGAAACCAGAAAACGTAAGGGCCGAAGCCCTACGCGGGTCAAGACAACGCTTAGAACAGAAGGAAGACGGTGCTTACTACGTAACAGGACGCATTTGGGTTCCACTCTATGGCGACTTACGAGAACTTGTGATGGATGAAGCGCACAAATCTCGCTACCCGGTACACCCTGGTTCGGACAAGATGTACCACGATATTAAAACTACGTATTGGTGGCCTAGCATGAAGGCCCACATAGCAACTTACGTCAGCAAGTGTTTGACTTGTGCGCGAGTCAAGACGGAATATCAGAAACCCTCAGGCTACTCCAACAACCAGAGATACCACAATGGAAATGGGAGCAAATTTCCATGGATTTCGTTACTGGCCTACCTAGATCACAGCGCGGAAACGATACTATCTGGGTGATCGTGGATCGACTCACAAAATCCGCACACTTTTTGGCAATTAAGGAGACGGATAAATTCTCCACTTTAGCGGAAATATACCTCAAGGAAGTTGTTTCGAGGCACGGGGTGCCCACCTCTATCATCTCTGATCGAGATGCACGTTTTACTTCGGAACTGTGGCAAGCAATGCACAAGTCTTTTGGCTCACGTCTAGATATGAGCACAGCGTATCACCCACAGACGGACGGGCAGTCCGAGCGCACTATTCAGACCTTAGAAGACATGCTTCGTGCATGTGTAATCGACTTTGGCAACAGCTGGGAAAAGCATCTGCCACTTGTGGAATTCTCGTATAATAACAGCTACCACACCAGCATTAAAGCTGCTCCGTTCGAGGCATTGTACGGACGTAAATGCCGGTCACCTCTCTGTTGGGCAGAGGTGGGGGATAGTCAAATCACTGGTCCAGAACATGTGGTAGACACTACTGAGCGGATTGCTCAAATACGACAACGCATGGCGGCCGCTCGTGACCGTCAAAAGGCCTACGCCGATAAGGCAGGAAACCACTTGAGCTCCAGGTTGGGGAGCGGGTATTACTCAAGGTTTCGCCCTGGAAGGGTGTGGTTCGTTTTGGTAAACGAGGCAAACTCAACCCACGATACGTTGGACCTTTCGAAATCATTGAGAAAATAGGCAAGGTGGCCTACAGACTGAACTTACCAGCAGAACTCGGTGCGGTTCACAACGTTTTCCATGTGTCGAATCTGAAGAAGTGTCTGTCAAATGAGACCCACGTAGTTCCTCTGAAGGAACTCACGATCGACGAACAGTTGAAATTCGTCGAGGAACCAGTCGAAATCACGGACCGGGATGTTAAGGTCCTCAAGAGCACTAGAATACCTCTCGTTCGAGTTCGTTGGAACTCACGTCGCGGCCCAGAGTTCACCTGGGAGCGCGAAGACCGGATGAAACAAAAGTATCCCCAACTGTTTGTAAACGATACAACCACTACTGAGGCTGAAGCTACGGAATTTCGGGACGAAATTCCAGATCAACGGGGGGAGGATGTGACACCCCAGGAAAACCGGGAAAACCTTACAACTTAACTAGCTTCCTCAGTGAGTGCCATCAAATTTCGGGACGAAATTTCTTTCAACTTGGGGATGATGTGACAACCCGAAACTTAGAACCTTTCGTTGTGCCTTGATGTAACATGCTTGAACGTTATGTGACTAGCTAACTTGTTAACTTAATGATATAAGTGAACTTTATGTGATTATGTGTTGTGCTTGTATGTATAGTATATATATATGTGCATAAGTGAACCGAGAACCAAGAACCCGACTCGAGACCATGTGGTCTCGAGTGAACCGTGTAACAATGGGCCGGATGGGCCACGCACCCCATTTAACCCAACCGAAAACCCATTAGGGTGCACCACTTGAACTAGTATATAACCTTGGGGATGAGACAACCTTGCCATTTTCTTGGACAAACAACACACTCACTCTTCTACACACACTCTTCCTTTCTCTCACAAAAAAAAAACCCTAAGCCACAACATTCTTCTCCTTCTTCTCGGATTTGGACTCTTGGATCGGCTCACACACACACTCGATTAGGAGATTCATACACACCTTTGAAACCCATCAACCGGTTAGTGTTTCTTGATATTTATTGATTAATGTTAGTGCTTTTGATATTATTAGATGATAGTATGAATGACATGATTTAACTAAGTATAGTTGTAAGTGTGTTGATGCTCTTGTGATTCGGATGTGTATGATGAAGTTTTGATTTGAGTTGTTTGTTACTATACTTGTCTAAGAAATGAAAACCAAGATTTATAAGTTATGTGTACACATGAATAATATTTCGGTTCAATGATGATATGTATGATGAAAGTATCGATTACATGCTTGTCTTATGAATTGTTGCATATGTTGTTGCTTGGAAAATGGGTTTGATGTTAGCTTAGAAACTATAGTTTTGTCCGAATATGCATAAGGTTGAATGAAGGTTATTTATGCTTTGAATGTTTGAAGAACATGAAGAACAGTATGAATATCATATGAATGTGTGTTGAATATTTGAATTCTGCAATGTTTGATCCGATTTGGTTAGTTTTTAGACAAAGAAACATGTTTAAGTGGATAGTACACAAATAGGGTGCATGCAATTGGAATTCTATTGGATAGTACAACTGTGCAGAATCAGCGACTGTTGGGGAGTCGAAACCCCTCGTTGCGACTCGCAACCACAACATTACAAGCCGAGACCGCCAGTTGCGACATAGGTTACGAGTCCTGTTGCGACTCGAAACCATAACATGACCAACCGAAACCATAGTTGCGACATAGGTTGCGACTCGCAACCACCTATGATCAACATAAACAGCATGACCCGCAACCATGCTTGCGAGTTCGGTTGCGACTTGAGACCTCTAGTCTCGACTCGAGACTGCAGGCTGGACTTACATGATTTGGGCCTAAGTTAGTGGGCCGAATATGTGGACTTCTGTGAACTGTAATTGTGTATACGTGTACTGTCTGGGCTGGCCTGCTACTACGAGCCCAACTGTTCGGGCTTTATACTTAGACTTTGGGTTGTATTTGATTGTTAACTGTGAAACTTGTTGTGAACTATCGATGAACTGCCATACTAGAACGTGTATGCCATGACTACTACTTGTACGTGCACTGCTTGGTTTGAATCTGATTATAAGTGGTATCTATGTTAGGACGTAATTGACTACTTGCGACTTGATTGACCTTTCTGTGTTACTACCGAGCAAACCAAGGTGAGTTCACACCCTCTACAAAGCATGGGATTCCCTGGGCTGGGAATGGGGTTAAGGAACGTGGATTCCTCGTCCTCCTTGGGTAGGACAGCAGTGGTTCAGGAATGTGATTCCTCGTCCGGACGGACGGATAACCCGTACTAGACCAAAACTCTATCACGAAGTCCCTCCTTTTTATATCGACTTAATCGCCGGGCCAATGGCGAGCGAGTCATTAGTTAGATAGCGCTATTTAGGTCTGACAAACCTCACACCGTGCCGCAGAGGACGGGCGTGAACTAATGGATCTGGGGCACGTCAATGATGATAGACATTGATGGTTTTCAGGGCACATAAACATGACTACAGTCAGCAGTCGATATGGTAACGAGTCTAGTGTACGCATGGGGTAGCCCCCACGGCCGAAATGCCTGATAACTAACATGGGGTAGCCCCCACGGCTGGAATGCCAGAGTAACTGGGAGTGAACAAGTCACGTTTTTAAACTATGGGGTAACCCCCACGGCAGGATGCCAGTTAAAGGAAACTGTTTTCGAAACAACTAAAACGAACACCCAACTGTGAACTCACTCAACTAGTTGTTGACTCGTTACTACATGCTTTGCAGGACCATAGGTACTCAGCTGGAGCTTGCATGGAGGAGGGTCGTTGTGGGACACAGATTGCTGCGTGCCATGTTCTATTTGAAAACATTTGAACTTATGTTATAACTTTAAACTTATGCTTCCGCTTACAACTTAAACTTGGTTTTGTTGGAACACCAATCGTATTGGTTAAACTTTTATGATTATTTATATGCTTGTTCAGTATGATTGGTGGCTGGATCCTGGTCAGTCACGCCTCCAAGCGGTAGCACTCCGCGGGTGGATTTTGGGGGTGTGACAGATGGCGTTGGTGCAGGAGTTTGTGCTTCTTCGCATTCTTGGATGCGATTCACCGGTACTTCGGCGGCGAAATCAGCTAAGATCTGGCCTTTAATCGCGGGGCGCGGTTTATAGTGTATCGTGTGCGCGCCCAGCTCGATTGCCCATTTTGCTAATCTCCTAGAGATGTCGGGTTTGGATAGGATCGGGCCGATCCTGTAATTGGTTAGCACTGTGATGACGTGGTTTACGAAGTAGCGTCGTAACCGTCTTGAAGCGTGCATTAATACTAGCACCAACTTTTCCATTATTGAGTATCTCGTCTCTGGGTCGTTGAGCATCTTGCTGATGTAATAGATGGGTGTTTGAACCCCCTTTCGCTCCACTATCAATACCGCACCCACCGCGTTATCCGCGGCGGATAGGTATAATATGAGTGGCTCATCCTTGCGTGGTGCGGTTAGAGTTGGGAGTTGTATCAAACACTCCTTCATTTCCCGGAAGGCCTGTTCAGCCTCTGCGGTCCACTGGAATTGTTCTTTCTTTGAACAGCTCCGCAGGGTCTTGATGAACGGATAAGACTTAGCTGCATGGTTGGCTAAGAATCTGTTGAGTGCTGCTAGCCTGCCGTCTTGCCGTTGCATATCTTTCATCGATGAAGGCGATGGCATGCGCTCGATCGCCTGGACTTTCTCCGGGTTTACCTTGAATCCATCTTTAGTCACGATGAACCCAAGGAATTTGCCTTCTTCCATTCCAAACGAGCATTTCCCTGGATTGAGCTTTATGTTAACGCTTCGCAGAGTTTGGAATGTTCTTTCAATATCCGTGAGCATGGTATCCTCTTCCATGCTCATGACGACCAGGTCGTCCATGTAGATTTCGACACTTTTGCTTATTTGCCCACGGAAAGTGTCGTTCATCAACTTTTGATAGGTTGAGCCCGCGTTGCGCAACCCAAACGGCATCTTTGTATAACAGTAATTTCCGGTGGGAGTCCGGAATGCCGTTTTGTCTTCATCCTCGATTGCCATTTGTACTTGATGGTACCCTTTGTAGCAATCGAGGAAACACTTCCACCTGAATGGTGCGAGATTATCGACTTTTTCGTCGATTTCTGGAAGCGCGTAACAATCCTTGGGGCAGGCTTTGTTAAGGTCTTTGTAATCGACGCACATGCGCCAGCCCCCGGACGGTTTTTCTACCATGACTGGGTTGGATAACCAAGTCTGTTATTTGACTTCCCGTAGGATGCCTGCGGAGAGCAGTTCTTCGATCTGCTCTTGCATCGCCTGATTTTTAGCTGACCCAAGGTGGCGTTGCCCTTGGATCACTGGCTTAATACCTGGCAAGGTATTCAAGTGATGTTGAGCAATATCACGTGGGACCCCGGTCATGTCTGCGGGTGTCCACGCGAAGATGTCTTGGTTCCTGAAGAGAAGCTGCTTCAGGTGCGCTTTGGTGGTCGGGGACAAGGCGTGACCCAATGTGACCTTTTGTTCTGGGTATCTCGTGTTGAGAACCCATTTTTCTGGTTGGTCGTTGGGAGTGGGCCTTGCGACCTTGGTCGGACGTACTTCGTCCGACATCATGACGTCCCTGCGGGCATAGATTATCGCGACCCCCGATTCGGTTGGGAAACCGACCGCAGAGTGGGGGACGGATGTAATTATATTGAAATCTCCTTGGGATTCTCTCCCGAGGAGTACGTCATATCTGGAGGTGTGAGGTAAAACCATGAAGTTTACCTCTTCTGTCCTTGTGCGATTTCCGTTGGAAAGACGCACAGGAAAAGTAATTTGGCCCAGGGGAAAGACAGTTTCCCCTGCGAACCCAGCCAATGGGTAATCTACTGCTTGCAACCGATCTTTGTCCTCCTGGTCGAACTGGTTGAAGCATTGTTCGTAGATTATATCAGAAGTACTGCCCGGGTCAATGAATAGACGCTCGGTGCAGTAGTGTGCCAGTTGGCCTGAAATAACGACGGCGCGCCTATCGCGCGGTCCGCCTCGGACTTTTGGAAAGACGACTTGCTCGTCTTTCCAGTCACATTCCGGCCTTCTCGCCGCTTTGCGCGGCCTGCCTTTGCCTCCGTGGATCATGTGGGTGAAAGCCACGTACATGGTTCTCTTCCCGTAGGAGGTACCTTCGCCATGAGGGGTGATGCGCTTGGTGGGTTTTTGCCCACCTGGCAAAAGGTGTTGCAGTTTCCCCTCCTTTAAGGCCCGCTCAATCTCCAGCCGGAGACTGATGCAGTTGTTGGTGGTGTGGCCCGAGTCCTTGTGGTACTCACAGTAGAGTGTGAGGTCCTGATTTTTCTTGGACTTCATTGGTTGGGCCGGTCGCAAGAACTGTGGGTCCGCAAGGAGGACCTCACTTGGCGACATGGTGATCTCGGTCCAGTTGCGGTCCCGAGAATCTTTTTTTGATGCCCGACTGTCTCGGGCGGGGTTGTAGTTCCTTGGGTCGAACGTGTTGGTTCGCGGGAAATACGGTTTGGAAATATCACGATTTCCTACGTCCCGGTTGCGTTTATTGTTACGCTTGGACCCTTGGTGGGACGTTTCGGCTTGGGGCTTTGCCTTTGCCACGTGCGGTTCTAGTGACCGCTGTGTCTGGGCGTATGTCTTGACCGCGGTCATAATATCCTCCCATTTTTTGGGCAGGCCCTCCTTGCCAGAGATGGTCATGATCATCTCCCTGTCTTTGACGGCCCGGATGAAGTGGTTTCGTGCCATCTGGTCTGCCACGTCACCTATCTCCAGGCACTCTTTATTGTAACGGACGACGAATGCCTCGAGGGATTCGTCGTCCCTTCGCCAGATGTTTATGACGTCCAACGAATCACGTTCGTGGCGTCGCTGCTGGCTAAAATGGGCGAGGAACTTGGTACGCAAGTCCTCGAATGAATACAGTGATCCCACTGGCAAAGAATCGAACCATGCCCTGGCCAGGCCCGTAAGGGTCTGGGGGAAAAATTACACCAAGTGGGTTCATCCCACTGGCCGTTGATGCCCGCGCCCATGAAGATGTTCATGTGGTCGTCCGGGTCGGTCGAACCACTGTATTTCCCAACGTTGAATGGGAACTTTGTCGTGGTGACATGGGCGTTGGCGATCCGCGTGCCGAACTTGGAATTTTCGGCCGCTGCCTTTGGTCTGTATGGTTCATTCGCAGGGCGCTTAGCCGCCCTGAGGTATGTGTTGCGGGGGTGACTGGGAGGAACGTAGTTGCGTCCTCCCGGTCTGCTGCTGGTGTCATGTGAATCCCCGCGGTAGGTACAGTCGTCAGGGTCGGTATGACCGTACCCTTCGGTGTATGGTTGTGGGCCCAATCGGCTCTGAATGCCTGGGCCGCGTCGGGAGGTTGATCGCCTCCTGTCCTCGCCATGGGGGCCAAGGCGGGTATGCACTGGTCCTCTGGTGTGGGACCCGTATGAGGAATCGTCCTCGTTGAGGGTGTGGACCGAACAGTAAGACGATCCGCGGTCTTCACGTCGGCTTCTTGAAGCCGGGCGTGAATGTATCCTGCCGTCGTATTGTAAAATACGCTCAGCAGGGGTGTGCGGTGCTGGGGTAGGCCCAGCTTGTATATTCGCTTCCGTACAAGCGCGGTTGTATGCTGCTGTCAGCAGGGCTGCCTGCTGCTCGTACCAGGTATGAACGGTCATGCCTGGTGGGATCACAGATGCGAACTGTGATAAGTCATGTCCAAATATAAAGGAGGGACTCCTTTGTGTGGACGTGCCGATGTGTCCGGGTTGGGAGGTCGAGGCATTGACCCCTACCGGAGGTGGGATTGAGGGATTTGGGTTATTCGCAATGTTGTTTTGGTGATCAGTCATGATCTTGAGAGAGGGAAAAGGATAGATGAGAAAATGCTAAGAGTAGCGGTGGGCGCCAATGATGAAACAATGGTTAACCGGGCAGGGTTAACACACTGGTCTCGTCAAGAAGGGTTAATCCCTTCCTCTCGAGGATCGCTGGCTGGATCACCGGTGGTTGATCTCCTGCACAAGGAAACAAGCCGTGACTCGTAACAAGGAGGATGGGGTGGGGGTGCTCCTTGTTACCACTCTCTGGCGTGAGAATCAGTAGTTTGCTTGGGAAGCAAAGTAAGATAGTAGTAGTAGTGAGAGAGTTGTCAAGAGATACCTCAAACCTGGTTTGGGGTTGGTATTTATAGCCGAGGAGTGAAGGAGGATGATGATGGATGGACTGACGACGCGCTGCACCTTTGCAGGTGTGTCAGGCTTGTCGGTTGTGGAGGTTACGCCACGTCAGTCCATTGCTTACGTAGCTCTGACAGGTAACTGCCATTGGTGCCACTTGCACTGTGGTGTCAGTCCCACTTGTTGAGTGCATAGGACGCGGTGCAAGCCGCATCGCTGCATGCGGTAACGTCTGAAGTTACCGCGTCTCCTACTTGTGATCAAGGAATACGCGAGATGCGGGGGCGCTAATGATGAAACAATGGTTAACCGGGCAGGGTCAACACACTGGTCTCGTCAAGAAGGGTTAATCCCTTCCTCTCGAGGATTGCTGGCTGGATCACCGGTGGTTGATCTCCTGCACAAGGAAACAAGCCGTGACTCGTAACAAGGAGGATGGGGTGGGGGGTGCTCCTTGTTACCACTCTCCGGCGTGAGAATCAGTAGTTTGCTTGGGAAGCAAAGTAAGATAGTAGTAGTAGTGAGAGAGTTGTCAAGAGATACCTCAAACCTGGTTTGGGGTTGGTATTTATAGCCGAGGAGTGAAGGAGGATGATGATGGATGGACTGACGACGTGCTGCACCTTTGCAGCTGTGTCAGGCTTGTCGGTTGTGGAGGTTACGCCACGTCAGTCCATTGCTTACGTAGCTCTGACAGGTAACTGCCATTGGTGCCACTTGCACTGTGGTGTCAGTCCCACTTATTGAGTGCATAGGACGCGGTGCAGGCCGCATCGCTGCATGCGGTAACGTCTGAAGTTACCGCGTCTCCTACTTGTGATCAAGGAATACGCGAGATGCGGTGCTAGCAGCATCGTCGTCCGCGGAGACTATTTGCCTGCATCCCTTGTCGTGACGAAAATGCCCATATGGTGCGGTGCCAGCCGCACCGTTATGTTCATCTTCTTCTATGCCTAAGGCAAGGCTTTCTTGTATTGATAGAAGTGTTCACTGGATGCGGTGCGAGGCCGCATCGCTGTGAATACTTCCGTTTTCATACACCAGATGTGATGCTATGTCGCATCACTCTACCGTTCTCATGTTCCATGTAAGTCCTCCTTCGTTACTAGATAGATTGGATTCAACCCTTGTGCCGACGCGTTCTCGCATGGGCACAAGTAGGTTGTTAGCTAGTGGGGGTTTTGATAAGGGTAATGGTCACTCGCGGTCGATGCTGACGCGAGATCTGGGACCATACCCCTTCACACGGTGACCTCCTCGTTTATCTTTTTACCATCACCCACAAGCACTCCGACACAATCCACAGAGACATCCCCGTCGTCTTGTTGAATTTGCGACGAGTGTAGAACCTTGCCATACAGTCTGCCGATTGAGTCGAACACTTCCGGGTCGATCAAATGTAAAGGAACACCCACGATTTTGAGCCAGGCAATCCTTTCAAACGGGAGAACTTGACTATTCCAAAAATCTAAAGACGAGAACCAATTCCTGCCTACCGCAATAGTCTCTTTGAAATCTTTGGCCGCAACCTCATTAAGGAAGGTAAGCAAGACATACAAGCCCCCCACATATTGCACTTCCATCCCCTTTACTCCCACATTTCTAGCCAGAATATTGATCATCCTTAGCGTGAATAAATCCGCCATTCTTCCTACTAGCGCCCTACCATACACATCCGAAAAAGCTGCAACATACCTAGAAATCACCACTTTTTTGACTTATTATCTTCCTGCAGTTCTCTAACCAGAGCATTCATGAATGAAACCTCTCCCATCTTGAAGTCATTAATCGTCGCCCATTGATGGGCCTTCTGTCTGAGCTCTCCTCTGACCGGCGGACCACTACCCACGGGCTGGGACTGGCCAACTTTCTCCGCAGTGAACAAAGCAACATTCACGCTGAGTTTGTGGTTGCCCATCCTCACATCTTGAAGTCTTCTCTCGGTCTCTTTCTCGTCTTTAACCCCTTTGAGTCTAATAAACCCAAACCGATTGCCTCCTTTGTCTCTTTTCCTCGCTATATATACCCAGACGACCTCGCCGCACACCTTGAAAATCTTCGCTACATCGTTGGAGCTACAGCGCTCTGGAAGGTTTCAGACATAGAACTTAGAGGTATCAGCCCAGTTCTTTGTCTCTCCGCCTTCATTCTTTCTTCCTTGTGGGTTCCTCTGTCTTCTTCCTTGCTCGTGCCAATCCTCTCCGTTGGTTCTTCGCTGCTCCATACTTTCTTTAACTCATGACAATGTTTATCTTGGGTAAAAATGTAAGACCCAGTTTATATTACCAAATTTACCAACCTAAAACCTTGCATTTAACGCCAAAATGATGACTTTACAAAAACTTTCATAGTATAAACCCAAAATATTACATCATACATGTATTGTTGTTATAAAATCCCATACAAGACGGTAACTACCATTAGTTTACTTAGTATCTAAAACAAAAGTCATAATTGCGGAAGCGTTCTAAAAGATTGTGTGTTCGGTTCGGCTCGCTTGCTTGACCTTCATCCTTTACTTGAGTACCTGAGAACTAACATTTTAAACAAGCATTAGCACTATCACTTCTTGGAAATTACGTATTCGAACCAGGTCCGAACACTGATTCGAGAAAATGATCAAAACAATTTTTATCAAACAGGGTCCCACCGTAATTTACGGTGTCACCGTAAATTACGGTGACTTCTGGACATTTGGGACCTACCGTAACTCAGTAGGTTTCCACCGTAAAAGAATTGCAGGTCACCGTAAATTACGGTACTACCGTAATTTACGGTAGACTCTGCACATAACTTCCTTGTTTAAAAATGCAGTTTTTTTGCTGGTTCATTATGATTCGAAACAGCATAATTTCGTATGAATCGTTATACGGCTGGGCTAGTTCTTCGTATTTGTATATCGGTTATCACAATACTCAACTATAACTTAATTGGGCATGTTACGGAAATTAACATTCACGCTAATTGCAAGACTTCTAGTTGATCTTTCGTACTATGATCATGCATCGAACCAAAACTTAGCATCTATAAAAAGAACAAGGCTTATAAGTTTGTCTATGGTGTTCGTTACACGGCCTACACCGCATGTATTATTTGCACAATATAATAAAGTCATGCTTCGTGTTTATTACCCAAAACTTGTTTGACCCGTTTGGGTGCGGAGTATAAGCACCTTACGGACGCTCGACTTCATGTTTATAACTTGTTTAGGGCAATAGCCAAATTCATGACATAATGGAAATTCTCGGTCATCATGCTTTCATTCCTCTTTAACCAACTCATAAAGCTACGATATGTATAATGTAATGAAACGGTAAATTTCATACCTTTTAGAGCGCGTCTTTTCCTCGTGAACTCCCTCCGGCTTGTCCGCTAGATGAACCGGACTCTTTGCCTAGAAAATTCAGTTTTTATAACATGTTTAGAACTCCTTTTTATGACCACAATCACATCATTATGGACCATTATAAATTCTGCGTTTTTATCCAAATTTCACATTTAAATCCCCACTTAGGCATTTTTACAAACACCTAGTGGGTCAGATTTTTCTACCTTCATAAACATGTTCATGACTTTACAATTCAACATCCAATTTCACTATATTAGAAATTTTGCATGCATCTTGACATTATCTTTTCAGAACTTATCTTTCCAAATTTTCAGATTATGCAAAACAAGAGTTATAATTTCAGCATTAAACAAGTTTCTTAAGGTTCTCTAATCACCTACAATGGTGATTAAGTAATCCCTACAAATATCATACAAGGTAATGTCAAGAAATCATCTAGGGTTTGATCCTAAACCTCACACTCCTTCTAATTTCAGCCATGCATCAACAATCAAGCTGAATTTCTCATGTTTCACAATTAACCTAGAATTTGTGATGTAACAAAATTACTGAATTTCACATACCTTTTGATCCTTACAACGAGGTGTTTACTAATATGTGATTAGAGCTTGATTTGGAACTGATTTGGGGCTTCAATTGAAGAGATTTTGGTGTGAAACTTAGGGTTTTGGAGAACCCCTGTCGCCCCCCTCCTCTCTTGATCGACCAGACTCTCTAATTTGGGAGGTTTGGTTAATTTTGTTACTATTAGTAATTTATCTTTGAGTTTTGACAAGTTTAGCCCCTTTAATTATGATTTTCTCTAGTTTTAATTATTTTAACCATAACATGCATTAATTCAAGACTTGGGATTTAACTAGGTTAAATTCCTAGTTGGTAAACTCTTGTTTATCTATTCTTTGAACTTTATAATATACGGGTTTATGTTTTTGGGGTGTTACAAAAAAAATGCAAACCTCATGTTAATGACCTGATGATTGGAATATTTAGTGTAACCGTTAAAAAAAGATTAGTCAAACACCCTGTTTTTTTATATATATTACTAGTTTACGCCTCACCCGCATTGCAGGACAGTAAACAGAATATTTCTCAGTTTAATAACACGTAGGTCTCCGTTTCAGTTACTTGTACATACTACTTATAACACAATTTCAATAAAAATTACATCGACAAAAATACGCGTGTCAAATAATTTTTGTTATAATAAAGTTTAGGAATTATAAAATAACTTTATTAAAGTCCAAGAGTAGTAGCGGCGCCAACTAATAACTAACGGTCACTCTTTCCCTGGGTTGATTCATTATAACAGTAAGGAAAAAGCTAAAAGAAGAAATACTAAAAGGAATAAAAGTAGAGGGACTAAACATGTACACTACCAAAGTTAAAGCAGATGGACTAAACACGCATATAAACAAAGTTAACCAATAAAAAAAAGTTTTTTTTTCTAAAAACAAAGGGGCTAAAACATATATTAGCGAAGTCGAAGGTTTAAAAGTAATAAGAGTAAATTACTTTTTGAGTCCCTGTGTTTTAGTGGTTTTAACCACTTGAGTCCAAAATCAAAAAGTTTAACGCCCTGAGTCCCTAGCCATTTATTTTATAACGTTTTGAGTCCAATTTTGTTCATTTTATAACGATTTGAGTCCAAAAAATTGGACTCAAAAGGTTAAAATTTGGACTCAAAAGGACTCAAATGGTTAATGAAAATGCTTATAGGGACTCAGGTCGTTAAACTTTTTGCTTTTGAACTCAACTAGTTAAAACCACTAAAATACAGGGACTCAAAAATTAATTTACCCAAGTAACAAAAAGCGACAATCAATAACTTAAAAGAATAGAAGTATAGGGACTAAGCACGCACACAACCAAAGTTAAAGCAGTAGGACTAAACACGCGTATAAACAAAGTTAATCAATAAAAAAGAAAAGTTTTTTTGAAAACAGAGAAACTAAACACGTATATTAGCAAACATGAAGGTTTGAAAGTTAAACATGTAATTTATGTACATATAGATAATGATATATGTGAGTCTATTAGTCTAAAGAATTATGTGTGTGTATTATAATTGAAGTAATATTTTCTTTTCTGTGTACACATTAAAACTCAAATAAGGATCAAAACAATAATAATTTGACAACACAAACCACTTAGCTAAAGTTACCATCGACAATATAGAATATGTAACATACTAGGTTATAACCCCGTGTATTACACGGGTTAAGTAAATAAAAAAATCAAATAGTTAATAACGAAGATTTAACAATTATAAAATGATATTTTAAGACGATTTTCTGATATCCAAACATAATTTTGTGTCATGTATGATCAAAACTTGTGATGTTTGTCAAATTTTTAAATATGAAAGCATTTGAACCATCGATTAGAATACAGACTTTATCATCGACTTTCTCACGAGTTTTAACAGTCATGTGAACATACATTTAATAACCCAAGTTTTATTTAAATAATAGTGGTCTTAATTTATTAGTTCTAAAAAAAATGTTGAAATGTCCACATAACGCATATAGCAATTATCTAATTAGATAAACTTATATAAAAAAAATAATGTTTCAATTTAAATTAATTAGATAAGTACAAATTATCGGTAATTATTAAATTATATAACTTTAAAATTTAAATATCTGGATGTGAGTTGCATCTTAAAATGATGGTTATTTTTTGATAAATTTATCAGTATGATAAATGTAATTATTATTTTTCTTGCATTTTAAACATATATTAAATTTAAGAGTAAAATGCACGTATAGTCCATGTGGTTTTGTAAAATAACACCATAGTCCCCAACTTTTGTAAAATGCACGAAGAATGCGTGTATCGATAAGGGAGTTGCAAGTGGTGAGGGTGAGGGTGGGGTAGGGCTACTTGAGATAACTTTATCTTTAATATTTTTTTAATATAATAAGGGCATTAAGGTTATTTCACAACCACTTAACTGAGAAAACTAATCACCATCCACTCCAGGGACTATCCGAGTAACAAATTGTCAAAACCACAAGGAGCACCGGTGTAATATCCAAAAGTTGGGGACTATATGTGTTATTTTACAAAACCACAGGGACTATTCGTGCATTTTACTCTAAATTTAATAATTTAAAGTAAATAATAATTATCTACAATTAAGTAATTAGGATATAATTTATAACGTAGTAATTATAAATATAAATAAATAATAAGATATTTTATGGAACTTTATCCATAATTTTTTAAATTTTAATAATTTTTAAATAATAATTATATATAATTAATGATGGTGTAGAATAATGACAAGTGTCCCTTTATTGGTTTCTTTTATTATATAGTATAGATATAGATTTTTGATATGAACGTATTATTGTTTTTTTTAAGTTTAAAATTATTGTGTTGTGCTATTATTTAAAAAAATATCTTAAATTTATAATTTAAATTTGAAGATAATATTTTATTAGAAAAAAATAGAATGATTCTATCCGACATTCAAAGTATGATAAGATTTAATATTAATTGATTATTTATTATTTAATTAATTGATATAAGATAAGTATGAAAAGGTAGGAAATTAAAACGTAGACCCCTTCAATGAATGACACGTGTCCCAAAGTTGGTTTCTTTTATTATATAGTATAGATATATTTTGTATTTCGATTGAGAAATTATATGTATAATATTAAAATTAAAATTGAAAAATTTATAGATAATAATAATAATAATAATAATAATAATAATAATAATAATAATAATAATAATAATAATAAGGATAAGAATAACAAAATATCTAAATAAAAATCTATACATATAATAAAGTAAATCATATGAGGACACATGGCATTTTATGAGTTGATCTCAATTACTTTTTTCCCTCCTAAATAAATAGATATAGATAATATTTTTTTAATAAGATTCAAATAAAAGAAATATTATTTTATTACATGATTTTTATCTTTTTATCCTTTACCCTAAATAAATAGATATAGATTATATCTCAAATAAAAAATATATTATTTTAATCCATAAACTTTATCTTTTACCATTTTGTTTTCCATTTATATTTATCATATCTTTGCTTTATAGTAGAGATTAATAAAATTCAATTATAATAAAATAAACATGTAAATAACTAATGGCTTTACTAACGTTTTAGACTTTTAATGTATAAATATCAATAAAATATAAGTAATAATAAAATAAATATATAAGAACTAAAGTTGGTAGGCGTAATCCATATGAGATTATTTTGTTTAGAATTTTTTGAATTTTTTTATTGTTAGTTATTTTTACAAATTAATCATTTTTAATTGATTGCTTTTATAGGCGAGATCGTATACTTCCATATGGTAAGGGGATGCGACAACCGAGCGACAAACGAGCTGAGATACTTTCACTTTGTCATTAGACTTATGTAGTATGTATATGCAACTTTCTTTTATGCACGTTTAATTTTAGTTTCAATTAAGACCATTAAACATTCAAATTAGATAACAATGAGAATATTACAAATAGACAACCAATGTGGTGTACTAAATTTTTTTTAGTGAAATTTGAATTATTCGTTGTATTTTTTTACCTATCATATGGGTTTTTAAGTTTATTTTATTTATATTAAAGTTATTTTTATTATTTTAATTAAAACCAAACAAATTCAAAGTATTTTCATTTGTTAAACCACGTGTACACGTGGGCTCTAACCTAGTAAAAATATAATTATGAGGTTGAAGGAGAAATTGTCATGTGTTATTAATTGTAGTATTTTATTAATACTTAAATTAGATTAGATTTAAGAAATTGTCATCGCGACATCTTTAATTATTTATTTATTCAAAAAAAATTCAGCATAATAATACTTTTTTATTAATCTTTGTCAAGTTAGAACGTGGGGTATGGTGGGGCGTAGGTTGGGCCTTGGGGTCATGGTGCGACACGTGGAGTATGGGGCACCCAAAACCAAAAACCAATTTCAAAGGGGTATGGTGGGGCGTGACTGGGGTGGCGTGGCTAGTGCTGTTGGCCAATGAGGTTTCACCATGTCATGTGGGTAGCCCCGCCCAACGCCCGGGCTGAATCCCACGCCAATAGGGTCACGCCCAAACGCAAGCCCACTCGGGATAGTGACTTGGGCGTTTCTCTCCAACCCACGCCCCAACCCCGCCCCATACCCCGTCTTACATCAATACAAACACAGAAAGTAAGGTAGACGGATGATTACATTAATTATTGTATTTATTTTGATAAGATAACAAATTATTGTCTACTTTTTTTTAGGAAAAAAAAGGTGTTTTAGGCTAAATGGTTTTTCTATTTGAGATTTTGATCAACTACCGGACAGAAACATAGGGAAATTGAATACGTAACATAATATAAATACAACACTCCTATAATAATATATAAAACGATTATGTAATCATCTATCTCAATTTATTTCTAGGTTACCTCCGCTCTGAACCTGGACGAAAAAGCGGTCAAAGGGGTATCCACTTCACCCTCATCTATCTCCCTCCCTATGTACTCTGCTTTTTAAGGATCATATCCTTAAAACCTGATGACAATACTAAGTTTATCACCAACCATGCCGGAATCTTTCTTCGTAGAATCCGAATTACCACACCAAAAAAGATACAACAACAAAGATGAAACCAAAATTGTCTTCCCAACCGTTCTAATCCCTAACCGCAAGTTAGGTGATCACAATCTGAAAAACATCATCCGTGATCAAAAACCATGGCTCGAATCCGAACTCCACAAAACCGGTGCGATTTTGTTTCGTGGGTTTTCTTCCGTTTCCTCTGCTTCTGACTTCAACGACGTCGTTGAAGCTTTCGGGTTCGAAGAACTTCCTTATGTCGGCGGCGCTGCTCCTCGTACCAACGTTGTTGGTCGTGTGTTCACTTCTAATGAATCCCCTCCTGATCAGAAGATTCCTTTTCATCATGAGATGGCTCAGGTTTGTTTTTCCAGATCCTATTCACTCTTTTCTTTTATGTAATTAATTTAAATTAAATTAAATTTTAGGATGAGATCGGTACGGTACCAAATATACCTAACTTTGGTACGGTACGGTACTTTATAAGTCATGAACCGATACTCTTAACACATTTTTGTTGTCTCTATGTTTAGATCAAATAGGGTTTTTTTTTTTATTGGTTACAATTGTAATTGAAATGGACACTGAGATGTAACAAATTTATGTGAATTGGTGGTCAGAAAATTAATGTGAATTTGTTCTTTTTTTTTTTTTTTTTTTTTGTGAAATAGGTTCCGAAGTTTCCATTGAAGGTGTTCTTCTTTTGCGAAGTGGAACCGAAAGTTGGGGGAGAAACGCCTATAGTACTCAGCCATGTGATTTACGACAAGATGAAACAGAAGTATCCTGAATTTGTTGATCGGTTGGAACAACACGGATTGATCTATACGAGAGTGTTAGGGGAAGATGATGATCCTTCGTCCCCGATTGGTCGTGGATGGGTATCCACGTTCATGACCAAAGACAAAGTCGTCGCTGAAGAAAGGTTTGCGATTAAGCCCGTTATAAAATTGTTTTGGTTGTTTAGGTGTTGTGGCGGTTAAGTGGTATTTAGGTGTAAAAAGTAGTTTTCTGAGAAAAAAATGGTCCGCTAGTGGTACAACTAAACTAAACATTAATTAAATCTGACAAAGTCTGCTCAAAGTACAAGTGTACTTTGTAAAGTTAAAGTCCGCTTGTACCATGAGTGGATTGTCAGATTTGGTGAAGTCAGCGTGTACCACTGACCGACTACCTACGAACACTTATATTCCCGTATAACCACAAAAAATAGAATTCGCGTATTATATGACATCCAAATGCGAATTCAAAACAAGTTTGGTTATAAATTGCAGGGCGGCGAAGCTTGGAATGAAGTTAGAATGGACAGATGATGGTGTGAAAACGATAATGGGACCGATTCCAGCAATCAAGGTTGACGAAACGCGGGGAAGGAAAACATGGTTTAATAGCATGGTGGCAGCTTATACTGGTTGGGAAGATGCAAGAAATGATCCGGTGAAGGCGGTGACTTTTGGAGATGGTACACCATTGCCGGCACAAGTCATACATGACTGCCTGAGAATCTTGGAGGAAGAAAGTGTGGCGATACCATGGCAGAAAGGGGACGTAATGCTGCTTGATAATTTGGCGGTTCTTCATGCTCGACGACCGTTTGAACCACCTCGTAGGGTTTTAGCTTCTCTTTGTCAGTGAGGAGAAGAATGATTATGTAAGAGATGCATTTGCACCCTTTTATAAACCTAGAATAAAGTAAAAGCTTCATCTTATAATTCCATCAAATATGTTCTGATTGCTTATAGTTTATTAAGTATGTTGAAGAAAATCATCCCGAGATACAAAACTAACTACGAAAATATAATGAAAACATTAAAAGTTTAATTTGAATTAAAAGACTAAAATGCCAATTCGGTACCTAAGGTTTGGCCACTTTCGCGACTTTCATCCAAAGGTCTGTTTTTCTGCATCTAGATCCAAATGATTTGAAACCTTGCCATTTTTATCCAACTCGTTAACTCCATCCATTTTCTCCGTTAAATGAGGGGTATTTCCGTCTTTTTAGACATTTTTTTATTAAAATAAAAAACACTATTAAGAAATAAAGATACACCTTTGTTGACTTTATAGTTATGACTTTTCTTATAAACATTAACAAATAGGTAAAAGGACGAAAATACCCCTGACTTAACGTTAAAAATAGATGGAGTTAACAAGTCCGATGAAAATGGCAAGATTTAAAACCTTTTGGATCCAGATGCGGAAAAGCAAACCTTTGGACGAAAGTCGCAAAAGTGGTCAAACCTCAGGGACAAAAATGGCATTTTACTCGAATTAAAAAGACGGCTGCTTTACCTTTGGCCAGGAAGGAAAGGACGCACATAAGAGCCTGATCTTGGGATATCAGCATTATTCCTAAAGGGCCTTGGCGGCATGACAGATGGTATAGAGGGTTGATTTAAAAAAATAATTCCATTACTCGTTTAAGATTGGGGTGAAATTAAGGTTTAAATCATACAAATGAATAACTGAAGGGTTGCCTCCAAGCCTTCTAGAAGAATCTGTCGCCTCTGCCTTGTCTGAGAACCGCTATCTTGTGTCTGAGTTGATTGTAGGAGACGGTCAATGACATCTACATCAAGTAGCACACAAAGGCTGTCTTCAATCATGATTCTAGCTGCGCACCAGTAACACACCAGTAATTCTTGATGAACATTATAGACTTGATTGATTACCAGAAACACACCAGTAATTCTTGATTAACGCCTCACTGGTGCCTTCTTCGAGTAGAAGTTGCTTTAACTTTTCAGTTGAGAGTGATATATCAGTGGGTATAATCGGTAGTTTATCATTCAATCTTCTTAGAGGAAACAGGTTTCTAGCAGAGGCTCCAAGTAGCTCTTTCTTCCTTTAAACTACACCTCAGCTGAAGTGTCTTTGTAGCCGTAAATATATAAAACCGTCTACTATCCGATCTGCTTTCTCGAAATGACGAGATCTGCATCAATAAATTAACATTACCAGATGATTTTCAAGTGAAGGTTGTCCTCCAGTTTGTTTATAAATTCCTATACTTGAGAATGCCCTATCCAAACAAATAGTTACTCTATGTGCACTTCTTACCAATTGGATACAAACCCTAAAACCTATGCAGTTTATGAGGAAAAATATCAGTTATCGCGGTGAGATATCAGTATTTTTAATATCATGCATAAATTTATATATATAGCAATTTAACACTTAAATTAGACCGAAAATAAATTCATCTTTAAGTAGTCAAAAAGAAACTGAAATAATCCTGTTAATGACTTAAAAGACTTATTACATCTGGATGAATTTAAATAAACAAAAAAACGTCAATTTAAACAACCCTAGAAGCATAAACAGTATGGAACTTAAAATAATCCAACACGCGGATGAAGAATCAAACATTAAACGAAACCCGACAAGTTAATTCGAATAAGAAATAACTTACAGAAAAGGGGTTAACTTCATCAAACGGAATGGGATCATAACGGCCAGCCATAACCACAGAGAAATACGACTCAAATCCAACTGGGTGTGCGATTGTGGTTTAGGTTATTGGAATCTTCATCGATCTGGAGAAAAGCCTTGAATCCCAGAGAGAAAAGGCATATAGCGGGATAAAATTTTGAAATGTGACCTAGAAACCCTAATTTGCTCTGCCCGTGGTTTTTTTTGTGAGTGAGGGTATAATGGGAAAGTGAATTCAATTTTGATTTTAATATGCTATAAACACTTGTACATCATGCTTTAAAGGTGTTTTAAGGGAAGTGGCAAATTACATTAACTAGTCCTTCAAATATGCTTTATAATATAGTATAGCGGGTAGTGCTAGGTAGAAAACCCTAAAAATTTGAGAAAACCCTAGAAAACCCAACCTCCCGATTTTTTTTTTTTGAAAAAAATAACACATGTAATATACATGTTTTTAAGAGTTTTGAGCCAAAAAAAATCAGAAAAGCGCCGAGTGGTTTTTTTTAAAAAAAAATAAACAAGTTTCAGCACTTTTTTGTCTAACACATGTTAGTGATGAAAGTTGCTGAAACTTGTTTATTTTTTTTTTAAAACATCCACTCGGCGCTTTTTTGATTTTTTTGGCTCAAAACTCTTAAAAACATGTATATTACATGTGTTATTTTTTTCAAAAAAAAAAAAAAGGTCGGGAGGTTGGGTTTTCTAGGGTTTTCTCAAATTTTTAGGGTTTTCTATCTAGCATTGTCCATAGTATAGTATAGATAAACTTTTAATTATGTATGTATAAAATCCTCATCCTGGTTAACAGAATAACGAAACCAACTATGCAACTATTTGCAGGCGATATAGTGGTGAAAATTTAAGCATCAACGTATGTAGAGAAGGATGCCCAGCCCAATGGGACTGACTATCTATCTACCTTGAACCAGACCACTGAACACTTTTAATACTCAAAAGATTTTCAAGATGAACTCGTGAAATAGACTTACAACAGATGCCAATGTACGCCTCTCCTTTACAACGACTTCAAACTGCTTCTTTTCCTGAAATTAACTCAACACCAGATGCGTATACATCACTTTTGTTGTAGCTAACCCATCCCTCATGTATATGTCATAATACATAATGTCAGTTACCCAAATGGGCCAATATTGAGCAGAAGACATGTATATGGGAAAAAGGAATGGGACAGTTCTAGTAAATTTTTAACGACCCTAAGACACAAAAGTTAGTAAATTTTCCCACTTAGGACAGTAGTTTAAGTATAGAAACCTTATAACAAGTTATAAACTTAGTTAGTCACTTAATATTCCAGCAAGTTTTTGCCAACCCAAAATCAGAAATTTGTTTCATGATAAGTTGTTCTACTGTGATAAATGACGGATTATTATAATATTTTTACTTGTTAGGCAAGTAAGACATATACATACCTTGGCTTTGAAGTCGCCATCAAGGAATATGTTACATGTTTTAATATATGTATGTATGCACATAATGAGGTTTAGTGTATTCATGTATGTATGTATTCCAAGCTCATTGCAGTATCTAATACAAGCCCTCATAATCCAAGATAATGTTGGAGACCTACATGATATCATAATTGAGTTAACCATAATTGTTTCAGATGTTTTTTAAAAAGGTTAAGGTGACATTTTCGGCCCATTTACCTACAACTGTGTCGATCTGGGTAATGTTTTAGCCTTTTAGGTAGGATAGGTAAATTGGGTACAACACTTTAAACGTCATCTTTAGTGTGTTCAAATGCTTAAACCTCCTAAATTTGCTTTATTCAATGTAATAATCTAGTTTTGTAATCATACTCATTTATTATTTATAAACTTCAACAATAAGCCTATGTGGGTTGGCCCAAACCAACCACATCAGCGCCCGCACTAGAAAACCAATTGTTTTGACCCGAACATAGTTTGACCGACCCATTACCAAACCGCCCATTTTGCCACCACTTTCAAAAGGGCATAAAATTAAACAGCAAGTCAGCAACCTGCTCACAAAGTAAAACATATTACACAGCGTCATATAAATGTAGATCGACGAGCTACATATATATAGCTCATGAACTTCATGTATATACCTCACGTCTGTACCTTAAAAGCTACATATATGTAGCTCGTCAATCTACATACACATATATATATATATATATATATATATATATATATATATATATATATATAAAAGCTACATATATATATATATATATATATGAGAAGGATCCGTTAGGAACCACCCTTTATTGCGAGAACCGCAAGAACTAGTTTGAACACAAACAGTAATTCCTAAAAAATCTAAAAAACACCCAAAATTTTTTTTTATTTTTTTACTATTTTTTTTGGAAAAATCACTATATTTTGTTAATAAAAAATAAAGAAAAAAAAATTTCGAGTCACAGTTATCCATGCACATGTGCATATGTATCATTTCTTTGACAAATTCCATAATTCATTACAAATATTAGTCAATTGCACTTTCATTTACACTACCACGTGTAATACACTACTTTTTACGTTAACAATATTTGAAATGCACATGTGCATCTATATGTATCAGCATGAAATAAGATGTTTTGGTACACTACTTTGAATACACTCTCTCTTTCATCTATTATTCCATCCATAATACACAAACATGCACATGTGCATATGTATCATTTCTTTGACAAATTTAGTAACTCATTACAAATATTAGACAATTGCACTTTCATTTACATTACCATATGTAATACACTACTTTCTACATTACCAATATTGAAATGCACATGTGCATCTATATGTATCAACATGAAATAAGGTGTTTTGGTACATTGCTTTGAATACACTTTCCCTTTCATATATCATACCATCCATAATACACTACCATTACCTCCTACCATCCATAATACAATATCATTACCTCCTACCATCCATAATACAATACCATTACCAATATTTTCACTTTACTACATGTATATCAACACCATTTATACCATACAATCATCATATTACATCATAAAGTAACAACTATAGCCAAACCATCAACCACTAGATATAACTAACCAAAAAACATGTATATGGGCCTACTTCTCCGTTCAAAATCACAAACTTTTTGTAACAAAACATGTTATATCATGGTTATACTTGATGATGCACATGTGCATTTTGAATATTGGTAATGTAAAAAGTAGTGTATTACATATGGTATTGTAAATTAAAGTACAATTGTCTATTACTGATAACGTATTACGGAATTTGTTGAAGTAATGATACATATGCACATGTGCATGGATAACTGTTACTCGAAAAAAAAAGTTTTTTTTTTTTTTTGTAACTAAATATAGCGATTTTTGTGAAAAAAAAATATTGAAATAAAAAATAAAAAATTTTTTGAGTGTTTTTTTGATTTTTTTAGATTTTATTTTGTGTTCACATTGGTTCTCGCGGTTCTCGTAAAAAGGGTGGTTCTCGCATGAACCTTACCCTATATATATATATTACAATGTTAACCTTATAATTAAAAGAAATGTTTAATTGGTTAGTAGTAGGTTTTTCAGTTTTCAAGTTTTTATTGGCTTTCTCATGAACCTAACGCTATATGTGTGTGTGTGAAATGGATCGTTGAAAACTTAAAAGATAATAGAAAACTTTTAGAAAACCACTCTTAACCAAGATTTTATTTCATCATTTTTATATGTTACTATTATTCATGGAAATTAAAAAAGAAAATAAAAAAATATATGAAGAGCGTACATATATGTAGCTCGTCATTCTACATATAAATTTTTTTATTTCTATAATACTAATTTTATAACTAAAGAAATGAAAAGTAAAAATAACGGTTGGTAGTAGTTTTATTGATTTTCATGTATGTTTTTACTGGTTTTCTAATGAATCTAAGCCTGTGTGCATATATATAATAATCTTTTAAATGAAAAACTAAAATAATAATTAAAAACTTTAAGCGTGGTGAATAGTGGCCCCTCATATTTGAGCTTTTAATCTAAGTTTTCCCTAAAAAATAGGCGGTGCAATATGGAGACCGGGGATGAGATAGAGAGTGTTTTTAAGTGATTTCCTTAATATTTAAAGACAGGAAGGTCTATGGTGGATGGAAGGTGTATGCTCTTAATTTTCTGTTTAGTTGCTCTAATAACTTTCTTATTTGGAACTGCGATATATTATTAAAGACCGCTAACAAGGAGCTAGAAGCCCAAAAGCGAAAAACAAAGGGATTACAATGTCCAACGAAAATAAAATTGCACCATCTTAACAAAGGCATGTGTTACCCCTATATTTGAGCCAAGTGAACGTCATCGCCTTTACAGTCTCCACAATCTCGTCTGATTTTTTATACGTCCGATAAACAATTTATCATTCCTCGCCTTCCACAAAAACCATAGTGTGGCCCAATAAATGAGATCCATCACCTTCTAACACCGATGGGAGCAGCCTGTAGTCTGGAAATTTCAAGGTCTCGCTTACGGAAACTCTCATCATCATCAACAACACATCATCATCATCATCATCATCATCATCATCATACTCAGTAAATCCCACCAATAGCAAAGCAAAGGTAGGGTCTGAGGAGGGTAAGATATAGACAACCTTACCTCTACCCCGTAGGAATAGAGAAGATGCTTCCAGTGAGACCCCCGACTCGATAGTAGTTTTGCATCAAACCTTGGACATAAGGCATATAACACTCAGCAATTGGGAGAAAGACCGATTAGTGCATGTACCCTTTTGTCTTTCGGCTATCAATGCCACCACATGATGCATGATTAACCGTCCTCATCTTTTAACGTCATTTTCATGAAATTAGTAAAATAACGTTAAAATTAGTGCACTTTCACTTTTGCACTTTTGCCCCCCGATGGCCCACACATATATATATTATATGCGCATACCGCAAGCGGGACGTACACTTACGAAACTCTAATAACTAAATACCGAATATAATGCTCCTAAAACTACCAATGATCACTCCCATTCACTTTGCTCAATAATTGGTAAATTTGGGTTCAACCCTAATCATAACCATTTCAAAAAGAGCATTTCTTTCTTGGCCCCTTTCCTGGAAGCCAATCCTACTTTTAAGGGTTCATTGCATGTATCCTCACTTATTCATGATCACCTAAAAGAATACCTTTTTTTGGCAACTTAAAATCAATTATTTGCCTGATATTTAATAACTAAAATAAGTAAATAGTAAACATCATGTCACCATATAGCCTTATCATCCTATGATTATATCTTTGAAGATTACACTTGAGATAGTGATGATAAAGTAAGATGTTGTTCTTCATAACCAAAGGAAGTGAGGCTTCATGCCCTTTTCTCTTTATTCAAAAGTGGTTTTGTAGTTATCCTTATTGTCTCTTTTATGTGATATCTGAAGAATATTTTTATTAAAAATAAAATGTCGTCTTTCAAATAGATTATAGAGCCCACAATCTAATGTTCAATTATCAATCTTCAGTTACCCATGGATATATTCTTTCTCATTTAGAGGTTTTATGTTAAATAAAATTTCATTATTTATTGGCTCCATGCATGTGATTGAAATATAATCTATGGTCATCAGAAAATCCTAAATTAAAAAAAAAAGATATAACTGATATCCTAAATCCTTTGATATATTTTGTTATATGAAGTCTTTTAGTAACCTTTTGTGTTTCCTTTTTATAAGTATATTTTTTTTATTAAGTATAGCTATTAAGTGTTGAATATTTTGCTGCCATAAACTTTATCTAACATGTCTTGGGCTGAAATGGCCCAAAAGGTAGGCATGAAGAATGTGACAACACTTTTTGGGTGGATGTGAGATGATGACACATTTGATTTTTTGATGTTGAAAACGTGGATTTTATTTAAGTCACATAAATAAAGATGAGGGAAAATTGTAAACGCCGTCATATACATGATAACACCTTACCAAACCTTTAACATGACACCAATCCGCGTATTTTAAAAGCAATTTGATATTATTTAATGTCTAAACCGTCCAATTATTATTATTATTATTATTATTATTATTATTATTATTATTATTATTATTATTATTATTATTATTATTATTGTGATTTTTCTAAAAAGGAAAAAGAGATGGAAAAGGGAGAAAAGAAGAAGGAATTCCAAAGACCCTCGTAATCGCTAATTTTACACCACGTCTAAACCATATATAGTACATTTTTGTTTTTGAAATTACACCACAACTAAACCATCTATATAGAACATTTTTGTTTTTGAAAAGACAAGGCAAAATCAATCAATAAAGAACAAGCACCACCTAGAAGCTGAGTCCCAAAGTATACTAGCAACAAAACTAGGGAACAACTTTAAAATGTCCACGACATTACCGACGCTTTAGATAACGCCACGGGGTTGAAAAAGTGGAAGAGATTGGTAAATACCATTATTAAGGCAACTTTTTTGGAGAATACGGTACGCAAGGAACCATAAAGTGCTTGAAGGAAGGTCTTTTTCGGTTATCGAGCTTTTTGAGAAAATAAAGGAAGGCTCCTTTTGTGGATTAAGCATCGGACCAACCTCCCTAGAGTCACTTGGGAGAGTTGGCTTGATTTCGATGTTTCAAGTCTTCTGTAGTTTGGTTCTTTGTTGTTTGTTCCTTTTTCCGTTGTAAGCTTTTCAGCGGCTTGCTGGCGCTTTATATATAATTCTCCAAGTGAAATGTTCAATCTGTTTTAAACCAAGCTGCTTTAAAGACTGCTTCGGGTAAAGTAACCAAACGTGAGAAAGTGTGTCTTGACAACCAGCACGTGTTTATCCCATTTGCTTTTGATACTTTTGGTTTTCTGGTGCCAGAGGTTGTGGACCTACTTAGTCGAGTTCAAAGGGTCATGACCCCGAGATCTATGGACGTAGTTTTTAGAGGCTTAGTTTTGCTATTCAAAAAAGGGTAGCGGCGCAGCTTGTTGCCCGTTTACCAACTATCTCGATGTAAATTCATAACACGACTCTAAGTAAAAAAAAATTATTCATAAACCAAAGGAGAGTCAAGTATAATCTTGTTGGAAGAAGAAACCTTGCCATTGAAAACAATTTTGTTCCGATTTTACCATAGTTTCCACATAGTTGCATTGCATAGATAATGTTTATCATCAACTTTCGTTTAACTGGAGAGTTAAGCATTCACATCCGTTAGACCAAAATATGTGAAAGTGGTCTTTATATTGTAAAAAAAATGACTGTAAGTGGTTGTAAGTGGATGAGAGAGAAAATGTTACTGCCCATCTGTATATTTGAGAGTACACTATTAATCCTATATAATTTTTTAATATATTTTGAAAGTGGTTATGAGTGGATGAGAGAGAAAAAATAATAATAAATGTATAAAAATATATTATTTAATTGAAAGAAAAAATAAAATATAATTATTTTTACTATAATTATAGGGTAGAATTTGATGGAAAGGATGAGAATAGTATAGAATATTTAACTGCACCAAAACTATTCTTAAAGTAATTTATCACTTTAAAACATATTAAGTAGAGTTGATTACATAGTTAGTCTCTATGGTTTCATAAACTAACAATCTAATGTACTAATAGTTTAAAATTACTTCCTGGGGTACTAACTTCTCATTTTTTAACATGTGGGGGTATTAATTACATAATTAGTCTCTGTGGTTTACACAAACTAACAATCTAAGGTACTAATAGTTAACCAGGGAATTAACGTTAATACCCCCCACATGTTAAAAAATGGAAAGTTAGTACCCTAAGAAGTGATTTTAAACTATTAGTACCTTAGATTGTTACTTTGTGTAAACCACAAGGACTAACTATGTAATTAACTCTATTAAGCATGTGAAGTATCAAAATATATTATAGAAAATACAATAAAAACGATTTAAAATTGGCGAGTGTAAAATGTTAGATTTTACTACGGGTGTGCACGGTTCAGTTTAGCTTTATGGTAAAACTGAAATCTTAATTGAAATGTTCAGTTTTTAGTTACTGAAATTCGTTCGGTTTCGGTTTTCCGGTTTTAGCATATAACAACCCTCCTGAATATTTTCCACACCCTAAAAGTAATTAAAATATCCCAATATGTTCTGAAATATACCCCGTATGTGAAAACCGAGCCCCAAATACCCTCATATAATTAAAAATAAAATAAAATCAAGTTTTATGTGTCGCTCGAGGGCCGCGTAGACCATTAGGGTCTCTTACGCGGGGCGCGACAGCTCGGAGTCAGGGCTGCACCCGGTGCCGCCACGTGTCAAACACGTGTTGAAGCTAGTTCGATGACTGGGCCAGGCTAGGGCCTACCCAGCCTATTACGCGGGCCGCGTAGCCCTTGGCTACGTCTTACGCGGGCCGCGAGGGAAGGCGAAAGGTCGCCTATAAATGGAGGCTCTCAGCCTTCAGTTTCCGATCGTTCAAAATCTCTTTCTCTCTCAAAATTTCTGAATAATAGGCATAATCTCCGGGCATAATACCCCCTAATTAACGAAGTTCTGCTCCGTTGTAAGTATCATAACCCCGGTTACGTATTAGATACGCTGCCCGATTGATCCAGTGTTCCGTAACGGCTGTTGAGGTTCTGCCTGACGTGGTCTTTGGAATGTCGTCTCGGGGAGGGTATTACTAATGTAAATATTAAGGGTTATTATACTAACACGTGTGCATTTGTGTAAATTATAGATAATCACCAGGAAACTCTTACAGAAAACCTAAGACAGCGATGTGAGTAATCTCCTTTTTGTAAACTGTTTTTACAAAACCTTAAATATTTTACTATATGATTTAAGCAGTGATTGAGTCTTTGTAGTCTTCAATTACTGCCGGTATGTTGGGGTTTTGTATACAAAATGTGGAACACGTTACCATTGGACAAAGAGTTAGCCAATGTGTAATATGACCCACCAGTCAGGATTGACAGTACTGAATGAGTAATTGTGTAGATATAAACATTGTAATCGCTCTCAATAGTGCAAATCGATAAAACTCTTCTTGATTAAACTGGGATTCACTCACTAGTATTTCCCACTGACAAAATATTTTTAAACGCGTTTCAGGTAACAAAATGTGAAAGCCAATTAGAAGTCAGCTGGACAACACTGAAGGCTTGGAGAAATGGCTATAAAAGTTACCTAAATAAAGAAGATGTTTTATTTCAATAAAACGGGATTTATTCCTATAAATCAGTTTGTAATGAAAATTTGGGTTTTATCCCAATATATTTATTTATATAAAATATGGTGTTTTACTCTGATAAAATATTTCCTAACTACGCTCCTGATGTGATTTCCGCTGCCAAATTTATAAACACCGATACCACCAATACTGATTCTCGCGGCCGCCCGTTCCTGGGACAGATAGGGGGCGGGGGTTGCGACATAGCAACGGTTTGGTTTTCCGGATTTTGAAACAAAATTACGTAACATTTAAAAATACAAAATATAATTCAAGATTTAAGAATCTTTCTTAGATATTTACATTTAAGTTATTATGTTTAACCTTTTTAATTAATATTGTTCACATAAACCTAACTTTCCAATCTATTTTTATGTGTTAAGACATTTTCTTATACGATACTTTGAAAATCATTTAATTTTTATGCTAGATTTTGTTATTTCTTGTAGGGAATGGATAAATTATTTCAAAGATAAACAAACATGCTAATGTTTTTTATTACAAATATTTAACATTTAAGAATAAAACTAATAATTCCTAAATCAATATCTAACAAACATTAAAAAATTATTTTTTTTACTTTGTTAGATCTGAGAGTGTGTGTTTGTGATAAAACAGTTTAACAAATATAGAAATTTATCAGAACAATGATAATAAACACATCAATCAATACACAATTGAATTTGGGAAATGATTATCAAAAGATGCAAATATATTCAATCTGATTTAAGAACAATCAATACTACAACTCACTCTCCTCAAAGGTGCACTCTCTCTCTCTCTCTCTCTCTATATATATATATAGGTAAAGTGTAAAATACAAATGTGCTTATCGTACGATACGTACGCGATCATCCCAGCCATTCGATCAGGTGCGGATTCAATCTTCGCATGTTATAAAAAGGCAAATGAAATCGCATGGCTTGAAAATGCAATGAAATCGCATATTTGAAATCCCATGCAAATGAAATCGCATGTGAAAAAATGATTAGCATAGGGTAATGTGAAAAATTTGGGGTGTGTAGATGGACAAAATCGCATGTGGAAGATTGAATATCGCATGTGAAAAAATGGCTAGCATGGGGTAATGTGAAAAATGGCATAGGGTGTGTAGAATCGCATGTGGAATATTGAATTCGCACGGTTCGTACAGTTCGCATGGAGGTATGAAATCGCATGGGAGATGAAGATCTGACGGCTGGGGTTATCGTGTACGTAATGTACGATAAGCCCTATTGTACGTTAACTGGCCTCTCTCTCTCTCTCTCTATATATATATATATATATATATAGATAGATAGATAGATAGATAGATAGATAGATAGATAGATAGATAGATAGATAGATAGATAGATAGATACTTTAATCAAAAGATAGTTAGATATTCAGCTCTAAGAGTTATCTATTACATCAGTGTATTGTTCTATTTATAGGAGGAGAAAACTGTTAGTGACGTCACCATAAAAGCGACCCTAAACAACCTAATAAATGATGTAACTATCAGCAGTTTGCAAAACTATTGGACAGTTGGAAAAACTATTGTTACCTTAAAATACTGTAAAATACAAGGGAAATAGTTGGGATTCCAATAATGCTGGAAAGATTCTAGCACTTTTGGAATCAAGTACTTATAGTCTTCTACGTTGACTTGTTGACTCAGGTGGCTGATGACGACGGTGGCTAACGGTGGTGATCGCAACAGTGGCTAATGATGGGGGTGTTATCAGGTGGTGAATGATGGTGGTAATGGCTGTGCACGGTGGTGGTCTGAGATGGTAGTGAACAGTGGTGATTGGTGATGGTAGTTAGGTGGCGTGGTTACCGGAGTTAGGTGGTGTGGTGGTGGGGGCGGTGTTCTAGTGTGGTGGAGGTGGCGACAGTGATAATATTAAGAGAGAGAAAACCTGCTCCAACATCTACATTATCCCCATGTCAGTAAAAACTAACTGGGTTAGAATCCGGTTAAAAAAGGCTCAATAGAGGAAAATAGTTTGAAAATTGAGATTGTTTTAATGAATTTTTTAAGTTGAGATTAATGCTTGCTAAGGAATCAAGTTTAAAATCCAGTTTCCATAACCTAAACCATGACACACAACCAACTTAGGATAACTAGATCTTATTTTACTTTAGACTAAGCCTGCTCATCATTATATCATTATGTTATTTTCAAGATAGTATGTAGGTTAGTTAGCCAAGTCTATGATACTATATGGAACTTTTACCTTAATAAATAAAAGTTATTAGTTTTAGAAAACTAACCATAAACTTTTAACACTTACAAAGTTATTAGTTTTAGAATACTAACCAACCATAATCTTTTAACCCTTGCATATCGTTATTCTTAATAGAAAATGTGAATTTTTATCTTTTAAAACATGTGAAAATAACACAAAGTTGTAAGTATTACTTTGTCTAAATGAGTTTGGGTTAGCGTTATGCCAAACCTACAAACACGATCAGCTAAATGGATTATGTTTAGGTACATGTCAACATGACGGGTCAACCTTGTTTATTTTCATACTAAAAATAATAATCTATATGCTATAACTTATAAGATTATCCCCGGATTATGTTTGGTTAGTTTATGATTTATTTCAGACGCAAGTTTTTATTGTTGTATACCTTCTCATTCCGGACCTTCCACATAAACCACAACAAGGATACCAAAATAACCACTTAAATTGTCAACTTATGATCTATGATCCGGACTAATGTCTTGGGAAAATCTAGTAACTTTGTTTAGTTCATATCTCACCAATATTTAATAAGAAACTTAGAATTTATTTATCTATTTAGAGTTTATAAAGAAAGTGGGTGGAATAAGTAGTAGCCATAGGCCATAAACCCATCGTTGCTTTATTGGTGGAATAGACATAGTGATAGACATAGTACGTAGTGTTTCATCACCAAACTCATTGTTACCCTGTGCGTGATAACCACGCGGTTACTAGAAGAGACTGGAGACTAGGGATGAGCAAGTGGTATCAAATACCGATCCCATCCCGATCCCGATCCCGAAAATACCATATCGAAGCCGTTTCGGTATCGGTTTCGGTATCCACTTTTAAGTTTTTTCGGTATCGGTACGGTATGGTATCGGTATAATACCGAATTTTACCCTCAAAATACCGATACCGTACCGATACCGTACCGAACCGACGTATTTCGGTATCGGTATCGGTACCTAGTTTTCACAAAATTCGGGATCGGGATTTGTCGGTATCGGGACGGTATGGTATCGGGATCGGGATTTGCCCATCCCTACTGGAGACAGTAACAAAGATGCTACTCTAACTCTAAGGGCATCTGTAGTCATAAAGCCCTCAAAGGGGCGTTATGCGCCATGTGGCATGCCACGTCAGCAAGGGGCTTTATGGGGCTTTATGTAATTTGAGGCCGTAGTCATAAAGCCCCTGTATAATCATTACTCATTTTTTAATTTTTATTTTTTTAATTCATTTTGTAAGTTTTTTAAAAATAAAATTCATTTCATTAAATAAAAAAAGTACAATAAAATAAAAAAAAACATGAAACTAGAAAAAAAAACATTAAACTAGCATAAAAAAAATTACACAATCAAAGATTATATTTTTTTTCAATCCGCTCCTTTTGTGCCAACGCCATTTTCAACGCTTTTCCCATTAAGTGGTCATGCGGTTTGGAGTAGAAGTCAAAGTCGTGAGCCCCGGTTGAATGGATTCATTGTATAAAATATCAAGAGTTGTAAAAAAAATTTGGGAGAAATGAGAAGGTTTGAATGGGTATGGTAAAAAAATAAAGAGATGAGAAGGATTTTAAAAGGAAAGTTGAAAAAGAAATTAATTTTTTTTTTTTTGAATTTGACCGTTTGTAAACGGTCATAATTTTAAATTCTTTTGTTCTTCACGCCGCTATATTCTTCGCGCTGCCCAAAATTTTTCACACATAGCGCCGGGGGGGCGGTGTTCAAGGCGCCATAATGGCGCTATGTCCATTTCTCGCGCCCCATTACATATGACCTAAATAATACCGCCGACCTCACAACACCGCGTTAATGTTTTGATGGTCGGGCACCTAAACTTACTTTAAAAGTTTGTTTAATCCTCTAATAAATTAAGGCTTATAATTGATGTTGATATTTTTTTGAACGGTAAATTTGAATCACTGACGGACATTGGAGTATGATTGTGTTATTAGCGGAACCACCAGATTATATCATCTCCACTACGCAATAATTTTTATACACCAATTCAAAAGGAAACTCAATAAATAAATATGGGAAAAACTTTCTTGTGGGAATCGAACCTAAAACCTAACGGTTCTAAGTATTATATTACATTATTAACCCTAAGATGCCACTAGCCTATAGTGTCATGGACAGTTGATGTTGATACTTGCCTATGGCTTCATAGCCTACTGACATCTTGGTGGTGAGATAAGACTTTGGTACCAATAGGTCCTAGGTTTGATTCCCACAAGGGAGGTTTTTTTTCAGATTTATTGAGTTTCCTCCTGAATTGGTGTATAGACATTATTGTCTAGTGAAGATGGATATGATCGGATGGTTCTGCTGGTGACACAATGATACTTCAGTGATCCGTCAGCGATTCCAATTTGTCGTTCAAAACAAAAGTTGATGTTGATACTTAATTTAGTTTATGTGGTACATCATATGATTATATCATTAATTAACATATAATGTTAGTATATTATTTTTAGCTATTCTAGTAGCTTGAGTTTAATATAATTTGAAACAAGGGTTGTTGAAAATAAAAGGATTTAACGATCTAGTGGATTCTTCTAATTCATAAAAAAATAATTATAAAAAATTAAATAACAATAAAACAATTAATAAAGACAACATTCAATAAATGAAATAAAGAATGTAATTACTTACCAGCTACACAAATGTAAATAATCTCAATCTCAGATGTACAATAACTACACAAATATAAACTATTAGGGGAGACGGGGTGAGAAAGATTGTTTCCGTGATAGACATGTTCCACGCGTGGAACAAACAAACATACCACCGCCACCATCATACTTCAACGAGTGATGGAAGGATCCCGTGAAAAAATTCACGCTTGATGGAGGAAAGGATGTGAGGGGGTGTGAGGGTTTATTGTTCGGTGTTGTGAGTGATGATCATTGCCACTAAGGGTGTAAGGGGTGCTCACCTCTTAGGTGAGTCTCCCCTCTTACACATAACCAACCATAAAATGCCACGTCAACTCCCCTCTAACACTCCCCTAATACCCCTTTTTGATGGCGGCACTCCCCTCTTAGGTGAATTGGTTTTTTTTTTTTTTTTTTAAAAAAAAAAGAAAAACAGTCATTGGTCACTCCCTCTCTCTCTCTTCCCCCTCTCTTCGGTGAGCCGCCACCGGATTTACCCCCAACCACCTCACCGATTTCCTCTCCCGCATCAATGGCGGTGCTTTGCCGATCGGTGTTTCATGTCACCGAAGGGGTCCCCGAAGGGTGCCCCGTACACCCTAAAAAAGGTTGTGAGTGATAGAATAATGGTTGATGACATGGCGAAACTTGATTTTGATTGAATGTTGTGAGTGATGGGTGATGACCACCTCCTTCCCCCTTATGTCAATAGTATCTTATGTTTGTATGTCGAATTCTTAAATGTATTTTCTTACAACTTTAACATCAAAAGACAAAGTGTGACTGGAATTGTGTATCTAATGAAACAATTTGCGCATGTGGTCATTGAGCATGTGCTCCTTTCATGTCCGGTTATTAGAGGTATTTGGAGTACGTTAGAGATTTTTCAAATGTCACATCTCTTCAGAAGCTTATATGCGAGGCAACAATCATTCCATCAAGAAAAAGGTGAACAAATTCTTTCAAGCCTTTATCTACACTCTATATATTTTGGTTTGTGTGACAAGTGCTTAATGCGCCATGGTTATAGACAGAGTTCGATTTTCCACCTCAAAGATATCCGAAAAAGAAAAATATCATTCCACACGGAAAAGGGCAATTACAAAGCAATGGCAGGTAGTCGGGCAACAAGTTGCGCCGCCACCCCCTTTTGAATAGAAAAACCAATTCTACTAAATACAAAGTTTGAAACCTTTAGCGACGAAGAATTACTATTAACGACTTTTTGAACCCGATTCAAAAGTCGCACAGCGTCAGGAGCGAGATCACCAAAGGTATCAAACGCAAACGGGACAAACACCTGTTGATTCTCCAGACAGGCTTTCTCATGTTTTGCCACTTTGCTCGCCTCTGCCTTGAGCACCGCTTGCCCTACGACAAAGCCCTTGTCCTTGAGCCCGACAAGGGGGGAGACTCCAGTTAGATCTACACAAGCGTGTTTCCCCCCTTCCCATCCAAACACAAGGATGTCCGCCGGGCGTAAAGTGGACCTCCCCTCTAAGGGGTCAGTCAGGAAATTTACTGGAGCCTCCTTTTTGGCAGAGATCCCGGCCCGCTTAAGAATATCACATAACACATCTCTCACCCAATCATGCCGATATTTAAACCCTGGTAGCTCTTTACAGTGGATCGCGTGCTCGCCGAAAGAATCCAAACACGCTTTGCGGCATATCGGACATGGTTCGTCAACTGGGAACAAAGGAATCATCAGTCGGTATCTAAGGATAGCACGGTATTCCACAGCCGACATGTGTTGCCCCAAGCCTTCAATAGGTGTGACAGACAGAAAATCATGAGCATGTGGGGCACGTAGACATTCAAAAACAGCTCTTTGCCGAGGGGATAAAACAAACTTCTCTTCAAACCTCTTGACAATTTCGCCATATAAGGCATTCGCTAGAATTTTTTGTGATTTAGGAGGGGCGGTGTCTTTAATGTAGAAACCGCCAATATCAAGGTCGGGAAGAGAACTATGCAAAAGGTCCAACGCACTCCTGTAATCGGAGTCTAAAACATCCCCACCACATTCTCGGAGTATGTGGTCTTGTAAACCCCAAGATTGGGCCCTTGAAGCCACGAAAGCATATGAAGAGGCATCCTCGGCCGTACAAATCCCTAAGCCTCCGAACCGGGTCGGGAGAGAAGCCAACCTCCACTGGAGATCTCCAAAAAGGGCACCCCCACAAACAACAATATCCTCTAATGCTCCCCGGAGGCCTTCATAAAAAACAGAGACAGCTCCCCCGACCAAAGAAGGTTGACACGTTCGAAGACCAAACAGTAATTTAGCAACACCCATACAAGAACGAAGCAAGAGGAGCTCGCTCTGAGGGTCCCGTAGGCGTTTAAGGCACCTCATCAGCTCGACTGCACAGTTCGCTCTTTTAAGAGCCATACTACTAATAAACTCTACATCACGACTAACGGCACCCCACAGGAGTTTCACACCCAGCACCGGCCTCTCAATCCCCCGAGGAAATAAGCCCTCATGAACTTTTACACCATTGCAGGTTGGCCAAAAAACTTCAGTTTTCTTTATATTAAGTTGAAGCCCTAAGGAAGGACCCTCCGCTCTGATGATATCTAAAGCATTAGCCACTTGGGTGGCATCTCCAATAAGCGTTCTGTCATCTAGGTACCAGGCGTGAAATAGAAGTTTACAACGATCCCTTATTCGGTGAACAAGGGGGTGTAGAACAAGGGCAAAAAGGAGGGGCCCCAAGGGGTCCCCCTGCTAAACGCTAGTAGTAGACCAAATAAACTCATCCCCCACGTATAATCTAGCTGGTTGACTATATAAAAAATCGACCCACGTAGAAATAGAAGGACACCTTTTACTTACCTCGTACAGTAGGGCTGTCATATCAACCAAATTAAAAGCGTTCGAAAAATCAACAGTAAGCATAGCAAGAGACCCATCTTGGTGGTACTCATTAAGGAACCTGTTCGTACTATGAAGAACGGCCTCTGCCCCACACGGAATCCCTACCCCAAACTGGAAATCGCCAAGGTATTTGGCCATCTCCTTCCCAACACCTTTCATGTCCACCTTGGAGATCACCCTCCTCCAAATCGACCCAACAGCGATAGGTCTAATCCCATTATCCGGTTTGAGAAAAGGTGTAAGAGGAGCGGAAGCAACAAACTCCGCCAGATTCCTCGGGCACCTCCCCCCCAAGCACAAATTAACCATAGCTGAAGTAGCCCTAAGCAGGCTATCAGCAATCACAGATCCCTCCCTACAAAAAGCATCTAAAAGATGTTGGGCCCTTAAGCCGTCTCTCCCGCACGACGTACCTTTGGGGAAAGATTTAATACACCCGAGCACACAATCGGGCTCCACCACAAGAGGAGACCGATGGCAAGGAGGCAGGCATGGAAGGAGGGGGCATACATGGGTGCTTAGCCACTAAAGCCTCCAGAGTATTCTTATTGAGAGGGGCGACCCCCGAGGAGCATAAAACCTTAACCGCTGTAGTGAAATGACCATCAGCAACCTTACGTAAATATTGTTTCACATTGGTCCCCCCACCCTCATTATCAATCTCAGTGCCATTTTTTATTCCATCCGTAACCCCCCTCGCGGGTTGATCAAACAACGACTGGACAAGAGTGGCAAAACTCTCACGATCACCCCACTGAGCCAAAGATATCCAAAGACGTTAAAACCCAATTGTGATTTTAGATTATTCACATATCTGGTTTGAAGATTGAATGGTCACATTGGTGTGGTTCTCCAACTATTTGCTTCTAGCTTATAATCTTAGCCTAAGGATTTTTTAATATATTGTCGTCGATAAAAAAATAAAACAAAACAAGCACTCTAACCTTGCCATGTTTGTAGCTCGAGTTCGCCTCCTCTCTTCCACCTCAACGTCCATGGCCCAAAGACCTCCGAATTGTAGACGGTCCAAAAAAGTTAAAACTTCAATTTTCAAACTCAATGGAGATATCGCAATATGACATGTTAGATAATTGCCACATACACCATCTAACATCACATTTTTTAGCCAGGTGGACTAGGAAAATCAGTTATAACAAGTAAATCACACCATTTTGAAAACGATAAGTTATCTAATGGGATTTTAAGCAACATAAAAGTCTGTATATGACAAATAACAAACTATATATGGCTTTACATAAGAACAAACCTGCCTAATTTTATTGTACACATGAAAACCTCTTGTTATTTACATATTTTCCCCTTAGAGTTTCACTTCATTTACTCTTCCAAATCTGAAGTTAATTCTTTTCAACTCTAACCACCATCTTGTTTTCTTCTTTAGAAAAAAATATATATATATATATATATATAATGCACAATCAAAGCTCGAATTAATTAAAAGACCGGTTATGTACTTATGTTTTGAACTTTAAAACATGTATTGAATGAACATTTAAAAAACTGTTTATGAATATGTTTGACTTAAAGGGAACATGAAACCTACTACCACTTTTTATACCCTCCTTTGATCTTGAAAATGTTAATTAAATGTCGTGTGAATTTGGATTTCAATGTGACAAGATGTGGTTAGGGGACAAGATGGGATTGACAAAAAAAGTCAATGACTTAAAGGGTATTAAATTTTGACACGTAATTGAATTTTATAAAAAATGGTTGAAAATTTTAATCAACCCAACTTAATGCACACGAGTTGAACCGAACTTTCATCTTCTCAAGGAAACTCTCATGTTCTTGAAGTCATCTATCGAGTACAAGTAGGGTTAACATCTTGATCCCATTGTCAAGAAAGCCATGGTTTACTATTATAATTTATTACCGTTTTTTAATCACAAATTATAAGAGTTGAATTTGGGTCATCAAAACATATAGAGCATAAAAGATAAGAAAAACATATACATCAATGTATAGAAACAATATTATGGAAGAATGCGTTAGTTTATTGAATATTGTTTTTTGCTATAGTCATAATCTAACTTAATCACATAATTACCTTCAAAGTAGTTTTGACGATCATGGAGGTTTACACAACTTTTTTTAGGAAAGCATTGACAAATTGTTGGAAAATAAGTGAAAATAGCATTTTCACAAATATAGGAAAATGATTTTTTCCTATTTTGGACTAGAAATAAATATAATAAAATGAGCGGGTTTTATGTATTTATTTATGGGTTTGTGTTCTATGTTGGAAGAGCTTCGCAACGAACTAAACCACGTCCAAAACCGAGCTAAGATGAATGAGATATCGATGCTCAAAGTTGGGTGTTTGGAACATTCAATGTTGAAACTAAAGGGAAAGTAGCACCTTGTCCCACATAGGAGGAGAGATGGAACTTAAATGGGTATTTAAGGTGGAACTCTCCATCCTTATTGTTTCATGGAAGCACACACTAGTGTCCTCGCGAAGGGTGCGGAGCACCCTAACTCGCACTCGCACACGCTCGCGCGCGCGCGCGCGCGTGGCGTGGGCGATGAGGCGCAATGTGCCGTGTGCGGCGCACCAGAGTGAGCCAATACGGCGCGACTGTGTGGCGCGCACGTATAGACTCACAGGTGACGTGGCGCACGCCGCACCGCCGCATGGACGGACTTGAGCTGCACCGCCGCACCGCCGCATGGACGGACTTGAGCTGCACCGCCGCACGCCGCATGGACGGACTTGAGCTGCACCGCCGCACCGCCGCATGGACGGACTTGAGCTGCACCGCCGCACGGCGCACGGCAGTGAGCCAAGAGGCCGCACGCCGCATGGGCGCGCGCGCGCAGAAGCTTCCAGCATTGAATGACAGGGCAGTTTCAGTCCAGCTTCGTAACTGACGAGTTAATAGGCTTTGACTGAGAATTAAATGACGTATTAAATTGCATTGAAGACGTTTAATGCAATTTAAACCTCTCATTTAATTCATTTTGACTGTTTCAACCTAGGAGCTGTATAAATACAGCTCCATACCCACTTCAGAAGGACACCAGCAACACAACAGCAATCTAAACTTTCTCTCCAGAATTTTCTTGTAGCTTTCAAGGTAACCTTCGGGTTGTAGGCGAACTCCGGCAGTACTACTGCTCCGGCTGTTGTACCCTGGGAAACAAAACGAGTACTCTTGGGAGACTCGGAATTTGTTTTAAGGGAAGCGTGTTGAACACGTGACTCAGCCACTCTGCTTCTACTCCTTTCTTGTATTTTGGTTTATTTCAGTTGTATTTGTACTAGTATTTTAGCTTTCTAATTTCTGTATTGTAATCATATTAATAAAATTTGTTTTATTTTATTTAATTACGCGAACGGTTCCTACAATCTTAAAACAAATTTTTAAAACCGTTCGTGTAATCAAAACCATTCTGTTTGTGATTCAAACCAGTTTTGATTTCACTCAGTTTGTGTTTTAAAAACAGATTTTTTTTTTTAGTTTTCATCTTCAAAGGAGCGACTTTGGTTGAAAACTATTTTTTGGTTACATCAGAATTTGTCCTAAAAATTTGCTAAACTTTCTGATTTGGTCTTCAAAGTTGGACTTAGAAGCCGATTAGTAAGTTCTAAATATTATAAATTTTCTGTCTTTGGTCTTCAAAGTTGGACTTAGAAGCCAAAACAGTAAATTGTGGTAAAATTAAAATTTAGTAGTTTCCTTCTGGTTTGTGCGTAAATCAGAATTTATTGACTAAAAATTTTAATTTTAATTTTTTCAGAATGTCGACCTCAAACAACAACAATACGAATGTTGTAGTTGGAACCCCTGCCAACACTGTGGGAGCGTCCACAGTGGCAAATCATGCTGAAAGACCTGAAAAGTTCTCGGGTCTACACTTCAAGCGGTGGCAACAGAAGATGTTCTTCTACTTGACCACCATGAACCTTGCGAGGTTCTTGACGGAAACCGCTCCCCAACCTGCGGAAGGGGAGACCGACACTCAGGCTCTGAGCGCGGTAGATGCGTGGAAGCATTCGGATTTCATATGTCGAGGCTATGTACTCAACGGTCTATCGGATGCTTTGTATAATGTGTACTATAATATCAAGACTTCCAAAGAATTATGGGAGTCCTTGGAGAAAAAGTACAAAACGGAGGATGCGGGAACAAAGAAATTTGTTGTCGCCCGTTTCTTGGACTTCAAAATGGTTGATAACAAGCCGGTTATGAATCAAGTCCAGGAGTTGCAAATTATACTAAATGACATCCATGCCGAGGGAATGATACTTAGCGAGACATTTCAAGTGGCAGCCATGATTGAGAAATTACCTCCTGCTTGGTTGGATTTTAAGAATTATCTTAAACACAAGCGGAAGGAAATGTCGGTGGAGGACCTTGTTCTTCGTCTTCGTATAGAAGAGGAGAATAGGATCGCCCTAAAAAACAGCCTTGTGCAGCCTAGTGCTAGTGCAAACGTGGTTGAGCATGGGCAATCCTCTAAAGGCACAAAGGGCAAGGGGAAAAAGGACAAAGGGAAAGGGAAAGCAAAGGCTAGCAACCTTGGACCGAAGAAAGGGGTTGTGAAAAAGAAACCTCAAACGTTCCAAGGGACTTGTTACAACTGTGACGAGCCGGGGCATCGGGCTAACCAATGCAAGAAACCAAAGCGTGAGCGTGCGCACATGGTGGATGAAGACGGAATGCCTTTGGTGGCAATGATTTCCGACAAAAGCGCAATGATGGATGAGGTCAATACGGTGACCAATACTCCAAAAGGTTGGTGGGTTGATACGGGTGCGACCCGTCACGTTTGTGCAGACAAAAGTCTCTTTACCACCTTCAAGGCGCTTTCTGGAGAAGAGAAGCTGTATATGGGAAATGCAGCCACCGCTGACATCATGGGTGAAGGAACGGTGATCTTGAAGTGGACTTCAGGGAAGGAGCTCACTCTAAGCAACGTGTTGTATGTCCCAGACTTGCGCAAGAATCTAGTCTCGGGATGGTTGCTTAACAAGTTTGGATTTCGTTTAGTTTTTGAGAGCGATCAATTTGTACTAACTAAACGAGGAACGTATGTAGGCAAGGGTTATGCCCAAAATGGAATGTTCAAATTGAATGTAATGGCTGTCAAGAACATGAATAAAATTGCTACTACTTCTACTTATATGCTTGAGTTTTCTGAATCGAATAAATGGCATGGTAGATTAGGTCACGTAAATTTTAATTCAATACGCCGTTTAATCAATTTAAATTGTATACCAACATTCCATATTGATTCACACTATAAATGTGAAACATGCGTTGAATCCAAACTTACAAGAACATCATCAAAATCGGTTGAACGAATAACCGAACCCCTTGATTTAATTCACACTGATATTTGTGATTTAAAAGCGGTACCCACAACAGGTGGAAATAAGTACTTCATCACGTTTATTGACGATAGTACTAAATATTGCTATGTATATTTACTAAAAAGTAAAGATGAAGCAATAAGTAAATTTATCTTGTATAAAAATGAAGTTGAGAATCAACTTCAAAAGAAAATAAAAGCTTTGCGAAGCGATCGAGGAGGCGAATATGTTGCACCTTTTGCCGAGTTATGCGCAAAAAGTGGCATTGTACATGAGTGTACACCTCCTTACTCTCCACAATCAAATGGCGTGGCGGAACGAAAGAACCGCACATTGAAAGAAATGATGAACGCCATGTTGATAAGTTCTGGGGTGAGCCACGAACTGTGGGGGGAAGCCATTCTCTCGGCTAATTATCTTTTGAACAGGATACCACTCAAAAAGAGAGACGAAACTCCATATGAGTTATGGAAAAGGAAGAAACCTTCATACAAATACTTGAAAGTGTGGGGGTGCCTAGCAAAGGTGACTGTACCACCTCCTAAGGCTCTTAGGATAGGACCCAAAACTGTTGATTGCATATTTATTGGGTATGCACATCAAAGTAGTGCACATCGCTTTCTTGTACATGAGTCCAAGAATCCTGATGTACACGTAAACACTATTATGGAGGTGAATTCTAACGTTGTGTCTTACTTTGAAAATGTGTTTCCTTTGAGAAGACAAACACATGCAACGTCATCAACACCTAATTTTGAAGTAGGTGAAAGTTCATCTACACCAGTTGATGAGGTGGTTCATGATAACACACATGAACAACCTGAGGTTGAAGAAAGTGATCGTAGGCGAAGTAAAAGGCCAAGGGTTGAAAAATCCTACGGTCCAGACTTCGTTAGCTATATGGTTGAGGGCGAGCCCAATACATATCGCGAAGCGGTTTCCTCTTCAGAAGGACCTCAATGGAAAGAAGCAATAAGAAATGAAATAGATTCTATATTGCAAAATCATACTTGGGAGTTAGTAGATCTTCCACCTGGTTGCAAACCACTTGGATATCGTTGGATATTCAAAAGGAAGATGAAAACTGATGGAAGTATTGATAAGTACAAGGCTAGGTTGGTGATTAAAGGATTTAGACAAAAGGAAGGTCTAGATTACTTTGATACCTACTCGCCTGTGACGCGCATAACCTCGATTAGATTGGTTCTTGCTATAGCGGCTTTAAGAAATTTGGAAGTTCACCAAATGGACGTTAAAACCGCATTTCTAAATGGCGATTTAGAAGAAGAAATTTACATGGAGCAACCTGAAGGTTTCTCCGCCCCAGGTCAAGAGGGTAAAGTATGTAAACTCGTCAAGTCTTTGTATGGCTTGAAGCAAGCACCAAAACAATGGCACCAAAAGTTTGATCATGTCATGATTGACAATGGTTTCAAAATAAATGAGTGCGACAAATGTGTTTATTTCAAAGACACAAAGGAAGGTTATGTCATCTTATGCCTTTATGTAGACGATATGCTTATCATTGGGAGTAATGATAAAATTATCAAAGCTACTAAAAGCATGTTGAAAGCGAGATTTGACATGAAAGACATGGGTTTAGCGGATGTGATTCTTGGAGTAAAGATCATAAGAACCCAAGATGGTCTTGTGTTAAGTCAATCTCACTATGTGGATAAAATTCTTGAAAAATTCAACTCGGGAGATACGAGTGTAGCTCGAACTCCAGTTGATACCTCCCAACATCTCAAGAAGAATAAAGGAGATGGAGTTGCTCAATTAGAGTATTCAAGAATTATTGGCAGTCTAATGTATCTAATGACATGTACTAGACCCGACTTGGCTTACGCGGTGAGTAGGCTAAGTAGATACACCAGCAATCCGTGCGCGGATCATTGGAAGGCTATCACGAGGGTGCTTAGATACATACGATACACAAGAGACTATGGACTGCATTATACCCGACAACCAGCAGTGATCGAAGGATACACTGATGCAAACTGGATATCGGATAATAAAGATTCCAAATCAACAAGTGGTTACGTGTTTACACTTGGAGGAGCTGCTATTGCTTGGAAGTCTTCTAAGCAAACGGTCATAGCGAGATCCACAATGGAATCTGAATTTATCGCCTTGGATAAGTCAGGCGAGGAGGCGGAATGGCTACGTCAATTCGTGGAAGATATTCCAAGATGGCCAAAGCCTTTGCCAGCCATATGTGTACATTGTGATAGCCAATCAGCGATTGGTAGAGCTCAAAGCTTGATGTACAATGGCAGATCAAGGCATATGCGACGTAGACATAACACGATACGACAACTACTCTCAACGGGTGTTATCACAATTGATTATGTGAGATCAGCGGATAACATTGCGGACCCGTTTACAAAAGGCTTAAGCAGAGAGTTAGTAGAAACGTCGTCAAGAGGAATGGGACTAAAGCCCGTGGAAAATGGGAATATGAGGGAAACCTAACTTAGTTGACTGGAGATCCCAAGATCTAAGTTCAATAGGACAACTTAATCATATTACCAAAACGGAGTCACTGTGGGGGAGTACCCCAAACTAAATAAAAGGGAGTTACATATACTTCCTAGTCCATTCCAATCAGTGACATGAAGTGAGGTTAAGCATATTAAGGTTAATGATTTTGGGAAATCAAATAACCATGATGCTTTTAATGATTCATGGGAATCACCTATGTTAGAGAGAAGTGGGGTCGCTTCAAATGGATTTGTGGGGTGCGCAAATCCTAGAGCTCTCGCAGAACCAGGCTAGTGTTCCAGGACCATAATAGGACACGACAATGAGGAGTTGGCCAAACCAGGGAGAGTATTGTGTGAAGTGTATTGTCGTTTACACAAATGGGGGTATGTTCAAGGACATCGCGTCTACACACCGCTAGTAAGCTAAGTGCGTTTCACAAAAGAAGGTTCAAAGGCTTCAACCTACCTATCTTGCAATACTCAACTGTCGAAGTTTATCGTTGAAAAGTGTAAGGAAAAGATCCATTTCCATACATGTGGGGGATTGTTGGAAATTTGATGAAAATAGCATTTTCATGTGGGGGATTGTTGGAAAATAAGTGAAAATAGCATTTTCACAAATATAGGAAAATGATTTTTTCCTATTTTGGACTAGAAATAAATATAATAAAATGAGCGGGTTTTATGTATTTATTTATGGGTTTGTGTTCTATGTTGGAAGAGCTTCGCAACGAACTAAACCACGTCCAAAACCGAGCTAAGATGAATGAGATATCGATGCTCAAAGTTGGGTGTTTGGAACATTCAATGTTGAAACTAAAGGGAAAGTAGCACCTTGTCCCACATAGGAGGAGAGATGGAACTTAAATGGGTATTTAAGGTGGAACTCTCCATCCTTATTGTTTCATGGAAGCACACACTAGTGTCCTCGCGAAGGGTGCGGAGCACCCTAACTCGCACTCGCACACGCTCGCGCGCGCGCGCGCGCGTGGCGTGGGCGATGAGGCGCAATGTGGCGCTTTGATGGCGCACTTTGCACTTCGCACGCTCGCATCGCCGCGAGCCGCTTGAGAGCCGCCTTTGTATTTTTGACCGCGCGCGCGTGGTGAAGCACAAGGGTTGCAAGGACCAAGTGGTAGGTGATGCGGCGCATGACGTGACAGTCATGCGCATGCGCGCGCGGTTGGGAGCATGGTGCATGGGTCCTACTGTGCCGTGTGCGGCGCACCAGAGTGAGCCAATACGGCGCGACTGTGTGGCGCGCACGTATAGACTCACAGGTGACGTGGCGCACGCCGCACCGCCGCATGGACGGACTTGAGCTGCACCGCCGCACGCCGCATGGACGGACTTGAGCTGCACCGCCGCACCGCCGCATGGACGGACTTGAGCTGCACCGCCGCACGCCGCATGGACGGACTTGAGCTGCACCGCCGCACGGCGCACGGCAGTGAGCCAAGAGGCCGCACGCCGCATGGCGCACCGCGCATGGGCGCGCGCGCGCAGAAGCTTCCAGCATTGAATGACAGGGCAGTTTCAGTCCAGCTTCGTAACTGACGAGTTAATAGGCTTTGACTGAGAATTAAATGACGTATTAAATTGCATTGAAGACGTTTAATGCAATTTAAACCTCTCATTTAATTCATTTTGACTGTTTCAACCTAGGAGCTGTATAAATACAGCTCCATACCCACTTCAGAAGGACACCAGCAACACAACAGCAATCTAAACTTTCTCTCCAGAATTTTCTTGTAGCTTTCAAGGTAACCTTCGGGTTGTAGGCGAACTCCGGCAGTACTACTGCTCCGGCTGTTGTACCCTGGGAAACAAAACGAGTACTCTTGGGAGACTCGGAATTTGTTTTAAGGGAAGCGTGTTGAACACGTGACTCAGCCACTCTGCTTCTACTCCTTTCTTGTATTTTGGTTTATTTCAGTTGTATTTGTACTAGTATTTTAGCTTTCTAATTTCTGTATTGTAATCATATTAATAAAATTTGTTTTATTTTATTTAATTACGCGAACGGTTCCTACACAAATAAAGTTAGTTGTGACGAACATGTATGGAAAAGCATGATCAACCGTACTTAATATGCTAGATAAAAGTTTAGTAGTCTCTTTGAGTTTGTCTGGTGTTAAAACAAGGGTATGACAGGGGAAGGTCTAGAATCCACTTCGTCAGGAAGCTCCTTGGGTGATATATGCGAACAAAGAAGCACCGTTGGTCTTAATAGGAGGTGGTCTCCTGTATTTGGACTTCGGCGTGAAAATACGTAAGGGTTCTCAGGAATTAGTAAGATTATAGGGAACAAGAGAGTGTAGTTTTAGAGAGAGAGTAGAGATCGGAATTAGGGGTGTTCTTCGGGCCTTTTAATCGAGTTTTTCGGGTTTACAAAGCTAAGTATTTAACCCGATAACCGAACCATTCTAGGTTATGGTTCTTCGGTGTTCGAGTTAAATGCTTCGGGTTAGAACGGGTCGTATTAGATCGGGTTTTGGGTTAGAAAATGAACTAGTTCAACATAAAAGCACAACCTTTAAAATTTTAAAATATTAGTTATTAGCTAACTATAAAAACGATTTTATAAACAACTCTTGTATGTCGGATATTGAATATATGGAATGTATTATGTATGCTTTGATTTAAAACTTTTAAAACTTAGATTACACGGTGTGGAGGGGCTTGAAGGTGAGGCATTATGCGACACGTGGACCACGCGTCAGAACGTGGCGTTGTGCTAAAAGGGACGGTGTAGGAGTGGCGTGGTTAGTGGCATTTTAATAAATATATATATATATATATATATATATATATATATATATATATATATATATATATATATATATATATATATATATATATAGGGTAATGCTAGATAAAAAACCCTAAAATTCTTAGAAAACTCTGGAAACCCAAATGGGAAGCCATTTTTACCCAACCTCCCGACATTTTTTTTTTTTTTAAAATTACACATGTAATATACATGTTTTAGAGTGTTTTGGGCCAAAAAAACAAAAAAGCGCCGAAGGGATTTTTTTAAAAAAAATAAACAAATTTCAGCTCCTAACACGTGTTAAGCAAAAAAGACATAATTTTCCTGAAATTCGCTAAAACTTTTTTTTTTTAAATATCCCTTCGGCGCTTTTTTGATTTTTTTGGCCCAAAAGTCTTAAAAACATGTATATTACATGTGTTATTTTTTTCAAAAAAAAAAATGTCGGGAGCTTGGGTTTTCTAGGGTTTTTTATATATATAGGGTTTTCTATATAGCCCAACCCTATATATATATATATATATATATATAGACTTCACTACCCAAATGTCCCCCACGCTGGTGGAAAACCCCAAGCCCAAACATAAACGCCATGGACAACGTCGTTCCCAGGGTGGTATGTGTGGCGTGGTGTGACATAAACGCCACAAAACCATGCCCACACCGTGTGGTCTTAGAGATATAGGGGACTTTGTGATTTAAAAGTTTTAGAACATATTTTACAGGGTTAACTTTGTACAATAGTAACCAAGTTTTAAGAGTGTTCTAATTAGGTCACTTATAATTTTTTTTTTGTTCCAATTAGGTCATTCAAGTTTCATTTGATGTTTCAATGCTAGATATTTTACCTAAATAGAAGGTCATCCATCCTAAATGCCATTTATTTAGGTTTTTTATTTAAAAAAATTTGTTGACATGTCACATAAATGGCAAATAGGTTTTAAAAAAATTAAAAAAATGTAAAAAAAAAAGTTAAAAAATGCTAAAAAAATGTAAAAAAAGTGAATTTTTTTTTCAAAATCTCTAAAAAGTTATAAAATTTTTTATAAAATCATGAAAAATAGTTAGATGTCAGTAAATTTTTAATAAAAGAAAGTACTAATTACTCCTACACCAAACGGGTCTTAATACATCAAATACCTCCAAATGAGTCAAAATAAAAAAGTTAAATAAATGTCATATAGGACCATGACCTACTATTCAGGTAAAATATCTATCATTAGAACACCAAAATAAAGTAGAACGATCTAATTGGAACAATAAATTTTATCAGTGAACTAATTGGAACACTCCTAAAACTTAATTACTATTCTGTGGCATATTCCCTATTTTAGAATATACGGCTATATCTAGAAAATATGCAAATTGTTTTTATCTTTTTCGGATTTTTTTGGGTTAAACCGATTACCCATTATTCAACCCGTTAACCAATCCGTAGAACTATATTCGGGTTCGGGTTTACAGTTATTCGGTTACGAGTTCTTCAGGTTTCAACTACTTCGGGTTCAAGTGACTTCGGTTTCGGGTCAGGTTTCGAGTTTCGGTTAAAAAAAACAGCCCTAATTGGAATACCATTGGAGTTATGAGAAGACTCCTTTATGTAGGCAGAGTTCTCAGCCTTTGGGGAAGCCTCCTCGGCACCTGATCTTCTATATGGGGTAAGTCTTATTATATGCGATGTTGCTTGCGCGGTTTGTCTTTTCTCTTTGGGGAAAGTCTGAATTGTGAGTCTCCAAGTTGCTTTTGTACACTTTTGGATAAAGTCCCATCAGTGTGACTTTGTAGTCTCGAGATTTTTTGAGTGTACAATAACCGAGTTTCCAGTTACTGGTCATCGATGTATTTACTTCCAACGTCCTGTTTCCGACTTCGTTGAGTGGGAGCTTCCGAGCACCCACGCCATCACCTAGATTAAGAATACTAATTACTATTCATAAAATCAAAATAGTTCATGACTTTTTTCGCAATTTATATACATTTAAGATAAGAAAAAACATATTTTCATCAATATATAAATATTATGGAAGAATGTGTTCATTTTATTATTGTTTTTAACTATAATCATAACCTAATTTAATTGCATAATTACCTTCAAACTTGTTTTAATATTCTTTTTTTACAATCTTCGTCTATGAATTGAAAGGTCTAAACCATCCACAATTTTTAGAATCAATGGTAGAGGTGAGCAAAAGTCATTACCCGACCCAACCAGGTAAATACCCGGCCCCATACCTGAAAACCCTTAATATCAATACCCAAAATGATACCCTAAATAAGTATTAGGTTCTGGTTCTGTTGTCTTTCGGGTTTCTTGGTCAACGGGTACAAGACCGACCAGGACCATATTTCCAGTTTAGTTGTTTCAAAATGACTAATGAGCTGTTTGGTTTACCTTCTGTACCTTCTACAAGAGCTTTGCAATCTTCAAATTAGAATACATTTCTTTAACTTCATTTAAGTTATATGTACCAAATTACACGAGATTATTTGTCAATTTCACGTTAATTGATGAATCTACTCGACGTAGCAGCCAAGAAATTCAACAGATGAAGAATGATTGTAATTGTATAACTAGTGATTGTGAAGTGATTATGCCGTGATCTAGTTAATTAGGTTAGTTATTACGAAAATAAAATCGCAATCGCAAATGGACCATAGCCCATCCCATAGCTCAACGACCCCATCATATGTTACAGCTACTTTGGTTTAGTCTGTATACTCGGTTTTTGGGTTCTTGGATTAACCCGAACCCGAATCTTGGTGAAACTTAGGAACCGATCCCTGTACCTACCTTACACGGTTCGGTGTGGGTGATTTTTTAAATCGTTCCACATAATGTCCATGAACAGTTGCTATTGGAGTAGCAAGAGTGTTCTTCGGGTTGTCTTCTCGGGATTCAGGTTTTTCGGGTCGGGTTATTCGAGTTTTCAAAACTTAAACTTTTATCCGATAACCAAACTATTCTAGGTTCGGGTTCTTCGGTGTTCAGGTTAAATACTTTGGGTTTTATCAAGTTGGGTTTCAGGTTAGTATAGTTTTGTCGGCTCCAGATTTCAACTTCTCAAGAAAATAAATGTAAAACACATTCTTAATTCAATTAAAGAGTAAGAGATCAAACCTTTACCAGAGGTGAAAACTGGATTGAAACTTGAAATTCATATAGAATTCCATTGCGAAACTTGATTGCAAGGTTGGAACATGTTTTGGGTCTGATACTCTGATCGTCGATGTAGTTTTAGGAGAAATCGATGTATATAAATATAGGGGAAAGTTCATTTGAGAAGAAATTTAATGTGAGAAGAAAAATAAGAAATGACATATTAGTAAAATACTATTTCACTTATAACTCATATCATTAATTTTTCTCTCTTTAATTAATTAGTTAACTAATCATTAATTATCCTACATATAATCTACAAAACCTACACATATCAAAATTTTCCTACATATACCTACACATTATAGAATTTTATCTTACACATTCGAAATTTATCATACGCACCTCGAAATATATCCTACACAACTCGTAATTTATCCTACACAACTAGTAATTTATTCTACATTTTAAATCAAGTTGTTTTTTAATTTGGAAAAAATATATTATATTTTGAAAATGAGTTAAAAATTTAATTTAGTTAGTTATTAAAGGGTAACAATACAAATTAATGATTTATGTAAGTTTACCAATATACCCTTATATTAAAATTAAATGAAGCATTCTTAGACCATAGGTAACGGTTAATGCCCCTTAAGGGGCAATTTTTTTGCCACATCACCCTCATAATGTTTCATGTAATGGTTAGAGCATTCACATCCATCTCACCATATTTTCACCATAAATTACACTAAAATACACTACATTTTCTCTCTCCGTTTCAATTAAATAATATTTTTTATACCTTTATCATTACCTTTTTCTCTCTTCTCCACTCACAACCACTTTCAAAATATATTAAAAACTTATAGGGGGTGAACAGCGTCCCCCCAAATATACAGATGAACATTAACATTTTCTCTCTCCTTCACTCACAACCACTTTTTATACTCTTTATATTTTAAAAACATCACACACAGAATTTGATTCCTTGGATGTGAATGCTCTTAAAACTTCATAATGCTCTTTTATTTATTAGTTTCCTTATTTTTTTCCTTATTATTAGGCATTATTCTAGAAATGCCTCTCACTCTTCATGCCCCTATAATGCCCATGAGTAATGGTGTAAGGGCATTATCAAAATCGTTCATGCCCTTATAAAACCCCATTACATATGGTCTTATTGGTTGAAACTTCTTCTTTTTTCTTCTTAAAAAAAACTTAACCCTCCACTATAAATATAATATAGTATATGATCAATATCAACGTATACTATGAACTATGAAGAGCATTGATAATATAAATATATAAATCGGGATTTGCTTTTTTTTTTTTTTTGAGTATGAAGGCATATCCATAATATAACTAGGATTTAACTTAAAAATGGTAATGCATATCAAGTAAATTGCTCACAGATAAAACCTATAAAACAAATGTCTAAGAGGTGCACTATCAAGTATTACAAAGGTAGAAAACAAAAGTCTAAGAGGTGTAGTATCAAGTATTACAAAGGTAGGATTCGTATGAAATTGAATATAAGCGTGAAAGTTGTTTAGGTTTTTCATGTTAACCCGAATCACCAAAACTATACCCGTTAACCACGTTTAAGGTCAATCGGGTTCGGGTTTGCTACACATCGAGTTCAGGTAACATAGTTTCTCGGGTCGGATGGCATCGGGTTCGAGTTCGGGTTTCAGATAAAATGAATGCCCATAGTAGCAAATAAGGCTTAGCTATTCTTATTACCACATAGTCAACTTGAACATTTCCATAGTTTTTTTTTTAGGAATGCAATGACAAAAAAGTTGATTGTGAAAACGTGTGGAAAAGCTCAATCAACCCTACTTAATATGCATGATGAAACTTCAAGGTGAGAGGGGTGGTTCCCTATTGATGAGTGGTAAACTCTCATGGGAGCCAATCACAACATGCCATGTCAACTACCTTCTCCAACTCAGATAATACACTCAATCACAAAGGGTGGAATCCATTTTTCTTAAATTATGTATTAATAATTAAAACATGTTTTTCTTCCCCGTTTATTTTATTTAATTTAATGTCATTTTATTTAATGTCCCTTTTAATGAAGGGCAAAATTGTCAGATTTTTTAAATTTGTTATAATAAAATGTTAAAAGACCATTTCGCCCTTCATTAAAAGGGAGGAAAAAGAAAAAAAAAAGTTGGATGTTAACTGAAAAATCTGACCAGATTTTGATTTTGGATGAAAATGCCAACAAAATTGAAACCATATGGACCAAGATTCAAAAGGTTTGAGTATTGGACTAAAGTGACAAAAGTGGCCAAACGAACTATTTTGGCAGTTTACTCTAAAATTAATGTTCATGCTCTTGATTGTTTCACCTTAATCTTTCTTTACTTAAAAGTTAATTACCTTATAATGTGGTAGACATTTATTTCTGGCTTGACCCGTGGCTGGCGGATATGCCTCTTAAGGTCAGATTCCCAAATTTGTTCGGCTTAGAGGTGGTTAAAAATTGCTCGGTCAGGGATCGTTTGGTGGACGATGGCTTGTGGTTATGGCGTCATGATCCCAATTCCGTTGCAGAACTTTCTGAATTGAACAGCTTACATCAGGAGTTAGGCTCTGTTTTGCTCTCAAATAGCAGGGACGTGTGGAAGTGGTCTGGGGATAGTTCCGGTATTTTCAGCGTCGGGTCGGTTAGAAAGTTCATTTGGAGCAGAAAAGACTACACTAGCCGGTATGTCATGGTCTTGAGCAAGTGGGTCCTGATCAAATGCAACATTTGTTCGTGGAGAGCGGAGCTAAATCGTATCCCGACGGTGGATGCGCTCTCTAGGAGAGGTATTTTTGTCTCTAATGACAGCTGTCATCTCTGCAATTATTCCAATGAGACAGTTGAGCACTTATTTTCCTCTTGTGTGATATCGATTGTTCTTTGGCATAAAATCAGCTCTTGGTGTCGGGTCCCAAATTTGATTGTTTTCTCTTTTAGAGACTTGTTAGAGTTCCATAATTTCTGTGGTAAAAATGCGGCAGAAAAGAAAGCGGTTCACGGCATAGTGATGATATCGTGTTGGTGCATTTGGAAGACGAGGAATGCAACCAGATTTTTGGGGAAACAAGCTAAGGTGGAAGAGATTTTCAGTGATATTAGATCCTTGGATTTCTTATGGTTTAAGTATAGATCGAAGTATCATTCAATTAGTTGGTTAGATTGGTGTAAGTTTGTAATCATGTAGTTTGTTTGTTTTGTGCCGCTCCGGCCTTCGGGATTGGTTTATTTCTAATGAAGTTCACATTTAAAAAAAAAGATTGAATATGTTTAAATTGGATAAAAACTTAATTAAAACATAATAAAAAAAAGAAGCATAGGGAGGTGCGTTATTAGAGCATTCACATCCATTCCACTATATTTTCACCTTAAATTATACTAAAAAACACTACATTTTCTCTCTCACTTTCAATTAAATAATATTTTTTATACCTTTATTATTACATTTTCTCTCTCCTCCACTCACCACCACTTTCAAAATATATTAAAAAGTTATAGGGGGTGAAGAGTGTCCCCCTAAATATACAGATGAACAGTAACATTTTCTCTCTCCTCCACTCACAACCACTTTTTATACTTTTTATATTTTAAAAACACGTTACACAGAATTTGGTTCTTTGAATATGAATGCTCTTATAGGCCAATTAAATCGAGTTGCTGGAAGAAGAGGGAGCTGAGGTGATGTGTATGTGACAGTCTATTCTAGTTTTTATAATATAAAAACCAATAGACCCTATGCTTATAGGCTACAAGTGTAAGTGTGTGAAAAGAGAATATTTTTATGCCTTTTAATGTTTGGTTCAGGAAGAAACAAGGCACGCTTTGCTTGTTGAAACAAACAACATATATATTGGGAAGAAAGATGGTTGCGTGTCTCTAGTATATATCTACGTGTTGCATACACACACATTCACTGTGTGTTTTGAGTGAAAAAGAATCTCTCTTTCTCTTATTTCCTTTACTCTTTTCCTCATTTTTGCTTCATATTTCTACTACCTTGTTCCTCCCTATTGGTCTATGCTCTGCAATCTTCAAGATTTGAGACAGACCAGACCTCTAGAGACACCCATAGCTATCTCTATAGCCATAAAGCACACACACAGACACAGAAAATAGGGAAATAATCAAGAAAAGATATTCTGTGTCTTGCAAATCCCAAAAAGAAATTAACTTTTTACCACCCTATTTCCATCACCCATCTGGAGTTCTGTTATATTAATTTCATAGAGCTTTCATTACATCTTGCTGGTGTTCTTCATAGCAAGAAAGTCTTGTTCTAGCAGGTAATATAATATATATATATAACAAGATTTCTTTATATATGTATTTTTCTAATGGGTTTTATCTTGTTTGATGTTTTGCAGTTGGGTTTGTGAAAAAGACACTTTCTTTGGTTGATTTTTGCAAAATCTTGAAACATTCTTGAAGAAAAAGTCAAAATGGATGGTGGGTATTCAAGGATCAAAGATGAGGCTCATCCTCAACTGTTGGATTTGATTCCTAATGAGAGAAACTGGCTGGTGAAAAGAGAGGATGATCATAATCTTGAAGAATCAAATGAAAAGAAGCTTGAGTTAAGGCTTGGTCCACCTGGTGTTGAAGATTGGTCTGTCTCTTTAGATGCACAAAAAAACCACAAATTGCCACAAAAAGCAGCTCAGAAAAGGTACCCTTTTTTTTCATATTTTCATTGTCCATGCATATACCAAAAAAAAAAAAAAATCATGTATTTCTCTCTCTTGGATTTGAATAATTTGATATATTTTTTTGTTTATATTTTTCTTTGTATGTATCTGTTTCATATTTTTGGGAAACTCACCAACTCGTGTATCTTTGTTTTGTTTTGTTTGGACACTACTGGTGACACTCTGCTACATGATTTTCTAAATCTTATCTGTCATTAATTTTTTTGCAGTATCATGGGTGTGTACCAGTCTTTAACAGCCACAAATTAATTCATTTTAGCTTTAATTTTCATGGGTTTTTCTAAAAATCCAATCTTTTTACCAAATTTGAGTGATTTATTGATTTTAAGTTTTTAACTGTTGGTATTTTGACAATAATTTAAATGGGTTTTTCTAAAAATTCAATCTTTTTACCAAATTTGAGTGATTTATTGATTTTTAAGTTTTTAACTGTTGGTATTTTGACAATAATTTAAATGGGGTTTTCTAAAAATTCAATCTTTTTACCAAATTTGAGTGATTTATTGATTTTAAGTTTTTAACTGTTGGTATTTTGACAATAATTTACATGGGTTTTTTCTAAAAAATCCAATCTTTTTACCAAATTTGATTGATTTATTGATTTTAAGTTATTAACTGTTGGTATTTTGACAATAATTTAAATGGGTTTCCCTAAAAATTCAATCTTTTTACCAAATTTGAGTGATTTATTGATTTTAAGTTTTTAACTGTTGGTATTTTGACAATAATTTAAATGGGTTTTTTTCTAAAAATTCAATCTTTTTACCAAATTTGAATGATTTATTGATTTTAAGTTTTTAACTGTTGGTATTTGGACAACAATTTACATGGGTTTTTCTAAAAATTCAATCTTTTTACCAAATTTGAGTGATTTATTGATTTTAAGTTTTTAACTGTTGGTATTTTGACAATCTTGAAGAAGTGCACCTGCCCCAGTTGTGGGATGGCCTCCAATAAGGTCATTTAGGAAGAATATTGCAAGTAGCAGCAGTTCAAAACAGGCTCCTGTTTCTGATTCTCAAAATGTTGTTGTTTCAAACAACGTTGTTCAGAAGGAAAAAACAGTGGAAAAGTGTCAGAAAGGTTTCTTTGTGAAGATCAATATGAACGGTGTCCCGATCGGTCGAAAAGTTGATCTTAATGCTTATGATACATATGAAAAGCTTTCTGTTGCTGTTGATCAACTCTTTAGAGGACTTCTTGCAGGTTAGATTAATTAAAGCTTATGTATACATGTAGGGATGCAAATGAACCGAACGAACCGTGTTCGTTCGTTAAGAAAAATGTGTTCACGAAATGTTCATGAACACTTACTGAACAAGATTTATCGCTCGTGTTCGTTCATTAAGAAAAATAACGTGATCGTTTGTGTTTGTTCATTAATTTTAGGTAACGAACAAAATGAACAAAAACGTGCGGAAAAGAACACAAACAAACGTTCATGAATACAAATGAAAACAAGCAAACACAATCACATGAAGGAAAACAAACACAAACAAGCGTTCATGAACTAAAACGAACATATATTAAATATTTTATTAAATACACAATACAATATAATATATTAAATATTTTGTTAGTGAGAATTTTGTAGTATTGAAATAAAATATAAAAGGGAAAAATTACAAGTTTTGTCCTTTATCTTAATATCACTTATCAGGCGGCGTCCTTTTAATGAATTTTGACAAGTTTTGCCCTTTACAAGGAATTTTGTTGCACGTTTTGTCCTTTAGGCTTAACTCAGTTAGATTTTCTTGTTAAATGGGTAAAAAGACTAAAATACCCTTGGATGAGAAGATTTAACAAGAAAATCTAACTGGGTTAAGCCTAAAGGACAAAACGTGCAACAAAATTCCTTGTAAAGGGCAAAACTTTTCAAAATTCGTTAAAAATGACACCGCCTGATAAGTGGTATTAAGATAAAGGACAAAACTTGTAATTTTTCCTATAGAAAATAAAACCCTAATAAACTATCGAACATGTTACCGGATGTTCACGAACATATGTGAATGAACGTGACCTTTGTTTATGTTCGTTCATTTAACTAAACGAACACAAACTTTCCGCCAAATAGTTCATGAACTGTTCGCTGAACGTTCGGTTCGTTTGCAACCCTATATACAGGCTATGCATATGTTAAAGAGTACTGACTTGTCAAACATGTTTCCGCAGCTCAAAACGACACATCCGGAGCTCGGGTTAACGGTAACCGTGAACACGAAAGACCGATAACCGGTTTGTTAGATGGGAAAGGGGAATATACTTTAGTTTATGAGGATAATGAAGGAGACAGGATGCTTGTTGGGGATGTCCCATGGCAGTAAGCATCTCATCACTTAATAATATTTATGCATTTTGTCACAAAAATTAATATAAATGCTTGTCGTAATTGAGACGTTTCTAAACATGAGTAGTGGGACATCTACTGTTTGTTTATGTATATTGTCTTGTTTTCCACTTTTAAATATACTCAACTAGTGGTTCTAAACACAACTTTTTTTGGTTTTGTCTGCACTTAGAGATTCCTGTAAAATAGTTGCGTATCATTCCTTTGTTAATAATAGAGTAAAATGCACGGATAGTCCCTGTGGTTTGGTGAAATTTCATCTTTAGTCCCCAACTTTTCAAAATTACACTCTTAGTCCCTGTGGTTTGACAAGTTGTTACTCGGATAAGCCCCTAAGCGGATGAAGGTTACTCGGATAGTCCATGTGGTTTGACAAGTTGTTACTCGGATAGTCCCTGTGGTTTGACAAGTTGTTACTCGGATAGTCCCTGTGGTTTGACAAGTTACTTGGATAGTCCTTGTCATTTCACACCCACTTAACCAAAAAAACTAACCTCCATCCTCTTTGGGGACTATCCGAGTAACAACTTATAAACCACAGGGACTAAGAGTGTAATTTTGGAAAATTGGGGACTAAAGGTGAAATTCCACCAAACCACAGGGACTATCCGTGCACTTTACTCTTAATAATATATAGACTCATAAGATGCTTGTTGTAAGCAAATTTGCTTCCTTTTAATACAGGAATCTAGATCACAATGATATTTTGAAATGACAACTCATTTTACTGACTTGTCTTTTTTATAAACTAATGCAAGTGTGCCTTGTTTTTTATTTCATATTCTAAGTATTTTTTTTTTGGGCATGTGGTTTGCAGCATGTTTGTTTCTTCAGTTAAGAGGCTGCGTGTGATAAAGAGCTCGGAAATTTCTAACATATCGCGTTGTGAGTAAACCCAACTTGTCGTTTGTGTTTGCGTCTTGAAGAAGGTTATTTTTAATCGGTTTTTTTTATGGTTTATTGTAGTGGGAAGTAAGGAAGAGGAGTAAAGTTTGATGATGGTAGAGTGTTAGCTTTTTGCTGCAGTGTTTTGTTTATATGAATCAAGTTGGATTGAAGAAGAAGAAGCTATTGTTGTTGTGTTTTGGTTGGGAGAATCATATTATGTAACATTGGTTTTTCTAATCAAATTTTCTTCACATTTGTGATGGTTTAGTGTTAAAAACTTGTGGGAATATCAAGTTTAGATTTTTAGTATGATTCGTCTTTTCTTTGCCTTTTAGTAAATATGGATTGCCTACATTCACTGGTTTTGAATTTGAACTAGGTGTATAAAACAAATCGTGCGCTTGTTATGAGCTACTCAAGATCAGCTAATGAAAACTTCGGAACAAGCAAAAATTTACTCACGATCAGCTCATTTAACAAAGAGGATCGAGCCCAAACATCATATTAATCATAGAGTAAACTTCCGTTTTGCTCCTTGTGGTTTGGTCACTTTAACGGTTTTGCCCCAAACCTTTAAAAATAGCCATTTTCCTCCAATAGTTTGCTATGGTTTTTCCATTTTGCTCCCCACCTCTAACTCCATCCAAATTGTTTGCTATGGTTTTTCCGTTTTGCTCCCCACCTCTAACTCCATCTAAATTGTCTGTTTTTCATTTCGCCCCCTGCAGTGAGCAAAATGGAAAAACCATAGCAAACTATTGAAGGAAAATGACTATTTTTAAAGGTTTGGGGCAAAACCATTAAAATGACCAAACAACATGGGAGCAAAATGGAAAAACCATAGCAAACTATTGACGGAAAATGGCTATTTTTAAAGGTTTGGGGCAAAACCATTAAAATGACCAAACAACATGGGAGCAAAATGGAAAAACCATAGCAAACTATTGACGGAAAATGGCTATTTTTAAAAGTTTGAGGCAAAACCATTAAAAGGACCAAACCACATGGAGTAAAACAGAAGTTTACTCTTAATCATTTTATCAAGGTTGTACATAGGTCTTACATGTTTACTATTAGTTGCAAAAATATGATAAGACGTTTATTTTATTTTTACACATTACAAATGTACAATACATACCTAATATAATTATAATAACATAAGTTACATAACCAAGTAATATTCTTTTGTTACATATGAAACATAAATACCTAAGATTCATATATTTATTAAAATAAAATAACTAATTATCTAATAAATAATAAACTAGCGATTTTAAGCCGAGCTTGAGTTAGAAAAACATTAATGAGCCATGCTCGAGCTTTCATAAACTAAACACGCAGAGCTCAGCAAAAAAAAAAAAATCACAAATACAAAACACATCAATTTAAACACACACTAATATTAATATAGATGTATCAAAGTTACAAAATTACCAAGTTAGCCCTCACCCTCTACTCTCCTCAAAATATTTCTAACCAACACATAATCACACACTCACACCTAAACCTAAACAATCAACACTCAATACCACCTCTAATTTCTTCCTTCCATCCAGCTTGCTGTGCAGAAAACAATCATGGCCAGAGATACAAAGCAAGTTACACAACACCATTACTACTTACCATAACTTCCGGCTTCTGTTCTCTACCAACACGCACGCTTTACTCTTCTTTTTCAAGCCGTTGACGTCACGCCTAACCTGATATACGCAAACAAACCCATACAAAACCGAAATAAATTAATAATAAATAAATTAACCGTAAAATTTAACAACACTTGCCTTGTTACCGACTTCTGCTCCAAGACGGCTGCTTGTGTTCTCGAATTTAGTACCATATCCACTTCTATCTTCGGCTTCACAATATTAAAACACAACCAAAAATCAAATATTAGAAAAACCCATGTTCCCACACCCTTTAGCCTTTTTCGAACAACTTACCATAATACCCCATATGGTAAACGCAACAAACGTAATTTTCGGAAAAAAAAAAGTAAAAAAAGTTAAATAACCATAACCACAACCTCAACAGCTTCAAACACCTGACCGTTACCACACGTGTTCTCCAAGTTGCTTTCTTGAATCCCGTGCGAATGATTCACGATAACCGGAGAAACCGAATCGCGATTTTGTGGGCTTACTGGCTTCCTTTTACGACGCTCGTTTTGTTCCACACGTGTTCCGTTATATTTTCTCTTTCTGGAAACTTCCTCAGATAGGTGTTGACTTGATAACGGAGCACGTCTGTCACCGTTTGGAAACACGTACGACGGGATCTGTCGTCTACGCACGTGAGAAACGTAAATCTCCATCCCGGGTACCCAAAAGGCGTACATGCTCACGGAATGCCTAAACTCGTCAACGGTACCACGGATGTCAAACTGTTGACCTTCTTGAATCACTTCTCCTTGTTTCCTCTGTAATCCCATGAAAAACGCACTGTGCGAACATTGCTTTGACGGATCGGAATATTCATGCGGATACGGATGACACTGCAGTTTCCCCGATGTGTCCCGCTCAATCTATAAAAAAAGCCAAAACAATATTTTTATATTAAAAAAGTCAACGGTCAGCATCAACAGGTCAACGAACTTGGACTCATTACCATTAAAGTCAACTGCCTTAAACGAGATTCAACCCAGCCTTTCCACGAACGCAAATCATCGGTATTTGCAGCAACAATATCAACCTGAAGATAGTTTCTGTAGCTTTCGAAAAACATATACGGCTCGAACAATGCAGGCCACTGCGCTTTGTTAAGTTCAATCGCCTGAAAAAGTCAACAGTCAAAGTCAAAGTCAAAGTAAAAATAAACACCCAAAGAACAGTAAACGGGTAATTAACTAATTACCATACCTCGCATATTCTATTTCCGAACTGAAATTGTTCTGTCATGACACGAAGTGTGCTAGTGGAGACGTTATAGCTAGAATTCATGCAGGGGTACGCAGGTGTTATTATCGGCATGTGGTGCGTGCGGTCCTTGGGGTTCCTACGGGGATCCCACACGGCAAATCCTAGCTCTTCTTCTTCTTTTGCACAAAGCATTACGGGATTTGGCCACCGCCACTGCGTGTAAACCCTGAAGAACCTTGATACTAGCATACTCGGAATAGCGTTTGGATAAAATTGACATATCCGTGCCACCAAAAGCGCCCAGTTTACACCACCGAGAAATCCCGTCACCTGAAGATAAAGACAAACACGTCACATGGTCAACAATAAAAAGAAAAATAAATTAAAAAAATCAAGATCCATCCATCTACTTACGTTTGAATAAACGCCACGCTGTTTGGCCCAATACTTTAAACATCGGAGTGTTGTACGAAAATGCTGAAAAGGATATAAAAATAGTTGAAAAAACAAAGTCAACTAAGTTGGTCAACACCAACACCTAACAAGTAAGAAAATCAGACCTCAACATTTGGAACATGTTTAAGAATCTGATCAGCAACCCTGCAACCGTTAAGGCTTCTAACTGTAGGCTCGTCAACGTCGTACAATACAGAAACATCGGAGATGTCTAGATTCTGTTCAAATATATTATTTGAGACAATAATGTTTAGTGAAAATAAAGATGCTATTCGCAAAACCGCAAAAAACTTACATCTGGCACAACCAAAAGTGAAACACTGGCGTAAAGAAGATCAATAGATATCCCATCGAACTTGAACTTCATGACAGGAACATGAGCATCCGGAATCGGTTGAAGTTCCGTAACTTCCTCCATCCCGCTTAATATGTCGTGCAAAACAAAGAAGAAATCCGCCTGATAGATATTAAATACGTAGCGTGAGTTGTGGGCGTAGTCACACACATGGAAACAATCTCTTAACTTCTTACTAAACTATGACTTACATCTCGATTCACATAAGACGGCCCGACACATAAGGTGTCAATATCTGCCCCAGGACCATGAACCTACCACCAAAGTTTGACATTACACAACCAATTACCGATAACTAAAATCCTCGACGGTTATTTAATATTTACCACTAGTAACTTACCCCGAGCCGATACGATCCAAAAGTATAAATCACAGCATTTGCATCTTCAACCATCTGATCGGTATACCCTCGTATACGCGTAAGTTGCTTCACCCAATCAACCACAATCTACACAAACAAAATTTGCAAAAATAATAATTCAAATCATAAAAGAAAAAAACATTAAATTTATTTGTGAACGCATACCATGTGTCAGCAATAATCATAACTAATTCAGTTATTTTACAACAACCAAAACAGAATCAAAAGTCAAAACCCACCTGCTTAATTCTAACAAGAACCTCCTCTCTCTTATCAGTTTCTTCGTTACTTTCATACAATCCAGCATCAACCAAGAACTACAAGAACCCAATAAATTATTTAAATAAAGAAACCCTAATATCTTTTATATTAATAAATATAATTAAAACACATGAAAAACCCACCTTATTCAAGTTCTTGGTTCTTAATAAATCAGCGTTAGACGGTCCGGCTAACGACAAGGGTTTCGTAACCCCGTGCTGCTTTGGCGAAGGTAAAACCTCCGAACCCACCATTATAAGATGTGATCGAATGAATAAGAAGAAACAGGAATGAACGTAGTGTCGTTTGGTGAAGGAAACCCTGAAAGTGAAACGAAATTGGGGGTTGAATCAGGGTGAATTCGGAGATTGAGAGAAAGAAATTAGTGTGTTGAAAACCCTAGAAGAATTAGGGTTAGTGGGAACGTGGATGTGAAGAAATTGAAACGTAGATTGTGAATTTATGTATTTATTTATTTTTATTTCAGTTTTGGGTTTCACACTTGAACTTGGACACTATTATTTGATTCGTTTCCCACCGTCTCAAATCTGAATATTAGATATTTTTATGGGATGATAGGATATTTGTTGAAAGTTGGTGATGAGTCGAGTATAGGTCGGGTATCACTAATTTTAATATCTGACTTATAATTATGTTTTGTATAATTGTATCCAACTTATTTATTATTTGTTGGGTATTTGTAAAGTATTTTACGTGTCTTTTTTATTTTTAGATTCTTATCAAATGATCTAGAATGTAATTCTGGACGTGAAGAATGAAATGAAATTTTCGTTTTTCTTGCTTGATTTTACATTTTTTAATACTTTATTTTAGCTATTCCACGCATTTAACTAAGGAAAAAAAAAATAAACAGGGTTTGCTAAATGTGGAGGTAAGGTACTTGACTCGACCTAAATGGTTACACGTTACTTATCGTCTTTTATATCAATGTTTATTATTATTGTGTACTAACCCGCGAAGCCTAGCGCGTTGAAGTTTATACTACATTAGGTTGTGGGCTTGTAGAGAAAACCCCTAACTGGGTCTGGTCCATAGAGGTTAAGGTTTCCCATATCTCCTATATAAGGAGTTCCCCACCTCCTTATTAGGGCATGATCTATGGGGCAAACATTTTTGTAGCTGAAATAGAGGATTCTTCCTCTACCGGCCGTCTCTACATCCCCGTTTTTCTTTCTTCTTTTTGTTTGCAGGTCTAGGATGAGGCGGAGAAGACGAGGTGTGGCCATGTCCGTATTCATCACCGTAGAAGTACCGACCCGCTCGGGTTCACTCTTTTATACTAAATTTGCAAGAAAAAAAATAAAAGCTCATCAATGGAGACGAAAAAAGAGAGATTTGAACCCTTGGTACGAATAACTCGAACAACGGATTGGCAATCCGTTGCCTTCGTCCGATCAGCCATCTCCACTAATTAAAAAAGATAATTAGTATTTTGAATGTCTTTTTTTTTTTATTTTAGATTCTTATCAAATGATCTAGAATGTAATCCTGGACGTGAAGAATGAAATAAAATTTTTCGTTTTTCTTGCTTGATTTTATTTTTTTTAATATTTTATTTTAGCTATTTCACGCATTTTACTGGGGAAAAAATAAATAGAACTTTGCTAAATTTGAAAGAAAAAAATAGAAAGTTATCAATGGAAACGAAAAGAGAGAGATTTGAACCCTTGGTACGAATAACTCGAACAACGGATTGGCAATGCGTTGCTTTCGTCTGGTCAGCCATCTCCACTAATTAAAAAAGATAAGTACTATGTCACATTACACAGCAAGTAAGACTTAAAGAAAATATTTCCTTCACAGTTGAATAATCATTAGTGTTTTAAAAGAGGCCTCTTGGGATTTTATGACATATATGTATTTTTCTTTTTTTTATAATTGATGTTTTTTTAATACATTGTAAATTCTTAGAATCTACGATGTATTAAAATATATTTTTCTTTATAATTTTTTGTTACAAACCTTTGGTAGTGGATTAATGTCTCAGTGCCAAATCAGCATGAGAACATTAAACACCACTCCTTTAGTTATTGAGGGGCACCAATGCCCTCTTCCACCAACCTAATAACAAACATTAAGCTCTTGAGAAATAGGGCCAACCCCTTTTCAATCACATAATTTTCTGTTTTTTTTTCTTTAATTTTAATATTTAGTTATTAAGCAAAAAAAATTGAGTGATTTGGTTATTAACATTGGCGTGACAATGAAGTGATAGTTGTTAAGTGGTTAGTTAATCGACAACGTAGTCTAAGAAACATGTATATATTACGGTTAGCTAAGTTTTAATCGGGCCCCATGTATCAAATTGTTTTTTGTGCCAATATGTATCCCAACTCCAAACCCAAACCATTAGATTTGAGCCTATATCATACCAAAGGGAATATCCTCATTCTTTATTACACACAACAAACATTGTATAAAGTCCATGCATAATTAATTAATCAGTTGTTATAAAAATGTTAATTTATGTTTTAATTAAATATGATAAGGTTATGTAAACTAAATTGATGATTTAGTTGCTTAATTATCTTATATAAGTTAATCAGAGTGAATTGTTTTATGTTGCTATTATTTTAACTTATTTCAAATCCTATAAGGTGTAGTTATAAAAGTACTTAAGGGTAGTTAGTTTGTAAAAAAAGTGATGAAAAATGAATTTTATAAATAAATTTGCTAGTCATAAATTATATAAAAAATATTTTGTTCTATTTCCGATATTAATTAACCTCTTTAAACGAATATGTCAACTATAGAGTAAACACAAACATAATTAAATTAATTAAATTAAAGACATTTTATGAGTACTTGTAAACGTTCATAATTTTTTTAACTTTATTAAATTACATTACACGTTCTATAAATTTTTTAACCATAACTTTATTAAATTACATTACATATGTTAAGGAATTTATGGGCCTCTTTCATTCACACTAAAACGTAGATGGACCGTTAATAAAAAAATGAAATTTTTTTATATTAAATAATCATGCCATAATGCTAATAATTATGAATCCTAAGAGTCTTAGTTACCATTGATTAAAGGAACCAAACTAACACCGAATATGACTCAACCTTAGAATTTACATCACCGAGGAAGATGATAGCACATTATATCCCATCTTACTTAGCCAACCATGTAAGTAATGTATATCTTATCATTATCCGAAGTTACAATAGCATATATTCATTCATATTCGTTATCCAATCATTACCATTCCATTAATTATATTACCATTGGCTACTATATATCTAACTTTTTGTTATGGTATGTGTTATTATGTTTGATTGATACTCAAGCAATACACCAACTATGGTGGTGTGATTTGAACACACCATATCCCTCTATAGGAACGAAAAAATTCATATCGAATACCGTAATAAACCGGTTAGTTTTGTTTTAGTAATAAAATATGACGATTTGTAATGATTCAATCACATATGAACATTGTCAAGTCCCAATTGATACTCGAAGCGAATCACGCACAATTGTAGAAGTTAGATTAGATTATATATATCGAGTGAATGATAAGGATTGTAATCAAGTTTTTTGAGAATTTTTTCTTTATGTAATAATAGTTTGGGAGTTAAGCCAAATTAATTGTGTTTGTTTGATACCGATTCATCACGTGACATAGTCCAACCTCACAACTTATAGAGTTTTTTTTTATAGAGATATGAGTATCTAGATATCGTTAAAAAACGTGTTTTAGATTGATACAAAAGTAATAACATAAACAATATCTTAAACATGTACTCGATCAAGAGCATGATTGCCTTCGATCAAACATATATAAAGTCTCACGAAGTGATGATTAAAACTATAATCCAATTGACCGAAAAAAAAAAATAGTTAATTAGTCTTGTGACATGGTATAACAAACTACTCTCATAACATGAAATCCTCATCTTCACAACAAGTAATTTAATTTCCTTTAAACAGTTGTTGTTCTCGTGCCATCTTTACTAAAAGTTCCCGAATTTTGGCCATCTTTATTAAAAGTTCCCGAATTTGTGTTGAGTTCATTACATCAATCGTTAAGGCTACTAATAAGAAGATAAAGAATGTTATATTGTTCTACACAATGCCTGAATACGAGGCGTTGAAGGAAAATCATGTGCACAAAGCAAGAGAATACAAAATAAAGTACTAGAAGGTTTGTTTATGCAAATTATGACTAATAAAATATACAAAATGTTTGTCATATTCGATAATAAAATTTTCATTATGTTGTAGGGGATGGGTACTAGTAACGCTAAAGCAGGTGTAGAATAGTTTGCTAATCTTGAAAAGCACAAAAAGGATTTCGTTTGGGCTGATAATGAAGATGGTGAAGCAATGAAGCTCGCCTTTAGTAAAAAGAAAATTAAGGCCAGAAGAACCGGTCAGTTAATGTTTGGACATTATATGATTTAAAACATTTACATTATTATTGTTTCTCATGAAGTTATCTTCTGTTTTTAGTTATTTTCTGATCTACTATATCATGTTAAGGAAACCATATTTTTTAGGGAACATTTATCTTTCCCTTTTGAACTTAAACTGTTTAGTAAAGTAAACGTTTGGTTTTTATGGTGTTTGTTAATTCTATGCAACATCCTTTTGTTATTGGGGAGAATGATCAGATCATAAAAACTCACTCAACAAAGTCCAATGGCCCGCATTGTTTGAACCGTACATGTTTTTCGAGAGCTACAAAAACTATCTGCAAATAGATATAGTTGCTGAAAACACTGAAGATTCGCGTGTTTGGAAGAGTTGGGTTCATGGGCGGTGATGAGGGTGTGCGGGGAGGACCACCACACAGGGCCCGTGATTTTGAGGGGCACGTGTTTTTTTCTTAAATCCGATATATATACATGCTAATTTTTTTTAAATAGCATACATATACCAACTCCAACATAAGCCCATTTACAAAACAATTTTTATAGTTTAGAAGTTAGCCCAATATCCATTTGATTTAGTGAGCCAATACACATTTGATTTTAAAAAAATAATAATAAAACATTACGGAAGGACACATTTTTTCGAGCTTGAACATGGTATATGAATTCTCAGAGACGCCCCTGGTTGGGTTGAGTCTAACTTACGGCAGTTGACTTTGATGGTAATGTTTTTAACTCTGTTGACTTGTTTTTTGTTTATTGTATTAACTAGGGTTAAGAACCGCCCGCGTTGCGGTGCGGGTACATCGTAAACATTGAATGGATTAGTCCAGACGTTATATGATGCATTAACCATATGAAAACACATATTTCAACGTATCCAGTTCAACTCAATGTAACCTGTATAAGCATTGTAATTGGATCAAACGTAAAGTAAATCAAATTTGTATCGAACAATTATAACGTATTATATGTGACCCAACTCATACATAAAAAACGTAACGGGTATGAAGGAAAATATGCACATGTAATCGAAAGGAATTAGTTAGAGCTTTCGAAAAAGGGAGAAAAAGAAAGCATAATATGACTCCACTCAGTTCGAAACAAAGTTTACGAAACATACATAAAATAAACATGAAAACATATTATATTTGACCTGAATCATTTCCCAAAAAAGTTTACGTCGAAACGTAGAACAACTTGAATTTATACCAAAACGTACATAAAAATATGCACGTAAAAATGGTTTCTTTAAACGAAAACGTATTATATTTGACCTGACTCGTCTATAAAAAAAGTTTACGTCGGAATGTAGAACAAATCATATTTATACATACCCGTACATAAAATATACACGTAAAAAATAGTTTTTAAGTAAAGGAAGTATAGGGGTAAACCGAAACAAAATATTAGTAAAAAATTTAATAGGGTAAAAACGTTCGTAAAACCGTGCCAAGTAGTACCAATGCCACATGGACTCTCAACATCATAAAAATAAAATAGATAAAATGGTAAAAATTACACTGACCGAAAAACAGATTAAAAGTCAAAATATAAAATATGAAATGTTTGGGTTAAAAATGGTAAAAATTACACTGAACGAAAAGCAGACTAAAATCGTTGAACCACGTACACCCGTTACAGTGTGTTAATGCGAAGAAATTAACCAGAAATGTAAAACGTAGAAAATAATAACTTAGTCGATCTAGGACTTGCCCTTTGCGGCGAACTTTTCAAAAGGGAAAAAATGGACGCGTTGCGACGGGTCTGTCAAATATGAAAAAATAGAGCAAAAAACATTAAACCTCACATGGACGCTACAACATGTTAGCGAAGAAATTAACCAGAAACGTAAAACGTAGAAAATAATAACTTAGTCGATCTAGGACTTGCCCATTGCGGCGAACTTTTTATAAGGGAAAAAAATGGACGCGTTGCGACGGCTCTGTCAAATATGAAAAAATAGAGAAAAAAATGGTATACCTCATATGCACGCTACAAGTTGCGACGGCTCTGTCAAATATGAAAAAATAGAGAAAAAAATGGTATACCTCACATGCACGCTACGAAGTTGCGACGGCTCTGTCAAATATGAAAAAATAGAGAAAAAAATGTTATACCTCACATGCACGCTACGAAATGTTAACTTGCAAAATTTAGAACGAAACGTAAAATGAAAAACTTGCGAAAGTTTAAAAGTATGGGGGACCAAAGTTGTAAATAATAAAGTGTTGTGTTAAATTATAAAAGATGGAAAACTTTGGAATAAAAGTAAAAAAAATAAAATAAAAGGGGTCAAAATATAAAATATGAAATGTTTGGGTGAAAAGTGAAATATCAAGTTTTTTTTTTAAACACTTCCCAAGCATATGTTACAACTCATTTAAGCAAGATGTAGTTGCTTATTTACAGTGGAATAATTGTTTGATGATTTGTAACATAGTCTCTGTTCAAATTGTTCTAATTGGATCATGAATGAAGCATCATTATGTCATCACCTTATTGCGGTTTTTTTTTTTTTTTTAACAGCTAACCTCTAGATGCCTAGGTCCTAGAGAATGCAGGAATTATTCTCATCCAGGTAAGGGACCTGAATCGAACCTGCGTCCACCCGGGTGGGGAACCTCACGGGGTGAGTAAACCCTCCCACCTCTACCACTGGGCTGTGGGTTCATTGGCCCTTAATGCTTTGTGTCATTGTGTGAAACTAATCATGGGCCGCTATGGCTACATTATCAAGACTTATTCAGTAGCCCATTAGCAATACACATTAATACATCATGGGGCTTTGTGGGCCTCGTGGATACAACTAAAATCTATCAGGCTATTTGAGGGGCAAGATGCCCATTGACCAAAAATGGGCCTGTCTTGCTCAGGCCTAGTTTCTTTATTTTTATTAATTTAGAAAAAAAAATGTATAAATTATTTTAGAAAAAAAAGTTGTATAAATACTTTTAACTAAATTTGTGGCAATCGAGGTTGTTCCATTTACAATATTCCTCCCGTATTTAGCTTTTTTTTTTTTTTTTTACTATTTTACGCTTCTTTGTAGTTTTCTTGAACCATATCGGCTATCACTTCTCTCTTCGATTTAAGTTTGCGTTTTCCTTCCGTATCTAACCTTTTTTTTATTTTTTATTAAAATTTTACGCTTATTTGTAGTTTTTCTTTGAACATATCGTAATCACATCTCTCTTCGAATTCAAGTCTCTCCATCTATCTTTTCAAATTTTCTACTAGTTTGGTTCAGTGGGTTGTCGCTCTTGAAAGATTATTTATAATTTGTATCGTTCAACTTTATACCATGTTGGTTTTGAAGAAACAAAAACAGTACGGGATTTTTTACATTAATTAGAAATATGAGTAGGTGAAGATCTAAATTTTGTAGCATTTACCAAGAAACCAATAATAGCTAAATAAATCTTACATATCATCACTAAGTTACAATTTATTTTTTAAGAGGTAAAATATTTACAGTCTGTAGGACATCTATATAAGAAGAGATGGACCAAATCTCTGCAGTTTGTAAGAAGAAGATTGTTTATTTTTTAACACATGTAGACTTCTAAAATAAACTGGTGATGGTGTATGGACAGTGGTGGTGGGTGGTGGACGTGGACGGTGGTGGTGGTGGTGATGGACGGTGGTGGGTGGGGGACGGTGGTGGTGTATAACTCTCTGCAGACCTTAAGTAGCTGGGCCAAGTTTGCACCAAGAAGAGCCCGCACAGACGTTGTTTAATGAAACGTCTTCGGAAAAACAAATAGTCTGTGCAGATGACAATATCTGCTCGTGGTCTGCGTGGCGCAGACAGAAGAGCCTGTTCAGATCCTTTTTAGAAAGAACAAACACCACCTAAAACTCCTCAATGTATACAATTTCTTTTACTAATCGACCAAAGATTCAAAACCGAAAGCATTGTGCGTTGTAGATTTAAGATACCAGTAAACGAACACGAACGAGAGCATGTTCTTCGTTCATCTAACTTTAACCGAACACGAACACGGACATATCTTCTTTTCAAGTTCGTTTGTAAAGAAAATGTTCACGAACATAAACACATATAAATGAATAAATAATACAACAAGAGAATTAAGTAAAAACTTAAACAACCTTCCTATTCAAGGCTCTAGCTCGGCTCGGCTTTTAAACACCCCATACTTTCTCGGGTTTAGTTTACTGTTGCACCCCGACACCACAACCAAATACAAATTAAATATTATATACCAATCGATTTAGGAGGCAGGGTCTGTTTTTTTTATCTCGCTGAGGGACCATTTTTTTCTAACATTCGGAGACGGCCCTGTCCATAAGCTAAAATACATATAGCTAAGTTTGAAAACATAACCACGTATATATAAAGCCTAAAACTTAAATGATACAAACGAAGACACATATCGTCCGAAAAGAATTTTCAAATAGAAGAATTACAAATGAAAAAAGATGATGTTTTATCATTAACCTGCTATTGCAAAAAAAAAAAAAAAAGTAATGATGTTTTATATATCGATTGTAATTATAAATTAGCAGATATGTTTATTTATTATTTTTATCAAAACCAGAACTTTTTTTTTCTAAAATAATGACTAAAGTTGTGGTCCTTTTAGTAAGGTAAAATTAAGAATTTTTATGATAAAAGTTGGATGTAACATACCTGTTGCATTATCTTGGCACATTTGGGAACTAATGCTTTTTGTCTAGAATCATCAAACATTTTGTCCAGGTGCTAAAATATTCATTTTCAAACATTGATTATAGATAAAGGTTGAAGAGATTTACAAGTGGTCCATGATATTAAAGAGGAAGGGCAACAGAAAAAGAAGAATAAAAGATAGGATATTTGAAAGAAAAGAGATTATATATGAGATTTTTGGAGACTTAAACTATGATTAGTGATAGAAGAGATGATGTAAAAAATTACCTTATGCTACCATTTATCTCATTTGATTTTTCTACTTCTAGTTCTAGTTAATTAGTTGTTGTTTGTCAACATCTGAATGGTTAAGTGCTGAACTAGTAAGATGTCTGAACCATTAACTGCTGAACCAGTAAGATGTCTGAAGCATTAAGAGCTTGTATAATGCTTAACCGTTCAGAGATAAATGTCTGACAAATTCAGATTAGAGGTCTTAATCATTCAGACTTTGTATAATGCTTAACCATTCATAGACAAATGTCTGAGTCATTCAGACATCTCCTCGTGAAACAAACTGTCTGAACCATTAAATGCTGAACAGGGCCGGCTCAAGGGGGAGTGTAATAAAGCAAGAGCTTTAGGCCTCCATTTTCCTAGGGCCTCAAGTTCTAAGAAAATATATTATATTTTGGTAATTTTGGCTTTGAAATTGTTAACATTGAGGTTTATGATCTATAATTATGCGTATACAAAGATGATATATGAATAATAGATTCATAGCAAATTTTTTCGTTTACAAAAAGGGTCCCAATTTTGCTATCCGCTTTGGGCCTAGAAAAAATTAAAAAAATTTGAGCCGGTCTTGTGCTGAACCAGTAAGATGTCTGAACCATTAAGAGCCTCATTAAGAGGTAAACAAACAGCCTCTTACAAGGATAACATTTTTCGTTTGAGTTATTCATCAAATGATCTAACGGTTTATATGAGTATTTTAAGTTTTCATAACATTTAGGACTTAGGAGTACTGAAATGATCCGGTTGTTGAATGTATGTTATAAATATTACATAGATATGAATGTAGACAAAGAAAATAGTTTTTCAATATTCTACTATAACACTAGTTATAGAAAAATAAAAGTAAGAAACACTAAAACAAAAATATTATGTAGAGTTTTGTGAATGTCAAAAGCAAATTCCTCCTTTTGATGTATTTCGACTTTACAATACTAATATTATATGCGGTATGTATTATATTTTAATTATTAAACATATTTAAGATATATTAGTTTTGAAATATTATTTTGTTAATTTTCAACAGCATTAGGCAGGCGGAGACACAGCAAAATAAACGTTTACTAAAATATCCATTTTGTTAAAAGATGGAAAAAAGGGATCGAAAACTCAATTCTTAAAGTTGTGTATCATTATTTATTCACAAATGTATTATTAACTAGTGGGTTACACTCGCGCTACGCAGCGGGGTGACTCAATTTTTCTACGTGGAAATGTAGACGCAACAGTAAAAATAACGTTAATGTCAGGAGTTCGTTTTGTATTGATTCGGTTCATTACGTAACCAATACTCGCTATAGAATTGAAAGAGGAACAAAAAGAAAATAATAAAGTCATGATATGATCAAAAGGATATCAGACGTTTCTTACATCTAAAAAAACAATAAAAACGAATACCGATACTGACGTTGTTCGGTCAGTATCGGTCTGGTTTGTTTTATTATATATAACGGTAATCGATATAATAAACAAGCGCAAGTTACTTCAAATATAAGGGTGCCACAAAACTTTAAAAAACACAAATAATAATAATAATAATAATAATAATAATAATAATAATAATAAGAGAAAACAAAAAACATTATACGTCTACAATGATAACTAAAAGAATCATAATTCAGTTTTATTCTTATTATAAAAAAGGAATAACAAAAGAAAATTGAATTCTTAGAAACGAAGAGGAGCATGAGGTCAACATTAGGGTAGAGGGAGTGGTTGTGGGAACTTAATCCTTTTTAACCAATCATATTTTTTTTAATTGTTTACCACTCTTTGATGTGTTTGACCATTGCTAGTGATTGAATGAAAAATAGGAGTGGAGTGAGAACTTGACATGACATGACATTATTGGATAGAAAATAAGTTAAACAATCCTCAAATGGTGACCACTCCCTCCACCCTTAAGATGTTTTGGTGAGTGGACAAGAAGACAACTTCTACCAACTAATGATAATATTAATATATAATATATAATAGGTAGAGGATCCAGTAAAAAATGCCTAAAGTGTGAGAAAGATAAGAAAGAAATGGAAACTGTAAATCATAATCCCTACAAAGTCTTTATATCCATTCAAAAAATTTGATTAAAGATCTAATGGTTGAGATTAATAGGGACCATATTGTAAAATTTGATTTATTTTTTGGACTGAATTGAAAATTCTAGGGGTAATAAAGTCTTTATATCCATTCAAAAAATGGAAACTGTAAATCATAATCCCTACAATCTCTCTCTCTCTCTCTCTCCAGATGATCTTCATCTACGATCAAAGATCTCTCTCTCATAATCATGACAGCGGCCATTCGGAAATCGGAATGATTATATTAACGAGTTTGTTTGTTAATCGGAAATCGGAAGATACGATCAAAGATCTCTATTATTATATTAACGAGTTTGTTTGTTAATCGGAAATCGGAAGATCAAACACGACAGCGGCAGCGACGGCGGTGGTGGTGCGAGCGGCAGCGGCGGTGGTGGTGGTGCGAGCGAAGCAGATGAACGATTCGGAGAATGTCGGAGATGATGGATGGCGGTGGTGGTGGTCGTGCGATCTCCCTCTCTACATCGAACGGTGCCGGAAGTGGAGAAGATGATACGGAGGTGTTATTTTTCTTTCAGTCATGGTGTTTATTTTCTTTTTCTTTTTCTGAATGATGTTATTTTCTTTTTCTAAATGGTGTTATTTTGTTTCTGAATGGTGTTATTTTCTTTTTCTGAATGGTGTTATATTTATTTACTGAATGGTGTTATATTATTGACTGAATGGTGTTATATTGTTTATTGAATGATGTTATTTTTTGTTTACTGGATGGTTTTTTTTGTTTCTGAATGGTGTTATTTTGTTTCTGAATGGTGTTATTTTTTTGTTTACTGAATGGTGTTATATCTTGTACTGAATGGTGTTATATTTTTGTTTACTGAATGGTGTTATATTATTTTCGTAAAAACACCATGCACTGAATTATGAATTTTTTAAAACACCATGTCATGAACATGGCTATGATTCTGTGAATGATGCAAAAAAAAAATTAAAATGAATGATGTTATGGACGGTTATATTCCTTAAATCAAGGATTACCATATTTGAATTTGTTAATGCATTTACAATCTTACCCTTTTCAATTAATTTAGATCTAATGGTTGAGATTCTTCCTTACCTTTCTCACACTTTTGGTCTTTTTTACAATAACTCCACCCATATATAATATATAATATATAATATACAGGGTCAAGATTTAGAGAAAACGGTGAAAAGTATGAGAACGATAAGTGTTAAAAAATATCTAATAATAATTGGTCGTTATATCAACTTGATATTAATAATGTCTTCCTATATGGTTCACTTACTGAAGATGTGTATATAACCCTTCCTCAGGGATATTTTGATGCTAATAAAGTTAATGTGTAAACTTATCAAGTCACTTTATGGGCTTAAACAAGCTCAAAGAAAGTGGAATGAAAAGTTAACGTCTGTTTTGGTTGATACGGGATTTGTACAAAGTATATGTGACCATTCTATGTATATTTTGTGTAAAGAAGATGTTTTCTTGGTATTATTGGTTTATGTAGACGATATTGTGATTACTGGAAATAATGAGTCTGAAATAGAAAAAGTTAAAAGGTATTTGAGTGACAATTTTCAAATGAAAGATTTGGGAATACTTAGGTATTTTCTTGGTATAGAAGTTCTGTAATCTGATAATTCAGTTAGTTTATCTCAAAGAAAGTATTGTCTTGAGTTGTTGAATGAATTTGGGTATTTGGGTTGTAAACCTGTTGGAACTCCGATTGAGCAAAGTCATCTTGTTACAAATAAAACTAGTGAAGAACATAAACTTCTTGAAAATGTTAACGGTTTTCAAAAACTGATAGGAAAACTGATATATTTGTCTTTGACTAGACCCGATATAAGTTATGCGGTTCAATTTTTAAGTCAATTTATGCATAAACCATGTCAGTCACATCTGGATATTGCTTTGAAACTGTTAAGGTACTTGAAGCAGTCTCCAGGTAGCGGTGTTATGTTTAGGAAAACTGATGGTTTTGTACTAATAGGATATGTTGATTCTGATTGGGCTAAATGCACTATGACTAGAAAATCTGTTACAGGATTTGGTGTATTTCTAGGGAATACACTGATATCCTGGAAAAGCAAAAAACAGAATGTTGTGTCAAGGTCCACAGCGGAGGCTGAATACAGGGCAATGTGTTCAGCCACCTGTGAAGTGATGTGGGTTTTACATGTTTTGTAAGAATTAAATGTTAAGTGTAATTTGCATGTAAAACTGTTTTGTTACAGCAAGTCTGCTATATCGATTTCCTTAAACCCGGTTTTCCATGAAAGAATACACTTTGAACTGGACTTGCATTTTTTGAGGGAAAAAATTGCAAGTGGAATAATTGAACCACAGAAAATTGCTACTGATTTTCAAGTAGCAGACATTTTTACAAAAGGATTAAATGGTAGTCAACGCAATGTCTTATGTGAGAAATTAGGTATATTTGATATGTTTGCAGTATCAATAATCATGGGGGGATGTTAAAACAATATCTAATTAATTCATACTACATGTTATTGGGCTTTGTTGTTACGGGCTTTGTTGTTATGGTTATATTGTTCTAGTCGTTATCGGTTTGTTGGGCTGGTACAAGGTCTAATTTGTGCAGGTAGAAAGTGCAAGGTGCAAAGTGTATATTTCAAGGGGCTTTAGTGTATCTTTGATGTGACTGGATATAAAAGAGGAGAGAGCCTGCCAGTTTGTTCATTCACCTCCCATCTTTTTCGAGACTGTTATTAGGGTTTCTCTGGTTCATCTTTAAGCAGTCATTGTCTAGTTATTGTTACTGAAAATCGTTCTAGTTGTTGATCCATCTTGTGGATCGATTGTTGCTGTAGATTATGTGGATCGATTGTTGCTGCAGATCTTTGGTTTTTGGTTGTATCGTTCTTATTAATCAACTGATAATTATCAGTTGATTATATCTTGTATTGTTCATAATTTTTGATCTTACAGTTTGTAAGATCTTGGGAAGGTTTGGACGTTTTTTGGGTTGGATAATGTAACAACTGCCACTAAAATCAATAATTAGGACAATAATTAGTCAATAAGAAAACCCTAATTGAGACACCCAAGTAATTCTGCACTAGCCCTAAAATTTTCAGAATGATCGGAATTAGGATCAGGGCCCCTAAAACTCGAGGGGGGCAAACCCTAGTTGGTAATTATCTAAATTAAAACGTTGCTAGCAGCTGATTGGTTGAAATTTTGATTCACCAAGGCTAGTCCCGAGCCTAGGCAGCCTATAATTAGACTGCTTAGCTTACGGACCGTAAGGGTCAGGGCATACGGTCCGTAAGGGAGTCCCAAAACTTGCTATAAATAGCCGACCTTGACACTTAACTGTTGAAGTTAAAACGACGTAAATAGCTTCTGTGTACGTCGAGTTCAGGCCAATATATCACAATAAACACACACACGATCACGAGGTGCTGCCACAATCAGGGTAATAACTCGATCGCTATTACGATTCAACGTCCGATCGATTATAACTATCCAACGATTGTCCGAGTGCTGCTCAAATTGAGCTTGTACTTTGTTATTCATTGTGATTTCAACTTGAATGTTTGAGTGTTGTTCGAATTCGGACTATGCTCTGTCATTCGTTGTGAATCCATTGAATTGTTAAGTATCGCACTTGATAATAGTTGTGAGGGTTTAATCTCGTGAATTGACGTAACTGCTGAATTAGTTACTAATCCCGTTTGTGTGTGCATTGTTATTTAAATTAGGTTAGAAGGCTAATCAGTAAAGCTTATACTCTGCTCGTAAATCTGCAATGTGAGTCATTCCTCTTTTATAAACTCTTTTCTCACAGTTTGTGAGTCAACTATTTTACAAAACTTCAAGTTATTTTCAAAGTTATAGTTACAGTGATTAAGTCTATGTAATCACCAAATTACAGCCGGTATGTGGGGTTTTGTATACATTACTTATTTCCCGTCACACTTGGACAAACGGGTGGCCAAGGGGTGATCTGACCACAGTCACAGACACCATTGGACAAATGGGCTAGCCAATGGATGGTCGAGTGACAAATACTGTGGGTAGTTGGTTTGATATCAGAAACATTGTAATTCCCCTTAATACTGTAGATTATAACAATGTGTCGTTTTCAGTAAAATGAATGATTCACTCAGTATTTCCCCGCTGACAAAACCTTTTTCAAACATGTTTCAGGTGATCTGGTATGGGCAAAGAAAAGTGCCGTGGAGCACTCCCAGCTTATAAAAGTGGCTCAATGTAAATAAATAAATGAATATGTTTTGAAAATAAAGATTTCCGTGAGAAATCACATTATTGTAAATTTCGGGAATTTATCCCTAAGTTATGAAACGAGCAGTTTAAATTATTAAAAGATCCTGTTTTAAAAAGACTTCCGCTGTCGCCTAAATTAAATACCACGGGATTCCTGTCCCGCGGCTCCTGAAACGGGTCAAACCGGGTCGGGGGCCATGACAGGAAAAAGGTGGTATCAGAGCCACTGTTTTAAGCTTACTGATTAAGCTCACTATTTTAATTAGGAAAATTTTATTTGTTATTCTGTGAATATATGCTTATTAACTGATTAATTGTTAAAATTACAGTATGGGTAAACAAAAGATTTCTACTATCTACCGCAAATTGGATAGTACACCTAAAGAACAGGGAACCTCTTCCTCCAAATCACCCACCAAGTTAGAAGAAGGAATCTTTGTCCGTAAGGCAAATTATGAAAACCCACTTACACCAGAGAAAACGAATTTGATTATTAGGAAGGGTCAAGAGAAAAAGAAACCCCAAACCAAGAGAGTGAGGTTTAACCCGGAAATTCAGGAAATTAACAGTAATCCTCCAGGGGAAAATAACTTAGATGAAAAAATGGGCAAATCTGCATCTGCTCGCTACTGTAGCAGAAAATACAAATCTTTAAGCTTTAAATCTAGAAATAAGTACTTCCCAGTAAATAAATAAATAAATCTAGTGTGTTCTGCTTGCTGTTATGTTGTACAAATTGATATGCAATAAAAATGTTTATTTGTTAAGCTTTGTTCCAAAGTTTTAACTTAGCATTTTGTGCATTTTGCATATATGCTGTACAGCATGAATGAGATATCGGAAGCATTTCAGAATCTCAACCTCTATCCTGTGCCAATTGAAGTCTCCCACAACTTCACTGGTTACATTGCTGACATAGAGGAACCTCTGGAATTCCAAGCTCCACCGCTGGAAAAAGCAAAACCTAAAAAGAAGAGAAGATATGTAGGGTGGCGAAAGGTGCGCAGAAGGAAACCTAGGAGAATCCCTAAAATAGAAAATCCTGTGAGTGTGAGCAAGGGAAAAGAAATAGAAACCGGAGAAAGTTCCAAGCCAGCAGAAATAGGGATAGACCTAAAGCAAAAGGGAATAGAGATCGGAGAAAGCTCTAAACAGTCTGAGGAAATCACATTCCAGGACGAAATAGACCGCTTACTGGATAATTGTGATGTTCTAGAGCCTATCAATGATAATCTCTTCTCTTATCCTGCTACAGCCCAATTCCCAATAAACCTAGGACCAGTTATTCCAGACCCACTAGTTCACACCCGACCATTAGGCCAAATGGAGGAATGGTGGACCAATGACTGGCAATTCCAAAATATAGTCAATAGTCCCTATAGTTTTCTCCCACAGTTTGATCCAGAACCTATCCCTAATCCGCCAATGAGCTATGAAAATTTAGCTGAACTACGTCAGTTTGGTGAAGAACTGATAGGCACCGGGAATAGGATCCGGGAAATGGGGGAACAGATCTCTTGGAAGTACGACGAGAGGGAGCGTCGTTACTGAAACTGCCAGTGAACCAAAAGATAGGAGGGGTTTGGAGAAGATTGTTTGTATTATAACTAATATAGTAAAACTGACTCTGTAAAATGGGCAATAAAACACTGTAAGATAAAAAGTGTGTATTGAAGCAGGTATAATATATAAAACAAAACAGAAGTCGAGGCATCGACAATTTTGACTATGCTTGCATGTTATAATGATCTATGTGTTTATCTGTGATTTTGTTATCAATAATTAAACACTAATAATTTCTATTAATACTAATTAGCAGATGGAAAACGCTAATAGTGAACCAATTAATGAAGTAAATCAGTCCGAGCAAAATCAGGAAGATCAATATATAACTAGACAAGATATTGAGCACTTTATTGCTCAAGGGATAGCCAATGCTATTCCAGAAATTGTGACTGCTTTTCAGAAACCTGCTGAACCACAATTAATTCCTAGTAAACGTATCCGGAAGATAACGACAGTAACAGCATAAATGGAGGCGGCAATCATGACGATCATGATCCGCAACAGGCCCCACTCCCTAAGAAAATGAAAGCTGCAACACCTGGTTGCACTTACAAAGAATTTCTTGCCTGTAAACCCGCAGAATTTGCAGGTAATGAAGGGGCAACTATAACACTGCGTTGGTTAGAGAAAACCGAGGCAGTAATTGCAATAAGTAAATGTGCTGAAGAAGATCAAGTGATGTATGCATCAAACTTGTTCAAAGAAGGGGCGTTAGAATGGTGGAACACGGTGCTACAAGCAAAAGGAAGAAGGGTGGCCTATGCGATGAATTGGGAAGAATTTAAGAGTCTTGTCGAAAGAAAATTCTGTCCCGAATACGAGAAGGAACAAATGGCAAACAAGTTCCTGAGCCATCGTATGTTAGGTGTAGACTGTCGAGGATATACTTCGACATTCTTCGAGTATGCGAGAGTGGTACCTTCCCTGGCTTCGCCAGAACCGGTACTTATTTCCCGTTATATTTGGGGATTAATCGGAGAAATCCGTAACATCGTTAAAGCTGCGAGACCACGCACGATTGACGATGCTGTGGAATTAGCTAATACCTTAACCGATGAACTAGTCCGCACCAGAGAAGAAGATCGCAAGAAGGAATTGGCTCAGAAGATTACCCAAGGATTCCGCGTGGGTAATAGTAACAATAAGTTCAAAAAGAGGGGAACAAGGCAATCCTCATCACCTCCTTTCTGCAGAAATTGCAAAAAGAAACACTATGGACAGTGCAATATATTTTGCAACTTCTGCAAGGCGAAAGGACATCGGGAAGAAGACTGCAGAAGGAAAACAAGAGTTTGTTATAACTGCAGAGAAACAGGACATTTCCAGTCTGAATTGTCACGACCCCCGACCCACCCTGGACGGAATCGGGTGCCGTGAGCAGTCCAGTGGTACCGGTGATTATTTTTATTTTGAAAAACATTGCAGCGGAAATTTCATCAGGACCGTGAGTTAGGAAAAATATCAGAGTTTAGAAACACCGGATTTTATTTATTAAATAGATGGGATAAACCCATGTTTTACAAAGGTAGCTTTTAATATAAAAACGATATTTCTTAATTTGATTTAATTAATGAAATAAGCCACTTCTTGAAGTCCTTCAGTGCTGGATCTAATCCTTACTCCAATCTACTATAATTACCTGAAACGCGTTTTAAAAAGGTTTTGTCAGCGGGAAATACTGAGTGAGTTCATTCAGGTTTTATAAAAACAGATTTGTTATAATTCACAGTATTAAGAGCGATTACAATGTTTTTATCAACCAATTATCAAGAATGGGTATTTGTCACTCGACCGGATCTGTGACTGTGGTCATACCACTATTGGGTCCCGTCGCCCCAAATAGTGACGGCTCACTCACATAGAGTGATATTAGGCTCACTCACCTAGAGTGATAAAAATAGTAATGTGCACAATACCCCACATACCAGCTGTAATTTGGTGATTACAAAGACTTAATCCCTGTAATTATAACCTTGAAAATAATTTGAGGTATTGTAATACTTACTCACAAACTGTGAGAAAACAATTTAAAAAGAAGAATGACTCACATTATAAACATGCAGATTCATACGGCCAAAGTTTAGTCTACAGATAAGCCTTGATATATTGCAGATTTATACTGGCAAAGCTTAGCCTATTGATTTAGCCTTGTAACCGAGTGCACACGAACTAGGTAGGTAACTTAATACAACAATTACGATAACTCACGAGATCAAATTCTCACAACAAACGACAAAGTGCGATACTTAAACATCCATCGATTTAACGACGAACGACAAAGTATAACCCTAATGTGGGTGGCACTTAAACATCCATTGGATATATTGATCGGTCGGAAAATGAATCGTAATAGCGATCGAGTTAATACCCTGTATCGTAGCAGCACCCTGCTATACTAATTAGTGATTCGCATGTGTGTGTGGTAGGGAGTATTTTCGGTAGTTAAACATATAGCTTAACAGAATGGAATACGTATTTGTGTAAAACCCAAATCAAACCTCAACGATAGTTACGAGATTCGAACCTTAACGAACTTCATAAAGTGTAGTCTTATTCAGACAGTACTTTGGCATCCGTTTAACGAACTCACAAAGTATAGTACTTTGGATTCCGTTTAACGAACTCACAAAGTATAATACTTTGGATTCCGTTAGTTGGTTCCTGAATCGACCGAACAGAATATCGTATCGGTGATTATTGGTTAGAACACCAACGTATAGAGAGAAGAAGAAAAGAAATGAGCAAAGAAAAATGAATCCTAAGCTTCTTATTTATAGCAAGCAAGCAAGCAAGCACCTCAACATATTTCTGTCGATGTGGGATAGTGACGTGCCTGCCTACCTGCTTGACATGCTAGCTAGCTTGCTTATATATATTAATTCAGCTGCTTCACTCGTTTTTCTCGTATAACTTTTAAAATATAACGTTTTATAAAACGACGAATATGTCTTTAGAACGAGCATATTTTTATCTACGTTTTAACCTAAGTTTCATTAAAAACGGAGTAAGGAAAAAATAATATATTTAATATTAAACGTTCTTATACGACCCCATATATATCTATTTTTAATAAACCTTACTTAGCTTAATTAATCTTGTTAGCTTAATTAATATTGATTAACTGATTAATTAATCATACTAAGTATTAATTTTAGCGAGAGTTGTTACATGAATGTCCTAAGTTAGCTAAACCAGCAGACAGTAGAGCTAAAACGACTAAAGGAACTACTAAGAAAAATGCACGAGCATTCCAGCTGACCACTCAAGAAGCCGAACTCATTCCAGACGTGATAGCGGGTACGTTCTTAGTGCATAACGTCTATGCAAAAGTATTATTTGATTATGGTGCAAACCAAAGTTTCATTAATACTGCATTCTGCTAAGCTCTTAACTTACCTCTAACTACCCTTAGGCAGATTTATACAGTCGAAACAGCAGAAGGGAATTCTGTTAACATAGACAGGGTTTTGCAAGAAGTAAAGATAGAATTATTAGGTCATAAGTTTTCTGCAAACCTGTTACCTATGAATTTAGCCGGATTCAATGTAGTGTTAGGAATGGATTGGTTAATAGCCAACCATGCTCGAATCCTGTGTGATAAGAATTCCGTAGAAATCCGTACCCCCACAGGAGAAGTAATTCTAATTACAGGAGACAGACCTCGGAAGCCATTAAAATTCATTTCAGTAATGAAATTGGCTAGTTATTCAAGGAAACAAGAAATGGTGTACATGATTTCTGTAATCATTAACACTAAAAGTAAGGAACTCCAGGACATCCCTATAGTTTCAGAATACCCAGATGTTTTTCCAGAAGAATTACCTGATTTACCACCTGATAGAGAAGTAGAGTTTAGAATTCATTTAATTCAAGGTACTATACCAATAGCTAAGACACCTTATCGATTAGCACCTACTGAAATGCTAGAATTGAAAAAGCAATTAGATGAATTACTAAGCAAAGGATTCATACAACCTAGTTCGTCCCCTTGGGGTGCACCAATGTTGTTTGTGAAAAAGAAAGATGGATCAATGAGGATGTGTATCGATTATAGGGAATTGAATAAAGTTACAATTAAAAACCGATATCCATTACCTAGGATTGATGATCTTTTTGATCAATTGCAAGGAGCTAGGTATTTCTCTAAGATAGACTTAAGATCTGGATATCACCAGCTGAAAGTGCAAGAAGAGGACATACCTAAAACTACTTTCAGAACTAGGTATGGTCATTATGAGTTTACAGTCATGCCATTTGGATTAACAAATGCTCCAGCTGCATTTATGGACATGATGAATAGGATCTGTAAACCATACTTGGATAAATTTGTTATCGTTTTCATTGACGATATACTTATTTATTCCAAAAGTCAGGAGGAACATTGTGAGCACTTGCATACACTCTTAACATTGTTAAGAAAGGAAAAGCTTTATGCCAAATTCTCGAAGTGTGAATTCTGGCTACAAGAAGTGCAATTTTTAGGTCATATGGTGAATCACGAAGGAATTCACGTAGATCCTGCTAAAATAGAAGCAATCACAAATTGAAAAGCTCCACGAACGGTTATGGAAGTTAGAAGTTTTCTAGGCTTAGCTGGATATTATAGACGATTTATTAAAGATTTATCTAGGATAGTTATACCTTTAACTAAGCTAACCTGTAAAGCCGTTAAGTTTGAATGGGGATCTAGACAAGAGGAAGCTTTTAGGATTCTAAAGCACAAATTGACAACTGGTCCAATTTTAGCTTTACCCGAAGGAACTGAGGATTTTGAAGTATACTGTGATGCTTCAAAATTAGGATATGGATGTGTGTTGATGCAACGCAAAAAGGTAATTGCATATGCCTCTAGGCAATTGAAAAAGCACGAAGAAAATTACACGACTCATGATCTAGAGTTAGGAGCCATAATTTTCGCCCTTAAAATTTGGAGACATTATCTGTATGGAAGTAAGTTTACTATCTATACGGACCATAAGAGTTTAAAGTATATATTTGGGCAAAAAGAGTTAAATATGAGGCAAAGAAGATGGATGGAAATCCTAAATGATTACGACTGTGATATTCAATATCACGAAGGAAAGGCAAACGTAGTCGCAGACGCCTTAAGTCGTAAATATCATGAAAAGCAAAAGCGAGTCCGTGCTCTTAGGTTAAATCTACAATTAGATTTAATGGAACAATTGAAGAAAATTCAAGGAACGGCAATCAAGGACGATGCCGAAGGAATGAAAGGTTACCTAAAGGAATTAGAACAAGGAAAGGATGGAATTTGGAGATTCCACAAGAAACGAATTTGGGTACCTAAGCAAGGAGAATTAAGAAATAAGATTTTAGAAGAATCTCATAAGTCTAGGTATACTGTACATCCAGGAAATAATAAGATGTACCAAGATTTAAGAAATAATTTTTGGTGGATAGGAATGAAAAAGGATATAGCCGAATACGTATCTAAGTGTCTAACCTGTTCACAAGTTAAAGCCGAACATCAGAAACCTTCAGGACTACTACAACAGTTAGAAATGCCTGTATGGAAATGGGAACTCATAACAATGGATTTTGTTACTAAGTTACCCAAAACCAGAAAAGGCAATGATGCTATTTGGGTAATTGTGGATCGATTAACCAAATCAGCTCATTTTCTACCAATGAAGGAAACCTTTAGCATGGAAAGGTTAGCCAAGTTGTATGTAGATGAAGTAGTATCCTTACATGGAGTCCCACTCTCCATTATATCGGATAGAGATAGTCGTTTCACTTCCCGTTTCTGGACAAGTTTCCAAGAAGCAATGGGAACTCGACTTAATTTAAGTACTGCATATCATCCTCAAACGGACGGACAAAGTGAAAGGACGATACAAACCCTGGAAGACATGCTCCGAGCATGTATAATTGACTTTGGTGGTAATTGGGATAGCCATTTACCATTAATTGAATTCTCCTATAACAATAGTTATCATTCGAGCATCGAAGCTGCTCCATTCGAAGCACTGTATGGACGCAAGTGCAGAACTCCCGTTTGTTGGGCAGAGATAGGAGAAAGTCAGTTATCAGGTCCAGAGATTGTGCAAGAAACTACTGACAAGATATCGCAAATCAAGGAAAGACTGAAGACTGCTAGAGATCGTCAGAAGAGCTATGCAGACAATCGCCGTAAGCCATTAGAATTTCAGGTAGGAGACAAAGTACTTTTGAAAGTATCTCCTTGGAAAGGAGTAGTACGATTTGGTAAGAAAAGAAAACTGAGTCCCAGATATGTTGGACCATTTCCAGTGATCCAACGAATAGGACCAGTAGCTTATCGTTTACAACTACCAGAAGAGTTAGCTGGAGTACATGATGTGTTTCCCTTAAATTATTTAACCACTTCTTTGAAAGTGAAGTGCCTGTGGGCAATAATTAAATGTCCTCCGTGACTAAGGACAGTGGTAGCTTATGACTCCCTGTTAATTATTGGTAACGAACTATGATTCGACCTAAAACACCTAGATACTATAAAATCTTGGTTATTAAATATCTTAATTGTCTTTGTGACTAGGCCTTATGTGCTAATAATAAGAGTATTATAGGATAATAACAACATCCTGATGTTTTAACAAAATTAACCTAAAATAGCAATTTAAAACCTTGGTTAATAAAACATGAAATACTATAAAAAGCCTTTAAGTGAAAACCTTGTCTATTAATTATATGTAGCGTTGAAGCTACATGACCAGATCAGAGGAAGCCAATAGCCATCCGGTTGAGAACCATGATGATGCAAAGTTCCTAGTGACCAGTGCCGAATTAAAAGCAATTGTGAATGAAGTGGTTGAGAAAGCCTTAGCGCAACAGTACAGTGAGTACAGTGAAACCCGCAGTAGAACCCTGTCTGCACCACATGCGAAACCAAAGAATCATTCTGAGATTCGCAACAAGCCGCCACCTACTCCTCCCAAACCCAAGAAAGATGAGGATCGTCATTCCTCAAATGAAAACAGTGTTCACCCCAAGAAGCTTGTGGTTGATGAAGCCCCACGTGCTAAGGGTTGCACGTATAAGTATTTTGTGTCATGTAAACCTCGAGAGTTTACAGGGGAGAAAGGGGCAGTTGACTGTATGACATGGCTGGATGAGATTGAGACAGTGGTAGACATTAGTGGATGTGCTAAGAGGGATATGGTTAAGTTTGCATCCCAGTCTTTCAAAGGTGAGGCTCTAGCCTGGTGGGGAGCATTGATCCAGGCCTCTGGGAAGGCTACCCTATATAGTATGTCTTGGGAGCAGTTTGTTGCTCTTATCAAGGAAAACTACTGCCCTCAGCATGAGGTTGAGCGTATTGAATCCGATTTCCTATCCTTGGTTATGAAGAACCTTGATTGCCAGGCATACCTCACCAGTTTCAACACCTTATCCAGATTGGTACCTTATCTGGTAACCCCTGAACCAAAAAGGATCGCGCGTTTTATTGGGGGTTTGGCCCCAGAGATCAAGGCCAGCGTGAAGGCCTCGCGACCTGTTACATTCCGATCTGTCACCGACTTATCTCCGTCTCTCACTCAGGATGCAGCGAGACAGAGAGCTCTAAGAAGTGCGGAATCTGACAAGAGAAAACGTGAAGATGATAATTCACGTCGATCAAACAAGAAGCATAGGGGAAACCAGGACGGTAAGAAGGGCTCTGAGGCCAGGAGGAACGAGCATCGGTCGGGCGATAAACCCAAGTGCAAGACCTGTCAAAAGCACTATTTTGGGAGGTGCAGGTTTGAACAGAAATCCCAGTCTAAGATGTGTGGGATATGCAAGTCTTCTGAACACCGGACTCTTGAATGCAAGAAGTTAAAAGATGCAACTTGTTTCAGTTGCAATGAGGAGGGGCACATCAAGACTAACTGCCCGAAGAATGCCAAGAAGGCGGAAGAAGGAAAGAAGACCAATGCTAGGGTCTTTCAAATGAATGTTCAAGAAGCCATCCAGAACGATAACGTCATAACTGGTACGTTTCTCATTAATGACGTTTTCGCAAGAGTATTATTTGATTCTGGCGCAGATAAGTCTTTTGTGGATAGTAAATTTTGTGAGCTGTTAGGATTGCCTGTCAAAGCCCTTAGTGCTAAGTATGAAGTAGAGTTAGCAGATGGTACCTTAGAAACAGTCTCGACTGTGTTAGATGGATGTGCTATATCCATTAGGAACCACTCTTTTCCTCTATCCCTGCTACCCTTCAAATTAGCCGGTTTCGATGTAGTATTGGGCATGGATTGGTTATCACATAACCAAGCCCAGATTATATGCAGTAGAAGGCAAGTAATAATCAAGACTCCATCTAGTGAATCTCTCACCATTCAAGGAGATACGAGGCATGGATTGCCTAAGCAGATGTCTATGCTCAAGGCGTCTCAATGTTTGAAGAATGGTTGTGTCATCTATATGGCACAAGTAACCATTGATGAGCAAAAGCCCAAGATTGAAGATATCCCCGTTATATCCGAATACCCTGAAGTCTTTCCAGAAGAACTGCCTGGTTTGCCACCAGACAGGCAAGTGGAATTCAAAATTGATATCGTTCCTGGAGCTGCACCTATTGCTAGAGCGCCTTATAGGCTAGCACCAACGGAGATGAAGGAATTAAGAACGCAGCTAGATGATTTGCTAGCCAAAGGTTTCATTAGACCTAGCTCGTCTCCTTGGGGAGCACCGATTTTATTCGTCAAGAAGAAAGATGGTTCGATGCGTCTATGTATCGATTACCGAGAGCTCAACAAAGTTACCATTAAGAATAGGTATCCTCTACCCAGGATCGACGATCTATTCGATCAACTTCAAGGGGCAAGCTACTTCTCCAAGATCGACCTGAGATCGGGATATCATCAGTTGAAGGTTAAGGAAGAAGACGTGCACAAGACTGCGTTTAGGACTCGTTATGGCCACTACGAGTTCGTAGTGATGCCTTTCGGGCTCACAAACGCACCTGCCGCATTCATGGATCTCATGAATCGCGTTTGCAAACCTTACTTGGATAAATTCGTCATCGTCTTCATTGACGACATTCTCATTTATTCCAAGAGTAAAGCTGATCACGAGAAGCACCTCCGCAGTATTCTAAAGCTGCTTCATCAAGAAAAGCTGTATGCAAAGTTTTCCAAATGTGAGTTTTGGTTGAGAGAAGTCCAATTTCTTGGACATGTGGTTAGTGAGCGTGGTATTCAAGTGGATCCCGCTAAAGTTGAAGCTGTCATGAATTGGCAGGAGCCAAAGACGCCTACGGAAATCCGCAGTTTCCTAGGTTTAGCTGGATACTACAGGAGATTCATCGAAAATTTCTCAAGAATTGCAGCACCCCAAACTTTGCTGACTCGCAAGAATAGCAAGTTCAATTGGGGACCTAAGCAGCAAGAGTCATTCGATACTTTGAAGCAGAAATTAAGTAACACTCCTGTGTTAACATTACCTGATGGAATTGATGAATTTGTAGTCTATTGTGATGCATCACACACCGGGATGGGTTGTGTGTTGATGCAGAAAGGCAAGGCCATTGCCTACGCTTCGCGACAATTGAAAGTGCACGAGAAGAATTACACCACTCATGATTTGGAATTGGGTGCCGTTGTATTTGCACTGAAATTGTTGTCACACCCCGATTTCCACGTGTCTCACCGGTGGGCCCGGTGGGGGATTACCGTGACGATGTTGGCAACAATATAGTCAAACCACACAATTATATAATGCACAGCGGAAGCATAAGATAAATATATAAATTTCAACCTCTGAATGTAATATCAAGATGTATTACAGGGGTTGGATATATCCACAGTGGATCGTAAATAAAAGTAAAGTATTGTTCCATTAGATACTGCAATCAAGCTTGCGAGGCTTATCCCGACGCTAGGGAGCTAATACCAGCCAATTACGTTTAGGTACCTGCACTTAATCTTTTTGGGAAAAATACGTCAGTTTACACTGGTAAATACATTCAACTGACACATTTGAAAATGTTTATTAAAATTGATTTGAATGCACAAGGCACAAACTCTTTTATAACTTGGGAAAATTCATAATGATCTTGTGAACGTTTTACATGTTCTTTTATGCGTTCAGTAGCCCGGGTCGTGCCGGGTTAAAGATTTATAGACACACCACGTTTGCGTAAAACCGTAGTACAGAAACCAACGGCTACGTCTTTTAGTTTTAATGTCGACACTTTATACCGGGTGTACGCCTACACCGGGATGTCGATGGTCGTGGCCATTTCGTAAAATGATGCCGAGGATATCCGGGACAACGGTCATTAAACCCCCCAAAGGCTTATAAGCAACAAAACTGTTTAAATGAGCCGATCATATTTAATCAATTAACCACCTAAGCGATGGAAGTATATAATGCTCAATCAAGCGGTATTAATATACCGTAACCCAAGCCCATATAGGGGAAATAAGTCAAAAGTATTTACCTTTGCAAGTATAAATCCTTAATTAAGATCAAGTCACCGATAGCTTTTACTGGGGCTCCTAATCTGGAACGAAGGTTTTAATTAACCTCTTAGAATCCTAACGGTCCTTATATTAGCCGTAGCTTAAACCGGTTGATTCCGATATATGGATATGGTTAATTCGCACGAAAAGGCGAAAACCGAGAATGGAGTATGATTTGGACCCAACAAGTTCAGAGACTTGTTTTATATGGGTTTATAGTTCATACTCTGGATTTTGGGGTTCAAATAATATAATTTGACCCATATCAGCTATTGCACGAAAACTAGTTTCATGGGCCGTACCGTGTGCGCAAATAGGCGAAACGGTTAACCATAAGAGTCGTACGCTTATTTCCTAAGTCAATATGCCTTAAAAGTATTTTGGTATCAGTAGGATACCTTCCGTAATGCCCGTAACGAGTTTAAGTTTATATTATGCCCCGTAGGGGCTTTTCGGTCATTTTAAAGACTTTAAAAAGGATTTTCGAGTTCTACAGGAAATCTGAGTTTCCCAAACAGCTTAAAAAAGCTTAAAATACTTTATTTATTATTTAAAACCAGTAGCAACTGGAATCGGGTCAAAAGACCTTGTAGAACTCCCGTTTTGGCCAAAAAGGGCATATTCGGTATTTACCGAACCGTAGCCATAACCGCAGGTTATGAGCAAGGTAAAAATTATTAAAAATCTTTAAAATTCCCAAAATATTATTTTACCACAGTGGGTAAAAGTTTTGGTGACGAAAACTTGGGTTAGATGGGCGTTATGCTAATTGCGCCATTAATTATAAAACTTTCTTAAAAGTGCGCCTTTTAGCATAACTCTCATTCTAGGCCTCGGATTGACGTGAAACTTCAGGGACATGCTTATAATTTAATAAGCAAGGTTTTGGTCCGTTCACGTGTCCGAAATACTCGTTATAATTTTAAAAGGCCGTTACGGTCAACTTTTAGGCGAATGACGGAAATACGTAAAAGACTCGGATAACTCATGAACCGACCACAGAGGCTTATACCAACATGTGACCTGGTTCTAATAGAGTCCTAAGGTATATTTATACCTCACTAAAACGGGTCAGAACTGAAGTCAATGCAAAAGTCAAACTTTTGCGACTTTCGGCTCCGAACCGGTTCAATATAGTAAATGATCGATTCAAACGAGCGCAAACAGGTTTATATACTTATTATCATGTTTTATGATTGTCAAAACAGGTTCCATAACATATACATTACAGATTATGCTTAAATCGGTAAAATAGCTTTCTGTTGACTTTTTAACCGCACGTTTGACTCGATAATTAACATAGTTAGAGTGGTGATCAGGGGGAACCATTTTACAGGTTTAATACCCACATAAATACCAACTCATAACCATTTTTGATTCGTCATAAGACTGAACCATTTGCAAGATATTGCAATGACAACCGTTAGTTACGACGGTTGAGTTTTTAGCTAAAAACTAAGCGAATGTTGAACCACAAAGGTTGGATTACTTACAGAAGCTCAAGAGAAGACTTAAGAATACAGGAGAATGCTTTAGAGCTCTTGGAATGACCAGATGAGTGAGTTTTGATGTTGTGAATGTTGTGAGCACAATGGTGCTATTTATAGCCAAAAACAAGGCCAAAATCATTACACAACATGCTACTACTGATCATGATGATGGGTAGGTGTCCCCTGAGTGATATGGGTCACTTGTAGGGTGCCCATGCCTCATACATTGGTGTTTGATCATTCAAAGGTTCCAAAAGCCAAGTAGTTACTACATTTCTGCATCTGGGCGTCGTACGCGACCCGCATGGACATTCCATGCAACATTTACGCGGGTCGCCTGGGATCAGAAGATCAGACGCGTAGTTGAGGAAGCTCGCGGCCCGCCTCAACTTATGTTTAAACCTTACGCGGGTCGCCTAAGGTTAAGATTTCAGGATTTTTAAATCTTTTTGTAATGATTACAGAATCGGGCCATTAATAACGAAATCTTTCGTAATGATTTGCCTGACCTTTCGGATTTGAAGGGGTAACTTTGCGGTTTGGCCCTCGGTTATTTACCGATAGGGGCCTCGTGTTAATTACCCGCGCTATTAAGTCCCCGGTTTATTTATTTAATTATTCTGAAAGCCTTAACTTTCATTGTTGACGCTTTTAACCCTTCTTCTACGAATTCGATCGTATCTTTCTCGTTTCATATCGAAACTTCGCGAGATTTATATATATTATTTTAGTGAGGGTATAATACCGTTACAAAGTCTTTGGAACGTTAAAGGGTCACTCAGAGGTATTATTAAACATGTTGACACAGTTAACCCCTGTAGTTTGTAATCTCTCACTTTCTTCCGCGTTTTGTTTTTGTACGATCTATAATTTATTCGTTTGAAGGTTTAAGCATTATTTAGGGATACTATACAGTATATTTACCCTTGTTGACATTTATAACCCTCGAATTTACATACTTTCAAGGTTTGTCAAAATTAGTCCTTTATTTATTATAGATGCCACGTGTCAACAAATGACACGTGTTAACACATCATTGGACACAAAATTTCGAGGTGTTACATCCTCACCCCCTTAAAATAAATCTCGACCCGAGATTTACTCAAATAAATAGGGGTATTTTTCTTTCATTGTAGCTTCGACTTCCCACGTATATTCAGGACCTCTACGAGCATCCCATTTGACTTTTACAATCGGTACGTGCTTTCTGCGAAGCTTCTTCACCTGTCGATCTTCAATCGACAAAGGTTTTTCTATAAATTTTAAGCTCTCATCTATATGCACATCTGTGTGTGGAATCACCAACGATTCGTCGGCGAAGCACTTCTTGAGATTGCAGATGTGGAACACATTGTGAATTCCATTGAGCTCTTCAGGCAAGTTTAGTTTATAGGCAACTGATCCGACTCGTTCAATGACCTCAAAAGGCCCTATGTATCTCGGACTCAGCTTGCCCTTCTTGCCGAAACGCATCACCCCCTTCCAGGGCGACACCTTAAGTAATACCCTTTCACCCACTTCGAAGTGGAAATCCTTACGCTTTGGATCAGCGTAGCTCTTCTGCCTATCGCGGGCAGCCTTGAGACGTTCCCGGATCTGGACAATCTTGTCCGTCGTCTGGAAAACAATCTCTGGTCCCGATAACTGGACCTCTCCTACTTCCGCCCAACAAACAGGCGATCTACATTTCCTACCATATAATGCCTCAAAAGGCGCAGCCTTTATGCTGGTGTGGTAGCTATTATTGTAGGAGAATTCGATCAGGGGTAGGTTCTTATCCCAGTTACCACCTAAATCGATCGCACATGCACGAAGCATGTCTTCAAGCGTTTGGATAGTACGCTCACTTTGACCGTCCGTCTGTGGATGGTAAGCCGTACTAAAATTTAAACGCGTGCCCAAAGATTGCTGGAAACTTTTCCAGAAGTGAGATGTGTATCTAGTATCCCTGTCGGAGATAATAGACACAGGTATGCCGTGTAAGGCTACAATCTTATCAACATATAGTTGGGCTAACATATCGGAGCTATACGTCTCCTTGATGGGTAGAAAATGAGCTGATTTAGTCAGCCTGTCGACTATGACCCATATTGTATTGTTTCCTTTCCTGGTTTTGGGTAACTTGGTTATGAAGTCCATAGTTACGCATTCCCACTTCCACTCGGGAAGTTCAGGCTGTTGTAGCAAGCCAGACGGCTTTTGGTGCTCGGCTTTGACTTGAGCACAAGTCAAACACTTTGCTACATGGGCGACTACAGACTTTTTCAAGCCTATCCACCAATAATTTGCCTTTAAGTCTTGGTACATTTTATCAGCACCAGGATGGACTGAGTATTTGGAACTATGGGCTTCCTGGAGAACAACATCTCGTAGTCCACCATAAATCGGAACCCATATACGTCCGTTCAGCCTAAGAATTCCATCCTTGCTAAGAGTCAACTGCTCCTCAGTTACTCCCAGCTTTTCATTAGGATAATTAGCTTCCAACACAGCCTCACGCTGCGCAGCTAATATCCTTTCCATCAAATTATTCTTAACTTCAATGCTCTTGGCATTGATTCGAATGGGTTTTACCCTTTCTTTCCTGCTCAATGCATCGGCGACTACATTCGCCTTGCCGGGATGGTACCTGATTTCACAGTCATAATCATTCAGGGTTTCCATCCAACGGCGTTGCCTCATGTTCAACTCTTTCTGGTTGAACAGGTGCTGGAGGCTTTTGTGATCAGAATAAATCACAAATTTAATGCCATAAAGGTAGTGCCTCCACAACTTAAGTGCAAATACAACGGCACCCAACTCCAAATCATGGGTGGTGTAATTCTTTTCATGCACCTTTAATTGCCTTGAAGCATAGGCAATCACCTTGCCCTTCTGCATAAGAACACACCCCATGCCCGTGTGCGATGCATCGCAGTAAACTACGAATTCATCTATACCTTCCGGTAATGTCAATACAGGTGCGTTGCTTAGCTTTTGCTTCAGTATTTCGAAGGACTCTTGCTGCTTCGGGCCCCAAATGTACTTTTCTTTCTTCTTGGTTAAGGAAGTCAAGGGCGCAGCAATCCTTGAAAAATTTTCAATAAATCTTCGGTAGTATCCTGCTAAACCCAGGAAGCTACGAATTTCGGTAGGCGTCTTTGGCTCTTGCCAGTTTATGACTGCCTCTACCTTAGCGGGATCCACTTGGATACCACGCTCACTCACAACGTGTCCTAAAAACTGAACTTCTCGTAGCCAGAATTCACATTTCGAGAATTTGGCGTAGAGTTTCTCACGTTGTAGTAATTCGAGAATGCAACGGAGGTGCTTCTCGTGGTCAGCTTGATTCTTGGAATAGATAAGGATATCGTCAATGAAGACTATGACGAATTTGTCCAAGTACGGCTTGCAAACGCGATTCATGAGATCCATGAACGCGGCCGGTGCATTTGTGAGCCCAAAAGGCATCACTAGGAACTCGTAATGACCATAGCGAGTCCTAAATGCAGTCTTGTGTACATCTTCATCTCTGACCCTTAGTTGATGATAACCCGACCTTAAGTCGATCTTGGAGAAGTAGCTTGCTCCTTGCAGCTGGTCGAACAGATCATCGATCCTTGGTAAAGGATATCTGTTCTTTATGGTAACTTTATTCAGTTCTCTATAGTCGATGCACAACCGCATCGATCCGTCCTTCTTCTTTACAAATAGGACAGGAGCTCCCCAGGGAGATGAACTAGGTCTGATAAAACCTTTCGCCAGCAGTTCATCCAACTGGGTCCTCAGTTCTTTCATTTCCGTTGGCGCTAGTCTGTAAGGTGCTCTTGCTATCGGAGCTGCTCCAGGAATGATGTCAATTCTGAACTCCACTTGTCTATCTGGTGGCAAACCAGGTAGTTCTTCAGGAAAAACCTCGGGGTATTCAGAAATGACAGGAAGATCCTCGATCTTCGGCTTTGGTTCTTCAATTATCTCCTGAGCCATGTAAATTACACAGCCTCTGTTCAAACACCTTGAAGCTTTCAGCATAGATACGTCTTCGGGCAATCCGTAATGCGTATCCCCTCGAATGGTAAGAGATTCACCACTCGGAGTTTTTAAAACTATTTGCCTTTTGCCGCAAATGATTTGGGCCTGGTTATGGGATAACCAGTCCATGCCTAGCACAATGTCAAAACCCGCAAGTTTGAAAGGAAGTAGAGATAAAGGAAAAGAATGGTTCCTAATGGATATTTCACATTCTTCTAGAACAGTAGAGACGGTTTCTATCGTTCCGTCTGCTAACTCTACTTCGTACTTCACGTCAAGGGTTTTGATTGGCATATTTAGTAGTTGGCAAAATTTCTGGTCTACAAAGGACTTATCAGCGCCAGAATCGAACAGTACTCTTGCAAATATATTATTTACGAGAAAAGTACCTGTAAGCACATTGTCGTCCTTGACCGCTTCCTTTGCATCCAAGCGAAAAACCCTCGCATTTGTCTTCTTAATCTCTTCTGCCTTCTTGGCATACTTCGGGCAATTACTCTTTATGTGCCCCTTTTCATTACAATTATAGCAGGTTGCGTCCTTTATCTTTTTGCACTCCACTGTCTTATGCTCCTTGGACTTGCATAGCCCACAGGGTGGAGTCCTTTGTTGCGACTGCGAACCAGACGCAAACCTACACTTCCCGGAGTGAGGTTTCTTGCAGACCTTGCAGTGGGGTCTTCCATCAGCTTGCCCCTCCTTTCTTGCCTCCGACCCTTTCTTGCCTTCACCGTTTCCACGGTGCTTTTTCCCAGACTTTCGTGAGGTATCATCCTCACGCTTTCGCTTTTCAGCCTCCTTGCTCCTTTGTGCCCTCAGACGGACAGCATCAAGTGTAAGAGACAAGGAGAGGTCAGTAACTGACCTGAAGGTCGTCGGCCTAGAGGCCTTCACACTGGCCTTGATTGCCGGTTCTAAGCCCCCAATGAATCGGGCAATTCTTCGTGGTTCTGGTGTCACAAGATATGGCACCAGGCGTGACATAGTGTTAAAACTTGTCAGATAAGCTTGACAATCCAGGTTTGTCATCACCAGTGAGACAAAATCAGCCTCAATCTCGTGCTGAGGGCAGTAATTTTCTTTTATGAGGGTAATAAACTCCCCCCATGACATTTTGTACAAGGCAGACTTACCTGAAGCCTGCACCAGAGCTCTCCACCACGCCAGGGCCTCGCCCTTGAATGACTGGGACACAAATTTAACCACGTCCCTCTCAGCGCACCCGCTGATGTCCACAATTGTGTCCATCTCGTCCAGCCAGGTGATACAGTCAACCGCACCTTTCTCCCCTGTAAATTCACGGGGCTTACATGATACAAAGTATTTGTAGGTGCAACCCTTAGCACTAGACGCATCAGTATATTCTCTATCGCGGTGAACGCTGTGCTCAGTAGACGAGTGCTTGTCGTCATCTTTCTTGGGTTCAGAGGGTGGTTTGGAGTGTGTCTTTGGTTTAGAGGGTGGTTTTGACACAGTTCTGCCTTGAGACTCAGTATGTTGACGATCAATAGCTGCCTGGACAGCATTGTTGATCAGAGCCTTTAGCTGTGCGCCTGTCAAATGTACTGACGCATTGTCATAGTCATCTTCATTCGTGTGGCTGTTCTCTCCATTGGGATCCGCCATTTGTAACTTGAATCTGTTACAGAAGATAACAAAATTTTAATTTATGAGATTATTATATGATTGTCTTTTATGACAATTTGTCAACCATGGTGCAGAGACCATATTTGGTTAACTTTTCATTTCATTAATTATTAGGATTTGAATATATCCTATTTTAACTATATAAATAGTATTGGCGGCATAAAGCCTAATCATGAGGATGTTTTATAATATCAGCCGAGATTTCAGAGAATCAAAGGCATAGAGAGTTGAACCGTAGTTCTTTTATCTCTTTCTGACAGAGAGTCATAGACTACCACTGCCTTTTGTCTTATAAGACAATTATTATGGCCCATAGGCACTACACCTCTAATGGATGTCTTAATATGGTTGGCCCGTAGGCACTACATCACTAATGGATGTTTTAATAATATTGGCCCGTAGGCACTACATCACTAATGGATGTTTTAATAATTCTGGCCCGTAGGCACTGCATCACTAATGGATGTTTTAATAGTTCTGGCCTGTAGGCACTGCATCACTAATGGATGTTTTAATAGTTCTGGCCCGTAGGCATTGCATCACTAATGGATGTTTTAATAATACTGGCCCGTAGGCATTGCATCACTAATGGATGTCTTTATAATACTGGCCCGTAGGCATTGCATCACTAATGGATGTCTTTATAATACTGATCACCTTCATTGGTGATTTAACCCACGATTTATATATCATTTAGTTGGGTTTTGAAATCCTTAAAGGATTATTGTATAAGAATGACGTGCGTGATTTTAACGAATCACATCTGCCATGAGTGTTAACATGCGTACAGAGGTTAACAGGGAATCAGAATCTTTTCAGTTAGGTCGTACCATCTTGACTAGATCTTAACAGACCCCAAGCTAGGTTTCACCTTTTAAGATTCTTTATTTAGGCAGATCAATATAAAAGGAATGGTTTTGATTTATTTTTATATATATTAAAACAAAACTCATAACATACATTCCAAAATCTCAAATACAATTACATATTGCCCTAAACGGGTCTTTCAAATAATACATACCTCCATAGAGGTTTTAAAATAAGTGACAAGTCCACGCAGGGACTAATATAAGATAAGTGTCCATGCAAGGACTAAAGATAAGTCCGCGTAGGGACTGAAATACGATAAGTTGTCCACGCAGGGACTTATTTTAAAGTAGAAATTACATTCGTACTACTATTAAGGGCTAGTGGTCACGTTTCTTCTTTTTGCCCTTTAGTAGGTTCGCCAAGCCCTTGAGAAATCCTCGGTGGCTTTTCTTCTCTTCCTCGAACTCTCTCTCCACACGATCTAGTCGATGGAGTATTTCTTCCTGTTCAGGAGGAGAGAACCGTGGTTGTGGCGCTTGATGCGGAACTGGAGGTCTGGGAGGTATTGGATACCCATGAGCTGAGTAATCCGGTGGTCCCATGTTTCCATGTGCTCCGTCAGGGTAGCGCGCATTATATCTAGCCGACACCACATATGGGTCGCGCTCATAGCCGTAGTTGTATTGTGCTTGTGATGGTTCAAACGGGTTCTAAGCCGTTGGACCTGTGTAAGCTGGTATGGGTTGGTCATACCCAAATGGTGGCGAATTTCGTGCAGTAGGTGCGGAGTTCGCCTCCTGTATAGGACTTGAAGGTCCTTCTTCATGTAGTGGCGGATAGTGGCTACTACTAGAATGTCGAGGAGTGCTGAGGTGGATACCCCCTCCTCCTCGTGTAGACATACGAGCATTTGTCCTCCTACGCCTCGGCGGATCAGGTATAACTGGTTGTGCCGGTGGCGGAGGTGGTGGCGTAACTGCCTCAAAGCGTGAATCCTCAGAGGGATCCTGTGGATGTCTCGGTTGTTGTGTCTGATGAGATGGTGTGTTGTACCACTCATGTCGGTCAAACAAGGCCATAAAGCTATCTGGGCCTTGATACTGCGGACCATGATATGAAGATCCATCAGATACTTCTATCGGATGCGTGGGCGTACCACGAGCTGGTTCAGTTGGATCCTCGTCTTCCTCCATGGGATCTTCCGAAAAATGGTCTTGTGGCCCTAGTGGAACAAAACCTGAAGGTTCCTGTATGTAGTCAGCCGGATTAAACTGAGCTACGTAGTATGGAGTAGGGTCGTCATAATTCCGGTGCGAAACCGAACGTTGCAGAGGTATGAAGGAAGGTTGTGGGTTGTTGGGATTATTTTCTGAATCTGGTCCAAAGGAGTGCCGGTAGGATGGCGTTGAGCTGTGCGAAGTGGAATGCCTCGCGGGTTCGTAAAGATCTCTTCGTCGTTGTGGCTCTTCGCTCCTTGTCATCGAAGGATGTCTTGTACCAGATGGTCCAGCTTCTTGATCGTGATGTGTCACGATTTCTCCTCGGCCTCTTCTTCCCCTTCCTCTTCCTCGGAATATAACAGGTGGCATTTTCCTGCTCCAAAACTTATTAAAAATCAAATCGAAAAATAAAGACAAAAAGGAGTATCAATCCGAATTTGTCCTAAGTTATTGTCTAGACTCAAGTATGTGCAATTGTGTCATTGAGATTAAACATATTAGGATAGTGTTTAATTCACTCAATGTTGGCTCTGATACCAACCTGTCACACCCCGATTTCCACGTGTCTCACCGGTGGGCCCGGTGGGGGATTACCGTGACGATGTTGGCAACAATATAGTCAAACCACACAATTATATAATGCACAGCGGAAGCATAAGATAAATATATAAATTTCAACCTCTGAATGTAATATCAAGATGTATTACAGGGGTTGGATATATCCACAGTGGATCGTAAATAAAAGTAAAGTATTGTTCCATTAGATACTGCAATCAAGCTTGCGAGGCTTATCCCGACGCTAGGGAGCTAATACCAGCCAATTACGTTTAGGTACCTGCACTTAATCTTTTTGGGAAAAATACGTCAGTTTACACTGGTAAATACATTCAACTGACACATTTGAAAATGTTTATTAAAATTGATTTGAATGCACAAGGCACAAACTCTTTTATAACTTGGGAAAATTCATAATGATCTTGTGAACGTTTTACATGTTCTTTTATGCGTTCAGTAGCCCGGGTCGTGCCGGGTTAAAGATTTATAGACACACCACGTTTGCGTAAAACCGTAGTACAGAAACCAACGGCTACGTCTTTTAGTTTTAATGTCGACACTTTATACCGGGTGTACGCCTACACCGGGATGTCGATGGTCGTGGCCATTTCGTAAAATGATGCCGAGGATATCCGGGACAACGGTCATTAAACCCCCCAAAGGCTTATAAGCAACAAAACTGTTTAAATGAGCCGATCATATTTAATCAATTAACCACCTAAGCGATGGAAGTATATAATGCTCAATCAAGCGGTATTAATATACCGTAACCCAAGCCCATATAGGGGAAATAAGTCAAAAGTATTTACCTTTGCAAGTATAAATCCTTAATTAAGATCAAGTCACCGATAGCTTTTACTGGGGCTCCTAATCTGGAACGAAGGTTTTAATTAACCTCTTAGAATCCTAACGGTCCTTATATTAGCCGTAGCTTAAACCGGTTGATTCCGATATATGGATATGGTTAATTCGCACGAAAAGGCGAAAACCGAGAATGGAGTATGATTTGGACCCAAAAAGTTCAGAGACTTGTTTTATATGGGTTTATAGTTCATACTCTGGATTTTGGGGTTCAAATAATATAATTTGACCCATATCGGCTATTGCACGAAAACTAGTTTCATGGGTCGTACCGTGTGCGCAAATAGGCGAAACGGTTAACCATAAGAGTCGTACGCTTATTTCCTAAGTCAATATGCCTTAAAAGTATTTTGTTATCAGTAGGATACCTTCCGTAATGCCCTTAACGAGTTTAAGTTTATATTATGCCCCGTAGGGGCTTTTCGGTCATTTTAAAGACTTTAAAAAGGATTTTCGAGTTCTACAGGAAATCTGAGTTTCCCGAACAGCTTAAAAAAGCTTAAAATACTTTATTTATTATTTAAAACCAGTAGCAACTGGAATCGGGTCAAAAGACCTTGTAGAACTCCCGTTTTGGCCAAAAAGGGCATATTCGGTATTTACCGAACCGTAGCCATAACCGCAGGTTATGAGCAAGGTAAAAATTATTAAAAATCTTTAAAATTCCCAAAATATTATTTTACCACAGTGGGTAAAAGTTTTGGTGACGAAAACTTGGGTTAGATGGGCGTTATGCTAATTGCGCCGTTAATTATAAAACTTTCTTAAAAGTGCGCCTTTTAGCATAACTCTCATTCTAGGCCTCGGATTGACGTGAAACTTCAGGGACATGCTTATAATTTAATAAGCAAGGTTTTGGTCCGTTCACGTGTCCGAAATACTCGTTATAATTTTAAAAGGCCGTTACGGTCAACTTTTAGGCGAATGACGGAAATACGTAAAAGACTCGGATAACTCATGAACCGACCACAGAGGCTTATACCAACATGTGACCTGGTTCTAATAGAGTCCTAAGGTATATTTATACCTCACTAAAACGGGTCAGAACTGAAGTCAAAGCAAAAGTCAAACTTTTGCGACTTTCGGCTCCGAACTGGTTCAATATAGTAAATGATCGATTCAAACGAGCGCAAACAGGTTTATATACTTATTATCATGTTTTATGATTGTCAAAACAGGTTCCATAACATATACATTACAGATTATGCTTAAATCGCTAAAATAGCTTTCTGTTGACTTTTTAACCGCACGTTTGACTCGATAATTAACATAGTTAGAGTGGTGATCAGGGGGAACCATTTTAGAGGTTTAATACCCACATAAATACCAACTCATAACCATTTTTGATTCGTCATAAGACTGAACCATTTGCAAGATATTGCAATGACAACCGTTAGTTACGACGGTTGAGTTTTTAGCTAAAAACTAAGCGAATGTTGAACCACAAAGGTTGGATTACTTACAGAAGCTCAAGAGAAGACTTAAGAATACAGGAGAATGCTTTAGAGCTCTTGGAATGACCAGATGAGTGAGTTTTGATGTTGTGAATGTTGTGAGCACAATGGTGCTATTTATAGCCAAAAACAAGGCCAAAATCATTACACAACATGCTACTACTGATCATGATGATGGGTAGGTGTCCCCTGAGTGATATGGGTCACTTGTAGGGTGCCCATGCCTCATACATTGGTGTTTGATCATTCAAAGGTTCCAAAAGCCAAGTAGTTACTACATTTCTGCATCTGGGCGTCGTACGCGACCCGCATGGACATTCCATGCAACATTTACGCGGGTCGCCTGGGATCAGAAGATCAGACGCGTAGTTGAGGAAGCTCGCGGCCCGCCTCAAATTATGTTTAAACCTTACGCGGGTCGCCTAAGGTTAAGATTTCAGGATTTTTAAATCTTTTTGTAATGATTACAGAATCGGGCCATTAATAACGAAATCTTTCGTAATGATTTGCCTGACCTTTCGGATTTGAAGGGGTAACTTTGCGGTTTGGCCCTCGGTTATTTACCGATAGGGGCCTCGTGTTAATTACCCGCGCTATTAAGTCCCCGGTTTATTTATTTAATTATTCTGAAAGCCTTAACTTTCATTGTTGACGCTTTTAACCCTTCTTCTACGAATTCGATCGTATCTTTCTCGTTTCATATCGAAACTTCGCGAGATTTATATATATTATTTTAGTGAGGGTATAATACCGTTACAAAGTCTTTGGAACGTTAAAGGGTCACTCAGAGGTATTATTAAACATGTTGACACAGTTAACCCCTGTAGTTTGTAATCTCTCACTTTCTTCCGCGTTTTGTTTTTGTACAATCTATAATTTATTCGTTTGAAGGTTTAAGCATTATTTAGGGATACTATACAGTATATTTACCCTTGTTGACATTTATAACCCTCGAATTTACATACTTTCAAGGTTTGTCAAAATTAGTCCTTTATTTATTATAGATGCCACGTGTCAACAAATGACACGTGTTAACACATCATTGGACACAAAATTTCGAGGTGTTACAATTGTGGAGGCACTATTTGTATGGCACTAAATGTGTGATCTATTCTGATCACAAAAGCCTTCAGCACTTGTTCAACCAGAAAGAATTGAACATGAGGCAGCGACGATGGATGGAAACTCTAAATGACTATGATTGTGAAATACGATACCATCCAGGCAAGGCCAATGTAGTCGCAGATGCCCTAAGCAGGAAGGAAAGGATAAAGCCAATCAGAATCAATGCCAAAAGCATTGAAGTGAGGAACAGTCTAAATGAAAGGTTGTACCAGTATCCATCATCTCTGATAGGGATACCAGATATACATCTCACTTCTGGAAAAGTTTCCAAAGGTCACTGGGTACGCAGCTAAATTTTAGTACAGCTTATCATCCTCAGACGGATGGGCAAAGTGAGCGTACTATTCAAACCCTGGAGGACATGCTTCGAGCATGCATGATTGACTTAGGCGGAAGTTGGGATAGACACCTGCCTCTGATCTAGTTCTCATACAACAATAGCTACCACACCAGCATTAAGGCTGCGCCTTTTGAGGAACTATACGGTAGGAAATGCAGAACACCCATTTGTTGGGCAGAGGTAGGAGACGTTCAAGTATCAGGACCCGAACTAGTCCTGGAGACGACTGACAAAGTTACCCAAATTACTGAGCACCTAAAAGTTGCCCGTGATAGGCAAAGGAGCTATGCTGATGGTAAGCGAAAGTCCCTCAAGTTCGAGGTTGGCGATAAAGTTTTGCTTAAGGTATCACCTTGGAAAGGGGTAATGAGATTTGGCAAGAAAGGTAAGCTAAGCCCAAGATACATTGGACCATTCGAGATCATCGAATGTGTAGGATCAGTGGCTTATAAGTTGAACTTACCTGAAGAGCTTAGTGGTATTCACAATGTGTTCCACATCTGCAATTTGAAGAAGTGTCTGGCTGATGAATCGCTAGTCATACCACATACAGATGTGCATATTGATGAAAGCTTGAAGTTTATAGAAAAACCTGTGTCGATTGAGGACCGACAGGTAAAGAAGCTTCGAAGGAAGCACGTACCCATTGTCAAGGTCAAATGGGAGGGCCGCAGAGGTCCTGATTATACGTGGGAGTTAGAATCCACGATGAAGGAGAAATACCCTCAATTATTTCAGTAAATCTCGAGGTCGAGATTTCTTTTAAGGGGGTGAGGATGTAACACCTCGAAAATTCCTGTCCAATTGAATAAAGACACGTGTCCTCCGTGACAGACGTGTCAGGGAAACCGGATTAAATAAAGAGATGTACGGTAGGATTTTAAAGAGGGCGTCATGTATTTAAAATACCGCTGAACGACCCAAGGGCGACACGTTATTAAATCACCTCTGAGCGACCCAACATTTTTATAAATCCCAAGATCCTTAAATCAATTGATGATCATTTCATACGATAACCGGTTGCTCTCGAATAATTAAAGTTTCATCTTTATTAAGGACTATGGAAATGTAGGTTGTTACTACTCCTAATCTAAATAAAAATCCTTGTAAATAAGATTTGTTATAGCTTGGCCATGTAATTGAGAATCCAAGACTCAATATATGAAATCTCCGTCAAATACAAGCTCCTTTATGAATAAAGATGTATAGGGGACATGTAAGGGCAAGTGAGCCATGCAATGGCTGGTCAAAATGGTCCCACAATCTGAAAAGTGAAGGCATGTTTCGAGCATTGATGGTTGCATGGTCAAGACTTAAAAGTTTTCAAACTTTTGTCTTCTGGCCATCGCTTACGGACCGCAAGGCCCTTGGCTTACGGTCCGTAAGCAGGGTACCTGGGAATGTTCCGCATGGATCGGTTACGGACCGCAAAGCCTTCGGCTTACGGTCCGTAAGGTGGACACCTGAACCATGTTTCAGTAAAGTCGGTTACGGACCGCAAATCATGTAACATACGGTCCGCAAGAGGTCTTTACGGACCGTAAGGCCTCAAGCTTACGGTCCGTAAGACCATCGCTGGCAGTATGTTTTGGACAGCTGCCTGTCCAGCCCTTTAACCGACTTAAAACGTGAATTTCCGATTCTATGGGCTTCCTAGGCAGTATATAGACCCTTAGGGACATTTGGGTTGATCTTGTAACTACCCTAGACTTGCTTGTCAAGATCTTGGAGCTTCTAGTTCACTATATAAAGAGCTTGAAGTGTGACCATATGAACTTGCTCATTTTGGAACTTTGGCTAAAAGCTCTCTGGAACTCCTCTGGTCACCAACACATTTTCTTAGGCTCTCTAATCCATCTTAGGACTCTTGTAAGTGTCCTTAACCTTCTTTAATCCTTTCTAGCTTAGCTAATTAAGTAAAAGTCAAACCGTCGTAATTAAAGTTTGACTTCGTGATTAAGCATAATGTGCTTTGTCAAATCACGAATTAAAGATACCTTTAGGAAGGTAATTAAGTGGGTAACAAACCCTTAAAAGGGTATTTCCAGATTCCCACTCTAAGCATGTCAATTGTCTAGTCAAAGCTAATTATAAAAAGTCAACAGAATGCTTAATTTCGAATTAACGCATAATTAGCAATGTAGGTTGTATGTAACCTGTTTGAACATTAATATAACTTGGTAATAAGTATAAGAACATGTTCCAACATGATCAACTCGACAATTTTCTGTTTAGACCCGGTTCGGAACCGAAAGTCGCATAGTTTGACTTTCGCTTTGACTTTCAGTTCTGACCAGTTTTAGTCAAGATTAAAAATACCTTAGAGCTTATTTTGAACCTATTAACATGTTAGTATATCCTCCTGTGATTATACAATGTGGTTCATTAGATATCTTGTTCATATGCATGTTTCCGTTAAATGCCCATATGTTGACCATTATGCCCGAATGTCCAAAAATTATAATTTTTGAAAATGTAAAAGGGTAGACACCTTAGTTACTGAAATATAAAGTTGTCCCCAAAATTTGACATCAGTTTGAGGTATAGATTAAGAGTTATGCTCATTAGCGTAATTAGAAGATTTCTTAATAAATAATTAGCGTATTTAACGCATAACCTATCTAAACCCGAATTTTATACCAAAACTTTATACCCACTATTACATAATAATATTTTGGGAATCTTAAAGATTTTTATTCATTTTTAGGCTGAGCATAACTAGAGGTTCTAAGCTTATTTCGGCTTATGCCGGTTTTACCCTTTACGGTCATAAAATGAGTTTTACATAACCTTTTGACCCCAAACCTTTTCCTACTGATTTGTTATATTAAATATGATATTTTGAGCCTTCTGGAAATATAAAAATATCAGCTTTCCTTTTAAAACCCGGAAATGGCTCCAAATCGCCTTTTTAGGCATTTTTACGACATAGTATATGTCAAAACGAGTTTATATATATAAGGTCTAATACCTACTGATATATTTTATAAAAATATATATTATAACAGTAGACTAAAGTTGGAAACTCAGATTTTCCGTTTTTACCCTTTTAGCCTACGTAGAAATTACCAAAATGCCCTTATGAGGCGTAATTGGCGTATAAAAACATTTGGGGCATATTTGGACATACCTTACTGATATTACAATATATTTGGTGCATATAATCTCAGGAAACTTGCATATGACTTATATGGTTGCTCGTTACGCACTCTCGCGTTCGGATCGGCTTATGTGACTAGTTCACACATACTAGCCGAAACGGGTCAAACCATATCATCTAAGTCTCAAAATTCAGAATGTGTTTAGTTTACCCATATTATACAAGTATCCAAGCTTGTAGGGTCTAAATCACATTCCTTCCCGGTTTTCGCATTCCTCGCGATTAAACCATATTTATTCTTCGAAACTAACCGGTCTAAGCTTAGGCTATGTTAAAAGACCCGTTAGGATTCTAATAGATTATTATAACCTTCGTTCCAGAATAGGAGCCCAGTAAAAGACACGTGCCTTTTTGAATTTGTGGTTATACTTGCTCAGGTAAATACTTTTAACTTATTTTCCCTTATACGGGCTTGGGGGTACGGTATATAAAATACCGCTTGGTCGGGCGATTGACCCCGTCTCATTAGTAGTTGGGTATTATCAATGGGACCCGTTTAAAAACTTGGTGTTGTTTGTTTTTATGCCTTTGGGAGCTTAATGACCATGTCCCGGATATCCTTGGCATCATTTTTGGCCACGACCTTGACACCCGGGTGTAGGCGTACACCCGGTATTATGTCCATTATTTTAAGGTATTAACGTTGGCTTCCCGCCGCGGACTTATACCATGTGGTGTGTCATCTAACCTTAAACCCGATACGACTCGGGCGACTGAACGGTTAACAAACATGTAAATCTTTTACAAGTTTAACTCTGATTAATTATTCCCAAGTTATAAAATGTTTTGTGCCTTGTGCATTTAAAACCAATTTTAAATATTTTCAAAATGAGTCAGGTAAATTGTATTTACCAGTGCAAACTGACGTATTTTCCCCAAAAAGATTAAGTGCAGGTGCTATACGCAATAGGCTGGTTTCTCCTTAGCATCATAGAGTCTCGCAAGCTTTTGGGATGCATATATCTGTTGAACAATTTCTTTCTTTTTACTTCGATCCGCCTGTGGATCTATTTTGACTGGTTGTGATACTTGATATTACAATTAATAGTTGAAATAAATCAAATTTTCATTTGCTTCCGCTGTGCATTATAATTTGTGTTGTTTGACATATGATGATATCAACTACGTCACGTAATCCCCCACCGGGCCCACCGGTGACACGTGGAAATTAGGGGTGTGACAGGTTAGCTTACGGACCGTAAGGGTCAGGGCATACGGTCCGTAAGGGAGTCCCAAAACTTGCTATAAATAGCCGACCTTGGCACTTAACTGTTGAAGTTAAAACGACGTAAATAGCTTCTGTGTACGTCGAGTTCAGGCCAATATATCACAATAAACACACACACGATCACGAGGTGCTGCCACAATCAGGGTAATAACTCGATCGCTATTACGATTCAACGTCCGATCGATTATAACTATCCAACGATTGTCCGAGTGCTGCTCAAATTGAGCTTGTACTTTGTTATTCATTGTGATTTCAACTTGAATGTTTGAGTGTTGTTCGAATTCGGACTATGCTCTGTCATTCGTTGTGAATCCATTGAATTGTTAAGTATCGCACTTGATAATAGTTGTGAGGGTTTAATCTCGTGAATTGACGTAACTGCTGAATTAGTTACTAATCCCGTTTGTGTGTGCATTGTTATTTAAATTAGGTTAGAAGGCTAATTAGTAAAGCTTATACTCTGCTCGTAAATCTGCAATGTGAGTCATTCCTCTTTTATAAACTCTTTTCTCACAGTTTGTGAGTCAACTATTTTACAAAACTTCAAGTTATTTTCAAAGTTATAGTTACAGTGATTAAGTCTATGTAATCACCAAATTACAGCCGGTATGTGGGGTTTTGTATACATTACTTATTTCCCGTCACACTTGGACAAACGGGTGGCCAAGGGGTGATCTGACCACAGTCACAGACACCATTGGACAAATGGGCTAGCCAATGGATGGTCGAGTGACAAATACTGTGGGTAGTTGGTTTGATATCAGAAACATTGTAATTCCCCTTAATACTGTAGATTATAATAAATGTGTCGTTTTCAGTAAAATGAATGATTCACTCAGTATTTCCCCGCTGACAAAACCTTTTTCAAACATGTTTCAGGTGATCTGGTATGAGCAAAGAAAAGTGCCGTGGAGCACTCCCAACTTATAAAAGTGGCTCAATGTAAATAAATAAATGAATATGTTTTGAAAATAAAGATTTCCCTGAGAAATCACATTATTGTAAATTTCGGGAATTTATCCCTAAGTTATGAAACGAGCAGTTTAAATTATTAAAAGATCCTGTTTTAAAAAGACTTCCGCTGTCGCCTAAATTAAATACCACGGGATTCCTGTCTCGCGGCTCCTGAAATGGGTCAAACCGGGTCGGGGGCCGTGACAGATAAGTAATAAAATTTTCCGTCACGTTTTGTCGCTAGATCTGGTGTTATTGTTAGTTTCTGTTTGTTTTGTACTGCTTATACCAGTTTTACAGTGAGAACGATTTTGGTGTTGACATGTGGCATTGATGCTAAATAAAACTAAGGGGTAATTTTGTCAAAAAAACCCACTCACATGAACTGGGTGTTCAAATAAAACGCCATAAAAACACCCAATTCAGAAAAACGCCATGAAAATACCCAGTTAAAAACGCCATAAAACACTTAGTTCAGAAAAACGTCATGAAATTACCTAGTTAAAACGCTATAAAAACACCTAGTTTAGAAAAAAACGCTATGAAAATACCTAGTTAAAACGCCATAAAAACACCTAGTTCAGAAAAACACCATAAAAATACCTAGTCTAAAACGCCATAAAAACTGAGTTCATTTTTTTTTGGAAAATTATGCCAATAGTATACTCGTTGGAAAGATAAAAAACGCTGAGTTTTATGGTGTAATTTTTATTCGAAGAATGATCAAGTATAAAAAAGTTATTGTCGTTTACATATGATGGAGGAAAATGGCATGTGATTAGCATGTGCACCTTTGTTTGGATCTTCTTATTTTACCATCCTTGTAGTTCCAAGGCCCCTATTATTCACAAAAATGTCACCGCGTGAATTGTGGCTGAGAATCATTTTCACCGTTTCACACTTTGAGACGTTTTCTCCTGATCCTGTTCCATAAAATATAACTAGCAGGGTGCCCGCGCGATGCGGCGGGAGTGACAATTTGCATTGTTGTATTCATTTCTACTAGTTTTCTTATTCATATAATATTTATCTTAACATCATTGTGATATCATCAAAAGCAAAGTAATCGGGTAATCCATTTCATTGTGATGTGCATGGTTCAGTCGGTTCGGTTATTATCCTCAACAAAAGGCGAAACAAAAGTCATCGGTTAGTCTACTTTATTAACCAATTGGTTTTCGGTTAATCGCTTCTGTTTATTCGGTTAGATTGACAATTTTTGGTTTCGTGCATTTAATTTTAGTTAATTGCAAAAACCAAACTTTGGCTAAAACTTTTGCTTAGAAATATATGAAATTGAAGTATAAATATATGAAATGAAAGTATAAATATATGAAATAGAGATATAAAATATGAAATATTTGAATTGGAGGTATAAAAGTTAGAAATATATGAAAATATGAATGATTCGGTTCGGTTCAACTAATTTAGGCTAAACGAGAGTACAAAAAATTTTATAATCGGTTTTTGGTTGATTTCGGTTCGGTTTCGTCTGTTTTTCAGTTTGGTTTAGGTTAACGATTTAGTTATTGCTCACCGATAACCGGTTTTGGTTATTAACCGATAGGTGGGCGCGCGATGCGGCGGGAAACACAGACATTGCCATGGTGTGCATTGTTCGGTTGATTAGATTATTATTCTCAACCGAAATTGAGGTCATCGATTAGTCTACTTTATTAACCAATCTGTTTTCAATTAATCGGTTTGGTTTATTCAGTTAGATTGACGGTTTTTGGTTTGATTTATTTAATTTCGGATTTTCGGTTAATAGCCAATACCAAACTTGGGTTAAAACTTTTAATTAGAAATACATGAAACTTAGGTATAATTACATGAAATAGATGCATAGGTAGTTGAAATGGAGGTATAAATACATAAAACAGGGGTATAAATATGAAATATATGAACTGGATGTATAAAAACTAGAAATATAAGAAAATATGAATGGTTCGGTTTAGTTATTTTTGGTTAAATGAGGGTACAAAAAATCGATAACCGTTTTGGGTTAATTCGGGTTTTGGCTAATTAGTTTTCAGTTAATTCAGTTTTGGGTTTGATATCGGTTCGGTTTCAGTTAACAATTCAGTTATTACTCACCCTTAGACATTGTTAATCACGTGACATATTAATTTTTAATTAAAAAACTACAGTAATTATACTCAAATTAAAGAGAATAAAATACTGTTTTATATGGTGTAATTTAAAAAAAAATTAGCGTACCAAATGGTTATGACCGTTTAAAAATCGTCGGGAGGGGGCGGGGTTAGTTTTTTTAAGTAGATAAATGTAATTACTAACTAATTACCTATAATTTTGTTAAAGATTAGAGATTAAAATGTAATCTTGATGAGATGATTAAATTGACGGTATTTAACCACTTAACATTGTGTAGCTATTAAACATTATGGGATAATGACTAAGTACGTTGGCCTTTAATTACCTGTACACTAAGGTATCATCTACTTGTACCTTTTAATCCACACGTCAATACTGACTAAGACAACTATCGAAACGTCAACATAAATGAGCAGGTCGTCACGGTACTTTTTTATTTTTTTTTAAAACATTATTGTTTATAAGATATGAGTAAAATACGTAAAAGAATTATAAGTTTGTTGTGGAGAGGGAAAGTGGAACTAATTATCTATAATTTTGTTATAACACAGGATTTAAGTGTAATAAGTTTAGGGGCAAAAAAAAATAAATGATGTTTAAAAGACCAAATTACCCTCATTTTAGGGGTCTATCTATAAATTAAGGGGAGAAAAGTTCTTATTTTTTTGGTATCTTAAAATACCCTTTACTCATGCATTATAATATAGTATAGATATAAAATATGAGAGAATCCACAAAGAACTACATAAGAGCATATGCTAAGAGATTATAAAGCCGATCTTGAGAATTCAAATGCTCTATACAAATCGGAAAAAAAGGCTTTTAAATCCTAGCGAATTATATAAACTAAATGAATGACGATTAATGTTATTGTATCAGTTATGTTGCATCAATAAAAAGTTAAAAACCTTATTAAAAAACCCAATAAAATAACCTTAGCCGATATAAAAGTACAATGTGTACAATGTCTTCCATCAAATTAGTTCACACCTTTCAGTCTAAGGAGCCTGAAATTTTGTGACAAGTGTTTAGATTGATAAAACGAGTATTGAATTTACTTTCTTCTTGCATAACATGTGTTGAGAAAGACTTTGCCTAGACGTCTTTCATTTTGTCACTTTAATTCGATGTAAGAGCTATGCAACTTGCATTATCTTCATTGATAATTATCTGGTCTCACTTGATATAGTATAAAATGCATATTTTTTGTAAGTCCAACATACTAATGACGATGCCGAAACTTGCTTTTAAGACCTCAAAGAAAACTGTGCCGTTGCATGTGGATATGTAACATAACTAAGATTGTTTTTTTTTTTTTTTTTTTGAACGGCAAATTTGGATCACTGACGGACCACTGGAGTATCATCGTGCCACCAGCGGAACTACCCGATCATATCCATCTCCACTAGGCATAATGCCTATACACCAATTCAGGAGGAAACCCAATAAATATGGGAAAAACCCCCTTGTGGGAATCGAACCCAAGACCTATTGGTCCCAAAGTCTTATCCCACTCCCAAGATGCCACTAGGCTATAAAGCCATGGACAACATAACTAAGATTGTACTTTGTAGATAAAGATAGATACACAAAATCAACGTACCCAACGTGATGAGAATTATCATTCTTCCGATTAAAGAGACCTAAGCCTCATGTCTTGTAAATACACTTAGAACGGATATAAATATAAAAGTAAGATGGTGCTTTTTTGTTTTTTATGACAATCAACTTACCTAAAATTATTTGTTTTCACCCAAAACAAAATTTGACTTGTCATTATCATTATCTCCATTTCTCCAACAATGATTTCTCTAAAAAAATAAATAAAAAAGAATCTAACGAGTGTCAATTCATTGATTAAATAGTTATGTTAATGACTTTTTATTTTTATATGAAAACATAAATTCAAACTTAAAACTCGCACCTTATAATATCGATAAAATAGTTATGTTAATGGCATTTTTTTTCATATAAAACACGCACCTTATAACTTTGGTAAAATAGTTATGTTAATGGCTTTTTATTTTTATATGAAAACATAAATTCAAACTCAAAACACGCACCTTACAAGAAATCTTAATCTTATAGTTTAAACTAGATTATAACCCCGTGTATTACACGGGTTGAATAAATGAATTTTATATACCAAATAATAAAACATTATCTTTTTAAAAGCCTCCTTTATTGCACGGGTTGAAGAAATATAATTTTATATATTAAATAATAAAATAAGTTATATTTATAAGAACCATATGTATTGTACGGGTTGAATAAATGTAATATTATATACCAAATAATAAAAAAATTATATCTTTAAAACCATTGTATTACACGGGTTGAATAAATTTAACATTGTTTACCAAATAATAAAAGAAGTTATATTTTTAAAAACCCCCGTGTATTACATGGGTTGAATAAATATGATTTTATATACCAAATAATAAAAAAATATATTTAAAAAACTAACGGATTTTTTATATTTAAATTAGGATAAGATTGAATATTAATCTTTATTTATTTAGTTAATATAAGATTGAAAAATCATATGATTGAATAGGTGGGAGGTTGTATTATAATAAATCGGTTAACCGTACTGAATGATAGAGATAATAGTGATTGTTGAACAAATTAATTAATCGAATTTAACAGAAACATTTGTGATGTTAGGCGGATTTTTTTTAATTATTTGAAAGTTAATATCAACTTTGGAATTCGTATGAATTCTTATTAGATTTGATTAAATAATATTGATAATAAAAAATTGTATTAGATTAGATTTTAGATTTGATTAAATATTATTAATAATAGGAATTTGTATTAATTTAGATTAAATATTATTATTTTTAGTATTATTAATAATTTTAATCAATTAAATGAGAGAATGATAAGTGTCCCAAAACAGATTTCTTTTATTATATCGTAAGTATAGATATAGATTTATATTGTATTTCAGTCTATATTCTTTATATAATTCTTATTTCATAACAATAAGCAATTAACAGTTACCATGTGGATTAATTTTAATTATTTTATATTCATATAGCACGTTGTGATGAATTTTGTTTCTATAAACGATAATTACTAATTAGCTGGAAATAAAATACACAACTGCTAAGTTTACTTCTTTTTTTAACAAAAAAAAAGGTAATTCATTTGATATACGTTTGATCTTTTAAAATTATTGATAATAAAAATTTGTATTAGATTAGATTTTAGATTTGATTAAATATTATTAATAATAAGAATTTGTATTAATTTAGATTAAATATTATTATTTTTAGTATTATTAATAATTTTAATCAATTAAATGAGAGAATGACAAGTGTCCCAAACAGGTTTCTTTTATTATATAGTATAGATTAGAGTAATGATATGCTAATAACGAAAGGGCATGCAAAGTTTAATATAGTTCGTTATTTCCTTAAATAAGTTGATTCTTACTCTAAAATAAAACACTCTTTTTATTTTAGGCTAAATTGCACTTTTCGTCCTTTATGTTTCAGGGTTTTTGCAGGCGTTGTCCTTTAAGTTTAAAAATTACACTCTATGTCCTTTATGTTTGCAACCTATAACAGGCGGTGTCCTTTCTAGGTTTATGAGAAAGGACACCGCCTGTTATAGGTTGCAAACATAAAGGACACCGCCTGTTATAGGTTGAAAACATAAAGGACACCGCCTGTTATAGGTTGCAAACATAAAGGACATAGAGTGTAATTTTTAAACTTAAAGGACAGCGCCTGCAAAAACCCTGAAACATAAAGGACGAAAAGTGCAATTTAGCCTTTATTTTATAAAAATAACTTTCTTAGTTTAATTTTGATATATTAAAGTTATTTAACTTGTAATACACACATTTTCATAAAATTGGGATAACTAGTTGTTAATAACACAATTAGGTTATGTGTGTGGTATAAAACCCCTAGGGGCTTTATAACGCCACATCAGCGCCACGTATACGTCACATAAGTGAGGAACTTTATCGTTAACTTGTACGGTGTGGGATAACCTTCTTTTAAAGCTAATTTTAAACAATATAAAAAAGAAAAGAAAAATGAAATAAAAAAGGGGGAAATCTGATTGGTGGGAATGAATAGGTCCCACATGCATACCATATAATATAGCGCTCACCGTTGGGGGTCACGAAATTGCCCATAACGCCCCCCACCCCCATAGCGTCCAGGAAATAGGGGAAGGACGCCAAATTTGCTGAGTTGGCCAGAGACGGTATACCACACCCCCTTGATCTTATTATCTATGTAGAAGTTATATCACGTAAACTCTTCGTATGACCTGAACAACATATCATCATAGATCTTATTTGAAAAAATTATATCGACTAAAATCTTAAAAAGTACACCGTCAATATTTCTACAAACTTAAAAATATTGCTTCATAAAAACTCTAGACCATTCAATAAACTCATATTTGAATTTGTTTATAAGTATATTATTTTAAGTTATTGTAAGTTTAATAGTAAACGTAACATATGCATATAATTAATTTTATCTACCATCCCCACCACTTTCACTGAGATTCTGCACGAATTTGCCAGAAAGATTTATGCAAAGATGAGTTGAAGCATTTTCATTAAAAATGTTTATCTACCAAGTAATGTTAAAATCCAACATCTAGACAATGAACCACCAACAACAATTAAGTTGAGTATTTAGGTCCACACTCATTGTAGATTTTCCAAAGGGAGAAGAACACAATTGAGGGTTAATTTGAAATTAGGGGGTGGGTGTATGTCTCCATTTGAGTATTAATTAGTTAGTTGACATCATAATTTCTTCTTTTTCAACTACTTTTTTGGGTTCCAACACTAATCAATTTAATTTTGTCTCTAATACTTAGAATTATTTGACTACATTTTGTTGATGTGTGTGTGTGACAAGAGGGAAGAAGCTAAATGAGTGTTTTTTTGAAATTTAGGAAGTAGGTGTGGTGAGTGTGTGGCCATTTGATTATTTAACTTGTTGACATCATTATTGCTACTTTTCACATGTTAAACCTTTTTAAAAGATCAAACTTCAAGTGATTTTGTCTCTGATTCTTGGCTTGTTTGACTGGCTTATGTGTTTATGCAAATGATTCATATATGTTACTTTTTATCCTTTTATTATTATTACCATTATTATTATTATTTTTTGGTTACAAAATTGTTCATTCATATTCATAGTTCATTCATAGGTTATTTAAATTGAAACTTCCCTCCCTATTTTGGTTCACTATCATCATCATCTTCTCTGTTTGAAAGATTTGTTGTAATCTAAAATCTAAAACTTGTGTCTCATTTTCCAACTTTTTCCTTTGTTATTTTCTGCATCATCTTTTTGTCACCTAATGCAGTTCATCACGAGGTAATGTCAGAAAACCAAGAATAAAAATTCAAAAATTACCCCATACAATACATCATCTCTCAAACTCAAACACCATTATTTTAAGGTTTTCTTGCAAACTATTCTCTCTCTCTCTCTCTCTCTCTCTCTCTCTCTCTCTCTCTCTCTCTCTCTCTCTGCATTTCCAACTTGTAAAAGATTCTAAATGTCCTTCCAAATGTTCCTTCACACATAACAATATACATATATACATACATACACTTGGCTCATTTAGTCATCTTACCCTCACTTTTGCACCAATTAAATACATTCATTTGCACTTGCATTTGCATTTGTTTCCTCTCTAAATTCCCATTTTTGTGAATTTAGATAGTAAAAATGGGAAAGGCTACAAGGTGGTTTAAAGGGCTGTTGGGTATGAAAGATAAAGAAAATGTCAACAATTTGAACAACTCCGGTGACCGGAAAGATAAGAAAAGATGGAGCTTCGGAAAGCCCTTGAAGGAAACTCAGCCGCCGGCTGAGGCTGCTTGGTTGAGATCTTACATGTCCGAGACAGAAAACGAACAAAACAAGCATGCAATTGCTGTCGCCGCCGCCACTGCCGCCGCCGCTGATGCCGCGGTCGCTGCCGCACAAGCGGCTGTCGCCGTTGTGCGCCTCACAAACCAACGTAGAATGGCGCCGTATGGCGGCGGCCGAGAGACATTGGCCGCGGTCAAGATTCAAAAAGTCTTTAGATCCCATTTGGTAAATTTTAATTATTATTATTATTATTATTATTATTATTATTATTATTATTATTATTATTATTATTATTATTATTATTATCATAGCCTTTTCTTTTCTTTTCGGCAAGGTTTTGAATTTTCTTTTTTTTTTTTTGAATTTTAATTAAGTTTGTGGTGATTATTGATTATGTTAGGCTAGAAAGGCTTTAAGAGCTTTAAAAGGGCTAGTGAAATTACAAGCTCTAGTGAGGGGATTTTTGGTGAGAAAAAGAGCAGCTGCCACTCTTCATAGTATGCAAGCTCTCATTAGAGCTCAAGCCGCCATCAGATCCGAACGGGCTCGTCGTTCGTTCACGAAAGACAACCGTTACGAGCCGTCGGAGTTTCGGCATCGAAAATCAATTGTAAGATCCTACACTTGTTATATGATATGAATAATGAATTGGCACAAATTTAATTAACTTGTTATATTATGTTGTTATTAGGGGAAGATTGACATTGAGAGAAATGAATTCCATAGCAAGAGACTCTCGGCTTATGAATCGAATTGCTACGAAGAGAGCCCGAAAATAGTTGAAATCGACACCTATAGGCCGCAATCTAGATCCCGACGCATAAACACATGTGCATCTGATTCCGGGGAGGATTCACATTCGCATTCGCATTCACATTACATCAACACCATGCCATCCCCCCTTCATTGCCAAAACCCTGCGTGCCTTTCAATTCCCGAATTCAACAATCATCAAGATTTCGAGTGGGGATACGTGGGCGATGATTACAAGTACTCAAACACGGCTCAAAGCACTCCTCGTTTCATCAATTCAAACAAGTTAAACGGGCAAGTGACCCCGGCTAAAAGTGTGTGTGGGGATAGCTTTTTCAGGCCGTATTCAAACCACCCGAGTTACATGGCGGGCACACAGTCGTCTAAAGCGAAACTGAGGTCACATAGTGCACCTAAACAAAGGCCCGACCCGGGGCCCAAGAAGAGGTTGTCACTTAATGAAATTGTGGCATCAAGATATAGTTTAAGTGGTTTGAAGATGCAAAAGACTTGTTCTCAAGTTCAAGAAGCTTTTGATTTGTAATGGTGGTTAAGTTAGCTACTTAGATTATCAATCAGTCAATGTGTTGTTTTTGATAGAGAATTTGGCATAGATGTGAACAAGAAATCCTTTTTCTTGGCTTTGTTTGTGTAAATTATATTAAAAGTGTTTTGAGATTTGAATGTATGAAGAAGCTTTCTTGAATCAACTCTTTTGAACTTATGTTTTGTTTATTATGTATATAAATAAAACATTTTAAAGAAAAAGTTTAATGTTGTTATGAAATTTGAACCCAATTTAAGATGATATATTTGAAGTTCCCAATTTCCCTCTTTCCTATTTGAGACATTTTAAGATTTGGCCTAAACATTTGGTCAGAACACTATCATTGTACTCTATGCATGTGTAACAAGTGGGCTTTGCTTCAATTCATAGCAACCGTTAAATTAGTTATTCAGCAGTTATAAATATTTTACAGAAAAGTAAAACTATAGATTTGTTTACTCTTAAGTCTTAGGATTTAGGAAGTCCTTGGTAAAAATAAAGATTTGTTTACCTTTTTGGAGGTCCTATATGCTACATGAGAGAATAATACTTTTTCATTGTATGTAGCAACTTTTAGTTATTATAATAACAGTGACGTGACACTAGAGTCATTTTACTGTTTTGAAAGATTACTTGTACAAAATGAGAAAATAAGTCTTGTTTTTTTTTTATGATGATTAAAATAGAAAGTAAGCTATACATTGATGTTATAACAGTTATTTACAAATAGTATTCATAATTCTGAATTTTGATAAGCTTAACCATAAGAAATGTTGAGTTTCGTTGGTTTTCTGATTCGTGAATATCTGGATATCTTTAAAATGTTTAGAAGACTTTCAGATTGAATTATTTTGATAGAACTTACGAAAAGTCAGTCGAATAATACTAGAGAAAAATTAAGAACGAGTGTGTGTAATATGTCTTAAATTTGTGTACCATTTGAATTAACAAATACGGGCTTTAAGACCCAGGGGAAACCGCCATGCTTATCCAAGGCTATTGGGCGTTCCCCTTGGACCGCACCAGGGGTTGACTCCCCTGCGCGCCTACCACAGCGCTACCAGGGGGTCTGCACCTGGACCCCCTTTCCAACTTTTTTGATCTTTGACTATGATCTCTCATTGCTTATTGAGTAAATCCAATTACACTAAAATCACCAACTAACAATGTGTGTTGCTAGACTGAGGTATTGCTTATTGAGTAAATCCAATTACACTAAAATCACCAACTAACAATGTGTGTTGCTAGACTGAGGTTTTTCACGATGGACAACTCATCCACCACTCACGCACACCTTGTGTGGTATTGCTCATGACTCACGCGTTCACTGTCACCTCATAAAACTCGACCTAAGTTTCAACATACTAGGGAATATTCTCTTGTACTGCTTGGCTCATTTGAAGGACAAGGTAAGACTAAATATTCAATAGCAAGCATATCACTTCACACATATGTTAGGGATATATCACACAATCAACAAGAACAAACTCACACAACAGCTCACTTTCACACACACTCTAAATCACAAGAACAAGAACACATGATTTATAGTGGTTCGATCAAGCTTGATCTACGTCCACTCTCCACAACTAGTTTGCTCTTTGTATTAGGTGCTCAAAAGTTACAGTACATGAATGAAAAGTATTTATAGGGGATACAATTAGGGTTGTTGACTTTAAGCTACACTGACAAATAAAACCACTGCTCTGGTTAAAACTTCACAACCCATATCTGGGTTATCTGTTGCCACAACCCAGACGAGTTATCTGGGCATCTGGGTTATCAGTTGTAGCTAAGGCATAACCCAGACGAGTTATCTGGTCATCTGGGTTATCAGTTGCTTCTGAGGCATAACCCAGACAAGTTAACTTGGTCATCTGGGTTATCAGTAGCTTTGACACTCTCTAGTCAAATCCTCCACAACCCAACAATCTCCCACTTGGAGGCTTTGACGATTTCAAACTGCACTCCATGCAACTTCATACTCATAAGTACCTCTGTAACCTCTTCATCTTTACTAGTTGTGGGCGGCCTTCTCATCAGTTAACCTGAAGGCCAGTACATCAGATTTCCATATCTTAAAAGCATCAAATACATCAGATTTGTTTTTAAGAAAATAGACCCAAACCTTGTGTGTTGAATCATCGATGAAGGTAACATAGTATCTCGAGCCCCCTAGGGATGAAACTGATGTTGGTCCATATACATCCGAGTGAACAAGCTCCAGCTTCTGAGCTTTCGGTGTCCACCCCGTCTTCACAAAAGTGACTCTCTTTTGTTTACCAAGGACGCAAGATTCACATAATTCAGTTTCCACTTCCTTCAAGTCTGTAAACTTCCCTTTCTGAGCCAACATCTTCAATCCCTTCTCGCTCGTGTGTCCGAGTCGACTGTGCCATAAAGTAGATAGACCCGGACTGGTGGTCATGGCATGAACACCTTCAGCATGAATATCTGCCATGTATAGAGTGTCTTGCTTCTTTCCTTTGGCAATCACTAAGTTGCCTTTGATCACTTTCCATTGTCCACCCCCAAAGTGAACATTAAACCCTTTATCATCCAATTTTCCAACTGAAATCAACTTTCTCCTCAAATTAGGAATAACCCTAACATCTTTCAATGTCCCTATAGTTCCCAATGAGATCTTCAAGTCTACATCTACAATACCCGTAATATCAAGCATTTGGTCATCGGCTAAACGAACTTTACCAAAGTTACCTGTTCATAGATTCTTGACCATATCTGGGCATGAGATAGAATGGAAAGAAGCACCAGAATCCATAATCCAGGATTCCACTGTATTCTCAACACAACATATGAGAGCATCTCCTGATTCTTCAGAAGATAAACTATTTACTTCTTTCTTTGCAGCTGGTTTTGTACATTGGCTTCTAAAGTGACCTTTTTCTTCGCAGTTCCAACATTCAATGTCTTTTCTGTTCTTTGACTGTCCCCTTTTTCTGCACTTTGATCTACCTCGATTAGTTCCTCTATCGTTTCTTCTTCCTCTACTTTCTGTGTGCAATAAATAACTTGAACTGGAAGTTTCATTATTGCTTCTCTGTCTGATATCTTCATTTATAATCAAGTCACGAATACTCTCAAAAGTGAGTTTGGTAGTGCCGGATGCACTACTAACAACTGTGACTGTGCCTGACCAACTGTCGGGCAAAGATGATAGAAGGAGGAGCGCTTGTACTTCATCATCAAACTTTATTTCAACCGAGGCTAAACGAGAGATAATCGAGTTAAACTCGTTTATGTGAGAGGTAACCGACATGCCTTCCTTCATCTTGGTGTTAACCAATTGTCGGATGAGGAATACTTTGTTTGAAGCAGATGGTTTTTCATACATGTTGGACAAAGCTTTCAATACACCGTAAGTAGTTGTTTCATTGACAATGTTATACGCAACACTCTTTGTCAAAGAAAGCCTAACCACACCCGAAGCTTGTCTATCCAACAACTTCCATTCTTCATCATACATGTCATCTGGTTGTTGTCCCAACATAGGAAAATGCAAACCCTTTTGATACAACAAATCTTCTATTTGCATTCTCCAAAATCCATAATCACTACCATCAAACTTGTCAATCTTGATTTTACTATCTTCTGCCATTTTTAACAAATAATTATCAACTGCTACAAACTAAACGAGTTCGTACTGCTAAAGGATAATTATACTAGCGAAAGCAACAAACGGAAACAAATACTTATCTGTTTCAAGCTTTAAAATGGCGATTGAACAAATAATGATAGGTGATGAGATCCTTGTCAAAGTTGAGGGGCCTGTTTGCAGACAAGAGAAACTTGATTCCCTTAAAAAAGAAGGAACAAAAAAACGTCTGGTTATTTCTTCTTCTTCCTGCGATGTTACTCTGCTCCCACAGAACAACAAAGAAATTTCTTTTTCCTTCTGAAATCCAGCGAATCCCAAGCAAAATCGAAACCCTAGATCTTCGATTTTGAAACCCTAGATGCGATTTCCATCAAGGATGGTCTCTAATTTGGAACCCTAGGCGGCGGCGGATGTGCTAGTGGCGGGAAGATGAATAGCGGCGACGGCTACTGGGTTTCTGAAACCCTAGTCACGATTTGCAGGTATCTTCCTCTTCACCTCTTTTGCTACTTGTTTGTGTGAATCAATCGAGAGCCTGAGCTCTGATACCAGTTGTTAGGGATATATCACACAATCAACAAGAACAAACACACACAACAACTCACTCACACACACACACACTCTAAATCACAAGAACAAGAATACAAGATTTATAATGGTTCAATCAAGCTTGATCTACGTCCACTCTCCACAACTAGTTTGCTCTTTGTATTAGGTGCTCAAAAGTTATAGTACATGAATGAGAAGTATTTATAGGGGATACAATTAGGGTTGTTGACTTTAAGCTACAGTGACAAATAAAACCACTGCTCTGGTTAAAACTTCACAACCCATATCTGGGTTATCTGTTGCCACAACCCAGCCGAGTTATCTGGGCATCTGAGTTATCAGTTGTAGCTAAGGCATAACCCATACGAGTTATCTGGTCATCTGGGTTATCAGTTGCTTCTGAGGCATAACCTAGACAAGTTAACTTGGTCATCTGGGTTATCAGTAGCTTTGACACTCTCTAGTCAAATCCTCCACAACCCAACAACATAACTATTGAATTTATAAAAAAATAGGGCCAATCTTTAGTCATTAAAGTGGTCGTCTTGGTGCAATTTCAATTGTAGTAACGTAGTTATTAGATGATCGCCATTATTAGATGATCTATTTCGCTATTGTAATGTTAGGGGCTTTTATAAAATTCGTCATTTAAAAAAATAATATTTTTTTGGTTACACTAAAAAAGTACAAATACTTGGTACGAGGAGAAAGTTACATGAAGATCAATCATGGTTGTTAAAATACAGAATTTTCTTCATCGAGACAGATGTTCAAAAACCATGCTACTCCTACTCCTACATGAGCTAATGCATCGATTTGAAAAGTACAAATGGTTAACGCAATTCAAGGATTTAAATCACACAAAATTAAGGTATTAATCAATGAAAATCGAGGTGATGCCTATTATTTTAAGTTAGCGAGTAGTATTTTAAAATATATAAAAACTTTGAATTTTGAAATGTTTGTTGGGTCCATCACCGAGAGAATTTGAAGGTAACGGCTATTATTATTTTTTAAGTTTTAATATCTTTCCTGGATTCAAAAATATAATATAAAAAGGAAAACTGTATTTTGTATGTATTAATCAATACTTATTTTTTTACTCAGGCTACATCATCCTATTCTGTTTTTTATTAATATTTTAGTATTTAATCTGTTTTTATTAATATTTTAGTATTTAACCCATCTAATACCAACGGTCTATTTCCTTTTGAATCCTTCCTAACATGGTTAACCACTTCGTTAGTGATCTAAATAAATTAAACTAGATTTTTATTTATAATTAAGCATTCAAGTTATTTAAAATGAAAGCCCCATATCTACATTCCATTATTTATTGCATATAAATTATAATACGAAATGGACCACTACTCGAATGGAAGGCATGTTATTGAAAGTAGTAACCAAGAAATTGTAAAGAAATTATGTAGATAAGGTTATGACGTAATTAAAGCCTCGCTTTGGGAGACCAAATTTCATGTGCTATGTTCACTTCCAAACCACATGGAACCAACCTTCGGTTTTTTTTTTTAATAAAAGGTGCAAAAGTTCACTTAAAATGAAGTAAAAGGCTCACTTCTGAATAGAACGACATTCATCGAATCAAATTTTATTAATCACATAACCTTTGATTATAATTAGTTCGTCTGGTTTTCTTGGACTTCTAAATGAGTTTTTTTTTTTTTTACTCTTATGTAAACATGTTAAGAATACTTGATACTTTTGACTTTTAAATGTGCTATAGACTATTTTATTAACTTTTGTGATATACAAATAACCAAAAATATTTGTATTTAAAAGTAGTCAAATTGGATTTAAATAATCTCAGCTTTCTTAATTTGGCTGAACTCAGTTATTAGTCAATAATAATCCGAACTGGTCCACTTTTGGCCGATAATAGTCCGCCGTTAAAAATAGCTTAACGGAGTTAAGCGTTTTTCCGAATTACAAACTGATGTTTTATGGATATTTGATCAGAACGAGGATACGAGTCGATTTATATAAAACTTACCTCGAAACGATGTTTCAAACGACTTGATTTTTGTTAATTGGAAGTTTAAACACCCGAATTGAAGCACCGTTTTCGTCATTTGAGATAGTATTTCAAGGTAAATTTTACATCAATCAACTCGTATCCTCGTTCTAATACAAAGCAATAAAACGCTAGTTTGTAATTCGCAAAAAAACTTAACTCCGGCTATATTTAACGCAGACTATTATCGGCTAAAAGTGGACTAGTTCGGATTATTATCGGCCAGTAACTGAGTTGAAATTATTATCGGTCAAATTAAGAAAGGTGTGATTATTTAAATCCAAATTTTCTTAAAAGTATATAATAGTTATTGTTACATAGTAATATAAGTATCATCTTTATATTTATCAAGTAATATACTTTTAATAGATTATATATTGAAGGAAAATTGGCTCGTTAAACTATTCCCTTTATTATATAATCATTGCTCATTCATGTGAACTACAAAATATTCTTCTTCTAGTAGATTTAAAATAAAGATAAATTTTGCTTACTTCATAAGTTTGTCTAATAAAGTTTTTAACTATACCTTTTTATGATATCAACATGACCATAACTATTTAATTTTAAATATTAATACAAAACATAATGAATATGTTTTCTATCCTTTTGAATTTACAATAACATCATATCATTACTTCTTGCTAACATGCGTTATAAGTTGAAACTTGCACAATAGATTTTCCAACAAGTAGAATCAATTCAAAATCCAGTTTTTAAATATCGTTAAAAGTTGAACTTAGTGTACATACGTAAAAGCAGGACCGGACCTCCAAAAATAGGGCCTCCAATTAAAAGGAAAATCATATGCTAACTATTTTAGTATTAGTGTAAATATATTGTTTTAGATTTGTTTGATTTCTTATACAAGAAAATCACTATGTGTTATAGTTGTGTAAAATTTTTGTTTGGTTGCCAACACGGATAAATAAGTACCGTTTATAATAATCAAAAAGGAAAAAGGGCCCCAAAATTTCATTTCGTCTTAGGCCTCCAAAAATGTTGGAACGACCCTGCGTAAAAGAATACCGCTTTGATACTATTTATACCAAGGAACTACATTAACGAAAAACTATATAAATGGGTTTTATTAAGAAACTTTTACTCGTCAAAGATTAAAGTAATTATTGAAATTCATAAAAAGTAGAATATCACCTTCTAATCCCTTGAATAGACACAACAACTAACAAAATCTGATAACAAAAATTAAATGTTAATATGTAATCTAGAAATATCATCAATGCATTGTTTAGTGTTTATTATAAAAAAAAAAAACAAAACCTTAGACTTCAATGGGGAATTATGAATTTAGATATAAGATACTTGAATTGTTATATACAAAAGCTTTATATAACTATACATTTTACATGAGTAATTTTTATTAGTCATTATATCCTAGCCAAACTAAATCTACATATTTTCTAAATGATATTACTGACTTAATTCAATAATTCAGCAATTGGAAAATAAGTATAGCTCATTTAATGCGACGGATATATTTTTTTTTTTTTGAACATCATGACGGATAAATTAATAAGTGTATATAACAAGTTTGTTTTTGAACAGCCAAAGGAGAATTTTTTTTATTATAACACCACCAACATTCTTGCCCTTAGCAAGAAGCTAAGAGATCAAACAAAAACAACCAGAATAGAAACATTACAACATATCCCCCTTAGCACCAAATTACTACAAAATTACATAACATGTCATTATGATAAATCCAATTCTTGAACTAATATATAAAAAAACTAAAATGGACTTATGAGTTAAATATTAAAAAAATAATGACATAAGTTAAAATAATTTCTTTTAATCAAAAGAATTTCCAAACAAATAGAATAAATTACAACATTATTATGAAGAAAAAACATAAATATTTTTTACAACTATCTTGAAATTTAAATTGCTAGCTATGACTACAAAATAGATTAAAAATCATAGTTATAAGACCATGTGTAGTGGTGAACTAACATAATGCCTCCATCATGGGGTATTATCCGACACGTGGCATCCTAGTCAGCGTTGGAGCATTATAGCAAAAGTGGCGTAGTGGGGCATTATTGGATAATGCCCCTTCCAATCAATAAACAATTATTTTTTTTATAGAGAAAAGAAAAAAAAAAAGAAATGGCACTACACTTGGAAGTCTCCCATTGGCCCATGCATTTGACCCATGCACATTATTCAAATAAAACGCCCGGTTTGCCTTTCCAATTTAGCGTGATTTTTAAAACGCCCGGCTTCAAACTTTTTGAATTATAACGCCCAAAACGCCCGGTGTAGTGGGGGGAGGGGCGTTTTGGGGCGTTTTTTTTCAATTTTTTTTAAAAATCACGCCCCACTACACATGGTCTAAGAGTGATAAGACTGTGGGCCCATATCAGTGCTAAATGGTCCGATCAAATACAAGTAGTCCATGGGCTGGGCTTTGGGCCCGTAGCTGTTGTAAGTGTAAATATAAAAACGTATCCATTACGTAACACAGGCTGACCCATAGTCAAGAAAAGGCTACAATCTCCAACGGTCAAAAAAGGAATCGAATTTCGAAATTAAATGAGGATCATCTTTATAAAGATCTCACAGCAAATGTAACGGTCACATTTCAATCCTCTGTTTCTCTCCTTTCAAAAACTTCATCTTGTTTCATCACTTCTGAAAACCATGGATAATAATTTCAACAAATCCTCGTCAGGTGCGTTCTATATTTCTCTGTTCTCACGATTTACTTGTTTTACAATTCATATAATGTAATTGCGGCTGTAATTTCCTATTTTTTTTGTACAATTTTGAGTTAATTTTCCTTTGATAGCTAGCAATTTGACATATAAATGCAGGAGGAAACAAATCAGACAATGAGAATGAATTGAACCCTAGAAAAAAACAATTACCCAGTAGGAATTTCATGAGTCCCACCATATCAGCAGCTAATAAAGCTTCTCTCCCTAAAAAGAAAATCTTGGGTGAGAGGAATAATGAAACCCTAGATGCTGTGGAACAACACTTCTGGTCGAAACCCGTGAAGTGTGATTCTAATGAAGATGTGGAAAGAGATTTTATTGGGTTGAAACCCTATGATCCTGTTAAGAATTACCTTTCCCCTAGGCCCAAATTCTTGAGGTACAATCCCGATAGGCGTAGGAAGATATTGAGTCTACAAGAAAATGTTGAAGATCGGGTCGAAGTTAGTACTGGTTTTGATGCTGGTAGTATTGGGATACCCGAATTGCAAGATTCTTGTTCCGGACAAGAATCCGTGGAAGAAGCCCGGGATGTAAGTAGTGAAAGTGAAGATGAAAGTGGCGATGAATGTGGAAGTGAAGATGATGAAGAAGAAATGGTTGAATTTGTGAAAGATAGATGTTGTAGTGTAAAGGGGTTTTTTAAGTTTGTGTTTGTAGTGATTGCGCTTGTGTTAATGACACAAGCGATATGTTCGATGAATACCCCCTTGCCTTCGCAAAACGTAGATTCGGTTTTGGGTTTTAACGGTTCGCTTAATCATGTTTATGGTTTAAGTTTGTCAGAAGTTGTGTTTGGACCGATTAGGGAACCGGTTTTCTTGGTGGAAAGATTGAAAGAAGGAGATGTTTATGATGATGGTAGACAAGATGTGTCTGCGACTAGTGAAGAATTTGTTGAGGATGAAGCTGAAAATAAAACAAGCGAAGTGGTAGAAACCGAGTATTTAGACGCTGAAACAGTTGATGATTCTAACCAAAATGAGAAGAATCATCAGTTGACAAACAACGAAATATTACAAGAAGACGAAACTGAAGCTACTGAAGTGGTAGATCGCGATTATGTGGAAGCTGAAACGGTTGATGATTTTCGTCGAGATGATGTTACCGAGGAAGATGATTCTGATGCAAATGGAAAGGATCATCAGTTGACAAATGACGTCGAATTTGAGACCGCAAATGACATGGAGGATGGAGTGGAGAACGTGTTAGACGATGCAAAAACCAATGATGTGTTGGTGAAAGTCACAAGTTTTGATCTAACGATTGCCATATTACTCGGGCATGTGCTAGTTTTGACATCTTTTGGTGCCATTTATCGTTCAAGATGTAAGAAGGTCGAAAAAGAAGAATTCCAGGCTACCGAACCCTCTACAAATCCACAATCTGTGATCGAAGAACAGTTGGTAACAAATGAATTTGTACCTCCACAACAGAATGATGTTCCAAAAGAAGTTAACCATGTTCATATACCATCAGTTGAGCTGTTAGGCGAATTTGTGTTTGGTGAAGAAACAACCACTAGCAGCAATATGTCACCAGAGGTCCAAACAACTGCAGTTTCTTCCAGCCAAACAGTCAAGAAACAGGTAAACTATTAATCCCTTTTTATTATTATTATTCATAGGTCAATATCCGAAACTGATGTTTATTCATGTGTTTAAATTTGGAACAGAGACGCAAAAACGCAGAAGTGGTTACACCATCTTCAGTGTCGGTGAGGAGGTCAAGCAGACTAAAAACCCGCTCCTCGGTCATGTCTCCATGAATCAGCCTCGATCTCTTAGTAAAAAGTATGAAATTGAACATCGATTGATGATCCTTTTTTTTTTTTTGACAATAACTTCATGTATGTAGTGGATTTTAACTCCTTCAATTGAATAACTTCAGTATGATGTATGAAGATAATAACTTCACATGTTTGTTTAGCAAGCTTTTTGACAAGGTTTTTTTTCAATCAAAAGATAGTGAATATGTTCTAAATACTTTTGAATGTATAGTGATATTATATCAGTACTCCATACTTGCGTGGATTACAAGGCGAAAGTTGCGCTATAGATTCATCAATAAGTAATATTCAATCAAAATCTCTTTAGTATTTTTATAAACGGCTAACTCAAATGAACGACACCGGGTTGGGGAGGTATACCTTTTTCCAATACCTTTTTCCACAAGTAGTCGGTCAAATTCGACCAAGTCGGCTCCTTATAGTCGGAACACTCGGCTAGTCGGTCAAGTCGGCTCCTAGTCGGAATTATGTTTATTTTTTTACTTGAATTATGCTCATTTTGACATATATATGATATCCAATTTTTAATTTGCCATACATTTATGGTGTCCGAGTACTCTCAACTCTCGGTTCGGCCGATTAGTGAGCGACTAACGACTTTTGCAACCTTGCTCTTGATAGGCTTCTTGCCCAATATCGGAATAGAAATCTAATCCTGACCGATATCAATGTAACAAGATATGAATGCCTTACAAATGACAATTCATATGCCCTATTTTGGACGTTCACCTAGTCTTTCGACCAGGGGCGGATCTATAGCATTTTAGGGGGTTCCCAGGAACCCGTTCGGTTCGTATCTTATAGTGTTAAATCATTAAGAAACTTCTAAAGGAACCCTTTAATATTTTGAAAGGGAACCTTATAAACAAAGTTATGGATTAGTCTGGCGGTAATTATGCACGCTGCCTAACGTAGAGATCCTGAGTTCGAGTCGGGTAAGTACCTTTTTTCTCGTTTTTTTTAAACTAAAAAAACATTAGGGTTTAGTTTTCCCCTTTTCTGTTTACCCTCAAACCCAAACATGAACAGAACACACACTAAACACAGCGACCGCTCCAAATCAGTCCTACCACTCATCCAATCGTCACAAAAGCACTTGCCGGAGCCACTCCAGCCTCAACGGCTCAGTCACGTAGCCCCTCCGGCCTTCTCTCAGTCCCTCACTTACTCACTCTCTTCGGCCCTTCACTCCTCCAGGTTCGTTTAAACTCTATAAGAGTATAAGTTGTTGATTTTATCTTTTAGTTTGTTGATTTACATGTTTGTTTTGGCATTCAAATTAATTTCTAGGTAATAAATTGTTGATTTTGACATTCAATTTGATGTAGCATTCGATATCCATATAATTCATATTAACTTGCTCAAGGAATAAAAAAATTAGTTTTTTGTTGCTTATTGAATCCGCCTATGAATCTTTATTATTTTGCCAATTTTTTATAGGAGTATGTCTATTTCTTCTTGTAGTTTAACTGCATAGAAAGATGTATTCTTAAGTTTTTATTCATCAAATTTGTGAGTGCTTATACACTTGCTGCTTAAGGTTCAAAAGCAACAGATATATATATTGCAGTATCTTGCTTATAATGCATAGAAAATTGATGTAAAAGGAGAATTAATGTATTGTTAAAAATACATAAGTAAAATAACCTATTGGTATTGTTGATGCTTAACAAAATCAAAGGTTGTACAATAGTACATTAGCATAGGCTGCTTGTTCATGACCAGATCATTCAACCCTACACAATTGCAAGTGTACAGGTGTGCGAGTACGCAAGTGTGTAGGTGTGTTAGCATGATGGTATAAAGAAAATGGATTAGCCCGACATTATGCACAATTGTTAGATGATCGGTACATGTACTAGATTTTTGTTTATAAAAAAATAATACAGGCTGCTTATGAGATGAACGTTACCCGACCCGAACTGTCGAACCGACCCGAATTTTTTTTATGTTCGGACATGTGAATTTGGAGCATTAAAAAAAGTGAACCCCTTGGAAAAAATTTCTGGATCCGCCACTGCTTTCGACTAAACCGTTTGAGTAACTTATTTCGAATCATTGCTCTCCGATCACTAGACTTTCCGTGACCTAACTGGTCTTGAACAATATGTACCAGCTCTTGTTTGAAACTCACCACGAATAACTATGTCAATTTTTAGCAATGGTGACCAACTCACACTCCAGTATAATTATACAAGTAAAAAGTTGAGCATCGGATAAAGTTTTGCTAGCATTGTTGATTGAAACATGCTTTTTATTCACATATTTACCTTATAACACTCCGCTACCGCTACGTAATCACAAGCATCACACATGATCTCAAAAGGTCAAGACCAGTTTGGTGATTACAACACGAGGGATATGTGAGTTGCTTCTTAAGTGCATTGAACATGAGCATTAGACCTGGAAAACGGGTCCGGTTGGGTCGGGCCGGGTCATGGGTCAAAACGGGTTCAGGTCAAAACAAGTCAATTAAAAAGGGGTTGTTTTGGTTCGGGTCGGAACGGGTTCGGGTCAGAACGGGTTTCGGGTCGAAACGGGTTTCGGGTCGGGTTGGTTAAAAATATATTTTTTTAAAGAGATTGTACATCAAGGGGCAATTTTGTTCGGTTCAAAACGGTACGGGTCGAAACGGTTCGCGTCGAAATGGTACGCGTTGAAACGGTTCGATCGAAACGGTACTGGTCGAAACGGTTCGCATTGAAACGGTTTGTGTCGAAACGGTTCGCGTCGAAACGGTTCGATTCGAAACGGCACTGGTCGAAACGGTACGGGTCGAAACTGTTCGCGTCGAAACGGTATGCGTCGAAACGGTTCGTGTCGAAACGGTACTGGTTGAAATGGTACGGGTCGAAACGGTTTGTGTCGAAACGGTACGCGTCGAAACGGTTCGATTCGAAACGGTACGGGTCGAAACGGTTCGCGTCGAAACGGTTCGATTCGAAACGGCACTGGTCGAAACGGTACGGGTCGAAACGGTTCGATTCGAAACGGTACGGGTCGAAATGGTTCGCGTCGAAACGGTACAAAACTCGTCCCGACCCGAAACTCGTCCCATGCGGAAACTCGTGTCGGCACAAACTCGTGTCATAACTCATAGATTAATTCAAGTAGTTTAGTACTTCGTTCATAATATCCTAATGTTTTCCAGTGTGTTTACAAGTATCTCTACGTAATGCCTACAACCTACAGAATATGTGATGGCAGGTCTAGTGCGTGGTTGAGTATCATTGTATCTAATTAGCTTACATGTTAAAACTCGTTGTGATCTGAAACCCGTCCCGTGCAGAAACCTGTGTCGGTCCGAAACCCGACCTGAACCGACCCCGTTCCGATCCAAAACCTGTGTCGTGCCGAAACCCGTCTCGGCCTGAAACTCAATTTGAATTGAACCCGTTCCGATCCAAAACCCGTCTCGTGAGGATACTTGTGCTGGATTGAAACCCATTCCGATCCGAAACCTTCCCCGTTTCTTTAAGGCACTAACCCACATCGACCCATTTATTTAATGTTGTAGACCCGCTTTGACCCGAAAATAACAAAATGGAATTTCCAGTGACCCATTTAGTTAAAATATCTTACCCAAACCAACCCATATAATTTTAAAAGCAACCCAAACTGACCCACTTGAAAGGCTTTGGGTCAAGATTGCCCCCTCTAATGAGCATACAAACATCATTAATAACAAAATGTGATTCTTTTAAAGGCAAATTAGACAATGATTTGGAAATAACACTAAATGAAACCCATATATAGGCATGTACATGTGGTATTTTGTGGATTTTTATGATAAATAACAATTTGGTTATAACATGTATAACCATAAAGAAAGAAGTAAAATTTATGACAAGATGATTTCTCTACAATTTGGTCCATAACTGGAATTGGGAAATGATCATTTGATGTCGCTACATTAAGCTTGCGATACGCGATACAAACTTACCATCGTGTCACGGGAATTGTAGCAATATGCCATTCATCTTAATCCTTCACCATTTGTATACTTGCTTTCTTAGGAGCGCTTTGGGTTGGAGCCACCCAATCACTATCAAAGATGGCATAGATAGATCGTCTCGCATCTAACCACTCCAACACCTCTTTCCTCACCACCTCTCATGTGTTTGGATTCAATTATCATAGGGCATCTCTTGTTGGTACAAATTGTAGACTCATGTATGATTTTGGTACATTAATTTTTGCAAGACATCTTATTCATAGATGTATACATCTTTAATGATCATCTTATAACTATGAAACCGAATAAGTTTATGTATGTAGTTAGTTATCAAGTACATAACTGAAGAGCAAAAAAAAGGCTTATATTTGCACCAAAACTTTATATACACTCTTAATTAACAACGTAAGATTACTCAATTCTTGATGATGCTATTAACAAACTTCTTCTTTCTGGAATTTTTCTTTGAGATGATAGGTTTAGGAAGCGTGTGAGATCTGTAGCTTTTCTTCATCTTCTTCTTGTGTAACATCTTTTCTTTTTTGGGAATATCTTCTATGCTTGTGACTCTTGCAAGAGATGTAAAAGAGTCTGATTTTCCATGATAAAACTTTGAAAGCCCTCTCCTATAATTAACAAAAATTAAATAAAAATACCCATATTAGTATTATGATCTTTGATAAAAAAAAAAGTAATAAAATTTGGTATCTTTTTATGTAAATAAACTTATAAACTCAACTTACTTGATGGGTAGGTGAGACATGAGGTCAGACATATCATACAAAGAAGATCTACTGGAGTTTGATGAAGAAGCATCATCTGTTGTGTCAAATGAACAAGAGGAAGAACATGTTGTTGTTGTTGATGATGATAGATTTGAGATTGTTGAAGCTTCTTCAATAGAGGAACATGGATCTTGTTCATGTTCATGAGGATGATGATGAAAGTTTTGGTTATTTAGTTTATCCATTATCATTGGATGGTATGAAAATAATAAGTGTTTGAGAAACACAAATCAAAGATAGGATTGTAACCATTGTTGGGGAGCATATAAATATGGGTGGTTAAGAAAAAGTGCATACACGTGGCAGTCAATTGGTGGTGCGTTGAAACAGCAATTGCACATGAGATTATCAGAACTACCAACAGATATGGATGAATCCTAAATTAAGCAATACTCATAATTTTATTTATCCCATAAAATCATAAACCGATTTTGTGTGTATAATAATGAAAATCTGTTCAAAAAATATAATGTAGTATATAATAATGAAAATAAAAAGAAAACATATATTATTAGGAGGGTAGGGATGGTGATCACTCATCACTCATAACATCCAATCAAGTTCCGCCATGTCATAACCTTTTTTTAGTGAAAATAGTCATCACTCACCACCACACCCAACAATTTCCCTCACAACAATTTTCTTCTTCACGCGTGCACGCGTTGTTTTTTTTTCACGAGTGATAAGTTTTGGTGGCGGTGGTGTTTTAATTTGTTTCACGCGTTGTCATCTTTCATCACGGGGAAAACCATTCCCACCCTGGGTCCCCTTAATCTTTCAAATTGGAGTAAAGTATTATTATTTTCATGATCTTGATCATTATCTAAACAAAAATTGACACCATGATCTCGAAGAAATAAAAAAGAATGGGTCAGATATTGTTTTCATGAAGATAGAGGTCTAATTGTGGCTTTCAATATTACAGATAAACATAATTCGGAAATGACTAAAATTAGGTCAAAATATTTATCCGTTGCATCTCAATTTTTCAATTCCTTCAATAGCATTTGAAATTAATTTGAGAAATTCGACTAAAATTTCATATTGGTACCGGTGAGATTCCACGGCGATAATTGGGTCATTATCTGCTCAATTCGTTATATATAGCAACCGAAAGAGAAACACAATATATAAAGTCATAATATGTCTAAAAGTAACTTATGAAAAATAGTCTACTTTGTATACAATTCAAGTTTCAACAAAGAAAATACCAAACTACGACAAAAATAAACATTATAAAAATATTTTAACAATCGTTTAAGTATCTAGTAAAACACAGTAAATAATTTAGGTGGTATATACAGGGGCGGATCTACTGTGGTGGCAGGGGTAACCTCCGCTACCCCTCGACTTTTCCGGCGAAGTGGAAATTTTTTTTATTTTTTTTACATTTTATGCATTACGTTACCCATGATATTATATCATGCTACCCCTCCGGTAAACTAGATTTTTTTTCTGGCAAGAAGCAACGACGACAAGCAGCTTAGAAGGTAGCGGCGGGAGTTTCTGGAACACAGATGAAATGAAAACGAATAAGAAGATTAACTTTTAAATGAGTTTCTTTTTATTTTAAACCACATGTATATAATATTTTATTTTCTTTTTCAACGTTACTGTGAAAACAGGTAAAAAGCACCTTGAAATCATAAACTATTATAGCTAGACTCACATATGAAATAATATTAAGTATATTTTAACTTCTTTGTCTATTTTTATTTTTATTAGTCTATTGTTTTAATTTTGGGTTATTGGATTTTATCATCCTTAACTATTGGACATGCCTTTCAAAAAAAAAAAAAAAAAAAAAAACTATTGGACATTGGCCGCTGCCACCCCCAACTATCATTTTGACGTCCGCCACTCCTAACTTAACACTTAGTGTATTATGTCACTAGATCACTAACTTTTGATTCGGTTACTATAAGATCCCTAAAACCTTCCCAAGATCCATATGACACCCCAAAAAGTGTAGTAACATGATCAAAAGTTAGTAATCAGTTAACGACATGGTGACAGAACACACTAAGTGTTCAGTTGGGAGTGACGGACATCAAAGTTTTAGTTGGGGGTGGCAGCGGCCAATAGCCAATAGTTGAGGGTGATAAAATCTAATAACCCTTTAAATTTTAAAAACGTTTCTGTTTGTTATATCATTTATTTGCCTCACAATTTGTTATCTATATGTAATAAAAACATAAAAGTTGAAGTACATATTCATTGGTAAATTATATTGAAAAATATGTTTTTACTTGTAAATACAAACAATTTTACGAAGTTTTTAAAATAAGAAAATTTCATTTCCGTTTAATAATCATTCTTAACCTCCTACTATATCGATTTGATCACTGGGTGACACCAACAACACCAATAACCAACAAGGTCATGATCAAGCCTAACCCTCTTAAGGTCGTACAAAATTTGAACACATTCCACGCCATTGAGCTCTAGATCTATACATAATAGTGCTCAGATAAGATGAATCGGTAAAGAATAACAAAATCAAGAAACTAATGGTGAATCAAGTGAAAATAAAAATTATTCGAATAATTCGATTCTAATAATTCGAAAATTCGATATTCGATTCGATGAACATCCCTAAAAGAGCGAAACGGTGATGAGTATTTGAAAGATGTTTTTTTTTCTAAAATGAAACTTATCAAGCCAGGTTTACGCCATCAAATGGGTGATGAGTATTTGGAAAATGTTGTAGTTTGTGTTGTCGAAAGAGAAACAATAGATAAAGTAACAGATGATCATGATGTCTTGGCTCGATTTCAAGCTTTCAAATGCCGAAAAGGAAAAATCTATGTAAATGTTATACTTTATTTATTATGGTGTTTTTTTTGTTTCATTTACATGGTATGAATGTACGGTAAAAAAAATTTTGAGCGTTACCCTTAAACATTTTTTCTAGATCCGCCACTGGGTATATAGGTATGCTGAAGTCGTTAAATAAAGAAAACATGGGTATGCTGTTGAGAAAAGAAATTAAAAAAAAAAAATTAAGGATGGAATACTTTGTTTGTTGATGTGACCAAACACGCATATACACGTTGGTGAAGCGGATAAGCTTAAGCTCAGACAACTTATTGATTGGGTATGGATGATCTGATCCCCATCATCCACGTTGACGGCTATGTTATCAAAGACGCAAGGCGCAGGCGAGGCGCATCGGCCTCGCCCGGAGCCTAGGCGCAAGGCGCAAAAAAAGCGTGGGCTTTTTTAAGAAAAGCGCACATAGAGAAAAAAAATATAAAAAATATGTTATGCTTTGAAAAAATATAAAAAATATGTTTCTGAGCTGGAATTTGGCCCGCATGAGGCAGTTTTTGCACGCACTCGGTTTCATTTTTTTCTTTTTTTTTTTCAGTTTTCGTGCTTATCCTGCGCCTCAGCACCGTTTTTGCACCTAGGCGCGCGCCTTTTTGCGCCTCAGCACCGTTTTTTTCAAAAAAACCCATTTTTGCGCCTAGGCTACCACCAGGCGCTATAGGTGCGCCTCGCTGCGCCCGGGCGCCTAGGCGCGCGCTTTTTGCGCTTTTGACAACATAGGTTGACGGCTACCTTTGGTCTATATTTACTTCATTCTTTTAATTTAAAAATATTTAAGATTAGAAAGACGGTCACAAAATGTGAAACCTATCTTATCTTTTTTTCTTGAGATATTTTAAATTATTAACTTTGTGAATTTTTTTTCTTTTATAAATCATTTTACTTTCTTAAAATTGATTTATAGTTCATGGGTAAAGTTCGGCTACAAAGTCCAAATTTCTAAAAAAGTGTAAAAAGACATAAAACACTCTAATTTCAGCTATAAAACACACCTAAAACCCACAAATAACAGAGTGAATATTACTAAAACACTATATTCAAACTCTAATAGTCCATAAAAAATTTAAACACACCATCGTAGAACTATAAATATAAAACACAATATGTTAATCAACATAAAACACAATAATGTTTGTCACTGTATAATCAGAGCTTTATCATCCAAAATACAATACAAAACTCACACATATGATGTTTTAGTAATCTCCATTGTGTTGTTTGTTGGTTTTTGTGTGTTTTATAGTTGACATTATAGTGTTTTATGATTTTTTTACACTTTTTAGAAAATTTAGGCTTTATAGCCAACTCCTAACCTATAGTTAAACATACTAAAATTATTATAAAGTCATTAACATTGTTACAAATTATATAAATTTTCGAAACATTTTAATGATATCAACCCACATAAAGCCATTTTATCTATTTTTTCACTATTATATCACCTTTTAGCGTTGACACTTCACACTTGTAACAACTGATTTTATTACAACTATTAATCGTCAACCTTTACTCGTGGCACACCTTCATTCTTTCCGCGCACCACCGTCACACATCCGTCCACGAAATACTATCACTCTGTCCACCATTATCATTTACCATCACTATCAACACTTGTATTCTCCACTTTCGCTATAATCACCATCTAACGGCTACACAAGCAATTATTGAACACCTTACACCTTTAACATCCACACAAACATGACCACCAACATATAAACACACCCACACAGACAAGTCGATCCCCATGTCAAAACTTGAATACCCAAAAGTCAAATTTGCTTTTGATTTTTTTTTTCAGAACCCAAAAAACAAATCTGTAATTAGCCAAATTAGTAAAATGAAGCTTAAAAATGTTTAAATACTCTTTTAGCAGAAACTTATTTTAAAGGGTTGTGCTAAACTCTTCTTTTTCATATACTTAACAACAGTGGTGAAACTTCGGATTTCCGACATGGGGGTCGAAAACGTATATACCAAAAAATTTCTATAAAACAGGAGGTTGAAAACGTATATACCAAAAAAAGTATATATGAAAACTACAAACTCTCCACTACTTAGCGAAAAGTTCGAGGGCTCGGCCGCCCCCTACTGCCCCCACTATGCTGCGCCCCTGCTTAAAAATTAGAACTTATGCGAAAGGTTTAAAATACAAAAGGCTCCTAAAGTACGACCGGTATGTGACCACCAATAACGTGCGTAATTATGCATATAACATGCGTAATTAGGGTTGAAACAGCCTACGCGTGATTTTGTGTTTTGACCATGCGTAATTTCTTCTTCATGCATAATTAAGGTTTAAAATTTATAACGTTTGTAATTCAGAAATAAATATGCGTAATAAAGTCGTGTACTGACTGCACATTAGGCCATGGGGTATGGGGCTTGGGTTGGGGCGTGGGTTGGGGGAAAACGCCCAAGGCACCACTCCTGGTGGGCTTGGGTTGGGGCGTGGCCCTTAGGGCTTGGGTTTCAAGCCGGGCGGGGGGGCGGGGGAAGCGAGCTGACATGGCGGGCTGTGTATGGCCAAAAGAAAAGAGCCGTTGGCCAACGGCTATATTAAAAAAAAAATAATTTTCTCTTCCATTTTTTCACTATAAAACTCACATTTTTCTTCCATTTTTTACCACATTCAACCACATCTTCTATACATCTTCAATTCTCCTTCTACAAAACGAAAAAATGCATCCTTATAACCGTGCTTATGACCCGACCAACCCGTATGCAAGTTGGATACATTCAACGTATTCCAACAACAAAGGGCCGAAATACGAAGGAGCAAAGAAGCTAGAGATGCCCAGAAACAAAAAAACGAGATGATTTGAAATTTCTATCCCAGCCTATTGATCACCTACAGGGTGACGAGTTACAACTAGTCTTGGCGTTGAGAGAAGAGATAAAAAACAAATATAAAAGTTAGGATTTTTTTTGTAATTTTCTTTATTTAAAAATTTTAAAAAATTAAATTTGTTGTTTTAAATAATATTCAAATAGCCCAGCGGGTCAGCCCAGCGAAGCCCACAAACCCACGCCCCAAACCCCCGCCCCACCATACCGTGTTGAATGTGGGTTTAGCCCATGTCTGCCGCCCAAGCCACGTGTCAACTAATGCCCCAACCCAAACCCAACCCCGCCCCACCATACCCCACGGTCTTAGGGGGCTCCGGGGCTACATAGATTATTTATATTTATATGAAAGTTCATGACCCAAACTGTCTATGCGGCCGGTATCCACTCTTTTTTAAGATCATATATTCTTTCTTTTTATTTTCATTTCTGAAAAATATAGATTTTTGGTCTTTACTATTTTGTAAACCTTTAGCTAATTAAGTCGTCCCAAATTGACTTTTCGTTATGTCACTTAAAATTCAAAAAAAGAAACAAAAGAAAATCCCTCATGCGTGAGTCACTCTTTGTATAGTTTGATAGTTATTTCAATGTTATCTTTTTATTATTTAAATCTTCCACTTATCGAAAACATGTTTTTTATTTGCATCACATCAGGCTCTTATTACGCAAATTTTCATAGTAAATGTGACAATAGTGATGATGTTTAAAATTTTGTTATGGGTTTCAAAATTGGTGAGACACTGAGTCTTACTAGTTAGATAACATATGAAAATCAGTTTAAATAAAATTCTGATATCGATTTATATATTGACTTAAGTTCATGGCTTATTTATTTCCTTGAAACGTTATAAACGATTTAATATATTTCATAATTTTGCAAAACTTATTATTTAAATATACGTTTAAAACAAATCGATTGTTAAATATTTTACTTGTCCAAATTTAGACATTTGACTTTTATTTTTCAAGATGTAAGGCTATAGGGTGTGGTCATGACCCTTATGACCACCCGACCCTCCCTCCATGTCAGCGTCATGTCAACCATCTCTAATCCATCATTCAAAACGACTACTCTAAATGTGTGGTCATGACCCAAACCACTATCTCCTTATTTATTTTATTTTATTTTTGTCTAAAGAAAATGGAAAGGAAATCTTGGAAAAATGGAAAAGAGGACCATGATTGTCATGGTTTAATCCATGCGAACAACGGTGGATCAGGCAAGGGGGTGATGTAGTCTTCCATCACGTTCCTACGTGGAAAATCATGTACCAACCATGACCCTCACACCCTTCAGCCTAATAATATGTTGTAGGATAAGATCCGGACATCCTTTTGATATCGACCCCTTACATGAGTTTATTTTTTCCTCAACGTAACTATACTGGTAATTTAATTCCGATGTTAAACGAATCGAACATTTGTAAAGATTTCGATGGGAAGTTTGTTTATATTTTATTATGAAAAATTAACAAACGAACATTAGTAGGCATTTGTCCATTTAGTTATGTACGTAAATGTTCATTCGTTTAAATTTGTTTATGTTTGTTCATTTATTTTCGCTAGGTTCGTTTGTTTATATTTATTCTATTAGACATATTACAATGTCGTCTAGTTTTGTAAAATTAAAGTATCACGCGCTACAGTTTAATATAGTCTTACTAGCTTTTTAAGTACCACATATTGATGTTCACGTTTTCTTTTAATTGATGTTCCAATAGTTATGTTCATTCATCTATGTTCAGTTTTGTTCATTTGTTTGTGATACATTCATGAACTTTTGTTTTCACTCATATTGTTGACGAATGAACACAAACAAACACGAACACTCATTTTCTAAACAAACGAACATAAACAAGAAACCTTACTTTCAACTTTTTTTCTATAAATTTTCGTCTTTTGAGAACGAGCGAGGGCTTCTCCGTTGGTCCGTTTCTCTTTTAACTTACTAAAATACAATTTCCCCAAAATATATTTGTACAAAAGGCTCCATTTATTCTTAATCAAGACATATTAGAAAAAGAAAACATATAAATAACCATACATATATTACATTAGTTTTTGTTTTTCAAAAAGAAAACATATAACCATACATATATTACATTAGTTTTTGTTTTTCAATTAAATTAATAAGAAAAAGACATCTAGTGTAAAATGAGAGGACTTTTAAAGACCTTAACCACAAGTAAACATCTATTTTAGGGTAAGCATTGTAACTATGTAACACGTCTACAATTGATGAGAATATACTATTTTTGAGGTCCCCTCGGTTGGTCTTTATTCTTATCCAGATTGATTTCCCTAAGCTTCACTCTCCTTTTATTTATTTCCACTCCATCGCAATTATTCAAATTTGTTTTCTTGTTGTAAACAAGTTAGCACCAAATAGACCATTTTTTTTTGCTTTTTTTTCTTGTTCCAAAAGCTAAACTTTCATATAGACAACACCCCTCTCAAAACCGGGAGCGGCCACCTCCAATCAACACACAGACTACAATGATAATTACATGAAAGAAAAATTTATATATATTAACAATAAGAATTACTAAAAGGATGAATGTTTTTTTTTATTATTATTACAGTATATTATTTTTTGCTTTGAAACCTATTTTTTGCATAAAGTTTAACATTCTTTTCAAATTATCTGCGGAATTTATGATATTAAAGATAAGTATGAAGTTGTGATTGATATGTTGATGGCAATATTTTTTTTTTCTAATAGATTGTTGTATAGCACTCCTATAACTATATTATTTGTATGATTTAGATAAGTTGTACTGAATGAGACACGTATAGCTTTTTTTAAATAGATAATAATCTATCTACTGTAATAAAAGAAACCAGTTTTTAGACACGTGTTATTTATTGAAGGTATCCTCAAATATATACTTATCTTATATTAACTAAATAAATAATAAATTAATATTAAATCTTATCATACTTTAATAAAATATTATCTCCAAATCTAAATTGTTAATTTAATCTATACTATATAATAAAAGAAACCAATGTGAGGACACATGTCATTCATTGGAGCCATCTATTAATTATAAATAATTAATATTAATTAAAAAATAATTATAAAATGAAATTTAATATAAATTTAAAATTATTTTGAGGATAATATAATCTTTTGAAATATTTATTAGATTTCAAAATTATTTATCTTGAAATTAACAAAAAATTATAAATAATTAATATTAATTAAAAGATAATTATAAAATTAAATTTAACATAAATTTAAACAATTCGTAGGAGATAATATAATCTTTTGAAATATTTATTAGATTTCAAAATTATTTATCTTGAAATTAACAAAAAAGACGTACACTAAATATAAATTAATATAATGTAAAGAGTTAAATGTCATTTTAATCCCTGTGGTTTGGCCCATTTTATCAGTTTAGTCCAAAAGTTTTATAATAAACAGAGTTTATAAAGATATAACAAGATATAACTTTTTATTGATTGGTATAAAAAATTACATGTACTCAACCCATACAATACACGAGTTTCTTAAAATGTAACCTTTTTCATTATTTAATATATAAAACTAAATTTACTCAACCCGAACAATACACGGGGCTTTTTAAAGATATAGCATTTTTATTATTTAATATATAAAATTACATTTATTCAACGCATGTATAAATGAGATTTTTAAATATATATTGTTTTACTATTTGGTATATAAAATTAAATTTATTCAACCCGTGTAATAAACGAGTTTTTTTAAATATATATTTTTTTATTATTTGATATATAAAATTATATGTATTCAACCCGTGTATTACACGGGGTTCTAACCTAGTATATTTTTAAAACAAATACCTCTCGTTCCTACTTATCTTAAATTAAATATATAAATAATAAATTAATATTAAATGTTATCCTAATTTATTAAAAATATAACTTTTTTATTATTTGGTATACAAAATTATATTTAATCAACTCGTGTAAAACACGGGGTTTTTTAAAATTTAACTTTTTTATTATTTACTATACAAAGTTACATTTATATAATCCGTGTAATACACGAAGTTTTTAAAGATATAACTTTTTATCTTTTGCTATGTAAAATTAGATTTATTCAACACGTGTAATACACGAGGTTTTAAGGATATTTTTTTTTATTATTTGGTAGATTTTTCATCCCGACTATACACGGATTTTTTTAAAGATACGACGTTTTTAGTATTTAATATACAAAATTACATTTATTTAATTTGTGTAATACACATGGTTTTTAAACATATAACTCTTTTTTAGATCTATTCAACATGTGTAATATACGGGGTTTTTAAGGATGTAATTTTTTTTATCATTTGGTAGATTTATTCAACCCGATTTTTTTTAAAGATACGACGTTTTTAGTATTTAGTATACAATTACATTTATTTAATATGTGTAATAACATGGTTTTTAAAGATATAATTTTTTTATTATTTGATATATAAAATTACATTTATTTAACCCGTACAATATACAAGTTTCATAAAGATATAACATTTTATTATTTAATATACAAAATTACATTTATTCAACCCGTGTAATACACGGGGTTCTAACCTAGTAGATTCTATACATAAAACTTTAAAAAGTTGCCAATTCCTATTTGTAATTCGGATGGGATTTTTTTTTATTATTTGTTAATAAATAGTGACTTCTTTAATGGCGTATTAATTGGATCTTAAAAAAACATTGTTATATACAAATGATTTAGTTTGGTGATGTAGGTTAGGAGTAGAGCAAAACGAAAAAAAAATTTCTTAAACTAAGAAATTGCGTCTCATATAATGATATTAAAAACTTTTATATCGGCATCCTGCCACAACGCGCGGATAACGTCGACTCGTTCACAACAAAACATAAATTATTTTCATACTTTGTTTTTAATAGATGTATTTATATGGTCTAATTTTTATATTATTTATGACGTCATCCAGTTTTTAAATTCGATCCAACCAGTGAACTAGTAAGATGAGATTCACTATCCGATCCGATTTTGAAAACATTTTATATACCCATCATCCTCCATTCTCCATCGTTTTCAATATAAATAATATTTACTAAGTTTAAAATAGTTACCTAATAAAAAAAATAAATATAAGATAAATTAATACTTTTATTGATCATAAAAAACATTACATAAATAATAATAAAACATTAATAAACATTACATAAAAATAAAAATACCAACCATATTATTTGGAAAAATTCGTTGAAGGCAAGATAAGTCATTCAAGAGGCCAAATTGTTGAAGGACAATTCGGCCTCTTGAATGACTTATCTTGCCTTCAACGAATTTTTGCTTTTTCCCTATCTTCATAAGTAGTGTTAAACTTGTCAACTTACCTCCCAATATGTCCCATTTTCATATGTTAAAGATGACATTTTTGCTCGTTTTCCTTTGTTCCTTCTATACAGGTGTTGTGGTTCGGGCGGGTCTACGTTGGCATCCTTCTCGTTGAGGTCCATGTAATAACGTGCATCCGAAGAACTTGTGTTGATCATATTGAGGGACATACGATGACAGTGGGGATTATGGAAAGTGTTTCGATTGTTGTTTGCATCCATATTTTTGTATAAAGATATAATATTGAAATTGGTTGGTGTGAAAAAATGAAAGATGAAAATGGTACTTATAGAAGGTAAATACATATACAAAAATAAATATGGTCGCTGCTGCCCCTTCACCACTCCACGACGCCATTGGCGATTTCCCATGCACGAAACAGTGCCAGTGGCACCGATATTGGCGGCGTGGTGTTCCCCCACGACGCTTCCTTGCTATGTCAAACCCGGATGCCTTGCATGGAGAGCATACTAAAGTACTAAACGGTCTAAAAGAGGAGAAGACACACACAATAGTAAAAATAGTAAAAATGAAGAAGTGTGGTGATTGGGTAATTTCTAATTTATTGTATTTTTAGTTTAGATTGATGCATTATTTGAAAAAAGTTTGTGGGTGTTACTAATTGTCAGATGACCAAACATTTATAGCGTTTTTAAGTTCTTGGGTGTTACTGATTGTCAGATGACCAAACGTTTATAATGTTTTTTAAGTTCTTCCTTATGCATGCTCTTAGTAAAGTTGTTTTCTAGTTCAAGAACCCCTAAACTGTTTTTTTAAGTCTAATTTAAACAAATCTAATCAAGTTTTTATTTTTATTTTTTTGGCATAAGGCATAAATATGTTAAAAGAATATCAAACTAAAACAAATCTAGAACATCTGGACAAAAGACACAACAAATAAATGCACCATTCAGGTGTGGATTGACACTTTTTTTTTAATCTTATGTTCATCATTTTCATCATTTTTGCAAAATTAGAATCTTGGTAATTAAAGAAAAAGTTTACAAAAAATAATCATATATTTAAACAAAACTAACTCATATCAATAGACTTGTATTCTAGCGGTAACAAAGTGTATACATAGTAACATAATAGTGTTCCTCCCCAAATCAAAGATAAGTCATGTCCTCATCTCGTCGAGTCACGTGTAAAACATCCACGTTCAAAAATAATATTAAAAAAACATTTAAAACATCTCCTTCTGGGCTTTAGATAGAGTTATAATTTATGTGGCCTTTCGAGTTCGTGGCTGGCCCAGTTTATGTATTATTAATTTGGATCAGTCATATTTTCAAAGCCCAAGTTATATAAAGAGAAATCTCCCGAGAAGACATTATATTCATTGTGTTAAAATAAAAATAATCACTGATCAGATTATTTCTTACTCATAAACTATGACTTTCAAACAACAACAACAACAAAAAAAAAAAAAAACCCACGCATATTGTTTAATAGGAGTAAATAGAATTGACATCACATCAGATAAATTATGATTAGACACAATATGTACACCCGTAAAAGTGCACTTTGCGCATAAAGTACACTTTAGACGTAAATTGCCTACTCAATCCACTCTAGTTGAATATGTTTCTGTTGATACACTTTCATTAGAAATTCCTCTAACTTCTTCCGCGTATTAGTATGTCACTGATCCATATTAACTGGTGCAAATTACTCACACTAGTACACACGTCTTGTATATTGATTTAGAAAGTCACTAATATTTTGGTCGTTATTCATCCTGATAAACTTATTGGTCAAATAGTAATTAATCGTTATTTAAGAAGATTAACAATCATTTTGTTAAATGCAACGACGCCGATGTTACAAGATTAAATTACAAAAGAAAACCTTTATAATTCCAAAAGGATAAACAGCAAAAACTGCATTTTATACTAACCACGCGGACAATTTATGTAGCTTACTAAAAAGAAAATCAGCACAAAAGCATCAACGCGACGCCAACACATATAATACCAAAAATGACCTAAATACTCTATTATTAAAGAGCAGAAGCATTTTCTAGCGATATTTCTGATAATTAGGACTGTACATGCAGCTCTCAGCATAAGCTATCAGGTTTTCTGGTTGAGGAAACCGACTAGCCAAATCTGCACAAGTCGTAAACAAAACAATTTACGAGGTGACTAAATGAGCCAGATTAGTTAACATACCAGTTACTTTACCAAGTTCATATGCTTTGGCTGCCACCTTGGCAGCAATATGAGCCGAAATCTTTCGAATATTAGTGAACGGAGGGTATATTAGTCCTTTCTCAATATGCTCTAGTGTGACTTGTGCAGCAAGTGCTTCAGCTGCTCAGAAAGTAGTAAATAAATATTAACCGTTGATTTCGCACAGTAGTAACGTATGGAATTTTTGTATGATGCAAGCTTACATACAGGCTGCTAAAAGCATGTCGTCATGAACACGAATCGCACCAGAAATTATCAAGCCCAGGCCCAATCCAGGGAAAGTGTATGCATTGTTTGACTGTGACAAACCGACAATAGTTAATATAAGGAAAAATTACAAGTTTTGTCCTTTATCTTAATACCACTTATCAGGCGGTGTCCTTTTTAACGAATTTTGACAAGTTTTGGCCTTTACAAAGAATTTTGTTGTATGTTTTGTCCTTTAGGCTGAACCCAGTTAGATTTTCTTGTTAAATCTTGTCACCCAAGGGTATTTTAGTCTTTTTACCCATTTATTTCAAGAGTCAACCCTAAAATATTTTGTTTTATTCTTTTAAATAATATTAAAAGAAAATCTAACTGAGTTAAGCCTAAAGGACAAAACAAAATATTTTAGGGTTGACTCTTGAAATAAATGGGTAAAAAGACTAAAATACCCTTGGGTGACAAGATTTAACAAGAAAATCTAACTGGGTTAAGCCTAAAGGACAAAACGTGCAACAAAATTTCTTGTAAAGGGCAAAACTTGTCAAAATTCGTTAAAAAGGACACCGCCTGATAAGTGGTATTAAGATAAAGGACAAAACTTGTAATTTTTCCTTAATATAATTCTCCATCATCTTTCATTAGATATGTGAAAATAAATAAAAAGTCACACCTGTCCAGATACGTAAACTTTCCCGTTATATTCAACCGGGCCAAACGGGCTCCCACTAGCGAATATGGCACGACCCTATAATACAAAAAAGAGGTTACTCAAGAAAAAACGTTATAGTAACAATAAGTCATTGAGTTAATAAACGAGGTCGGATGAAAGTCAAACCTCACTCCAAGTATAAGCTTGTTCGGCAGTACATTCAGATTTCGAAGTCGGGTTTGAAAGAGCAAGAATAATCGGTTTCTGCAAAATCACTTGTTTATTATTCTTATTGGAAATACTTAGATAGATACAACATATATTATTATATAACTTACCTTGTTAAAAGATGACATAGTTTCAACTACTTCTTTAGTAAATGTCTGTCCTACCCCTGAAGATCCAATCAACACAGTTGGCCTGATCGCCTGAAAAAGCGACATGATTAGGCGATCAAAGATCTAGTCATCCAGCGCAACATATTCACATGGTCGGTCATATGTTGTCAAAACATCAAGAAAGAAAAGCGCACCTTGACGGCATCTAGGAGATCTGTAACGGGCTGGTGTTCTTGGGCCCATGGTTTCTTGAAATGTTGAAGTGAATTTAACCGGGATTTAACTATCAACCCCTTGGAATCCACAAGCCAAATCTTCTTGCGAGCCTCTTCCAGTGGGGCCCGCGTCTGCGTGATTAGATAATAACATAAACATGTGTCATTTCATTTCCCGAGTTTTTAAACATTTTTTTACCTGTTTTGATATCTCAAGAGCTATAAGTTCAGCAATGCCAGTGCCAGCCTAAACCAAAAAAAAAAAAAAAATCAAATCGGGACATAAAAAATGAAACAAAACGAGGGTATCATATCGTTCGTATTAATTTGTCGTACCTCACCAGCTCCAAGGAAAAGGAATCTATGGTCAGCTAAGGATCCACCAACTAATTTTAGCGCGGATATAAGCCCTGCAAGTACTACCGACGCTGTCCCCTAAAAAAATAACACGTTCAGAAACAAAAAGATCGCTAAATTCTTCGAATGTTAATATATCGTTATGTACCTGTATGTCGTCATTGAAAACAAGGTGGGTGGGACTATACTTTGCAAGAAGATCAAACGCATTGTGGTTAGCAAAATCCTCAAACTGCGCAACGAAAATTAAAGATTCGATTAAAATCATATATCATATATCCCTCATGAATTAAATCATTAGCAAGTGAAAATAATCAATATATGCTTAGGTACCTGAATAAGCACCTTCTCCCCATAGTTTTGCTTCACAGCAGACATAAATTCATTCATAAGTTCTGCATATTCCTAACAAATATATATACAATTTATTTCATCACTTAAAACTTTTGACATGATAAATGTAAACAAAACTAGTTTTTGCCCCGCCCGCGTTGCGGGGCAATAGGCCGAATATTTCTCTCTCATAACATGTATGTCTGTACAGAGAGTAAAATCGTAATTATATTTTGAACTGGAGGCGAAATCATAATTTTAAACTGAGAGCAAAATCATAATTTTGAGCTAGGGGGAAAATATAATTTTATTTTGAACTGTGGGAAAAAACGTAATTTTGAGCTGAGCGCAGAATCATAATTTTGAGCTAGAGGAAAAAAACATCAATTTATTTTGACCTGGGGGCAAAAACGTAATTTTAAACGGAGGGCGAAACCGTAATTTTAAACTGGGAACAAAATTAAAAATGAGTTTTTGAACAGGGGGCAAAAGCGTAATTTTGAGCTATGGGCAAAATTATAATTTTATTTTGAGGTGGGGGCAAAAACGTAATTTTAAACAAAGGACGAAAACGTAATTTTAAAATGGGAATAAAATTAAATTAAAAAATAGGTTGGTCCAATAGGGAAGTGCCAGGCAAGCTGCCTGGCACTATTCCCTGACGTTGTAAATGTATATGTAGGTAATAAAGTAACATATAGTAAGAGTAAAAACTAACCTGTCCGGTTGCTCTTTTTTGTCGCAGACCAATGTAGAATTCATCATTTAAGAGTTTCTCATTGTTTGTACCCACATCTATGGTTATAGGCAAGCACTGCACATTGTTTACATCATTTTTGCATTTATTTAATTACGTCTTCACCGAATCATAATAATCATATTATGTTCTTGCGAAAATACTTACAGCCGAAGGACGAATTCCTCCAAGGGCAGTATAAAGAGATAACTTTCCCACTGGAATCCCCATCCCCTATAAAAAATTAATACATAATTAACAAACTTAACTACCAAGACCAAAATATGTAATTTGCATCCACTTAACTCAACAAGCTTGGTTCGAACCTGGCAACCAAGGTCTCCAAGTCCCAAGATCCGTTCACCGTCTGTGACAATGATAACTTGAATATCCTTCTCCGGCCAATTATTTAAAATCTCAAGAATTCTCCCCCTATGAAAAAGGTTATTAAGCTTTAAGTTAACTAATAATATAATTTAGTAAGCGCGCGACGAAAAATAAACTTACTTATCTTCTATAGTGATAAACAAACCCTGCGGCCGCTTGAAAATGCTACCATACTTTTGGCATGCTTCACCAACAGTTGGAGTGTATACAATTGGAAGGAGCTCCTCAACATTTTCAACTAGCAGCTTGTAAAATAGCCTCTCATTTCTCTCCTATAAACCAAAAAAAAAAAAAAAAAAAAAAACCAAAATTAACAATATATACACAAAAATGTTGAATATCATTTATAAAATGAGTTATATAAATGGTTACTTGAAGAGCCATCATGGCTTGGTACTTATGCAAAGGTACTTCATATTGGCGGAGATCATTCATCGTCTTCTTCACCTGTTTATCAACGTGATCTTTGAGTATCGATAAGTTAATGGTTTAGTGTTGTATCCAAACACTCTTCTAAAATGAAAAGAATGAGTACCTGAAGATCTTGTTTAACAACACCGGGTGGAAGAAGACCGCGTATGTAATGAGCATCTCTTTCATTTTCTGTGAATGCTAGACCTTTGTTGTGGCGTGGATTACGCAGCAGTGAGTAACCACTGCGTTAACAAAGTGATCGATGTTCATAAGTTTATAAGTACACTGCATGCATACCTCTAGTACATCTAGTGACTTGCATTCGTTAAGTTTAAAAAAAATGTGTGTTTAATTTTTTTCTCGACGTTCTGGTATAAATTTGTTGAAAACATAGTTATATTCATAGACTATTTTTGGTATCGTAAGCTATAACATTTGCCGGTACTGTATTAGTACTGTAACCAACCAAACAGATACTCACATCGGTACCAGTATCAGATATTATTAGAACCTGTAGTCCTATACTAGTATTCGTTTTTTATAAACACAATTTATCCTTTTGACCATATTACGATTTTATTATATTTCTTTTCTTTTTTCGGCTGATATACCATGTGTGTACCGGACTAGTACTGTAATGAACCAAACTAATACTGATTAAAAACCGAATACCCGTCCTACGTACTAGTCATTTTTTATAAACAGTTATCTATAGACAGGTGGGTTACCTGGCAACAGAAACAGACAAAGGAGTGACATATTCATCCTTAGTGGACATATCCTCGATGTACACGTCATCAGAGCTACCTTCGACAACAACACTAGACTGTTGTTTTAGTTTACGGTCGACAACTTCGACCATGATCGGACCATTAACCTCCTTAACAACGTTGTCTACCGAAACGCCAACGCTTGTTTCCGGTCGGCCATTGCGGTTCATCATAGACACTACCATAGGATAACGACCCGACACTCGCAACGACTGTGATTGCCTCATTCTTGAAACTCCCGAAACGGAGTTGTTATTCTACAACAAATTCAGTTTTGAACAAAACCATTAAAGATTATGAAAAACTATATCACATAAAATAATGATTATGAAAAAAATTACCATAAATGTGGTCCCTTTGATGGACATTTTGAAGAATGTATTACGATGGTTTAGAAGTGGGGTTTGGGTGACGAGTGACTGAGAATGGTGGCATTTTGATTGAATATATAAGAGTGTGGTGATGATAAAAGGGGGAAGGATGATGAGGACACTTGTTTAATGTAGTCGTGTTGTTCGGCATTTGTAAGGATTAAGTACATTGATCCGAGTCTAACGTTGTATATGTTTGGATCAGATGAATCTTTTTCTAGATAAGGTAAGTAAGTGGATGTTATATGGAAACTGTTTTTTTATGTTTATTAAAATGTTTGTGAATCATTTATATATTTGGTTCTCAATTCTTATTTTTTTATATTGTAAGTAAACAGTTGACCTATCCATATGAGTATATAACCAGTGGCGGATTCAAGAACTTCTTTCAGTGAGTTCGTTTTAATAGATTCTTACTATTTTTTTCAAATCATACAAAGTTCTTACTAAATTTTTTCAAACCGAGTGGCTTCATGTGAATCCACAAAACAGGGCTGGATCCGCCACTGTTAATATAACCCTCTTTGTGTTTGAATTGAAACATGTTAGAAATGAGTGACAAGTAATGTATCCACATTCCAAACCTGTTAGAAGAGATTAAATTTTTCTTTAGGTTTCTCTAGCTGAAACACCGGTCTATCCTTAAATTTTTGAAATAGTGACATTGGAGCTCTTTTAATCTTTGATTTTCCCATTACAGTTTTGTTCTTTTTGTTTGTTAGAAGAATAATGACAACTATATCTTTGAAGGGTGATTAAATAAAACCAAATTTATTTTTCTTCTCTTTAAATAAAAAATATGATTATGTTTCCCAATTAACATCTATACTATATAATAAAAGAAACCATGTTAAGGACACATGGTGCTCTATGAGGCATTCTCAATTATTTTTCTAAATATTTATTATGAAAAGTTAATTATTGATAATATTAAATTTAAAATTTAAAATTTATAGAAGAGATTTTAACGATAAAGACAAAGATAACTAATAATAATATATTAATTATTATAATCATAGAGTAGGAGTTGGGTAGAAAGTGTATTTTTCCTAGAAAGTCTAGGAAGCAATGAGAATTGGACATGTGGCATTGAGTTATTTTAACTAGAAGGACAATTATGTAATGTCACATTTTTATTTTATTTTTGGAATTTATATTTCATTAACTAACATTGCATTATCTCGAAGGTAACTGATTATGTCCATGATTTTCGGAATTTTGGTTGTCTTTCGAATCCAAATCTCATTCAAATCATATTTATATACAATTCTTTCTATCGTTTTCTTCTTCACCAGCAGTATTCGTATTCAATACAGTTGTGTTTTAGCATCTAGATTCATACAGTTGTGTTTTAACAGCAATCAGATTCATATAGTTGTGTTCTAGCATTCAGATTCATACAGTTGTGTTTTAGCATTCGTGTTGGTAATACTGGAGGATTTCTTGATGTTGTGTTTTATTATTCAGATTCATACAGTTGTGTTTTAACAGCAAGCAGATTCATACAGTTGTGTTTTAGCATTCAGATTCATACAGTTGTGTTTTAACAGCAAACAGATTCGTATAATTGTGTTTTAACAGCAAGTAGATTCATACAGTTGTGTTTTAACAACAAGCAGATTCATACGGTTGTGTTTTAACAACAAGCAGATTCATACAGTTGTGTTTTAGCATTCAGATTCATACATTTGTGTTTTAACAGCAAGCAGATTCATACAGTTGTGTTTTAGCATTTAGATTCATACAGTTTTGTTTTAACAACAAACAGTTTCATACGCTGTGTTTTACCATCCATGCTGGTAATGCTAGAGGATTTCTTGACGCTGTGTTTTAACAGCAAGCAGATTAATACGATGTGTTTTCTTGATGTGTTTCTTCATGAATGATAGAAGGAAGAGAGAGAGAGAGAGAGGGAGAGAGAGAGAGAGAGAGAGAGAGAGACAGAGACAGAGAGAGATAGAGAGAGAAAAAATCGCAAGAAATGTGGGGTGGTTATGGAATGAGAATTATTTCCATATTTAGAACAAGCTAAATGACATAGCTACCCCTGATTAATTAAATAATCCTATTTTTAAGAAACACATATTACCAAAATGTCACCAAGATGATCTCAACCATTAAACACACCCATTGGATGACCCAGATCGCTTCCTAGACTTTCTAGGAAAAACACACTTTCCGTAGGATCCCCACTCTATATAATCATATATTAATTATTAAAATCTAATAAAATAACATCCTTAGGTACTAATAATTTAAAATCACCTTCTAGGGTATTAACCTTTCATTTTATAACGTTCGGATGTATTAACTTCTAGGGTATTAACATAGTTAGTCCCTATGGTTTGCACAAAATAACATACTTAGGTACTAATAGAATCTGATTTTAAACCTACAAATAACGTTAATACCTCCAAACGTTACAAAATGAAAAGTTAATACCCTAGAATGTGATTTTTTACTATTAGTACCTAAGTATGTTACTTTGTGCAAACCACAGGGACTAACTATGTAATTAACTAAAATATTTATAAAGATAAAGATTTTATTTAATTGGTAGTTTTAATCGTTTTTATATTTGATGATAAGGACAAGGATAACTGATAATCACATATTAAAATAAAAATATTTATTTTAATCAACTGTTTCGTTAAAAGGATTTATTCAATACATGTAGAACATATATATTTTTTTATACATGTGGTATAATTAGAATCATACTTTTAATAAAGGATCTCATTATCTTGTTTTAAACTCCAATGAAATAATAATATTACATCATAATATCCAACTTATCTCTTGTATATTTAATATTTTTTACTAAAATATTTCTTTTTTTTTTTTGCTGATTATCCAACATCAAGGAATACGTAAGTTTCTAACCTAATAATAAATAAAAAAAACAAAGTAAAATGTTATAAACCATGTAATACACAACTCTCTAACCTAATAAAAAATAAAGTGAGATGTTACAATAAGTAAATAGTATCTCAAAGTTCATTTTGTTAGAAAATACATCTTGATGACTAAATGTGTTAACGGATTACATTATTCGTGTAAGACATGTGTTTATTCAAATCGTGCAATACACGAGTTTTTAAAAGATGTAACTATTTTATTACTTAGTATATAAAGTTATATTTATTCAACCCGAGTAATACACGGGGTTCTAACCTAGTATATATATAATTATATATAGTAGTTTAAAAAACCATCTCTTTAACCCTTGGAAATTGCAACAACCTCGAGATTATTTTTTATGCGTTATCTATAGTTAATTATCATATACCACTACTTTTTTTTTAAAAGAAAACTTCATTAAAAAACCAACAGCCAGCTCGAAACCGAGCAGCCACCCCACAAACCAACGGCCCCAATTACATATTTACAAAACTACACCAATCCTTCCAAGCTATACATATATACCACTACTAATATCTATGCGGGGGAGGTGTATATATGTGTAGTCGATGACTACCAATTTACTACTAATATCCATACGGGGGAGGTACATATGTGTAAGTGATGACTACTTGTCTACTTGATTTCGAGTTTTTACTTCTAAATTCTAATTATGTGAGCTAAACATACATAGATTAATTAGGGAGATCAAAAGCATCACTTTTATGTAGGTTAAACACAGGGCTAAGTTAGTTACCTTAAAGTGAAAAAAATGGTGTAGCTTCAAAATTTGATTCTTTGGTGTTTGTTTGTTTTGGTTTAGATGGCCTTTGTTTTCTAGCTCCTGACGAGATTGCTTTTTTGAATAAAATTTTAGATGTTAAAAAAATTTTGAGTTATGATCTTGTTGATGTTGAATACAAAAATTAACAATGAAATGATAGATTACGACCAAAGAGCCTTTAGTCTAGCGGTATTAAGGTGTTGGATAAGACTTTGCCTTTATATATGGTAAGGGTTCAGATTCCATTGGTACAAAAATTAAGCCGTTAAGAAAAATATAGATTACGAATAAATATTAATATTTTAGTTATAAACTCTAGGTAATTAATTATACTTGCTGTTTTTATTTTATTTTACTTTTTTTTTTTACTTTTCTCCCTTAGCATTTGGTTTGTACCATAAAATTTGAGATTTTTTTTTCGCAAGATAAATTTTAAAAACAAACACAACCCTAACACGACGAAGGGGCAACAACCAACACCAAAACGACGAACAATTACATCAAGCTAAAATTAGATCATTTCGACCATTAAATTGACTTATTTTTAGATCTATTTTTATAGCAAAAGAAACCTCAAAGTCTTCATGTCCGTAATAATATATTTGATCTTGATCTCCTAATTTGTGAAGCATTTCTCATTTCTAGCTTTCCATATACGCCAACACACTATAATTAAAACACCTTGAAAAGCTTCCTTTTCGCGATCCCCAACCTTAAGAAATTATGGAGCTCCAATAAATCTCTAATATAAAACGCACAAATTGAGGTACTTTACACCAAGAGCTAATAGAAACTTTTCGATGCTTGATTCACACATGATGCACCTTTGGGAGTCCACATGAATATTCCTTCTAATCAAAGGCTCGAGAGTGGGAAGCCGATCCATCTCCACACACCACATAAAACTGTTGCATTTATTTGGCATCCACTTACACCACTCCATCATGTTTTTTACACATAAATACCACTTAATCTAGCATTTGCAAGGATTCAAAACCAGCATTTGCAAGGATTCAAAACCACACAACTTTTACGGGGAACACAAAAATAAACAAACAAACAAAGCTTTTCTTCAAAGTATCAAAAACTATATAAACAAACATTACACATTCATTCTATCTCATTTGGAAGTTCAGAGTCCTAAGGAAGGTCGCGTAAAGTAAGGCAAAGAACACACAAAAACCAACAAGAACCGCAGCAACCGGACCCATGAAATCCAATTCAAAACCATAATAGTCTTTGATGTAAGCCGTCATGGTTGGGTTATATGGCATCCCAGGCACAATAATTTCATGATTTGCGTCATGATATTGCGAAACAATGCACCCGTACACAGTCCATGCCATTGGGCAGATCCAGTAGTACCAAATCCACCATCCAGGAATTTTCTGAAATTTTAAACCAAAAGTCAACTTAAAATATGTAAAACTAAAACTAGTACAATGATAAGTAATCAAGACTGAAGTTCTTACGGGGCGTGGGATATAAAATCCCGAAAAGATATTAAACAGCAGGTAAAATCCAGCGGCGAATATAGCCGCTACTTGCTCATTTGGTGTGATGGAAACAGTCATCATTCCGTAGTATGTGAAGTACAAAAATGAAAAGAAGTTGATGAAGAACATCCAGAAGAATTTAGCAGCGGTCCATTCAAACGAAACCATGGTGTATACGATTGCAGTGTAGTATATCGTTTGAAGTAATACATACGGTATCTCCACGAACACCTAAAACAAAGTTCATGATCATAAGCTTTGTTAAAAATTTGTGAACATGTAAATGAATAAACATAAAAATTAAAACAGACCTGTGCCATGGCGTATGGTAACGAAGAGTACATCCCCGCTGCTCTTTCACGATAGAATACGGTTCTTTCTGTAGCTACGACGGGCTGCACTGTCTGTGAATTATTAATACCGACGAAAAATACTGCAGAGTACATCGCTCCAATCACAATGCTTACATCGTTGCTGCTGGACCTGAAATCGTTAAATCTAATATCAGAATACTATGTTGATGAAATCATTTTTATAATTTTCTTCAGTGTTGGAAGAATCGCTAGGCGCTAGTCGACCAGTGGGATAACAACTAGCAATTAATTGGGATTCACCGGATTAGGATATTATATGTAATTTTCAGTTTTATATGTATATACACACATTTTTATATGTATGTTTTAAGTAGACATATTTTTAGACTTTCTTCAACCCATATTTTGAATACAGGTTTTGGTCAAGAATCTGGCCGGAATCGCAAGAATGCCACTGATTTTTGGCCAGTTAGAAATGGATTTGACCACTGTTGACCGCCTACTGATTAATTGGCCGATTAGATAAAAATTACTCGGTGAACCTCTAACTAGCGATTAATCAGCGACTAATCGGGATTTTTACAACCATGATTTTATTAGAGGGAAGACTTACTTTTTGTTGCCAATTTTCCAAAACAAAGTCCCAACCATGAGCGCGCAAAGCAACGTGAAGCAGAAACGAACAAGGTTATAATCAGGATTTCGCCAGTAACTCCACCACATCTTCCATAAACAAGATTTGAATTGTCCCCAAGAAGACTGAGCATATTGTGTTTCGAAGTGAAGATCAGTGGCCCCCGGAGGAGGTACGCTTAATTCCTTCACCAAAGCCTTGTTCCTCCTGTAATCATCATATTTTATAAATAATCATAGTTGTATAAAGATATAAGTTTAGTTTTTAACATATTATTATAATGTAAAGAACTTACTGATGCAAAGACGAGGCGCTGAAATGCTCCGCGAAATCAATGCCCATCCGCATCTCTGCAGAACCAGAGCTAACTTCCAACATCCAAGTTGCCGGATTGTATTTTTCGGGAATCTTTGGAACTCCATTAACCGCCTCAAAGTAATCGATGATTTGTTGAGAATGTCTTCCAAGTGGACCGGAATAGATAACTTGACCTCCTCTTTTCAATAGTAACAACTCATCAAAAGATTCAAAGATATCAATGCTAGGTTGATGAATGGTACAAACGACGGTTCTTCCTGTATCGACAGTGTTTCTCACAGCTCTCATGACAATAGCTGCTGCTCTTGCATCAAGCCCGGAAGTTGGTTCATCCATGAAAATAATCGAAGGATTAGCAACAAGCTCAACTGCGATTGTTAACCGTTTTCTTTGTTCTGTTGATAAACCGGTAACTCCTGGAAGTCCCACTATTGCATCCTTGATATTGTCTAGTTCAACTAGCTCCATCACTTCACTCACAAATAACTGCAAAAATAAAACCATTTATTAATATTATTAATAATAATACTTATAATATGTCTAGGATTAGTTAATAATACCGATGGTATTTTACCATTTTGTCTTCCTTGCTAACTTCTTTCGAGAGACGAAGAAAGGCCGAGTAGATCAAAGATTCATGAACTGTGATTGTGGGCGAGTGGATATCAGTTTGTTCACAATATCCAGAAATTCTAGCGAACGTTTCTTGTTTTTTCGGGAATCCGGATATTCTAATATCTCCTTCAATATAACCGCCAGTCTTTCGTCCTGCTAAAACGTCCATTAAAGTAGTCTTTCCCGCACCACTGACTCCCATCAACGCGGTCAAGACTCCAGGTCTAAAAGCACCGGTTACATCACGAAGCAATTGCAACCTAGTGTCTGTCACTCCTTGTTCTCGCATTTCCTGTTTCAACAAATAGTCATTAGATTTCATCGATCCGTTATCTTGGGTTTGTTCATCGATCCAGTGGACTAACATGTATAGATTAAATGGATAACATTTTAGAACAAGGGGCTTACACCAGGCATGTCAACAAAATAGTTCATGTTGTCGAATGACATCGCGAGCGGAGTAAATGGAAGAACCATTCCTTTCTTGGATGCACCATTAGCGTCGGAAATTGCTGAACGAATCTGGCGCATTTCCTTACGTCCCTCTACAAAAGTTAACATTAGTTAGAAAAGCCCATTCGTCGTAACTCGTTATAAAAGCTAGTAAGTTTTTGGAACTCGGATTTCATACTTGAACTGGCTCCTTCGGTAGCATGACCCTCGTTGGCTGCAGCTTCTTCCTTGGAGATGATTGCTTGCGGTTTTCCAGGGGCTGGTTAGTAAATAAAAGAACCATTAAGGTTAGTTACTGAAAGTTGAAACTATAATAAATCTTTTAAACCTTGAAAAAACTGTAAACTAACTTACCTTCTAAATACATGAGAGCCACAGTGAAAAGAATGTTAAAGAGAAAAACAAAACCAAGAAGAGCACCGGCACCGATCCAGTACGAGCTTTCGGTAGTCGGGATGTCCAAGTTCTTTAGCACCGCGAATCCTAAGTTGGTCGAATTATCGGAACTCTACCAAAAAAGTAACGAATTAATTCGCTTTTCTTCTATTTATGTAGAATTATTTAGATAATAGTTACGAATAAGTTGCATACTCGTTGGCTGGTCCACCGAGGGTCGAGGAACTCGTTGATGGTAATGGATTTGAAGATATACGACAACGGTGATACCCAATAAGCCCATTCCCACCAGTTTGGAATCGAGTTTTTCGGTAGAATAAAACCACCCAACAAAAATATAAGCAGAAGTACAACCGATCCACCCGTGTTTGCGATATTCATCGTTTTACAAACGCCCGCAATCAATCTAAACAACCCCGCTGCAACGTTCTGTATCAGAAACACCAGCAGGAGATGCTTGAAGAACCTGTATCACACCATACATATTCTATTAGCATAGGTTTTTTTTTTTTTTTTTTTTTTTTTTTTTTTTTTTTGTGAAAAGTAAAATGATGGTCAGCGTAATACCTGCCAGCGTCGGGGGCAAGGTCAACGCCCCAGTAGAGAATAACGGTCCACATGAGGCTCTCTATCATGGATATCGGAATACGTAGCAAGAAAGCCGGAAGTGTGAAAGCCCATGGAGGGTGAAACATGAGGTCCCGTTGTTTGTAAACAACGGGAAGCCTCATCACAATGAGCGACAAGTCAGCAAGCCCGTTAAACATGTTAATAAGCATACTGTTCAAAAGTTCACCGACGTAAAGGGACCCGTCTATTTCGTTCCTGTGGTGCATTGTGGTCCTAAGATACAAAGTTGTGCAAATAAACGATATAAACACGATTTGTATCGTTTTGAAAACAAACACCGGAGCGTTTCTTTTCATTAGTAGCACTTCTTTGTCCCATGAGGCCTTAAGGAGTTCCATTTTGGGTACCATGAATTTCTTATACACTAAAGCCGCTTTGTGGCTGTTGTTTTTGTCGTACAGGACTGATAACTCCTGTCGCAGCTTCTCCCCAACGTGGAAACTTTTGAACCGTTCAACGAACTCACTCACTGGGATGTATCTATATGCTTTGTTTCTATCTGCCCAATATTGCTCTTGATCCTTTTTAGACGTCACCTATCATCACCATTCAAAAACATTGAGTAATTTGCGATCGAATTTAACAATATAATCGAAGAAAGTTGTTTTTAGTTCCTACCTCTTGCAAAAAATCAGCGGTACCCTTTCTTTCGGGGCATTTAAACCCACAACTCTCGAAGAACTCGACAATGTGTTCTCGTGGGCCCTGATACACGATCTGGCCCTCGGATAGTAAAATAATGTCATCGAAAAGATCGAAGGTCTCGGGGGCGGGTTGTAGTAGGGACATGAAGATTGTGGAATCCATGAGGTGTGCGACTTGTTGCATACATTTCACTATCTGAAACGTCGTTGAACTGTCTAGACCCGTGGATATTTCATCCATAAACAGAGTTTTCGCGGGCCCAACAAGCATTTCTCCGGTGGTTACACGTTTCTTTTGCCCCCCGGAGATACCTCTTCGCATTTGGTCTCCAACGAATGTGTCGCGGCAGACATCAAGACCCAATATCTGATTTTTAGTGTAACAAAACAAGCATATAAATATTGTACTTTTAGAAAGATTATACTAAAAGGAGTAAACTGCCATTTTGGTCCCTGTGGTTTGGTCACTTTTGCCACTTTAGTCCAAAACTCAAACTTTTTGCATCTGGGTCCCTGTGGTTTCAGTTTTATTGCCATTTTGGTCCAAAAATGAAATCAGATCATATTTGTCTTATAAAATCTTGCAATTTTGTCATTTTCCTCAGGGGCAAATCAGGTCATATTTGTCTTATAAAATATGTCATTTATTGTATAAAAGAGAAATGATCATTTTGCCCCTGCGGAAAATGTCAAAATAACAGGATTTTATAAGGCAAATATGACCTGATTTCATTTTTGGACCAAAATGGCAATAAAACTGAACCACAGGGACCCAGATGCAAAAAGTTTGAGTTTTGGATTAAAGTGGCAAAAGTGACCAAACCACAGGGACCAAAATGGCAGTTTACTCTACTAAAAGTCTAAAAGTATAAAAACACTTACTCTTAGAGTGTAGTAAGTAATCAAACTGCTTTCATCTCCTTCAATGGCGGTCGCCTTCATGAAAAGATCAACTTCGGCTTCTGGAATAATCCCTGCTTCTTTTTCTCTTCTCGCAAGCTCGGTTAACATTTCTGTATTTCATTGTTTACATTCATAAACAAATCGTATATTTTTTCGAAACAAACTGATGATGTCAGGAGGCTAATAATTAAGTTACCTAAACGAGATCCAACGCCTTGGCATCTTGCCGAGAAATCAAGGGTCTCCTTAACAGTCATTTCTCCAGCATGAATATCGTTCTGACTGATGTAAGCCGCTGTCCTTCGAGGCTCAAACTCGTTGAGTTTATGACCGTTGTAACTTATCTCCCCTTCAACTCTTAAGCTCGGATCCAATCTTCCCGCCAAAGCCAACAGAAGCGTTGTCTTACCAGAAGATGGTGGCCCCAACAAAAGTGCCATCCTGTATAAATATCATCTAGTTAATAACTTTGTACTACAATATCATCTAGTTAATAAGATATATACATACCTTGCTGGTTTGATAATTCCAGATATATTTTTAAGAATGCGAAGTTTAGCTTTCTCGGAGAAACTGATGCCGATGGATGACAGGAGAGACTCAATGATATTTCGGGCGGTGTTAGGCAGCGTTGGAAGCGCTCTATCTCCGACATGGCAATCCGCTTCTACCGACAAATTTTGAAACCGAACTTCTACTGTTGGAAGGGAGATTCCAACCCTGAAAATTGTTTGTTAAGTTAATATGGTTTGCACATATATTGCTCTTATGAATCCTGTTCAATATAGTTTACATGGTCATATTTTTACTATTCTACTTCACTTTTTTGTGCATATTTATTCAGTTTCATTGACTTAAAAAGACTTTAACTCAGTCAACAACAACAACCTTAACACTTTAACTGTACTAAGAAACTGTTTCTGTTTTTTTTTTTTTTTTTAAGAATTTGTTTTTTTCTTAGGTTTTCATTTTATTACATTAAATTCACCGAAAAAAATAAAATAAAGACTAAATTGCCAAAATCGTCCCTGAGGTTTGGGCATGTTTGTCATTTTCATCCAAAACAACTATTTTGTACCATATAGTCCTTCACTTTTGGGATATTTTGCCATTTTCATTCAAACGTCTAATTTGTTTTATTCTTTCTATCAAATATTTGGATGAAAATGACAAAAAATCCCAAATCTCAGGGACGATTTTGGCAAAAAAAAATTCAGACGTTTGGATGAAAATAGCAAAAAATCCCAAAAGTGAATGTATGGTACAAAAAAGTTGTTTTGGATGAAAATGACAAACATGCTCAAACCTCATAAACGATTTTTGCAATTTACTCAAAAATAAAACTAGTTATATGATTATTAAAAATCAGACACTCCCAGTCGCTAGTTGGTGTGCCCCGCCATCAAAAAGACCAGAGTTCAAGTGTATTTTGTTGGTAAAAATCCGATCGCACGAAAAATAAATCTTGGATCCATGGATCCACCACTGGACACCGTCTTTATTCTAGAAAATCCAAGAATTAAAATAATGAGTTGACTTAAACAAAACTGACTCAACTTAGTCAACATCAAACTGACTCAACTTAGTCAATATGACACATCATATGACACCAATTACAGAACTGACTCAAGTTAGGGTAGCAGTGCAGTTTGTTGCTCGTTTACCAACTATCTCGATATAAATTCATAACACGAAAAGTTATATGTGAAGAATCAAAAAGACCGGTTGTCTGTCGTCGATCTGTTACAAAACTACATAAAAAACACAAACCGAAACCAAAAGCAAACTTACTTGTCAACACGATCTCTAAACTTCCTCAAAAAAATCTCATTATCTTCTTCAGCAACTTTAAAAATCTGATCAATAAAGCCCTGTCGAGCCTGCGGGTCAAGTTCTCGCACATCTAACAACATTTGTTCAGTAGGAACCTGCTGTTGATCCGCGGGAACATAAGACTTAAATATGGTCGTACGTAACCGATTATACGTAGGTAGTTTTTCCAAGGCAGCCCACCGTAGCGCCTCCTCGTCTTCCATCGAGTGACGGCTGCTACGGCCGTCGTGGCTGCCACCGCCGCCGGGAGCAAACACATCGTCCATCCGCCAGCTCCCGGCGGCTTGGCTAATACCGCGGCTTATGCTCCGCCCTAAACTCTGACTTATACTCATTTTTCGATCGTCGTCCATCTCTAAAGCGTCCGAAAAAACGACAATGTGACGGTTGTTGCAAGTAGTGTAATAATAAAATAATGGTGCAAATGTGGGTTATTTATAAACTGGTTTCAGGGAAGCTTGAAATTGTTGTGCACGAATAATGTGTTGAGGTGGGCCCGGTACGATGTAGAATAATAATGTGTTGACGTGGGCCCGGTACGATGTAGAATAACACTGTCTGTCGAAAGTTGATGGGGTACAAGTGGAAAAGCTGTGGGTACAAGTGTATAAGATAATGTATTTTGGAAACATTATTCTTGTAGTTATTTCATATCGGGTCAAATTTGATGTGCTGATGACTGACCATTGACCCTTATTTTCCTCATGACGAGACTTTTATTCGAAACTAAAAACGACACTCAGCCCTAACAAGACACTAAGGGGGCCAAGATACACAGGAACGCAATAGCCTAAATTAGGAGTGTTCAAAAATCGCGCAACTCGCAGCTCACTCAAAGCACATTCAGAAAAAGCTTGAAAAAAGTGCTAGCTCTCGGTTGCTACTTCTCGTTTAGTGGGAATTTGCAACTGCTTCAAGTGTTATATGCTAAGAGGCAAACGAGTTTTCTTAGGGAAACTAGAAATATGTTTGCTACGAAGCCTCTGCCGCCATCTAACTGTCTTAGTTAGTTCGTTCGTTGTTAGGCCGGAGGGTGTGGAGGTGCCACCGCGGCCACCTCATCTCCCATAGCGCCTTGAGGGCGCCACCACCCACACCGCTGTCTTCAAGGGGGGGGGGGGGGGGGGGCATGGTGGCTTTATCAAAATGGTAACGAAGACTGAAGGGCTTTATCGATGAAGGATTGGTTAAATGGGGGGGGGGGAGGGGGTGGGGCGCTATAACTTGAAGGGGCTTTATCCCACACCCTTCAAGGTAAGGGGAGAGGCCTTAAAGCCTCTGTGTGACGTGGCGTTGATAAAGCCTCTCCCACACCCTCCAGCCTTACAACCAAGGATGCTACAAGAAATCATCTTCCAAAGACCATCGGCTTGTATAAACTTTTTTTATACATAATTATATATTATGTTTATCATAGTTCGTTTTTTTTTTTTTTTAATAACTAAAATGATGTAATTCATTATCATTGATTCATACTTGCTAAGTTATATCAAAACAGAAGGTAGACGGACAACAAGCTGCGCTGACACCCCTTTCTGAATTGCAAACCTTGATCTACCAAAGATGGTATTCGACTACTTTTATGTATAAAATAATATACTACATCCGTCCCATTAAAAGCGTCTTATTTTGAATTTTCAAAGTCTTTATTTATAAACTTTGACTTTAATTATATATTTTTTGTATTATATAAAACTTGATGAAAATTAACCCGATAAAAACACTTGTAAAACACACTCAAATCATATAACTTTCATCAAGTATTATCTAACACAAACAAAATTATTTAAGGTCAAAGTTTGTAAATAAAGACTTTGAAAATTCAAAATAGGACACTTTTAGTGGGACGGAGGGAGTAGTATTTTTTATTAAGGGGAGACTTGATCGTAATAAAAGGATAGGCTGAAGCTCGAGCCACCAGTTTTTTAGGGTTTAATTGTATTCATTTCACATTCGATTGTTTCTCTCTCACCAGTTCTCAATCAATCAAATATTATGTTGGAATTGAAATTCGTCTTTGTGTGTGTGTGTGTGTTTTTTTTTTTTTTTTTCATTTTCACAAATTAGATGTGAATGTGAACGAGTGATTGTTCAATTTCGCTTAACTTTCAGGTTTTAACCATAAGAGAAAAAATCAATATATATGTGAAAGGGTTTTATTTTCATCAAAACACACCCCATTTTTAATATGTGTGACTATATATTTCATAAAAATGTATTTCATCATATTCCCATGTTAATCTCCTAAACAAAAAACTATTCTTATTAACAAATATGTCTTATTTTAAAAAAGTTCGGGGCTTTTACAATTTTACGAGCTTTTGCATCTTTTTAAGACATCCAAATAATCTGGTAGAAGTGGACCCTGAATGATGCCTTAAGTTCTAGAATACTACCTCAGCAGATACGTAAGAGAGAGAAAGTTGGTATTTACAAATTACAAATTAAAACAAACACATGATCATGGCTGCTAGATGATACAAATATGTTTGGTATAACTAATTCTTTTTCAATGACAAACTTTTTTTAATGACGGACCATTAGAATACTATTGTGTTATCAGCGAAATCACTCGATTATATCTCTAGTAGACAATAATGTCTATACACTAATTTATGAGTAAACCCAATAAATTTGGAAACAACCCTTTTATATGAATCGAACCTAGGACCTGATGGTCCTTAAGTCTTATTTCACTCACAAGATGCTACTAGGTTATAATGATAAATAATAACACGGGTTTTCTAACAGCCAAAACGTATATTACATCAAGATTTATGGTTAATATGATATATCTATTAATTAAATTTTAATGAATTTGGTTTTAATACAAACAGTTGTACCATAGAAGATATTAAAGGATTAATATGTCTCACATGCATGTTCTAAAGTAAACAAACTGGATCAGATGCATCAATAATTGATATTCAAACATGTTATGTAAAATATATACAACTCATCATCATAATCATTAATTATCATCATCATCATCATACTCAGTAAATCTCACCAATAACAAGTTAAGGTAGAGTCTGAGGAGAGTAAGATGTAGACAACCTTACCCCCGTAGGAGTAGAGAGACTGCTTCCAATGATACCCTCAGTTTGATAGTACAAAGGCCAACTTGTGCATGTACTCCTTGTCTTTCGGCTATCAACGCCACCACATGATGCATGATTAGTCATCCGCCGTTTTTAATGTTTTTTTCACTAAATCAGTAAAATAACGTTAAAATTAGTGCAATTTTACTTTTGCCCCCTGAGCGCCCACACATTATATGCGTACATCGCAAGCAGAGCGTATACAACTCTGTTAGGTACAATGAATTTTAAAATATGCCATTTGGTAGGTTTTACGTAGTTGAGGGACTTTGAATGTAATATATGCTAAGTTTAAGGTTGTTAATGGTTCTATTTAAACTGGTGAAAAGGCTTAATATATATCGTCACCATTTTTAATTTTCTCGGTTGGGTTTTTTATATAAAAAACTGGATGCTCGACTTTTGGATGTTCAAATTAAAAAGGATAATAAGAATGTTTTGAAAAAAAAAAAAAAAACATAATAAAATAATATAAAAGAAACTGATATTCAATATTTAAGGGTAGTGTTCTTTGATAATATTTGTTGAAGGGTAATGCTCTTTGATAAACATGTTTTGAAAACCTGTCATCAAGTAAATGTTTTAACTTGAGATAAGATTTGGATTTACAATATTAATTTAAATGCATGAAGGTTTAAACGATTGGAATGTTTGTAAGAAAATTTTAAAAAAGTTGAATAACAGTTAAAAGTTAAAAAAAACATATACTAAAAAGATTCATACAAACAATGAAATGAGAAAATTTGATATGAAAATATTTAACTTTACATAAAAAAGTTAAAGTCCTCTATACGAATGATAAGTTCTATAAAATTTGAGTAACTTAAGGTTGTAGCATTTTGAATGATGAAAATTAAAAGGGTTATACTTATTGAGTTGTAAAAGTTGATCTAAAAAGATGGATAATTTAGTGGAGAGACGTGTAAATTCATGTGTGTTAAGGGGACTAGGGGTGGAATCACTAGTGATGGATTCCATTACTCCCACTATCCAATCAACTAATGCCATGTCATCAATCCAATTTCCATCACTAGTGATAGAAATGTAGGAGGGGTGGAATCACTAGTGATGGAATTCTATCACTCCCTCCCAATTTTTTTAATTTTTATTTTTAAATTAGAAATTAACAATAAAACACTAAAATTAAAAATTTCATTAATTTTAAAACATACTACTTCAATTTCACATACTAGAAACATACAATTTGTAAAAAAAAAAAAAAAAAAAAAAACCTACTCCTCGAATTTAACATACTAGGAACATACAATTTAAAAAAAAAAAAAACCTACTCCTCGTCCGAATCCGGAAACTCCAAACCTAGAGAACCTACTAGTTCGATTAAATCGTATCTCAACCGAAAGTGAGTTTCTTCGTTACGCAATTGTAAATTGATATCTTGTGGAACTTGAACTTGTGTAGGAGGATCCGGTACCCAATCCGGGGATATTGCACGTCCGTCGTGTTTGATCAACATATTGTGCAATATGATACACGCATACACTATGCTATGTATTGCTTTCTTGGTCATCGAACGAACCGGTCGGTGTAGTATACCCCATCTACCCTTTAAAACACCAAACGCCCTCTCAACATCTTTTCTTGCCGATTCTTGCAATTTTTTGAACGCCTTTTCTTTAGCCTCGACGGGAAATGAGGGAGCTTTCACAAAAACAGACCAAGACGGGTAGATACCATCCACAAGATAAAAGCCTCGTCTGTAATGTCGACCGTTAACATAGAAAGGAGAGGAAGGTGCGGTACCATCCGTTACGCTTTGGAACAACGGCGACGTGTGCAACACATTGATGTCGTTGTTTGAACCTGGGACACCGAAATACGAATGCCAAATCCATAAATCATTCGACGCCACCGCTTCTAGTATGATGGTTGGTCTTTTGATGTCTCCCCTCACATACGTCCCTCGCAACTCTCTTGGACAATTTTTCCACTCGATATGTGTACAATCGATGCTACCGAGCATCCCGGGAAAATGCCATCTAGCCTCGTGTGCGGCATAAATACGTGAGATGTCGTGGCTCGTCGGTTTACGTAAAAACTCGTTAGAATACAACTTAATGACCGCATTGCAAAAAAATTGCAAACACTCACGTGAAGTTCTTTCAGACATAGCTAGGTATTCATCATATTGATCGGGTGGGTTACCTGTCGCTAGTTGGCGAATGGCGGACGTGCATTTTTGAATCGGTGTGAAACTTGGTTTGCCCCTCGCATCGTAACCTTCTTGAAACCATCCCTCGCTTGCCTCGATGTCTCCAACAATCTTTAAAAATAATTCTTTGGGTAAACGAAAACGATCTCTAAACGTTTCGGAATTGTATAGCGGGTTTTCCACAAAATAATCGTTCATCAAAACTTCGTTGGCACGTATACGATCACGGCCGACCATCTTCTTCTTTGGGCGGGACGACTCGGCATCAAGCTCGTTATACACCGACACAAAATAGTTTAGCGTGTCGTTGTCGGAAGACGACTCGGTATCGGTGTCGCTAGACATCGGAAACGTCGAATCGGTAGGGAATTCCATTTGAGAAAGATATAAAAATTGTGTGAAATGGTTTAAAATTGTGTGAAATGGGTTTAAAAGATAGAGTTTGGTGTGTGAAAAAATGGTTAAAATGTGGATATATATATAAATAAAATGGATTATTTTTTTTTATTAAAGTTACCGTTCAACATATAACGGTCATGTGCCAACGGTCATTTTTTAAACTTTTCAACGCGTTGTGTGGTTAACGCGTTAAACTTATTACGCGTTATAACATGTGCGGCGGCGGTGTGCTCAAGGCCGATCACGCGTGCTCAAGGCCGATAACGGGACCGCCCCGTCCCCTCTAATAAGAAAGAACGGAGAGAGGGTGACCAAGAAGAGAGAAGAATCTAAGCTGCTAAAAAATGGTGAAGGGATAAAGAAAAAGATGTTTTACAATTATCACAAGTAAAGAACATCTGGAATCAATTCCTTGATCAAAAACTTCAAGATTTTTGTGTTAGTTATGAAGCCATGGTGTGTCAAATTTAAATTATGTAAAATTAAGTCTATTTATGTTAGAAATAGCTTTCAAGAGTGAGAAAAGTGAATACGAATCTATAAAATATCATAATGGACGTATAAACCTTGTGTATGTTTGGGTTTCATAGTTATCTAGTTTAATTAGGCTTAGTGTTGGATATAATATGAGAAACTATATATTGTTAGTTAGAAAAATCTTTAAATGCATTGTGGTTATTGGATTGGCTAGGAATTGTTTAACAAATCAAACTTAAACTATGATTATGGGGTTTAGCACATTTTGACCTCGCCTGAGATAATTTGGGGAAAATTGACCTAAGATTTGATTTTTTGGCTAATAATTGGTCAGGGGTATTCTTTTGATATTCTAAAGCAGGCAGAAATTTTGGTAAAAAGGAAGGCTCCGGTGAACTTCTTGACTGGTCCGCTCGATGGGAGGTTTACTCTTCGGCCAACTGATATTATTGTGTTTGGGTGGACAGTGGGAAAACACGCTTATGTGGACCTTACAGGAGTGTCCTCTCTTTTTGGGCCCACGGATAATGGGTTTGTTGCTGAACAGGTAGCGTGGAAGATGGAATCAGGAAAAGTCGCTAAACACGAGAAATCTTGTTTAGAGAATCAACATGTGTTTATTTCATTTGCCTTTGATACATTTAGTTCCCTAGCCCTCGAGGCAGTGGAATTCCTGATTTTGTTTTCTCGTAGTAAAACTCTGTTTCTTCTCAAAGTTCGCTCAATTTCCTGATCGAAGGCTAATGGTGATAGCTTGTGAGAGCCTCTAGTATGCATGCACCTGTAAATACCTGCACACTAAACACAACCAGCGTAAACCCGAAAAATAACAAACTAAACTATAAAAGATAACACACGTTGCGCACTACTCCCCGGCAACGGCGCCAAAATTTGACGTGAGGTCGAAGTGTAACACCTCGAAATTTTGGGTCCAATAATGTGTTAACACGTGTCATAAGTTTACACGTGGCATTAAATATTAAATAAAGGACTAAAGTTGACAAACCTTGAAAGTATGTAAATTCGAGGGTTATAAATGTCAACGAAGGGTAAATATACTGTATAGTAACCCTAAGTAGTGCTTATACCTTCAAACGAATGAATCATGGATCGTACGGAAGCGAAACGTGGAAGAAAGTGAGAGATTACAAGCTACAGGGGTTAACTGTGTCAACATGTTTAATTATACCTCTGAGTGACCCTTTAACGCTCCCGAGGCTTTGTAACAGTATTATACGCTCACTAGAATATACTGTATAAATTCCGCGAAGTTCCGCTTTAAAACGAGAAAAGTTATGATCGAATTCGTATGAGGAGGGTTAAAAGCGTCAATAATGAAAGTTAAGGCTTTCAAAATAATTAAATAAACTAACCAGGGACTTAACTAAGCGAGTAAATAACACGAGGCCCTTAGCAGTAAATAATCAAGGACCAAATCGTAAAGTTACCCCTTCAAAACCCGAAAGGTCAAGTTAATGATTACTAAAGATTTCATTATTAATTACTAAATATTTTGTTATTATTACCAAGATTTAGTCATGATTATAAAAGATTCAAAAATCTTGAAAAATAAACCTAACGCGGGCCGCGTAAGGGTTCGGGTTAAGTTGAGGCGGGCCGCGAGCCTATGATTGAACGCGCCTGATTTTTAAAATTCAGGCGGCCCGCGTAATATGTGTATAATTCCTCCATGCGGGCCGCATCAGGCGCCCAGATGCAGAAACATGCTTAAATTGCCTGTTCAGCCTTCTAAAAGCCATGAGATGCATTTAAATCTTTCCAATTGACCCCTAAACAACCCCTAAGCATTAGGGACACATGTTGAAAGGTTGTGGTTAGTTGAGGGACTTGTGTGTCAAAAGTTGTGATGAAAACTTTACTATAAATAGGCATGTTATGTGCATAAGTTTCACCACACCTCACAACACTACTTCTGATCATTCTTGGAGCCCTCAAGCTTCCTTCTATATTCCTAAGTCTTGCATTAAACTTCTGTAAGTTGCCTAACCTTTTGTGGTCTCGTTTTTCAATGGTTTTAGCTTATAAACCAAACCGTCGTAATGAACGGTTGTCATAGCGATAATTCACAAATGGTCCAGTGAATTGTCGGATCAAAAGTAGTTATGAGTTGGTATTTATGTGGGTAATAAACCCCTAAAGGGGTTCCCTCTGATCACCGCTCTAACTATGTCGAATGTCGAGTCAAACGTGCACTTAAAAAGTCAACAGAAAGTCATTTTGCGATTTCTTGCATAATCTGTAATGTAGCTGATATGTAACTTGTTTTGATGTTCGTAAAACATGATATTAAGTATATAAAATTGTCTAAACCCGTTTGATTCGGCCATTTACTATATTGACCCGGTTCGGAACCGAAAGTCGCAAAAGTTTGACTTTTGCTTTGACTACGGTTCTGACCCGTTTTAGTACAATGTAGATATGCCTTAGGACTCTCTTAGGACCAGGTTACATGATGGTATAAGCCTCTGTGACCGGTTCGTTAATTGTCCAAGTCTTTTACGCATTTCCGTTAATTACTTAAAAGTTGACCGTAACGCCCTTTATAAATTTAAACGAGATTTTCGGACATGTGAACGGATCATGACCTTGGTTACTGAATTCTAAGCATGTCCCTAAAATTTCATGTCAATCCGAGGTCCAGAATAAGAGTTATGCCAGTTAGCGCAATTTGCGAAACTTTAGTAATTAAATAGCGCAATTAGCATAACGCCTATCTAAACTCGGATTTCGACACCAAACCTTTTACTCACTGATGTAAAATAATATTTTGGGATTTTTAAAGATTTTTAATTATTTTTTTTACCTTGCTCATAACCTGCGGTTATGGCTGCGATTTGGTAAATACCGAATATGCCCTTTTCGGCCATAAATCGAGTTCTATAAGGTCTTTTGACCCGATTTCAGTTGCTACTAATTTTAAATAATAAATAAAGTATTTTGGACTTATAAACTGTTCGGGAAACTCAGATTTCCTGTAGAACTCGAAAAACCCTTTAAAAATCTTTAAAATGACCGAAAAACCCCTACGGGGCGTATCACCAACTTAAACTCGTTTCGGGCATCACGGAAGGTATCCTACTGATACCACAACCTCTTTAAGGCATATTGAATTAGGAAACAAGCGTAGGACTCTCACGGTTACCCGTTGCGCCTATTGCGCGCACGGTTCGGCTTATGTAACTAGTTTACATAATTTAGCCGAAACGGGTCAAACTATATTGTTTTAACCCCAAAATCCAGAGTATGATTGTTATACCCATATGAAACAAGTCTTCAAACTTGTTGGGTCAAAATCACACTCCATTCACGGTTTTCGCCTTTCACGCGATTAAACCGTAACAATTCTTTAAGACTACCCGGTCTAAGCTTAGGCTTAATTAAAGACCCGTTAGCATTCTAATTGGTTATTTATACCATCGTTCCAGACTAGAGCCTTCCGGTAAATTGTACCTACGCTTACTTAAGTGAATACGGCTGAGTTATTATTCTTGCTATTTTAAGACAGGAGCTAGCTCAGGTAAATACTCTTAACTTATTTCCCTATACGGGCTTGGGATACGGTATAATAATACCGCTTGGTCGGGTATTGAATATTTAATCGGATTGTGATTAAGTTATTGAGGTAACCCGGTTTGATCTGTATTGTTTGAAATAAAAGCCTTTAGGGGTTAATGACCATGTCCCGGATATCCTTGACATCATTGTATTATAAAATGGTCACGTCTTATGCAAGGGGTGTAGGCATACACCTGACAGTTGCATAAGGGAAACGGTATCTCACGCTCAGTGGGCCTATACTTGTGACGTGTCTGTTAATCTTGACTCGGTTTCTACATCGGGCCCTGAACGTACAACGAACATGTAAATCTGTATACAGGATCATAAATATGATTGTCTCAAGTTATAAAAGATTAATTTTGCCTCTGTGCATTTTAATCAAAGTGTCAAAATAATTTGTGCCTGGTGCATCTAAATCAATTTTCCTAAACTCTTTTCAAATGAGTCAGTTGAGTGTATTTACCAGTGAAAACTGACGTATTTTCAAAAGTCTAAGTGATAGGTACAAGTACGTAATAGGCTGGAAGCTGCTCAGGACATTAATAAGGAATCTTGCAAGTTCTAGGCGTCTAAAGTCTGTAGAACAATGTTTATAGATCTGCCTGTGGATCCCTTACTTTCCGTTGTAATACTTGGATATTACTTTATATCCGGAACGTAATATATTTTATCTTTTGCTTCCGCTGTGCATTCATATAATTGTGTGGTTTGACTATATTGTTGCCAACTACGTCACGGTAATCCCCCACCGGGCCCACCGGTGATATACGTGGAAATCGGGGTGTGACAGGTTGGTATCAGAGCCAACATTGAGTGAATTAAACACTAGTCTTATGTGTTTAATCTCAATGACACAATTGCACATATTCGAGTCTAGACTTAACATAGGAATGTTCTAAATTCTGATCTGGAAATTTTGCTTCGAAATTTTTATACGTCGCCAAGCGAAGGAGCTGTAATAGGAAGTCTCCACATCCGGAGTCTTGAACTGCTGAGCTTCGTACCGCGACCAGGATGAAACGTGCAACCAATGAGAAAGGATTCAGGAAATGAATGAAGAAGAAACTCCTCTTGCTGAAGATCGTTTCCGTAATAAGTCTTTATAAGAACATATTTACCTTTCAGTCCCTTCGAGGACAACATTATTATATTCGAGTCCCGCTTAGGGCAACCTTATATTTTTATTTTCATATAGTGGAATGATTAAGTTTAAACTTTCATTCTAAACAAGAATATTAAATAAATGGAAAATAATATTTCCTATTGTAGGATCTACCATTATAATAAAATGGCAAAAATCTAAAAAGGGCAAGACCTAGCCACGTGTCATTGTAAAGATCGGGCCAAGATGGTAGTTCCATAATTAGATTCAGATCCATATTTAACACCTCAATTTAAAATTGATCTGCGATAATTATTAATTAAGAATCTTAAGTGTGAAACCTAGCCTTTGGGTCAATTATAAGACCAGGCCAAGATGGTAAGACCTGATTAAAAGATTTAGAATTCCAGTTAACCTCTGTGATCATGTTAACATCCATGGCAGATGTGATTCGTTAAAAATCGCACGCGTCATTCCTATAAGAGAATCCTTCTATGGATTCCAAAACCCAAATTAGTGATTTATAAATCATGGGTTAAATCGTCAATAAAGATGATCATTTTTAAAACATCCATTAGTGATGTAGTGCCTACGGGCCAAACTTATTAAACATCCATTAGTGATGTAGTGCCTACGGGCCAAACTTATTAAACATCCATTAGTGATGTAGTGCCTACGGGCCAAACTTATTAAACATCCATTAGTGATGTAGTGCCTACGGGCCAAACTTATTAAACATCCATTAGTGATGTAGTGCCTACGGGCCAAACTTATTAAACATCCATTAGTGATGTAGTGCCTACGGGCCAAACTTATTAAACATCCATTAGTGATGTAGTGCCTACGGGCCAAACTTATTAAACATCCATTAGTGATGTAGTGCCTACGGGCCAAACTTATTAGACATCCAATAGCGATGTAGTGCCTACGGGCCATACTAATTGTCATATAAGACAAAAGGCAGTGGTAGTCTATGACTCCCTGTCAGAAAAAGGTAATCAACTAGGTTCAAACCTCAAGGCTTTGATTCTCTGAAATCCTAGCTTATAAATTATAAATGTCCTAGTGACTAGGCCTATTGTGCCAGAATACCTTCATGCTGTGATTCTCTGAAATCATAGCTTATAAATTATATATGTCCTTATGACTAAGCCTGTTGTGCTAATAGATTTAAGGGCCTTGATTCTCTGAAATCATGGCTTATGATTTAAAATTTGTCCTTGTGACTAGGCCCTCTGCGCCACCTTAATATCCTTGATGTTTTATAACTAGGATAAATTATAATGAAGATGATAATTAAATATAACTAACGAATTAACCAATATGGTTTATATTACCATGGTTAATAAATCGTTTAAGACGATAAAACTGTAAGAGCTTCCATATAAACCTTGCCCTTGTTTGATTTTATGTAGCATATAAAGCTACATGGCTAGGTCAAAGGAAGAGGACAGTCCCTCTCTGGAAAACCGCGATGATGAAAGGATTAATATAACCAGAGGAGAGCTTCGTACATTGATTGATTCAGCAGTATCTAAAGCTGTAGAGGAGCGATTTAGGGAGTATAGTGAGACTAATAGTAAAGCCTCATCTATACCTCACTCTAAATCTGTCCCTAAAACTCATTCAGAGCCTCATAACGAGCTACCCTCTAAGAATGAAGGACCAAAGAAGGATGACGATCGTCATTCATCAAATGAACACAGTGTTCCATCCAAGAAGCGAGTGTTCGATAATGAACAACGTACCAAGTCTTGTACCTATAAATACTTTGCTTCCTGTAAACCCCGAGATTTCACGGGGGAAAAGGGAGCAGTAGATTGTATGACTTGGTTGGAAGAAATGGACACGGTGGTGGACATCAGCGGTTGTGCTGAAAGGGATGTAGTAAAGTATGTATCCCAATCGTTCAAAGGAGAGGCACTGGCATGGTGGAGGTCTCTCATTCAAGCTACTGGGAAGATCCCGCTCTATAACATGACATGGGAATAGTTTGTTACTCTCATTAGGGAGAACTACTGCCCTCAACATGAGGTCGAAAGAATCGAATCGGATTTCTTATCGTTGGTTATGACAAACTTAGATTGTCAGGCTTACCTTACCAATTTCAATACCCTGTCCAGACTGGTTCCTTACCTAGTAACACCAGAACCCAAGAGGATTGCTCGCTTCATTGGGGGTTTAGCCCCAGAAATCAAAGCCAGTGTTAAGGCTTCGAGACCTACTACATTCAGGTCAACAGCAGATCTGTCGCTATCTCTCACACTCGATGTGGTTAGAAACAAGGCTGCCAAGGCCTCTGAAGATGGAAAGAGAAAAAGGGAGGGTGAGAATTCTCATCGCTCCGATAGGAAGAGTACCAGGTTTAAAAGAGACAGCCAGCAGTCGGTTGAGAAGATCAAATGCGAAACCTGTAAGAAATACCACCTCGGGAAATGCAGATTTGAATCTCAGCCTCTACCGTGTGGAATTTGCAAGTCTCAGAAACATAAAACCTTGGAATGCAAGGAGTTGAAGGATGCAACTTGCTACGGTTGCAACGAAAAGGGGCATATCAAGACCAACTGCCCTAGGAATCAGAAGAAGCCCGAAGAAGCCAAAAGAACAAACGCCTGAGTCGTCAAGATGAACTCCCGGGAGATGGTGCAGTATGATAAATATATAGCAGGTACCTTCCTTATCAAGCAGTTATGCAGAAATTAGTTATTACTGGCACATATAATTCTATAATGAATCATAGTTGCTGAGAACTGTTGTCTCCGCCTGTTTAGGACTCCGATCATTTAATACGAGATGGAAATTTGTCGTTGATACTTAAGAAAACACTCCAACAAATCCTAGATTGATGTTGATATCTATTAGGAATCACTCTTTTCTGATATCCTTATGGCAAGCTTTCGAGCTATCCAAAATTCATCAATGTAATAAAGACAGAGGTGATGTTTTGATCCCCTGTCAAAAAGATGATGAACTAGGCCCAAACCTTAAATGCCATTGATGGTCTTTCGTGACCTAGGCTAAACATAATGAATATATTAAATAACATTCATTGAGAATGTTAGTACTATATTAGCCCATATGGTCTATAAATACCATGGTTAGTATATGTTAAGGCCATCAGGATAAAGAATAGCGGTTGTTGGATTGCAGCTAAGAAGCTATTTTTATTGGTGTTAGGGACCAATATCGAAAATGGCAAACTCAGATGAGACAGCCGTCGATCGTGTTATGAATGATGTGACACATGCAGATGATGCTACGATTGTGAGCCTTAGAATTTCCGAAGATGCTCTTCAAACAATGATAAACGCAGCGGTTGGGAAGGCTGTGAAGGAGGCTGTGAAAAAGTTCAAGGAGCCCCATACTACTCACTCCAAATATTATCTAGGACCACGTTTCCCTACTCATAAGGAGGACCTTGTTCATACCTCAAATGCCAAAGATAAGCTAAAAAGAAAAAGGGAGGAAAATAACTCCCAGAGCTCTATAAAGAAGAACAAACGAAAGTCCAACCAGAAACCGGTATGCAAAACCTGCAAGAAGTGCCACTATGGGAAGTGCAGGTTCGAACCAAAATTCCGATCACAACCAAGGGTATGTGGGATCTGCAAATCGGGGGAACATACAGAATGCAGTCTGCTTCGGCTGTAATGAGAAGGGCCACATCAAGACCACGTGCCCTAAATATGTCAAAAGAAAAGCGGCTAAAGAAGGAAAGCCTAAGAACGAAAGCGCCTAAATACCTGAGCTAGTTCATAAATAATGGTCTCAGGTACTTTCCCTATCTTTTTATCAGAAATTTAAATGCTAAGAGTTTTATTTTGGATTGGATACCAATAAACCATAAGCTTAGCAAACTTTTATATTATTCGCAAGGTATAACTTACCAAGGAAACCAAATTAACCGATTCTTCTAGTATCGGCAAGAAATCCTTCTGAAAAATCTAAAAGTACTCTTTCTTCGCATAGAGTACAACAACATATGTTATTTTAATTATTTTCTTCTTTCATTGTTTTTCTATCGCCTGCGAATGCCAAACTATGTTTGATAAAAGTGCATTATGAGGATTGGCGTATTCTAGTGTGTCCCATAGATTGCTTCCATGCCTGATCAGTATGGGGTTTAATACATGGAACACCTGAGATATCCCAATGGTCATATTGTACTAATGTCGACTAGTAGTATTCAAAGAAGATATCCAGAATGGTATTGCCCAAGTAAATGTTCCCGAATTGGAAATTCGTGGACTTATATGTGTCACTTGTTTGGCACAAATAATAATGAATGAACTGGAGCCTGAGATATGGAAAATCTCTGTAGTCTCCCAGTATCTTGATTATCTTCTCATAAGTTTTCCCTGCTAACCTCCTGGGAGGCAGGTAGAATAAATATTAACATCCCGCTGTGGGCTGGAGCATTGTGAAAACACCATATTGCCATAGAACAATCGAAACCATGATTAAGTAAGTTTTAATATAGGCTCATATAGCCTGACTCAAATATTCTGAAGGTTTTATGTTATTAAATAAGAAAGACGGTTCATATTGCTTATATAATAATGACCGCAACCTTAATTAAGCAACGATTAAGAATTGCCATCAGATACCCAGAATCTAAAGGCAAATTATTGGTGGATAGACTTGAGGAAGTCTGTAGCCACTCATGTGGCCAAAATGCTCCACTTGTGCGCAAGACCAATCTGAGCATCAAAAGCCGTCAGGATTGCTACGACCGCTTGAACTTCCCAGGTGGAAGTAAGAGATGGTAACTATGGATTTTATTACCAAGTTACCTAAGACAAGGAAAGGAAATGATACGATATGGGTTGTAGTTGACAGATTGACTAAGTCAGCACACCTCTTACCCATCAAGGAGACTTATAGCTCCGACATGTTAGCCCAGTTATACGTTGATAAGATCGTAGCCTTGCATGGCATGCCTGTGTCCATTATCTTTGATCGGGACACTAGAAACACGTCGTATTTCTGGAAGAGTTTCCAACAAATCTTTGGGCTCATGTTTGAATTTTAGTACGGCTTACCATCCTCAGACAGACGGTCAGAGAGAGCGTACTATTCAAACATTAGAAGACATGCTACGTACATGTGCTATCGATTTGGGTGGTAGTTGGGATAAGAACCTACCACTAATCGAATTCTCCTACGACAATAGCTACCATACCAGCATTAAGGCTGCGCCTTTCGAGGCATTATACGGTAGAAAGTGTAGAGCGCCGTCTGTTGGGCGGAAGTCGGAGATGTCCAATTATCCGGACCAGAGATAGTGTTCGAAACAATGAACAAGATTGTTCAGATTCGTGACTATCTCAAAGTTTCCCGAAATAGGCAGAAGAATTACGCAGACCCAAAAGCGTAAAGCTTTTCACTTCGAAGTAGGTGATAAAGTGTTGCTTAAAGTATCACCCTGGAAGGGGGTGATGCGTTTTGGTAAGAAAGGAAAGCTAAGCCCGAGATACATAGGACCTTTCGAGGTTATCGAACGTGTCAGACCGGTTGCCTACAAGTTGAACTTACCAGAAGAGCTCAATGGAATTCATAATATGTTCCACATCTGCAATCTAAAGAAGTGCTTCGCCGATGAGTCATTGGTGATCCCACACACAGATGTGCATATAGATGAGAGCTTGAAATTTGTGGAGAAACCATTGTCGATTGAAGATCGACAGGTGAAAAAGCTTCGAAGAAAGCACGTACCGATTGTAAAGGTCAAATGGGATGCCCGTAAAGGTCCCGAATTCACGTGGGAAGTTGAAGCCACGATGAAAGAAAAATACCCTTATTTGTTTGAGTAAATCTCGGGTCGAGATTTATTTTAAGGGGGTGAGGATGTAACACCTCGAAATTTTGGGTCCAATAATGTGTTAACACGTGTCATAAGTTTACACGTGGCATTAAATATTAAATAAAGGACTAAAGTTGACAAACCTTGAAAGTATGTAAATTCGAGGGTTATAAATGTCAACGAAGGGTAAATATACTGTATAGTAACCCTAAGTAGTGCTTATACCTTCAAACGAATGAATCATGGATCGTACGGAAGCGAAACGTGGAAGAAAGTGAGAGATTACAAGCTACAGGGGTTAACTGTGTCAACATGTTTAATTATACCTCTGAGTGACCCTTTAACGCTCCCGAGGCTTTGTAACAGTATTATACGCTCACTAGAATATACTGTATAAATTCCGCGAAGTTCCGCTTTAAAACGAGAAAAGTTATGATCGAATTCGTATGAGGAGGGTTAAAAGCGTCAATAATGAAAGTTAAGGCTTTCAAAATAATTAAATAAACTAACCAGGGACTTAACTAAGCGAGTAAATAACACGAGGCCCTTAGCAGTAAATAATCAAGGACCAAATCGCAAAGTTACCCCTTCAAAACCCGAAAGGTCAAGTTAATGATTACTAAAGATTTCATTATTAATTACTAAAGATTTTGTTATTATTACCAAGATTTAGTCATGATTATAAAAGATTCAAAAATCTTGAAAAATAAACCTAACGCGGGCCGCGTAAGGGTTCGGGTTAAGTTGATGTCACACCCCGATTTCCACGTGTCTCACCGGTGGGCCCGGTGGGGGATTACCGTGACGATGTTGGCAACAATATAGTCAAACCACACAATTATATAATGCACAGCGGAAGCTTAAGATAAATATATAAACTTCAACCTCTGGTTGTAATATCAAATGTATTACAGAAGTTGAATATATCCACAGCGGATCAAAAAGTAATAAATATTGTTCATTCAGATGCAGCATCAAGTTTGCGAGACTATGTACGATGCTTAGGACGCCTATACCAGCCCATTTCGTATAGTACCTGCACTTAATCTTTTTGGGGAAAATACGTCAGTTTACACTGGTAAATACATTCAACTGACACATTTGAAAAATGTTTATTAAAATTGATTTGAATGCACAAGGCACAAACTCTTTTATAACTTGGGAAAATTATTAAAATCTTGTGAACGTTTTACATGTTCTTTTATGCGTTCAGTAGCCCGGGTCGTGCCGGGTTAAAGATTTATAGACACACCACATTGCGTAAAACCGTAGTATAAAAACCAACGGCTACGTCTTTTAATTTAATGTCGACAATATATACCGGGTGTACGCCTACACCGGGATGTCGATGGTCGTGGCCATTTCGTAAAATGATGCCAAGGATATCCGGGACAACGGTCATTAAACCCCCCAAAGGCTTTTAAGAAACAAAACTGTTTAAATGAGCCGATCATATTATTTAATTAACCACCTAAGCGATGGAAAAATATAATGCTCAATCAAGCGGTATTAACATACCGTAACCCAAGCCCATATAGGGGAAATAAGTTAAAGTACTTACCTTTGCAAGTATATTTCCTTAATTTGGATTAAATCACCGATAGCTTTTACTGGGGCTCCTAATCTGGAACGAAGGTTTTAATTAACCTCTTAGAATCCTAACGAGTCGTTATAATGGCCGTAGCCTAGACCGGTTGGTTCCGATATGTGAATACGGTTTAATCGCGTGAAAAGGCGAAAACCGAGAATGGAGTGCGATTCTGACCCAACAAGTTCAGAGACTTGTTTTATATGGGTTTATGGTTCACACTCTGGATTTTGGGGTCCAAATAATATAATTTGACCCGTATCGGCTAAATTATGAAAACTAATTTCATAAGCCGAACCGTGCGCGCAATAGGCGAAACGGTTAACCATGAGAGTCTTACGCTTATTTCCTAAGTCAATATGCCTTAAAGAGGTTGTGGTATCAGTAGGATACCTTCCGTGATGCCCGTAACGAGTTTAAGTTAATATTATGCCCCGTAGGGGCTTTTCGGTCATTTTAAAGACTTTAAAAGAGCTTTTCGAGTTCTACAGGAAATCTGAGTTTCCCGAACAGCTTATAAAGCTTAAAATACTTTATTTATTATTTGGAACCAGTAGCAACTGGAATCGGGTCAAAAGACCTTGTAGAACTCATGTTTTGGCCGAAAAGGGCATATTCGGTATTTACCGAACCGTAGCCATAACCGCAGGTTATGAGCGAGGTAAAAATTATTAAAAATCTTTAAAATTCCCAAAATATTATTTTAATACAGTGGGTAAAAGTTTTGGTGACGAGAACTTGGTTTAGATAGGTGTTAAGCTAATCGCGCCGTTAATTACTAAAGTTTACTTTAAATGCGCCATTTAGCATAACTCTCATTCTAGACCTCGGATTGACGTGAAACTTTAAGGACATGCTTATAATTTAATAAGCAAGGTTATGGTCCGTTCACGTGTCCGAAATACTCGTTTTATTTTCAAAATGGCGTTACGGTCAACTTTTAGGCGATTAACGGAAACACGTAAAAAGACTCGGATATCTCATGAACCGATCACAGAGGTTTATACCATCATGTAACTTGGTCCTAAGAGAGTCCTAAGGTATATCTATACCTCACTAAAACGGGTCAGAACTGAAGTCAAAGCAAAAGTCAAACTTTTGCGACATTCGGCTCCGAACCGGGTCAATATAGCAAATGGTCGATTCAAACGAGCGCAAACAAGTTTATATACTTAATATCATATTTTATGAGTGTCAAAACAGGTTTCTTAGTATGTACATTACAGATTATGCATAAATCGCTAAAATAGCTTTCTGTTGACTTTTTAAGTGCGCGTTTGACTCGATATTTGACATGGTTAGAGTGGTGATCAGGGGGAACCCTTTTAGAGGTTTATTACCCACATAAATACCAACTCAAAACCACTTTGGATTCGTCATAAGACTGAACCATTTGCAAGTTATTGTAATGACAACCGTTAGTTACGACGGTTGGGTTTATAGGCTAAAACTATGGAAATGTAAGACCAAAATGGTTATGAACGACTTACAGAAGTGGTATCTTGCTTAGAGAGCAGAAGAGAGTGCTAGAGAGCTCTTGGAATGATCAGATGAATGTGTTTTGTGTTGTGTGAATGTTATGCACATAATGTGGCTATTTATAGTGAAATTTGGGCTCTAGGATCATTACAACACATGCTACACTGAGTATGGATGATGGGCAGGTGCCCCTAAGTGATATGGGTCGAGTAGGGGGCGCCCATGCCTCATTGATTGAGGTTTTGATCATTCACAAGCTCAAAAGGCAAGTAGTTACTAACTTTCTGCATCTGGGCGTTTTACGCGGCCCGCATGGGAGTCCCATGTATGTTTAATGCGGGTCGCCTGATATTCAACTATCAGGCGCGTAATTTAGGAGGCTCGCGGCCTGCCTCAACTTATCCCTAACCTTCACGCGGGTCGCGAGAGGTTATAAATTCAGAAATTTTAAATCTTTTGTCATGATTACGAAATCCTGGTAATTAATAACGAAATCTTTCGTAATGATTTACCTGACCTTTCAGGTTTGAAGGGGTAACTTTGCGGTTTGGCCCTCGGTTATTTACCGATAGGGGCCTCGTGTTAATTACCCGCATTATTAAGTCCCCGGTTAGTTTATTAATTATTCAGAAAGCCTTAACTTTCATTATTGACGCTTTTAACCCTTCTCATACGGATTCGATCGTAACTTTCTCGTTTCATAACGAAACTTCGCGAAATTTATATATTTTATTTTAGTGAGCGTATAATACCGTTACCAAGCCTTGGGAACGTTAAAGGGCCACTCAGAGGTATAATTAAACATGTTGACACAGTTAACCCCTGTAGCTTGTAACCTCTCACTTTCTTTCGCGTTTCGATTCCGTACGATCTAAGATTCATTCGTTTGAAGGTTCAAGCATTTATTTAGGGTTACTATACAGTATATTTACCCTTGTTGACATTTATAACCCTCGAATTTATATACTTTCCAGGTTTGTCAAAATTAGTCCTTTATTTATTATAGATGCCATGTGTAATCAAATGACACGTGTTAACACATCATTGGACACAAAAATTCGAGGTGTTACAGTTGAGGCGGGCTGCGAGCCTATGATTGAACGCGCCTGATTTTTAAAATTCAGGCGGCCCGCGTAATATGTGTATGGTTCCTCCATGCGGGCCGCGTCAGGCGCCCAGATGCAGAAACATGCTTAAATTGGCTGTTCAGCCTTCTAAAAGCCATGAGATGCATTTAAATCTTTCCAATTGACCCCTAAACAACCCCTAAGCATTAGGAACACATGTTGAAAGGTTGTGGTTAGTTGAGGGACTTGTGTGTCAAAAGTTGTGATGAAAACTTTACTATAAATAGGCATGTTATGTGCATAAGTTTCACCACACCTCACAACACTACTTCTGATCATTCTTGGAGCCCTCAAGCTTCCTTCTATATTCCTAAGTCTTGCATTAAACTTCTGTAAGTTGCCTAACCTTTTGTGGTCTCCTTTTTCAATGGTTTTAGCTTATAAACCAAACCGTCGTAATGAACGGTTGTCATAGCGATAATTCACAAATGGTCCAGTGAATTGTCAGATCAAAAGTAGTTATGAGTTGGTATTTATGTGGGTAATAAACCCCTAAAGGGGTTCCCTCTGATCACCGCTCTAACTATGTCGAATGTCGAGTCAAACGTGCACTTAAAAAGTCAACAGAAAGTCATTTTGCGATTTCTTGCATAATGTGTAATGTAGCTGATATGTAACTTGTTTTGATGTTCGTAAAACATGATATTAAGTATATAAAATTGTCTAAACCCGTTTGATTCGGCCATTTACTATATTGACCCGGTTCGGAACCGAAAGTCGCAAAAGTTTGACTTTTGCTTTGACTACGGTTCTGACCCGTTTTAGTACAATGTAGATATGCCTTAGGACTCTCTTAGGACCAGGTTACATGATGGTATAAGCCTCTGTGACCGGTTCGTTAATTGTCCAAGTCTTTTACGCATTTCCGTTAATTACTTAAAAGTTGACCGTAACGCCCTTTATAAATTTAAACGAGATTTTCGGACATGTGAACGGATCATGACCTTGGTTACTGAATTCTAAGCATGTCCCTAAAATTTCATGTCAATCCGAGGTCCAGAATAAGAGTTATGCCAGTTAGCGCAATTTGCGAAACTTTAGTAATTAAATAGCGCAATTAGCATAACGCCTATCTAAACTCGGATTTCGACACCAAACCTTTTACTCACTGATGTAAAATAATATTTTGGGATTTTTAAAGATTTTTAATTATTTTTTTTACCTTGCTCATAACCTGCGGTTATGGCTACGATTTGGTAAATACCGAATATGCCCTTTTCGGCCATAAATCGAGTTCTATAAGGTCTTTTGACCCGATTTCAGTTGCTACTAATTTTAAATAATAAATAAAGTATTTTGGACTTATAAACTGTTCGGGAAACTCAGATTTCCTGTAGAACTCGAAAAACCCTTTAAAAATCTTTAAAATGACCGAAAAACCCCTACGGGGCGTATCACCAACTTAAACTCGTTTCGGGCATCACGGAAGGTATCCTACTGATACCACAACCTCTTTAAGGCATATTGAATTAGGAAACAAGCGTAGGACTCTCACGGTTACCCGTTGCGCCTATTGCGCGCACGGTTCGGCTTATGTAACTAGTTTACATAATTTAGCCGAAACGGGTCAAACTATATTGTTTTAACCCCAAAATCCAGAGTATGATTGTTATACCCATATGAAACAAGTCTTCAAACTTGTTGGGTCAAAATCACACTCCATTCACGGTTTTCGCCTTTCACGCGATTAAACCGTAACAATTCTTTAAGACTACCCGGTCTAAGCTTAGGCTTAATTAAAGACCCGTTAGCATTCTAATTGGTTATTTATACCATCGTTCCAGACTAGAGCCTTCCGGTAAATTGTACCTACGCTTACTTAAGTGAATACGGCTGAGTTATTATTCTTGCTATTTTAAGACAGGAGCTAGCTCAGGTAAATACTCTTAACTTATTTCCCTATACGGGCTTGGGATACGGTATAATAATACCGCTTGGTCGGGTATTGAATATTTAATCGGATTGTGATTAAGTTATTGAGGTAACCCGGTTTGATCTGTATTGTTTGAAATAAAAGCCTTTAGGGGTTAATGACCATGTCCCGGATATCCTTGACATCATTGTATTATAAAATGGTCACGTCTTATGCAAGGGGTGTAGGCATACACCTGACAGTTGCATAAGGGAAACGGTATCTCACGCTCAGTGGGCCTATACTTGTGACGTGTCTGTTAATCTTGACTCGGTTTCTACATCGGGCCCTGAACGTACAACGAACATGTAAATCTGTATACAGGATCATAAATATGATTGTCTCAAGTTATAAAAGATTAATTTTGCCTCTGTGCATTTTAATCAAAGTGTCAAAATAATTTGTGCCTGGTGCATCTAAATCAATTTTCCTAAACTCTTTCCAAATGAGTCAGTTGAGTGTATTTACCAGTGAAAACTGACGTATTTTCAAAAGTCTAAGTGACAGGTACAAGTACGTAATAGGCTGGAAGCTGCTCAGGACATTAATAAGGAATCTTGCAAGTTCTAGGCGTCTAAAGTCTGTAGAACAATGTTTATAGATCTGCCTGTGGATCCCTTACTTTCCGTTGTAATACTTGGATATTACTTTATATCCGGAACGTAATATATTTTATCTTTTGCTTCCGCTGTGCATTCATATAATTGTGTGGTTTGACTATATTGTTGCCAACTACGTCACGGTAATCCCCCACCGGGCCCACCGGTGATATACGTGGAAATCGGGGTGTGACACGAAGTCTCAATCAAATTTAATCCAAATACTACTAGATAGCTTGCGGTAAGTGGGTATCGAACACGAGGAGTTTGTGAAATATGCGTTATCTAAATGGTTTAACTAAATGACTAAAGTTAACTAAATTGCAAGAAATGTAAATTCAGAATTGTGGTTGTTTGATTTTAAAACTAAAAGTAACTAATTAAATCGTAAATCAACAATTGGTTTTTGTAAACAGTTTAGGAACAAATGACCATCCTAGACTTCCGGTTTCAATTGACATTCATGTTTGAATCCAACTAGAAAGAACCACATAGACATGGCTTATGTGTAGTTACTTGTTTGTGATAAAAGTGAACTAAGTACTCGGATTACAAGAATGCGAGGTTGTTACCCGATGATCAATTAATCAATATCCAACCCTAATCCCTCCCATGATATCTCGATTGTCAAAGGCACCAAGAACGTATGGTTTAGACTATGATCAAAGCATCAATTAACAATTCACAAACAAACATCAACACACCATAATAAACAAACAAACATTGCAAGTCTATTATTCTAGAAATATGGATAAAAACACAAATGTCTTAAGCAAACCTTCAATCTAGGATGATCACCATAAGTTTAGCCACTCATGCCTTGGTAAATCATCATGACACAAGAGTAATAGTTCATATGAATAAAAAACAAAACAAAACAAAACAAAACAATTGTCTAGAGATTGTTTAGAACCAAGAACTAATGCCCAAAATCGCCTGAGAACTGCCCTGAAACTTAATGAGAATGATTGGACTTTAAGAGACACCTTAAAACCTCATTAAAGGGGTAGTTACAACATTCTGCCGTAGCCTACGGCGACCAGCGGATTGCTACGGTGAACCAAAACTGGACTCGACGCAGAATACTTCTTCAATCAGCACCGTAAGCTACGGCAGGTGCCTTAGCCTACGGTGGGCCCTGTTTTTCCACATCTTAATTTCTTTTCAACATTTCATTTCTCCTTCTTGTATTCACCAAGTACCAGCTCTTATGTAAGCACTTTAAGACCACCTCTTTATGCCTGTTTGCACCTGCAAAGCCAATCATACCGTAGTTATCACATTCTAATAATTAACCAAATTAAGCGTGAAATATTAGGCCATTTAAAGCACTTAAAGGTCGTCCTACGGACCACCCGTCAGTCATGAATAGTAATTACACCAACGAATTCAAACAATAGTGCAGAATATAGTGCATATATGAAGTAAAACATATAAAACGAATTAAAACATCTCAAAATCTGACATTTAGCCTAACCTAGAGCCAATGAAGTTTCTCTAGCTTTACCGAGTGGCCTGGCGGCGTCCTACGATGGTAAAGATGATGGTTTCCTGTGACAGAGAGGTTAAACAGCAGTGATTGGAAACAACAGGAATGAATCAGAAGACATAAAACAATTAGTTTTAGGCTAAGAACTCACTAACCTTGAACTCGCAGGAGGTGAACTAAATTAGTGGAAGACATCCTAGTGATAAACTACACCAACTGATGGGGGCTTGAGAACATAAAAATTGCAATCAAAAGCAACCCTAATTTCAATCTAAATGCTTACCGATTTGCAATTGAAGAACCCTTTGATGACCATCCTACTGATTCAATTTTGTAGGGGTTGTGATTTAGATTGGTTGCAGCAGGTGGTAGGTGTTTATGGTTCTTGTAGACCAAACATGAGGGAATATTGTGTTTATTTATGTGTATATAATTGTATACGGAGGTTATGGGCATCGTGGGGATTAAAAACAGGGTTCCAAGTAACTGTTGATAACTGCTGAGACAACAGTTAAAAATGAGAGTTAAAGGGCTGAGATTTAATCTCAGCATGATCCGACGGTGAAGATGGATTTGAAAGATGGTTAGACTTAATGAGCTTAATATATATATAATTCTATGATATCGTTTTCACCTATGAAAGTGGTTTATATTAAAACCGGTGTATAATTTACTATAAGTTGGAATAACTTATGAAGCATCATTGGGTTTATATATGTTACTATATTAGCATATATCCTAATCATTGAAAAAGAAAATTTAGTTCGTTGTATTAAGTTGTAATTGTATAGCGTTTTGTATTGCTAATTTATTTAGTATCAAATTAACCAATTGGTAATATTTTATCTTAATATTATGCAAGTGATGATTTTATAACATGTAAGGATGAAGATTAAATTAATTAATTAATTAAACAATTTCAATTTCGATTTAAAATATACTTTGCTAAAAGTATCTTTTTACCTTCTTTTTCCTACAAAAATAGACTATGAATGTATTGAATCATCAATTAAAGAGGTGGGTGAGGAAATTAAGTTGTCTGCGTCTGCGAAGCTTTATAACTAATTCATATTGAAATCGGCCCAACAAATTATTTAATTTTTTGCTATATATGTATATCTGGTTGAGACGTAAAGTCATAAAGTACAAAATATGACTAATACTTAATTTGCAAATTATCAAAAAACTTCAATATATATACCTAAATTCTAAATTTTAATTCGTTCATCTAATTCTTCTATCTGATATCTTATTTTTAGAATAAATACACGAATGGTAGTTTATCAAAATTTTGGATGTAACGTATATAGCTCTCAACCAACAAATCTAAAAATTTCGCATGTCTAAGTTAGGACTAAATGTGCCACAAAATGAAAACCACAAAGACCATCCATGTACTTTTGATTAAAGTTGAGGACCAAATGCGCTACAAAGTGCAAACCATAGGGTCCATCTGTGTATTTTTAGAAAGCTAGGAACCAAATTTAAAATTTTGGTAAACCACATAGACCATTCATGTACTTTACTTCTTTATTTTATTTTATTTTATGATGATCCTAAATACATACAAATATAATTGAAGAACTAGACACTTGTCAGCGAGTGGATTTGAATACAAAATTCCACAAGATTGAATTATGGGTAATTTTGGATTGAACCGACAAATTATATATACAAAATAGAACGTCGCTAGTTGCCACCACAAAAAAAAAATTTGTGACCAACATTCAGCGTGAGAATAAGCATTAGAATACAATCGGAAAATAAGTTATAAAAGAGAGAGAGAGAGTTGCAAGAGAATAAATGACCCGATTTGTGTGATCGATGTCACATATATGTATGCTATATGTTGTTTGATATCGTATTCAAGGTTATAACTGTATTGATGTTAACATTCCAAATATGATTGGTGGTCACGAAAAATTCCTTCCACGCAACTTGCCATGTAGGCGAAACATCGTGGATGAACTTGACACAATCCGAACCATGTATATCCAAATAACATGGGTTAAATCTGACCCGATGACCAGGTTTGTACCATGTATCTACAAGATGCATGCATGCATGCATCCATACATACATACATACATACATACATACATACATACATACATACATACATACATACATACATACATACATACATACATACATACATACATACATACATACATACATACATACATACATACATACATACATACATACATACATACATACATACATACATACATACATACATACATACATACATACATACATACATACATACATACATACATACATACATACATACATACATACGTACATACATACGTACGTACGTACGTACATACATACGTACGTACGTACGTACGTATGTACATACATACATACGTACGTACGTACGTACATACATACATACGTACATACATACATACATACGTACATACATACATACATACATACATACATACATACATACATACATACATACATACATACATACATACATACATACATACATACATACATACATACATACATACATACATACATACATACATACATACATACATACATACATACATACATACATACATACATACATACATACATACATACATACATACATACATACATAAAGTCATGTGATATCTAAAATGATATCCACACATGTTTTACATCGACTGAAAACCATAAAATGACATGTACTGCATCTGATAATGCCGATGTCAGTACTAATGTTGTTCGGTCAGAATCGGTTTGGTCCGTCACGGTACCGACAACTTGTTGGGATTGAACCCTACCAGAGGAACAGATAATGTAAAGCCAAAACCTGGTCACAACAGTGGATTCACAATAAGCAGATGTTTACACTAAGCTCTCCCCTTGACAGTGGTTACCTATCTGCTGATACACTCTAAACACTGCTCAGAAGAACAACTGGTGAACCAAACACTGATAATGCTCTAAAGACTGCTGAAGACAAACACTGTGCTCTATCTACTGCTGTCTCTTAAGTACTGCTGAAGATCCAAGCACTGCTCATTCAAAGACTGATCACCTTTTGAAGAAAGCACTGATGTTCAAGTAATCAGTGCTTAGGCTACAACAGTGGAACGTGAACAGTGTTAGACTTGTTTTGCTTTGTATTATCTATCAGTTGTTAGACATCAGTAGTTTCGTATAGATCAGTGTCTACAGGTTGTTAGACTGTTAGAAGTCACTATCATGGTGACGTCAGCTGAAGTGCATCAGTAGTTTGGTTTGCCAATAAATATAACAGTACTCTGTACTGTTACATTTGATTCGTTTTGAGTGAGTTCTTCTCCTCAATTCAATCCTTTCATCTTGTGCAACCAACTCTGGAGTATCAGGCTGAGGGGGAGTTTAGTCTGTAAGCTTGCATTGTAATCTTTTGCTTTTGATGTAATCATTCGACTCTATGAAAAAGCAATTGTTTATCAAACTATATTCTCCTTTGATTGTGTTTAACAAAGTTTGTATTCATTTCCGTTGCACTTTACTTTGTTTCATATACACTGAATGTTCAATTTATACAAACAAGCACAATCATGAGAGCCTTGGATCCTAACACAACCGTATAGCTTACGATACAAAAAAACTTTTATTCTAAACATGACTATGTTTTCAACAAAATTTATACAAGAATGATGAGAAAAAAATAATTAAAAACAACCGCGAATGTAAGTTATTAGAGAAAAATCAAATTCGTAAAAACTTAAATAAGTTATAAACGTATATTATGTATATATTAGGGTGAGAAAATTAACCGCCATAATCAATAACCAAACTATAACCTACATAACCAAACCCATATTATAACCATCATAACCGATGGTTATGGTTGTGAAGTTTTGTTTAACTAGCCAATCGGTTATGGTTATAGTTATGAAGCTTTGGTTAGCCGACATAACCGAAACCGAACAGAACTTATAATGTTATGTATATAAATGGATTTATGTTTTTAGTAACCGTCTGTAGTTTTTTTTTACTAAGATACAAGTATGTTAGTAATAAGTCGATCTTGATGTAAATGCACTTTATTTTGATAAAGAATTGATGTGTTATGACCGTATGAATCTTCTGTATAACACTAAGTGCATAGTTAATAGATTTAAGTTGATGATTTTACACGATTCTATCAATAAGAATCATTTTTAATGCATCTGTATATGAACTAAAAAATTCACCATCCAACATCGAAGGCCTAGGTAGATTTTGTTTGTTTGTTGGGAATTACCTTATTAAAAGAGATCACACATCGGTTGTTTAATAAAAAAAGGATTATTGGTTGTCTTATATAAAAAGCCCAAGCTAAGTCAAAACCTTTCACATCCCTAATGCACACCCCTATTTATTTCAAACCTTGATTGGTTAGTTAACCGAAATTAACAAAAAACCCAACCATAACTGACTTCAGAACCGAATAACTGTAAATAAAGTTCGATGAAGGTTATAGTTAAGGAAATTCCATAATTGAAACTAGCGGTTATGGTTTTAATTAATTGTAAAAAACAAACCATACTGACCAATACACACTGTGTTAGTACAAGTGATGAAAATGAAGTAAGAAAAACACTTTTACTATGATGCCGTCTATTGATTTTGATAATTGATAAGACATTAAGACACATAATACTAACTAAAAATTAATATTCAACACATATAATATTAAGAATAACAACTTATATCACAAATCCAATAATATTACCTTGATAAATCGTTCATTGGAAACTCAGGGTGTGTTTGGTTAGTGGAATGTTTTGGAATTGGATTTGGAATTTAAACATTCTATTAAGAATTTAAATCTCAATTTCATTCTTAATATGTTTGGTTCACATTGAATTCTATTGAATTTCAGTGAATCGAATGCACCCTTAGTTCTTTAAGTGATTATCACCACTTTTATATGCGTCATATTTAATCCTTGCAAAATTCGCTGGTAGAGAATTCCCATTGGGCATATATTGTTCTATCATTGATACATTTTTATGGTAACGAAATGAAATTACTGAAAAGCTAATAAGAGTAATAGAGTTTGAACCATATAGGTAAAACAAAAAAAATATATAATTCTTAATTTTGTATCCAAGTTGAAGTGTTTGATGGGTGTTTAAATATTTTTCTTTAAGATAACGAAATGAAACATAGTGTTATAATAGATAATCAAAATGTTACATGGAACAATGGAGATGGAAAAGGCAAAACTTTTCCCAAAAAGAATCAAAGGTATCTTTAGGGTTGGAATGGAAATTGGATGACAAAGTATCTTTAGCGTTGCTTCTATGAAAGCGGGTTTGAGCAAGCTTAGACAAAATCACAATGTTTTTTAGATGGCGATGGAATGGATGTGTTCCAAAAAAGTTGAACACATTGATGTGGAAGGCTTTGGATAACGAACTTCCAACATTAGTGGCGTTGAAAAGAAGGCGAGTAAACATCACAAACGCCGTGTGCAGTTTGTGTGGAGAGGTGGAAGAAGACAACAATCATCTCCTAACGGCTTATATGGTTGCTACGGGTATTTGGCAACCTATTAGTGGTTGGTTTAATACCGTACTTCTTTGCGTTTTCGATCAGAGATCTAGTGAAGATGCATCGTCATGTGAAAGCGAACAAAAGCAAGAAGTGTATTCAAGGGATTATTTTCACTGCGACACGGTGCATTTGGAAAGCAAGAACCGAGGCTATTTTTGTAACAACAGGGCAAACATCATCAAAATAAAGGAAAACATAAAGGCGCTGGGATATATGTGGATCAAAAATCGATTTGTACACAAAGATATAGGATGGAAGGATTGATGTAACTTTGCGTTATAATTGTCCTTTTGTTTTGTTTCGTTCTTGTTTTGTGCCCTAGCGGCTTGCTAGGAGCGTTTTCTTAATGAAAGCTGCTGTAAAAAAATTCGAAATAAAAGATAGTAATCAATTGCAATCACTAATTTTTCCCAATCGTTAATGGTCTAGTAACATTAGTAATTGTCCTCTACAAAAGTAATGTGAATTAGATCTCTGTATAGACAAGTTAATGAGTGATTTTAGGTTTAAAAAACTTATTGTTAAAGGAAAAAAATCCCTAATTTGTTTCAGGTATTAGTGTAAAGATATAAAGTTGTTATGTTCATTAGTTTGGGAGCATATGCGACTACACAAAATCATGCATTTAATTAGTTAGAGCATTCACAATAAGCCATTTTAGCCTTCATTTTATCTCATTTTTTCACCACATTCATTTTTACCTATTCTGGATTCCATTTTTGAGTTCATTTTTCATATCCATATTTCCTCACAAACATAAAAAATGAAGAAAAATTGGGATATGTAGCACATGATGGGGCCGGGGGGGGGGGGGGGGTTGATGTAAAAAAGTGATGATGACGTGGTAACGTTTTTAGGTTTCCTTATTGGGTGGGGTTTTTGGGTGTTTTTCTTATATGACAGCTAACTAGACATGTTTTTAAGTGTTTTTGATATACCTTATTGTGGATGGTCTTACTGTATTTCTTATCTTTTTATTTTATCTGATTTAATCATTAATAACCGGTAAAATTACAACAAAATAGAATTTCGAGAACCAGCATTTTATGACAGCCACTGTACGATTTTTTTAAATAAGTATGTCTCAAGAAAGTTGTTTTTAGTTTTTTACATAGCTTTATATATAAAGAAAAAATATAATAGGCGTAGAAGATTCGGGAAAACATAGATTTCAAATAGGAAAGTTTTAGTTTGGTTGGAAAAGTCCTGTCGGTTCTTGTTTAGTAACTTCTTTTTCTTTAATCGTTGTTGTCTTTGTGAATGATGTGAATAAAGAGCAACATATAATAGGCAAATTGAGAGGGTGTGGAGTGTAACTTTTCAGAATTCTAGAACTTGAAGTCCCATAGCAACCAAAAAGTATGAAGGGTGTGACGTATAAATAAATTATTTCCAGAACAATACTGTTGCCTGTTGGCGAGTACGAGGGGTGAAAGAAAATAGAAATAAACATTAGGGATTATTAGCACTACTATAAATAAATTGAACAAACGCGACGTGTTCGTGTTTGTTCATTTAACTTTAACCGAACATTAACATATAATCAAACACATATTTTGTGCATGTTCATTTATTAAAACAATGGTCATGTTTATGTTTGTTTAAAACTTAAATGAATTGTTTACGAACATAACTAAAACACAAACAAACAAATTTAAAACAATATAATATAACAAACAATAAACAACTAAAACACCAATAAATATAATTGACTAGACATAATCGAACATAAAGTAAAATTTTATATAAATTAGTGATTAATTACGATAAATTCTATTGGAACTCATTTTTTACTAAAAAGCCGGTTAATTACCAACTAGTTATACTTATATCAGTAGTTTGGAAGTCTATATTATGTTTAATATTTATATAAATCTAATTACTTTATGTATTTAAATTGAAAGGAACATAAACGAATAAACATAAACGGACGTTCACAAACATAAATAAACAAACAAAACGTGTGTTAATGTTTGTTCGTTTCGTTAAATAATTAAATGAACAAAAAGTTGTGTTCATGCTCATTCAATTTTTAATTAAATAAATGATATAAATGAATTTTCACCGAACAAGTTCATGATTCAGTTAGGGACCAATAGTAAGAGTGCAAAGTGTAAGTTATAATCATTGAAAAAATTATTTAATTTTGTAATCGCTAACTTACACTTTCACTAATTCTAATTGTGTACACATATCATTGTCCACTTGGAAAGAAACATATATACTTTGATAAGAGCAGGTAACAAACCCGTTGATAAAAAGTACTTAAAAAGTTATTAAAAGTATGATTTATAATTAAAAAGAAGTCATGTGATACAATTTTGCGTGTTTTCGTATGGTATGTTTGTGTAGCAAAGTAAATTTAAACAAATATGTTTCAGTAATTATTATTACATATTTATTGTGTTCATGCGCAATGTAATTTGTATTTTTTTTTAAAAGAAGCCAAACCAAGCAATTATTAAAAAACCCAAAAAACAGTACAACCTCCTTAGCAAGCTGCTAAGGAGACACAAAACAAATATACAAAGATTAAGAATAGGATTGTAAACGAATCGAACGAACACGAACCCTATTCTTTATCTTTGTGTATTTGTTTTGTGTTTGTTCGATTCGTTTACAGCCCTAATTAATCACTAACCCTAGAGAATAAAATATAACTTTCAAACCAATCCTAAACTTACTAGATACGGTATCTCTAAATAAATAGTAGACCTGGAAAACGGGTCGGTTCGGGTCGGGTCATGGGTCAAAATGGGTTCGGCTCAAAACGGGTCAATTACAAAAAAAAAGGTTGTTTTGGTTCGGGTCGAAAACTCAATTCGAACTGAAACCGTTCCGATCCAAAACCTATTTCGTGCCGTAACCTGTCTTGTGCGGATACTTGTGCCAGCCCGAAACCCATTCTGATCCGACATCTGACCCGTTTCTTTAAGGTGCTAACCCACATCGACCCATTTCTTTAAAGTTGTCGACCCGCTTTGACCCGAAAATAACAAGATGAAATTTCAATTGACCCGTTGTGACCCGTTTAGTTAAAATATATTACCCAAACTAACTCATATAATTTTAAAAGCAATCCAAACTAACCCACTTGAAAGCCTTTGGGTCAAGATTGCCACCTATAATAAATAGTGAATATCATGCATATGTTAGACATCCTGATTAACATGCTATATTTGATTAATCCTTGAGAGAATCCAATGGTCTTCATCAATCACAACTAAAGATGAAAAAAAAGCTACCACTCCTTGTTACGATTTAATCACCTATAGAAATATGTGATTGATGATCACAGCCAGATTTTATTTAATTAACCAGTTCATGACTTTCTTTCGTCACAAAACAAACTATTTTAGGAAACAACATCTTCAGATTCATATGATTGTGTTCCTTTTTATAAGATTTAAGTAATTGCAAGAATAATTACTTTAACTAATGTTTATTAAGTTTACAAAAAAAAAAAAAAAAAAAAAAGAAGAAAGGATTTTGACGTTAAGATCCAACATGTATGCATTTGGTGTTTGGGCCCAATACCACAAATCGCAAACAAAAGGTTTTTAAACAACAGAAGATAACACAAGACAAACAAGTAAGTTTCTAAGCTGAATTTGGGCCCAATACCGCAAAGCCCAACAAACAAAAGATTTTTAAACAACGGAAGATAATGCAAGACAAACAAACCTGAATAACCCGAATGTTGTTCAAAAAAACCCCAAACAACACCCCTAGTTACATGATGCATTCCTTAATATCTAAAAAAAACTGTAACAGGTGGTGTATGTTGGCTCATTAGTTATTTGACCCCGGCTGATGGAGTAGTTAAATATTGGGCTTGGGCTTATGTTGTTTGGAGATAAAGGTGCTGTTTGTTTTTTAAGAGGTAAAAATGTCTGTAGTCTGCGGACCACATATATAGACATCTGTTAGAGAAGAGGTGGACCAAACCTCTGCAGTTTGTAAGAAGAAGGTTGTTTGTTTTTTAACGTAGGTAGACTTCTAAAATAAACTGGTGGTTAGGGCTGCAAACTAACCAAACGTTCAGCGAACAATTTGTGAACTGTTCGGCGAGAAGTTCGTTTGTGACCGTTCGTTTATTAAACAAATGAACACGAACAAGAAATTTCGTTCGTTTAGTTAAATGAACAAACATGAACAGAGGTCGTGTTCGTTCGTTTATGTTCGTGAACGTTCGATAACTGGTTCGTTTGTGTTCGATACTTCATTAGTGTTTTTAGATTTTATATTTATTTAAATACTTTAAAATTCCAACAAATTAAATATTAATAAGTGTCGGTGTATTATATATTAATAAGTGTCGGTGTATTATATATTCTGTTCTCATTTGTGTTCGTCAATGTTCGTTGCCTAAAATTAACAAACAAACACAAACGAACACGAACAAGTTCATTTCCTTAACAAACGAACATGAACATGAAATCTTGTTTGATAAGTGTTCATGAACGGGTCGCGAACACATATATTTCTTAATAAACGAACACGAACAAGATCTTGTTCGTGTTCACTTTTTTATGTTTTTGTTCTCCAATTTTCTTATTTAAAAATGTATCCAAAATAACCTAAATACATGAAACCACAAATCTAACCAGAAAACACACAGTGCATATACAAGACAATTTTTTTTTTTTTTTTTTTTTTTATAAAATTTCTAAAAAGTTTCTACATGTTTATGCAAACACAAATCAAAATCAAAACTAAAATTTCTACATTTAACTGTAAGCTTGAAGTGACAAGGGACCAATATATTCCAGCTTCTTAGATCTCCTCCATCATTTCATGATTCTCAAGATTGTTTTGATCTGCAAACAAGTCATAAAGAAATACAAAGTACAAATAAGTTGAGATTTCCACTCACATTGCTGCAAAAACATGACACCAAATGAGCAATTGAGCATAAGGATCAAAATCAATCCTGGTGTAAGTTATGTGTATCTTGCAAGAGGGTAAAAATTGCTATTGCGGGTTTGCTGGTTAAATTAACCTTATAGCTCGGCTGAATTTGCAAGAATGTGCTCAGTATACGACGAGGATTTTCGAGACAGAGGGGCCAACACATATTATTCTAAACATTCATTTGGAGTCATTGTTTTGAAGATCCTAGCTAGTTATGGCATAATACAGATTACAAAGAGTGTGAATATTCTTAAAAATATAAAGTTTTCAGAATTAGTAGTGGTGATGGTGAATAGCATTCCATTAAACTCATTATACTCATTTTTATAATTACACTAAAATTTACTATGTTTTTTTCTTTTCAATTAAATAATATTTTTTTATACCTTTATATTTACTTTCTCTCCCCTCCACTCAAACCACCTAGAAAAAGTTGTAAAAATCATTGTTTCCGTATAATTACAGATGGATAGTAACATTTTCTTTCTTATCTACTTATAACCGTTCCTTATAATATAAGTAACTTACTCACAAATATATAGAGAAACCATTGTGAATGCTCTAAGAAACAGAACATCAAAAAAATTCTCAGTTGGGGCCTGGTTGTCATTTTTCTTTTGCAGGCTGAAGCCAGCTTGGTAGTGGGCTGAGTATCGAGACGGAGCAGGTTGATTTAAGTAGAGGTAGAGGTGTAAAAAACGGTTTTGTATAGAAGAATTGATTCTTGACCCAGACCGCTATCACACATAAACCCGTTTCGCCCAAACCAGTTTGGGCCCAACCCTGGCTCAGCGGTGTGGTATAGGATTGTGTTTTTATGTGTTATAACGGTGGGGCCTAACAGGTTTTGAACCTGACCAAACATTTTTTCAGCCATATCTGATTTGAACCGGATTCAAATGGTTTGCGTGGGTCGGGGTCTTCAACACCAAACCAGTTTAGGTCCAACCCAAAAATATTGGTGCGGTTATACCAAATCAATTTGGGCCCAAACCGGGTTTCGTACACCTCTATGTAGAGGTGCTCAAATAGGTATTAAAAACTGGATCGGATTTTATCCGATGCGGATAAGTCAAACCATGGTCAAAACCGAAATGTGAAAATCTGGATCAGATTTATCCTGTTCAAAGGTCCATAAAAGTCGATTCTATAGCATCCGGATCGGATCATCCAAACTGAATATTCTTAAAAATTTGGATTTTTGAAAAAAAAAATCTATACTATATAATGAAAGAAACATGTTTTGGAACACTTGTCATTCTCTCATTTAATTGATTAAAAATAATAATATTTAATCTAAATTAATACAAATTCTTATTATTAATAATATTTAATCAAATCTAAAATCTAATTTAATACAAAGTTTTATTATCAATAATATTTATTCAAATCTAATAAATAATATAACAAACTCAAAAAAATCATATTTTATTTACTTTTAAAATGTTATACAAAAATTCGTTAAAATAAATATAAATTAATAAATAAATAAAATAAATTCACTAATATTCATATTTCTAGAATTTTTTACAAATAAAAAGTTAAATAATAATAAATGTATAGGACAAACCCAATAAAATTCATATTATATATAATAGTAAAATCCAGCTTAAATCTGGATCCAAAAAAAATCTGATGGGTTGAAATTTTTTAAAGAGAAAAATGCTCGGATAGTCCCTGTGGTTCACCTTTTTTCACCTATAGTCCTCGACCTTCTAAAATTACCTGAATAGTCTTCAAGTTTTCAATTTTCGTTCCCGGATAGTCCCTGGCGTGGATGAAGGTTACTTTTCTCAGTTAAGTTGGTGTAAAATGACTATAATGCCCCGACTTTCTAAAATTATCTGAATAGTCCCCAAGTTTTCAATTTTCGTTCCCGGATAGTCCCTGGCGTGGATGAAGATTACTTTTCTCAGTTAAGTTGGTGTAAAATGACTATAATACCCTTACTATTAAAAAACAACAAATAAAACACTAAAAGAAATATTATAAAAAATTCAGATGGGCCCATATCTTTTATTAAAAACCTCTCTCTCTTTACATAATTAAAACACATCTCTCTCTACCACCCTTCTCTCTCTACCCATCAGCCACCATCTCCCGTCACCACCCCACCATCCAGCGACCACCACCTGCCATCACCACTGGCCTGTCATCACCATCTTCTACCCTTCTCATGTAGAACCTCTCTAGCTTGCAATCACCAACCACTGGACTACCACCACTTGCCACCACCACCGCCACTCTCTTTCTCCCTTTAAACATATCAACAAAATCCCTAAAGTTATTTCCTTGTCAAGGGATCTGAGCCTATAAAAAAAAAGTGTTTTAGTAAATAAAAGAGCCCCAAATGAAACCTGCTTTCACCGTCTCTCTCTCCCATTCAAACTAACCATCACCAACACCACTAAGCCGACACAAGTCACAACCACCATCAACAACGCCACCATCACCCACCTACAAACCTGCAAATCGAACCAAACCGCCAACATCACCCACTTATGAACCTCCAAATCGAAGCTCTAAATCGTACCTGGAAGAAAGTTCCTTCGTCTCCACCGGTAGAAAACCCCATGGAATCACTGGAAAAACCCACGGCAGAAAATCCCTTCGTCTCCACCATTTACACACGTTGGTCTGATTTCTGATATGTTTCAGAAGAGATGAGGGGTTAGAAGAGGGTTGTGCGGAGATGATGTCGGGTGTTGATGGGCAGCGGTAGTTGCAGTGGTGAGGTGGTGCTTGGTGGATAGGGGTGCAAACGAGCCGAGCCGAGCCCGAGCTCGGCCGGGCTCGAGCTCGAGCTCGATTAACTTATGAGAGCTCAGGCTCGAGCTCGGCTCGATTCGAGCTTTGTTTTCAAAGCTCGAGCTCGGCTCGTTTGTATTTTATCAAGCTCGAGCTCGGCTCGGGCTCGGCTCGTTTATTATCTATTAATTAGTATATTAAATAAAAATAATATAAATAATAGACTTTTTAGGCTTGCGAGCTCGATAAGTAAAGCTCGGGCTCGTTTACTAAATAAGCTTATTTGTAGGTTTGAGGTCGGCTTGTAAATAAGTTTAAATAAGCTCGGCTCGACTCGGCTCGTTTACACTAAGGCTCGATAAGGCTCGACGAGCCTAATGAGCTTCACACATGAGGCTCGAGCTCGGGCTCGATAAGCAAACGAACTTCGTTTTGAGGCTCAAGCTCGGCTCAGGCTCGATAAGGCTCGGCTCGTTTCGAGCTTTTTCTCGAGCCGATCTCGAGTAGCTCGCGAGCCGCTCGGCTCGTTTGCACCCCTAGTGGTGGAGTAGAGAGAGAAAAGAGGGGAGAAAGAGTGTGTGTTAATCTGCCGTGTGTGTACATACATATATAATGGTAAGGGTGTTAAGTGGATGTTAAGTGGTGGATGTGGCAAGGGTGGTTGTGAAGATGGTGGTGGTGGTCAGTGGTGATGGTGGCGGTGGAGGTGAAGACCGGAGGTGGTGGTACCAGAGAGAGAACAGGGACAGAAAAAGGGATGATTTGTGTATGTATATTTACATACATATATATTATAGTCCCTGGCCCACATGTATTTTATAATATTTCTTTTAATGTTTTATTTGTTGTTTTTTAATAGTAAGGGCATTATAGTCATTTTACATCAACTTAACTGAGAAAAGTAACCTTCATCCACGCCAGGGACTATCCAGGAACGAAAATTGAAAACTTGGGGACTATTCAGGTAATTTTAGAAAGTTGGGGACTATAGGTGAAAAAAGACGAAACCACAGGGACTATCCGGGCATTTTTCTCTTTTTTAAATTTGTATTGGATTTGACGGATCCTATAGATTGCATTTGGTTTTAAAAAACCCAGTTTCCCCATCGGATCATCAGTTTTAAATTATTTTTCGGATAGGTTTGGAATTCGGATATTTTGTACATCTATAAATGTAAGTATCTAACTGTTGGATTGTTTCACTCTTGCGCTACAGAACCTAAATTAGAAATCATTTGGCTTAAGAAATTTTTTTTATCTGTTAATTAAACAATTGAAATTTCACACTGAATTTAAAAAGAAATAAAATTTGATGATATCTAAGAGTTATTTTTACAGTTTTGTAGAGAAATTTAGTAGACTCCTCATATTAAAGCGAAGACAAGGTTAATAATTATAATTTGTGTGTTACATGGGTGATTAAAAAGATATTAATAACAACTTCTACATATAAATTACATATATGTGGATGGTTAGATATTATATAGTGGTAAATTATGAGTATGAATAAAATTTTCAACTATGTTGGCACACTCTTAGGGTCTGTTTGGTATGGGCTAATGGAATGGACGAAGGAATGGAATGCACGAGGTAATGGAATGGACGAGTGAATTTAATGGATCATTACCATTCCATGTCTTGTTTGGTTACCATGTGTGAATGGAATAAGTTATTATTGTCTATTGTTCGGTAGGCAAAAAAAACAGAGTAATAAAATCAGCGGTGAGTGGTGGTGGTGGTGGTCGGTGGTAATGATTGTGGGTGGTTATAGGTGGCGGTGGTGGGTGTCGGCGGCGACGATGGGTGGTGGTGGCGGCGGCGAGTGGCGGTGCGGCGGCGACGACGAGTGGTGGTGGTGGCAAGATGGTCGTTGGTGGTGGGTGGAAGCAGAGGTGGCGGCGGCGGCGGTTGGTGGTGGCAGTGGTGGTGGCGTTGACGATGGTGGTGGGCGGCGACGGCGGTAACGAGTGTCGTTAGCGGTTGGTCGCAGCTGTGGGTGATAACGATAGTGAGTGGGTGGCGGCGGCGGCGGTGGCTGTCGGGGTGAGGTGGTGACGGGTGGCGTCGGTGGTGGGTGGTGGTGGTGGTGGTGGGTGGTGGTGGTGGTGGGTTGTGGCAAAGGTGGTGGGTTGTGGTGTTGTTGATGAATGGTGCAAGAGGGGATGGAATGGAAAAAAAACATGGGGGTGGAAGGAATGATTTTGAGGGAATGAAATGCATTTTAGAATGGGTGATTCCATTACATTGACCAACTAAACACCCTTTTCTTCATTCCCTCGTAATCATCCATTCCATTCCACCTCTCATTCCTACATACCAAACACTACCTTAATATCCCCGATGTAACACTATCCAAAGAAACTATTATTAAAAGGAAACAATATCAAAATAGCAACATAGATACATACAAATTTAAATATACAAAATTTCAATATCCCCGTTAAGGACACCCTAAACACGATTTTTAAACTAAAGAAAAGATTAAATAAAAAAGTTATCAAATTGAATTCCAAAAGAAGTGCATAGACATACTTAGAAATAAGTGATGTATGATCATCTGACTTGGAAATTCAGGGTCCTTAAGCAGAAGGCATATATGAAAGCAAATAACACACAAAAACCAACTAGAACTGCGGCAACGGGACCCATGAAATCTAATCTAAATCCGAAGTGATCTTTGATATACCAATTCATGGGCGGGTCATATGACATCCCAGGCACAGTGATCGTGTTCTCGACATCATGGTATTGTGAAATGATGAACCCATAAACAGTCCAGGCTATGGGACATATCCAGTAGTACCATACCCACCATTTTGGAATTCTCTGAAATTCAACAATGTGTTAACTTTATACAATAAAAAAGCGAAATAAAATTACTATTAATGAAGACTTACGGGTCTTGGGATGAAAAACCCCGAAAAGAAATTAAAGAGCCCGTAGAATAAAACAGCTACTACGGCTGCTATTTGATCGTTTGGTGTGAGGGCAACCGTCATCAATCCATAGTATGTAAAATATAGGAATGAAAAGAAGTTGATGAAAAAGAACCAAAGAAATTTGGTTGCTGACCATTCGAAGGACACCATGGCATACACTATCAAAGTGTAATATGTTGTTGCAACAAATACATATGGTATTTCCACGAGGACCTAAATGAATAATGAATTCTCATTTTGCTAGTTAGAAGCTAGTTATAATAAATGATAAATTTTGTTTGAGTTTAATCATGCGAACATTTATTCAAACCCTGACCTGTGCCAAAGCGTATGGTAATGTTGAGTACATTCCAGCTGCTCTTTCTCGATAAAAGACCGTTCTTTCTGAGGCTACTACAGGCTGCACTGTTTGGCAATTGTTCATACCAACAAAGAACACTCCAGCATATAATGCCCCAACGATAGTGTTCACATTGTTGCTGCTCTCCCTGAAAATATATGGATAAAATAAAGTATTAAGAGAATGGATTTCATAAACCATTGTAAAAAAAATTATGTTCAAGTTTTTTATAGTGACCTCTTTTCACCAATCTTCCAAAATGTTATTCCAACTAGGAGTGCTGCAACGAATGTAAAGATGTTGCGTACAAGGTTATAATCGGGATTTCTCCAATAACTCCACCACATCTTCCATATACAAGACTTGAATTGTCCCCAAGAAGATTGAGAATACTGTGTACTAAAATGGAGATCTGTTGCTCCTGGAGGAGGTGTGCTTAACCGCATCACTAATTCCGCGTTCTTTCTATGGTTCATATATACATAGATCATTACAAATTACAATCTTTAGATAATTTTGAGTTACTTCAATTCAAAATTATCATTAGACAAACTTACTGATACAAGTCTGATGATTTGAAGTGTTCAGCAAAATCAATCCCAAGTCGACTCTCTACAACAGTGGAAGTGACTTCCAACATCCATGTTGATGGATTGTATTTATCTGGCATCTTTGAAATCCCAGGGATTTCCTGATTGTATGATAATTGGTTAATATTATCTTTGTATTACATAAAATAAAACATTCCCTTTGTTTAGTTATGCTTGTAAAATACCTCAAAATAGTCTATAATATTTCTTGAGTTCCTCCCAAGTGGTCCTGCATAGATCATTTGCCCACCCCTTTTCAGTAGTAGTAACTCATCAAATGATTCAAAGATATCGATACTAGGTTGATGGATGGTGCACACAACAGTTCTCCCTGTATCAACAGTGTTTCTCACCGTCCTCATTACAATGGCTGCTGCTCTTGCGTCAAGCCCAGAAGTCGGCTCATCCATGAAAATTATTGAAGGATTAGCAACAAGCTCTACAGCAATTGTTAGCCTCTTTCTTTGTTCCGTTGACAAACCACTAATTCCTGGAAGTCCCACTACAGTATCCTTGAGATTGTCTAGTTCAACAAGCTCCATCACCTCACGTACAAAAATCTGAAATGTTATCAACACAAAGAAATTAATTAGCGCCTTATTTTTTGTATTTATATGTTTTACCAAAAGTTAATTGCATATTCATTTATTACCATCTTCTCTTCGTCACTGACTTCTTTTGGGAGCCGAAGGAAAGCCGAATAAATTAAAGATTCATAAACAGTGATATTGGGAGAGTGGATATCATTTTGCTCACAATATCCAGATATTCTAGCAAATGTTTCTTGTTTCTTTGGATATCCTGATATTCGAATATCTCCTTCAATATAACCACTTGTCTTTCTTCCAGCTAAAACGTCTAACAATGTTGTTTTACCAGCTCCACTAACTCCCATCAAAGAAGTTAATACTCCGGGCCTAAAAGCACCACTTACCTCGCAAAGTAATTGCAACCTATTTTCAGTCACTCCTTGTTCTCGCATTTCCTGTTCAATCAATAATCATTGGATTTTAAATTATCGTTATTCTGTAACTATTTTAGATTTTTAAGTAAGAGTATTGAGAACAAGTTAAAAGGGATAGGAATTTACTCGAGGCATATCAACAAAATAGTTCATGTTATCAAATGACATGGATAATGGAGTAAATGGAAGAATCATTCCTTTTTTAGGAGCCTTGGAATCATAAGAGCCAGATTGACTTCTTACAAGTTCCTTTTCTGTAGATCCGTCTACAAGAGTCATACATATATAGCGTTAAATAGGAAAACTTGTGTATTTTGTGTGTATTTGTTTTCTTATTTTCTTAATCTTTTCTTCTTAATAGAAATACTTATATTAATTGTAAAGGAAGAGTGAGGAATTCTATTTGCCTAGTTGTGATCATTTTGAGTACTAATTGTTTGTGGGTACCTTTTTTAGCTTGCATTCCCATAGATGCTTCTTTGGAGATGATTGCTTGTTGTTTTCCAAGGGCTGATTATTTAATAGAAAAAGTGAAAAAGTTAGTTAGTCGTAAGATATTTAGGAATTTTTGAATGGGGATGTGGTTGAGGGATACTTACGGTCTAAATACATGAGAGCAAAAGTGAAAAGGATGTTGAAGAGAACTGCAAAACCTACAAGAGAAGCAAAACCTATCCAGAACCAACTTTCTTGAGTTGGGATATCCATGTTTTCTAGTATTGCTATGCCAAGTCTAGTTGTATTGTCCGTACTCTATGAGCATCATAACAGATATATCAGATACATATACAGTGAATATACTTCCCTTTTAGAGTTTTGTGGTTTTTAGCTAAGAAACAATAACTTACCATTTTGTTCATCCACCTATGCGAAAAGAACTCATTGATCGCTAAGGATTTGAAGCCATAGGACAATGGCGATACCCAATATCCCCACTCCCAGCAATCAAGAAGTTGAGATCTAGGAATGATGAAACCACCCAAAAGAAATATTAAGAGAAGTGCAAGGGTTCCACCTGTGTTTGCAATGTTCATTGTCCTACATATTCCAGAAATAAATCTAAAATATGCCCCTCCCACGTTTTGGATCATAAAAACCAATAGGAAGTGCTTGAAGAACCTACACATAAACCATAGTTATCTTCTTCTTAGAGATTAGTGGTAACAATACAAACCGTACAACAATAACAATATTTGTTACCTGCTAGCTTCGGGGGCAAGACCAACACCGTAATATACTATAGCCATCCACAAGATACTCTCTAACAAGCATGATGGTAGACGAAGCAAGAATGTTGGAAGTGTGTAAGCCCATGGTGGGTGGAAAAGAAGGTCTCTTTGTTTAAAAATTACGGGAAGCCTTATTATGATAAAGGAAATTTCAGCAAGACCATTAAACATGTTTAGGAGCAAGCTGAACAAAAGTGTTCCTGTATATATTGATCCGTCTTCTTCATTCCTTGTGTGCATTCTACTCCTAAAATACACAGTCATTGCAGTACAGGATAATATGATGTACTGTATAGTCTTAAAAATGTAAATGAAACTGTTTCTTTTCATCAGTAGCCATTCTTTATTCCATGAGGCCTTAAGCAACTCCCTTTTTGGTACCGTGTATTTCTTGAAGACTAAAGCTGCTTTGTGGCTTTGGTTTCTATCATATGGGATTGAAAGCTCATCGTTCAGCTTCTCACCCACATGGAATTGCTTGAACCGCTCTACAAATTCGGAAACTGGGATATATGTATATGGTTTGCTTCTGTCTGCCCAATATTGCTCTTGATCCTTTCGAGAGGTAACCTATTGTCATGAAGATGTATAAAAATGTAAATGAATTTGATTATAGATTTGATATTCATGAACTTAATGAAAATTTTACCTCTTGCAAGAAGTCAGGAATGCCCTTTCTCTCAGGACACCTAAATCCACAATCTTCAAAAAATTCAAGCGCATATTCTCGTGGTCCTTGATATACAATTTGTCCTTCCGATAGTAATATTATGTCATCAAAAAGATCAAAAGTCTCAGGAGCAGGTTGTAGTAGGGACATGAAGATTGTTGAATCAGTGAGGTGTACAACTTGTTGCAAGCACTTCACTATCTGAAATGTGGTGGAGCTGTCTAGACCTGTGGATATCTCGTCCATAAACAAAGTTTTTGCTGGCCCAACAAGCATCTCTCCTGTTTTAGATTGGCAACACAGTTAGGTATGATAAAAATAACCTACATTGAAGGATATATAGCAAACATGCAAATTGAAGAGTATTAGAGAATAAAACATTTATTAAGGTTTTTTTTAACTTGATTTAATTGTTTATGTAATTAAGTTGATTTTCTTTTCTTTTTAACTTCATTTAATTTTCTTATTGATTGTTATAGATGTGTATCATTAAATATGATTAATCATAACCGATTACACATCAATTATTTCAGGCTTACATAAGATATGAATAGTGATAGAGAAAAAGACTTATTCACCCGTAGTTACTCGCTTCTTTTGTCCACCAGATATTCCTTGTCTCATTACGTCGCCAATTAAGGTGTCCCGACAGATATCCAGGCCTAGTATCTATTTCAATTCAACACACATATGAAGTCCGTTAAATAGAAGTCCGTTATACTAGCTAGGACTATATATAACGGGATTTGAAAAAACTCTATCTTACTCTTAGAGTATAGTAAGTAATCAAACTGCTAGCATCTCCTTCTAAGGCAGTTCCCTTCATGAAAAGGTCGATATCAGCTTCTGGGTAAATCCCTACTTGCTTCTCTCTTCTTGCGAGCTCCGCCAACAATTCTGTATTATTATTATTAAGTTATACATGGTATTTGCTTGTGCAAAGGATTAATACATCACAATTTTCAAAAAAAAAAAAAAAAAAAAAAACATTACCCATTCTTGACCCGACTCCTTGGCATCTTGCTGAGAAATCTAATGTTTCCTTAACTGTCATTTCTCCGGCATGAACATCGTACTGGCTTATGTAGGCAGACGTCCTTTGTGGTACAAATTCATTGAGCTTATGGCCATTATAAGTGATATCTCCTTCAACCTATTTAATATGTATGTAAGTTGGTATAGTTAGATATCTCATATTCTACACGTATAAAAAACTAGTAAAGTTCATATTTAAGTAAAACTAGGGTTAAGACCTGCCCGCGTTGCGGCGCGGGTACATCGTAAACATTGAATGGATTAGTCCAAATGTTATATGATGCATTAACCATATGAAAACACACATTTCGACGTATTCAGTTGAACTCAATGTAACCTGTATAAGCATTGTGATTGGATCAAACGTAAAGTAAATCAAATTCATATCGAACAATCATAACGTATTATATGTGACCCAACTCATACATAGAAAATGTAACGGGTATGAAGGAAAATGTGCACAAGTAATCAAAAGGGATTAATTAGAGCTTTCGAAAAAAAGGGGAGAAAAAGAAACCATAATTTGACTCCACTCGGTTTAAAACAAATTTTACGAAACATACATAAAATAAACACGAAAACATATTATATTTGACCTGAATCATTTCCCAAAAAAGTTTACGTTGAAACGTAGAACAACTTGAATTTATACCAAAACATACATAAAAATATGCACGTAAACATGGTTTCTTTAAACGAAAACGTATTATATTTAACCTGACTCGTCTATAAAAAAAGTTTACGTCGGAATGTAGAACATATTATATTTATACATACCCGTATATAAAATATGCATGTAAAAAATAGTTTTTAAGTAAAGGAAGTATAAGGGTAAACCGAAACAAAATATTAGTAAAAAATTTAATAGGTTAAAAACGTTCGTAAAACCGTGCCAAGTAGCACCAATGCCGCAACGACATCGACTCTCAACATCGTAAAAATAAAATAGATAAAATGGTAAAAATTACACTGAACGAAAAGCAGACTAAAATCATTGAACCACGCACACTCGTTACAGTGTGTTAATTCGAAGAAATTAATCAGAAACGTAAAACATAGAAAATAATAACTTAGTCGATTTACGACCCACCCGTTGCGACGAACTTTTCAAAAGGGAAAAAATGGACGCGTTGCGATGGGTTTGTCAAATATGGAAAAATATAGCAAAAAACATTGAACCTCACATGCACGCTACGACATGTTAACTCGCAAAATTTAGAACGAAACGTAAAACGAAAAGCTTGCGAAAGACAAAAAGTATGGGGACCAAAGTTGTAAATAAGAAAGTGTTGTTTTAAATTACAAAATATGAAAAAGTTTAAGTTAAAAGTAAAAATTTGAAATGGGTTAAAATGTAAAAGAAAAAACTTTAAGGTTTAAAGTGTAAAATGAAGTTTTTTTGTTTGAAAAAGTTTCAAAGCATGATGTACAAGTCATGATGCACAAAAAAGTTGCTAATTTATATATGGAATAATATTCATATAAAATGCTTAGAATATCAACTATATTGTAATGTCGCATTAAGTTTCTGGAAATCACAATTTTTAAGTAATTTAGACCATCTCCAATTGTATGTCTGTGGACGTCCTTTGAGTGAGAGGTGACATGCCCTACCAAAAGCCATTGTTAGAGTTTGATGCAGAACTTGCTTTATTATTATATTTTTTTTGGTCTTAATTTAATTTGTTGTACATTAATAATTCGTACACTTTAGTGAGTTGTATACCACATTTATTTCTTAGTGTCAAATCATTTTAAATTTTTAAAAATAGTAACTTATGTAACATCTTATACAATACTTTAATTTATATAAATTACTAGGTTAGAACCCTATGTATTACACGAGTTAAATAAGTGTAATTTTATATATTAAATAATAAAAAGTTATATCTTTATGAATCTCGTATATTGTACGGGTCAAATAAATATAAATTTATATATCAAATAATAAAAAAAAGTTATATTTTTAACAACCATGTGTATTACACATATTAAATAAATGTAATATTGTATACTAAATACTAAAAACGTCGTATCTTTAAAAAACTCGTGTATAATCGGGTTGAATAAATCTACCAAATAATAAAAAATTACATCCCAATAATAAAAAATACATCCTTAAAAACCCGTATATTACACGTGTTAAATAGATCTAAAAAAGGGTTACATCTTTAAAAACCATATGTATTACACAGATTAAATAAATGTAATTTTGTATATTAAATACTAAAAACATCGTATATTTAAAAAACCCACGTATAGTCGGGTTGAAAAATCTACCAAATAATAAAAAAAATCACATCCTTAAAAAGCCCCGTGTATTACACGTGTTGAATAAATCTAATTTTACATAGCAAATGATAAAAAATTATATCTTTAAAAACTTCGTGTTTACACGGGTTAAATAAATGTAACTTTGAATAGTAAATAATAAAAAAATAATTTTAAAACCCCGCGTTTTACACGAGTTGAATAAATATAATTTTGTATACCAAATAATAAAAAATTATATTTTTAATAAATTAGGATGACATTTAATATTAATTTATTATTTATATATTTAATATAAGATAAATAGGAAAGAGAGGTATTTGTTTTAAAAATATATTAAATTAACAATTTAAATTTGAGGATAATATTTTATTAAAGTATGATAAGATTAATATTAATTTATTATTTATTTAGTTAATATAAGATAATTATAGATTTGAGGATACCTCCAATGAATGACACGTGTCCAAAAGTTGGTTTCTTTTATTATAGTAGATAGATTTTATTAACAAAGTATTTGTTTAGTTTTTTTTTTATTATAATCAGTTAGTTATATACTAGGTTAGAACCCCGTGTATTACACGGGTTTAATAAATATAATTATATATACTAAGTAATAAAATAGTTACATCTTTTAAAAACTCGTGTGTTACACGATTTGAATAAACACATGTCTTACACGAATAATGTAATCCGTTGACACATTTAGTTATCAAGATGTGTTTTCTAACAAAATGAACTTTGAGGCACTATTTACTTATTGTAACATATTATTTTATTTTTTATTAGGTTAGAGAGTTGTGTATTACATGGTTTATAACATTTTACTTTGTTTTTTATTTATTATTAGGTTAGAAACTTACGTATTACCTGATGTTGGATAATCAACAGAAAAAAAAGAAAAGAAATATTTTAGTAAAAAATATTAAATGTACAAGAGATAAGGTAGATATTATGATTTAATATTATTATTTCATTGGAGTATAAAACGGGATAATGAGATCCTTTATTAGAAGTAGGATTCTAAATATACCATATGTATGAAAAATATATATGTTCTTCATGTATTGAATAAATCCTTTTAACGAAAGTGTTGATTAAAATAAATATTTTTATTTTAATATGTGATTATCAGTTATCCTTATCCTTATCATCAAAATATAAAAACAACTAAAACTATCAATTAAATAAAATCTTTATCTTTATAAATATTTAAAACGCTTATAATTTTTTTTAGATTTTTATAATTAATATATGATTATAATAATTAGTATATTATTATCAGTATATTTTGATTTTAATATGTGATTATCAGTTATCATTGTCCTTATCATCAAAATATAAAATCAATTAAAACTACCAATTAAATAAAATCTTTATCTTTGTAAATATTTAAAACACGCTAATATATTTTTCTAGATTTTAATAATTAATATATGATTATAATAATTAATATATTATTATCAGTTATTTTTGTCTTTATCATTAAAATCTTTTCTACAAAATTTAAATTTTAAATTTAATATTATCAATAATTGACTTTCCATAATAAATATTTAGAAAAATAATTAAGACCACCTCATAAAGCGTCATGTGTTCCTAGCATGGTTTCTTTTATTATATAGTACAAATTTATAACTAATTGAATTATATATGTTTAAGAAATAATCTGATTACGGAAAATAAATACTAAAGGAAGAGATGATGTGTATATTAGATAACTAGACGTGTCTAAGAGTGTTTTTAGACTTTTACATTGAAGATGAATTTATAATCATTAAATTTCTTCTATTGACACAATATCATACTGTCAAATCTTAATGAAATAACTACCTTCTATATTATTATTTATTGTCGTTATTATAAAGTCATACTGTATAAATCTCAAAAAAGAAGCTACATTAAAAAACCGTCACCTTAGATATATTGTTTTAAAAATAATTTCATATTCATAATGTTTATGACAAAAGTTATATCTTGTAAAAAAATATAATCTCTTAAAAATGTGCGTTTAGTTATAAACTTTATAACTAAGATGACAAAAGATATAAATTACAAGTTTCAAATGATTTCTAATCTTTAAAAACACTATCTCTGTCCATATGAGTATAGACGAAAGTGGGAGCTGGTGTTATCGACAAACACCAACATTGCCGGCAACGTCTGTCCACGTATACCTCATTCCTGATGGTCATAGCAAAAATTATCACAGAATTTTTAATTTGCAGAAAAGGCTTTTAAGTGCCTAATTAGAATTAGTTTAATCAATTAATTCGCACATGATGATCTGAAATAAGTAGTTTACATATATTGTTGTTATATGTAAAGATATAATGTGTTATATAACATGAGTTTTATTCAACCCATACTATTCATCACCGTTCTAAGGGACATGATATATATGATTGTAAGTCAAGACTTCAAGATAGTATCATGATGTATTAATACTTAAAAAAATTTAAAAGTAATTAATATTAACAAAAAAAATAAATAATTACCAAATTGTATAGTGAAAATAAAATTTCAAGCGTCATAAACCAGTGTCCATTAAAAATGATTTTGAAGTAAATTACATACCTTTGGTCATTATATTTTGATCCGCCTTATATCCTAAAATTGATAAATTCTATACATAATTGATGTTTAGAAAAAAACTATTATCCAAATGATGTTTACATAAAAGTATTAAATTTTATATCCAAACTATCAACTTCAAAATAATATTGAATAAATTAAAAGATAAAATATGTTAACAATATAAAACAAACTAGATATATTTTCCATTTTGTCTTAATTGTATTTGATTGTGTTTCATAATTATAAAAAAAAATTAGAAAAATTCCTCCGCAAGTTGCGGGGAAATAGAATTGGTTCGGTTTATTACGATATCGATGCGGAACCAGCACTAATTAGTATAACAATAATTTATTTTTTAATGGTTAAATATTACGCTTCTTATAGGTATTTAATCCATAATATTCTCCTATCTAAACACTTAAAGGGTTTTCCCTTTAATAGTGGGTTGGGCTGTTATTATGACAAATTAAACACCTAGAGGGTTTTCCCTTTATTAGTGGGCTGGGCTGATATTATTATATATATAATTTGTTGACTACATTGCATCAGTAATTTTGAGTTTTTTGTTTTTTGTTTTTTTCTCATTTTGTTTTTGTTTCCTTAGCTTCACCCTCTTAACTTTTAACATTGATAGTTACACCCCTCAACATTTAAAAAAAAAAATTGTATGAATTCAGGTTCGTTTATATTTCGACGTAATTTTTTTTTTCAAAATGAGTCATCTCAAATATAATACGTTTTTCATTGAACGGTATATAAATTCAGGTTGCTTACATTTCATGAGTCATGTCAAATATGATATGTTTTAATGCTTATTTATTTTGACGTTTTCAGTTGGTCTACGTTTTAGCGTTTATCTACGTGTTGGTATAAATTCAAATTGTTTATGTTCCGACGTAGTGACATTTTGACCCCCTAGAGTTCTGCATCTTTTTATGTATGTTTTGGTATAAATTTAAGTTGGTTTACGTTTTAATGTAATTTATTTTGAAAATGAGTCATGTCAAATATAATATGTTTTGTGTTTATTTTTATGGACGTTTTCAATCGGTAGACGTTTGATCGATAAACAAGTACAAAAAAAAATTCAATTGGTAGACGCGGGGGAATCAGTTCTAGTTATGACAAAACATATCATATTTGACATGACTCATTTAGATTCTCGTCACGTCAACCTAGGGCTAACTCATTTGATAGAGGCATATGCCTTTTGGGCACTAGTTACTAAATAAACTTGTTAGAAAATACATCTTAAATTTGAGCCTTTAAGAAAAATACATCTTAAATTTGAGCTCACTTCTCACTTGAAATAAGAAGTAGAATTCAGAATGTAAATACAACAACAAATTATTTAATGGATAAGAAAATAAAAACTAAATCTATACTGACCTTTAAGCTGGAGTCGAGCTTTCCTGCCAAAGCCAACAAAAGAGTTGTCTTCCCAGAAGATGGAGGACCTAATAGAAGGGCCATTCTGTAACATAAAAAAGTTCATTATTGTTAGTTAACTACGGGCTTTAATTGGGTCGGATATCTGAATTGAGAACACGTAGTCGTAGACATATGTACCTTGAAGGTTTGATTATCCCTGATATATTTTTAAGAATGGTGATTTTTGTTTTCTTAGACAAACTGATTCCAATAGATCCTAGAAGTGATTCGACCATATTTCTGGCCGCGTTTGGTAGTGATGGAAGTGCTCTATCACCGACGTAGCAATCTGCTTCGATGATCAAGTTTTGAAATCGCACTTCAACTGTTGGAAGAGTTATGCCAACCCTGAAATACAAAGTTGGTATATATTGTCAAGTGAAAAGATAGTTAGGATCAGTATTTGAGATTGCTTATAAGAATTTACTTTTGAGATACCAAACACATTTTATTTAGCCATAAGCAATTCCAAAAGCTATCATCCAAATTTGTTTATTCCCTCACAACTTTTTAACATACCTTTAAAAAAAAATTCCTCCAAACTGGGAGAACAAGTAATTAAATAACAGCATATAAAGGCAATCTTAAACACCTTTAAAAAGGTTTAATTAGGGTACCAAAAGGAACAAAATAAGTAAAAAGTTTGAATAATCATGATAAACACCCCATAAAAAGAACAAAACATATAGATGTACGGGTGCAAACGAGCCGAGCTGAGTCCGAGCTTGACTAGGCTCGAGCTCGAGCTCGTTTAACATATGAAAGCTCGAGCTCGTGCTCGGCTCGATTCGAACTTTATTTCTAAAGCTCGAGCTCGGCTCGAAGGTAATTTTTCAAGCTCAAGCTCGGCTCGGGCTCGACTCGTTTAGCATTTATTAATTAATTTATATTAATTATAATTATTATTATACATATAATTTGGTTATTTTTTATATTTATATAAATGGTAATTTGGTAATTATTATCATATAAATATATGTTTAATATATTAATAAAAAATATATAAACAGAAAGCTCGTTTAGGCTTGCGAGCCGGCTCGAGCTCGATAAGCGAAACTCGGGCTCGTTTACTAAATGAGCTTGTTTTTAGGCTCGGGCTCGAGCTCGAGCTCATTGAAGCTCGGCTCGTTCGAGCTTTTTTTCGAGCTGAGTTCGAGTAGCTCGGCTCGTTTGGACCCCTATATAGATGATGGAGTCTTACCTATCAACCCTCTCTCTGAATTTTGTCAAGAACTTTCCATTATCCTCTTCAGCATCCTTGAATATCTTGTCAATGAACTCTTGATGTGCTTTTGCGTCGAGCTCTCTGACATCCAACAACAACCTCTCAGATGGTGTTCGGTCTTTCAGATCAGCTGAAATATTAAAATTCTTGAAGATGGTTGTTCGAACTCGGTTGTAGGTGGGCAGTTTCTCCAAAGCAGCCCATCGCAAGGCCTCTTCGTCAGCCAAAGCGCCGGGGCTGCTTCGCTGATAAGGGCTGCCACCACTACCAATGGAGAGCACATCTTCCACTCCCCTACTTATGCTTCTGATAATGTTTAATCCACTGTTGTCCTGCATCACTCTTTTACTTTCAGAACACCCAAAGATTAGAGTTACACCAGTAATTGAGTCATAGTGCGTTTGCAATGTTGTAACAATAGCTATTTAACGATGCAATTTTTTTGTCGTGCTTCATTTATTTATTTCTTTGTATTGTTATTTTTTTCTGGTCGGTTTACGACCCACAAAAATTATATTATAATTGAAGATATAGGTTTTAGCTTGACTAGAATAAATAATTTGCCTTATACAACGATTTTGAGATCTAAAGGTATATACATTTTAAGTTCTTTAAGGGGCTTTGGTTTTATTAGCTAGCAGGCACTTGGATGGTTGTAAGGGGGAGGGGGTGGTCATCACTTGCAAAAATTCCATCGTTTATAATATTCAATTAAGTTCTCTCATGTCATCAACCATTATTCCATCACTCACAACCTTTTTTAGTGGCATTGGTCATCACTCACAACACCCAACAATAAACCCTCACACCCCCTCACATCCATTTATCACTCACAGCCCATCACTCGTTGATTTTATCACGGAATACATTCCATCACTCGTTGAATAGTTGGTGGCGGTGGGAATTTCACCAAGTTCCACGCGTGGAACTTTTCATCACGCACAAAATATACAACCACCCCCAGTCCCCTAATAAATTGGGTATATAAACAATCTGGTTTCGGATGTTTTAAATTGTTGATCAGTTGTTTCAATCGGCTTAGGGCTTATATGGGTTCAGATGTATAGTTGTGTGGCTAGCAGCATTAGATGTCTAATGAGTTGTGTTTGCGCGTTGAAACCAATACGAACCCGAAAGTTTGATACAAACCCGAACATGGTATAAACCAGAATTTAGATGCCTGAACACGGACATTAAACGAGTTTTCACATACTAACACAAACATAACTCAAAACCCATTTTTTTATTATTTACATATTAATATACTAAATGTACAAATTCACAACCAACAACAACAACAACAACAACAACAACCATACCCAGTGTACAAATTCACAACCAATGCATACAAAATAAAAAGTATGCTTGAACTATAAATTTAGTGGGCGAACCCCCGAACATGATCCGTTTAGCTAAATGTGTTTGCGGATTCGACCCATACCCCTTTAGACTAAAATCTATTACGAGTTCTGTGTTAATCTTGTCTCGTGTATTTTCATTTGTTTATTATCGTGTAAGAAAAAAACAAATGCGTGAAACAATTTTTTGTTTTACTATTTCTCTACATACTATGTGTGTATTAGATTCAGTGGCGGATCTAGAAAATTCTCATAGGGGTAATGTTTAAAAAAAGGGGTAATGAAATCGAAAAAACGTCAAATTTTTCTAAAATATACACTACCATGTCAAGGGGCAACGGGGTTACCCCTTGTAACACTATAGGTCCATCCCTGATTAGATTTATGTATGTTTTTATGCTTTGTTATGGACAATTATTTTCGTTGTTAGTTGCTGGATAATTATGTTTACTTAAAAGTGGTAAATAAATGTTTATGCTATCCATACCCATGTTTAAGTGTTTCAGGGTTCATATGATATTTTCATCATCTTAATATCATTATTAAATCTTCATATGGTCAAGTCATTCAATGTTAAACACTTTCTCCATAATTATAGTTTAAGTGTTATAAAGTATTGTTACTTGAATTTTAACACCTTGATTATAAAAATAGCAACATATAAAGTAAACATTAAAACTAAAAGTGTTACTCTATGATAAACGTTACATATATACATGTGTTAATCTGATTACTATAATTTACATGTAAAAAAAACATTTTTTTGAACGGTGTGAATGACCTAATGTCACACCGTCTAAACTAAACGGTGGCCCTAATCAAGATCTGCCTAGACTACGTTGTATTAATAGGGTCCGCGCTGGGTTGGTCAAACTTGGTTACGGCGTTCCCCCGGAAACCGTACTGCCTCCACACGATATGCCTCGCTGAAGTAACAGCTGGATGAAAACCGGAGTGCGGCTCAGGATCGAACCCCCCTCGGTGGGTTTGTCACCATCATTGCCCAATATCCACCCCAATATGACACAAATGAGAATTGAACTTGAGTCTCCATTGGAAAACCCAAGTCTGCTACCACTAGGCCACAAGTGGGGGACGTAAAAAACATTTGTCCTAATCTCATCATTCTAAGCAGGTGAAGCCTCTCTAATTAACTCCTTATATAGATAAAAAGTTTGTCCTAATATCATCATTCTAAAATTCTACCGATAGCTTTGTTTTTTTTAAACCGCAAACAACAACATTTTATTCATCACAAAACTTTTGGACAATACAATGGTTAGTAAGCTACTAAGCCAACCACCTTTACATCATCGCCTAGAACATAATAAAATTACATACAATCGAAAACACATAATAGATTAGTTATCTCTCCAATTCAAACTTCACCCATTTTTCCCATTCTATGTTTATCCATTTCGCCCGAAATTTTACCCACATGAAGGAAATTGCTTGGATCTCCCTAAAGATTGCTTCTAAGTTTATTCGTTTCCCACCGAAGATGTGCTCGTTCCTTGCTTTCCAAATCTCCCAACAGGTTACCAAAAAAATTACTTGTATAAATTTTTTCTTATGCTTATCAACCGTCTCGTTCTTGTGAAAGTTCAACAGGTCCTTTGTGCTAGTCGCATGAATATGCTGTAGTCTACACCATGTGCTTATCCTTTGCCATATTTGCACAACCACATAACATCCTGTAAAAAGATGATCGGCGTCTTCTTCTTGATCATTACACAATTTACATATCGATGTGCCCGATAAAATTCCCTTTTTCTTTAATCCTTTCATAGTTGCTAACCGATCCTGAACTGCTCGCCACGCAAATATATTAACCTTTTTTGGAACCAATTTGACCCATACAAGTGGATAAAACGGGATAGCATATATGTTTAGCAGCGCTCGAGATGATGCAACCGAAAATGTACCATCTTTTGCTACTGCCCAACTCCATTTATCTGCCCGATTATCCAAACCAGTGGTATGAATAATGTTCAAAAGCTGCTGCAGTTGCCCCCTTTGATTGTTAGTGCTCGGATTGCTCCTCCATCCCCAACCTGTCATACGATCTTCTACCGTTACACATTTATTTTATTCCAAGCCGAATAGCTCCGGGAACCTATTTTTTAGCGGTCCCTCTCCGTTCCACCAATCCAGCCAGAATCTGGCCTTTCTTCCATCCCCGACATCTCCTTTTATCATGTTTTCTATTGCTAAATCGTATTTCTCAAGCTCCTTTCCCATTCTAACAATATTGTTCCGTGTTCCCGAGATGCCCTCTTTCACCGGTAGATATAAAGTTAAATGTGACCGTATATGTATTGTTGTAACGGTTCTCCCCCAAAGTGTTTCAGTTTCGTGTTTGTATCGCCACCACACTTAAGCAACAAGCTTATGTTCATGTCTTTAAGTGACCCCAACCCTAGCCCTCCTTTCAAGTGGGCCTATGACCTTTTCCCAATTTACCCATTCAGTTTTTGATTTTTCATTAGTGCCCCCCCCCCCCTAAAAAAAAACCTTCGTCGAAGACTTTCCAACTTATCCAAAACACCTTGCGGTGCTTTAAATATGAAAATAAATACAAAGGAAGGCTATCTAGTATTGCTTTCAATAAAGTTAATCTACCTCCCGCCGAAAGCACTCTAGATTTCCATAAGGAAAGCCGAGATTTAAAACAATCAATAACCCCTTTCCAATGTCTAATTTGATTCATGTTTGCTCCCATCAGTATTCCCAAGTATTTACAAGGGAATTCCCCGACCTTACAATTGATTACCGATGCCATTTGATCAACTGAATTTTCACCCAACCCAATACCAAAAGGGTTTGATTTATCATGATTAAATTTTAAACCGGAGATGAGATTGAAACATCTCATTAACCGAATTATATTGCGAATAGATTTTTCTTCCTTAAAACAAAGGCTTTCTTTTTTGTTTTTTTACCTAAGAAATTATTTCATTCAAAATTAACGGACTATCCAGAATAAAAAAACCAGTTTGATATTCCGTTATCACAGAGCCCACCACCTCTTTAATTTTATTGGCCAGTATCTTGGATATTATCTTAGAGATGCATCCGATTAGGCTAATAGGTCTATAATCATTAAAAGTAGTAGGATCTGTCCCTTTCGGATTAAAGCCAAAAAGGAGGAGTTTCACCCTCGGCTAATAACGTCATCATTATAAAAAGCGTTCATGATCCCCCCGATATCATCTTTAAGCATTTCCCAATAATGCTTTATAAACCCAAAGTTGAAACCGTCCGGACCCGGGGCTTTATCATTGTCATAGTCCCAGATTGCTTTTTTTTTTTCCAGATTGCTAAATGGGACTACAAGACCATTTGCCTCATCACTCGAGAGTTGTTTCGAATTGGGAACCATAAAATCTGGCCTTTTTTTGATAGGTTCCCGAAATTTAAAAGCAAAAAATTTTCTAGCTTCCATTTTAATTTTATCCGGGTCCGTAAACCAATCCCCATTTATATTCACCCTGTTTATCCTATTGTCAATATTACTTTTATTAATAAGTCCATGAAAAAAAGGCTGAGTTTTCATCACCCTCCACAGCCCGTTTAACTCTAGACTTTTGTTTTAAATCACTCACTTTTGTTAAGAGTAATTCATGTAACTGTTTTTACAATCAACCCATTCCTGTTTCTCAAATTCACTAAGAACCCGTTTTTCCATAACCCCCTCTAGAGTCCTAATCTTGGATTCCACTTGGTTTTTTAATTCGTTATTTGTATTCCGTTCCACATTCAACCACCCCCTGATTCCCTTTTTTTTATCAATTCTAATTTATCCGCTAACATCTCATCCGGTGCTCCTACAAGGATAGACTCTTGTATTGCCCGACTTATTATCCGATCCAATCCTTCCCTCCCAAGCCAAGAATTATAAAATCGAAAAGGAATAGATCCAAAGTTACTTACCGAAGTGGACAACGTGATGGGGTTGTGATCCCATTCACATATGGGGAGTGCCAATACTAAGGCCGCCGACCAACGGTTCCAAAAAGAGGGCGACACTAAAAATATGTCCAACTTGCTTAACACCTCGCTTTCTCCTGATACCCTTGTGTATTTCCTGATCCCATTGGATACTCCAATAATTTGTTGTCCTCCGCACATCCTGGATTAAACACCGTATTTAGACGTTATTCCGAACTTCGAACTGCATTAAAATCCCCCATAACCACCCAAAGATCCTCTAGCGATCCAAATTTCTCTGATAGTATGTTTCATAATTCCCGCTTTCTAGGCAGGGTTTGTGGGGCATATACATTTACCATATACAGTATTTCACCCCCTTGAAGTGTTCCCGAGATTATTAGAAAATTTTGAGATCTAAGGACTCCTGTTTTTCGAAAAAACGATGGATCCCATAGACACAGTAAACCTCCTGACCTGCCGTCCGAATTTACCCAATCGAAATCCACAGCTCCTCTCCCCCATAACTTTTTTACTGGAATCTTTGACCCATCACTTGCTAATGTTTCTTGAATCTCTGCAAATTAGACTTTTTATGATCTAATTAGTTCTTCCAAAGCGTAAATTTTATGTTTCTCTTTCACCCCTCTGATGTTTATAGACAAGAATTATGATAAAAAATAGAGTAAACTTCCATTTTGGTCCCTGAGGTTTGGTCACTTTTGCCATTTTAGTTCAAAACTCAAACCTTTTAAATTTGGGTCCTTGTGGTTTCACTTTTATTGCCATTTTGGTCCAAAAATCAAATCACCTCTTATTTGGCTATTAAAATCTGGTTATTTTGTCTTTTACTTCTAGGGCAAAATGGTCTATTTCAATTTATTATAACATATTATTAATTAAATTAATTATATTAAGTATCATTTACCCTATAAAACCTTTAACCAGTTCATCTTCTTCATTTCTCCCTACACCCAAACCCTAATCCCTAATCCTCATCAACTCCCCTGCACATCATCAAATTCAACATACGTCTCATCTCTCGGTTATCCCTCCGTAAATCACTCAACTCTCTATTCATCCAAGAACACCTACCCTTCAACATCTCAAACTCCCCCTCAATCCCCATCTTTTGATCCATATATTCTTCCTTCACATCATCAAATTCGGTATCCGCCACAACCAAAAAACCCGACAAGATTGAACCTTTTCCACCCGATACCACCGTCAAATCTTTCCATATGTTCGGCCGATCCAACGGCACAAATCCACACGAATTTTCATTCTCACCACTCCCACCATTGATCTTCTTCTTGTTGGAAACAGTGGAGGTAATCGATTTACAAAGTGAGAATGAGCCCAACTAGGGCTTGAATTGGAGAACGAAATTAGGGTTAGGGTTAGGGTTTTAAGGGGAAAATGAGAAATTGGCGGAGATGATTAGGGGGGAATTGTTGGGGGAGCCGAAAATACTGATGCCTGATTTGAGAGTGAGTGTGAAAGGGGCTGCCGTGGTGGTGGCGATGGTGGTGGTTGTGGAGGTGGGGGTGGTGTAGGAGAGTTTGTGGGAGGGGCCGGAGGGGAAGTGGGTGCGGAGGGAGAGGGAGTCGGAGGACGTAGAGGGGTAGTGGTTGGTGGCGGAGAAACCGAAGAGGAAGGGGATTCCGAAAACGACGATGGGGATTTTGGCTTTGAAGTGGATAGGGTTATGGGTTTGGTCTTCGAGTTTTAGAGATACTTTCATGGTGGTTGTTTTGGGAAGTGGTCGATCAGACGATTGCAGGGGAGTTGATGAGGATTAGGGATTAGGGTTTGGGTGTGGGGAGAAATGAAGAAGATGAATTGGGTAAAAGTTTTATGGGGTAAATTTATTTAATATAATCAATTTAACTAATAATATGTTATAATAAATTGAAATGGATCATTTTACCCGTTAAGTAAAAGACAAAATAACCAGATTTTAATAGCCAAATAAGAGGTGATTTGATTTTTGGATCAAAATGACAATAAAAGTGAAATCACATGGACCCAGATTTAAAAGCTTTAAGTTTTAGACTAAAATGGCAAAAGTGACCAAAACTCAGAGATCAAAATGCCAGTTTACTCTAAAAAATAATACCTATATAGTACAATTTTATGATAACTGAGATATTATAATATACCTAAAAAAAGTGGAGTGCAATTTTATTGAAAGCCATTTGAATAAAAAAATCAAAATAGTTATTAATTATGTTACTTGTTGAATTTATTTCTTGATTTCTCGTAAGGTTTCCTCGTAACTAGGGGTGTGCATGGTTTGGTTCGGTTCGGTTTTTGGGTAAAATCAAAACCGTAACCGAAAGTTCGGTTTTTAGTTTTTAAAAACCGTTCGGTTTCGGTCTTTTCGGTTTCGGTTATTTCGCTTTTAGCAACGGTTCGGTTCGGTTTTCGGTTTTTTGAAACAAATTATGTAAGATTCAAAACTTATAAGTATAGTTCAAAGTTTAATAATCTTTCTTAAATGTTTACATTTAAGTTAATATATTTAGTCTTTTAAATTAATATTATTCACATAAACCTAACTTTCTAATCTATTTTAATGCTTCTTCAAAGTTTTTGTTAAGACGTTTTCTTTTATAATACTTTAAAAACCATTAAATTTTTATATTAAACTTTGTTAGTTCTTGTAAACAATGGATAATTTTAATGATAAATAAACATGGTAATGTTCTTATTATAAATATTTAACAAACAAGAATAAAATTAATAATTCTTAGTAGCATGGGTAGGCACTTAAACATAAAAATATATAGATTTGGTATACTATTAAAACTTATCGGTTCGGTTCGGTTATTTTCATTTATTGAAAATGATTATCCGAACCGAAATTTTCGGTTATTAAAAATCCGAAAACCGAACCGTCTGTTTTTGTTTCGGTTCGGTTATTTCGGTCCGGATTTTACAGTTATTTCGGTTACAGTTTGGTTATTTCGGTTTTCTGCTCACCCCTACTCGTAACCCATCTTCTAACTCCTCTGCATCAACCCACCTCTCAACAATTTTATAACTTTCAACTTGCATTTCAACAATTTGTTTTTAACTTTCTACTTGCATCAATCTTGATACAATTTTCAGCGAGCTAATGCGTTTACAAGTTACATGCGGAGCGAGTTTATACGTGTCATAGTACTAGCTAGCAATATAATATTTTAATTATATCTATGTACGTATGAAATCCACCTTGTATTTCATTTCATAAAGTTGAATGAGTAAAACAAGGGTGTGCATATTGGCACACTAAACCCTAACAAACCCTACCTTTACTGTTGCGTACATACCTATCTGCACGTATAGGGTTACCTCTATACGCTGCGTATAGAGCTATACGCAACGTATATAAACTATGGATTTTAGAGCCTTATCAGCAATCATTGCACGTAAAACAAGGGTTTATATACGCTGCGTATAGAGCTATATGCAACATATATAAACCATCAGATTTTTTGGGTCATTTTGGTAGGTTTGAGGCATCAGTTTTTTCAGAAAGTTTATATACGCTGCGTATAGAGCTATACACAGCTAACCTTTTAGAATTTTGTTTGGTCATTTGGTGTATTTGTGGTATAAATTTTCACCCGGTTCCAACGTTAAGTCGCTTAAAATATATAACCATTAACTTATACCGATAATATTATATACCATTAAAATTTTTTGATAGACGTATATATATACGGTTCGAATATATTATATTCTTAACGTTATACTGATAATATTATAAGTTTGTACATACAAAAAAAAGATATAATATGACTGAATATAATATATACAATATAAGCTTAAGTTTGTACATACAAAAAATAGTTATAATATGACTAAATACTAAATACATAACAAAATATAAAATACTATGACAGTGGATCCTGCTGCTCCTGCTGCTGATGCCATTTCGCAGGCGGAATGAAGTGTCGTGGAGGTAACCCCTCACGCTGTTGACGCTCCTGCAGCTCTACAACCATCCACTCCACCACATATGCCAGCTCTCTACGGGTATGTATTTATACCACAAATACATCAAATAACCAAACAAAATGCTGATGGGTTATATACGCTGCGTGTAGCTCTATACGCAACGTATATAAACCCTGGTTGTCTGTGCCAATGATTGTTGGGCAGGTCTTGAATTCTATGCCACTTATACGTTGCATATAGGTCTATACGCAGCGTATAGGTCTAACCCTATACGCTGCGTATAGCTCTATACGCAGCGTATATAAACCCTAAGTGTGCAGATAGTCGTCAGAAGTGTGCCACTAGTCTGAGCCTAAAATAAAAGTAAAAATTAGGTATTTAGGGGGGAAAAGGTTTATATTATTATTTTTTATAATATGTGAAGTTTATAACTACATTAAAACATTTTTTTTATGCTAAAACAAGATGGACAAAATTAGATTGAGTAAACCAAGTTGATACAACTCTGTATAACTTGTGTTTTAATCTACACGAACCAACTCCAGTTTTTTCACCTGTAAGTCGTACTATTGTGGTCTAGGAACATGTTTTTTTACATGGTGTTTTTGCTGTATTTTCGTCCATACAGTTGATTAAAGTTGTCGTTTCTAAACATGACATTCTCTTGTAATTAACTGCAGCATATGTATGAGTTTTTTATTAATCTTCATTAATTGTTTGTCTGCTTCATAACTTACATGTAAAACTGTTCTTTCATGTTTGGAGTGTCACGACTCGCGTGTCTTGATTAATAAAACCCAACAGGTTATTGTTTTTATTGTCGTCGTGTGCAAAAATTTCAATCCTATCGTATTCTTAACCTAAAGTTAGTAATTATTTCGGTTTTTAAATGATGGACTTGACAGAACTTTTTTATTAATTTATTGATTGATGATAGAAATATGATTCTCTAAGTTCGACCTCACATGCATGTTCTCTTGAGGATAACGAGTTTAATTGTATTCTTTTTCTATCGTTTTCCCCCCTCTCTCTCTTTCATACTTGATACCCTTAAAAGACTTAACGACTTGGGATGCTATTTTAATTATAAAGTATTGGTTTGCATGACCCTCCAGCTCCTTTGGCTCCAGCCTTTGCAGTCATGGGATGTAAAGCGTTGTTAGTTTATATATAATAATTGAAGGGTGAAATGGGAAACAATACTTTGCAATTTTTTTTAACGGCCAATGAATTTTTCAAATGAGTTATTGGCAAAATTCACCACGTACATTGTGATGTACACTCGTCTTCTGAACCAGGGAAAACCCTCACCTAGGGCCGAAGTCCGTGAACACTCGCCCAAAGGCATGACAGTGCAGTAAGATAAAACTCGTTCAGTTCAAGGATCGAATTAGCGATCGCCGCCTAGTCGCTTAGTCTCCCATCATCAACAGGTGCCGCAGAAAGTAAATGCTGGGGCAGGAATTGAATCTGGGTCGATCACTTGTAACACCAAGTCTTTCTCTTACCACTCCACCACTTTTATTTTTATTTGGGACAAGGGGAGTTAGTTAGATTTTTTTAACTTTAAAGGCAACGGATACATTTTATTTGATAAAAGTGGTACTGAAGAATCATCTTATAAAAAAAACTCTAAAAGGATAAGTTCTTAATAAATAATATTGACGTTAAGAATGGTCTGACTAATTGACAAAAGACATATATTCTAAGAAATTAATCATATAATTATACCCCCTAAAAGATTCTCATAGATATTTTGTTGCTTATAAGGAAAATTGAAAACATGTGATTACATACGATTATATTAATATTAATCAATATAGCTGTCAGCACATCATTTAAAAAATTCTTATAAAAAAACAACTTTATTGTACGTAAAACATAATAATGACTTCTATAACTATTCTGAGAAATCGGAAAAATTTCTCCTCTACAAAAGAAGCTGAATTCTATCCAAGCGAAACGAAGGATTATGAAAACTTAAACCCAAAATATAAGCAATAGATTCGGTTTTGACCTATAATTCAAATAAATCACTAGCTAATGTTCACCCTTTGTTTAAAAATGTTAGCAAAAACATGTTTGAATTTTATTTATTTTAAGATGTTAGCAAAACAATTTTATTTTATAAGAGATTTTATTGTTGTTGTTGTTGTTATTATTATTATTATTATTATTATTATTATTATTTAAATATGTTTAGGAAAAAAAAAAGAAACATGTAAATTTTGAGTGAAAATTGTTGTCACTTTGCTAATAGTTAAACACTTTTACCTGGAGTTTTTTCTCATAATGGTGTTGGTGAGTAAAGTATTTACCAAAATGGTGTTGGTGGAAAAATATTTACCAAAATAGTGTTTTTAATAGATTCTTGTGTTTGTCATTCCTAATCTCATTGGATAATTCTAATAATTTGAATACCTATAATTTAATCATGGTATTGTGTCATTCACTTAACTTATTTTTAATAAATCATAAAAAAAACTTTTTTTAATCAAACCTACTTATATAAAAAAACCTTTGTGTGATCTCATGAACTTTATTTATACACACTTATACTCTCATAACTATATAATTAATAAAAAAACTGAATATTATATTAAAACTCTAGTTGATAGGACTTGTTAAAAAACAATTGAACTCATTTTCGGAATATTATTCGTGTTTTTTTTCTTCTACACAACCTATTGATTTTGTTGCATTATTTTTTGTCAAGTTACGACATTACAGGTATCCACATACATATTAGTGGGATAGTTAATACATCGACTTGATAAAAAAATATTAATTAACTATTTCATTGTAAAAAATAAATAAAGAAAAACATGTTTATTTACGTTAAACTATAAATTTTATTTATCTTATTTTAATAGAGGGAATAAATGTCGTGTAACTCAGACATTAAAACTTGATTTAAAAAAAAGTTAACAACAAGATGAGTGACTAAAAAATCTGAACTTGATTTATAAAAAAAAATAGGTTTTTTTTTAAGATTCTTAAAAAAAAGTTAGGTGAGAGCATAACAACATGATTAAATTAATAGTTATTCAAAGAATTGAATTTTCCAATGAGGTTAGTAGTGATAAACAAATAAATCTTTAAAAACACTGTTTTGGTAAATACTTTTGCAACAATGCTATTTTGGTAAATATTTTATCCACCAACACCTTTATAGAAAAAAAACTCCTTTTACCTGACCCGTTAAAAAAACTTGGCACAAACTTTTATCAACTTAAAAGCTACAAAAATTGTCTTTGTCGTATGGTAAAAGGTTATGAATTTGAACCCTAATTTTGTTATATATATTGACAGTTCTTATCATGTAGATTTTATTTATTAGGGATTTAATAATTAAAATAGATGCTATTAGTTTGGAACTGTTATGCACTATCACATGCTTAACATGTGATGGGTGTTTTGTTCGTTTTATCTTAAAAAGGGTGATGGCATCCCAAATAATTTTGAATTCGCATTTAAGCGTTTATCGTTTTGTTTATTTGTTTTAAGCTATTTTTAGTGTTCCCAAAGTTCTGCATGTTCGAAAAATGGACCGGTCCGATTAATTAACGCATCCGATCGAGTTATGACCCGTAAGAGTTACACCATGGGCAACGAACTAAAATCCACTTAACTGGTTTGATTGTTAATTACAAACAATATGCGAAATGGATCATAATTATATTTATTAGACCTGACAAAACAAGCTCATCCATTTCATTTTGGGTTGATATGAGTATTTTAAATTTTAAGATGTGTTAAGATGAGTCAAACAAAATTAATCACTAGTTTAGGATGGGTTATGAAGGAGTTTTTTACTGAAGTAGTGCTGATTTCAAAAATTTAATCAAAACTAGTGCTGGTTGCCAAAATATTTCACAATTTATGCCATTGCCATTCAAAATGGCGATTTTTTTCGAAGCTTGTAGGCTGTGCAGAACATTTCAGGGTTGTGCAGAACTTTGCAGGGAATTGCAGGACGAATCATTGGCCCAGGAAGTTATCAGCCACCAATCATTCGCCCTGGAACTTATCAGCCATTCTTAATGGCGAATTTCCTGCACACAAGCCATTAAAAATGGCGAAAAGTTAATATCTCTGCACACAAGCCATTTTGAATGGCGAAACACTGCACAAATTGCCATTATTAATGGCGAAAAGCTACCAAACCTGCAGAAATTGCCATTATCAATGGCGAAAAACTGGAAACCTGCAGAAATAGCCATTATTAATGGCGAAAAGGGACCAAAAACATGCAGAAATAGCCATTATCAATGGCGAAAAGCTGGAAATCAATACAAACTTTAGCAGTGCTGTCCCGAAGCCACTCCGGCGGTTCTTCTTCCAACACTTCTTTGTATGCATTATAGTTAACTCCACTTGGTTCAAGAAGCGGAGGAGCACAGGAATGTAGACAGATGGGTGCACGTAAGTGTCTCCGTCCTTCCCAGACCCGATAAATGCAACGTTTGAACCAGGAACAGTGTGTTCACTTGTATCCTTGTTACGACCAGTAAAAATTGCAACTATCCCGCTCAATACAGTTTTCAAATTCACCTTGGGAACATCTTGCTGAACAGAGTTTTGATAATCATCTCAGAGTCATAATCTCCGTCAAGAAAATCTTTACACTCCAGAGGATGCTCATAAGAAGGGTTGTGCCCTATGGGTCTTGCAGCCTGATGAAAAGTAACTTTGCTTTCTGGAACAGCCCGTTTAGAATCAGGATAGTCATCAATGAAGTATTTGTTCTTCTCCATGTCTACAATCGCAAGTGAAAGATAACTATTTAAAAGATAGCTAGAACATCAATCCATAGAACTAACAAATGCATAATCAACAAGGATTTTGCTCGTGATCATAAAATCAATGATTGTAAGTATCTCATGCTTTTATTCATACTCAAATACCCCACCACCTTCTAGAGTTGGTGACCATAAAATCATTTTAAATAACTTTTTGAGAACTTTTAGACATTCGGGTTATTAGGGGATATACTAATCCATCCACTTCTCCAGTGGTTTTGATGAGGACCAAAGGCTGGTTGTCCATTGATTACATGAAACTAGACGATACTACAATAAAAACGAGTTATGTAAGCAACACTTTAACACAATGATGGTCTCTTCTGTATCACACATCAATTCATCCACTGCCATAGTAAATAAACCAAAATATATAATTTTCTGCAGGATTCAATAAAATTCGCCATTCAGAATGGCTTGTGTGCAGGAAATTCGCCATTAAGAATGGCTGATAAGTTCCAGGGCCAATGATTGGTGGCTGATAACTTCCTGGGGCAATGATTGGTCCTGCAATTCCCTGCAAAAGCCTGCAATTTCCTGAAAAGTTCTGCACAACCTACAAGCTTTGAAAAAAATCGCTATTTTGAATGGCAATGGCATCAATTGTGAAATATTTTGGCAACCGACACTAGTTTTGATTGAAGTTTTGAAATCATCACTACTTCAGTAAAAAAACACGTTATGAAGTGGTAGATAAAAAAAGAGTAGGTCAGAATGGGTATGAGATAAAACCCAAGCGGGTCAGGATGGGTATGAGATAAAATCACTAAACTAATTACTACTCGTAGATATCTCTTCACAACTATGACTTCACCAATCGCCGCCGTAGTACTCTCCCGTCGTTCTTCATTTAAAAATATGTTTTAGTTGTAATGTGATATTGTGTATTTATAGTATTTTTCTACTATTCCGAAACATGTTATTTTCATTTACAGGAAACATGCAATATTTTTAAGTATATTTATTTTAAAGTAAAAAAGATATTATTGTAGCCATTGGTAATCAGTCAGTAAGGTGCTGTTTGTTTTTTCAGAGGTAAAATGTCTTCAGACTGCGGACCACATCTGCAGACATCTGTAGAAGAAGAGGTGGACCAAAACTCTGTAGTCTGCAAAAAAAAAGAGTGTTTGTTTTTTAACTTCTGCAAACTGCTTATTTTATCATGTATTTATTTATTTCTTTTTTAAAACATGGTAACTTAACTAATGAAATAATTAAATTCATTGATAACGAAATAAACAAATCATTCTCGTCATTCATGTTCCACCATCTAAAAATCTTCTAGCCCTAATTTCTCTGTAACTACAAGATCTAGCACCAATTCACACCATATAAGGTTTCTGTAACTCTGTAAGTACTGAGTTGACACAGATCTCTTCTTCCTGGTGCAAATTGGAAAACAAAGAGATCCAAATCAACAAACATGGAGACGGTAACCCATCACCATCAACCGACGACACATCAGCAACAATGGCGGAACTGCTGCCATTAGCATCCGTTTCTCAACAATCGTACGTCTCTGAAATCCTTTCCTTCACTCTCGATCGCCTCCACAAGGAACCAGAGCTCCTCCGTGTCGATGCAGACAGAATTCGACGTCAGATGTAGGAAGTTGTCGTCAATAACTACTGCGCTTTCATTTCCGCTGCCGATGCTTTGGTTTCCATCCGCAATGAAGTCTCATCCATCGATAAACACTTCGAATCGTTTGGATATCGTTCTTCAACAGCTCCATTTCAATTATATTTATATATTCATAGGTTTGTATATGTATTTGTGTAACAACCCTCACTAAAATTAATATTTAGTATGATAATTATGCAATAAGGAAACCCTAATTAAGTTTAGTATGATTAATTAATCAGTTAATCAATATTAATTAAGCTCACAAGATTAATTAAGCTAAGTAAGGTCTATTAAAAATAGATATATATGAGGTCGTATAAGAACGTTTAATATTAATAATAAAATATATTATTTTTTTTTCCTTACTCCGTTTTTAATGAAACTTAGGTTAAAACGTAGATAAAAATATGCTCGTTCTATTGACATATTCGTCGTTTTATAAAACGTCATATTTTAAAAGTTATACAAGAAAAACGAGTTAAGCAGCTGAATTAATATAACTAAGCTAGCTAGCTAGCACGTCAAGCTAGCTAGCAAGCACGTCACTTGAATCCTACATCCATCAGAAAAGGAATTGAGCTGCCTGCTTGCTTGCTATAAATAAGAAGCTTAGGATTCATTTTTCTTTGCTCATTTCTCTTCTTCTTCTCTCTATACGTTGGTGTTCTAACCAATAATCACTCAATCGCTATTACGATTCATTTTCCGAGTGATCAATATATCCAAAGAATGTCTAAGTGCCGCCCACATTGGGTTATGCTTTGTCGTTTGTCGATAATTCGATAAATGAGTTGAAGCATTATACTTTGTCGTTTGTCGATAATTCGATAAATGAGTTGAAGTATTATACTTTGTCGTTTGTCATTAATTCGATAAATGAGTTGAAGTATTATACTTTGTCGTTTGTCGATAATTCGATAAATGAGTTGAAGTATTATACTTTGTCGTTTGTCGTCAATTCGATAAATGAGTTGAAGTATTGCACTTTGTCATTCATTGTGAAAATTTGATCTCGTGAGTTATCGTAAAAGCTGTATTGATCATTAACCCGGTTTTTGTGAAATTCGTTAAGGTTCGAATCTCATGACTACCGTTAAGGTTTGATTTGGGTTTTACACCAATACGTATTCTATTCTGTTAAACCACCAAAAACACTCCCAACTACACCCTTACAATCAAACAAACTATTAAATCATCAGAAGATCCAGAATAATAAAGTACATGCTTAATTATCGGGAAAAGTAGAATCAAGAAGTTTGTTAACTCAATCCTGCATGATGATTAGTGAGTTATTCTTCTTTTATAAACTTTTCTCACAGTTTGTGAGCTGTTTATTTGTTTACAATACTCCAAATTATTTTCAGAATTATAACTTACAGTGATTAAGTTTATGTAATCACCAAATTACAGCCGGTATGTGGGGTATTGTATACATTACTTGATAATCGTCACCATTGGGGCAGCCATTGGGTGATATGACCATAATCACAGACACCATTGGACGTATGGGCCAATGGGTCGAGTGGTAAAGTACTGTGGGTAGATTGGTTGATATCAGAAACATTGTAAAAGATCTTACCACTGTGAATTATAACAAATGTGTCGTTTTCAGTAAAATGAATAATTCACTCAGTATTTCCCGCTGACAAAATCTTTTTAAAACGTGTTTCAGGTAATTACAATAGATTTGAGTAAGGATTGGATCCGACACTGAAAGACTTCAAGAAGTGGCTTATTTTCAAATTAAGAAATATTGTTTTTATTAAAAGCTACCTTTGTAAAACATGGAATTTATTCCATCTTTTTAAATAAAATCCGGTGTTTCTAAACTCTGATATTTTTCCTAACTCACGGTCCTGATGAAATTTCCGCTGCAATGTTTTTCAAAATAATCACCGGTACCACTGGACTGCTCACGGCACCGATTCCGGCCATGATGGGGTCGGGGGTCGTGACAATTTGTTATGTCTGTGTTTTTGTGATAAGAGGTTTGAAGAGTTTAGAAGTGGAAGGTCCATGTCTGTTTGAGGAAGAGGACGCGCAGACCTTTTTAAATGAAATCTCTTTTGAAAAACAAACAATCTGCGAAATAAAAGTTCTACGCGTGGTCTGCGTCGCGCAAACAAAAGAGGCCAGGAAGTTCTTCTTGGAAAAAACAAACGGCACCTAAGTCTCCGTTAGTGATCCCTGGATGTTACTTCTCGTCAATGATCACATTGTACCATGTTAGTATAGTTTTAACTCATGCCATGTTTTTTGAGAGACTACCACAGAAGAATTACAAGTGATACATCCGTACACACCTAGGGACTTCCAATGAATCTTTTTCTTGCCAAAAGCCCTCTATTTTTGCAGTGATTAAGCCAAAAAAAAATTCACGGAGGCAAACAACCCAACCTTATGCGAAGACAAATGCGGTAAGAGTGTGTCGACAAACTGTTTTGTGGTTATAATGAAGAAGGTCTCGACATAATGGTAAGGAAGCATGAGATGGGTTAAGCGTTAAGCGTTTTGTTTCGTATCTTTATAATCACAAATGGTTGTGATATTGCTAAAGGGAATCAAATATGTCCGTGTTAAGAATCAAATTCGTAACAAAAACTCAAATATAAATTAGTAGTGTAATTTATAATAATAAAAAAAAGAATCCGTAACCTATACTCGACATAAAAAATACATTCTAAATATAATTGTTTTAAATATAGTATCCACTACAGTAGATAAATTTCATTTTCTTGAAATACTAAAAAAGTTACATCGCATTATATCTAATCATGCCTCATGTGACATATTTTAACACCACGTTTTGTCCCGGTATAAATTTTTTAATATCGTATTGTATTGTTTATTCAATTTTATGAATTATGATTATTTGATTGTCGCTACGTACGTGATATAAGGAGCCAGCAATACAATCAACTGGACCCCTTTGTTTAATTTTGGTGATATTAACTAATGTGAGATTAATGTTTTGGTTTTGTTTTTATTGTTTTGGTCAGTCACTCTTTTATACACGTATTCATGTTAAATACCCTACGTTATACATACATTTAAAGCAATAAAATAATCATAGTTAATTGAACAAATTAACAAGTGAGTATTTGCATTTGGTGATTATATTACATGTATTACTAGTTATAATTTAGGACTAGTTAGGGTAATCAATTTGTATACATTGCATAAGCTCATAATGCTTTAATACTTTAATGTATGCATTTTTACATATACATTATTAGTATGTGTATGCATTAACAATTATTGATAAATTATTAGTATGGCACATGCATTAACGCTTATTTTTTTCATTGTATACAACGTAAAGACATGGATAGCAACAAACTAGTAAATGCAACAAAATAATGCTTAGTATAATGTAGGGAAGGCAAAAATTAAATATAAAAAATAAAAAAATAAAATAACTAGCCTAACGGGCATCTATGAAACCGAAATATTCGTGACAGGTATATTCGAAGTCAGGCAGGTCTGAGATTAGTTTTAAAATTTGTACGGATACATTACGGGCATGAAATTATATGATACCCAACTTAATTATCCAAAACAACATATGTACACATTTACCTAAATCATATACCAATTTTTTTTCTATTTTTTATTTTCCATAACACTTGTCTATTTATTATATTTTGTATATTGTGAAGTATACTATATAAAGTTAATAAAAATTATAAGGATATTATTTATTAATGAAAAAACTATATTTTTATTTGTAATAGTTTCATAAATAGAAAGTACACACTTATTATAATTGTAAAAAAGATCTACAAGAAATGTCAACGGCTATATTTTATAATCGGGTATGAAACTGAGATTACCAATGTCCGGCCCGAGCTCGACCTTTTGCTATAATGTATACATCATGGTACCTTTTTAATTTTTACGGATGGCAACAAACTAGTGAAACCAAAATAAAACACAACGTAAAGGCACCAGGGGATATTAATTATGAATGCGATAGTTTTTAATCATGCTAGAAAATCGACTTTTGGTCGTTTTCTTCATTCCCTCACACGTCATAACAAATTATTCTATTTGAAATTAACCCCCCTCTACAAGGAATTGTTAGAGAAAACTAGACCCAAATTGAATGCGCGACAAGTATGCATTGAATATCAGGTTCATTAACACATTAAAATTGTAGTGTAGTCATTAATGCATGCGCTACAACATCATTAGTAAGGGGCTGTTTGTTTAACTCCTAACGAGACTCTTAATGGTTCAGACCTCTTACTGGTTCAACACTTAATGGTTCAAACTGTTTGTTTCGCGAGCAGATGTCTGAATGGTTCAGACAATTGACTCTAAATGGTTAAGTTTTATACTGAGTCTAAATGGTTAAGACCTCTAATCTGAATTGGTCAGATATTTGCCTCTGAACGGTTAAGCATTATAATGGCTTTTAATGGTTCAGACCTCTTAAACAACTTTAACTCTTGCGATTTGTTTATTTATCCATGTTCCAACACGCTGTGAAGCGCGGGTGATAACCCACTAGTTGTTATTTAAAAGGTTAAGACATATTAAGATACATAATTCGTCACACCCTCAATTTCCACTAGCAGAGTTTTACTTATAATAGGTTGTTTGAAACTTATTTACTTAAATGGGTGAAAAGATTTTTATTTTTATTCTTTAATTTACTTATAATAGGTTGTTTGAAACTTATTTACTTAAATGGGTGAAAAGATTTTTATTTTTATTCTTTAATAAAGATAAGATTTTTAGCAACAAAAGCTCCGATATCCGACATCTCATGACCCCAAACGCACAAAACACCTAACGAGAATAGCACCGGGATTGAGATTATGACTTTCTTAGAAAACAAAAATTAATGTGCATCTTCACTTCCGATCAAAATAGCATTGAATGATTTAGAGCCGAGATTCCGTCGTTCCACAAAAGTACTAAAAAATATGTAGCACAGTTCGTTTTTCCAGTTACCATGGGAAGATAACCCGTGTTGCCATTTTACTTTCTAAATTTTTTTGCAAGCCGCTGTACCTCCGTATAAGTATATATAAATAATATGGCGTTATAACTTGTAAATGATATTTATTTATAATGAAACCTTACATTCATATATCTATAGGTGATTGTTCGATCTTATTCAAAGTCCATTCTCTTAATTTTGAATCTTATTTCATATACTTACATGATCTTCCAAGCATTAACAATCTACAATCACGACTGTGAATCGTTCGCTTCAAAGGAATTGGTCGGTGCTTTCAGGGGACGTCGAAAACGTGACTCGACGCAATCGTGATTGTGAATTGGGGTCGGAATCTTGGTTGTGAATTGCCTATATTTCATTTGCTTGTGAATAACCCGAACCTTGGTTGTAAAACACCGTAATCATGTCTGTGAATTGGACCTCACTGGAATCTTGGATGTGAACTTTCAGTACCCCCTTCAGGATTGTACAACGGAGAAAATGAAAAAGAACAGACTAACAACATTTTTTTGTTTACAATGTTTTTAAAAGAAAATAAAACGCAAATAGACATTCACCCATTTTGATAAATAAGTTTCAAAGAACCTATTTTAATAAATATTTTTTTCAAGTGCACTTCTTTAGGTAAAAACTCTGAGCATCTAAACTAAAAGTATATTGTATATTTGTATGATATTAATATAATAATAATAATTTAAATTATTGAACTTTTTAGAGACATTGAATAATTAAACTTTAGAATGGTAAAATTATACTTGAGTATTTTATATTTTAAGTTAGTATTTGTGATGAGTATGAGATAGATTTTGGGTAATGGAGATTTTGAATGAGAAACTTTAACCATGATGATTATAAAGTAGGATATTTGATATCGCGAGGGAGAATTTGTGCGTTGTCACTTAAGTAATAAGATTGTCTCGCTAGTGCGGCCCTGGATGTAGAACCAATTTATATCAAACCAACTTAAATTTGTGTGTTCCTTTATTTTTGTTTGTGAGTGTGTGTTTTGTGTTTGCAACGAGCGTTAGAAGATTCTGATCAGATCAAGAGAATAGTTCAAAGCCTGTTAGCCACCTCAGGTCAGTTGGATCAGTCGCTCAACAATTGCTATTGCTTAGGTTTTGTTGAGTCGTTTCACAAAAATCGATCGTCTCATTACAACTGATAAAGAAACACTCGGGTTTCTTAGATTAAAACTAAGGACCTGTTTAGGATAGTAATGATATTTGCCCCAACATCTTCCACCTAGTTTGTGACTTTATAAACACCTATATTGCATATGAACCTACACTTTTCATCATTTACAGTTAGAAGCCGATCAACTAGTGTAACTGTTTTTTTAGTTATATGTGTTTTAAAATAAGCAAGTATTTAAGTTATAGTAAACTTTGCAAACTTTTTAACATTCTCGACATCAAAATTACAAACTTCCATGCAAGTTCATTTTTACTAAAATTCTTGTCTCCTTTTATCATCTTTAAGTGTTTAATCAATCTAATGGATTTAGATATATGAGTTTTAAGTCATGGATTTATATCTGAACTCAATGTATGATGCCTTAAAAACCTCAACATTGTGTCGATGGTCCTTCATTATGTTGCGGATGCACCATGTGTGGGAGGTGTAATTAGGTTTGATGGTCATAGTGTTTCTTTACCTATGAATATATATAGCAACTTGTATCTAAGAATATTAAGTTACTAATTAAGGATAAATGAAATAAAAAAATGCTAGCCTATTTTGACAATTTAAGAAAGAAACAAAACCATGCATACACACAGATATATGGCTATGTAATCCCGTTCTTTCTTTACATGAACACTTCTAACTGACTTGGACTAGGTTTATTCATTATCTTGCTAATAGTTTGAACCTTTTATATGTCCAAGTAGTTGCTTGATATTGTGGGTTTTACCAACATGTTTGCACTCCTAATTTCAAATATAGTAACCTACATTTAATATCCTTATAAAAGCCCAAAAAGGATTTTCAGATAATGCATAATGATCTAATACAACCAAGTTCTAAAGATATACTGAAATTGAAAAACATAAACATGATAGGACGGTCATGTGGTTTAGGCTTATCTCATTTGGAAGTTCAATATCCTTAAGCACAGGGAAAAAACGAAAGCAAACAATAAGCAAAACCCGATTAGAACTGCAGCAACAGGACCCATGAAATCTGATCTGTAACCGTAGTGATCTTCAATATATGAATTCATTGGTGGTTCATATGCCATCCCAGGAACCATGATCTTGTTCTCAACATCATGATACTGTGATATCATGAATCCATACACAGTCCACGCCAATGGACAAATCCAGTAATACCACACCCACCACTTAGGAATTTTCTGGTATTCAAAATTACATCAACTTTAGCCTCTAAAGGAAAAAAAAATATCACAAAGCATAAATATGGAAATTGACATACTGGTCTAGGGATGAAAAACCCTGAGAATATATTGAAAATTGCATAGAATGAAGCTGCAAATATCGCTGCCACTTGCTCGTTTGGTGTGATGGAAACAGTCATCATTCCGTAGTATGTGAAGTACAGAAATGAAAAGAAGATGACGTAAAAAAACCAAAAGAATTTTCCTGCATTCCATTCGAATGACACCATGGCATACACTATCAAAGTGTAATATGTTGTTTGAAATAATACGTACGGGATCTCTACCAAGACCTGAATAGTTTATGTTAAAACCATATCCAAAGTTTTCTCATATAATCATATTCATATTGGTGCAACTATCACCTGTGCCATGGCATATGGAAAGGATGAATACATCCCAGCTGCTCTTTCTCTATAAAAGACTATTCTTTCTGTGGCAACAACTGGTTGCACGGTCTGACAGTTGTTCATACCTACAAAGAAAACCGCACTATACATGGCCCCGATGATTGCGTTCACATTGTTGTTGCTCTCTCTAAATATATAAATTCACTAATTATTAGATTAGGTAATGTAAAATCAAGATTATTATTTTGTTAGTTTTTAAGAGTGACCTTTTTTTGCCAATTTTCCAAAATATTGTTCCAACCATTAGTGCAGCGGCTAAGGTGAAGATGTTACGAACAAGGTTATAATCTGGATTTCTCCAATAACTCAACCACACCTTCCATATACAAGACTTGAATTGTCCCCATGAAGATTGAGAATATTGTGTTCCAAAATGAAGATCTGTTGCTCCAGAAAGTGGTGTGCTTAACTCCATCACTAACGCCTTGTTCCTCCTATTATGCATGGTTAGTTTGGTTTTTTAAGTTTTTCAATTTTTTTTGTATAAATTTAGAATCATCATAAGGAAGGAACTCACTGATATAAAGATGATGAAATGTAGTGCTCTGCAAAATTGATACCGAGTCGGATCTCTGCAGCACCGGAACTTACTTCCAACATCCAAGTAGCTGGATTGTATTTTTCAGGAATCTTTGGAACCCCGTGAATTTCCTAACCTCATGATAAATTACTAATTAATATCAGAATATGGAAAGATAAATATAGTTACATAAAGAAAGTGTCAGTATGCTTGATTTATTGATTTGTTTTATAACAGAAATGGAAATTCATATTTCAAATCATTTTTATAGTGTATGGTAAAATATGTAGGTAAAACACATGCACATTCTATTTTTTTTTTAATTTAGTGACAAACTATTTATATTAACTGACTTGATTTTATATATCACTAACTAACACTTTATATCAAATTATTTCCAAGTGTCTAGTTCGTATACCTCAAAATATTCTATGATTTTTTGAGAGTTACGACCTAATGGTCCTGCATAGATCACTTGCCCTCCTCTTTTCATCAGCAACAACTCATCAAATGATTCAAAAATATCAATGCTAGGTTGATGAATTGTGCAAACAACAGTTCTCCCTGTGTCCACAGTGTTTCTCACAGCTCTCATAACAATGGCTGCTGCTCTTGCATCAAGCCCAGAAGTTGGTTCATCCATGAAAATGATGGAAGGATTAGCAACAAGCTCTACAGCAATTGTTAGCCTCTTTCTTTGTTCTGTTGACAAACCATTGATTCCTGGAAGTCCCACTATTGCATCCTTGAGTTTGTCTAGTTCAACAAGCTCCATCACTTCACGTATAAAAAGCTGAAACGTAGTAAGCAAGAAGACATAAGTACTACGTGTTTTTACAGTATCTTGTTTGACAAAAGAAACTACTGCATAATCATTTCCCTACCATCTTTTCTTCATTTCCAACCTCATTTGGGAGCCGAAGGAACGCCGAGTAAATCAAAGATTCATGAACAGTGATATGAGGAGAGTGGATATCGGTTTGCTCACAGTATCCAGAAATTCTCGCAAATGTTTCTTGTTTCTTTGGAAATCCTGATATTCTAATATCTCCTTCAATATAACCACCTGTCTTTCTTCCTGCCAAAACATCCATTAATGTTGTCTTACCAGCTCCACTAACTCCCATCAATGCAGTTAGCACTCCAGGCCTAAAGGCACCAGTTACGTCTCGAAGTAACTGCAATCTATTTTCCGCCACCCCTTGTTCTCTCATTTCCTATTAATCAAAATGGTCACTATACAACCACTGAATTTAGAAAAAAAAACATAAAAAAAGAAAGTTAATAAAGAAATGAATATACTTGGGGCATATCGACAAAATAACTCATGTTGTCAAATGACATGGCGAGTGAAGCAAATGGCAAAACCATTCCTTTCTTACGAGCAACACCATCAGAATTAGAAGAAACATATTGGCTTGTTACGGACTGCATTTCAATATTTCTATCTACACAAGCCATATATCGCATTATGAGTATCACTTGAGTATAGTATATTAGTATGTTTGAAAACTACTGAGTTTTGGAACTCCTTTCTCTTACTTGGATTACTTCCATCAACTTAGGATTGAATAATTTTACCTCTCTCAGTTGCAATTGTTTTGTGTCTTTCTTGTTGGTTGGTATTATGTTGTGTTTCCATGCTTGTGTCTGCTTCTTTGGAGATAATTGCTTGTGGTTTTCCAGGGGCTAATACGTTAAATTACGGAACCAAGTTTAGTATACTATGCTAATATATTAAGGGTATTTGTGGGTGGGAATGTAGAAACTTACAGTTTAAATACATTAGAGCAAATGTGAAGAGAATGTTAAAAAGAAATATGAATCCTATAAGAGAGGCAGCACCAATCCAATACCAGCTTTTTTGTGTTGGGATATCCATGTTTTCTAGTATTGCTATCCCCAAGCTAGTTACGTTATTCGAACTCTATGAACATGAAAACATAATGAATAGTGGTCCCTTTGTTATACTTTTTAGTCAATAACTAATGACTTACCTTTTTGTTCATCCACCGAGGAGCCAAGAACTCATTTATCGCAAATGATTTAAATCCATAAGACAATGGTAATGCCCAAGTTGCCCATTCCCACCAGTTAGGAATTTGAGCTTTAGGAAGGATGAAACCCCCTAAGAGAAATATGAGTAGAAGTGCAAGGGTTCCCCCTGTGTTTGCAATGTTCATTGTCCTACACACTCCAGCTATGAGCCTAAAAAGTCCCCCTCCCACATTCTGGATTAAAAAAACCAACAAGAAGTGCTTGAAGAACCTGTACACCAAATGAGGATGCATATTTTTGTTAGTAACTAGTGTCAAATAAAAGAATTACACATTAATATATACCAATTTGTTACCTGCTAGCTTCAGGGGCAAGGCCAACACCGTAATATAGTATGGCCATCCAAGAAATACTCTCTAACAAACATATTGGTAAACGAAGCAAGAATGTCGGAAGTGTGTAAACCCATGTTGGGTGGAACAAAAGATCTCTTTGCTTGAAAACTACAGGAACCCTGGCTATGGTGAGGGAGATTTCAGCTAGACCATTAAACATGTTTATAAGCAAGCTTAACAAAAGTGCACCGTTATAGATGGAACCATCATCTTCATTCCTTGTGTGCATTTTGGTCCTAAAATATAAAGTCATCGAGACAAAAGCTAAAATAATGAACTGGACACTTTTGAAAATGTAAACAAAAGCGTTTCTCTTCAAAAGTAGCCATTCCTTATCCCATGAGGCCTTGAGTAGATCCCTTTTGGAGACTAAGTATTTCTTGAAGACAAGAGCTGCTTTGTGACTTTGGTTCTTATCATAAGGGATTGCCAACTCGTTCTTTAGTTTCTCGCCAATATGGAAACTCTTAAATCGTTGAACAAATTCACTTACAGGAATGTATCTGTATGACATGCTTCTGTTTGCCCAATATTGCTCTTGATCTTTTCTGGATGTAACCTGCAAAGAAGACATATGTGTAGGAAAACTTGTAAGCCTGAAAATCATCACTTTGTTTATCAACTATTACCTCTTGCAAGAAGTCAGCAATGCCCTTTCTCTCAGGACACATGAATCCACAGCTTTCAAAGAACTCAAGTGCATTATCTCTTGGTCCTTGATATACAATTTGGCCCTCAGAAAGTAGTACGATGTCATCAAACAGATCAAAGGTCTCTGGAGCAGGTTGTAGTAGAGACACCATGATTGTTGACTCAGTGAGATGCACAACTTGCTGCAAACATTTTACTATTTGAAACGTAGTTGAGCTGTCTAGGCCGGTAGATATCTCGTCCATGAATAGAGTTTTTGCTGGCCCAACAAGCATTTCTCCTGTACCCATTTCATGGGACAAATGAAGTTTACTATACAGTTAAGGTACCGTGGACACGATTTTGACAATATTATCGGGACATCTTTTCCTTATATAAAGTGTCATCAAATACTAAAGTATGTACCTAATTTCCAAACGTTTTAATGACATAGGTCAAAAGTGAAGAGTTTTGATCTTTGTAGAAAGTCACTAAAAAGTTAGGCGTGTTGTCACTCTAACTTGTCATAAAATGTGGCTTTTCTTGTACTTCAAATTGAACTTTCTAGAAGTCATGAAGATGTATGTGAAGTTTTTCAAAAATCTGAAGATTTATGTAGAGTTTTAAGAGTTTTATGATTCATAAACTGTTGTTTGCTCAAAGTTCATGGATTTTAATATCAAGGAACATTCTAAAGATTATTGTTTAAGTTGTTGATCTCGTGCAAATTATCCAATAAGTTCAACGAGGAGGTGTCTTCCATTGCAGCGCAGTGGTTGTACACATCTCGGTGAGGGCTTGGCCCGGGGTTTTACCCGGGTTCGTGTCCGAGGGGGGGCGCGGTTTTACCTATTCCACGGGGTTTCCGCGCATCTGGGGTGTGTTACGCTTTCTTGCGGTGGTCGAGTAGTCGGCCTTTGGACATAGCTCCGAAAGGGTGGGTTTACATGTAGAAAGCAGTTAGCCGTTCAAAAAAAAAAAGTTCAACGAGGAAAGTGCTATCAAGTGACACCTATAAGTGGCACATAGCAAATTGATAGTATATTGTATTGATTGTTAACACTTATCAAAAGAGTAATCTTTGTCTTAATTTTTATTTTTACTCACTAGAATGTGGGGATAAAAGTATACATTTTAATTACTTCTTTCTTTTCTATGTATATGAATAATTGGCAGCAACCTCTTTTAACTTTTCTGAGACACCTTGTGTTGTGTTAGTGATGGTATATTAATATGATAGGTTGGTTTGTTACACGACATCCCCATCGAATCTAATAGTTTCATCGAGCCATGTTCGTTACTTTGTTGTCCTTGTGTGGATATGCTTTGTTGTTTCTACTATGATTGTGATCCAAAGTAACATATCAAGGTGAAAATTTTCATGAATAAGCTTGGAGCCAACACAAAGCATAACTTCTAATTTTCATGACCGAGTATGAGTGTTCCCAAGAGTGATAGAGAAATAAAGAGTAGTTAACCTGTAGTTACTCGCTTCTTTTGTCCTCCAGAGATTCCTCGTCTCATTGCATCGCCAACAAAGGTGTCTCGACAGACATCCAGGCCTAATATCTGTTTTTGTTCAGCAAACATATGTAATCTTTGATTTAGACAAAGTTTTCAAGTATAGAAACATTAAATTAGTTAAGTTTATAGAAGACATTAGAACTCGAAAAACTCCATCTTACTCTAAGAGTGTAGTAAGTAATCAAATTGCTTGCATCCCCTTCTATGGCAGTTGCCTTCATGAAAAGGTCTACTTCAGCCTCTGGGAAAATCCCAGCTTGCTTCTCTCTTCTTGCAAGTTCGGTCAGCATTTCTATATCACATTACTTATTTAGTAAGTATACATCATAAATTTTGCTGCTAGATTTATATAGGAGAACCTCCTTGAAAATTAAAGCATAATTACCTAATCTAGATCCGACTCCTTGGCACCTTGCTGAGAAATCTAAAGTTTCCTTGACGGTCATTTCTCCCACATGAACATCATTCTGGCTAATGTAGGCGGATGTTTTTCGAGGTACAAATTCATTGAGCTTATGACCATTGTAGGTAATCTCTCCTTTAACCTGTTTAGTTAATATGGTACACTTCTATTCAACATCCATTTGCACTTCATATGTAATCTATATCAATCATTTTTATGTTGAAGTTTTGTACTGACCTTTAAGCTTGAGTCGAGCTTTCCAGACATAGCCAACAATAGTGTTGTCTTCCCAGAAGATGGTGGACCCATTAGAAGTGTCATTCTGTAACATTACAAATGCATTATTACTTATAGATAGTACTCACCCACTTTCATGGGGTGAAATCCTTGATTGAGAGCACTATATATGTTATCTATATACCTTGATGGTTTGATGATTCCGGATACATCTTTAAGGATGGTGAGTTTAGTTTTCTTAGACAAATTGATCCCAATATAATTCAAAAGAGATTCAACAGTATTTCGGGCCGCGTTTGGTAGTGATGGAAGTGCTCTATCGCCGATGTAGCAGTCTGCTTCTATGGTCAAGTTTTGGAACCGAACTTCTACGGTTGGAAGAGAGATGCCAACCCTGGAATACAGATGGTTGTTTGTGATTGTCAATTGCCTCTATGGAATAAGGAACTGACTTCTCAGTTATATTAACAGTTTCCCAAATGGTCAAGTAAAATCACTAAATGCTTTTTGTTCTTCTAATTAACTTAATTAACTTTCATTACATTCCAAATCTTATACAAAGTTTTTGTAAATGTAATTTAAAAAAAAAAGTGAAACAAAAGAAACGCAGTATACGAATATTTCTGTCGTCTTTTGTTTTGTCCTGTTTTGTTTCCTTGTTTCTAGCTGGCTCTCACTTAATAGTAACTAATATTCGTATACTTTTTTTTAACGACAAATCACTTTTTATATATATACATAGGGTAAAGATAGTGTAAAAAGTGCTCAAAGTGTGAGAAGTGTAAGAAGTGTATTATAACACTATATATAATACTATATAACACCATATAAACATCGTATAACAATATGTAACACCATATAATACCATATAACACTATGCAACACTATATATCATTATATAACAAATATAACACTATACATCTATAATAGACATGCTATCAGACAACCTATAGTGTTATATTTGTTATATAATGATATATAGTTTTATATAGTGTTATATGGTATTATATGGTGTTATATATTGTTATACGGTGTTTATATGGTGTTATATAGTATTATATATAGTGTTATAATACACTTCTTACACTTCTCACACTTTGAGCACTTTTTACAGGATCCTCTACCTATATACATATATATATACATATATATATATATGTATATATAAAGTGATTTGCCGTTAAAAAAAAGTATACGAATATTAGTTACTACTAAGTGATAATTTTACCAGTTACATAGTCATAGAGATGCTTTTTTTTTCTCATACAAATAAACAATGATTATAGAGATCGAACGAATGCTTACTTATCAACACGATCTCTGAACTTTCTTAAGAACCTTCCGTTATCATCTTCGGCAACCTTAAAGATCGAGTCAATGAACTGTTGTCGGGCATTTGGGTCTAGCTCTCGTACATCCAACAACATCTTGTCTGTTGGCATTTCCTGTTGATCCGCCCAAGGCTTGAAGATGGTAGTTCGTAAGCGATTGTAGGTGGAGAGTTTCTCCAAAGCAGCCCATCGTAACGCCTCCTCGTCTTCGACAGAGTGACGGCTGCTTCGCCTGCTGCGAAGGCTTCCAGCCCCACTGATGGAGAACACATCGTCAATTCCTAAACTCCCAGCTGCCCTACTCAAGCTTCTTCCTATGCTCCTCACGATGCTCCCTTTATTCTCTTCCTCCATCACTCTTTACTTTTGCATACAATACGTTCTATCTATAAGGATCACTTGTTTTAGTTAATCCAGTTTATATAGAAATGAGATAACAGTTTTAGTAATCCAGTTTATATAGAAATGAGATAACGTACACTTGTGCTTACGATCATTTAATGAAATACACCTGATCTATTTTAGAAGCTACTCTATACATCAAAAATAAATAATTCATAAAACATGCCAATTTACTTGAGTAATAATACTGTTTGTCAGCAAAAGGCATCCAATTTATTATAAGTTTTAATATTACTATTACCATTGTTGTAAAAATCGCGACTAGTCGTCGCTGATTAATCACTAGTCGGCAGTAACTGAGTAATTTTTCGTTAATCGGTCCATTAATCGCTAGTCAGGCCTAGTCGGACTTGGTCGGCCCTAGTCGGACCTGGCCAGCCAAAAATTGGTGATTCCGGTCAGATTCCGGCAAAAAACATGTATATTCTGCCCAAAACCTCTAAATTCCAGTCAGTTTCCAACCAAAACATGTGAATTCCAACAATCATATACTTAAGAAAATGAGTTGAGTAAGAGTTAAAACCTAACTACTTAAAATATTTACCTATAAAAATGTGTATATGTATACATAAAACTAAGACTAGGGGGAGTGGGGCGTTCTCCCCCTCCAAGACGCCTAAGGCCGCCCCGCACACCACCCCCATTAGGCGTTCCATGGGGCATCCCCCCTTTGGGCATCCTCTTCTCGTCGCCAAGCTCCTCACACAAATCAAGAATTCCCCCCTCCAACGGCTACTTTGACCAATTATTGGTTTTTTTTAACCAAATCACCTACTTTGACCAATTATGGATGCCACGTGTCGCAAGACGCCCTACCCAGCAAAGTTGCCCCACTCCCCCTTTTTTGCTCAAAATCCTCTAATCTGACGTGGCGCCACGTGTCGCAAGACGCCCTCTCAAAAGGATGCCCCACTCCCTTTAGTCTAAAAATTAAATATAAAAAACCCGATCCGATTAATCCCGAGTAGTCGCTAGTCCCCACCTCACCGACGACTAGTGACTAGTGAGTTCTCCGATCTTGACTATTACAACGATTTAATTCTCCATTTACTGTTACCGAGTTAATATGTATCTATTGATGCATGCATATGAGTAATAGTTATTTAATGTACATTCAACATGTGTGTCAACAAAAAGCATCCAACTTATTATACGTTACAGTATCATTATTAAAAGTTCTATATTTGGTGTTTGATTTGCTTATCAGACTATGTGTAGTGGTTAAACAAAATAATGCTCCCATCATGGGGCATTATTCAACACGTGGCAGTCCAGTCAGCATAGGGCGTTATTGCAAAAGTGGCGTAGTGGGAATAATGTCTGATAATGCCCCTTCCAATCATTAAACAAAAAAAAAGGAAACTATTTTCTCATTGGTGGGTCAAACCCAGTCAACCATTCCACAAACCATTTTAGGTGTTTTATATATAACGCCAAACCATTTTTCTTTTCAAAAATAATGCCCTATAATGCCCTATGTAATGGGGGAGGGGCGTTTTTGATTAATCATTTCCGCTCTTTATGCCCCACTACGGGTGATCTCACTATTTTATGTGTTTCTCTTATTAATCATTTCTTTTGTTTTTGAATTCATAAAGATTGTGTTTATATTCTGTCTTTTCGAACATAAATTTTAGAAGTATATGTTGATTTTAGTGATATATACTTCTAAAACATTAACGACATCAAAGAATCATGCAGATCTAAATGATAGTCAACCCACTCCAAATGCATCATCGAACTACTGCAAATTGATCAACGTGCAATTGAAGATTGAAAGAAAAAATATTGCATGTACAAAGCAACTTTTGTCGAACATGCTACCTTCAATCAACAACGTCCAAAACGATGTTATAACGCTAACATACATTTGAAAGATTAAGTGAAAAATGCGTACATTTCTTTTCCACTCCATGGTGATTGGCTACCAGTAGAAGGATTGAAGAAAAGTATGGAGTTTTCTCTCAACACACTTCTTTCACTATTTCTCAATTAAACTCAAGTATCTAACACATACCGACAGGTGGTGGTCCATTAGCAAAGGCAAAGCCTTTAAACACCCTGGGATGGGAGGTCTTGGGTTCAAGTCACACAGACAGCATGGAATAAAAGAAATTTGCCGTTCAAAAAAAAAAAGTGTCTAACAATTGTATGGGCTATATATAAAGAAAAAGAGAGACGTTCGTATACAGAACAAATTTTTAGATAAGTTATATTAAACTAGATGTAAGCCCGCCGCATTGCGGCGGGATTTGTTTTAACGAGCACGGTTATTTCCTGACACACTGACTAAAGAACAACCGAATACAATACATATAATAACATGATTGTAAATAAAAATAAATACAAAATTCACACTCAATGTTAAAAACTACTAATATATATAATTCTATTAATTTTTATCAACAATGTTAGGCTGAACGTAGCGCGCATAAAAAGCGTCTATCGCAACTCGGAGTTCAGCCCATTTTTCATGTATCTTGCTAACTGGTTCGGTCAGCTCATTTAGTTTCTAGGTAATCCAACGGTCCGACTCAACGACATCATCAAGAACAAGCCTAAGTTGTTCGAAAACGTTTATCTCTTCATTGGAATTCAGCCCGTTAATCCAACAGTCCAACTCAACGACATCCATTTTTCATTTAATAATAACTAAAAAATTAACATAAAGTGATTATCTATTCGTAAAATAGAGGCTCGTGTACATCATTGTGGCATTACGCTTTTTTGATGTTAATTAGGTATTCGTCATCGCCAACAAACTTTTAAACCCGATAATAAAAAACAAACAAAAGAGAGAAAACATAGACAAACAAAACGAGTTAAACTATTTGGGGATAACATTTATGTGCATAACATAGTTGTAATTTCTTTTCTTTTTTTTTTTTGCTCAGCAGTTTAGTTATAACCAGTTGCTTTTATTAATCCGTCTCAGTTAAAAAAAAAAAACAAATTCTAAACATCATAGCCAGTTTACACATTATGCACCAATTGACTAATTGCGAACACTAAATATACGTATTTTGTATATTATCAATTAGCAACAAATCAGTTAGGCGTCCTGTCCAAAGACAAAAAAAATCAAGACAGCTATTAACGCTCCGAGAGATGACACGGCTACAACAAATATTGCCATGCCAATTATTGACCACCATCATAATTATCATAACCATAAACTACAATCACTTCCAGATGACCACAAAGTCATCTTTAGCGATCCCAACAATATAACTTCAAAATAAAGCCGACCAATAAAGAAAACACATTTAAATACCCACAAAAAAATATAACCTAATAAGCACCTTGTACAACCAACATAAACATAAACCACTATAAAGATGCGGTACAACTCATTTAAGCACAACAATGTTGCCAACTGATAATACACGATATTCAGATGTTCCTAACAACTCAACTATTCACAATCGAATTTGCTTACAAACATGCATAACAATTAAACGCAACCAAATATTGCTAAGTGATAACATATAAATCACACTACATGCCCTGATAACCATAACCAACTATAAAACAATGAGAAAACCAAGCTCAGAAGCTACGGACACCTGCAATACAAAATACTAAGTCAAATCTTAAGCACCATCACAATTGTTGCTCTCAGATGAGCAATAATCCATCTTCATCAAGACAAACACTAACCACTTAGTCTCAAAATGGGTATGCATTACCCATAAAAGTGTCACATAAACAATAACAAAGAAGTCAAATCTACTTCACCATAAAGATCTCGGATGAACTGATGGAGAGGGTGAAACCCGAGCTTTAGAGTGTCTAAATATAATGATTTATGTGTATTTGATGTGTTTATTTGCTTGGAATGAAGTGACTACGAGAATTTGGTGTTTTGCAGGTAAAGTACGTAATTTGGCGCAATTACGAGGGTTCAAGATGAAGGTGTGAGCATAGGATGTGATGTTGCAGCTCAAGAATGAGTTTTGAAGCTTATTCGGGTGGTATAAAGGCTCACGAGTGGAAGAAATGTGGAAAAGTGAAGTTCGAGGGCCTCGTGGTAATTAAATGAAAGTCAAAAGATGGTTCAATGGAACAAGGACATGGAATATTGAAGTTGAGGGGCCTGGTTGTCATTAGTTGAAAGTTGAGATGTATTTACAACGAGCCAAGGAATAGTGACCGTAAGCTATGGTATTCAAACCATAGCCTACGGTGAAGTGATGGCAGCAAAGGGAGAATGTTTGTACCGTAACCTACGCTTGCATGCGTAGGCTACGGTTAAAGAATTGACAACATCCATATCTTTTTGAGGCAATTAAAAAGAAAAAAAAAAGAAACTCTAAAACAACAATCACGTGACTTGGGGATAGTAAACAACACATGATCACACATCATCAAGGGACATTATCATTAAAAAATCACATCATCAATCATCAAAAGAGAGGAGAGATACACGCAAGGGGGTGGCGGCTGACTTCTTCTTTGGGGCGTGTGGACTTTGACTTCTCAACAATAGCATCACAATTCACAACAACAATAATAATCATCGTCATCTCACGTAAAAAAGGGGCAGCCGCCACTTGGAGAGGGGAATCATCATCACATCGATCGCGAGAATTCAACATCTTCGACGGCAGAGAGAAGGAGGCAGCTACCTCACAGGGTTTCAACCGGCCTTTAACGATCAATCTTTCACGATGAATGGCTAGTCTCCTAGTGGTTTCCTCCTAATTGAGGGTTTTTGTAAGTTAGATAATTTTATGTGTTTGTGACAATCGTTTAACTCGGTGATCTAAGCATTCGATGCTTTTCACCTTTGATTTGATTTATTGGTTGTAAACAATTGCATTTATTTAAACCTTAATTTCTAAGCATTCAGTTCCCGAGAGTTCTAGTAATTGGGATATATTTGACATGGGGTTAGGGTTTGTAAATTGTAATTGATAATCATTCGATAACCTCCCGTTATGTATTGACCGGAGTACTTAGTCGTTGATTATCACAATTGATGAATTAAGTTAAACACTTATGTCTATGTGAGTGTTTCGATTAAACACATAATTGAATCTAGCTACAAACCTGAAATTCGAAGGAACCATTGTTTCTCCTACTGTTTACAACTTCGTATTTTCGTAATTTGTAGTTTAATCAATCAAACCATCAATTGAGTTTTACTTTTTCTATAGTAGTTAATTAAAACTGAGCATTACACACTTTCCACAACCTCCTCTGGTTCGATATCCGACTTACTCTAGCTACTAGTTTATTTCGGTTTTTGCATGTCCATAACGACAGACATCAAAATGGCGCCGTTGCCGGGGATGTGTTTACCTATCTTTCTTTGTTTTTGGTGTGTTTTGTTGTTTTTGGTGGTGTGAACCTTTGTTTTGTTTAGGGGATGCGTTTGGTTTGTTTTGTGATGAGTCAGCCGCTCATTTAGGATTGTTGGTTTGTTTTCCCGGGTTATATTTCAAAAGCACCATACATTGGGGACAATATATCCCAAGTGTGGGGATGTGGGAGCCCGGGAAGGGATTTGTGGATAAAGCTTTGAAGCGATTGAAAGTGGTTGAAATCGATGAAAATTGAAAAAAAAAATTGAAAATTTCAAAATTTTTCATCTCCTTAAACAAGCTAATTGGATACGAAAACCTAAAGCTTCAATCGCTAATAGGCTTTTTATCGGTAGTAAACGAGATTAGTCCCTTGTCATGGTTGTCCCTTTAAGTTTCATGAGAGTAGGTTTGACAAGTGTTTTATAGGAAACGAGTTGAAAAGAGATGTCTATCTAGGGGTAACATGTTTTAATTGCATATGCTACATGTCGTCAACCTTTTTACTTTTTCTTGGTGAGATGTTGAGCCTATAGATGGATAGGATACATTATATGATGAATTCATTTGTTGAGTGCAGGCTACATGTTATTCTGTGTTAGAACTTGTGTGATTCGATGCATGCTAAGATTGTGGATTTGACATGTGCACATATATGATAAAGGCATTAGGATTTCCCGTTACACCCTTTGTGTTTGTGTTTCTTTTGTGTTATTCACCAAATTTCCCTTAGTAGCCCTGTTGAGCCTATCTACCTTTCGTTTGTTTACCCATTGTCTATTGTGAAAAACCGACCGTGATGATATTGCTATGAAAAAAAAGAAAAAGAAAAAAAAATGAAGAAAAAGAAAAAAATAGAAAAATATGTGAAGGAAAATGAAAAAGAAAAGAACAAAAAATATAAGTATTGTGAATATCGTGTATGTTCTTGGGTAGAAACCAACCCAATAGTATAAGTTGTGTTTGAATAAAGTATCACGGTTTGGTTGTTGTTTGTGAGCCAATTAGAAAAGAAAAAGAACCTAGAAATAATTTTCTACCTTTACCCTAAGCCCCAAACCCGAAAAGTCCTTTTGATGTGTGCCGTGTTAGAGGATACAGTGGAGGTGTGATTGTCATACAAGCATATGATTGCAGGATTTCATGTTTGCCTTTTGAGTGTTTTATATACTAGCACATCACACGCTAGTCCAGATATTAACCCGAGAGGAGAGTACATTGTGAGGGGCGTGTGGCATGTGTTAATTGTAAACATGTTAGTTTTAGATAGACAAGTCTTAAGTTTTTGAAATTGCATCATTTACTTGTCAGACTGTCAATCTCGATTGTGTCAGTCTATGGGATGGGTATGACTTGGGACTGAACAGGTTGAACCGGTTAAGGGGTTTAAAGGTGGTGTTGCTATGGTGACTAGTTCTAGTTGGTTTGCTTGGGGACAAGCAAAGGCAAGTGTGGGAATGTGATGGAGAGGGTGAAACCCGAGCTTTAGAGTGTCTAAATATAATGATTTATGTGTATTTGATGTGTTTATTTGCTTGGAATGAAGTGACTACGAGAATTTGGTGTTTTGCAGGTAAAGTACGTAATTCGGCGCAATTACGAGGGTTAAAGATGAAGGTGTGAGAATAGGATGTGATGTTGCAGCTCAAGAATTAGTTTTGAAGCTTATTCGGGTGGTATAAAGGCTCACGAGTGGAAGAAATGTGGAAAAGTGAAGTTTGAGGGCCTCGTGGTAATTAAATGAAAGTCAAAAGATGGTTCAATGGAACTAGGACATGGAATATTGAAGTTGAGGGGCCTGGTTGTCATTAGTTGAAAGTTGAGATGTATTTACAACGAGCCAAGGAATAGTGACCGTAAGCTATGGTATTCAAACCATAGCCTACGGTGAAGTGATGGCAGCAAAGGGAGAATGTTTGTACCGTAACCTACGCTTGCATGCGTAGGCTACGGTTAAAGAATTGACAACATCCATATCTTTTTGAGGCAATTAAAAAGAAAAAAAAAGAAACTCTAAAACAACAATCACGTGACTTGGGGATAGTAAACAACACATGATCACACATCATCAAGGGACATCATCATTAAAAAATCACATCATCCATCGTCAAAAGAGAGGAGAGATACACGCAAGGGGGTGGCGGCTGACTTCTTCTTCGGGGCCTGTGGACTTTGACTTCTCAACAATAGCATCACAATTCACAACAACAATAATAATCATCGTCATCTCACGAAAAAAAGGGGCAGCCGCCACTTGGAGAGGGGAATCATCATCACATCGATCGCGAGAATTCAACATCTTCGACGGCAGAGAGAAGGAGGCAGCTACCTCACAGGGTTTCAACCGGCCTTTGACGATCAATCTTTCGCGATGAACGGCTAGTCTCCTAGTGGTTTCCTCCTAATTGAGGGTTTTTGTAAGTTAGATAATTTTATGTGTTTGTGGCAATCGTTTAACTCGGTGATCTAAGCATTCGATGCTTTTCACCTTTGATTTGATTTATTGGTTGTAAACAATTGCATTTATTTAAACCTTAATTTCTAAGCATTCAGTTCCCGAGAGTTCTAGTAATTGGGATATATTTGACATGGAGTTAGGGTTTGTAAATTGTAATTGATAATCATTCGATAACCTCCCGTTATGTATTGACCGGAGTACTTAGTCGTTGATTATCACAATTGATGAATTAAGTTAAACACTTATGTCTATGTGAGTGTTTCGATTAAACACATAATTGAATCTAGCTACAAACCTGAAATTCGAAGGAACCATTGTTTCTCCTACTGTTTACAACTTCATATTTTCGTAATTTGTAGTTTAATCAATCAAACCATCAATTGAGTTTTACTTTTTCTATAGTAGTTAATTAAAACTGAGCATTACACACTTTCCACAACCTCCTCTGGGTCGATATCCGACTTACTCTAGCTACTAGTTTATTTCGGTTTTTGCATGTCCATAACGACAGACATCAAAATGGGTATGCATTACCCATAAAAGTGTCACATAAACAATAACAAAGAAGACAAATCTACTTCACCATAAAGATCTCGGATGAACACATAATGAAAACACATTTAAATACCCACAAAAAGTATTACCTAATAAGCACCATGTACAACCCACATAAACATAAACCACTATATGAAGATGTGGTACAACTCATTTAAGCACAACAATGTTGCCAACTAATAATACACGATATTCAGATGTTCCTAACAACTCAACTATTCACAATCGAATTTGCTTACAAACATGCATAACAATTAAACACAACCAAATATTGCTAAGTGATAACATATACATCACATTACATGCCCTGATAACCATAACCATCTATAAAGAGTGAGAAAACCAAGCTCAGAAGCTACCGACACCTACAATACAAAATACTAAGTCAAATTTTAAGCACCATCACAATTGTTGCTCTCAGATGAGCAATAATCCATCTTCATCAAGACAAACACTAACCACTTAACCTCAAAATGGGTATGCATTACCCATAAAAGTGTCACATAAACAATAACAAAGAAGATAAATCTAGTTCACCATAAAGATCTCGGGTGAACACTTCAATGCCATCTTCATCGATATTAAACAACCCAAAGTTAAACAAGCTTAAATTTGGAAGCAAAGACACCCGTGAACTAAAAGTATGAATTACGTATGAAAACTATTGTTGTATCTCAATAAATGTATACACAAATGCGAAAATAAGAGTCATCTAACTTATTAGTTTTATAATTTATCTAAGTAACAATATATAATTGGGTACCCAAATTTCATTTTAGTTGTCATCTTCAGAATCACAAGGACCTGTTTCTTGATTGCAAGAATAAATTGGTTATGTAAGGTACTTCTGTGCAACTTATAAAATATTGATTTTGGTTCAAAATCAATGATTTATTTCATAGATAATTAACGACTATAAAACTTAAATATCATAAAAGTTCTTAATGAGCTTATACATTAATGCATTAATAACTTGTACATTATAATCGTCTAACTGACTTATATATTATAATGCATCAAAAGACTTGTACATGAGACACTCATTTATTAGTATGCTTTAAATACCTTTAATTATCTTAGAGACAATGAAAACTATTCTATCTTAATTGTTTTATAATTTAATAATTTTTATAAAAGAGTAATAAGTTAAAAAAATGTATTATTGGAGAATTTTTAATTTACAAATATTATCTTAAGCCTACATAAAAAGGTTGATTCTTCTGAAATTTTACAAGAAAAAAACAATTTATAAAACACTTGAAAATCAATGTCTCCTCTCTTCAGAGATGTAAAATGATAATATATTAAAAATTAAATACTTATAAAGAGTTTCAAAATACAACTTTTGTAAAAGTGTATATTAAAATTCAGATCTTAATAATATGAAACATATAATAAACTATCGTGAAAACAACACCATTCAAAAAAATATAAGAGTAAATAACTTTTAACTTCATTACATCATGGTAAAAGGATCAATTGGTAAAAAGAATAGCAAAATCATAATTGTTCTCTAATTAATTGACAAGGATTAAAAAAAACAACTCAATAGTGACCACAACTGCCCATTAACCTTAAGTTAAATAATAATTTCATATCCACTAATTTCAAAGAGTTGAATCGAAAGTAGGTGGTATTTTACTATTCGATCCGAGTAGTTCGTTCATATCTGGGCAGTTCGTTCAAGCGGCTAATCAGAATTTTTGAAACGATGATTCGTTTAATGTGTTTTCATCTGCTTATCTCAATTTGAACAGAAGATCAAGTATATAATTACGAAATCGGCAAGTATTCTTGAAATACTTGTTAAAACTCTATAATCTCCACACTGTTCTCACCTTCGATATCAGGCAAACATTAGGATGTGTTTCGATAGTAAATATTTGGACAAATGCAACAGATGAATTAGAAAACAATAAGAAATACATACTAATGGATATGTGATAATATGAAAAACGCACAAAGAATATTAATCTGGTAGATATTTTGCAAATAAATAGGAGTTAATAAACAAAAAGTTACCTAAAATTTTGGAGCCATGTTGCCTAGATTAACTTCCCCTAACATGGAAAGTAGGGTGAATTATTTTGTTTAGGGCTGTAAACGAACCAAAAATTCGGCGAACAGTTGGTGAATCGTTTGGCAGAAAGTTTGTTTGTGTTAGTTTGTTTATTAAACAAACAAACATGAGCAGAGATCGTGTTCGTTTATGTTCGTGAACGTTCGGTAACGTGTCCGTTTGTGTTCGATAGTTCCTTAGTGTCTTTAGTTTTTATATCTATTTAAATACTTCAAAATTTCAACAAATTAAATATCTAATAAGTGTCATCGTATTATGTATTGTGTTTATGAAACGATTGTTTGTATTCGTTTGTTTCCATGTGTGTTCATGAACATTAGTTTGTGTTCATTTGTGTTCATCAACGTTCGTTTTTGTTTGTTGCCTAAAATTGACAAACAAGCACAAACGAACACGAACAAGTTCATTTCCTTAACAAATGAACACGAACATAAATGTCGTCCGATAAGTGTTCATGAACAGTTTGCGAATACATATATTTCTTAACAAACAAACACGAACAAGATCTTGTTCGTGTTTATTCGGTTCGTTTGCAGCCCTAGTTTTGTTCAAGGGTTTTTCTAATTACACCATACTATATTTTACTATGATATTAATTAGTTTTGACTATAACCACACCAATCACAATTCTGTTCCATGACAATCATACTTTGGTTTACAGTCATGAGTCTTGTAAAATATTAAATTTTATTTATCTGATTAAGCATTAACATAATAAATAAACAATTTCTTTTATGAGATGGCTGTCAACCGATTCTTTTGGTTTAAGGTCTCTAATTTATCTTTCTTTAATGGTAATACAATTCATTTCTCCTCTTAAAAAATCTTGAGTAAACTTCCTTTTTGCTCCATGTGGTTTGGTCACTTTAACGGTTTTGCTCCAAATCTTTAAAAATAGTTATTTTCCTCCAATAGTTTGCTATGATTTTTCCACTTTAACGCATCCTGGCCTAACACGTGGTGCGGGACATTTGTTTAGACGGGACTTTTTTATTGTAATAAATGATTGTAATAAAGTAACCGTCTTTTTCAGTTACTGTTTTTGTATTTACTGTTTTGATCAGTTTTATCAGTTTTATAGGTGATAGACGTCCCATTTCTAAGTTTGGCGTCTTTTTAAATGGCGTTATGCAGACGAAGATGACAAAATACAATAATGGAGAAAATAAAATATTAAGAAGGAAAAATATTTTTTGTTATTTTTGGCGTTTTGTAAGCAATAACTTTTTTTAGTATTTTTTTGGCGTTTTGCAAATAAATAGAGAAATGTATCATTTAATAATCTTAAAAAAAGAAGATTATACAGAACAAAAAAAAGAAAAAATTAAAACCCTTCGTCAGAAGGTACTTTATCCGAAAAGTATCCATCACTTGCGTCATCTTCTTCCTCGGAGTCTTCATCTGGATCTTCAATCATGTCATCACCTTCACCTTCATCGGCTTCCTGTTCCTGAAGATTCTGAAGCCTCCACTTGAACATGTTTTGCATTAACTCCAATTTTGAGTCCATTTCTGTGTTCACACAAGTGGCGTTATGCAATTCTTCCATGAAACCAAGTCCCTGCTTTGTCATGATGTTTTCAAGCCAGTAGACTTCCTGCTCTCCGTTGTTGTATATAACTGTCACCATGTCTGTTTTATCATCAAAACGCCATGATGTCCACAGGTTCCGGCTTTACATCTTCTTTGATTGGTCTAAATTTCCTTGTTAATGCTTTCATAAGCATATGTGTTTCGTGGCATTCGTTGTCCAGAGCAATGCCAAGGGATAGGATACCCCTCTGTACCTTTTCTTCCATCTTCAAAATTGCCTTGATTGTCCTAACATACACCCTCCTTCTGTTATCAAAACGCAGGACGAATCGCCTGATTGCCAGAGTGTATCTCCTCGAAATGATTGTTGGCATTTTTGGCGTTTTGATTAAATTGGCGTTTTGGTTAAAGATGTTTTTGCAGAAATGGATAGATTTAAGTGATTATGGAAGCGATGTTTCTTCGTCGTTTATATAATGATGTTTTTGGCGCGTAATTTAGGAGGTAATTTCTTCTAATAAATGTTAATAACTGAAATTCAGTTACTGTGTTGTTTCCTCTTCCTGTAATATCCAACGCGTTTTATCACTAATTTTTGGCGTTTTGTTTTTAATGGCGTTTTATTTTTTTGAATGGCATGTTATCATTTGATGGCGTTTTGAATTTGAGCGGTAAAAGACCCTTTTACCCTTAATGAAGCGCGTCCCACATAATAAAATTGATGTTATTTACGAAGACGCCACCGCGCAATCTAGTCCATGAAAAATGTTTTGATCTGAAGATCCATAAGCGTTCTCACCGTTCTCACACTTTCCACCGTTTTCACTAAATCCTGACCCTGTATATATATATATATATATATATATATATATATATATATATATATATATATATATATATATATATATATATATATATATATATATATATTGTGAGGTTCATTGGAGAACACTAAAAAAGTGGGTAACAGTGGGGAACCGACTCAATCGAACTCCGATTAGACTCATTCCAGCGGCGTTGGAACCGTCTCGTCGAACCCTAACTGAGATCTCTTAACCCTAAACCCTAAATCATAACCCCTAAACCCTAAATATATTAGGGTTTGGCTTTTAGGGTTTAACTTTAGGGTTTAGCCTTAGGGTTTAGCTTTAGGGTTTAGAGTTTAGCTTTAGGGTTTAGGGTTTAGCTATAGGGTTTAGCTTTAGGTTTAGCCTTTAGGGTTTAGCTTTTAGGGTTTATAGTTTAGATTTTACGGTTTAGCTTAGGTTTTAGCCTTATTTTTTAGCTTTAGGGTTTAGAGTTTAGGAGTTAGGATTTAGGGTTTAGGGTTAAAAGATCTTAGTTAGGGTTCGACGAGCCGGTTCCAACGCCGCTGGAATGAGTCCAATCGGAGTTCGTTTGAGTCGGTTCCCCACTGTTCCCCACTTTTTTAGTGTTCCCCAATGAACCTTCCCCTATGTGTGTGTGTGTGTATATATATATATATATAGGGGAAGGTTCAAATGAAAACCACTTTTATTGTGAAAACTCGAAAACTAACTAAAAAAAGCCTAAAAAACACACCAAAATTTTTTTTTTTAATTTTTTTATAACAATCGCAGGTTTTTTTATAAAAAAATAATTTTTTAAGTTTTTGTAGTACACATACACATGTGTAATATTACACATGTGCCTTACAAAAAAAAATTTGAAAACCTTTTTTTATATATATATAAAGGCGAAAATTGGTATGAAAAAAAATTGGTATGTTTTTTTGGCTTTTTTAATTAGTTTTCGAGTTTTCAGTGGTTTTCATTTGAAACTTCCCCTATATATATATATAGAGTGGGAGTTGGCTAGAAAGCCTAAGTTTCCCTGAAAGTCTAGGAAGCAATAGGAAGGTGACATGTTACTTTTAGTTTTTTATTCAAAAGGGCATGATGGTAATTTGATTATTAATTTAATTTTGGAATATTATATATCCTACACTAACTATCCAGATATTTATGGAAACGTATATCTCTTTGACTATTTCAAATCATTACGATTTCAAAAGGGTAGTTAATTTAAATTACGAAGTTAAAATCATTAACAATTTTTCACATTGTGTTTTATCAGTTACTGGGTTCATTACAATGTGTTTTAGCAGTTACTGGTTTCAGTTACTGTTTCATCACAATGTTTTTTATCAGTTACTGGTTGATATGATTTTTGGCATTCTTGATGTTGTGTTTTATCAATTACTGGTTCACGTTGTGTTTTATCAGTTACTGGTTTCATCACAATGTGTTTTATCAGTTACTGGTTGATATGATTTTTGGCATTCTTGATGTTGTGTTTTATCAATTACCGGTTTCATCACAATGTGTTATACCAGTTATGATTCATGAATGGCATGTTCTTTTGTGTTTTATCTACTGTTTCATCATAATATGTTTTATCAGTTATTGGTTGATGTGATTTTTGGCATTCTTGATGTTGTGTTTTATCAGTTACTGGTTTCAACACAACGGGTTTTTATCACTTACTGGTTCCAGTTACTTTTTCTTCACAGTGTGTTTTATCAGTTACTGGTTGATATGATTTTGGCATTCTTGATGTTGTGTTTTATCAGTTACTGGTTCACGTTGTGTTTTATCAGTTGGCATTCTTGATGTTATGTTTTAGGAGTCAGTCACTAGTTCGTCACATTGTGTTTTATCGCTAAAACACACTACTATGAACGCATCTAGATCTGATTTATCATTATTCTTCTATGATTTGGTGTTCTCAAATGTGAGAGATTATAGAGAGAGAAAAAAATTATGACATTTTTGGAGGTGGTTTTATGATTGGTAGTGATTTCCTTATTTAAAACAACTTAAATGACGCGTTTACCCCAATCAATTAAATTAGCTTATTTTAAAGACACGTATATCACCAAAATGCCACCAAAATGATCTCAACAATTAAACACACTCATCTGATGGCACAGATCGCTTCCTACACTTTCTAGGAAAAACACACTTACCGAAGGATCCCCACATATATATATATATATATATATATATATATATATATATATATATATATATATATATATATATATATATATATATATATATATATATATATATATATATATATATATATATACTAAATTAAAGCAATAAAATAATGTTAGTGGGTTAGGGGAAGTTATAACGACTCTTTATTTAGAATTGGAGCCTTTCAAAAAATTGTAATAGAATTGGAGGGAGTAGTTTTTTTAACTTCTCCAAAAATAAACCAGTAAATTACAAGTCAAAGCATAATTTTATGGTTTAATTACGACATTTTTAGAGGTGGTTTTATGATTGGTAGTGATTTCCTTATTTAAAACAACTTAAATGACACATTTACCCCCAATCAATTAAATTAGCCTATTTTAAAGACACGTATATTACTAAAATGCCACCAAAATGATCTCAACCATTAAACATACTCATCTGATGGCACAGATCGCTTCCTACACTTTCTAGGAAAAACACACTTACCGCAGGATCCCCATATATATATATATATATATACTAAATTAAAGCAATAAAATAATGTTAATGGGTTAGGGGAAGTTATAACGACTCTTTAATTAGAATTGGAGCCTTTCAAAAAATTGTAATAGAATTGGAGGGAGTAGTTTTTTTAATTTCTCCAAAAATAAACCAGTAAATTACAAGTCAAAGCATAATTTTATGGTTTTTTACTTATTTTAAAAGTCAAATAGTCTTATGCAAAAAAGATTTGTACATTAATGCATGAATGACTTATACATTATAATCCACATCTCGATATTGAACAAAATATATATCGACATGTCAACAAAAATGAGTACACCGTGATGGTATGTTCAGAATTTTTAAAAAAATAATATATTCAAAAATATAAGAAAACGACAAAGAAAAATCAAATTGAGGAACACATTAGTAAAAGTAAACCGGTAAACTGTAAGTATTAAGTCGGCAAAAGTGTAAGTATTGTTTTAAAGACAAATGTACCCTTAAAAGTAGTTAATATATGCATTGTGTATTGTACCATAAGCAAATATATTTACTTCTTAAGTTTTAAGATGCACATAGAAAATGTATTATAATTTATATACTTACAAACCTCATGGCACAAAAGTTAAACTTTTTTTTGTTTTACCCGAACACAATTTACGAACATATACATAAGCAAACAAAATATAACATCAATAAAGCAAGTTGTCAGGTAGAAAAGACAGAAGCTATGAACCCGTTTGACCCATGTTTAAATCCTCTCTATAGATATGTATTTATAAATATTGATACATTGCGATCATAATAGTGCATCTAAACGTGTAGACAAGTTAAATCATTACAACAATGCAAAACCAATTTATTATTAATTTAAGGGCCGCTTGTACAATCACTCTAAAATAGGGATGAGCATTTGGTATCGTGTACCGGTACTAAACCTATATATTCGGTATCGCTACCAGTACCCATTTTCCCTGTTTTCCGATACCGATACCGATACTGGTACCAAATTTCCCGTTTTTCGGTACCGGTTCAGTACCCACTGGTACCGGTTAGGGTTTTTATATGCATACCTGAAATGTAGTTCTAATATCTTTAAGAAAACCATGTTCTAATGGACTGTTATACAGTAGTTGTGTTTTATTCTATATAATTTCCTGCTAGAAAGAAAGACTTCCATGGTTATGGCTGAGAAAATAGCACAACTAGGGTGGTTTTTCATATCTTTTTAACAACTAGGAGGACCTATATTCCTTTTTGCAAAACCGCTGTCAGTATTAAGAACCTAGATTCCTCTATCCAGAAACTCGAGTGGTGTTAAAGGCCAACACGAACTTATCACCTCCTTCAAGTGTTGTGGTGAGTGAAAGTATTGGTGTTAAAGGCCAACACGAACTTATCACCTCCTTCAGGTTCTTTTCCATTTTAGTCTTGAAACGCAACTTCGGGTTGTTGGTGGGTGGGTCAGAGACAAGCTTCTTGGAAAAGAATGTTATGATATCCATATTGCTCTTGATAATATGTTGGGTAAAGAGTTTTGTGAAAAGCTAAATGGGTACTTGGTATTCATGGGTCATATAATTTGGTGGTGGGATGATGGTGGTGGTGGTTGGTGGAAGTGATGGCAGAGAGAGAGTGTGTGAGAGAGAGAGAGATGAAATGAGAGAGAGAGTTATAAAAAGGAATTTGTTTTTAATCTAGCTCATCATGCAACGTAGGAAAAGGAATGCCACGTAGGTAAAAAACTTAGTTGGCTCAGTTAACGACGTGGTGCCAGAACACAGTAAGTGTTAAGTTGGCGGTGTCGGGCGTCAAAGTGTTAGTTTGGGTTGGCACGACCAATAGCCAATAATTAGGGGGTGATAAAATCCAATAACCTATAAATTTTGGACATCATGCATGGTGACCCATGATCCATGTACCTTTCTTGCTCTCTAAAGACTTGCTAGTGATCTAATTTTTTCTATGAATTAATACAACAATATATACATAAATACATACCTTTCTTACATGTTGTACTATTGTAGTGTACATAAGTAATGAGTATATTTTTTTAAAGGCAAATTTTTTAATCTTGTCGTCTGTGGGACATGACATAAGTAAAGAGTCGACGTCAACAAATAAAAGAAACACACACACTATACACTTGCAACTCTCGATCCCTCACCCTCAAATCATGGTTTTGGTTAGTTCGGTTAGGGGGTGGTGTGGCCATGGTGACGCTATTTTGTTTCACTTTAACTTTCTGACTCATTAAGTCATATCTATATCTTATACATGCTACAAGTTCAGAAAATAATCGATTTCACATTTACCCTTTTCGGTGTAGCCCCAACATGAACCTTCCTTAAGTAATGGGGATTTCTCATCCATGCTTAGTATAGTAATAGCAAAATGTAGAAATGTTCGGATGAATTGATCGATTTGATCTGGTCCAGTTAGATGATTCCAATTAAATTTTAGTTTTATAAAGAGTAAACTGCAATTTTACACCCTGGGGTTTTATGTGATTGGCACTCTAACCTCCTACCAGGAAAATATTGATGTCTGACCCCCCCCCCACTCCAACATTGTCGATTTCCCTCAACATTACCCCCTGTTCTTTGTATCCGTTAGTTTGGAACGTTATCTTCAAACGGTCAAAGGGCAAACTAGTAATTTCACCCTAATCCTTACTTACATCCCTTTATCTTTCACATTTCCTCAATATGAAACCCTAAACTTAAGCTAGTTCTCAAATCATCAATTTCTGTACATGGCGATCCTGCACATTTGAACAATTACAATCGAAATCCAAGTTGCTACCAGTATGGATCTTCAATTATGGAAGATTAGAGCTGAAGATCAGTATTTCGAACCAGATGAGATGTACCGTAAGTGACATGCAAGCTCACAGGGTCTGATTTAGGTAAAAAATGAACCTTTTGCTGTGTTAATCTGATGTTGATGTTTGTTTACAAGTGACACTTAGAGACAATTTACAATACACCCTGGAGGTAATTTTGTAGAAAACCCAAATAGGGAATACTTAGATGGAAAGATCAACTACATTGATCATGTAGATTTTCGTGTGTTGACTACGGATGTTTTAGAGAAGATGATTAAGAAAATAGGCTACGATGATGGTATATTTTTCTACATTCATTACAAGGAACCTTACATGTCTTTGGATTTTGGTCTTAGGACATTAAAATGTGATGTTGATTTAGAAACTATGTTTGATCATGTGCGTCAAGGACTCAACTTGATAGACATGTATGTTGAACACCAGAGTTGAACAATCTTGATGGAGTCCTATGAAGATCAAGCAGGGCCATGTAGAGAAATTGTTCCAGCATCAGTTTTAGTACAAAATGCAAATGAAAGTCAGAATGAAAATGAGGAAGAAAATGAAGATCAGAATGAAGATGACGAAGAAATTGATCCTGAATATGAGTATGTTGAGGAAGATAATATGGTTTATGAAATAGAAGTCGATATGCAAAGGTTCAGGGCTAATGTAGAATTTACTAGGGAAGAACTGGATGGTTCAAGTGATGGGGATCATGATGATGAGAGAAATGTATAAGGTTATCTTCATGTAGACCTAGAGGACTTTGAAAGTGGGTCTGATGACAATACAACACTTAGAGATAGGGTTGCCAGAAAGATAAGGAGGAAAAGGAAGGTTGCTATCAAAGAGAGAGGTGCAAATGATGTACCCTTCTATGTTGGTCAGCTTATCGATGACAAGAGTAAGATGAACGAGATGGTCAAAAACTATGCTCTTAAGACTAGGAGGGATGTTTTTATCCTAAAAAACGATTTGTTAAGGTATAGAGTAGTGTGTTTCGGTAGTAATCCACCACTACTTGGTGTTGCAAAAAAAAGGAGATGAGGGGCAAAATAGTAAAATCAACAAGGTAGGGCAAAAATACTGGCACATTAAAAGGTATACAAAGCCCACCTGCCCTTGGGCAGTTCACATCTCAAGGAAGACGGCTAAGGAGAAGTGGTGTGTGAAGACAGTTCATAATCATCATAACCGTTTGACAACCAGGGACGTATCATTGTATACAATGAGTTCAATTGCCAGGGAGATCCAACCTATGATTGAAAGCAATCCAGAGATGCCAATTCAAGCAATTCAAAGTCAACTTCTTAGTAAGCATCAGCTAGAAATTTCACTACATAAGGTATTCAGAGCTAAGAGGATAGCAACTACCAGGATATTTGGTGATTACCAAGAGTAGTATGGTCTTCTAAGGTCGTACTGTGATGAACTTCTCAAAGCCAACCTAGGTAGTACAATTAAGATAGATGTGGAACCATGTAGGAACCCTAGTAGTCCTACAAGGCAGTTTCGCAGGATATATGTTTGTTTTGCATCTATGATGAGAGGATTTAAGATGATTGGAAGACCACTGCTGGGTGTCGATGGGTGTTTTATGAAAGGTCCTTTTCCTGGACAGATCTTGAGTGTTGTTGGTATAGATGGGAACAATAGCATATATCCAGTTTGTTATGCTCTTGTTGAGGCAGAAACAACACGAAGTTGGAAATGGTTTTTGCAACTGTTGAGAGATGACCTAGAGTGCACAGTTGATTCATGTTTCATTTTCATTAGCGACAGACAGAATGTAATCCATTATTACATGTTAATTCCTAACTTTCTTTGTAAACTTTGCTTGAAAAATAAGAGGGATATTTCCAATTTGTATGACAGGGTCTGATTCCAGCTATGCTAGCAGTTTTTCCTAATGCTGAGCACAGGTTTTGTTTGAGGCACATTCATGAGAACATGAAATCCAAGTGGCGTGGAGATGTTTACAAGAATTTGCTTTGGTCAGCAGGTAGGAAGACCTCCATTCCTTATTTTAACAAGGCTATGGAAGAAACTAAGACAACAGAACGGGCTATGTATGACTAGCTGAATGAGATCCCATACAATGCTTGGTCAAGAGCATATTTTTCTGGAAGAGCTAAATGTGATATGTTGCTGAACAACATATGTGAATTTTTTTAACAAACAAATCATAGGGGCAAGGGACAAGCCGATTATCACATGCTTAGAATTCATTAGGGAGTACATGACCAAGAGGATAGTGAATGTAAAGAAATTGCAAGAAAAGTGTATTGGGCCACTGACACCTGATGCCACTAAGGTCTTCGATGGGATCAAGAAACAGGCCTCTGAAATGTCTATTTTAATGGTTGTTACAGACAAGTACCAAGTAACAGGTCCGAGATCACAGTGTGTTGTGAATGTTAAAAATAAAACTTGTGCATGCAGGAAGTGGGACTTGACAGAGATGCCTTGCAAACATGTTGATGCAGCATATGGGATATGTCAAGGAATAGCATTGACGCTGGTATAGCAGAAGAGTAGGTTTCGGATTTGTATTGGTTGTCAACATGTAAGAAAGTCTACGAGAATGTCATAGAGCCAATCAATGGGCCGGAGATACGGACTCCTTCTCAATGTCCATCAACAATTATCCCACCAAAGCATCATACAAAGGTTGGAAGGCCAAAGAAGAAGCGAAAGAAAGCATTTGGAGAAAAAGAGCTTGAGAAGGAGTTCGACAAAGGAGGTAAAATGACCAGAAAGGGCACAACCAACAAGTGTGGTAAATGTGGAAACCTGGGACACAATATCAGGAGCTACAAAGGACAAGGGGGTGAAAAATATGCTGCTTAACAAGAATTGCATACTGCCACTCAAGGTGCCCCAGTTGACAATCTTTATGATTGATGGAAGTTTTTTATGGTTTCTAATATCTCTAGTTGTATGGATGTTTGTCGACTTTGTTACAGACAATGTTTTTTTTCATTTCTGCAGTTATGACTATGTTTGTTACTTTACTATGTTGTGATGAAAAGTGTCTGGTTGTTTTTTATGGCTGCATTTCAGAATTTTCATATTTGTGTTCAAACATAATTTTGATAGAAAGTAATACGATTACATTGCAAACTTTAGTACCTATTCCATAATTTAATGGTCCAAAATACAACATACAACAAATTTAGATGCTGGTTTCTAGCCTATTTCCGGTGACAATCATCCAAACAAGACCAATCTGAATCAGAACCATGCTCCCCTTATATGGACTGTGGTACCAATCGTCCTCCTCATCCCAATAACTGTAATCCCATGCATGTTCCAGCACTTCAGGGTCATACTCTTTTGTCAGATCTTCGAGTGTCACTTCATTCTCTGTTTGTTCCTCCAAATAAGGTCTGAGTACCTCAGAGTCTTCATCCTCAAAGTATACATAAGGTTCTTCAGCTGTAACTACATCTTCATCCTTATCATTCTCATTCTTAGCAATAGCTTCAGGATTACATTCAGGCTACCAATATAACATTAAAACAAAGAGTAAGAGCTTGAAAAAGGGAAATTTAGCATTGCAATAACTGGAAAGTCAGTTACAACTAGTAGAAAATACAAATACTAATACAATTTGTCTACATTTAACTACTTAAGCAAATAAACTAGCACAATCAAGACTCAAGTAATCCCTAAGTACAACTTCCACTTGAATACATCGTCATTCTTGTACTGAGCCAATTTGTCTTTGCACTTAGCCAACTCATCCTTATCTTTGATACTTGGAATTAAAGCAGGCATTACCTCACGACAAATTTGACATCCCTGTTCTTCACCAACATCAGCCCATCTAAGGAATCCACATCCTCCAATCTAAAATCGGACATCAATATCAACACCACAACTCAGTAATTATCCCACAACTACATTCAATATGCATAAATCAGAAATCACTTACACATCGCAGATACCGTCTTCCAGGATTTGCCTTCGATTCTGACTGTTTGTAAACAGTTTGGCCACCACAAGGATAGATAATGTCTGAGGGTTGGGTATTCACCATTTTATCTTTCGATCGAAACAGGGTGGAAGAAAAGCTAGACATTTTCAACGCAAGGAGCTGGAGCGATTGATGATTTAGGGGAGCAGATGGAGCGATTGAAGATTTAGGGTAGCTAGGGTTATATGTGATGAGGAAAAAGATGGATAGAGGGTATAATGGTCATTGCATCGCTTCTAAACGGTCATAATAACGTTGAATGGACAGAGGGGGTAATGTTGAGGGAAATCGACAACGTTGGGGGTCAGACAGCAATATTTTCCTGGTAGGGGGTCAGAGTGCCAATCACATAAAACCCCAAGGGGTAAAATTGCAGTTTACTCTTTTATAAAACATATTGGATTTGAAACGTCCAAACTACCTCAAAAACTAAAGCGAATCAAACAAATAACAATTCAACCGTGTAACTACTTTACTACATTTTTTAGCTGTTTAGAATATCTGTTAAATGAATTAAGCTTATCGGCTTAAACTACACCAATTTTTTTTCTAAATTAAAAGGGTTATTGGATTTTATCACTCCCAACTATTGGATATTTGCGGCTGCCACTCTCAATTATCACTTTAACTCCCACCACTCCCAACTTAATACTTTGTGTGTTGTGTCATTCCATAGGTGAACATTTCTTAGTGTTTGACTTGTGTTATTGGTGATATTAGGCTAACACTTTGTGAATTACTAAAGACTGCAGGTGAATCTACTGCTAAAAGACAAAAGGGGAGCCAACATCCACTTAACCGGAGTGACACAACACACAAAATGTTAAGTTGGGAGTAGTGGAAGTCAAAGTGAGAGTTGGGAGTGGTGGAAGTCAAAGTGATAGTTGGGAGTGGTGGAAGTCAAAGTGATAGTTGGGAGTGGCAGCGGCCAATACCCAATACTTAGGAGTGATAAAATCCAATAACCCAAATTAAAATTATCAAATTTTCTGTAATCTCATATTTTGTTTTAACTTGCTTTCCATACAAGTATTAGTGATGACCTCTTAGACCATAGGGTATGGTGGGGCTTGGGTTGGGCTTGGGTTGGGCTTGGGTTGGGGCATGAGTTGACACTTGACTTGGGAGGGCAGACATGGGGTGACCCACATTCAACACGGTATGGTGGGGCAGGGGTTTGGGGCGTGAGTTTGGTGGGCTTCGCTGGGCTGACCCGCTGGGCTGGGCTGTTTGTTTTAAAACAACAAATTTGATTTTTTTAATATTTTTAAATAAACAAAATTACATAAAAAAAATTCCTAACGTTTATATTTGTTTTTAATCTCTTCTCTCATCTCCAAAAGGTCCTCAAATTCTTGATCTCTTGCATCAGATTGGGCTTGGGACGAGGCCCTTGACCTTTTGGAAGACGTGTTACTTTCGCTACCACTGGGGATATTCGCCCACTTTGGATGGAACTTACAAATCTCCCAACAATGCATGAAACGGAAGTCGGTCCCCACATTTGATTTGAATGCAACCAATGCATTTGTCACAATGTCGGCTTCGGTTTCACCACTTTTTTGGTTTTGCTTTGCTTTATTTAAATAACCACTATATTTTGTAAGTTGGGTGCTTATCTCGCTCCACTTCGAGGATAAGCTATCGTTTTCACGATAAGCCTCCCTTCCCAATTCTTGATGGAATACTCTACTAACCGCTTCCCACAAATGGGTTCGATGTTGAGAATTTCCTATTTTAATAAAAACAAAATTTAATATATTACAAAGTTATATAAAAAATAACCATTAATAAAAACAAAGTTTAAGAATACCTAAACTTGGATGTTGAGATTGTTGACACCAAGCCCTCGCCAATGCAAGTTCTTCATCAACGACCCATTTTTGTTGTTTTCGTTTGACGGTTTCAAGTGCCTTCTCCGCCTCGGTTTTTTTCTTATGACTTCTCTTTTTGATGAGTTTCGATGCGGAAGGAGCATCGTTGGGTGGTTGAGTTTCGGGAACGGTTTCGGTTTGTGAAAGGTCGATGGAGGTTGGTGAAAGGTTGATGGGCGATTGTGTAAACAGGGTAGGTATCGAATCGTCGGTGTGTGGGAAGTTAGTAAACACACGATTCCCGATATACGATGCATAATTCGCTTCAACGGGCATAGAAGAGTGTATGAAAAATGGACGAGGCATTGGACGATTGGCTGGTGGGCTAGGATTATTTTCTTGGAATGCATACGGGTTGTTCGGGTCATAAGCACGGTTATGAGGATGCATTTTTTCGATTTGTAGAAGGAGAATTGAAGATGATTATAGAAGATGTGGTTGAATGTGGTAAAAAATGGAAGAAAAATGTGAGTTTTATAGTGAAAAAATAATTTTTTTTTAACATAGCCGTTGGCCAACGGCTAGTTTGGTTTGTCCAGTGAGAGCCCGCCATGTCAGCTTGTCAAGACCGCCCCACGCCCGACTTAAAACCCAAGCCCCAAAGGCCACGCCCCAACTCAAACCCACCCGGGGTGATAGTTTGAGCGTTTTACCCCAACCCAAGCCCCATAATCTTGTTGTGGGTTACCTCACTTAGTAAGAGATACTTAATTTATAGCATTTATATTGAATTAAATGCAGACACGTGTAATTATTAATAATAGCAACAAAAAATGTATTTCTAGAAACCATATAAGAACATTTTATTTTATATATCTACAAACCTCATCGTGGGGAACACTGGCTGGCACAGCCAGACTATTGATGAGTTTTTTTTTTCATTGATTCACTCAAATTACGAATTTATCCTGTTTAAATTTACAGTTTTATCATTAGTTTTTTTTTTTCTTTTTCTAGACAAATTACGATTTTGCCCTCAGCTCAAATTCATAATTTTGCCTTTGTTTTTATTTTTTTTCTCATGTCAAATTACGATTTTGCCCCCAGTGTAAAATTACAGACATGCCATCGTTTTAGATTTTTTTTTTTGACAAAAGTATGGCAGTGTTTTGTTTTAGTTGGTTGGCTCAGTGTAATTTTTATTCGTGTCAAGCAGCTGCCTAGCACATGCTTATTTGTCCTGAAAATTTTCAGTTTTGCTCCCAATTTAAAATTATAGTTTTTCCATCATTTTAGGTTTTTTAGCAAACGTATCGTAGTGTTTTGTTTTAATTGGTTGACTCGGTTTAATTTTTTTAGATCGTGTTATGGGTAGTATGTAAAAGTAACTGAAACACAGAAGTACATGTTATGAGAGAAATATTCAGCTTAGTGCCCTGTAACGCGGACGGGACAAAAACTAGTTATCAACATTTGTAGAAAGGCACGTTAGTATTTGTCCCTTACATTTATTTAATATATTAGAAATTTATCTCGAATTTAAGTAATTGATTTTACGTGAACAAGAGACATCGACCGTTAACTAGATCATAAAGTAATGGTGATGTATGATGTAACGTTACTTACATCAAAGGCGTGTATTTTTAAAATATGGGCTTAAATGTTTTAACTTGCTTTCCATGAAAGTATTAGTGATAACTTGTTAATACGTGAGACTAGCTCATTAGGTAGAGACTCGTGTCTCTTAGTAGAAGATTTTGTGCTCAATTCCGAGCAAGAAGAAGATTAGGACTTATTTAGTGTCATTTAAGAGTATATAAGATTTCTCTTTAAAAAAAATATTGATTATCTAAATTCCTATCACTTTCTATCGAATTAAATTAAATGCATACACGTGTATTTATTAATAATAGTAAAAAATGTTTTATTAGAAACCAAATACAAACATTATCAATATTTGTAGAAAGGCAAGTAAATATTTATCCTTTAAATTTAAAATATTAGTAATAGTAACTAGTTTTTAGCCGGCGCACCATTTTTTACAAACAATTTTTGCAACTTTTATTATCAATTTAATTTATTACATTATTGATACCGTATATTCAACTTTATGAAAGTTGGTAAAATGTAAAAAAAACGAAGAAAAACCAGAAAAAAAAAAACACTTTTAATAAACTTTGAGGACTATAAAGAAAATGTTAAAGTTTAATAGTAGAAACGTAAATTATTAAAGTTAGGTTCTAGTCAGACACTCCTAATTCAGTTAAAAAAAGTGAATTGATCCAAACAAGATTCAAACCAGGGTCTATTGGGTTAATAGATGGTAGGGATGAGCACGGTACCCATTCGATACCGAAAAAAGAGGAAAATGAGAACCGGTACCGATACTAAATATACCCTGCACGGTTCGATGCCGATTCCCAATACCAAATGGTTATCCTTAATAGACGGTGTCATTCCTTCCACAACACATCCTTTATTCATATTATATTTTGTTTGTACATATAGGCAAATTGAGTTCGGATAAAACAAAAAAAATACTTTTGTGGATGCCATGTGGATCCATCCACTGGGCAACCGCCCCTCAACCTAGAAGCCAAAAATAATTGCTTTAGAGAGGATTCGAACCCGGGTCAAATAGGTTAATAGTTTCCTTCTTTTCCACAAGACAACTTGCTTTATTGATTTTATATTTTGTTTTCTTATGTATATATACGCAAATTGCGTTTGGATAAAAAAAGTTTAACTTTTGTGGATACCATGTGACATCCTACGATTCGGTAGCCACCCCTCTCAACCAATCTAACGTCTATACTATTACCGCCCATGAGGTTTGTAAGTATATAAATAAACAAAATTTATCTTGACTTTAAGCGACTGATATTATGTGAACAAGAAACGTCGATCAAACTAAATCATAAAGTCATGGTGATGTATGATGGAACATTACTTATCAAAAAAGTTTAACTTTTGTGGATACCATGTGACATTCTACGATTGGGTAGCCAACCCTTCTCAACCAATCTAATGAAAACACTATTACCGCCCATGAGGTTTGTATTTAAATAAATAAATTTATCTTGACTTTAAGCGACTGATTATACGTGAACAAGAGACGTCAATCAAATTAATTCATAAAGTCATGGTGATGTATGATGTAACGTTACTTATCAAAAAATTTTAACTTTTGTGGATATCATGTAACATTCTACGATTGGGTAGCCACCCCTCTCAACCAATCTAAGGAATACACTGGAACCGCCCATGAGGTTTGCAAGTATATAAATAAATAAATTTATCTTGCATAACTTTAAGCGATTGATTTTATGTGAACAAGAGACGTTGATCAAACTAAATCATATGATGTAACGTTACTTATAAAAAAAAAAGTTTAACTTTTGTAGGGGGTGGCGGCGCAACTTATTGCCCGACTACCTGCCATTGCTTTGTAATTGCCCTTTTTCGTGTGGAATGATATATATACTTTTGTAGATACCATGTGACATTCTACGATTGGGTAGCCACCCTTCTCAAGCAATCTAAGGAAAACACTATTACCGCCCATGAGGTTTGTAAGTACATAAATAAATTTATCTTAACTTTAAATGATGGATTTTACGTGAACAAAGGACGTTGATCAAACTAAATCATAAAGTTATTGGTGGTCTATGATGTAACGTTACTTATATCAAATTGTGTATATTTCATTTAAAATGTGGGCTTAAATGTTTTGGACATATTGTCAACAGATATCAAAACTGGGCTTTAAATATGTAGACCGCGATGGCTAGGATATATCACAATCAAGTAATAAGGGTTAATAAATTTTATAGACTAGGGGCCGACTTTACCATCTATGGGCCTACAGGCTAAACTGCTAAAGCTACGTTTTAAATTTTGATCGTTGAAAAAATTAGAATGCTATCTGTATTACTAATTCGGTTTCTCTATTACTATTTCAGTTTCTATTTTAGAAAGAGTTAAATGTTTGGTTGGTCCCTATGGTTTTTAAAAATTGCAGACTTGGTCCTAGTGGTTTACTAATTACACGCGTGGTCCCAAAACTTGTCAAAAATGAACTCGGTTGGTCCCCAGCCCTAACATCAGTTAAATTTCTCAGTTAACTATGTGTGAAATGACTATATTACCCTTAAACAATTAAAAAAATTTATAAAGCCTACAACTCATCTTCTTCAACCTCCAATCCCCATCTCCAGATCCTCCAATCCTCACTCGCCCCTCCCTACCTAGGGTTGCAGAAACCTGAAATGGGGAATAACAACCACCATGACTGACACCACCACCACCACAACCTTCTTCCTAACGAAGAGGCTCTCACGTTGAAATCAACTCCGACGAAGACTCCATCAACGGCACCTGGTACTGCGCCACCGTCCTCCACCCTCCTCCCACCACTCGCAACCGATTAGTCTACGTCGAATACCACAACCTCTCCGAAACCAATTCCACAACTCGCTTGCGAGAATACGCTAACATCTCTTATATCAGACCTTCACCTGTTCCGGACACCAACAATCCCCCCCCCTTTCTAGCTAAACGACGTCGTTGACGCCTTTTACAGAGACGGTTGGTGGACCGGCGTTATTACCACCGTAATTGACGCCGATAATTTCGTTGTTACGTTCCAAAACCCTCCCGATCAGGCTCGCTTGTGTTAGGGATTATTGGCCTGGTAGTTTGTTAGGTATATAAACATGTATGAATTGAATTTGTTGTTGAATTGGTTGTTCATAGTTTGAAATTGGGGAAATTGTTGATGAATTGGTTGTTTATAGTTTGAAATTGGGGAAATTTGTTGTTCATAGTTGGACACATTAAAATCACGTTAAATGGCAACAAATTCTTCAATTCTGTAACTATTTCATTAACCTCTACCGCCGCCGCTGTGAGCGACGGCGCTACCGCCGTTCCACCATATTCTCCGATCTCTTCTCTCTCTCTTGTCGTCTCTCTCCTCTCTCTTGGCTTCTGATCTCCGTCGCCGGAAAAGAACGAGAGACAGGGATGGGGTGTGCATTTATGATGAAGATGATGATGGTGATGAAGATGATGCAGTGGGTTTTGTTAATAAGCAAGGGTATTTTAGTCATTTAACATGGACTTAACTGAGAAATTTAACTGATGTTAGGGCTGGGGACCAACCAAGTTCATTTTTGACAAGTTTTGGGACCACGCGTGTAATGAGTAAACCACTAGTACCAAGTCTGCAATTTTTAAAAACCACAGGGACCAAACAAGCATTTAACTCTTTTAGAAATTACAAATGTTTCTTATGAAATACGTAATGGGGCATTATCGACGCGGGAAGGAGCTTGATAATGCCCCCAACATCGGCCTCTGGGCATTATATGGGCATGAAGAGGAAGGGCATTTCTAGTATAGCGCCAAATGGAGAGAAAACAAAACGGAAAGTAATGATTAAAAGGGCATTAAGAGACGTTAACTATTACACATTTTTAAATGGACATTATTATGCTGATATGGTGGAAAATGCTCCTTGTTGGGCATAAACAATTACGGATGGTCTTACCATTTGAAAACTAGTAATACAGATAGTCTTTGACGTTAACAAACGTTACAAACTTGATAAATATACGTAAGATTACTACAATACAAATTATCATCCCCACACCCACACCCATCTCTCTCCACCAGTTTCTTGTCCACTTAGTTTCTTGATCGTTGACCCAACAATTCTTCGAAAATTCGACGATCCCTTTGTTTTGCACACTAAACATATAACCGTCACCACATCCGTTCGTCTCCACCCTACCACTGACCCCTTAGAATTCCAATACCCCTAAAACGTCCAAGAAACCGGACAATGGAGTGCTCCATGTGATTTCTTAGAATGAAACAAATATATAATAAAAATACTACAACCTCCAAAGATCAAGTAATCAGAAAGGAAGTTTCAAACAACTTATGGATCACAAACTAGTTGAGGTCACACAACCCTTAGTGTAAAATGGTTTTAATACTTGTTCTAAGCTTCTATCTCAAACTTAAGGTACCCTAACTTCACCATAAAACCCTAATTTTACACGTGCTTCTTCAATTTATACTATGTTTTACCCTAGTTATCAATCAGAACTTCAACAAGTTCTTTAATTTGTGTATGTCCCCCAAGGAACATCCTGGTGGTTGAGTGTATTCCCCAACCAAAAGGTTTGATTTTAAATCCTACGATAGTTTGTCGTGTATTTATCCTATAAAATCTAGAAATTATTAGAAAAAAACAATGTATTAGTCTATGAGTTTTCGGGTTTATGTTAACAACAATTGTGATTTAAAATCGTTTATTAAGATTAGGTTCTTTTGGAGATTAATTTTGTGGCCTAAGATCAGATTCGTCCGGTGGCTGGCCCAGAAAACTTTTCCAAGGGTGTCGGAAAATTTTAGGCGTTTGGATGTGTCACACCCTCAATTTCCATGTGAGGAGTACCACCGCGAGGCGTGTAACTGCCTAGAATCAAACCACCAATCATATTGAACCATAAAATAATAAAAAAGTTTTTGACATAACCAATACGATTAGTGACTAAAGTCTAAAGTTCACAGTTCAAAAGTAGTAATTAAAGTAACTGCGGGAGCAAAAGTTTAACAGTTTAAAAAGTCAGTTTAAAAGTTCATAATTATTAAAGGAACCCAACACGGGTTAATGCGACCACAACACTCTCCAGCTGCAAGCTCCTGATCCATTAAAGTGTACCTGCAAAACATGCAGTAGGGTGTCAACTTAAAGTTGGCGAGTTCACGAGTTGTCCGGTTTTAATTCCATAAAACTTATATTTGTGCTAAGTTACTCATTTATATCATCCCATGGGGAGCTACCCCATATGTAAGCTACTAAACTGCATAATACCGAATACTTTGCGACCTGTTGTTTAGTTGTTGCCCCGTTTGTCAATGTCTATCATCATTGACGGTTTGTCAATGTCTATTAGTTCACGACCGATCTTCTCCAGGCACGGTGTGAGGTTGGTGAAACCTAAATAGCGCTATCAACTAATAACCTGTTCGCCAGACACCGGTGACTAATGGGTATAGAAAGTAGGGACTTTGCGATAGACTTTCGTTTAGTACACTTGTTGCATCTAATATAAATAGTAATTAACCGTATTCCAAACCAGGAATAGTAAGCAATCCCAAACCTGGGAAGGTTTCGTTTGTTCTGTTTCCCAACCACCAGGAACGCATGTTTTTAGTAAAGTGTGTGAACTCACTTTGGTTTGCTCGGCAGGTATTTCTTATTTATAAAGTTTGGTCAACCACGACACCACGCACTACTATGGTTACCAAGTTTAATTAGATTCATATGCGAATACTCCACGTATTTTTAGAAGTAGCACACAAGTATCATGTTTCACATACATACACATATGATTTCCTAAAATAGCCCCACAAATAGATAGTAGCACAAACAGTCCAATAATGTGTCACAACTCACAATAGTGTGCGGTCCTTTAATATATATGTGGATATGGCCCAATAATAAGTGTGCGATCCAGATACAAGTATGTGTGCAGTCAACAGTTTACAGCCAATCCACGAGTGTATAACATTATACGAGCCATATAATATTATACGATCCAATATTTGTCATGTCAGATTATTCTTTAGAGGTCGTATAACCCTATATGACCCGTTTAGAGGGTGTGAAATAAAATTTTACGGTGTAGCTTTTTTTTAACGGTAAGGAACGACACGCCAACCATCGTGACACCGGACGATGTGGCCAAGGTCGACTACTCGACCGCCGCCAGCCCTTTGGCTCTCCCAGATGTGCGGAAACCCGATCTCCACCCGTCCAAAGGCACAACAGTGGAATAATCTGTAAAACCTCGCCTCCCGTCCAAGACGAACCGGTGTCACCCTTATTCACCATTCACCTATATGCCGCTGAAAATAATAGATAGAGTAAGAGTCAAACCTGAATCACAAGAAATACCAAGTATTACCTCAATCACTCCGTCACTACCTCATTAGTTAGGGTACAGCTTTATTAACATCTATACACAGATTTTACTTTTTGTCAGCTAAGCATTTATTGTAGAATTTAATATGTATGCCTATTTTGTCAACTAACCTAGTGTTATAGGTTTGTACCAATGTTTTAAAAATCGGTTTTTAAATCAACCCGGATTAGGCTAAAAAGTGGTTCAACCGGTTGAACCAGGTTGTACCGAGCGGTTCAACCGGGTTGACTAGCTAACTCTATAATTTCAAAAATTACAATATCAACTTAAAGTTAATCCAAAAAGGCATGATTACATATTAAAAGATGATCTAAAAGTAAATCCATAATAAAAAATAATCCAAAACATAATCGAAAATCATTTAGTTTTCCAACAAGCTCTTTCAAATAAAAGTGTACGATATGTTTAAGTCATTTGAGTGTTGAATACATCAAGTTCACGATCGCATAAAAAATGAAATTCATTGTTATCGTCATCTTCATCAACTAGAGGATAACTATTTTCGTTTCATACAATATTAAAAAAGAACTTTTAGTTACGAATAATCATAATATATAAAAATTACGTAAGATAAGTAACGTATATAATAAAAATAAGTAACAACCCCAAACTAAAATAACCCTGGGCCGGTACCGGTATTACGTTTCAAACCCGTATACCGGATTTTACCGCCAGTACAAACCTTATGCCGTTTCACTTATTTACCGGGGTGTTTCATACCGGATTTACTTCTGGAAACGGTAATACCAGTATAACCGGCCGGTATTTACCGGTTTTTAAAACATTGGTTTATACTTTTTCAACGATACACGTTTAACATGAATTGTTATGCGATACCATTTATTTACGTCATAAAGTAACACAACTCACATGTTGCCATACAATTTTATTCATTTTAAACTACACCATTTAACAACAGTAGGAATTAGAAGAAATATAAAGAGATATTCCAACTTTTTTAGAACGAAAATTTTTTTACCTATATTACGGGCAGGACCGGTCCTAAAAATTTAAGTGCTCTGAACGAGCCAAAAAAAGGCCCTTAGGCTTAACGAATTAAATCTTACAAACTAGTTTAACAACAAAAATAAACTCTTAGAACCTAGCAAGTAACAAATATACAAAATTACAAACTACTTGGTATTTACTACTAAACGTCTAAACTAGAATTCTATAAGATCATCATACAATACATAATACATTCATAAAATCATACAAGAAGTCAAGAAATCAAACTACCAAAAATCAAATAGATATATATTGAACATTCAGATATCAAACGTTCAAAAAATCAAATACACAGATATCAAAAATCAGATTTAGAGAACAATAAAACTCACAACTACGTGTGCGACGATTGTGCGAAGATCCGTTCGTCTGTTCCAATCCACTGTGTGTGCGAATGTGCGATTGTTTGGCAGTCCAGGTTCAGGCGTTTGCGTGCGTGTGACGTTTGGGAATCAAAATCCCTTCTTCGACAATCTATGCCTGCGACCTCCTAGCCTCCTGCGGACGTTTGGTTTTCATGCCCTTAATCAATGGTAATTGAATTAAACGGCTTTATTATAATTTGGGCTTAATGATTATGAAACTTATTATTTGGACTAACTACTAATTTTAGATTTCATTTTAAGGGTATCCTCGTATATCTTTAGGGGTATTCTAATATATAAAACCGAAAAAATACACTACGACTACAGGGTTGAGCCGTAGCCCGTGCTACGGCTAGGTGTTCATTAGTTCCGCCCCTGCCATGTAATGATTTTACTAGTTTTCAGTCTAACCCTCAATCATTTATACTCAATCATTTTTCAATCATTATCCATATATTTAAATCTTACTTTTTATATAAAATATTTTGGATAAATAAATAAAACTACAATAATCCTAAAAAACTAAAAAATATGATTAAAATTAAAACAACTAAAATATAATACATGAAAATTTAAACCACTAGACTAAAAATACATCAAAATATCAAACAACTAATCCTATTTTGCCAGAATTCGTTGGCAAATCTTGTCATCTTTCATTTCAATATTTGTTTGTAGGGGTGTAAACGAACCGAACATTCAGCGAACAGTTTATGAACCGTTCGGCGGGAAGTTCGTTTATGTTCTTTCGATTAGCTTAACGAACGAACACGAACAAAAAATTCTGTTCGGTTAGCTTAGCGAACGAACACGAACACAGGCCTCGTTCGTTCGACCACGTTCGTGAACGTTCGGTAATATGTTCGGTTACATTCGTTCGTGTTCGTTTAATTATATTAAAAAATAATAAATAATAAACCTTTTATCTATCGAAAACTTGAACCCTATTTTTTTCTAAGTTAGCTAAAATTTGGACATTCTAAACTATTTTTTGGGATAATTATGTCTAAGTTAGTTAAACTTGATTCATTCTTTGGTAGTGTAGTAAACTTCTTGTGTTTTTGATTTATCATTTGATGGTTGTGTTTGACTACTTATATAATGTTTAAGGATATCAGTGTTTTTATTTTTTATTTTCAAGTTAAATGTCCGTTTCGTTCGTTTTTATTTGCTTGTGTTCGTTTGTGTTCGAGACCAGTGTTAACGAACAGTTCGTGAACATCCGAATTTCCTTAACGAACGAACACGAACATAAACTTATGTTCGGTATGCGTTCGCGAACATGTTAATTTCCTTAACGAACGAACACGAACATGACCTTGTTCGTGTTCGTTCGGTTCGTTTACAGCCCTATTTGTTTGTCAAACTCCGACATATCATCAGTTTTTATTCCGATCAACGACATCGGCCTTTCGTTGCTTGAGCGCTAATAATTGTTTGACATTCTTGTCGACAATATCCAATCAGGCTTGGATATCCAATTGAATTGAAGACGAACCCGCACCTTTGTTTTTTTTATTTTTCACGATCTCTCCCCCATCAGGCGACTTACTTCAACCGGTCCATCTGAAATATAAAATCATCAACTGAATCATTTTAATTATATTGGTACTAAGCATCTGAAGCTATATGTCGGTGGACGATACGCTCTTCGATCTTTTGGACTCTTGTACCTCCATAAGCGGGACAAGATGCCACTTGCTGCTTTTACTTAAGATTTGCCATGGTTTCTCCAATGTAAACACATGGTGTTTATCTTGTTTGTATGTTATATGGGTCTCGATAAGCAAATCTACATCATTAGCATCGCTCGTTCTGCCACTGCATTGGTTGGAGAGGTTGTTGTAGATGGCGTTAAATGCGCTACATTTCTTTCCCTTTACCGAAAATGGAATCCGGATTGCAAAAAGGTTCACCTCCCATCCTTTTTAATAATCCACCGTAAAACATCCATAAAAATATTTAAAAAATAGAGCCTAACATAAATATGATATAATATATAATACCGGTAGCTGGGTCCTCTGAGATGTCCATCTAAGCACAAGCCAAATTTATATCCTCCGCAGCCGTCCACCGGTCACATGTTATTTCAACAGCTTCGGTTTCATCTCCCTTTTTTATGCTTTCTTTTCTGTTGTCGGAAGGGCGCGATTGTGTTGGTTGTACAAAGTCGGGTTGAGTTTCAAGTACGGAGGATTGTGAATTTTGTGTATTTTGCAAACATTGATGATAAAAATTGGCCGCTTGTCCTTGTGAGTCAAGTGATATTTCAACCACCGATACTAGTTGATAACAACTAGTGAAGACGTTGGAAGGGTAGAGGTAAGACGTTGGAAGGGTAGAGGTAAGTGTTTTGTTGAAAGTTAATTTGGTGTGTTTGGGGTATTCGGTGAGGGGAGTTTCGATTTTGATTATACCGGTTATTCGGGTCAATATTGCTCAATGGAAATAATTTGTCTTATCGAAACTTTGTAAACTTGGAAGGGATAGAGAAGTGTTTATATTACGGGGAGTCATCAATTTAAGAGACATCTTTTTTCACAAGACATATAGGTTTGAGTAAATTATGTTTTTGGCCCCTGTGGTTATATCACTTTTACTCTATTAACCCAAAATAGGATTTTTTAACAACTGTGCCCCTGTGGTCTCTATATCTAACTATTTTGGCCCCTAAATGTAACTCCACCCCTAACCTTGGTTAATTATTTGTCACATGCAAGGGTATTTTTGTAATTTCTCCTCCCCTTTAAATTTAATTTCTATTTACCCAGATTTCAAGAACACTCATCATCTTTATCCTTCCCCTTTTCACTTTCTCAAAACCCTAGCCCTAATTTTCCTATTTTTTCTAATACACACACCTTATCTCCATTTTCACCACTAATTTGAATGTTACTGTATTTTTTACCCTTTTGCTAGATTAAAAGAAGCTAGCTGCTCAGGAGTCGGAGTAAGTTCCCATGTATACGTCTTATCAGACTTTGGTGAAGGCCATTCTTTTTCAGCATCCGGTTCTTGTCCGATTCCAACATCAGAAACATTTTTACTGTCCGATTCTACAACCCACCATAATAGGGAAGTTGCTCTTATCTTAATCACTGATGCGAATCTGAATGTGCAATGATTTGAATCGGATTTGGGGGTGTATGGTGGTGGTTTAACGAATCTAAATGTGCAATGATTCGAATCGGATTTGGGGATGTATGGTGGTGGTTTAATGAATCTGAATCACCCAGATGTGTTAATGTTTGATTCGAATCAGATTTGGTGTGTTTCATTCGAACACAAACACTGATCTGTTAATGTTTGATGCTGGAATTGAATGCTTGTGTTGAGGTTTTGAGGAATTTGGTTAAAATGCATTCTTGAAGAATTGATGATTTCATGTTAATCGAAGTTTGTGTTGTTGAAATGTATTATGATTCGAATTGTTGATTTGTTCTTGTTCTTGAATTTGGGTTTTGGTTAGGGGATGATGATGATTGTTGAAGGTGGTCATGTCCTTGAAGATCTGGGTTTGAAGTGTTCTTGAAGATGATGATTGTTCTTGAAGATTAGGGTTTGAAGATGATGATGTGCAGATGATGTGTTCTTGTTCTTGAATTTAGGTTTTGTTTTTTTTATTTGTTCAAGTTCATGAAGATCTAAAACTGAACTGTTGATTTAATTATTGTCTTTTTGATTTGTTCAAGTTCATGAAACTGATCTGAAACTTTTGTTTTTTTTTTAATTTTTATTTTGTTCAAATTCATGTAGATGATGAGTGTTCTTGAAATCTGGGTAAATAGAAATTAAATTTAAAAGGGAGGAGAAATTACAAAAATACCCTTGCATGTGACAAATAATTAACCAGGGTTAGGGGCGGAGTTAGATTTAGGGGCCAAAATGGTTAGTTATAGAGACCATAGGGGCAGCTATGTTAAAAATTCTTATTTTGGGCTAATATAGTAAAAGTGATATAACCATAAAGGCCAAAAACGTAATTTACTCTATAGGTTTTCACGAAAATGTGTTTTGGTATTTTATTGATTATTTTCTTTAATAAGAAAAGTTTGCCAAACACCCAAAAAAACAGATTATTCCGTCACCTTTAAACAGACAAAGCACATGCAAATATAGTACTTCTATTTCTATAACCCACTTAACTGCAAGTTTGCAACTGATTATTTGAATTAAACAAATACTGCTTGTTTTTACCATTTACTTGTAAGAAAAAAAAAATAAAAAATAAAAAGCAAAATCATTGGTGAACATTGAACAGTAGGACCTACACAGAAGCAATGCTAATCTTCTCAAAGCAAAGTAGCTAAGTATAACCCAATGTTCTTGCTGACTAAATTCTACAAGCCTTGGGGTTTATTTATTTATTTATTTTTTTTTATAACCCATTGTGGCATCGTCAATTTTTTCAACAGCCTTTGATCGAAACTATTTTTTTTTTTTTTTTTGTTTCGCCAGCCTCTTAACGAGCACTATAGGGATGGTGACAGGGGCCCACTTTTCTTTAATCAATCAGATTCCTTTTATTTATATTTTTTTATTTATATTTTTTTATATATATAGAGGCTTTATAGGGCGTGTCATTCCACACCGTGCACGTTAACAATAAAGTCCTCCACTTATGTGTCACCTATGTGGTGCTGATGGGGCATAATAAAGCCCGTAGGGGCTTTGTCACACGCCATATAACCTTATAAATGGTTGATGGGTCACTTTATACATGTACCATATTTGGTTAGTCATTGTATTCGGTACCTAAGTGGGGCAAGTGGCCCTCAAGTTTAATGACTATGGCAATAATCGACTTTTGGTCGTATTGACCTGTTGCAGGGTCCAATTGTTTAAGTGTATAGTCTATCATGTAAAATTGCTCGTTTAATTTACCTAACTTAAAGACTTGTGCTTATATATCTAACACATTGTGTAACACCTCGGGAATTTTAATCGAATCATGAAGCAATAAGTGTTCGAAAACTCTCCAAATATTCCAAATTTGTTGGAGGAGAGGAACAAAATTCATAAAAATGGGATATGGATTAAAGTTGAGGGGTCAAAGTTGTAAAAATGCCAAATTTCAATTTCTAATGGTCCCTTACGGACCGCAAGAGGTATCCGTTCTCATGTCTTCGTCATTTGCATCTCCTTCTCCGGGTCGTACGACGGAGGAACGTCGTCGACTTCGATCTCGAACCGAACTGAGCCACATCCACATAAAAGTGCATCAACAACTCGAACTCGTTCTGACCCAAAATTATATGACCTATCCAGTTTGTCAGGCTTAATACGAACCCTAAAACCCTACGATCGTATGCGTTGGGCTGATTTATACGACCCTAACCTTGTCCAAACATTTCCAAATCATAGTTTCAATGATTGTAGCCTTTTAGTATCACTTACCAAAATATAATATGATTAATTATTATTTGATTATTATTTCTAGCCTTCTGGGCCCCTGGTATCATTCTGGGCCAGGAAACTTTGAAATTGATGTTTTCTAAATTAGTTGGGCTTCTTCCCAAACCTAAAGTCGGTCTCCATAAAGACTTTATAGCACATACTTTTACTAAATGGTTAAGAAATGAAACTGGTGATTAACATGTGATAAAAGGAGTTCAAATAATTTTCAAGAGGGTGGTGCAATGCTAAGGAAATGAGTGTCAGAAACCCTCTAGGTTTTGTCTTTAACAGGGGCGGACCCACATTGAGTGGGTCGGGGTCTACGGACCCAATGTTTTTAAAAAAATTAGTAGATTCGGTATTTAAACTTGTATAAGGACCCCATAAATATAATTAGGTGGATACTGTAGAAAGTAAAGGAAAGCTGGTGTGGTGGTAAATCCCCTTCTTTTCTAATAAGAGGTCATGAGTTCAATCCTTGTAGAAGCCCATTTTTCTCTTTTTTTTTTTTAATCTAGTTCAAACCTCGCTTTGACCCGACCCGAACGAGGACCAACCCGAAAATTTTAACATTTTGTTATAAAAATTTTGAACACCGAAAATAATGGACCCCATTAAAAAAAAATCTTGGGTCCGTCACTGGTCTTTAACCCTCTTGAAGGCCATATATCCAACACAAACAACGTTTTACCTGATCGCAATGGTTAGCGGGGTACACAATTTGAAATTACATCTCAGGAGGACCAGTCGATACATGATAAATCCGGATAGCTATATGCAAGTGTTACCATCTCAATAGCTTAATAAAAATACATATCTATATTTTACAAATTGTTTTTCCTACCTATCGCATTTGAAAGTTCAATGTCTTCAAGCAATAAGCATACATAAAAGCAAAAAAAGCCGCAAAACCAACCAAAACTATAGCAACAGGTGCCATAAAATTTGGATCATAACCAAAATGGTCTTCCACATACCATTTAATTGTCGGCTTATTTGACATCCCGGGCACCGTAATGGTGGCCTCCACATCACCATATTGTGAAACAATCGCACCATACACGGTCCATGCCATCGGGCAAATCCAGTAGTACCATATCCACCACTTGGGTATTTTCTGAATTCAACAAAACATGTTATCTTTGGTAAGGTTTGATCATTATTACGCGTTAAGTACGAAATAAAAAGAAGGAAGAAATGTGTACCGGTCTTGGGATAAAGAAACCAGAAAAGAGATTAAAAAGCGAGTAGAAAGCGGCTGCGAATATAGCTGCTACTTGGTGGTTTGGCGTTATGGAAACCGTCATCATTCCATAATATGTGAAGTAGAGAAACGAGAAAAAGTTGATAAAAAAGAACCAAAAGAATTTAGCCGCTGTCCATTCGAACGCCACCATGGCATACACTATGAGCGTGTAATATGTTGTTTGAACTAATACATATGGTATCTCCACAAAAACCTGTTTACAAAATAAAAGAAAAAAAAAACAAAAAAATTAATCTATCAACAAGAACATTAACACGAATCAAGATATTGTTTCCAAACGTATCCAACTTATGTAGTATTATTATTTTTTTTTTCAAACCTGTGCCATGGCATATGGTAATGCAGAATACATTCCAGCAGCTGTTTCTCTATAAAAGACGGTTCTTTCTGTCGCTACAATTGGTTGTACAGTTGAGCAATTATTGATACCGACAAAAAGGATCGCAGCATACATAGCTCCAATGATGGTTTGTAAATCAGTACTGCTTTCTCTGAAAATTCCAAAATAAAAGAAGGGATTTAGAAAATGAATTTTGGATCATGTATACATGCTTTTTTTTGCTCAAAACAAATTAAAAAAAAAAAACAAACCTTTTTTGCCCAACTTTCCAGAAAATGGTACCAACCATGAGTGCACAAGCCAAAGTGAAGAAATAACGAACAAGATTATAATCCGGACTTCTCCAGTAACTCCACCATTGTTTCCATAAGCAAGATTTGAATTGTGCCCATGTTGATTGAGAATATTGTGTTGGAAAGTAAAGATCTTTTGCACCTGGTGGAGGTGTGCTTAACTCTTTCACCAAACCTTTGTTTCTTCTGTTAATATCGACATGAATTTGTGTTAAACCTTACTAATTTAGTGTTTAATTAAACAGGTAGAGGATCCTGTACATTAATCTAGAAGTGTGAGAAATGTATTATAACACTATATATAACACTATATAACACCATATAAACACCGTCTAACACTATGTAACACCATATAACATCATATAACACTAGGTAACACAATATAACATTATATAACAAATATAACACTATATTTTGTCTGATAGCATGTCTATGATAGATGTATAGTGTTATATTTGTTATATAGTGTTACATAGTGTTATATGGTGTTATATGGTGTTACATAGTGTTATATGGTGTTATATGGTGTTATATAGTGTTACATAGTGTTATATGGTGTTATATGGTGTTATATAGTGTTATATATAGTGTTATAATACACTTCTCACACTTCTGGATTAATGTACACTATCCCTACCCTAATTAAACAAGTTTGAATATATAAAAAGAAGCACTTACTCATGCAAAGCTGATGATTTGTAATGTTCCGCAAAATCGATTCCAAGTCTAGCCTCAGCGGCAATCGAGCTTACTTCCAACATCCATGTTGCCGGATTGTACTTTTCTGGTATTTTTGGTACCCCAGGTATTTCCTGAAAAATACGATATTCTACGTTTAAAATCTATCTTTTCGGTTTTCATTTCCTGCAAAATCGTATGAATGGGAAGTACCTCAAAGTATTCGACAACTTTTTTGGAATTCCTGCCTAGTGGTCCAGCATAGATCACTTGTCCACCTCTTTTCATTAACAACAACTCATCAAACGCTTCGAAAATGTCGATGCTAGGTTGGTGAATAGTGCACACAACTGTTCTTCCTGTATCAACTGTATTTCTAACCGTTCTCATTACAATGGCGGCTGCTCTTGCATCAAGCCCGGAAGTTGGTTCATCCATGAAAATAATAGAAGGATTAGCAACAAGCTCAACTGCGATCGTTAACCTTTTTCTTTGTTCTGTTGATAAACCAGTAATTCCTGGAAGTCCCACGATTGCGTCTTTGAGATTGTCTAATTCAACTAGCTCCATCACTTGGTCAACGAAAGTCTGAAAATTTATCGATTCAAAGATATTACAATCGAAACTTTAAACTTTGTAAACATCAGCTATAACTGATAAAGAAGATTAAAGTTTAGTTACTAACCATCTTTTCTTCATCGCTAACTTCTTTGGGAAGTCGAAGGAACGCTGAATATATTAAAGACTCCCGGATAGTGATCTGGGGCGTATGGATATCAGTTTGTTCACAATATCCAGAAATTCTTGCAAACGTTTCTTGAATCTTGGGAAATCCAGAAATCCTTATATCACCTTCAATATATCCACCTGTTTTCCGTCCCGCCAAAACATCCATTAACGTAGTTTTTCCAGCACCACTGACTCCCATTAAAGCGGTAAGAACTCCAGGCCTAAATGCACCCGTTACACCGCGTAGTAATTGCAGCCTATCTTCTGGGACACCTTGTTCTTTCATTTCCTGTTTGATTTAACATTCCCGTTAACTACCGAATTGGTTATTCGAAATGTATTTGTAAAAATCAACTTACAGCGGGCATATCAACGTAATAGTTTACAGTGTCGAACGACATGGCAAGAGGAGTGAATGGTAAAACCATCCCTTTTTTAGGAGATACGCCATTTGCAGCATCGATATTTGAATCTTCGTTTCTATATAAATCTTCATCTCTATATAATCCATGGGCTCCATTTCGACTGTTCATTCGGTGCATAGCCATTTCCCCTAAAAATGAACCCCATATAAGTTATGAACATAAAAAAAAATGTTACGTTAGGTTAAGGTTAACGTACGAATGAATTAAAACTTATTATCATACTTGTATTGTTTCCATCAGCAGCAATTAAAGACTTAGGAAGTTTTTCTCTCTTTGATGTAGATGTTCTAAGCCTTGGTGTTTCTTGTGTGTCTTCTTGGTTAGCTTCCATTTCCGAGGCTGTTTCTTTCGATATTACTGCTTGGGGTTTCCCGAGTGCTAAGATATCAACATTTAGATTGAAAGATTAGTCTTCATTTGAAACAAAACACTACTAGAAATTTGGCATTTTCTAACAAGCTTTTCCGTTACAATTGCGTAGCAAATTTAGGTTTGTTACGCATTTGCAACAAAACCATGATGTTGGAAAAAGCCATGTTGAAAACTATTTACTACGCAATCTTTAACGCATTTACGACAAAAATATGGTGTCGGAAATTTGTGACGAATTTTCAACGCAATTTCAGTTTAGAGCTTTAAAGTTTTGCAACGCACTTGTGACGCATTTTTTTCCCGTCAAAAATGCGTTGCAAATGTGCCCAAATTTGTAACGCATTTTTTTGCGTTGGAAATTTTCGTAACAAATTGACACATTTCTAGTAGTGAAAATACATCCAAACTAAACCTTTAAGTAGACGTTGAAACTTACGATCTAAATACATGAGAGCCAAGGTGAATAAAACGTTTAGTAGAACCGTAAAACCAACAAGAGCACCGGTTCCAATCCAATACCAGTTACTCTCGGTAGGAACATCGAAGTTTTTTAGAACTTGTATACCCAACTTGGTAGCATTATCCGAAGCCTGTATTCGATATAAACATGTGTTCACTTTACATTTTGTCCACAATATTCATGTCACATTAAAAACACAATGAGAATAAGTATAAGACATACATTTCTACTCATCCATCTATCAGCAAACATCTCGTTAACGGATATAGCATTGTACGCATACGTCATAGGTGAAACCCAATAAGCCCACTCCCACCAGTCCGGAATTTGACCTGTATCACACAAAGCCGTAACCAAGTTAAAAATCCATAAAAAAAATCATCAAGAAGTTTATCCGCATTATTCTAGCCTTGTAAGACTAGTTTACTAACCTTTAGGAAGGATGAAACCACCCAAAAGAAACACAAGGAGGAGAACAAGCGCTCCCCCGGTGTTCGCAATGATCATTGTTCTACAAACTCCAGAAATAACGCGAAAGATTCCAGCCGCCATTTGTTGTACCAAAAATATCAACAAGAACTGTTTAAAGAACCTACTAGCTTCAGGAGCAAACCCAATCGTGTAATACGAAATAACCATCCAAACAGTCGTCTCAAGAACCGATATAGGCACCCGAAGCAAGAAAGTTGGCAGAGTAAACGCCCAAGGCGGGTGAAACAACAAGTCTCTTTGTTTAAAAAACACAGGAAGCCTTTGGATCGTAAGTGACAATTCCGCGAAACCATTGAACATATTAATAAGCATACAGAACAACAATGCACCAATGTATCCAGCCCCATCATCTTCAGTTCTTGTGTGCATTCTAGTCCTTAAAAACACTGTTGATCCGATGAGTGCAACGATAATGATTTGAACGGTTTTGAAAACATAAACGAATGAGTTTCGTTGGATCAGTAGCCATTCTTTGTCCCATGAAGCCTTTAATAGATCCTTTTTGGACACTAAGAACTTCTTGAATACTAATGCCGCTTTGTGGCTTCTTGATTTATCGTATGGAACTGAGAGTTCGTTCTCGAGCCGTAGCCCAACATGGAACCGTTGAAACCGTTTTGTGAATTCTGTAACTGAAATGTATCTGTATGGTTTTGTCCTGTCGGCCCAATACTGTTCTTGATCCTTCTTTGATGTAACCTGAGATGATAAAAGGGTTTAAATTAAAGGTGTATAAACCAGGTTTTTTTTTTTTTTTTTTTTTTTTTTTTTTTTTTTTTTTTTTTTTTTTTTTTGCTAAACGGGTTCGGGTCATGAACCGAATCGGTTTAGTCAACTTTGGTCAAAAGCCGGTTTAAGGATAAAGAGGTTCGGATCATAAACCGGTTTGGGTGAAAAATATTCAACCCCTATTTAAATCGGTTTGGGTCGAGTTAAAACTGGTTTGGGTCATAAGCCGGTACCCAAACAGGTATTTTTTTTAAAGAGTTAAATGCCAATTTAGTCCCTATGATTTGGGCTATTTTGCCAGTTTAGTCCAAATGTTTCATTTTTCACCTGTAGGTCCAAAAAGGTTTCACCGTTGCCATTTTAGTCCACTTGGTTAACTTCATTCAATTTTTTTGTTAGCGAGAAGGGCGATTCGGTCATTTTATATGGCCGAATTGCCCTTCTAGTTAACAGAATTGCATATAAAATGACCGAATTGCCCTTCTCGTTAACGGAAAAAATGGATGAAGTTAACCTAGTGGACTAAAATGGCAACGGTAAAACCTTTTTTGACCCACAGGTGAAAAATGAAACCTTTGGACTAAACTGGCAAAATGGCCCAAACCACAGGGACTAAAATGGCATTTAACTCTTTTTTAAATAATAATAATAATAATAATAATAATAATAATAATAATAATAATAATAATAATAATAATAATAATAATAATAATAATAATAATAATAATAATAATAATAATAATAAATTTGGGTCGGGTTGAAACCGGTTTACCATTGGTTCGGTTGAAATCAGTTTAGGTGATGATAGGGGGAACATGGCGGTTTGGATCGGGTTACAAACAAGTTTGGAAATCCAAACTGGTTTTTTTTTGTGTACATCTCTAGTTTTATTTTTTCAATGATAAGATAATATTAAAAGGCCTTTAGTTGGCCCAAAAGGTTCATTTATTTTATTGAAGCCCAATGGGTTGGAACTGGGAAGTGGGAAGCCTACCTCTTGTAAGAAGTCAGCAGTGCCTTTTCTTTCTGGACATTTGAACCCACAGCTTTCGAAAAACTCGACTACATGTTCTCGGGGGCCTTGATATACGATCTGGCCTTCTGACAACAGTATAATGTCGTCAAACAGGTCAAATGTCTCGGGTGCAGGTTGTAGTAGGGACATTAAGATAGTTGCATCCGTAAGGTGCACAATTTGTTGGAGACATTTCACAATCTGGAACGTTGTAGAGCTGTCTAGCCCGGTTGATATTTCGTCCATAAACAATGTTTTGGTAGGGCCAACAATCATCTCTCCTGTTTTACGTGTCAAATATCATTACATAAGTCCATCATATATTATTTCATAAAAAGTTACATCTATGGATGTTAACTTTAATCATGATTTAACTAAGGATATAAAATTATACGCGGGTTTGGTGTGTTACAATTATAAGAACACGTATTATTTCAATGTCATTGTCTTAAAATGTCATTTTCGTAACGGTAACTTCTTTTTAAGGGGCCCATTTATGATTATGATTCTTCATCCAAACACAAGAAGACATAAGAAATATGGATAAAAACGGACCACAAGGACAAATAACAAATTGGCCTAGCCAGCTACATTTTTTCCTTATAAACTATAGACACAAGACATGACATCTAGATATATATATATATATATACACACACACACCCATATCTTTTTTGTTTTTGTCTGTTATCCATCCATTCGAAAAATAATTGTAAATTTACGCGTGTCTTAAAAAATAAATCGATAACTTTCATGACTATGCATTATAATTGATCGACCACCTAGCCAATCATTTCACATTGGTGATGTGGGTTTACCTAACATGACTTGAAACAACTTAACCCATTACTGATTAAGGATATAAGTGTATCACTTTATTTGTTACAATTCAACAACCCACCCACCCACCCACAATGAGATGACTTGGCTTTGGTGTATTCAAATCAGTACTTTGAGTCAATTTAACCATCTATTTCAACTTTCAATCTAAAACAGTATAAATTTCGTACGAATTATTAACCTGTTGTCACTCGTTTCTTTTGACCTCCGGAGATCCCTCGTATCATTTCGTCACCAACAATCGTGTCACGACACACATCAAGTCCCAAAATCTGTATGAAAAGGTATAACATTAAACTTAAGCTTTAAAAAGGTTAGTTCACCAACCATAACGTTGAAAACAACTCAAAACCGTAGAGGAATAAAACGACATGCTACCTTAATTAATATAATAAAATTAAATGAGCAATTTTCGTTGACCCACAACGAGAAAAAAAAATTAGAATAATGTTGTGGTTGTAAATTGTAATCATGCTAGTGCTATGATATTTAGCCACCAAATTAACTATTTTTTTTATTTATTTGATTAAATTAAATGATGATGTTTTGGTTGACATAAACGATAAAACTACGTAAAGAAGTGTCATGCTTACCCTAAGAGTGTAGTCGGTAATTAAACTGCTCTCAACTCCTTCCATTGATGTTGCCTGAATAAACAAATTAGTTATTTTAATATGTATGCTTATAAAACACAAAGGCAATTTATTTTATTAAACATGAATTTAAAAGTTAATCCTTCCAATTAATATTATATAATTATAAAATATGATAATAAAAGGCAATTTGTTTTATTAAAACATGAATTTAAAAGTTAATCAGTTACCTTCATGAAAAGATCAACTTCGGCTTCTGGGAAAATTCCAGCTTCCTTTTCTCTCCTAGCAAGCTCCGTTAATAATTCTACAATTAAGTAATATATAACGTTTTGTTTGTTAATATTGTATAGACGTTCAATACAAAACCAATTTAAAAAACGGTCATATAACAGTACCATAACGTGAGCCAACTCCTTGGCACCTTGCAGAGAAATCTAGTGTTTCTTTAACCGTCATTTCTCCAACATGAACATCGTTTTGGCTAATGTACGCTGATGTCTTCCGAGGTACAAATTCATTGAGCTTATGTCCGTTGTACGTAATCTCTCCCTTAACCTGTTTTTAATCATCGTTATTATCAACTTGTTTTTTTTTTTTTTTTTTAAGTTGGACTTGTTATTTTTATATACAAAATGTACCTTTAGGCTAGGGTCCAACTTTCCGGCCAGTGCCAACAAAAGAGTTGTTTTTCCAGATGACGGTGGGCCTAGTAACAGTGCCATCCTAATGGTTAAATATTAAAACAAACAAACAAACAAAACCGTCATTAATATCTGAATATTGTTAATCAATATATGCTTTAAGGGTCATTTTCATTTTTCAAAGCATGAATATGTCCAACTTCACAATTTGATTTTTGTACGCATTTAATCAGATTTTTTTGTCTAGTATTATAGTCTACAAATAAATTAATCCTTTGATGATGTGTGTGGGTTTGTGAATTGTGATATATATTATATTATATAATTATATATAATAAGAATTATGTTATGATTATGTACATATTTTAGTAAAGATTTTCGGTTACCTAAGTATTCATATGACATAATCTATCTTAAAATGTAACCTAAATTACAAACACCCTTTAGTATTAAGTTTTACCTTGAGGGTTTTATGATCCCGGATACATCTTTAAGAATGGTGAGTTTGGTTTTTTCAGCCAAACTGATACCCAAACACCCTAAAGCTAATTCAAAGAGATTTCTTGCGGAATTGGCTAACGACGGAAGTGCTCTGTCTCCAATATGGCAATCGGCTTCGATTGTTAAACGTTCAAACCGTACTTCTACCGTTGGAAGGGTGATGCCAACCCTGAAATTGACCAAAAAAAATAATATTTTGTTTATTTTTAAGATTAGTGTAGACAAACCATAATATAATGTAAATAACACAAGGACTAGTTCAACATATATTACACTTAGTTGATTATAATATTAAGATATGCGAGTATCTGAAATAGTCTACGAGTCATAAACATTTCCTCCACGAAACAAGCACTAATTTATGAGTTTCAAATTTCAATGATAGACGCCAATTGTATAATTATTTTTCAAGTTCATAATTCTAAGATTATTATGATAATTATCTTCATATATTTTAATATGCTTTAACAATATTCTTTTGGATCCATGACCATGATCATTTCCTGAGCCAGCTAGATTGCCTATGAACCATTGACTTTGCTATTTGCATGCATGTGAACATAAAAATATATTCATCAAAGAAGCTAGCTAAGTATTCTATCTATCTTGATGGTGATTTCTTGAGTAAAAAAGCATTTGAACGTATTAACATTTGAGAAAAATCATTTAAACATAAATATTTCTTAGGTTTATTTATACACATGTCAAACAATATTTCAAAATTTACACAAATAAATTTTGAGAATTTATTTTATGTTCGTATATCATTTATTATTATATAAGTATTTTTGAATAAATATGTATAAGCTTTCACTGTACATAAAATAATTTCACGTATTTTTATAACTATAATAAAATACAATATCAATAAAAAAATATTCTTATCTTAATCTTCTATTCATATAACATTTGAAAAGAAGACGACTCTATCCTAATTTTCTTTATTGTTTTGAAGAAGATGGACACCAACTACAAAAAATTAACTCTTCCCTTTTCGATCCGAAAAAAAGTCAAAATCGTCATATATTGTAGCATATGGTTGAAAAGGGGGAAAATAAAATAAAATAGACCAAAAAATAAAATAAAATAAAATAAAATAAAACAAAGTAAAACTTACTTATCAATACGATTTCTGAACTTCATCAAGAACTTTTCATTATCTTCCTCAGCCACCTTAAAAATCCGATCAATAAACTGCTGTCTTTCATTGGGATCAAGCTTTGTTACATCAATTTCTTTGTGCATCACATTATTCTTATTATACCCTCTTTGGTTTTCATCATCATCGTTCATATAAGACTTCATGATGGTGGTTCGTAACCGGTCATAAGTTGGTAGTTTCTCCAAAGCCGCCCATCTAAGCGCCTCTTCATCTTCCTCCGAGTGTCGGCTCGACCGCCGGTTGTAGCTGCCACCCCTGCTACCGCTAAACACGTCATCCATCCTCCAAGCCGTGCTCCGGTTCCTGCTCATGGTTCGGCTCGCGGTTCGCCTTATCGAACCCATGGCTCTTGCTTCTTCCATCTTTGGCTACTTAACTATTTTATCTTGTGTGATAAAGTTGTACAAAAGTTTGTAAATATGAAGTGATGATTTATGATTATGGGAGGTTTAAGGATGAGGTGTGGTTGGTGAAGGGTTGAAGCATTGTGTAGAGAAAGTGTAAATATGACTGAGTCTTTGTGTTCTGATCGATCGTTGATGGTGTCAAGTTAGTATATTTATACAACGAGTTGGGTAGAACCAGGATATTTAAATATTAATATTAATATGTAACCGGGATATTTAAATATTAATATGTTATATATACAAGTGTGTCAGGCCACGGGGATTAAGTTAAAAGAGTTATATTTCCAAGTGGCTTTTTCTTCGCCAAATTTTCAAATTTCATTTACTTTGGTAACGTGCGGTTGGTGAGAGTGAGACCGGGTTAAGGTCATAGGCTATAGTAGATATATATATTTTTTAAAAGAATTTGGAATAGTGATGCTAAATTTTAAGTTAAAATGTATTAGGGGAGTGGGGTGGTCATCACTCATTACTCACTCATCATTCACAACATCCATTCAAGTTTCGTCATATTATCAACCATTATTCCATTACTCAGAACCTTTTTTTATTGGCGGTGGTCATCACTAGTGATGGAATTCCATCACTCACAACTTTTTTTTAATTTCTTTTTTTTAGAAATTAACAATAAAACATTAAAATTATAAATTATAAATTTCATTTAAATAAAACATAAATTAGATAGCAAAATAAAAACAACGAAACATTGGAAAAAAAAAACTTAAATTAAACGGGTGGCATCTCCCAACCCCACCTTTCACAAATCTCGCGCTTTTGTTGAATTACGACCGACTTAAACGGTTCGTCGAGATGGGCGTGCGGCTCACACAAGATTTTTAAATCATTTTATCTTTCTACCGTTTTCAAGTGACCCATGTACGCGTGCTCGCGTTCAAGTTTTGCGGACACAGGTTTTTCTCTTCTTTGTTTGGAGTCGCTAATTTGCGCCAATTTCGCAACTTCGATTTAGAAACCGCTTGCTTTCCTTTGCTTAACGATTCACCACTTTTCTTGCGGCGCGGCCTTGTAGGTGTATCTTCTTCAACGGTGTCGTCAACGGGTTGATCGGGTTCGTCAACGGGGTCGTCGTTTAAATTCATTTGGGGAAGTTATCCGACGCGGAAGTCGTGTAGTTCCCCGAATCGGAGGTCTTTGATCTTTTCGGACCTCCTTTTTTTAGGAGCTGTAGGCCCACCCATGTCGACCAAATCAACCGGTACCCACTTCGGGTGACGTCTCGTAAGCTCCCATACCGCCACGTGTGGAAAACTCCTCTTTTTGTAGAGTCGGCAATACTCTTCGGTGACAGTTTGCATGATAGTCGCCTCGCTTGCTCCACTTTGTGGATTTCGGTTCTATAAAAAAAATAAAAAGTTATGTATTTTTTAAAAAAAAACAGTTTCTATTTTCTGTATTTTTTAAAAGTTTCTATTTTCTGTAATTTTTTTAAAAACAGTTTTTGTTTTTTTAATAACTGTTTACTGTATTTTTTTAAAAAAAAAGTTTCTGTTTTTTTTTAAATAACTGTTTTCTGTTTTTTTAAAAACATTTTCTGTTTTTTTTTAGATAACTGTTTTCCGTATTTTAAAAAAAAAGTTTTTGTTTTTATTAAAACAGTTTCTGTTTTTTTTTAAATAACTGGTTTCATTAATTTCTTTAAAAAAAATAATTGTTTTCTGTTTTTTTTAAATAGTTTCTGTTTTTTTTAAATAACTGTTTCTCTTTTTTTTTTAATTTCTGTTTTCTGAATTTTTTTATAAAAAAGAATTATGTTTAAAAAACGTACTTTATGAATGAAACAACCGTTGAATTTACTAATTTTCCCGTTCAAATCTGTACATTTCGACGTCATTTGGTCCATGTTTCGTTCCGTTGAACCGGGAAGTTTGCTAAAATGATTAATGACCCATCTCCAAAACATATCCTTTCTTTGCTCGTTGGCATGTTTCTTGTTTTCAGAGATGTGCAAGTACGCCTTCACCAATGCGACCTCCTCATCGCTCGTCCAATTTTTTCCGAACGGATGACGGGACAACTTCTTGAACGTCATCGTTTTCTTCTTCTTCTTTTTCTTCTTCTTCTTCTTCTTCTTGAACGTAATCATCGTCTTCATCGTCGTCGAGACTTGGTTATGGTTCACGATACGCACGTGCAAATTGATGGATGAGGGTGTCATCTTCTAGTGGGTCGACTTGGTGGGATTGGGTTTGAAAGTGTGGAAACAATTGGGGTTTAAATTGGTGAGGTTGAAACGGTGGAACGAACAGTTGGTTTTGATACGTTTGAGATTGAATGGGTGGATATTGTTGGGTTTGAAAGGGTGGATATTATTGGGTTTGAAAATGTGGGACTTGGTCGGGTTCGTCTTGCAACCTAAAGCGCGCCGGCTCGCCAAGATTCGCTCTAACCTTGTTACGTATCTTATTTATTTTAGTTTTATTACTACTGTTAAGTCAAGGGATTAGGATGTTATTTGGTTTAGTTTGGGGGTGTCTTATGTAAGTTTCTTATTTATTTATTTGGATGTTACGTGTTAGGGCTGGATTTTTATTATAGGTGATCCTTACACGTGATCCTAACCAGTGATCCGTATTTCTTTGGCAGACAGTGATCCTCAGCAGGACTTCAGGATCAGGATCATGGGACATTATAGGATCCTCATACTAACGATCATCTTCGCTTAATGCAATGTTATTTTGCAGGAATATCTAGCAGGATACGCTCTAAGCATCATGATCAAAGGACGCGTCTTCACAATTATGGCAAGAGCTTAATTAAAGATAGACGTTGCACAGGATATGGAAACAAGGCTTGATTTAAGGGCGGCTATTTAGGCTAGATTGTATCTCATTTCTAAAGGGGTAATGAGCTGAATATTAGTTTAACTACCTAAAATAGGTCACCTACACACATATAAATACCACTCTTCCTCATTCGGAAGAACAGACACGACATACAACGCAACTCTCACACACTTAGACACCAAAAGCAGTAGTGATCCTTGTACTCAGCTCATTATCATCCAAAGTTGTAATCATATTTTTGTTATATGGAAGTTGGTGATCGGTAGTTGCCATCACCCGGGGTTTTTTATGCCGGAGATCATTCATTGATCAAGGGCTTTTTCCTCGTATAAATCATTGTGTCTTTGCATCTTTATCACAGAAGTGATCCTTTACTTTCATAATTAACCAAGCATCATACCCCGTTTACATAAAGTTTGGTTACATTATCCTTGTGTGATTTTTGACCAAAACAGTTTGGCGCCCACCGTGGGGCAATTGGTGCTTCATTCATAAGAAAATCTTTTTGTTCGAAATCATTTCAAAGAGTTACATGGCTTCATCATTGAAGAATACGTCCACGGCGATGTCTGCAGTCACCTCATCACAGATCACTTTGCCTCCTCCACCTGCAGGATCTCAGAAAAATACTGAGAAAAGATCAACTCCCACTTTCTCTAAACCTTTATCTTCTTCTGCTATGAATTCTTCTATTCCCAGTACTAGTGATGTATTTGCTTTAATTTTGCAGATGAAGGATCGTATGCAGCGACAGGATGAGACTAATGACAGGATCCTCAGGGAAATTGGAGACCTCAAAAGACAAAAGAAAGCGGCAGAGGATCATTCCCCACTGATGCCCAAATCCTTGAGCTTCGATACTCCAATGATCACTTCCCAGCCATCAGGGATCCCCGACGTGCAAATCATAGGGGAGTCAAGAGGATCACGTCTCAACTCGGCAGCAATGACTCAGACATCAGATTCACATTTTCAGCCAATAGGATCCTATCCTCAATACATGGGATCCTTCATGAATCCGGGAGCCTATCCGGGGGCACAGTAGCTTCAAGGATCCTACTTTGTTCCAGGATCATCCCAGGTTCAAGGATCTTCCTTCGTTCCAGGATCATCCCAGATACCAGGATCCTTACAGATGCCAGGATCCCTAAAAAGTTTGCAAACAGGAAGTCTAGATGTCCATCAAGGGGACTTCATTCCAATGCAGACCATTGCTTCCACTGGTCCCTCCGTTGTTCCGGAATCCCAGCAATATGGATTCCCTAACTTGAACCCAATGGGAGGTAACACTTTAAATAATTATCCTACCACTAACCATGGATTCATGCAGGATACAGGTACCAATCATGCTATGGCCAGGGAATTACAGAAACTAAAGGACATGATCTCAAGCGTTCCAGGGGTAGTCAAGCCTATCCCAGAGATTGCAGATGGAAGCCACAAGGTATCTCGCTTTGCACCACCAATCTGTGATGCAGAGGTACCCAAAAGGTTCCATATCCTTACCATGAAGCTGTATGATGGTACAACGGATCCAGAGGAGCATATAGCACAATACAGGGAGAGGATGGAGATCAATCCTATCCCAGAAAAATTGAAGGAAGCATGCCTATGTAAAGGATTTGGATCCACTCTTACAGGATCAGCTCTTAAATGGCTGCTAAGTCTTCCCCCTACTCTATTACTTCATTTGCTAATTTAGTTAATTTATTCAATAACCAATTCTCTTGTAGCAGAAAATTTGAAAAATTAACTAGTGATTTGTACAGGATAACTCAAAATCATAATGAATCATTAAGGGATTATATAACTAAATTTAGTAAAGAATCCTTGGACATTCCCAACTTGGATATGGCTACGGCTGTTGAAGCCTTCAAAATGGGACTGCTTAAGGATTCATTATTCTATGATGATCTTGTTATGACACCGTGCAGGAATCTAGATGAAGTAAGAACTCGAGCACTCAGGTTCATCCGGCTAGAGGATGACAAGAGGATCCAGGAGAGACAAGTAGGATCCTCAAAACAAGATAAGCAAGGATCCTCCTTCAAGAGCAACAAGTTCAAATCCTACCATAGAAATGAGAACAAGAATGTGCATGCTGTTGACCAAGAAGAGGATGATGAAGAATATCCTCCAATCTCAGAATATTGTTTTTCCGTTGATAATCATGAACTAATCCTTGCAATGCAGAATCTAGGTGAAAAAGCTAGGTGGCCCAGGAAGAATGATAAACCATCCGGGACTAAAGACAAGTCCAAATGGTGTGCATACCATGAGGATTTCGGGCATCTAACTGAAGATTGCATAGCCTTAAGAAGAGAAATTGGATACCTGCTAAGCAAGGGGCACCTAAAAGAATTATTGGGAAGAAAAAAGCAAAGGACTCAGGATCCTGAAAGGATCCCCGAAAAAGCTCCAGCACCTCCGGCAAATGCACAAGTGATCAACTTTATATCCGGAGGATCAGACATCTGTGGTACATCCTTCTCGGCGGCCAAAAGACATGCAAAAGAATCAAAAATGGATAATGGAGAAAGGCCTATTAGAACATCAAGTGTCTCAGAAGGGAAGATGATAACATTTGATGAGGATGATCGCATCAACATACAGGATCCTCACCATGATAGTTTAGTTATCACTCTCTTTATCTCTAACCATTTTGTCCGCAGGATCCTTATTGATGGAGGGAGCTCAGTGAACATCATCCAGCTTGATGTTCTGAAGAAAATGGGTATCCCAGAATCAGACATCACACCGAGATCCTCCGTGCTTGTAGGATTCAGTGGAGAAACGAAGAAAACTCTGGGGGACATCAAACTCCCAATCTACGTGGAAGGATTACATAATTACCAAAAATTTTGTGTTATTGACTGTTTGTCTTGTTGCAACGTTATCCTTGGCAGGCCTTGGATACATGACATGAAAGCAGTTCCATCTACCTACCATCAATGTGTGAAGCTCCCTAGCCCATGGGGGATAATCAAGATCGACAGTGATCAGCAGGAGGCTAAGGATTGTTATACCTCATCCATGAAGCCAACCTCGAAGCCAAGGGAGCAATAGCAATTACAGTATCCTCCGAGGAATGTCTTGGAGGCAAGGGAACAAGATGTGGACGAAATCCTCTTGGATCCTAGTGATCCTGAATCAAAAATCTATATCGGATCAGGGATCCTTGGCAAAATGAAAGAAGACTTAATATCCTTCCTCAAAAGAAGAAAATCTACCTTTGCTTGGAAACATGAAGATATGACAGGTATATCTAAGGATATTATTACTCACAAACTTGGCATTGACAGGTCTATCAAACCAATCCATCAAAAAAGGAGGAAGTTTGCACCAGAAAGGAATGCCATTATCCAAGAAGAAGTAGAGAGACTACTTCGAGCAGGTATGATCAGAGAGGTAAAGTATCCAAAATGGTTAGCCAATGTGGTTGTTGTCCAAAAGAAAAACGGAAAGTGGAGGGTATGTGTCGATTTCACTGATTTGAATAAGGCATGTCCCAAGGATCCTTTCCCATTACCCCACATTGACTCCATGGTGGATGCAACGGCGGGGCATGAACTGTTGACTTTTATGGATGCATCATCTGGATTCCAACAAATTCAGATGGAACCATCTGACCAAGAGGATACAGCCTTTATGACCCCAACCGGTTTATATTGTTATATTGCCATGCCTTTTGGACTAAGAAATGCAGGTGCAACATATCAAAGGCTGGTGAATATGATGTTCAAAGATCAAATTGGAAAAACTATGGAAGTGTACATAGATGACATGGTGGTCAAGTCAAAGAAAGCTGAGGATCACCTAAGGGATTTGGAAGAAGCATTCGATATCCTTGATAGTTACAACATGAAACTTAATCCTTCGAAATGCCATTTTGGTGTTAAGGCAGGAAAGTTTTTAGGATACATGGTAACCCAGAGGGGCATTGAAGCAAGCCCGAAACAAATCAAAGCATTAGTAAATATCAAATCTCCTGCCAACGCCAAGGATGTTCAAAGACTGACAGGCAGGATAGCAGCTTTGAACAGGTTCATATCGAAATCCTCAGAAAAATGCAAAGAATTCTACGATATCCTAAGGAAGAATAAGAAGTTCGAATGGACTAAGAAGCATGAAGACGCTTTACAAGCCCTCAAAGAATATATGTCCTCAGCACCAGCATTAGCTAAACCGGAAAAAGGAGATGTGTTATCCTTATACCTGGCGGTATCCTCAACCGCTGTAAGTGCTGTCCTTGTCAAGGATCATGAAGGTACACAATATCCTATCTACTATGTAAGTAAAAGTTTACTTGATGCCGAATCCAGAATGTCCTCAGGAAACCGGAGATGTCAGGGAGGATGGCTAAGTGGGCAGTGAAGCTTAGTGCCCATGATATAAGATATGAACCAAGAACAGCCATTAAATCTCAAGCACTAGCTGACTTTGTGGCTGATTTCAGTAGTGATCTACAAAAAGAAGCGGAATTGGAGGTCCAGCAGCTGGATGAGACCAAGGATCCTTGGATACTACACACTGACGGATCCTCAAATATCAAAGGCACAGGGCTAGGGATCCTACTAAAATCGCCACAGGGGGACATAATACCCCACTCCATAGCCTGTGAGTTCCAAGCAACTAACAATGAGGCTGAATATGAAGCCTTAATTGCTGGCTTACAAATTGCTAAGGATATGGGGGTAAAATATCTCGAAGTATATGTAGACTCATTATTGATCACCAATCACTTTAATGGATCCTATGCTGTTAAAGGTGAAAAACTAACCAAATATTTAGAGATAGTCAAAAAATTGGCACTCTCTTTTGTTTCTTTTAGCTTAACACAGGTACCAAGGGAGGATAACACGGAAGCTGATGCATTGGCCAACCTAGGATCATCCTTAAAAATTCCAGAAGACATAAGTATCCCTATCATCCATATCCTGGCTCCTGCTATTGAAAATCAAGTGGCCATGGAAATAGAAGAAGATACTGCAGTAATCCCTAGTGAAGAAGCTCAATCTTATTCAGGATCATGAATCCCACCAATCATGAAATACTTGCAAAACGGAGAGATTCCAATGGGAGAAAATCCTAGAGCTTTCAGGATCAAGGTATCTCAATTTACAATCTTGAATAATGTGCTATATAAACGATCCCTTGCAGGACCATATTTAAGATGTATTGAGGATCCTGAAATTGAAGAAGTGTTGAGGGACTTCCATGAAGGAGATTGTGGAAACCACACTGGGGGCAGGGCATTATGTAACACCCCGTGTTTTCCAAAAGTCAAAGTCAAAGTCAAGTGTTGACTGTTATTGGAATTAAAGATTAATAAAGATTAATTTCACTTTAGTTTCATTTTGATTTTCGTATTATTTGGAGTAAGTGTTGTATAATCAAACTAATCGACCGATAATCGAACTGTGAATCAACGACCGACTGTGCATGATAGGAAGTAACAACGCAATAAAGCTAGTCAATCAATAATCAAGCTAATCAAATCAATCGTCGAACTCAAGTGTGGGGATTTTAATGCTTTTATACGTGTGTGTGTGCCTTATGTGTTACTTGTGCATGTTTACTTTTATGTTAAAGTGTGTGGTGAATCAATCAAATCAATCAAGACTCAAAGGTGAATCAAACTCAATCGAAATCGAATCTAAATCGTGGTGTAAGGATGCTTGTATGTTAGATATAGTAGTTGGAACTAAAAGTAATTTGATTAGGAATTCTATCATCCTCAAATCATCGTTCATCGAACTCGAAATATCAAAAATCGTCGCGAAACACTCAAAAACCAGGCAAGCCGATCGAACAGGGCAACCTGATCGAACAGGCTAGCCGATCGAACAGGCTGTTCGATCGGACAGCTGCTCGATCCGGGATGCTGTTCGATCAGCTGACCCTTTCCTCTTTTGGAAGCCTATAAATAGGGCTGTCTTTGTCAACCTTTCCACTTTTGGAAAAGCTCTGACCGACCAGCCTCTTCTTCTCACTAAATCTCAGATTTCTCTCAAGCCGGTAAGTATTTCGCTCTAATCCTTGTACGTTTTTGTTCATTAATCAATTCTCCACCTTTCTATCTTTCAAAATCTGAATTTCATCCATGAAATCACCAAGATCTAGGTGTTCTTGAGTGATGTCATCATGGTGTTCTTGGTGTTCATCAAGAACTTCATGTTCTTGACTTCATTCAACCATGAATAAGCTAGATCTAACCGATTTCCATATAAATAACCTAAAATCTTCCAAAGATCTTAACATTTCACGGTGGAAAAGGATTGGAAGATGGGTTTTCATCTATCTTTCAACTCTTTTACACTCAAAAAGGTGAAAACGAGACTTGAACCGATTTATAAACCATTCTAAACAAACACATGGTTCAAGATTCGGGTTCTACCGAGAGATATACCGATTCCGGGTTAAACGTTAAACTTGGGTTCCAAACCGTCTCTGACCGGGTTTGGGTGATTCCTGCTCGAGTCGGTAGGCTAAGTGAGGACTTCAGTTTTGTGGTTCAACTCGTAGTCAAAATAGCTCTAAAACATCAACCACTAACGGGAATAACCAAGTGTTAAGTGATAGGTTAACCAAATCGAGAAGCTGGCCGAACGGCTAGGCCGTTCGATCGAACAGCCCAACCGAACGACTATGCCAGCCGATCGGCTAGGCTAACCGATCGACTAGCACTTAGTCCCCCAAACTCACAAGGTGTAGTATTGACAAGGTACTGTTCGATCGACTACGCCACTCGATTGTAATCATTACTGCTCGAATCATGAGATACTATACTTCAACACTTAGACTTTTCGAAACATTGGAATGTCACCCGATCGAGCATACCAACCGATCGAATGACATACTTGAAAACAATGCAATGCTAACCGATCGGTTGGGCTAACCGATCGAACAGCTGTTCGATCGACCAACCTGAAAGGTAGTACAAACCATCATACACAAACACATCCTTCTCAACAAAGGAAGAAACAATCCACTTGAAGGAACCAGCCGATCGAGCCAACCAGCCGATCGAATGGATGTTCGAACGGACTTTCAAACCAATCGAACAGCCCAACTCGATCGAACTGCTGTCCGATCGAATGGCCTACTCGATCCAAGTACATTGTTTACTTTTTCCGCGTTACTCATCGTTGTGTTATCGAACTATTCAGGCTAACCTATTCTCAGTGCTCCCTTCAATCCACAATCAACCACTGTGAGTATACTCGATCCCTTTTTGCTTTCAGCACTTTTGGGTGTTACATACGTAATCTATCAAATTCACAAACAACACAAACTATTTGAACGCTAACCTACTTGCATGTATTACTTGACTAAATGATTGCTGTTTATTATGTTTACACGTGGAGTGCTATCTACCTGCTTTAGCAACATAGTACTATAGTTTGGACTCAGCACCCGTTCCCACGGGGGTTGCTAAGGACAATTACTTGCATGGATTACGGTGGTAATCATGTATTGCGAACTGTCTCGGACAGTCAACTCGAAGTCGTTGGTATCGATGGTCCCATGTTGATAATTTACATGCATCGTTTGCCCTTGTGTACGTGCTTGGTTATGCGTAAACTATCGAACTCTATATGCTATATCAAACTTGTGTACTCACCTTTACATTATATGTATTGACTTTTATTTTAACGTATGTGACAGGTGTTTAAGCTACTAGCGTGCTAGGGAAGCGAGGCAATAATAAGCTTCTAGGAGCCAGTGACCTTAGGACAGTGTCCACGTACCTGCCCCAGGGCCATAATTATCTGTAGATCTTGTACTGGCACCTGTAGTCAGTAAGATTTACGGATAGCCGTCTAGAGGTCTTAAAACAATATTTACATTCGGTTTGTAATAATTAAGAATTTGAGTTGTCGGAACAGTTCCCATATTGTTTAGTTGATTTCTATGATAACTTGTTATTATTTGGGACACGGTATGGGACGTGTTATATAACTGAATTGTATGATAGTTGTTGTGGAAACTTCTGAACAATCTGTTTCGCTCAGTGCCGCGCCCCGATGATTCCGCCATCGGTTGGGGTGTGACACATTATTCTCAAGGATCCTTAGAACAGGATACTACTGGCCAACCATGAAAAGGGATGCTGTAGAGTATGCTAAGAAATGTGATCCTTGCCAAAGGCATAGCAATATCCTCCATCAGCCAGCTGAATTTTTACACCCAATACCATCCTCTTGGCCATTCATGAGATGGGGAATGGATATAGTTGGCAAGCTTCCTAAAGCACCTGGTGGAAAAGTATTTATGCTTGCCATGACTGACTATTTTTCCAAGTGGATAGAAGCTGAAGCTTTTGCTCAAGTCAGAGAAAAAGAAGTTATATCCTTTATCAAAAGAAACATTATAACCAGATTTGGCATTCCCTCTGAAATTGTATGTGATAATGGTTCTCAATTCATTGGAAGCAGAACCACTAACTTTTGTGACAGTTGGGGAATCAAGATGATAACATCAACACCTGTTCACCCACAAGCCAATGGTCAAGCAGAATCATCCAACAAGATCATCATCAACAATCTGAAGAAGAAGCTAGGATCCAAGAAGGGAAAATGGGCAGAGGAGTTACCTTATGTGCTATGGGCTGATAGGACAACTCCCAAGAATGGCACAGGTCAAACACCTTTCTCTTTAGTATTTGGGGCAGAAGCAGTGATCCCAACAGAAATGGTGACCCCAACTGCTAGAACAAGTGCTCGTGATCCAGAAGAAAATGCTGCAATCCTAGCTCAGGATTTAGATACTATTGAGGAAATCAGGGATCTAGCTAGAATAAGGATGGCAAGCTACCAACAAAGAATGGCTGGTACCTACAACAAAAATGTCAGGATAAGGAAGTTCCAAGTCGGAGATATGGTGTTGAGAAAAGCATTTCAAAATACTATCAATCCTGCTGACGGGAAGCTAGCACCAAAATGGGAAGGTCCCTACTTGATTGAAGCTGAAGCAGGAAAGGGGGCATACAGGTTGCTAACCATGGAAGGAAACTTGTTACCAAGAGCCTGGAATGCTGTTCACTTAAAGAAATATTTCATGTGAACATGATCCTTCATGCTTGTGATCCTTACATTGAAGTATCCTTGAAGGATCCCGGAGATATCAGTGATCCTTACTCTGGTAATACGCTGATCCTAAAACTATTGCATTTTCTTACTTTTTGCCTAAGGATAAGGATCATGTATCCTTCATCCTCTACTCACAAACCATTTGAGTTATGATAGTTCAGGTATCTTCAGCAAATCGTCAAAGATCTCCAAAAGCACCACAGATCCTTGGGTCCAACCCCAGTTATCCTTGGGATTATCCCCAGTTTCCGCCAGCAGCGCACGATGATCCTGGTATAGTTCACGTCTTTGGGACCAGTACCCACTTTCGGGGCTGACAACCTCATCGTACTGGCTATATTCAGGATCCTACGTATAATGGTAGACGTACCATACATCCGTTCCTAAGGTTTCTAACGTTTTCACGTTAGCTAAGGTTTTGACATTTTCATGTCACTAAGTTTGGATAGTCGCCAGAAAGGGCCATACTCCAGTTTACATACGATCCTTTGGGCTTGTCCCCAGTTATCCTTTGGGCTTGTCCCCAGTTATCCTATGGGCTTGTCCCCAGTGATCCTCTGGGATCATTCTCAGTTATCCTTTGGGCATAACCCCAGTTACTAATTTACTTCTTACATTGGCTTAGTCCCAAGTTGTGCTTCGTTTTTCAGGTTTGTCAAAGGTAAAACACATAAGGATCCTTAATCCTTATTATCCATCAAATCTTATCCATGATTGTCTTGATTGAAGGTAAGGATCCTAACTTGGGTCCTCAGGTATGATCCTTGACTATTTTGATTATATTCATTATCCTAACCGACCCTTATACTTTGACAACCAAACCTATGATCCTTGAACTAAAGTACTTTGACAACTTTCAATATCAGGATATTTGATCTAGGATCATATCCTAAATTTGGATAACATATTTTCAACTCTTGCTACTTTAAAATATACTACAAAAACAACTGAGAAACAAGAAGATAAGGATAACAACACGAGATAAGCCAGAAAAGTTAAGTTATATTATTAAATAAAAGGATCATTAACCCTTTCAAAAAGTTGTCAAAATTGCCAACCCACATTTCTACCAGCAAAACGTGGCCCGTCCACATGGGTTGGCAAAGGGTGTCCATTGTCTATGCGGTCTTAGCATTATGCAGGAAAGTAAAAGCGGCAGGATCACAAAGGCTTCATCCCCCAAACAGAGGATCCCTCCACCTTTTGTAATCCTACCTATTGTTCAAAGGATCCAAGATCCTTAACCCTAAGAAACTATTGTTCAGAGATTACATACCATAACTGTTTCAAACCATCAACAACCACAAAAAACCACTACCAATCCTAAAAAATTGGGCTCCGGCCTAGTCAAAAATATCCATCATCGCCCAATCTTGCAGCTCAAACCTTCGCTGCACCATCACCACCAGCTCCACTAGCTTCACCCTGATCCTTACCAGCATCTCCACCTTCAAGCATAGGGATATCCTCAGCATCATCATCATCCTCCAACTCTGCCAGCCTTGCCTTCCAACCTTCCACGTCCCATGTACCTTTGTCAAAGGAAGGATCTTGAGCCTCCGCAGCCATCTGCAGCTGGATCTTGTACATGGTTATCGCAGCAGAAACCTTAGCATCCTGGGTGATATCATGCTTCTCGTAGTCAAACTTGATCAATGCTTTGACAGCTTCATCCCTGGTAGCCCGGAGCTCCTTCTCAAGATCGGCTATCTTGAGATCCTTCAGTGCACCCATCTGGTGGAGGTCGGCAATTTGGCGATCCTGATCTTCAACGTGGTTAACATAAGTCTCTATTTCAGTAAGTTTCTGCAAAAACAACGAGATATGGTATCAGACACAGGTGATCCTCAAAAACCATCAGGATAACCCACAGGGGCAGTGATCCTAACCTCGTTGACAGAATCAAGGAATTGCTGACGGAGGAAGGGAAATCCTTGTAGATCTTCAGTAGTCTTCCTCTTCTTCCCCTTGCCTCGAATAGGTGCTTTGGGAGCTGATACTGAAGGACTAACAGCAGGAGCCTTCTTCTTTGAAGATGTGACATTGGCAAGATCACTTATCCCGAATTTGGAGGCAGATTTGACAGACTTGGCGGACTTTCCAGCACCTACACAATCAAAAACAAGATAAGTTGCTTTATTAATCAAACAATCCTACATTTAATTTATTTTCTATAAGGATACTTACTTGACATAGTGACAGAGGCAGAGGATACTTCTTGAGAATCTTGGACGGTAACTTGGAAACTTCTGATTTCAGGATTAAGCTTTTTAAAAGCTAGGACTCTCTCTTTTGCAGCAGGGCTTAATTTCAGATGAGCAATGGATATAGCTGCACAAGAGATAAAAAGAGACATTAGTGATCCTCATCATATGAGACAGGACTGATAGTGATCCTTCGAGGATCCTCTACCCTACCATGAGTGGCCCATTCCTTGGGCAGATCCTTCCCATCCGGGATGGAATCCCTTCTAACAAAGAAAAAACGACGCTTCCAGTTTGTATCATTCTTGGTGACCTTGAAGACAGGGTGATCCTCCCCGGCTTTCCGTTTCAGCAGATACCGGTAAGAACCAAAAGTGGTAAAATCGTAAAGCTCGGCCAACTCCGTCATCCCCAGATCAATCCCTTTCTGCTCAATGATCCTCTCGAAGGTATACAGAACCCTCCAGATCATCGGCATAGCTTGGATATAAGAGATGCCGGTTAAAGAAAAGAAGGATTGGGTGAAGGATGGAAAAGGATATGAATACCCTATGGTGAATGGAGTAGCAGGAAAAGCCACCCAGGTATCCGAAACAGAGTCACTCAGAGCGGTAGGTGTGAAGGACTTGAAAACAGCATTCGCCGGAAAGCAATGACGAATTCTGTCTATGTGAACATCAGTAAAGCAACACCTCTCCGTAGGAGAATCCTTGATAATCCCCTGGCTTTTTAAGGGACTATCCTTCTTGGAATCCTTGTGTGGAGAATTCCGGAGCAACATGTTTGTGACGAGACGGAAACAGAGTAGAAGCAGAAAACAGAGCAAAGAGATAAGAAAGAAAGAAAGAGAAGAATACCTGATCAATCTTCGGTGCAGAATATAAAGGGAGTGTATCTTGAATTTAAATGCAAAATGATCCTAACCCTGTCTCCTATTTATAATCATGATTTGCAGGGATTGTCACATCCATGACGTAATGATCACAACGGCTAGTTCAATATTAACGGCTAGTTATTCGGAGTTGCCCGTTGGAGATAAGATCAAAGCAAAATATAACTCGTCTATTTACAATTAACTCCTTATATTTTGGGGGCAATTGTTAGGGCTGGATTTTTATTATAGGTGATCCTTACACGTGATCCTAACCAGTGATCCGTATTTCTTTGGCAGACAGTGATCCTCAGCAGGACTTCAGGATCAGGATCATGGGACATTATAGGATCCTCATACTAACGATCATCTTCGCTTAATGCAATGTTATTTTGCAGGAATATCTAGCAGGATACGCTCTAAGCATCATGATCAAAGGACGCGTCTTCACAATTATGGCAAGAGCTTAATTAAAGATAGACGTTGCACAGGATATGGAAACAAGGCTTGATTTATGGGCGGCTATTTAGGCTAGATTGTATCTCATTTCTAAAGGGGTAATGAGCTGAATATTAGTTTAACTACCTAAAATAGGTCACCTACACACATATAAATACCACTCTTCCTCATTCGGAAGAACAGACACGACATACAACGCAACTCTCACACACTTAGACACCAAAAGCAGTAGTGATCCTTGTACTCAGCTCATTATCATCCAAAGTTGTAATCATATTTTTGTTATATGGAAGTTGGTGATCGGTAGTTGCCATCACCCGAGGTTTTTTATGCCGGAGATCATTCATTGATCAAGGGCTTTTTCCTCGTATAAATCATTGTGTCTTTGCATCTTTATCACAGAAGTGATCCTTTACTTTCATAATTAACCAAGCATCATACCCCGTTTACATAAAGTTTGGTTACATTATCCTTGTGTGATTTTTGACCAAAACATTACGTATGGAATGGAATCAAGCATAATTTGAGTCAAATATCTCTCTATCTCTTAGTTTTATTTCTTCCCAAGGTTTTAACCCTATCAAGGGTATCAGAGCCGTTCCGATCTCCGGTCGGAATTACTTTCGATTACCATGACTAACACTCGCAATCAAGAAATTGACAGCACTCTCAAGGAACTTGGCAAGGCAATCTCAAATCTCCAAGAAACCCTAGCCACCATGTTGAAACAACAAGAACAGTCGATGAAACAACAAGAAGAGATCTTACGCGCACTCAAGGAGCATTCAAGCGGTGGCAGTTTTAGCGGCGGCGGAGGCGGCCCTGATAAGGGCCTGTTTAGCGATGAATCGCGGACGGGTACTCGGCCTATGCGGGTCGGGAAGGTTGAGTTTCCTTGGTTTTCAGGTGAAGATGTGGAGGATGGGCTGCAACCCGAAGATGTCAAAATAACACCTTCGGTTAACGCTTCAAAACTTCCGTTGCTTCCAGATCCAACAGGAGTCCCTGGGCCACCAGCTTATAAACCAGCAACTATTAACGCGAAGCGCTTATCAAGTGAGGAACTAGAGTTAAAAAAGTCAAAAGGAGAATGCTTTTGGTGCACTGAAAAGTTCGTTCCAGGACACAAATGCAAAAAGAAACAACTTTTTGTTATTAACGTGGAAGGCGATGAGGAAACTGAACAAGACGACAAGGGTTAAGGATTGAATTGAAGAGCTTACTTTTTGAGGGCAAAAAGTAGGTTAAGGGGGGAGTATTGTTACGTATCTTATTTATTTTAGTTTTATTACTATTGTTAAGTCAAGGGATTAGGATGTTATTTTGGTTTAGTTTGGGGGTGTCTTATGTAAGTTTCTTATCTATTTATTTGGATGTTACGTATGGAATGGAATCAAGCATAATTTGAGTCAAATATCTCTCTATCTCTTAGTTTTCTTTCTTCCCAAGGTTTTAATCCTATCAAACCTTGGGTCTTACGGGATTTTTCTTCGTACCTGAACCTCTTTTTTTCGAACCCGCACCTCTCTTGCTTGAACCTTCCATGTTTGTTGTAAAATTATTTAGATTGAGTTGGAGAATTTTTGAAATGAAATAGAGAATTTTTTTTGATTTTTTGGAGTGAGTGGGGGAATGTTTGATGGGTTTTATATAAAAAAACCTTAAAAGAATACCCCCAACGTTCATATTTTCCCCCAAACGGTCAAGTCCAAACGGTCATTTTCCAATTTCAACGCGTGATTTTTTCCACGCGTTGTTTGTTCCACGCGTGATGGATCGAAGTGGCGGCGGTGTGCAATTGTCCACAACGAGTGATGGATTACCTATCACGTATTACCCCCAGTCCCCTTGTGTAGTGCTTTTGCTTAAATATGAAGTTAAACCCAAAAATAGAGTTTTTACTTATTAACATAATTAAATATGTATGATAGCTTAAATTTTGTATTGGGTTCCTCACTACTCAGCCTAAGTAACTCTTCCATACTTAACGGTGAACCAACCATCCAAAGAATGAAGGTGCATAAATCAACGATACAACCAACAAGAGATTATATATTGATTCGGTTTGATAAGGGTAGATACACTAAGCTAATAAGACAGATATCACTTAATGCCATAAGATATTAATTGTACCATAGGTGTTTGTTTTAGACTTCCAATTAGACGGTACAATATCCAACTAGTTAATACCAAGTTAAGAGCATGTTCATCCCAATGAAATCAAGGAAATCACCTAAACGATTACTCTATCTCATTCCCTAAAATATGGATAAAATGTATGGTAACTACGGGATTTCCCTAAATAGGGATGAAGAACGACTCTTTAGACTATAATTTAGAGTCCTGGGAATAGATGATAGATCATCCGAGGTCTCCTTGGAAATAGATTCGGGAGATACGGTTAGATGATTGTACCCTTGAACATGATCACTCTGAATAAACTTACAACGTTGACGATCATCACAATGTCTTAATCAGTGTCCGTCATCATCCTCACTAAAAACAAGATCTTTATTGTTTCCTGTGTCTGTGTATGCCAATATTTTATGAAAAAAGGCACAAGCCACGTGATGTAGAAAGTAGGAGATGATTGATAAAATAAGAGTTTAAAGAATGTGAATGTTAACAATGTGTTTATTTATAAAAGAAAACATTACGGTCACATATATGTCAAATAAGGTTAGCGTTGAAAAAAAAAAACAAAAAAGGTTATAACCAGAGAAAAGATAAAAAGGAAATCTTACCATTGAAAAAAAAAGTCAAATTGATATTTGAAAAAAATGATTTAAGACGAAAATAGCAAGTGTTTAAGATTGTAAATAAAAGAAAGAAAAAGAATGATGATAATAAAAGTAAAAATAGGTAATAAAAGAAAGAAAAAGAATGATAATAATACAGGTATAAAATAGGTAAATATTATTTAATAAAATAAAGATAAAGATGGAAAAAAATGAGAATATGAATAAGATAAAAATGCTCCAAGGAAGTCTTTTATTTGTTTATTTATAAATTTATTTTTTGCCGCAACTATTATATTTAAATTATAAAATATACTATAGCGGTCAACAGGAAGCTGGAAAATCCAAAACAAACAAAATTATATAATTATATCAAGAATATTAAAGTCTTTCCATCTCACCAACTCCAGACTATCAAAGGGAGATCTATACTTTAGTTACTGAAACGATTCCTCTTTAATCCTCTCCACCATAGCTTCTACGCGACTTGGTCTCCCGTAAAAAATCTTCTCATTTCTCGTCTTCCAAACAACCCATAGAGTGGCAAAAGCAACAACACTAATTACCTTCTTCCATTCGAAGACCCTTTCAGATTAAAGATCCATTCCAACAACTCGAATGCAGATCCCACATTCAAAAACAGAGGAATTTTGAGCCAAATACATACATTCCACCACACCCCAGATGTAGTCAAGCACGCTATCGACAAATGATCTATTGTTTCAATACCGAACCCACACAACACACACTTAGTATCTTCCACAAACACAACCCCTTGCTCCTGTTTCGTTTTGACAGCTAACCCGCCATTTAAAAGTCTCCATACAAAAAAGCAAACTTTTATCGGGGCCCAAGACAACCACTCGAACCAACCCATCTCCACCTTCACACCAATACTTTCTGCCACATCACCTCTAAAAGTCGCAACTGAAAATTCTACACCACGTCCAATCTCGTCGGGTACACCCAACTTCTAAGGTTTGAACACACCATTTTTAACAATATCATCATTCCAGATGCCCGTGATCTCCTTCTTTAATGGAATCCCATCATCGGTCATACTAGACCCATGAATAGCCTTGACTCCATCTCCATTTCATCAACATGGCCCAATTAAGACTCCTAATATCGCCCAATCCGAGCACACCCAAACGCTTAGACACCACAACTTTCTCCCATGCCACCCATCGAATCTTGTTCCGCATCCCCGTTTTACCCCACACAAATGCCCTCTGGATCCCTTCTAACGTCTTAACAATCTTCTTCGGTGCTTTAAACAAAGATAAAAAAATATGAAGGCATACTACCCGGTACCGATTTCGCAAGCATTAACCTTCCACCCAAAGAAAGCATTTTTGCTTTCCATCTCGATAGTTTCTTAGTCACTTTATCAACAATCGGACACCACGCTCTAACGCGTTTCATATTTTCTCCAATCGAAAGACCAAGAAATTTAAAAGAAATAGACCCCACTACACAATTATACTTCATCGCCATACACTCCACATTTTCACCATCTACCCATACACCCATTAAACTACTCTTGTGTAAATTAACCTATAACCCTGAGACGAGATAAAGAACCCTAAGAATTCTATTTAACTTTAAAATATTTTTTGTCACTCCACGTCCCCAAAAACATAACGTCATCCTCATAGCATAAATGAGACAACATAGGCCCACCATTTGGAAGAGCCACCCCCTCAAATAGCCTATTCAAAATTGCTCTCTTCATGAAAACTTCCAACACCTCTAGGCCCAAAATAAAAAGGAAAGGCGATAAAGGATCACCTTGCCTAAGCCCCCTTTTAAGTTGAAATTCCTTAGTATGGGACCCGTTAACTAGAACAGACACCATGCTAGAGGATAGACAAGTGGTGTGCGTACAGCGTGATATGATTTTATTAATATTTTAAGCCCGTTTTAAGCATTAGTCAAGTTTTAAATTTATAAAACACGATATTGTACTAACACTAAACACACACTTGGGCAAGTGCACCCATCGCGAGCGTAGTATAGTGTTGGTAAGATACCGAGGTCGTCCAAAGACACAAGAGCTTTTAATACCGGTTTAGCGGCAACGTCTAATCAATCCAAATTTTGAGAAAAGAGTTTTTTAAAACATGAAAATAAATCTAAAAATGAAAAGATACGTAAAATGAAAAAACAAATAGACAAGATAGAATCACATGGATCCAACTCATCTTTAATGTATCCTTTGATGATTTTCGCACTTTCAGACTTTTGGAGAGATTACCTTAGTTATAGTAGTAGGCCCCTCTTTGAAGGTGACGTTACCCTCAACCTGGTGGTTTGAGTCAGCATGGATACAATCCCAAAGGGTCGGAATATTGAAAGACCATTAAGTAAGTTATTAATGCGAAAAGTGGTAGGCCCCTCTTTTGAAGGTAACGTTACCCTCGGTTAAGTGGTTTGAGTCAGCAAGGATACAATCCCAAGAAGCCGTTTTAAAGTATTAATAGTAGTTTATATATGAGGGGTTCAAGCTATTCGCACCCTCGCCATCCAATATCGTTGGGCGTTGAAGGAGGTCCTAGTAAGCTTGCACCAAGTCCTCGCAGGATCTATACACTGAACGAGACAAGAACTTTACTAAACCACCCTCTTAACCCCCTTCCAGGTAGTTAACGCGCTTTATATAGACCGTAAAGACATGGATGAGCAAATCAATGACATCATGAAGAAATGGTAAAGAAAATTCACTTTCAACAAAAGAAACTAGTTATTAAAGTCATTAATACAAACCCAATTAAAAAGTGCCAAAAGATTAAAAATCAAAAGTAATACATTAAAGACTTGTCTTCACCAAGTGATGAAAGTGATTAGTCAAACATGGCCTTTGATTGACAAGAACTCTTACGATCAATCTTGGATCCCGAGACTACTACACACTATAAAGATGATAGATGGATGATGGTGGTGGGTGTTGGTGTTGTAGTGGTGGTGGAATGGTGGCAAAGTGGGAGAGAAGTGGTTTGCCAAGGTGATGTGCACAAAATGCAACATATAAATTACATCAATTGTGGCATAAAACTAACCCTTTTTAGTACTAATGTTGGAAAAAGTGTGTTTTTGTCTTCCTTTTGTATTTTCAGGATAAAATGAGCTCAAATGAACAAAAGAAGCAAAAAGGCAGCTAAATCTTACATAAATACAAGAAAAGGAACAAACGTGGCATGCCCGACCCCCCGACAGCATCTTCCCAAGCAAAAACAAGAGAACAGAAGGCTGAACACGCCCCGTGCTCAATGAGCACGGGGGCGTGCCCAAGTGTTAGCAGAAAAGACCAAGTTGTAGAAGCTTCTATCACCCACCATGGGGGCGTGCCCAGCAGACACGGGGCCGTGGTCAACTCTAAGATTCGCAGAATCTGAGGAAATCTTGATAGTACAGATACGCTTCTGCACACGGGGTCGTGCCCAGCGGACACGGGGGCGTGGTCAACTAATGCAGACAAACTGCAATTAATGAAGAAAGAGAAGAGGGATGGACATGGGGTCGTGCCCAATGGACACGGGGCTGTGCCCGAGCTTCTGTTCAGGCTATAAATAGGGGTGCTTGGCTCACTTGCAAATCATCCCTTGTCACACCACCTCTCTCACACTTCACCCACACTCCACCACCACCACAACACCATCATCCACCACCACCACCACCACCATCATCCATCATCCATCATAGAGTGTGTAAGTAGTCTCGGGATCCAAGATTGATCGTAAGAGTTCTTGACAATCAAAGGCAAGGTTTACCTAAGTCTCTTACATCACTTGGTGAAGACAAGCATTTAGTGTAATACTTTTTATTTTTAATCTTTTCGCACTTTTTATTTGGTTATGTATTAATGACTTTAATAACTAGTTTCATATGTTGAAGGTGATTCTTCCTTATCATTTGTCCGTGGTGTCTTGGCATTATTTTACTGTCTATATAAAATAAAAGATTTTCACCATTCATATCTCCACGGTCTATATGGAGATATGTTGGCTACCTGGTCGGGGGTTAAGGGAATGGTTTGGTAAGAGTCTTGCCATTGTTCAGTGTATAGATCCTGCAAGGACCTGGGTCAAATTTAGTAGGACCTCCTTCAATACCCAATGGTATTGGATGACGGGGGTCCAAACTCTTTGATCCCCTCATATGTAAACCACTATTAAAACTTTAACCCGGCTACTTAGGACTGTATCCCTGCTAACTCAGACTACTTAGCCGACCTTTTAGGATTGTATCCTTGCTGACTCAAACTACTAGGTTGAGGGTAACGTCACCTTCAAAAGAGGGGCCTACTACAATAACTAAGATAATCTCTTAAAAAGTGCAAAAGTGCGGAAATAATCAAAGGTTACACTAAAGGCGAGTCGGATCCAAGTGATTCATCTTGTCTATCTGTTTTTTATTTTATTTTTATTTTCAGCATTTTAGTTTTTATTTTCTAGTTTAAAACCTTTTTCCTAAATTTTTGATTTGATTAGACGTTGAGGATAAACCGGTATTAAAAGCTCTTGTGTCCTTGGACGACCTTGGTATCTTACCAACACTATACTACGCTCACGATGGTGCACCTGCCCATATGTGTGTTTGGTGTTAGTAAATATCGTGTTTTATAAATTTAAAACTTGACTAAAGTGGTTAAAAATGGCTAAAAATATACATAAAAAATATATCACACCAACTACGCATCACAAGGGATGCCTTTGAAGGGAACCAAGCACCTCTATTTATAGTCAGATCAGAGCCCTGACCACGGCCCCGTGGTCAGCTCCTTCTCTTCCTTCATTAATTGCAGCTGTCAGCAGAGGGCCACACACGACCCCGTGGCCCCTGGACACGGCCCCGTGGTCAACTCTTCGCTGTACTATCAAGATTCTTCAAATCTTAGAGTTGACCACTCCCCGTGGTGCGCGTAGAAGCTTTTGCAGCTTTGTCTTTATGTGTGAGGTCTGACCACGGCCCCGTGGTCAGCTTCTGCTTTCTTGTTTTTGTCTTGGGAGATGCTGCCAAGGGGTCGGGCATGTCACGTTATTCCTTCTTCTTGTATTTATGTTGGTTTTTGGCTGCTTATTTGTTCCTTTTGTTCTTTTAAGCTCTTTTGGTCCTGTAAATTCAAAAGGAAGAAAGAAACGCGTTTTTTCCAACATTAGTACTAAAAAGGGTTGGTTTTATGCATCTATTGATGTAATTTATATGTTGCATTTTGTACACATCAACAAGCTCTGATCCACCTCCTCCATCTTTTAGGAAATCCCATAAGCTTCAAATTTCTTAACAAAAAAATACAATTAATCGAATCATAAGCTTTCTCAAAATTGACTTTAAAAAGCATCACTTTCACCCCCTTGTTTCTTAGTCCATGAAATCACTTCACTTACCATTAGCGGACCATCAAAAAATGTTCCTATCTTAAAAAAAAAAAAAGCAGATTGAGTCAGCGACGAAATCGAAGGCATCACCCTTTTTAATCTATTCCCCAAAGTTTTGGCTATCACTTTATAAACAATACCAATGAGAGAAATAGGTCTGAAATCCGCCAAAGAAATAGGATCATTAACTTTTGGAATAAGCATGAAAAAGGAAGATTTACAACCAAAGTTAATCCATCCCGATTGTCAAAACCCCCGACCACACCCTGGACGGGAGCCGTGAACAGTCAAGTGGTACCGGTGGTTTATTTGAAAATATTGCAGCGGAAATTTCATCAGGAACGTGAGTTAGGAAAAATATCAGAGTTTTAGAAACACCGGAATTTTATTTATAATCAATGGGAATAAAATCCATGTTTTACAAATGTAGCTTTTAATAGGGGATAAACCCGAATATAAAGTTTCTTAATTTTAATTAATAAAATAAGCCACTTCTTTAAGCATTTCAGTGCCGTATCACGATTCATATTCCGATCTACTGTAATCACCTGAAGCGCGTTTAAAAACATTTGACCGGTAGAAAATACTGGTGAGTTCATTCATTTGTATAAAAACACATTGTTATAATTACAGTATCAAGAGTTTTTACATTTGCTTATATCTATCAATTACTCAAATCAGTATTGCGACTGGGGCCAACCCTTGTGCTCGTGGTCATATTTCTATTAGCTAACTCGTCTTCCAATAGTAATGCTAGACAAGTAATGTATACAAAACCTCACATACCAGCAGTAATTTCAGAATACAAAGACTTAATCACTGTAATATAACTCAAGAAAACATTTAGGGTTCTGAAAGCATTTAATAAAATAGAATGACTCACAATGTTATGAGAAAAAAGAGAATGACTTGCAATATAGTGAGAAAAAGAATGACTCACAATGTTGTGAGAAAAAGAGAATGACTCACAATGTTGTGAGAAAATGAAGAATAACTCACAATGTTGTGCGAAAAAGAATGTGAGTCATTCTTCTTTTTCTCACAACATTGTGAGTCATTCTCTTTTTCTCACAACATTGTGAGTCATTCTATTTTATTAAATGCTTTCAGAATCTTAAATTTTTCTTAAGTTATATTACAGTGATTAAGTCTTTGTATTCTAAAATTATTGCTGGTATGTGGGGTTTTGTATACATTATTTGTCTAGCATCACTATTGGACGACGAGTTAGCCAATAGTAATATGACTACGAGCACAGGGGTTTGCCCCAGTCGCAATACTGATTTGAGTAATTGATAGATATAAGCAAATGTAAAAACTCTTGATACTGTAATTATAACAATGTGTTTTTATATAAATGAATGAACTCACCAGTATTTCCTGCTGATCAAATGTTTTTAACGCATTTAAGATGATTACAGTAGATCGGAATATGAATCGTGATACGGCACTGAAAGCCTTAAAGAAGTGGCTTATTTTATTAATTAAAATTAAGAAATTTTATTTTCGGGTTTTTCCCCTATTAAAAGCTACCTTTGTAAAACATGGGTTTTATTCCCATTGATTATAAATAAAATTCCGGTGTTTCTAAGACTCTGATACTTTTCCTAACTCACGTTCCTGATGAAATTTCCACTGCAATATTTTCAAATAAACCATTGGTACCACTTGACTGTTCACAGCTCCCGTCTAGGGTGTGGTCGGGGGTTGTGACACCGATTCATAGAACTGATACAACATTTCCATGAATTTAGGTTTTAATGCATCCCAAAATCGCTTCACAAAACAAAACCTAAGCCCATCCGGACCTGGCACCTTATCTCCCCCACATTACCAAATAACATTTTTACCCTCATCTACTGTGAACCGTGCCATTAACGCCCTTGATTAATTCAAAGAGATAGGTTGTAAATCATTGAACATCAATGTCGGTCGATTACTCAATGGTTCACTAAACTTGTTCTTAAATGCCTTCATTATTGATTTCTTCATAACCAACAAATTACTATACACGACCCCATCAATAGTAATTTCATTTATCCTCTTCGACGCCTTTTGAAAACTGATGAACTTATGAAAAAAATTCTAATTTTCATCACCATTCTTCACCCAATTTAACCTCAACTTTTGTTTGAGGTACTTATACTCCTATTTATCCATCGTCCTCAAAGCCAGACTCAAAGTAATTCTTCTCATTCTCTCATCATCATCAAGACATTTTCTTTTAGCCACCGACTCAAGATCGTCAAGCTTCTTAATAATATCATACTACTTCCTCGATTCCTCTTCTTTCCACCAATCACGCCACCCTTTCAGCACTAACTTTAACCATTTAAAAACATCAACTAAAGCTTTATCTCTCTGGTTAATAACAACTTCCTCCACTAGAACCCCTTAAACTGATTTCGAAAAACCATCTTTCCCGAGCCAAGAATTAAAAAACTTAAAAGGGATCAGGCAAAACTCAACTTCATTGCGCAAAAGGACTAGCAAACTACGATCTGATAGCTCTTTAGATAGGACCTAAAAAATAGCTTCCGGGCACGCCTCCATAAACCCATCACACATAAGGATATGATCTAATTTGCTCAATTTATTTCCATCATCTAAAATACGGGTAAACAGCCAACTTGATCATATTCTAACAAGCCTGCCCCTTGTATAAAACAATTAAACTGGAAGGCCGCTAGGCCATCAAAACTTGAATTACACCTCTCTGTTTCCTCTCGAATCTCATTAAAATCACCAAGAAGAATACACCAACCCTCAACATTATTCCTCCACTCCAACAACTCAATCCACAAATCTTTCCTTTTTCTATAACTATTAGGGGCATGCATATTAACCACGTTCACAGGGCAAGACATACCTTTCAAATAACTAATAACAATAGAAAACCTGCGATTTCGAACCATCACTGAAACATTCAGAAAAACATCTAGGTTCCAAATCGACAAAAGGCCACCTGATTTCCTTTCCTGACCGCATCAACAAAACAAAATTCTATTAGTTGATTTCCCCTAAACCTTCCAATATCCTCCTCTGAAACCCCTACTAATTAAGATTCTTGAATAGCTACGAAAGAGATCTTGTATTCCAAAACTAGTCTATGAACCCAACGAGCTTTTTCCAGGTCATTACCCCCCTTAAATTTAAAGATAAGAAGTCATTTATTACCACTTTTCTCCTTTTCCCCTTCAACAACAGCTTGCACAACTTTCTTGAAGTTACTCAAATCTACCCCAAGTATATCGCCAACTTCCATATTCCCTCCAACTTCTCGCTCTCCCACCACCTCATAGACAATCTCATCAGTTCTCCTAACTCGGTCTCCACCTCGACATACCCCCACAACCTCCTTATCCCTACCCGCTTCAACAAGCCCAACCCGACCCTTTTTAACTTTCACCTATTCTGGAATAAATGTGTGAGAGATAGGGAAAACCCTCTTCCTTTTTCTTTTTACAGAATTTTGAAGATCCCCACCCCATATGATCTGATCAATGTCAAATGGGTCGTCTTCCCAAAGATTGAGATCCGGCACCAAGCACGACCTATCCACTCTACTATTCAAGCTTGAACCCACACCTCCTAAATGTCCAATATCTTACCCAAAAGTTGAATGATTAAGCCCAATCTTTTTAACTGGCATACCACCCAACTCAGCTGGACCAAGCCCACCATTCACATTTAACGGCCCACCACTTGAAGCCAATGGGGCAAATTTAGCTTTGAATAAAAATACTCCCTCCTCTTTATCCTGTGGGCCCACCTGAGACACCACCTGAACCTCTGATTCTTCATGGAAATTCTCACCCACATTTTTACTTCCCTTCCTAATATCATGCGGACCTTACCCTCCAGCATGATCATTTTCCTCCATAACCTTATCTTCAACATCAAGGGAATTATTTAGTGGTGACGTGACATCATCGGCCAAACTGACAAAATTAGGATTCCATTCCCCCTCTTCTTCTAAAACCCACACTTTCACTTGACGGTCCCTCCAAACCTTTTACCGATCACATTCACCACCCCTTTCTCCCATAATTCTAAAGGTAACCCACGAACAATCACCGAGATTAGTCGGCTAAACTTAATAAATTGCACATTCCAAATTTACATGCTACATGCCCACACCTCCCAAAAAGCTTTCTAGTGAACTAAAAATTATCGAGCCGTTTCGGAATTACCAAACAAAGAAGAATTTTCAAACCACCTACATAACTTGGTTTGGCTCCAAGAGCATTTTCCAGAGAAAGGAAACTTTCCATTATGTTCAGTAATTCCAACGATTTAACCTCCGCAACTAAAGACTTGCCATTCCAGGCTATGTTAGTCTCCGTGTTGATGCACTAAGTGTGGACGTCGCTAGTGACGTTCGAGACCGTTCAAGTCACGACCCAAGTCGACAGTGTTCCTCCGTCGGTTCGACTCGACGTACGAGATGCAAGTAACGACGATACGAGAACATCATCATCATCACGTAATGATGAATAAAGAGGACACAAAATATCACTTTAGACAAGAAACACTATGGAACACGAAACAATTGGACAAGAAACAGATTTTGGACAAGAAACAGTTAGACAAGAAACACTTTGGATAAGAAACACTTTGACAAGAAACACTTCTGCCATGAAATATATATGTTTCGTGTAATATCTCTAGGAACACGAAGGAATCCTTCGTGTTTGCTTGTAGTGTTTCTTGAGGTTTGTATCCGTTCGTGTTGTTTCGGTTAGATCCTGTTGTACTTCGCGTGTCCACCTACCGTATTGCCTATAAATACAGCAGGTTAGATTTCATTATGTAAGAGTGCATTTTGAGAGAGTATTGGAGCTTATTTTGGAGATTATGTACTGTTACTCTGTCAAAATCAAGTGAGAAATTTTTGAATGATTTGTTCTTCTTGATTGATTGTGCTCTTGCTTGGTTATGTGTAAATCAGGGATTCTGCACCTGTGTTTATCCATTTGATAACTTGAAATCACCTTGTTCTTAGATCCTTTCAGGGACCTACACTCCATTATTTTTGGAGATACCAAAATTTCCATTTTCTACTCTGGCACCTTACCACCGTTGGCCAAGATCCTGACAGCCATAGCACCGCCGTTCCACACCAGATTCTTAGGTTCATCTTCCCTACCCCCTTTGACTTCCTGCTTCATATCCCCATGACTATTCTCTTGGACAACCTTAGTCACTGACACCTTCCGTGCAGGTAATGGGCCTGGATTGGTCGGTCCAAACTTGGAAAATCTTGCAACATCGACCCCAACAATCGCCCCATCTATCTTGACCGACTTTAACTTCACCAACCACCCCTCAACATCAACCACTTTTTTCAAACGAATAAAATCAAATCTGTTTCCCATCGCATCCCTCTTCTTCGGGATAAATGCATCCCCCAGGTTACCCAAAGGGATGAACGCATGCCAGAGTCTCATGCTATGCAATCACTCAGAAGATTGGAAATGAAAAACGTAATCGCACTACGTAGCCTTTCCTCTCTCTTCACCCATATCACCCCTTTCCTCTTTTGGTTCCAATTAACAACTGTATGACATCTCTCATCACAACGATAATCAGATATATTAATTCGTTGTTGCTCAACGTGCTTCCTTTGACGGAGATCTTCTAGGTTTACCGGCGGCCGCATCCCTCTCCTATTTCCTCTCTCCATTACGTTTTGCTTGTTCCAAGGAAGTCTAATGGTCTAACACGAGAGATAGACATGAGTAAAAAACATGTAATAAACTAGACAAATCAGTAAGTTATATATATATATATATATTATTTTCAATTTGTATAACAACTCAAAAGAATATTAGTTTTGAAATTGAATAAGCAAGAAACAGAAATATATTATCACAAATGCATGACGGTGTATATTACTTCGGGTGAATGTTAACAAAATCATCTTACATGCACTTATTTGCTTTCCTTCTAGCTCTTCTCCATGTTCTCACTAACATGGTAGAAAACACTGATGGACAATCTTCTCTTCTAACATGATACATGAAAGCGAACACAATTAATCATTTTCTCACATTCAAAGAAGTTATCACCTTTAAGGGTTTGTGTAATGAATGTATTATTCTATCCAACTTGCTCTTCTCTATTTTGGCTTTTTTATCTTTAAGGCGTAATTTAAATACAAGTAAAGTACAATTTCAGTCCTTATGATTTACACCCAATCGCACATACAACCCTCATTTGAAAAAAACGGCCAATCAAGTCCCTATGGTTGTCAATTGGTATCAATCAAGTCCTTATTGTAACTGGTCGTTAGTTGACCGTCAAATTATAAGACATTGACAAGGGTAAACTGATTATTTCACCTAAACTAACTCCAATGTCAACCATATCACTCCTCTATCTTCCTTTCTTAGCTACACTTCAATCCCTTCTCCCCTAACACACCTCCGGCTCACGACTACATTCACCGATCACCCCAAGACACCTGATTTCAAGTCTAATCAAGCACAAGATGTTGTCATATGTTAGTGATTATGCGATCTGATGAAGTAACACGTACGACATTCCGTTAATTTCATTTAACAACCAAGTATAAAATTGATACAGTTCAATGATGATGTTAATATGTGAACTTGCAGTTGGATTAAGGGTCCAAAGTTCAAACTATTGGGTAATGATCCAAGTGCGAGTGGTTGTCCGGGTGTGGGGAGTGCTAGTATTGAAGTGGTGGTTAACAGGGGTCGTATTAGAATCAGAATCAAGATTGTGCGGTATTGAAGTGTTGTTGTTCTTTAGGGTGACCAAAACTCTCTATTTATGATGCATACTTAGAAACTACGTTTAACTGTCATAAAGGGTTTTTTAGTCTGATCGTTTTTTGGGTTTTAGTTGTTAATGATCATGCTCAACTAATTATGAAATCATGTGATTAAGATGTAACTTTTGAATGATTTGAAACTACTAACTGAAGTTTGAATATGTAATTTTGACTATATTTAAACAACTAAATTTAAGTTATGTTAGTGATTCTTGGTTAATATTGTTATTGATGTAGGCATGTTAGGTGTTGATGGTAGAGGACAATTATGCACAATAAGATATTGTTGTAATGTAGGTGTTGATGGTACAGGACAGTTATGCACAATGGGTTGTATTGACATAAAGCATTATGCATATTCAGTCAAGGCTATGATAATCGAGCCTTTAACTTGATCACGGTACAATACGATTTAGGGCTTCTATGCATAACGTGATTTAGTTATAAATAGAACAGGGATGATACACGTTGGTTTGCATAATAGGACTTATACTAAGGGTTGTGATGTAGGCATTGCTTATAACTTGAACAGGGATTCGGTCAAGGCTGTGATAATCAAGGCGTTAACTTGATCATGGTACAATAGGATTTAGGCCTTTTATGAATAATGTGAGTTAGTTATAAATAAAATAGGGATGATACACTTTCGTTTGCATAACAAGACTTATACTAAGGGTTGTGATAATCAAGCCCTTAACTTGATCAGGGTACAATAGGATTTAGGACAATTACGCATAATGTGAGTTAGTTATAAATAGAACAAGGATGATACACTTTGGTTTGCACAATAGCACTTTAATTTAGGACAGTTATGCATAATGTGAGTTAGTTATACTTGTGAGTAAGTGAAGGTGGTTCAAGTTATGAAACTAAAACTCACTTGAACTTGTGAAGGTTAATCCCAATTCACGTTCTAAAAGTCAAACCCAATTCAACTTCTAATGCTTATAATTTGAACAGGGATGATACACTTTGGAGGTGTTGCTTGACCTGTTTGACCAGAATAACTGGTCAAACCTGTAATAATGAAGGCAGTTCAAGTTCTGCAACTACAATTCACTTGCAATTGCGAAGGTCAATCCCAATTCAAGTTCTAAAAGTCAAATTCATTTCAAGTTCGAAAAGTCAAACACATTTCAGGTTCTAAAGGTCAAACCCATTTCGAGTTCTAAAGGTCAAATAGAGTTCAATTCTAGTTACATGTCTTAATATAGGTTGTGGTTGTTAATAATATCACATTGCTGATTAATTAAGGATAATCGGAGGTTAGTTACTATATTAGGAAAGAGTTTTGAATATGGAGGGAATATATGAATTATACGTTCAGGGACTGAAATGGTAACTAAAGTTATGGGGGTGTTATAGTCTTTACACTGAATTACAAACAGTATGTTAGAGCATTCACATCCAATCCACTAAAAATATACATACATTTCACTAAAAAACAACTCCTATATCAATATATTTCCACTAAAAACAAATACTTTTTCTCTCTTCTTTTCAATATATATTACATTTTCTCTCTCCTCTACTCACAACCACTTTCAAAATATATTAAAAAATTATACAGGGTGAACAGTGTCCCCCTAAATATACAGATGAACAGTAACATTTTCTCTCTCCTCCACTCACAACCACTTAAACCACTTTTTATAATTTAAAAACCCATCTCTCAAGATTTGGTGGATAGAATGTGAATGCTCTTAGTGGGAGGGACTTGATTGATTTCAACTGACAACCACAGGGACTTAATTGGTCTTTTTTTTAGATAAAGGTTGTATGTGCGATTGAGTGTATACCCCATTGAGTGAAATTGTACTTTACTAATATTTTTGCAATTAATCACAAAAAAAAAAAAAAAAAAAAACATTGGATTATGTAGTTTTTTAAGTATAAGAGGTCGTTAAAGTATTCGAAAGATATTTATTTATATGGAAGTGGGAGACATAAAAATACAATACATCGTTAAGTTCGTATTCACTCGTGCATCAATCGTATTTATATAAGTTTATAATTTTTTACATATTTTTATGGAATAAACCAAAACATGTGTTTGTACCTTTATTTTAAGTGTGAATTACCGAGTTAATCTGCTGCGAAGAGTAAGATTTGATTAGATTAAAAAAACATGTATACTTATAAAATGCTTTTAAAATGAAAATTAAATATGTGGTGGAGTGGTAAGGGAAAGACTTGGTGTTTCAAGCTTCAATTCCTGTCCTCCAGCGTTTAGTTTCTGCGGCACCTGATGATAATGGGAGACTAGGCGAGTAAGCGACGATCGCTAGTTCGATACTTGAACTGAGCGGGTTTTACCTCTCAGCACTGTCGTGCCTTTGAGCAAGTGTTCACGGGCTTCGGCCCTAGATGAGGGTTTTCTCTTGTTTGGAAGGCGAGTGTATTCTGATATAATAAATTTTGTCAGTAGCTTATTTAAAAAATTTGTTGGCGGTTAAAAAAAAAAACATATTTTCAAATTTTGTACCAAAATTGCAAGTGACAAATGCATGTAATCTTGAACTACGTTATTTCATGCTTTTTCATTTATAAAGTTACATGCATTGTTTTCAGCACTGGAATGAATGAAAAAGCAAAAGTCAACAAAGTAAGAAAATTCTCCATCCCAAGTAAATTATAATATAATAAAATATTATATACAGTTTTTTTATAGTTTTATTATTTTCATATTATAATAATTGTTAGCTTCTTTACTTTTTAAGTTTAACTAGGATCGCGACCCGCCGCAATGCGATGGGGAATCTTTAGTTATAACTAAGTTGATCTAGGGCCCGCACGTTATGTTAAACTTGTCAAACGGGGAAAAAATAGACGATGTAAAAACGTTCACTCACACACGCACGTTGAGTCGTGTTAACTCGCAAAATTAGAACGAAACGTAAAAACGTTAAACCAAAGACGCACGTTGGGATGTGTTAAGTCACAAAATTTAGAACCAAGCATAAAGCGAAAAATTTGCGGAAAATGAAAACTATAAAGGACCAAGTTGAAAGTAAAAAAAGTTATGAGGATAGATTGCAAAAGAAAAAAATTTTGGGTTAGAAGTAATAAAACAAATAGTATTAGGTTAAAAGTAATTTATGAAATACTTTTGGATGAAAAGTAAAAAAAAAAAAAACTTTTTTTTTGGAAAACCACCAAAGCCAACGTTACGACAACCATATTCATAACTATTTTTTCTTTGAAAACCCCCAAAGCACACCCCGCGTTGCGGCGGGACGTAAAACGTTGTCAAATAGTACTAATGTCACACAACCGTCATCGACCACCAACGCTTACTCGACCTAGGGTATGCGTGTTGCGACGAACCTGTCAAACATGGGAAATAGAGGTAAAAACGTTGAACCACACATGCACGTTGCGTCGTATTAACTCGAAAAAATTTAGAACTATACGTAAAACGAACATTTGCGAAAGATGAAAAGGATAAGTGACAAAAGTTGCGAAGTTAAATTGCAAATAATGAAAAGTTTTGGGTTAAAGTTAAAAAACAAATTATGTAGGGTTAAAATTGAAAAAGGTAAAAACCTTTGAGTTAAAGTAAAAAAATCAAGTTTGTTTTTTGAAAAACTCCCAAAACTCAATGTACAACATATGATGCACAAAAAACTTGCAAACTTATATATGGAATAATATAAGTGTGATGTTAACTGGTATTTGTATCGAAAATATCGGTTCGTTACCGGTACATGAATGTAAAAAACAGCACCGGTCTGATACATAAAACGCCAAAAGTCGGTACCGGATTGAGTTTGATAATCTTTTAGTTCGAGAAATTTGGTACTACTACCCAGTACCATTTGCTCATCCCTGATCACAGGTACCGTAAGAACAACAACGGTATCGTACAATTTTTTTTTTAGTTTCAGGGGTAGGGATGAGCTCGGTACCAACTGATACCGAATCGGTATTGGTACCGAAAATACCGGTTACGGTATCGGTATATGAAGGTAAAAACCGGTAGCGAACCGGTACCAGGAACGCTAAACGTCAGTACCGAACTGGTACTTAGGATCTTTCGGTTCAGGAAATTCGGTACCGGTACCCATTACTATTTGCTCATCTCTGACTACGGGTTTCTACCGAACAACATCATTACCATACAACTTTTTAGTTGATTTTCTTTCGGTTATTTTTTATTGTTTTTTTTCTACATTTTCTTTTTATTCTTCTCAGCGATTCCGTGTGCAACGCGCTCGTAGTGATTTCAAACATGTATAAACACAGACTAAGTAACAAAACAAGTTCGTCGCAACGCGGCGACGATTTTTATAACTAGATACACTCAAACGTCAATTAATAGTTCATTTATTTTAAGTGAAGTTTTATTTAAAAAAAAGTAATAATAGTTCATTTAATTTATTGGAAACATTACATATTTGTTTTATTTTATTTTTTTTACTTTGTTCGTACTCATCATTTTTTTATCAGCTCCTAGCTCATTTCATTATTTTCTTTTTTACTTTGTTTGAACTCATCATTTTTTATCAGCTCCTAGCTGATTTCTGGTTTTGTTGATCTTTGAAATAAAATACTTTATTAATAACTTTTGTTTTTTATTTTGTTGTAAAACTACTGAATAACATTTAAAGTTTTATAAAAGAATATTTAGTAAGTTTCTCGTGTATGTGATACACCCATTAATAAAAACAAAATTAATAATAAGTGTACACTTGACAAGGTAAAAACTAAAATTATATGATTATATAATGTAATTGTTTTCGATTAAGGGCGATAATGTAAGGGTTGGGCTAGTTTCATTCTCTCACATATGTTTGATGTCAAAAAAAATTAAATTGTTTTCATTCTTTCATTTTAGAGAGTGACAATGTCCTGTAAAGTATGGATTAAAATGGTTGATTAATAATTTTGTTTTAAAAATAATAATTTCACAACACACGTATTTATACCTAATTAATGTGTAATTTCACTTATACTTTATCTCAAAATATCATATTAAATTTCTAAAATTTATTGTTAGTTGTTCAATATTTTTATGTAACCTAGTCTATATATATAATAAATAAATTAGATGTGGGACACGTGTCAAGTGGTGGTGCAACCACAATGGATTTTTGGCGGGAAAATGTGGGAAACCTTATGTTTTTACACGGGATCCGAATGGCAACAACCATACCCGATTTGTGTGACCCGGGTATATATACTCCTTAATTAACCTAATTTTCTAGATCACTCATTCCTTTCATTCAACACCTCCTCTTCCTACGCCTCTATCACAAACCCTACTAGCGAAAAGCCAACACCTGCATCACAAATCAGTTTTCTTTGTTGTGATTCCTACACTTCCATCACAAATCAGATTTCTTCATTGCGATTAGTGGAAACGCTCAAGATTTCTAACGATTCGGCTTAGTATCGTTTGTTCGGTCACAATCTAGACCAGAAACCCTAATTTCATGGCGATGCGGTTTACGAACAAACAGGTAAAACCTTGCAATTTTGAAATCAATATTTTTATAAAAATTCATCATAATCTTCCTCTGTTCATCTTCATTTTTTGTTCTTGGTGTGGCTTTTTTTGTGACAGATCTGTGGATAGAATGCCCTAGCTGCCGCCTCCAGCAGTGAAGGCTAGGGTTCCGACAAGTTGATCCTGAGCAAGTCCAATTTTAATGGTAAGTTTTGGAGTTTTATTTTGCTTATTGTGTTTGATTTTAATAAAACCTTTCGAATGATGAATTTGTTCAGATATGTGTTGAAGGATGTGCGACAGAGATCTAGGGTTAGATCTGGCAATAGTTTTGGATGATTTTGGGTCTGTTATTGTGTTAGGAGATGTCGTGTTTAGGCTGAACAGGTTGTCTTTTATTCTAACCCTAATTTCATTAATTTTTATGAATTATAATTGTTAAATTGTAGAAATTGTTTTTTCTTTGTTTATATTATATAGTTGTTTTACATAATTGAATTGCCGCTTTATTCACTTATAACCCTAATTTTGAGGTTTTAGGGTTTGATGTTATACGGTTTTGTTGATTTTTTGGATAAGGCCCAAATCTGATGGTTTTTTTTTTGTGTCATTGTGTGATGCTGAGCAGTCTCATTCTTGTCCGCCGATTCTTTCATCCACGTTAATGGTTCTTTCTCGTGATTATTCTTATGATGTTTGACATTGATGTTTTTCGTGTTATTTTTATTTTCAGAATCATGTTAAGCGATTCTTTGAATATAGTGGTCATTTATTGATTTTAAACCGAGTTTTTGATTAGAATCGAATTGGGTATTCAGTTTTTAGCATTTTTAGCCCAGATTAGAAAGGTTATATAAATTTGTTATTGTTTACTTAAATGTGTAGTTGACGATGCTAATATTGCTGATCCGCCAAGCATTGCTGGTTACTATATAGACCTGGGGATGCAGCCACAAGCATCATAATTTTGCAATGTAAATTTATAATTTTGGTTGATTTATAGTATACAATCATTGACTTTCTTCGGTTGACTTGATTCAATGCATTTTACACATGAATTGTTCAGATCTGTTTATGTTCTTAGCTCTTGTCCATATATATGATAATCTACGTGTTTTGACTTTCTTTCTACTTGATGACGTTCTTTCTACTAGCTGGTTGGATGCCATGAAATCTTCTTCCCCCGCGGAATATAATGAAATATAAAGGCAATGAGTTTTCACCGAATGATGCGGGCTTACCACAATTGGATGGTATTTCTCTTAACATGCTCCTCTTTAGTACTTGACCGAAACCAGATACTAATTTTTCTGTTATTGTTTTGTTGTGCAGCTTAAGTATCCATCTGCGCTTACGTCCATTGAACAGATTGTGAATAACGTGAAGGGGAAGAGGATTGCATTGTTTCTAGATTATGATGGGACACTGTCCCCGATTGTCGACAATCCGGATCATGCCTTCATGTCTAATGCTGTGAGAATCTTAAATTCTTAGTTATCTTAATTTGGCTAGAATTATGTTTGATATTCTATCTTGTAAACAGATGCGTGTTGCTGTTAGAAATGTAGCAAAATGCTTTCCGACAGCAATTATTAGTGGCAAGAGCCGTGAAAGGGTACTTAAAAAGTATTTTGTTTTACCAATACTTTACTTAAACTCTCTGGTTGGATACTTATATGTATCATTTTGCTATCTTTCTTCAGGTACGCAAGTTTGTAGGACTGAAAGAACTATATTATGCTGGTAGTCATGGGATGGACATAATGTGTCCGGTTCAGTCTCCAGCAGCTGATCATACCACTGAGGTACCGAATTATATTTTTTTGCGTAACTATGTGAATCCAACCATTTTCCATATATTCAGGTCATTTAAATCTTATTATTTTATTTAACATAGGTTAACGAAGGAAATTTGTCCCAATGATCAATGAGGTTAATATTTCAAACTTGCTTTCAGTTTTGTATCACACACATTAATAGGGCTGCAAACAAACTGAACGTTTAGAGAACAGTCGTGAACCGTAAGTTCTTTGTGTTCGTTCGTTTAATTAATGAACGAACACGAAAAGAAATTTTGTTTGTTTAGTTAATTGAACGAAAATGAATAGAGGTTGTTTTGTTCATTTATGTTCGTGAATGTTCGGTAACCTGTTCGTTTGTTTACAATAGTTCATTAGTGTTTTCAATTTTTTTTATTCTAATTAAATACTTCAAACTTTTGACAAATAAAATACTTAATAAGTATCTGTGTATTATATACTATGTTCATGGACACTTATTTATGTTCTTTTGTTTTCATGAACATTAGTTTGTGTTCGCGAACGTTCGTTACTTAAACTTAACAAACGGGCGCATTCATTTCCTCAACGAATGAACACGAACAGAAATTTTGTTCGGTGAGCGTTCATGAACACATATATTTCTTAACAAAACAAACACTTGGTTAGTAATGTTCCAGTTTGATTTCTATTTTCTTTAATTATATTTGTTTATATAACTTAATATCCCAACTCAAATGTTGTCTTTGCAGGTTTAAGTAGTTGTAAAGATGTGCTCCCTATATATGTAGGGGATGACAAAACCGACGAAGATGCATTCAAGGTAAATCTGTTTATATCATAATCATTCATTACTTATTAGGGTTATCAACTTATGAATGGGTCGACAAAACTACTAGATTGGTTGAAAGTAGTAAACAATGTATTTTTAATCCTAAAGAACGGGTCGACTAAATTACCAGCTAAAAAGGAAACGGGCCAGACTGGTTGAAAGTAGCCCAAGTTGTAATTTCAATCTTTAAATCATTGTGTCTGGAAAAACTAAGATTATTATTGAACTTATATAATTATTGTACCCATATTTGACACTAATTTACCTATTTTGACCCGTTACCCAAACCTGTGAACCTGATGCTTAAAACACTTGGTGAATTACGCTAACGGGTTGTATATTTACATATTAAACAGTTTCTAACATAGGGTAATCGTGGTTACGGCATATTGGTGACTCCTGCCCCCAAAGAAAACAGCGCATATTATTCTCTTAGAGATCCATCAGAGGTTTGTGTTTGTTTCATCACTTTTATTGCTTAAATTGTTAAAATCAACTTTTAAATTGTAATTTGGGGGTTTAAATTTGAAGTTTTGTATATAATTTGGGGGTTCGAACCTTTTTAACAGAATTATCAAATTAGTATTTGCTAAATGGAGCTTATAAGTGAATGATTCAAAATTAAGTGTTTGTGAACTAACAATGAGTAGTTATTGCAAAAGTCGTTTTTAGGTACCTTGGTTGTAAAAAGCATTCAAAAGATGTCAATCAACTATGATAGGGCTTTGATTGCTGTTGATTTGGATAGTTTATAAATTTTAAGATGACTAAGGTTTTTATCTAAAGATGATTAATTTTTTTAATTGATTATATTGTAGTCTTGAACAAAGGATCGGGCTTTGATTACTGTTGGAACCAGTGCTACAGTGGGTAAAGATTGGAAAATTGAGGTTGCGGAGTTTAGACCAATTTGCCACCTCTTATATGTACATGTTTCTAACTCTTTTTACCTTTTTTTAATATTTAGATAAGCTAGAACATGTTGCGGGTATATGGAGGATACGATGGACCACATCCTGGTGTCATGTCTTACAACAAAAGCTATTTGGTGGATGATCGGGGTGTAGCTGTAGCTGAACATGAATAACCTACACAACTGATCATCGGTTAAAGAAATTTTGCTACAAGTCAGGAATATGCAGCTGAAAAAAAAAACAGAAGGAAAGCGATGGGTATTGTCATGGCCGCACTAGAAAATTTTGGTTAAATAAAAACGGGAAGATCTTCAAGGGGGCCCAATTCTCTTATGTGAAAAGTGGTCTAAGACATCAAGGAGAGACTTTCTTATGCTTAAAGCATATAGCAAAAATGGAAAGCATTAATATAGAATATTGGTGTAATATGGGTGTGAATGTATTAGGCGATTTGAACAAATTTTGTGATGTATGTACCGGCCTTCTAGCTACTGGCTAATGACATTTTGAGTAATGAAATTGGCATCTTGTAAGTATCTTTTACAACCTTCATATTCACATGTCGGGATGTTCCGGCCTTTTAGCTACTGTGGAGCGGGAAAGAAGATATAACGAGTTTCAAAATGTTGTTTATGTACCTTTTATTATTAAAAACTAAATTTTCCTAACCCGGGATGTTCCCGGGTGATAGCCTAGTAACTATATATATATTTACTAGTTGTAGAGGGCTTCTAAGGTCTCTTGAATTCTTAGAGGTGATCTAAGGTAAAAGAAAAATTTAAGGGCCCGATTTTACTAGTCGCATAGGGCCCACGAACTCTTAGGGACGGACCTAGGTATAAAAAAAATAAAATACCTCTAAATTTTTCTTTTAAATCCGCCACGTGATTTCATGCTTTTCATTTACATATCCTATCCATATTTTTTTCTGAATGGCAATATCTTGTCTTTTTAATCTTCAACTGATTTGTTTATTTAAATTATTTTTTTTCTTTCATTTTAAAAAGTGGAATTAGATAAATATCATATACTTTAAATCCCTAAAAAAATATCTAACTTAATTAATTATCATGCTTTAAGTTTTAAACTATCAAATAAATTAAATTAACTTTATATTATTGAAACTTAATAGTTAAAACAAAAATAAATTAGTTATGAAAAATAAAGAGAAAAATGGTGATTATGTGAAAAATGTAAGGATGCCTTTGAATAAAATAATTGCTTAGGAATAGTTTGGGTGGAAGTTTGTAGGTGTTGGATAGTGTTAGGCAAATGGAAAAAAAAGTGTTAGAAATGGGATTATGGGGTATTATTATATAATTTGAGTGTGTAGTGGGGTTATGGGGAAGAATCCACTAAAAAGTGGATTTTGCCTAAGTAGCCTAAGAAGGATTGTGATGATGACATGTGGCACTCCTAATAAGTAGAAATCAAGGGCATTTTGGTCTTTATAAATAGGAGTGAATATGACATGTGGCACCCCTTTTGTTTTTTAAAAATACAAAAAAAAATATAGTACAAAAAAATCTAGCACAAAAAATCTAGTACAAAAAAAATATAGCACAAAAAATCTAGTACAAAAAATATAGCACAAAAAATGTAGTACAAAAAAATATAGCACAAAAAATATAGTAAAAAAATATAGCACCAAAAAATTCAGGAAAATAATGTAGTACAAAAAAATCTAGTACAAAAAATTGAGAAAAAAAAATTTAAGACAAAAAAAATCAGCACAAAAAATTTAGTAAAAAAATATAGTACAAAAATATAGTACAAAAATCCAGCACAAAAAATGTTATACAACATAGAAATACAACACATTTTAGTGGGTTTTTTTAGTCTTCATATTTTATATAGCAATATGGTACTCAAATTAAAGATAAAAAAACGCTCGATTTTATGGTGAAATTTTTATGAGAAAATAATGTCGTATAAAAAAGTTATAACGTTTAAAAAATGAGGGTGAAATATGCATGTGCCTTGCATGTGGAGAGAGAAAGTCCATAAATAGGATTTTCCCAAGATACCATTGCACTCCTCCTTTCTCCTACACTTTCATCTTAACCATTGATTTGAAAAATGAATGGTTAAGATTTATTCTCATCTTACTTAGGCAAAATAAACTTTTTATTTGATCTTACCCCGTGGGGTTATACCCTTTCAATTATACATATATATGTATGTATATATATGTATGAGAGAGAGAAACTAATGGTGGCGCCATTATAATTTTCGCCGGGGAACCGAGTTGGAGGGATATGGCGCCCCTCGGGGCGGTGTTTGCCGGCGCTATAGGTGGGCTCGACGATATATGACCTCCGACTACGGAGGGACTTAAAACTTAGACGGTTTTCAGTTTTTCCACTGCAAATGCTTTTAATAGTAAAATTTATATGGTTGACAACTAAATGCTAATTTAATCCTGTCTTTTTTTTTTTTTTGAATGGTTAACGTTGCACACCATGGAGATTGATTGATAGATCTCTTAACTTTTCCTAATCGGTAAAGATAGATTTGTATAATAATTTTAAATGACTTAGTTAATAAATAACGTCATAAATCCGTTCATTATATATGTTTCAAGTAAAACAAATATATTCAAAGAATAACTCTAAACCCAATACCGAAACGTCAAATTCATCTATTTGTAATTATTACAAATGTACTAGAAGACCAAACTACAGCCAACAAAAAGATCGTTAAAGCACTTGACGATAAAGTATGGAAGTTGATCATAAATTTTATACCAACCTTTAAAAACATGTTAAATACTTGAACGTTGTGTATATCAAGTACAAATTAATTAGTGAGAAATTGAGGAGGTTGAATTTTTATAAAGACAACATATAGGCCGGATTCAAACATGATGACCTAGAAGTAACAGTGTTCCCACTTGACTTAGTTTTCCAGACATATATAATTGATCCAGTGGCGGACCTAAGAATTATTTGCTGGGGTGCGGATGAGGTGTTTAATTATATTTTCAAGGGGTGCGGTCGGGTTTTTTTCCTAAAATATACACTAAATTTTTTTCTCACGGGGTGCGGCCGCCTACCTTAGCCAAATGATGGGTCCGCCCCTGAACTGATCATGAGTTTGGTGGTGATGCAACCCATGGGTTCTTCCTCGAACCAACCAGCCACTAAAATATAACCATATATCTTTGGTCCACGGACCTGCTAACTCATCACTCATGCATGCTAGTTGCAACTTGCACTTGCACCATGTCAAACACTTGAGTCACTCAAATTGACCCGGCCAACCCTTCTTGTGGTTGGTGGCCTTTTTTTTAAATGTATTTTTTTATTATTTAATTTGGACCCATTATAACAATCCATATACATATGCATTTTACAATAAGACAAGGTCAACGGAGTCGATTAAACAAGGACAAAGTAAAAAATATAATAAAATCGTGTTGAATGTAGAACTAAAGCAATTGCTTAGTTTTACTCATTCAATTTGCATGTGTCCGGTAATAAACTTAGTAAACAACATTTTATTAGATTTTATTATGATATAAGACTGACCATACATCAAGTAATCTTTGGTATAACTAATATTTGTTCTAGGTTTCGTTATTAATTCTTGTTTTATTCATTGATGGTCAAATATAAAAACTATACTATAGATATAGACAGGTGGCGAAGCTTGAAAATTTCCACCAGGGGGTCGGAAGTCACCGGACCTAAAAATTCTATATAAGTAAATTTTATTTTTATAAAACCGGGGGGTCGAAAACGTATATACCTATAAAACTCTATACGAAACGTACATACGTAACACTACTTAACACTACTGAGCGAAAAGTTCGGAGGGTCGGGCGCCCCTCCCGGCCCCTTGAAAGCTACGCCCTTGGATATAGTATAATTTAGGGGGAGAGATTTGTTGTTAAAAAAAGAACTTGTATGTATAATATACTAGTATGATGATCTGCACGCTGTGGTAGAACGCGCAGTGGCGGTTCTTAGAAGCCCTATGGCAGGGCCACGGCCCGGGCAATTTTTTTTGGTCGTAGTGCTAATTTTTCGCATTTCGATCGAAATTTTTTATATATACTATGTTTGGCCCGGTCTTGCCCGGGTTTTTTTTAGTGCCCGTGTCTTTCGGCCCTGGCACGTTCAACGGACAAGATCCGCCACTGAGAACGCGCTAAATGCATTAAAAGTTCAAGTTAATCACCTCCGACACAACTAATACCCGTATGAAAATTTGTCTTTTTGTCCTGTTATGTGACCGAGCCATTTGCCTAAGATTTGTCTACCAACATGGCTAACAATAAAAAAATATATGTAGAGCAACCTGTGAAAATAAAAAATAAATAACAAATAAAGAAAGAAACCAAGATAACAAACTCATTAAATCTTTTGCATCTAACGATTTAAACGGGGGTCTAGTTAACAAAAAGATATAGAAATATCGTTATTGGATTTATACAAATTCTTGACCCACCAGTCAAAAGTCAAAAATCTGAATTACACAAAAATTAAAAGTAAGTGTTGTTGCTGCCACATGCATGGAATATGTTTTGAGTGAGTTTTACCGTCGCAGCACTACTAGAAAACTGCTACTATTCCTATCAAAGTTTTCTACGCATTTCCTACAAACGAAAATGCTGACACTTTTTCCACGAAATTCCTACGAACAAGAAAGGGTCATAGTTTTCTGACAAAACAAGCGATAAAAAAGCCACAAATTGTTATGCGTAAGAACATGTCGAGCATTTCCGACGGAATTCATTTTCATTTTAACCATTTGTTGAAAATTTGTAGGAATTGGTATGTCATTTTCCTCATTTAAATGAAAGTTAACTGGTCATTTTAAATGTTTTTATATTAATTAGAAAACCAAAAAATAATACAACCCCTTTTATAATCCGAGAAACCTTAATTTCATATCACTTCATCTTTAACCCTCACCTGCACCTCCTCACATCCACCACCTCACTACCAACATTGCACCACAACTGCCCTACCAAACACCACTGCCACACCACCACTGAACCACCCCCACCGAACCACCACCAACTCCAAACCCTGCACCATTGTTGCCCTGCCAAACCACCACTGCCGCACAACCACTGAACCACCCCCACCGAACTGGGTCATGTTTCTTGGTTCGGTTCGAAAGCTTTGCGGATTGGTTATAGAAGTTGGAGCCAAGGAACCAGTTGCACTATACTATTTTCATAGCATTTAAACTGTGCAAAGTTGTAATATTTTGACAACAATAAAATGCATTAATTGCACTATTTTAACAACATTTAAAGTGTATAAAACTGCACTATGTTGTCAGCAACAAAACGCATAAACTGTAGTATTATTTTGACGATATTTAAAGTGTATAAAACTGCACTATTTTGACAACAATTAAGTGCATACAACACCACCATTTTGACAACATTTGATGTGCACAACACTACACTATTTTGACAGCAACAAAATGCATGAGTTGCAGTATTTTAACATTGTTTGACCAGTTTGATCAGTCGACTCATTTATAATTCTCGAACAATAGTCATTAACAATAACATGTTAAGATACGACCCTTTTGTGAGTAGATATGTTTTGTCTATGTAACTCATTCATTGTAGTTGAATGTAAGAAACTAAATGAGTGTATCAACATGTCAAAATTTAGAGATGTTACATGTTACGGATCCAATCCCTTCATTCTCAACCCATGAACTTGAATCACTCTCTCCAATGTAATTGAATGTAAGAAACTAAATGAGTGTGTTAACATGCCAAAATTTACGGATGTTACATGTAACAGATCCAATCCCACCACTCTTAAGCCAATTAACCTGATCCAATCTCTCCAATCTCAAGTCTCTGCATATGTATTCATACTTATTAGTTATTCTACTTTGTAATCTGTAAATGTTCTTATACTCGGTTGTAGACACAATTTGTGAGACCGAGCAAGAAAATTGTAATGATATGAGAAGCAAAAAACATGGCATTACGTGTGGTAAGGGAGCTTGAAAGGTAATGAAAGCATCTAAAAAGAGGTTGACAATGAAGTTTAAATTTTGAAACGAGCATCATAATATCTGAAAATGACTCGTCTTTCGTGTAAGAGTGTAACTACATTTTGCGTAACAGCTATAGCTTATAACATAAAGAGTGGAGGCATGTACTTACTGAAGTTAGGTTGTCGTCATACCACAAGTTAACTGTAAGTTTCTTTTTATAGTTTTGTATGATTTTTAACATCTACATTTACTAACCAGTTAACTATATTTGTTATATTTTTTCCCTTGAAGACACTTTTTGATATTAAGATTGAGAGTTTGAATATTTGCAAAGTTTTGGATAGTTATACAGCAAGGGCATGGAGATGTTACTATGCTGTTTTGCATAATTGCTTCAAATTAGTGATTGGAAGATCGAAAGATCTAACAAAGGAAAAGACCACACCCCTTCTAATATTAGCAAAGAAGACTAAGAATACCTTCATGATATGTGGTGTGAGACAAAATACTTGGTAACATTTTACAATATTTTAACTATTATATCATTAATCATTATTGAATTTGTTTTAATATTTTATGTTTAATTTGGTTGTATGTCCTTGAAGGAAACTGTAATAAAGAAGGTTTTGACACTTAAAAAATGAAAACTAGATAGTACAAATGGTTCGAAGAGCACAATACACTGTCACATTGAGCGTGGATTGGATTTGAATTCTTCATCAGGTCAACTTGAGACTTGGGAGCTTACACATTGGGATGCTAGAAAAATAATGGATATCTATAAATGCATCTACAATATATGTAGGTTTAGTTGCTCATCTTTACCGCTAAATATTCTATACTTGGTAAATATATAATTTATTGTACTTGTCAATTGTATTTCATTAAAAGGAAGACATGTCAGAGACCAACATACCGTAGAATCAATGATCAACAGGTCGATTATTGAAAACGTACTTGGACGAAGCTCTATTCATTTGCATGGGAGGGACATGATCCATGTATTGGTATTAATATCATGGGTACTACTCAGAATTCAAAGCTCCTTACGATGAACTAGTGACTGAACTTAAAACACTGAAAGGTAAATGTGCAATTCTAAAACAAAGACTGATTAAGAGTAATATCATGCCTCCTCCACCAAGCACATTAGGTGTCACACCCCAACCGATGGCGGAATCATCGGGGCGCGGCACTGAGCGAAACCGATTGTCCAGAAGTTTCCATAACAACTATATTTACCAAATATTTAAAGCAACACGTCCCATACCATGTCATAAATGATAGTACAATTATTACGGAAAAGATCTAGTCAAATTGTTCTGTTCCGACAACTCAGATTTTTATTACAGACAAATGTTTATTGTTGACCTAGGTCTTTCCTAGCCTCAATTTCACAGCAAAGTAAGCAAATAAGCATCCTAAGCACCTGTCACATACGTTAAAGTAAAAGTCAATACACATTGTGTAAAGGTGAGCATACAAGTTTAATAGATATAATAGAGTTCGAATTCGTTTACGCATAACCAGCACGTACACAGTGTGAAATGAGGCATGTTAGTTATCGACATGAACCTATCGATACCAATGACTACGGGTTGACTGCCCAAGGCAGTTCGCGATACACACTCACCACTGTGAGCCATGTAACTAATTGTCCTTAACAACCCCTGAGTGAACAGGTGCTGAGTCCAAACTATAGTACTATCGTTGCTAAGGCAGGTAGACAACATTCCATGTGTAAATATAACAAACAAGCATTCATTAAGTCACGTATAACATGCGGTAACGGTTAGCGTTAAAAGTATTGCGTAGTGTGTTCGATGTGATTTAGAATAAGTAATGTATGTAACACCCAAAAGTGCATAAAGCAAAAAGGGATCGAGTATACTCACAACGATTGGCGGATTGAAGGGAGCGCTAGAGAGTAGGGTTAGCCTGAACAGATTGATAACATGTAAGACCCTAACACGTTTAACCTTAAAACGACGCAGCGGAATTACGAGCCTTAAAATTTTTTCCTTTGGTAACGACATTACTTACATGACGGTTCAAGTTACAAATTGTCAAACGTTTCATAAAAAGTAATCGCAACATTCGTACTCAACTTTAAAACTTCAAGGCAATACATAACCTAACTATGTGACCGCACTTTCCGTACAATCCTTGCTCTTAACTCGATCGCTACTCCTTTTGATGATAATCTGTGATTCGTACAACCTGCACCCACCACATACATTCGCAACATTAGCATACATCATATACAAACAAGGTTCATAATCATGTAGTCTCGTTACGTTCTATCCACGTATACTTTCCATCCGTTATCTTTCTAGATTTAATCGTTCCATCTGGGTGTCTAATCCTTGATAAGACACCAATAATGTACCTGCATTACATTTCATTCTCAAGGCACACGGTTAATAATGTCAATACTTAAATGTATTGAAACCATGTATACAATACGTACATATCTACGAACATACAAACATACACGTATACATACCTGCATACATACATACCTACATACATACCCACTCACATATATACATTCCTAGACGCGTTTGCCTATGGATTCCCTTTACTAATCAAGTAAGTAATTCCATACTTATACTTACAAATACCTCTATACTTATTTCGTTCCGTTTTAAACTTGCGTACATGCTCATTGCATCTCATAAACACTCTATAACAAACAAGCAAAACAGGAAAATCGGATAAGGAGGGGCCGTCGGTTGAAGGGGTACCGTCGCCGACGGTCTCTGCATTGTGCATAAGTTAAAAGGTGTTCCGTTGAACTCCTCTTATGTTAAGATGTGTTTCTTTTGCACTCCTCTTAAGTTAAGAGGTGTTTCTTGCTGCAGATTCGTTTCGTCGTCCGAAAACGCTAAAACTTGCGTAACTTTTAAACCGTTTACCCGTTTAACCTCCCGTTTCTTCCTACATGCTTGTAAATTCACATTCTATGATATGGACTTGGAATCCCATATCCGATTTAAGGAAATTCCTATCTTACGCGCTTTCGGCTTATTAGTCATTTTCTATTTATTCGACTCGTTCATGTTTTCATCAAACCACTCATTTGTTCTAACCCGAATCATACACGAACATTATAGCCATAATATTTTTACCTTATCCGGAGTTCCGCACTTGGGGTTTAAGCACCCGATACCTGGTATTCATTAAACTCATTCATTCCATTTAAATCTACGAATCAAACTTTGTTACTAAAACCTCCACTTGCGCAAATGTATATCTATTAAACCAAACTCACATCTGAGTCTTTTGACTATTAAACCACATCTCTGATTCCCGGATTGCGTACTTATGTGCAATTCTACCCATTAACCGGTTATACTACCGTAGCTATTTCTTATACAGCATTTCGATATAATCATAAGACCTCAGTTTGACCCGTTTGGTCTACTTAGAAAAAATCACCGATTTCATTCAACTAAATCCATATTTGACATTAAACATCATGTTTAATTAACTAAAACGCTACGTTACTTAAACAAAATAAGAAGTGATTACGGAATCACTTACCTCATGCATCCGTGTTCATATCCGTTTCCTCGCCACTTCTTGACCCGTTAGCCTTCCGTGCTTGATTCCGTCTCGATATGATTCCTATATTTCCATGTCATCGAAATCACATTCTTATTAGCATACATAATTGTACATGTTAACGATCATATCGATTGTATAATTCACATTTTTTACTTTCATTAGTGACGACTAACAAGCATATGACATATAATCCAATTCATATGTAACAACCCTCGTCAAAACCACTATTTATTATATTATTTTATTCAATAGGAAAACCAAATTAAGACACCCAAGTAATTCTACACAAACCCTAAAAGTTTCAGAACAATCGGAATCAGGATCAGGACCCCTAAAACTCAAGGGGGGTAAAACCTAGTTGACGATTATCTACTTAAAACGTTGTTGAAATTTAATTGGACCAAATTTCTGAATCATCAGGGCTAGTCCCGTGGGGGGCAAGCCAAAGAATTATAGGTGTCCCTTACGGACCGTAAGGGCTCAGGCTTACGGTCCGTAAGCAGGAGCAATTTCGTGTATAAATAACAGGCTTCGGGACTTGCTTCTGGGCACTTAAACGACGAACAAAGTCGGAAATTAGACGGAGTTATGCTCTGTTTACCACAATTAACACACACACACCTCGAAACGCTGCCGCAATCAGGGTAATAACTCGATCGCTATTATGATTCAACGTCCGATCGATTGTAACTATCCAACGCTTGTCCGGGTGCTGCTCAAATTGAGCTTATACTTTGTTATTCATCGTGATTTCGACTTGAATATTTGAGTGTTGTTCGAATTCGGTCTACGCTCTGTTATTCGTTGCGAATCCGATTGAATTGTTAAGTATTGCACTTGTTAATCGTTGTGAGGGTTTAATCTCGTGAATTGTCGTAACTGCTGTATTAGTTACAACCCCGTTTGTGTGAATTGTTATTAGGTTAATCAGTAGGCTAGACTCTGCCCAAATTGAATCAGCAATATATCAAGGCTTATCTGTAGACTAAACTTTGCCCGTAGAAATCTGTAATGTGAGTTCATTTCTCTTTTCTCACCGTTTGTGAATCCATACTCTTTTCTCACTATTTTATCACCTTTTTGTGATATAATTATGTTTACAAATGTTTTCCAAAATCATAAAAGGTTACCTGTTATACTTACAGTGATTAGATTTTTATATTCTATGAATAATTGCTGGTATAGGAAGTTTTATATATTATTTGATCTTCGTTACTATTAGCCAGAAAGATAGCTAATAAAATCATGACTACAATCACAGTAAGAATTATATCCCAATAACCATAACCTATAACTGTTTCAATATACGAGGATTATATTGTTAATCACGTTAATATATTAAATATTGATAGAATTAACATATTATATTTGATAAGTAATAATAGTTTGACATAAATTGATATATGTCATTTTATGGATTGAATATATATATCATTCTATGGATTGAATGGTTTTATGCCATAAATAATATATTTGACAAAGTAATGTCACGGGACACAATTATGTCCAGAGTCACTAGTTGAAAGAATGATCAACGGTGATATGTCCAAAGACACTAGTTGAGAGAATGATCAACAGTGTTATAATTAGAATCGCTAGTTGAAAGAATGATCAACAGTGATATGACCAAAGACACTAGTTGAGAGAATGATCAACAGTGTTGTGATTAGAATCACTAGTTGAAAGAATGATCAACAGTGATATGACCAGAATCACTAGTTGAAAGAATGATCAACAGTGATATGACCCCGTCACAGGAATCGCCTAATGACAGATAGATTGAATAATAGTAAAGTATAGTTATTTAATAAATTCACTATTGGACGAAAGTAAGCTAATAAGTAATATTATTGTTGTCATATTAGAACTGCCATCATATGACAAAATACTGATTAAGTTGGGTAAATACAAATAAATATAAAAACCTTAATACTGTAAGGTATAACAATATATTTTATAAAAAATGGAATGAATTCACTCAGCATTTTCCGTTGACAAAACCTTTTTCAAACATGTTTCAGGTAATTACCATAGATTGGAATAAAGGCTGGATACGGCACTGAAAGGCATCAAGAAATGGCTTATTTTAATCAAATTAAGAAATATTGTTTTATGAAATAAAATTTATCTTTATTAAAGCTACCATTGTAAAATAGGGATTTATCCCATCTATTTAAATCAAATCCGGTGTTTTCTAAACTCTGATATTTTTCCTAACTCACGGTCCTGATGAAAATTCCGCTGCAATGTTTTTCAAAAATAATCACCGGTACCACTGGACTGCTCACGGCACCGATTCCGGCCAGATGGGGTCGGGGGTCGTGACAGAAGGTGGTATCAGAGCTAAGCCACTACTTTGAGCCTATAAGTGTTGTAATAATAATATTTAAACTTAAATAACAGAGTTAGGAGATTGCTATTAACTGGTAGCACATTTGATAACATTCAAAGGTTGAATAAGAAAAGATGCCTTAGTATAAGTTAAGCCACTTGTTTAAGCTAAATACCTAAAAGTTAGGAAACTAATACAACTTAACTTATGTGTTGTACATGGATATGTATATGTCAATATGCACATATAATATCCTGGAGGTATTATTTTGTTTTAATTATTCTGTGATATTAATAAGTGAAAATATTTGCAATCCAGATGTCGAATGAAGTATCACATAATCCAGAAGCTCATACTAATAATGAAAATCCTTTGGATAAAAATGCTATAGAAAATCTAATAGCTCAAGGAATAACTAATGCTTTACCTTTAATAATTAAAGCTATTAAAAATCCCATAGAACCCACCAAAGTTACGAGTAGCAAGCATACCCGTAACGATAGTTTTAACCATAGTGACAATAATGGTAATAATGATATTACCAAAACCCCATTCCCTAAGAGAAAGAAGGCCATGATTCTCGGGTGTACCTACAAAGAATTTCTAGCATGTAAACCAACCGAGTTTGCGGGCAGTGAAAGTGCCACGACTGCTCTACGATGGTTGGAAAAGACAGAAGCTGTTCTTACAATCAGCAAGTGTGCCGAAGAAGATAAGGTGATGTATGCATCTAATCTCTTTAAGGAAGAAGCCTTAGAATGGTGGAATACAATTCTTCAGGCAAAAGGAAGGGCCATGGCTTATGCCATAAACTGGGAAAAAATTCAAGGAAATGGTAGAAAGAAAATTTTGTCCTCCTTATGAAAAGGAAAGAATAACTAACAAGTTCTTAAATCATAAAATGATAGATGTGAATTGTCGTGAATATACGACAACATTCTTCGAATATGCAAGGATGGTACCAACTCTGGCTTCGCCAGAATCCGTACTAATTTCTCGTTATATTTGGGGATTAGTTAGCGAAATCCGAGACATAATCAAAGCCGTTAGACCATAGACTATTGAGGAAGCAGTTGAACTAGCTAACATGCTGACAGATGGACTAATCCGCACAAGAGAAGAAAACAAGAAAAAAGAGTTAGCCCAGAAAATTTTCCAAGAATTCAAGAAGAAAGAAACTGAACCGTCATTGGAGCAACCTATCTGCGGAAACTGTAACAAAACGCATTCAGGACGATGTCGTTTTAGGAAAACACCTTACTGTGACTTCTGCAAGATGACTGGGCATATAGAGGAAGAGTGTAGAAGGAAAACTAACGTCTGTTACAATTGCGGGGAAACCGGACACATCAAACCATATTGCCCGAAACTAACCAAAGCATCTGACAACAAGGCTAGAACAACAGACGGAGCTAAGAAGAACGCGCGAGCATACGTACTTACTACACAAGAAGCAGAGATGATTCCAGACGTAGTCACTGATATATAATATCTAAGTTAAGTTATTATTTGACCCTAGTACAAATAAAAGTTCATAAATAAATACATTCCGTCAAATATTTCATCCATTTCAGATCCATAACAAACTTGTTTGGTTTTCACTTCCACTGAATCATTTATTTGGTTACGATCACCTCATGGTGACGTTTTCACAAATTCGAAGCTTGTGCTAATCTCGTTGCACCTCTTACATACGGGTTTAATTATTATTTATATTAAATCCGCTTTGATAGCTTATCTTATCAAAAGCAATCTTAACACAATCGTGTGCTAAGATTATGATACACAAATTCATTTCATATTTCAGTGTATCTCTTAATGATTTTTATATCAATCGAGCGTTTCGTAATCTTTATTACTTTATCATCTTTGATCGAAAAATATTATTTCATTATTTCCATTTCAATTCAAAAATCCTACTAGATTTATTTGAAACATTCGGATTTACTTCATTTGATTTACATCATGGTGAAACTCGTTTCATTCACCGCTACTATTTCAATCACTGTGACACCTTGTGGCGTCATAATAAATTTGTAGCTTGAACTATTTTCAATTTCACTCCTAATGTACGAATTTTAATTTTTGGTTCATATTCTTAATCAGTCTTAATACAACTATGTGTTAAGATAACAGTACACAAATTCATATCATATTCCGGTGTACTTCTTAAACGTTTCTTTCATCATTTATCGAAAATTCTATAATATTTCATTTTGTCTTTTCATTATAAATTGAAACTCCTATTTGAAATGAATATCCAAGTTTTCCTCATTTAAACTTTCAGTTGATTATACGGTGAAATTGTTCGAGCACCGTAATTATTGAAATTATTCCAATCATTGCGACACCTTGCGGAGTCGTTATAAACTTGTAGCTTATCATAAACATACGAATCATTCAAAACCCACGTATATCTTTCGTTTGACTCATCATTTGAAAGTAGTCTTGATACAATTGTGTATTAAGACAATGATACACTAAACTCTGTTGTATTTCGGTGTATCCTTGCAAATTCAATAATGTCAACACCCTGATTTTTCTCTTGATATGATTCGATAATTAACAATCATCTTCGTGCTATTATTTCATTCTGAGCTTATTGATTCTGAGTCTTCCCCAGTTGCCAATCAAAGTAAGTTTTCTTTTGACCATGAATTTTATTCTAAAAAGTCATTCACTAACTGTAAACAGATATCTATTTGATCATATATCTGTTGGCTTGAACCTAGTCCCATTCGAAACTATATCATTTCATCTCATTCGGATGTCATCGATTTCTTGAACTATTTCAGTTGAACTTTTTGAACCCTACTTATACAACTAGTATTCACAAAAATTTGATTCTGTGTCATTTACCTTAAGAATCTAGTTTTATTGACTAAATTATGACATAAATCTAATAGAAATATCATAACCCAAATCTCGAGGACGAGATTTTTATTAAGGTGGGGAGGATGTAACAACCCTCGTCAAAACCACTATTTATTATATTATTTTATTCAATAGGAAAACCAAATTAAGACACCCAAGTAATTCTACACAAACCCTAAAAGTTTCAGAACAATCGGAATCAGGATCATGACCCCTAAAACTCAAGGGGGGTAAAACCTAGTTGACGATTATCTACTTAAAACGTTGTTGAAATTTAGTTGGACCAAATTTCTGACTCATCAGGGCTAGTCCCGTGGGGGGCAAGCCAAAGAATTATAGGTGTCCCTTACGGACCGTAAGGGCTCAGGCTTACGGTCCGTAAGCAGGAGCAATTTCGTGTATAAATAGCAGGCTTCGGGACTTGCTTCTGGGCACTTAAACGACGAACAAAGTTGGAAATTAGACGGAGTTATGCTCTGTTTACCACAATTAACACACACACACACCTCGAAACGCTGCCGCAATCAGGGTAATAACTCGATCGCTATTACGATTCAACGTCCGATCGATTGTAACTATCCAACGATTGTCCGGGTGCTGCTCAAATTGAGCTTATACTTTGTTATTCATCGTGATTTCGACTTGAATATTTGAGTGCTGTTCGAATTCGGACTATGCTCTGTTATTCGTTGCGAATCCGATTGAACTGTTAAGTATTGCACTTGTTAATCGTTGTGAGGGTTTAATCTCGTGAATTGTCGTAACTGCTGTATTAGTTACAACCCCGTTTGTGTGAATTGTTATTAGGTTAATCAGTAGGCTAGACTCTGCCCAAATTGAATCAGCAATATATCAAGGCTTATCTGTAGACTAAACTTTGCCCGTAGAAATCTGCAATGTGAGTTCATTTCTCTTTTCTCACCGTTTGTGAATCCATACTCTTTTCTCACTATTTTATCACCTTTTTGTGATATAATTATGTTTACAAATGTTTTCCAAAATCATAAAAGGTTACCTGTTATACTTACAGTGATTAGATTTTTATATTCTATGAATAATTGCTGGTATAGGAAGTTTTATATATTATTTGATCTTCGTTACTATTAGCCAGAAAGATAGCTAATAAAATCATGACTACAATCACAGTAAGAATTATATCCCAATAACCATAACCTATAACTGTTTCAATATACGAGGATTATATTGTTAATCACGTTAATATATTAAATATTGATAGAATTAACATATTATATTTGATAAGTAATAATAGTTTGACATAAATTGATATATGTCATTTTATTGATTGAATATATATATCATTCTATGGATTGAATGGTTTTATGCCATAAATAATATATTTGACAAAGTAATGTCACGAGACACAATTATGTCCAGAGTCACTAGTTGAAAGAATGATCAACGGTGATATGTCCAAAGACACTAGTTGAGAGAATGATCAACAGTGTTATAATTAGAATCGCTAGTTGAAAGAATGATCAACAGTGATATGACCAAAGACACTAGTTGAGAGAACGATCAACAGTGTTGTGATTAGAATCACTAGTTAAAAGAATGATCAACAGTGATATGACCAGAATCACTAGTTGAAAGAATGATCAACAGTGATATGACCCCGTCACAGGAATCGCCTAATGACAGATAGATTGAATAATAGTAAAGTATAGTTATTTAATAAATTCACTATTGGACGAAAGTAAGCCAATAAGTAATATTATTGTTGTCATATTAGAACTGCCATCATATGACAAAATACTGATTAAGTTGGGTAAATACAAATAAATATAAAAACCTTAATACTGTAAGGTATAACAATATATTTTATAAAAAATGGAATGAATTCACTCAGCATTTTCCGCTGACAAAACCTTTTTCAAACATGTTTCAGGTAATTACCATAGATTGGAATAAAGGCTGGATACGGCACTGAAAGGCATCAAGAAATGGCTTATTTTAATCAAATTAAGAAATATTGTTTTATGAAATAAAATTTATCTTTATTAAAGCTACCATTGTAAAATAGGGATTTATCCCATCTATTTAAATCGAATCCGGTGTTTTCTAAACTCTGATATTTTTCCTAACTCACGGTCCTGATGAAAATTCCGCTGCAATGTTTTTCAAAAATAATCACCGGTACCACTGGACTGCTCACGGCACCGATTCCGGCCAGATGGGGTCGGGGGTCGTGACATCATATCCTTTCAACCTCATGAAATTCATCATGTAATCACAAATAACGCATATTAACATAACATGTACCATACAACTTCCTATAATCCTACCTTTACGACAATAAACCAAATCATGCTTCTTATGCGTAGTTGACCTTCAAAAGTCAACAGTTCATCATACAAACTTTCGGCTTATCCTCATGTATTCGTATCATCATTTGTGCTATATCAATGACACTATATACATTTCTTACTTACAATGCAAATAAGCTTACAACCACATGATCACCTAGTGATATTAAACACAACGTACAAGTCCTTAATGCATAGTCTTGACCAAGACATATATTCAACCCGAGTTCTTGAATAAGTTCCATCTAAAGCACCTTCTTCACATTAGTATACTACTAATTACATCATTAACGGTCTCAATCATATATCAAGCTATTTCATACAATCTCACATATTAACTTTACTTAGACATTTCATCATACACTTGGTGTGCGTACACCATTTAGTGCATATTGTACAACTAATTAAAGCACATTCTTCCTAGTTCATCCATGCATTAACATAATCTTTCACAAATCATTATCATAACCAAGCATCATATGTTTTATATCAAATTATCCATCTAACTACTTTCTATAACACTATTCTAACATCAACATTACATAGTTTATCATAAATCTTCACTAAACTTCATCTTCTTACAATTTCTAAGTGGGTTTTATCCCAACTCATCGATACAATCAAAATTGCACATAATACAACTTCTATATGATGATTCTAACACATACCTAAACTCAATTTCATACAAATTCGCGATTTACATCAAAACCCACTTCGTGAAAGATCACCAATCTAATTTTTAAGGCATACCTTATGATTCCCTTGTGATGGTGATCATTAATCCATGTTCCTTCACGAATTTAAGCCATGAATCATCCTTCAATTTGGTGATTTAGTTGAGTTTAGGGTTAGAGCTCTTTGGAGCTCCTGAACATTCGTGAACACACACGAAGTGTGTGTTTGTGTGTGTTGAACTTTCATTTTAATAACTCAACTTCCATCTTGTTCCATTTAACCCCTCATGTTTGCCACTTAACATAATGTGCACTACTTCCATCTTTTAATAATTTTTACCATACATTTAACTAGGTTAAATAGCCTAGTTATTTATTTCATGACGTGTCATATAGGAACACACGACAATTATAAACATTCGGATTTAGGGGCGTTACATAACATAACGATAAGTGACGCATAAAACGTTACAAGTGCAAGTGGGTCGGACGGCAGTTCGATCGGATGGTAGTCCGACCGGACAGCCGGTCGTTCGAGTGATAGTCCGCTCGGATAGTCATCCGATCGGATGACCTTTCGAGTGGATTGTTTCTTCCTTTGAGAAGAATGTGTTTGTGTATGATGGCTTGACTTTTGAAGTTTTTGTTGTAGCATTTTGAAAACATAGAAGTATCACTGCCATTCAGGTCGATCGATCGTTCGATCGGCGATACCCCGATTGGTTGGACACTTCAGTGAGAACAAGTTCACAGCAGTTTGTCATTCGATCGGACAGTAGTCCGATCGGGTGGCAATCCGTTGGTATTGAACATGTTGAAAATTGTTTAAGTGTTGAAGTCTGACCATTACATGGTTGAGTGGTAGTCCGATCGGATGGTAATCCGATTGGTCAGCCCTTTGTTCAATGTTCATCCTTCAAGGTTTTGAAAACAAAAGTTAAGTGTGGGACCCAGGTGTAGATCGATCGGGTGACAGTCCAATCAGACGGTAGTCCGATCGGGCGACATTCTGTCCTGGTCGTTCCGTTCATCTTACACTTGGTTATTGTGATAGTTTGTCGTTTTATCGAGATGTTTTGATAACGTCTTAAGCAACTGAAACCTCGTCAATACTTGGTACTCCTGATCGGGCAGGAACCACTCAAATCTGATCAGTTAACTGTTCGAGACGGTGTTCCATGTTTAACCCGAAATCGGTAAACCTCGTGGATAGAATCCAGATCTTGGACCAACACAACCACAAGAATGAGTAGGAAGTTGGTACAAGCTCCGATTCTATCGGTTTTGAGTGCATTGAGTGTAAAAGAGTTAAAAGAAAGTTGGAAAACCTTCTCTCAATCCTTTTTACCATGAATATGTCTAGATCTTATGAAGGATCTTTGTTTGTTTATGTGGAAATCGGTTAGACCCGAGTTGTTCTTGAAGGATTGAAGCCAAAACATGAAGTTCCTAAGAACACCATGATGACATCATCTTAGAACACCTCGAATCTAGTGATTTCATAGTTAAAAGTTAAGATTCAAAAGATAGAAAGGTGTAGAATCAAGTGTAGATCAAAGATGTACAAGATTTAGGTTGAGATCTTACCGGAATTGAGAGAAATCGGAGAAAAAGCAAGGTTGAAGCGCTGGTCGGACGTCAGAGAGCAAAAGTTGAAAGTTTGATGTGGACAGGGGGTATTTATAAGGTTACCCAAAGTGGAAAGGGGCTGGTCGATCGGGTGGCAGCCCGATCGAGTGGCTGGCCGATCGAGCGGCAGCTCAATCGATCGGCTGGTCATCTGGTCGATCAGTCACTTCGTTCGAGGGTTCGGTGCGACGAGTTTGGCCATTTCGATTGCGATTGCGAGCGTTGCGATGTGATAGAGTTTCCTAGTCAAATTACTTTTAATCCCAACTACTATATCTAACATATAATCATTCTATTTCACTTGTGTTTAGCGTTTGCGATTCGATTGCGATTGAGTTTCGATTGCGTTTCGATTGATCACCACAACATAACATAAATAAACATGCACAAGTAACACGTAAAAGGCACACACACACACACACACAAGAACATCCAAAGCGCGTAATTCGAGTTTCGAGTGCGATTGCGATAACATATGCGATAAATAGCGACAAATATCGATTAAACCTTGATTATTAATAGATACTCCATATAATACAACTAATGTAAAGCATAAAATAGACTATCTACGAGTCAAAGAAGTCAAAACAGGAAATGAGCTGTAAGGTCTAAAACTTAAAAAGACACTAACGAGCTTCAATCGACAAAATACCAAACGGGTCAAATAATTCATAAATGAAAATTCTGCATTTTACCATAGCATAATTAACTAGGAGATATTAAAATAGCTTACAACCCAACATTTGATACATAACTAACATTGTCTTCGACTACGAGTTCGACCACTAACAACGACCAAGTTTTGTTACTTACAAAAGACCCGTTTTACCAAAAAGTACATTTAACAAAAGTTTTAACCGAAGCTAATATCCTTGCGGAAGCGTGCATCATGAGGGTGTTCGATCCAAGCGACGCCATTTAGCAAGTTGCTTTACCTACATTCAACCAAACCGTTAGTCGTCTTTATTACAAAGAAACAAGGAATTCATACGACATCAATTACAACACGCATCTTAAGTAAACCTTTCTAATCTTCATACCTACATGAATTCGTCCTTGACTTGGTACATTACCCTTCTAACTCGTTCGACCCATATTTATGTTATGCAATCGAAATACAATAGCTTTCTTACAAGTAAACAACTTCAACCATTAATTGATAAAGTACTATAATAGAACATGCCAATAGTCTTGTGTAAGCAAACTTACCTTTACCGTCCTTCGCTTGCGACCCGGATTGACTTGAACTTTCTTCTTTTATTCCTACATTCCGAATTCACATACTTTAATCTCATGTCATATTTGAAATTCGTTCTTAAGATATACATTATCATTCAAGGTTGTCTAGGTCCTAATCAATGTAATAATGCATCAATATGAGATTTATTTCTTTCAAGCATTTTAACAAACACTTGGCGTGCGTACTACTTATCAAGCATAGAGTACAAGTATTATGAGCATAACCTAACCATTTCATATCAACTTCATCAAGAACATCAAATTCTAATAATTTTCTATGCAACTTTCATTCATAAATTGTTTCTAACTAACAACCCGTTGATATGAACACTACCAATTCTAGTCATCATACCAATTAACATAGAACTTTTATAATTCTTCCTATCATCACATTTGCAAGTGGGTTTTATATAAATCTTTAACTAAATCAGAAATTAAACATGATTTGGCCCTCTATAAGGTAATTTCAACATACATTCATAATCAATTTCAAAGAAAGCCTCATACTAAATCAAAACCCATTCATGAAAAATTACCAAATCATGGAATTCGACTTACCATTCGTTTGTCTAGCTTAGATGATCGTTTTTATGTGAACATGCAATGATTTGGACCAAGAATTCTCCTTCAATTTGCTGAATTTGTAGAACTTGAGGGCTGGGGTTTGTTTCCCCTTGGTTCAGTCGACACACACACACACTGAAGTGTGTGTGGTGTGTGTTAGTATTTGTTTTTAAGAAAATCACTTTCCCCATTCCCTTATTTGGTCCCTCAAGTTTCTACAATTTGTCTTTAATTAACTAAACCTTCTCTTTTAGGTTATTCTTTCAAATTACATTCTAACTAGGTTTATATTTTTACTTAACTATATAATGTACATGCTTGTAGCTTTTGGGGTGTTACAAGTCCACCCCCTTAAAAGAGGTTTCGTCCTCGAAACCCGGCTAACGTACCAAATAAAAACGGGTAGAACTTCTTCATCTCATCCTCCGACTCCCAAGTGAGATCCGATCCCTTTCTGTGTTGCCATTGGACTAAGACTTGCTTGATCTCCTTGTTACGAAGCGTCTTTACTTTGGAATCTTTTATAGCTACCGGTCTTTCTATATAATTCATTTTCTCATCGATCTCAATGTCTTCAATTGGTACATGGGCCGTTTCATCCGCTAAGCATTTTCGTAATTGCGACACGTGAAAGGTACTATGAATCCCTTCCAAAGAAGATGGTAGATTTAACCGGTAGGCCACCTTTCCAACTCGAGCTAGAATCTCGAACGGTCCGATGTATCGGGGACCCAACTTTCCTCGCTTACGAAATCGAATTATACCCTTCCACGGAGACACCTTCAAAAATACTCGGTCCCCCACTTGGAACTCGATAGGGCGACTTCTTCTATCCGCATAGGACTTTTGTCGGTCTTGCGCCGCTTTTAACCGAGCCCGTACGACGTCGACCTTTTCGTTGGTTATCGCCACCACATCATTCGGTGCGAGTTCCCTTTGCCCTACTTCTCCCCAACAAACCGGGGTTCTACACCTTCTTCCATACAGCATTTCATACGGCGCCATTTGTATACTACTTTGGTAGCTATTATTATATGAAAATTCTACTAGCGGCAAATGTTCATCCCAATTTCCCCCGAAATCTATCACACATGCTCTCAACATGTCTATGAGAGTTTGAATCGTTCGTTCGGATTGGCCATCCGTTTGCGGGTGGTATGCGGTACTTAGATGCAATTGAGTACCCATTCCTTCATGAAACTTCCGCCAGTAGCGGGAGGTGAATCGCGTATCCCGGTCTGAGACGATAGACACCGGCACACCATGGCGGGAAACGATTTCATTCACATAAACTTCCGCTAACCTTTCCGAGGAATAGGTCTCTCGAATGGGTAGAAAATGGGCACTTTTGGTAAGACGGTCAACAACGACCCATATTGCATCATGCCTTTTCTTGGTTTTCGGGAGTTTGGTCACAAGATCCATAGCCAAATTCTCCCATTTCCATACCGGAATTTCTAGGGGTTGTAGTTTCCCGTAAGGTTTTTGATGTTCCGCCTTTACTTGGGAACATGTCAAGCATTTAGATACATACTTAACAATATCACGTTTCATTCCCGGCCACCAATAATTTTCCTTCAAATCGCGATACATTTTAGTGGCTCCCGGATGGACCGAGTAACGGGACTTGTGTGCTTCTTCCAATAATAAGGTCTTTGCTTCACAGTGTCGCGGTATCCAAACTCGCCCAAACCTTGTTCTTAATCCGCTCGCGTTTGCTTCAAGTTCACTTTCAAACCCTTTCGTTCTTTCACCTTTCGGATCGCCTTTATTCAAGGACTCGTCTTGCTCCTTCCGTATCGTTTCAAGAAGGTTTGGTGTAACTATCATTCTCATCGATTTCACTCGAATGGGTGGTGGGTATTCCTTCCGGCTTAACGCATCCGCTACAACATTAGCTTTTCCCGGATGGTAAAGAATGTCGCAGTCGTAATCTTTGATCAACTCTAGCCACCTTCGTTGTCTCATATTGAGATCTTTCTGCTCGAAGAAGTATCTAAGGCTTTTGTGGTCCGAATAAATGGTGCATTTCGTTCCATACAAATAATGCCTCCAGATTTTTAAGGCAAACACTACCGCCGCCAGTTCGAGATCGTGGGTTGGATAGTTAATTTCATGTTGCTTTAGTTGTCTTGAAGCATAGGCAATGACCTTGCCTCGTTGCATTAAGACACAACCCAACCCTTCATGAGATGCGTCTGCATAAACCACTAAGTCTTCTGTTCCTTCTGGCAGCGTTAGAATGGGGGAACTTGACGATTTCTCCTTTAACATTCGAAAAGCATTCTGCTGATCATCATTCCATTCGAACCTTTCTTCTTTCTTTGTTAGTTTAGTTAAAGGGAGGGCTATTTTGGAGAAGTCTTGGATAAATCTCCGATAATAGCCGGCTAGACCTAAGAAACTTCTTACTTCACCTACATTCTTCGGGGGTACCCATTTCATCACGGCTTCTACCTTAGAGGGATCCACTAAAATCCCCTTTTCGTTAATTACATGTCCCAAAAACTGCACTTCCCTAAGCCAAAACGCACACTTAGAAAACTTAGCATATAATCTTTCCTTTCGAAGCGTTTCGAGTACCTGACGTAAATGACTTGCATGTTCAGACTCGCTACGAGAGTATACTAAAATGTCATCAATAAACACTATGACAAACCGGTCTAACATATTTCGGCATACCCTATTCATTAGATCCATAAAAGCGGCCGGAGCGTTAGTTAACCCGAATGACATTACCAGGAATTCGTAATGTCCGTAGCGAGTTCTGAACGCAGTCTTAGGTACATCCTCTTCCCTTACTCGTACTTGATGGTAGCCCGATCGCAAGTCGATTTTTGAGAACCAACTTGCCCCTTGTAGTTGATCAAAGAGATCATCTATTCTCGGAAGTGGGTATCGGTTCTTTACCGTGAGTTTGTTGAGTTCACGGTAGTCGATGCACATTCTCATCGACCCATCTTTCTTTTTAACAAACAAAACAGGCGCTCCCCACGGGGATACGCTAGGGCGTATGAAACCCTTGTCAAGAAGTTCTTGTAATTGGACCATTAATTCCCGTACTTCCACGGGTGCCAACCGGTAAGGGGCTTTGGCTACTGGTTTGGCATTTGGTTCTAAATCGATACGAAACTCGACTTCCCGCTCGGGTGGGAGTCCCGGCAATTCATCCGGAAATACATCCGGGTATTCATTCACTATCTTAGTATCTTCAATTTTCAAAGCTCCTAATTTGGTATCGACTACGTAGGCTAAAAATGCTTTACTTCCATTCCTCACGTACTTAACTGCTTCTAGGATAGTGCAAAATTTTGCCCCTACTTCCCTTTCCCCATGAATGGTTACCCGTTTCCCTTTAGGGGATGTCACATGAATAATTTTGTTTTCGCATAAAATTTCCGCGTGATAACGGGATAACCAATCCATACCTACCACTACTTTAAATTCCCCCAAAACCATGGGAATCAAATCAATATCAAAATCTTCATCATCTATAGTGATTTTACAACCCCTACATATTTCATGCAGTAGATAACTCTTACAATCGGCAATTTCTACCTCGAGTGGTGTACACATTCTTTCTATCGTGAATAAAGGGAAACGTACAAGCTCACTAGAAATGAATGACCTACTAGCTCCGGTATCAAATAATATATAAGTGGGTATAGAGTTTATCATATAGATACCTGAGACCACATTCGGGTGAGCTCTTGCTTCTTCCGCGGAGATTTGAAACATTCTTCCTTTCGCTTTCGCGGTTTCTTCTTTCTTTCCTTCTTTCTTCGGCCCTTGTTTGAGCTTTGGGCAATCGGCTTTCACATGGCCCGATTCATTACAATTGTAGCACACCCTTTTGGGATTCGGACAGTTGTAGTACGGATGTCCTTCTTACCCGCAATTGTAACACCCCTTCCTTCCCAATAAGCACTCACCGGAATGGGGTTTTCCACATGTTTTGCATCGTGGGAACCCGCCTTTGGAAGCTTCCTTCTTTCCTTGATCTTGCGTTTTGGGTTTCTTAGATGAGCCTTGAGTTGACCCCTTCTCGGCTTGCCTTTTCTCCCCACGTTCATCTTGTCTCTTTATCTCGATTTCTCTATCCCTTGCTAAATCAATGATCTCGTCCAACGTTTCACATTTTGAAGGAGTTATGAACTCCCGTATTTCAGCTTTGAGCATGCCATGATAACGAATAATCTTCTTCCTTTCTGTTCCAACTATTTCTTCACAAAACTTCAGTTGATCGAGGAAAGTGTTCGTGATTTCGTTAACTGATTCATCCCTTTGTCGCAACCGGAGAAAATCTTCTTGAATTCGATCCACAGCCGATTGTGGACAATGGTACTTGATAAAAGGCTGTTTGAATTCTTGCCAAGTCAAGGTTTGAACTCGATTTTCTCCAATCTCCTTACTATACGAGTCCCACCAATCTTTAGCCCTTCGCATGAGTTGCCCCGTGGCAAACATGACTTGGTCTTCCTTGTCACAATGACTCCGAATGAATACCCCTTCCATGTTAGCTATCCATCTTTGGCATTCTATGGGGTCGATTTCCCCGTCAAAGGTCGTAGGCTTACATGCCATAAAATCCTTGTAGGTGCACCGTCTTGCCTCTTTCTTGCCTTGAATTCCAGCTATCATTTCCTTCAATTCATCCACCTTGCCCGTGATCATATTTTCTACCGTACTAAGTACTTGGCCCTCCACCTCTTGTGCTAGCTTGGAAACATTTGCATCAATTACCCTCGTTACTTCATCCGAGATCATCTTGTTTAACTCGTTCCGAGTTATATGTTCCGTGTTATCCGTGTTTCCTCCACTTGCCATCTACAATTTAAACATTCATATTAATCATTGTCACTTTCATCCTTCTCATCTTTCTATATATATACATCATTTGTTTTCAATAGTTCGATTTCACAAATCGTGAACCATCCAATCTTTCTTTACAAACATTCTTAAGGTGTCACTTACTTTATTCATTCGCATGTCAGGACTCCTCAACCTTTCGCACGTTCATTATTAAAGCATACTAGCTATCATGAATTTCTTAGTTTCATAGTTGATTCGGGGTATTCTTTATGTTAAACGAACGTCATAATCGAATTAAGGGCCTTAACAAGAATAACAACAAATTCAGCAAAACATTTAGGGGGGACCCGTCGCCGACGGCATTGAGTGCGTCGCCGACGGGCTCGGGATAACCCCGTCGCCACCTTTTGCCCGTAGGCAGGTGGTTAAGCCGTCGGGTGGGAGGGAGCCGTCGCCGACGGCATATAGCCCGTCGCCGACGGGCTTCCTGGTATGCAAACGCTGAATTACTAAAATTTTTCATTTCAAGCTCCTTTTTCAACCCGAAACGGCCCTGGGCAGTCCCGAAACTTTCCATAACGCACCTCAACATCCCCAACCATGTTACACTAGTAACTAAACCGTAACCCATTCCCATTTCTATCTACAAACGTAAAATCCTTAATTTACTTACTTGCGCGGCGCTTTGGAACGAACACACTTTCACAAGAGCTTTCGGTTTGAGTTCGAGCACCATCACCTACTCGAATCCCTCAAACCTAGGCTCTGATACCAACTTGTAAGGTCTAAAACTTAAAAAGACACTAACGAGCTTCAATCGACAAAATACCAAACGGGTCAAATAATTCATAAATGAAAATTCTGCATTTTACCATAGCATAATTAACTAGGAGATATTAAAATAGCTTACAACCCAACATTTGATACATAACTAACATTGTCTTCGACTACGAGTTCGACCACTAACAACGACCAAGTTTTGTTACTTACAAAAGACCTGTTTTTACCAAAAAGTACATTTAACAAAAGTTTTAACCGAAGCTAATATCCTTGCGGAAGCGTGCATCATGAGGGTGTTCGATCCAAGCGACGCCATTTAGCAAGTTGCTTTACCTACATTTAACCAAACCGTTAGTCGTCTTTATTACAAAGAAACAAGGAATTCATACGACATCAATTACAACATGCATCTCAAGTAAACCTTTCTAATCTTCATACCTACATGAATTCGTCCTTGACTTGGTACATTACCCTTCTAACTCGTTCGACCCATATTTATGTTATGCAATCGAAATACAATAGCTTTCTTACAAGTAAACAACTTCAACCATTAATTGATAAAGTACTATAATAGAACATGCCAATAGTCTTGTGTAAGCAAACTTACCTTTACCGTCCTTCGCTTGCGACCCGGATTGACTTGAACTTTCTTCTTTTATTCCTACATTCCGAATTCACATACTTTAATCTCATGTCATATTTGAAATTCGTTCTTAAGATATACATTATCATTCAAGGTTGTCTAGGTCCTAATCAATGTAATAATGCATCAATATGAGATTTATTTCTTTCAAGCATTTTAACAAACACTTGGCGTGCGTACTACTTATCAAGCATAGAGTACAAGTATTATGAGCATAACCTAACCATTTCATATCAACTTCATCAAGAACATCAAATTCTAATAATTTTCTATGCAACTTTCATTCATAAATTGTTTCTAACTAACAACCCGTTGATATGAACACTACCAATTCTAGTCATCATACCAATTAACATAGAACTTTTATAATTCTTCCTATCATCACATTTGCAAGTGGGTTTTATATAAATCTTTAACTAAATCAGAAATTAAACATGATTTGGCCCTCTATAAGGTAATTTCAACATACATTCATAATCAATTTCAAAGAAAGCCTCATACTAAATCAAAACCCATTCATGAAAAATTACCAAATCATGGAATTCGACTTACCATTCGTTTGTCTAGCTTAGATGATCGTTTTTATGTGAACATGCAATGATTTGGACCAAGAATTCTCCTTCAATTTGCTGAATTTGTAGAACTTGAGGGCTGGGGTTTGTTTCCCCTTGGTTCAGTCGACACACACACACACTGAAGTGTGTGTGGTGTGTGTTAGTATTTGTTTTTAAGAAAATCACTTTCCCCATTCCCTTATTTGGTCCCTCAAGTTTCTACAATTTGTCTTTAATTAACTAAACCTTCTCTTTTAGGTTATTCTTTCAAATTACATTCTAACTAGGTTTATATTTTTACTTAACTATATAATGTACATGCTTGTAGCTTTTGGGGTGTTACAAGTCCACCCCCTTAAAAGAGGTTTCGTCCTCGAAACCCGGCTAACGTACCAAATAAAAACGGGTAGAACTTCTTCATCTCATCCTCCGACTCCCAAGTGAGATCCGATCCCTTTCTGTGTTGCCATTGGACTAAGACTTGCTTGATCTCCTTGTTACGAAGCGTCTTTACTTTGGAATCTTTTATAGCTACCGGTCTTTCTATATAATTCATTTTCTCATCGATCTCAATGTCTTCAATTGGTACATGGGCCGTTTCATCCGCTAAGCATTTTCGTAATTGCGACACGTGAAAGGTACTATGAATCCCTTCCAAAGAAGATGGTAGATTTAACCGGTAGGCCACCTTTCCAACTCGAGCTAGAATCTCGAACGGTCCGATGTATCGGGGACCCAACTTTCCTCGCTTACGAAATCGAATTATACCCTTCCACGGAGACACCTTCAAAAATACTCGGTCCCCCACTTGGAACTCGATAGGGCGACTTCTTCTATCCGCATAGGACTTTTGTCGGTCTTGCGCCGCTTTTAACCGAGCCCGTACGACGTCGACCTTTTCGTTGGTTATCGCCACCACATCATTCGGTGCGAGTTCCCTTTGCCCTACTTCTCCCCAACAAACCGGGGTTCTACACCTTCTTCCATACAGCATTTCATACGGCGCCATTTGTATACTACTTTGGTAGCTATTATTATATGAAAATTCTACTAGCGGCAAATGTTCATCCCAATTTCCCCCGAAATCTATCACACATGCTCTCAACATGTCTATGAGAGTTTGAATCGTTCGTTCGGATTGGCCATCCGTTTGCGGGTGGTATGCGGTACTTAGATGCAATTGAGTACCCATTCCTTCATGAAACTTCCGCCAGTAGCGGGAGGTGAATCGCGTATCCCGGTCTGAGACGATAGACACCGGCACACCATGGCGGGAAACGATTTCATTCACATAAACTTCCGCTAACCTTTCCGAGGAATAGGTCTCTCGAATGGGTAGAAAATGGGCACTTTTGGTAAGACGGTCAACAACGACCCATATTGCATCATGCCTTTTCTTGGTTTTCGGGAGTTTGGTCACAAGATCCATAGCCAAATTCTCCCATTTCCATACCGGAATTTCTAGGGGTTGTAGTTTCCCGTAAGGTTTTTGATGTTCCGCCTTTACTTGGGAACATGTCAAGCATTTAGATACATACTTAACAATATCACGTTTCATTCCCGGCCACCAATAATTTTCCTTCAAATCGCGATACATTTTAGTGGCTCCCGGATGGACCGAGTAACGGGACTTGTGTGCTTCTTCCAATAATAAGGTCTTTGCTTCACAGTGTCGCGGTATCCAAACTCGCCCAAACCTTGTTCTTAATCCGCTCGCGTTTGCTTCAAGTTCACTTTCAAACCCTTTCGTTCTTTCACCTTTCGGATCGCCTTTATTCAAGGACTCGTCTTGCTCCTTCCGTATCGTTTCAAGAAGGTTTGGTGTAACTATCATTCTCATCGATTTCACTCGAATGGGTGGTGGGTATTCCTTCCGGCTTAACGCATCCGCTACAACATTAGCTTTTCCCGGATGGTAAAGAATGTCGCAGTCGTAATCTTTGATCAACTCTAGCCACCTTCGTTGTCTCATATTGAGATCTTTCTGCTCGAAGAAGTATCTAAGGCTTTTGTGGTCCGAATAAATGGTGCATTTCGTTCCATACAAATAATGCCTCCAGATTTTTAAGGCAAACACTACCGCCGCCAGTTCGAGATCGTGGGTTGGATAGTTAATTTCATGTTGCTTTAGTTGTCTTGAAGCATAGGCAATGACCTTGCCTCGTTGCATTAAGACACAACCCAACCCTTCATGAGATGCGTCTGCATAAACCACTAAGTCTTCTGTTCCTTCTGGCAGCGTTAGAATGGGGGAACTTGACAATTTCTCCTTTAACATTCGAAAAGCTTTCTGCTGATCATCATTCCATTTGATCCTTTCTTCTTTCTTTGTTAGTTTAGTTAAAGGGAGGGCTATTTTGGAGAAGTCTTGGATAAATCTCCGATAATAGCCGGCTAGACCTAAGAAACTTCTTACTTCACCTACATTCTTCGGGGGTACCCATTTCATCACGGCTTCTACCTTAGAGGGATCCACTAAAATCCCCTTTTCGTTAATTACATGTCCCAAAAACTGCACTTCCCTAAGCCAAAACGCACACTTAGAAAACTTAGCATATAATCTTTCCTTTCGAAGCGTTTCGAGTACCTGACGTAAATGACTTGCATGTTCAGACTCGCTACGAGAGTATACTAAAATGTCATCAATAAACACTATGACAAACCGGTCTAACATATTTCGGCATACCCTATTCATTAGATCCATAAAAGCGGCCGGAGCGTTAGTTAACCCGAATGACATTACCAGGAATTCGTAATGTCCGTAGCGAGTTCTGAACGCAGTCTTAGGTACATCCTCTTCCCTTACTCGTACTTGATGGTAGCCCGATCGCAAGTCGATTTTTGAGAACCAACTTGCCCCTTGTAGTTGATCAAAGAGATCATCTATTCTCGGAAGTGGGTATCGGTTCTTTACCGTGAGTTTGTTGAGTTCACGGTAGTCGATGCACATTCTCATCGACCCATCTTTCTTTTTAACAAACAAAACAGGCGCTCCCCACGGGGATACGCTAGGGCGTATGAAACCCTTGTCAAGAAGTTCTTGTAATTGGACCATTAATTCCCGTACTTCCGCGGGTGCCAACCGGTAAGGGGCTTTGGCTACTGGTTTGGCATTTGGTTCTAAATCGATACGAAACTCGACTTCCCGCTCGGGTGGGAGTCCCGGCAATTCATCCGGAAATACATCCGGGTATTCATTCACTATCTTAGTATCTTCATTTTTCAAAGCTCCTAATTTGGTATCGACTACGTAGGCTAAAAATGCTTTACTTCCATTCCTCACGTACTTAACTGCTTCTAGGATAGTGCAAAATTTTGCCCCTACTTCCCTTTCCCCATGAATGGTTACCCGTTTCCCTTTAGGGGATGTCACATGAATAATTTTGTTTTCGCATAAAATTTCCGCGTGATAACGGGATAACCAATCCATACCTACCACTACTTTAAATTCCCCCAAAACCATGGGAATCAAATCAATATCAAAATCTTCATCATCTATAGTGATTTTACAACCCCTACATATTTCATGCAGTAGATAACTCTTACAATCGGCAATTTCTACCTCGAGTGGTGTACACATTCTTTCTATCGTGAATAAAGGGAAACGTACAAGCTCACTAGAAATGAATGACCTACTAGCTCCGGTATCAAATAATATATAAGTGGGTATAGAGTTTATCATATAGATACCTGAGACCACATTCGGGTGAGCTCTTGCTTCTTCCGCGGAGATTTGAAACATTCTTCCTTTCGCTTTCGCGGTTTCTTCTTTCTTTCCTTCTTTCTTCGGCCCTTGTTTGAGCTTTGGGCAATCGGCTTTCACATGGCCCGATTCATTACAATTGTAGCACACCCTTTTGGGATTCGGACAGTTGTAGTACGGATGTCCTTCTTACCCGCAATTGTAACACCCCTTCCTTCCCAATAAGCACTCACCGGAATGGGGTTTTCCACATGTTTTGCATCGTGGGAACCCGCCTTTGGAAGCTTCCTTCTTTCCTTGATCTTGCGTTTTGGGTTTCTTAGATGAGCCTTGAGTTGACCCCTTCTCGGCTTGCCTTTTCTCCCCACGTTCATCTTGTCTCTTTATCTCGATTTCTCTATCCCTTGCTAAATCAATGATCTCGTCCAACGTTTCACATTTTGAAGGAGTTATGAACTCCCGTATTTCAGCTTTGAGCATGCCATGATAACGAATAATCTTCTTCCTTTCTGTTCCAACTATTTCTTCACAAAACTTCAGTTGATCGAGGAAAGTGTTCGTGATTTCGTTAACTGATTCATCCCTTTGTCGCAACCGGAGAAAATCTTCTTGAATTCGATCCACAGCCGATTGTGGACAATGGTACTTGATAAAAGGCTGTTTGAATTCTTGCCAAGTCAAGGTTTGAACTCGATTTTCTCCAATCTCCTTACTATACGAGTCCCACCAATCTTTAGCCCTTCGCATGAGTTGCCCCGTGGCAAACATGACTTGGTCTTCCTTGTCACAATGACTCCGAATGAATACCCCTTCCATGTTAGCTATCCATCTTTGGCATTCTATGGGGTCGATTTCCCCGTCAAAGGTCGTAGGCTTACATGCCATAAAATCCTTGTAGGTGCACCGTCTTGCCTCTTTCTTGCCTTGAATTCCAGCTATCATTTCCTTCAATTCATCCACCTTGCCCGTGATCATATTTTCTACCGTACTAAGTACTTGGCCCTCCACCTCTTGTGCTAGCTTGGAAACATTTGCATCAATTACCCTCGTTACTTCATCCGAGATCATCTTGTTTAACTCGTTCCGAGTTATATGTTCCGTGTTATCCGTGTTTCCTCCACTTGCCATCTACAATTTAAACATTCATATTAATCATTGTCACTTTCATCCTTCTCATCTTTCTATATATATACATCATTTGTTTTCAATAGTTCGATTTCACAAATCGTGAACCATCCAATCTTTCTTTACAAACATTCTTAAGGTGTCACTTACTTTATTCATTCGCATGTCAGGACTCCTCAACCTTTCGCACGTTCATTATTAAAGCATACTAGCTATCATGAATTTCTTAGTTTCATAGTTGATTCGGGGTATTCTTTATGTTAAACGAACGTCATAATCGAATTAAGGGCCTTAACAAGAATAACAACAAATTCAGCAAAACATTTAGGGGGGACCCGTCGCCGACGGCATTGAGTGCGTCGCCGACGGGCTCGGGATAACCCCGTCGCCACCTTTTGCCCGTAGGCAGGTGGTTAAGCCGTCGGGTGGGAGGGAGCCGTCGCCGACGGCATATAGCCCGTCGCCGACGGGCTTCCTGGTATGCAAACGCTGAATTACTAAAATTTTTCATTTCAAGCTCCTTTTTCAACCCGAAACGGCCCTGGGCAGTCCCGAAACTTTCCATAACGCACCTCAACATCCCCAACCATGTTACACTAGTAACTAAACCGTAACCCATTCCCATTTCTATCTACAAACGTAAAATCCTTAATTTACTTACTTGCGCGGCGCTTTGGAACGAACACACTTTCACAAGAGCTTTCGGTTTGAGTTCGAGCACCATCACCTACTCGAATCCCTCAAACCTAGGCTCTGATACCAACTTGTAAGGTCTAAAACTTAAAAAGACACTAACGAGCTTCAATCGACAAAATACCAAACGGGTCAAATAATTCATAAATGAAAATTCTGCATTTTACCATAGCATAATTAACTAGGAGATATTAAAATAGCTTACAACCCAACATTTGATACATAACTAACATTGTCTTCGACTACGAGTTCGACCACTAACAACGACCAAGTTTTGTTACTTACAAAAGACCTGTTTTTACCAAAAAGTACATTTAACAAAAGTTTTAACCGAAGCTAATATCCTTGCGGAAGCGTGCATCATGAGGGTGTTCGATCCAAGCGACGCCATTTAGCAAGTTGCTTTACCTACATTCAACCAAACCGTTAGTCGTCTTTATTACAAAGAAACAAGGAATTCATACGACATCAATTACAACATGCATCTCAAGTAAACCTTTCTAATCTTCATACCTACATGAATTCGTCCTTGACTTGGTACATTACCCTTCTAACTCGTTCGACCCATATTTATGTTATGCAATCGAAATACAATAGCTTTCTTACAAGTAAACAACTTCAACCATTAATTGATAAAGTACTATAATAGAACATGCCAATAGTCTTGTGTAAGCAAACTTACCTTTACCGTCCTTCGCTTGCGACCCGGATTGACTTGAACTTTCTTCTTTTATTCCTACATTCCGAATTCACATACTTTAATCTCATGTCATATTTGAAATTCGTTCTTAAGATATACATTATCATTCAAGGTTGTCTAGGTCCTAATCAATGTAATAATGCATCAATATGAGATTTATTTCTTTCAAGCATTTTAACAAACACTTGGCGTGCGTACTACTTATCAAGCATAGAGTACAAGTATTATGAGCATAACCTAACCATTTCATATCAACTTCATCAAGAACATCAAATTCTAATAATTTTCTATGCAACTTTCATTCATAAATTGTTTCTAACTAACAACCCGTTGATATGAACACTACCAATTCTAGTCATCATACCAATTAACATAGAACTTTTATAATTCTTCCTATCATCACATTTGCAAGTGGGTTTTATATAAATCTTTAACTAAATCAGAAATTAAACATGATTTGGCCCTCTATAAGGTAATTTCAACATACATTCATAATCAATTTCAAAGAAAGCCTCATACTAAATCAAAACCCATTCATGAAAAATTACCAAATCATGGAATTCGACTTACCATTCGTTTGTCTAGCTTAGATGATCGTTTTTATGTGAACATGCAATGATTTGGACCAAGAATTCTCCTTCAATTTGCTGAATTTGTAGAACTTGAGGGCTGGGGTTTGTTTCCCCTTGGTTCAGTCGACACACACACACACTGAAGTGTGTGTGGTGTGTGTTAGTATTTGTTTTTAAGAAAATCACTTTCCCCATTCCCTTATTTGGTCCCTCAAGTTTCTACAATTTGTCTTTAATTAACTAAACCTTCTCTTTTAGGTTATTCTTTCAAATTACATTCTAACTAGGTTTATATTTTTACTTAACTATATAATGTACATGCTTGTAGGTTTTGGGGTGTTACATGAGCAAGAAGTGACAGATCGCAATTAGCAATCTTTTCTTCCTTTGACTTCAATCTTGACGTTGACTTTGACTTTCGAAACATGGGGTGTTACATTAGGACCTTCTCAAGTTGATACATCATAGTTTGGTGAAAGTATCAATTAGTGAATTAGTTTTAGTATTTTATATAAACTCGTCGAGTCTTATGAATAGTTTTTAGTTTGTTAGTATAAGTATTTCAATTTCTGTAACTATGAGTAGGTAAATACAACTAGCAACACATAATAGAATTTTACCAAGAAATATTATGTTATGTGGGTAAAAAACACAAATTTCATGTACTGTCGTAACAACCAACTTTTTTCCCAAATCGAACCCGGTTTGAACGCTCAACCGTTGCAAATCGGACGACCCATCTAGAAATGACTCAAACCCATAGAACCAGCCCTAGCCTAGGTCCTGGCTCGACAGGTTTGGTCTTCAAACAGTGCTTTGAATAGTTTGATTTACATAATTATAGCTATATGTAGCGTGATTTAGGGTATTTTAGTTTTTCTTGTTGATGATATTAGTGTCATCATGTTATTTTGGTTAAATGTGAATTGTGTTAAAGTAGCAACTAAGATGCGGTAGCATCTTGTACTCTTGTTACCGCCTATAATCCTCGGTAGAAATTTTGAACTTCGGTAGCGACAGAGTAACTAACAAGCGATTACTTAGGTAACTACTATAATTGCCTATGCTTTTACTCCTAATTGTATAACCACCAACTGAAATTTTGCAAACCGATATATAAATAAGAGGTCATCTAGTCTATTTAAAATTCGAATTTCTTACTTATAACTTCTCTGAGAAAACTTATCAGATTATTGATTTCGTGTACAAGTAAAATATTTTAATCTGATAGTGATCTCACACAATCCAGAAAGTATAAAATAACTGAGTCTGATTGAAACAAAATCTCAAAACATTTCTAAGCGTGACAAAAATTCGCCACAACACAATTTTACTTTTTTGATACTCATGGAGACCTGGTGAAATTTCAGGCCGTTCTGAAAGAGAGAATAAAACTTTATGGTTTTAGCATATGTAAATAATGATATTTAGAGAGAATGAATACAACTGTACGGTTTTTTAGTATATGTGAATAATGGGGTTAAGTTATTCTATAAAGGCTTATAATTGTTAGGAGTGTAAGAAGGTTTTATAGAGAACATCCCCCCCCCCACCATCACCAGCAAAAAAAAAAAAAAAAACCTAACCCTCCCCCACCCCTAAAAAACCTAAACACCCCACCACCACTCAAAAACCTAAACCCCCACCTCCCTCGGCAAAAAAAAAAAAAAAAAAGGAAATTGAGGGGGGGGGGGGGTTGTGAAGTGGGTTTGTTTTTAAGAGCTTTTGTACATTTTTTATTTTTTGGAGCCAATGTATTTGATCCTAGTCCGTAAATAATGATATTTGTTTGAAGTTTAAGATTCGTGTGACTGTGAGTTTGTGTTTCTTCAAAACTCAAATGATATTATTTTGTTGGTCAAAAGACAAGTATTACGTTTTCATGACCGACATCTTGTTGCTAAAGCGGCTGAGTTGGCTGTTGACCCCTTAGCCCTCAAGTGGGCGATGTATTTGACTGCTAGCTGACTGATCACATGCATGTAGTGCCCAAATACTTGTAAACAAATACAAAAAACATAGCTACACAAAATGTATGGACGGCAAAATTACTCAATAATTTGATGGGACAAATAGTCTAAAAATATGTTTCACTAACTATTACTTACTAATGGTTCTTAATATACATACAAAATTTCAATAAGTGATAAACACTTGCACATATGTTTATGTTTGGACCGGAGCCGAAGATGCACTCGTTGAGTCATGTTGAGTCATTTTGATATCACTGGTTCTTGGAGAGTATTGACCGATTTAATCCGAGATTGGAATTTTATGAAAATAAAAAGTTATGTTACGAACACTACTTATGAGTTAAATTTTATTGTAATATACTAGTTAAAAATGCGTTGGTTTATATTATTATGTTATTTTTTTATAAAAACCAATTTTTAAAAAAACCCGAAAACTCGACTACCAAGATCTTGTACCACAGACCTAAAAGACAGGGGCGGATGTATGTGTGAACAAGGGGTAGCCTCCGCTACCGCTTGATCGGAAAATTTTTGACGTTTTTAGTGTAAATTTTGGAAAAATTTGACGTTTTTTCAATTTCGTTACCGCCTATTTATAAAACGTTACCGCTTGGTCGGAATCCTAGATCCGCCACTGCTAAAAGATACCGACCCCGCTACAACCGCAAGGAAAAAACAACAAAACCTACAAATGAAATCTCACAAAACACATGAAAAACCCACTTGAAAGTTGAAACAAAACAATAAGGAACCCAAAATCGAACATAAACTTTTTCTGTACGACGAACCTAAAACTAGTTGCGTTATACTGCAAACAAAAAGATCTAATCATCATTCAGAACATCCAACCAACTCTCAATGGAGATTTTTTTCTTTCTAAAATCGACCAATTTGATCAAAAATGGTTTTATATATCTAATTACATCCGCAATTGAAGTCATGATATGGATTGCATAGATGTTGAGGGTCGCTTTAAATTTAATCGCACTTGTAATTGTCAAGCTACTATGGATAACGTGTTTTGAAACAATGTCCCTCTCGGTTATGAACTTTTGTAAAATATATTTGGGTAGCAAATCTTTTATAAACTTTGTGATTATCAAACTTCTGTAAAATATATTTGGGTAGCAAATCTTTTATACACTTTGTGATTATCAAACCTTCTTTGTCATAGTAAACTCAGTTTGGGCGCTTGCCTAAGGAAAATAAAAAAGGAATTTCTATATTATTTAAAAAAAATGTTTAAATATATATATGCATATTGCATATTAGTTTGACTAGGGCATTTCCTCAATTTGGATTCACTCGTTTGTTTTCAATCCTATCCAGTCGTTTTCCCCTGTTCACCAATGAAAAACACATGCATGTGACATAAGCATAAATAATTAATGTTGAAGAGATATAGACCATACCCGGTACACCCAGGTTGGTTATATATAGCCCACTTAATACGAATTCAAGGATTCGGATCAGGTAAGGAACACGAATACAGTGTGCTGGCGTGGAAGTTATTACGAAATGCATAATAGTGCGACTGCTAATCAATTTAAGATGTCAAGTACATTATGCTAGTTATGTCCTTAATAGACCCACATCTCGATAACAATGACATGTAACAATACCTAATATAAATTGGTGACTTCATGTAAGTTGATTCGTTCCAATGTTCAATCTCTCTTACATACTTATTTTTCGGTAACAGACAAATACTTATTCACATGTCAAAGGGTGGTCAAATGGAGATTTCGCAATCTGTGATGAGGCTAAAGGCGTTTTTGTTTTGTCAACTTCCTAATCCCAACGGGTTCCTGTCATGCTTCTTCAAATGTATATGGACAAATTTTATATTTACCCCTTATCACGTATAATTTTTAACTCGATTCACTATGACAACGATATAATACTTCTATCAACTCGGTAATAACTTTATTTATGGATACGTTTCATGTTTGATAAAATAACATACATTGAATGTGAAAATCCGTTTAACGACAAAAAAGTTCTTAAAATGTACCAATAAAATCCTAAATGTTTTACAAAAGTATATTGATACTTTCTTTTAGTTCAACTACCACAAAGTATCAGCTACCACCTACCAAAGAGTCACAAAATTCTACTCGACTTACGAACATGTCTTTCATCGTTGAATTTTGTGTGCCACATTGTTGGTAGATGGGCCTGTGTTTGGTGTGAACATTTGACTGCGAGTAGAATCTCCTATTTCTTTTATTAATATATGGACACAATAGAAGTGGACCATTATCACATTTTTTATTTGATAATTGGTAAGTCTTCTGGCTGTTGAACTGGCCACGTGGCAAGCATGACGTATGTGTCACACTTAAAACCATCATGTTAGGTTGAGTCGTTGAGACTAGAATCCAAATTAAGAGATATGGGCTACATTGCTACATTGTTGAGCCCAAACCGTCATATTGACCAGACTTGGAGTCCAAATAAAGAAAAATTGGCTAGTTGATTGAGCAAAACCACTGAACCAACCCGTCTAGGGGTGCAAAGGAGCTGAGCGGCTCGCGAGCTACTCGAGACCGGCTCGAGAAAAAGCTCGAAATGAGCGAGCCTTATCGAGCCCGAGCCGAGCTTGAGCCTAAAACAAAACTCGTTTGTTTATCGAGCCCGAGCTCGAGCCTCGCATGTGAAACTCGTTAGGCTTGTTGAGCATTATCGAGCCTTAGTGTAAACGAGCCGAGTCGAGCCGAGTCGAGCCGAGCTTATATAAACTTGTTTACAAGCCGACCTCGAACCTAAAAATAAGCTTATTTAGTAAACGAGCCTGAGCTTCACTTATTGAGCTCGCGAGCCTAAAAAGTCTATTATTTATACTATTTTTATTAAATATATTAATTAATAGATAATAAACGAGGTGAGCCCGAGCCAAACTCGAGTTTGAGAAAATCCCAACGAGCCGAGCTCGAGCCCGAGCTTTCATAAGTTAATCGAGCTCGGGCTCGGCTTGTTTGCACCCCTAAACCCGTCACACTTTTTCAAAGGGTTTTTGGAGTTAAAACTTTAAGGAAAACAGATTACAGAAATAGTCCATCAAGCCCGTCTAGCTCAGTTGGTAGAGCGCAAGGCTCTTAACCTTGTGGTCGTGGGTTCGAGCCCCACGGTGGGCGTTATTTTTTTTTCGTTTGGCGATTTTCGGTTTTTTCTTTCTGTTTTTTAAAGTAAGCAGACATTTTGATACGGCAAGTGGCCCAAAACAGCCAGTTTGTTTTTTACTGGGCCTGCTAAATGTATGTGTCCAATTCCGATGAATGAAAATCCCGTTCACTTTTTTTTAAGCCATTTATCATTTATCATTTATCACTTTTTTAGCCATTTAAATAAAGTAAAAGAAACATTACATAATTCAACATAAGATATAAACATTACATAATTGAAATTAAACATTAAACCTAAATATGATTAAACAACGGAAAATACATAGTTGAACAAATATCCTTATCATTTGTCATGTCAAAACATGTTTAAAGTCACGGCCATACGTATGTTTGTAGTCGACGAAGGCCACTTGAATCATGTCATCTTCCATGAGCTTACCGTCGGCTTTTTCCACATTATTGAAGAGCATATCAAATCTTGCACTTTTCCCACGGATATCCATGAAACGTGAATAAAGTTCATCCTTGTTTCGGGTGCTCTCATCCACATGAATACAAAATCGTTTGAAAAACCTGTCCCAAAACGAAGCCGTTCTATCAGGAGGCACTTCGTTATGAAAGGTTGAGAGTCGAGATGTAGCATGTAGCCAAAGCAATCTCTTCTTTTTCGGTGCATGGTATCCTTGTCATTTCAGGTAAATTTTGTAGAGAGTAATAAGGTGAAAATTGAGAGTTTTGTGTGGTAAAATAGTCGAATGGGTTGGATCAAAATAGAATGTGTTAAAATAGAGTTAATTGATTTTTTTAATTTGATTCTTTTAAAGCAAAGGTCAACACACCAAACGCTCATATTTGACCTTGGAAACATCACCTAAGGCCACGGGTTCTCCTATCCGAAGATCCAATCCACCAAGCCTACCATTGTGGGTGACGGCAGTGTTGTGGCACGGGTTAGGTACCCGAAGAACACACCCATAAAGTACCCCTGGCATACTTTACCAATGAACCACCACCTTTACCAATACATCACCACCCATTGGTAACCTTAAAGTAATTTAAAAATCAAGTATGCAGATACAACTCAGGAAAAAGCATTTACGAATTCCAATCAATCTCATATGGGCCTACCGGCCTAGAATGCAACTTGCCTAAACAATCTTAATTAATCACACTTACCAAATTATTTTAGTATGAGATGGCAGATATAATTGGACCAAAATTCTATTATTATATTATATACATATTGATCTTAACGTTAGGGCAAATTCGGAAGGGTCCCCCACCTGCCAATCGAAGGGTTCTTCCGCTCAGGAACCCGATGGCGATAATTTTCAGGTACACCAGATAGAGGTGGAGGTTGCTAATACTGTTTCTATGGGGGAGAAGCTTGGAGTTGATTTAGCCAATCATGCTAATCTTATCAGGAAATCTATCGGTTCTTCAGGTATTAATGTGGTGAACTCATGAATTTCTTATCTATTAATTTGCGAGGAAGTGGGGGTGGGATGAAATCTGGTTGGATTAAGGATATTAAGCGGGAACACGGGGTGAACTTCTTGGCTATTCAGGAGACAAAACAGAGTTCCATTTCGCGTGTTGAGTTAAGTAAATTCTGGGGTAACGGGTCGTTTTGCTTGGAGTCTGTTGATTCGGTCGGCCTTTCAGGAGGCCTGGTTTGTCTCTGGGATGATAGTCTGTTTCATTTGATCGAGTGTACTAAGGATAGGAATTTTATTTTTCTGAGAGGAACCATGGTCGGGTGTGCTTCTATGCTTAACGTTATTAACGTCTATGCCTCTCAAGGGACCCAGGCGAAGAAGGAGCTTTGGGATTCTCTGAGTTCTTTGATTAGCAGTAAGGATGGGATGTGGGTGGTAGGGGGTGATTTCAATGCGGTTCGGAATAGGGACGAACGGAGAAATTGTTCGTTCAAACGTGTTTGTGCGGATAATTTCAATTCTTTTATTCACGAGTCTTCTTTATTGGAATATAACATGAGGAGATTTGCTTTTACTTGGCGGTCGGGTAACGGTAAGAAGATGAGCAAAATCGATAGGTTTCTTATCAACTCGGATTTTTTCAATGCGTGGCCGGAAGCTAACCTTTTGGTTTTGCCGAAATTGTGGTCGGACCACAGCCCATTGATTTTATCCCGTAAAGCAGTTCACTTTGGGGCTCGGCCTTTCAGGTTTTTTAATTCTTGGTTATGCAAAGATGGGTTTAAGGAAGTAGTGACTGATGCTTGTGTGAACTTCTCGGATCCGGGGGGTCCTCGGGATTTGTACTTGATCAAAAAACTTGGGGCTATCTGATGCAAAATTAAAGAGTGGCGTGATAGGATGATAAAAAAAGAAGGGGAGGCTTTTAGTCTCGCTAAAGAAGAAGTGGAGGCTTTAGAGGAGATTTTAGAGTCAAGAGACTTGTCTGAGGAGGAGGAATGGGTCCTTATGGAGAATAGAAAAGTCCTTGCGGATATAGAGCTTGCTAAAAGTATGGACTTGAAACAAAGATCTCGTATCAGGTGGGCCAAGGAGGGCGATGAGAACTCCAAGTTCTTCCACTCCCAGATTAATTGGAGGAAGGCTAGTAACGTCATCCATGGGTTAAACATTGGTGGTTCTTGGGTATCTAAACCCTCGTTGGTCAAAAAGGAGGTGTTCTCTTTCTTCAGGTCGAGATTCGAGGAGGAGTGTATGGGTCGGCCTAGTCTTATTTGCCCCAACCTGAAGAAAATCTCGAGGTCCGAGGCGTCGTGGTTGGAATCTTCTTTCTCGAGGGAGGAAATAAAGAATGCGGTGTTTGATTGTGGCGATGATCGGGCTCCCGGGCCGGATGGGTTTAACTTCAGGTTTTTTAAGCATTTCTGGGACCTCTTCAAGGGGGATTTCGTGAGTTTGTTGTCGGAGTTTCATGAAACAGGTTTAATCAATATTGGTTGTGGCTCTTCCTTTATTACTTTGGTCCCGAAGAAGAAAGACCCTATGAGTCTTGCTGACTATAGGCCGATTAGCCTTGTTGGTGTGATTAACAAGGTTGTATCGAAGATTCTCGCTAATAGGCTCAAGCAAGTTCTTCACTTGGTTATCTTGGATTCTCAGTCGGCCTTTTTGGGAAATAGATTTATCCTCGACGGGCCTCTCATTATTAGTGAGGTTTGCTCGTGGCTTAAGAGGAATAAAAAGCGTGCGCTTCTTTTCAAAATCGACTTCGAGAAAGCTTATGACAATATCAGTTGGAGGTTCGTTATTGATGTCCTTCTTCAAATGGGGTTTACGTCTAGATGGTGCAACTGGATTTGGGGTATTCTCTCCTCTGCTAGGGCGTCGGTCTTGGTTAATGGTACGCCTACCTTCGAGTTCAAGTGTAGTAAAGGGATGCGGCAAGGGGACCCCATTTCCCCTTTTCTGTTTATTGTGGCTATGGAAGCGCTGTCTTGTCTCCTACATAAGGCGGTTGAAGTGGGAATCTTCTCGGGAATTCGTCTTCCCGAGGACGGACCATTGTTGTCTCATTTATTTTTCGCGGATGATGCTTTGCTTATTGGGGAATGGGATGCTGAGAATGTTCTTAACATCGTCAGATTGTTACGGTGTTTCTATGTTTGTTCGAGGCTCAAAATCAACTTAGATAAATCTGGTCTCTTTGCTGTTGGAGTGGATTATGCGGCAGTGAGTCAGATGGTCGGGGTTGTCGGATGCAGAGCGGATTCCCTTCCGTTCAAATATCTCGGGCTCAAGGTGGGGGCTAATATGACTCGTGTTGTCAATTGGAGACCGGTTTACGAGATATTCGAGTCGAGACTTGCTTTATGGAAATCAGCTTTGCTGTCTTTTGGAGGTAGAGTTACCCTTGTTCGTTCTGTCCTCGAAAGTCTCCCTTCGTTTTACTTCTCTCTTTATAAGGCCCCCAAGCAGGTTATTGCGGACTTAGAAAGACTCATCAAGAAATTTCTGTGGGGTGGTTCGAGCGATGTTAGAAAAACCCACTAGGTGGCCTGGGATAGAATTACTTTGCCCAAAAAGAAAGGAGGGGTTAGTCTTAGTAAACTCAAGGATATCAATGTCGCTTTGTTAAGCAAATGGGGATGGAGATATAAATGTGAGAAGGAATGCATGTGGGTCAAGGTGGTGGACGCCTTACACGCGAACGGAACGAATTGGACCTTCCTTCCGGTGAAGAAGTCGTGTAGCGGAGTATGGAATAGTATTGTCTCCGTCTTCTCGAAGCCCGTTGTCGGCTCTTTAGTGCTTCGGAATTTTGTTAAAGGGATTGTGGGTAAAGGTGATCGAATTCTGTTTTGGTTAGATCCGTGGTTAAAGGAGAAGCCTCTGTGTGAGTTGTTCCCGAATATCTTTGCTTTGGAAGTGGTGAAATCGTGCTCTGTTCGTGATCGTATTTCGGGGTGTTGGTTATGGAAACATGACCCGAACCCGGGTGTGGAGTCGGACTAGTTGTCCTCCTTGTTGGAGGATGTTGCTTCGGTTTCGCTCAGCTCGAGAGAAGATGGTTGGAGATGGTTGGGAGATCCGAATGGTTCTTTTGCCGTGAACTCGGTCAAAAGGATTTTGTCGGAAGTTTCTCCGGTTAGGGTCAATTATGTTCTTGAATGGAATAAGTGGGTGCCGGGCAAGTGTAATTTGTTTGTGTGGCGTGCGGAGATGGGTAGGATCCCGACGGCGGATGCTTTAAGAAAAAGAGGGTTACAGGTGGGTGATGGTCTTTGCCCTCTGTGTAAGTCGGAGGCCGAGTCGATTGACCACTTATTCACTTCGTGTATTGTTGCGGTTGTTCTTTGGCAAAAGGTTAGCCTTTGGTGTCGAATCCCTCCTATTTTTGCGTTTTCTTTTAAAGACTTGTTGGAGGTGCACAAGTCCAGCCATGTTAAAGTCGCCGTCAAACCGGTCATTCAGGGCATTGTTTTTTCAGCTCTTTGGTGTATGTGGAAGGCTCGGAACAAGGCTGTCTTCTCGGGTGTTGAGGCCAAAGTGGAGAGTATTTTTTGCGATGTAAAGTCCCTTGGGTTCTTGTGGTTCAAGTATAGATCTAGGAATAACCATATCTCGTGGTTGGATTGGTGTAATTTTTCTTTTATGTAGCTTCTTTTGTTTGTTGTTGTTTTTGTCCTGTCTCGGGTTTCGAGTCGTGCGTGTTTTAATGAAGTTCTCCTTTAAAAAAAAAAATTATATACATATTAATTCTAACTCCTCATTAATATATTATTATATGTTAGTTTTTTTTATCTTTTTTATAATATATAACATGATATACACGTAATATGTTTAATATTACATAATGTTGTTAGACAAAAATAAAATACTCATTCATCAAAGTAATAATGTAATTACAATGATATTGCTATAGTATCATATCAAACAATATCCGTAATGGTACACCAACATCTAGATTCATTTTTATGGTTTTAGGTTTGGATAATATCGGTGGCGCTACCAAAATTTGGATTCATCTTTGTGGTTTCAGGTTTCGATTATATTTCATTTATACAACTCTGTATGTGCCGACAAATGAATATCAGTACCAGTACGGTGACGATTTAAACTGACCGATATTGTTCGAACATCAGTGTCGGTATCGAGGTTTGTTCGTACCGGTACTATAACAAATCAAAACAATACCCATTATCTCCTCATGTTAATGTACCGCCGTAACGCGCGAAGAAACACGCTAGTTTATAAGACCATGTGTAGTGGTAAATCAAAATAATGCCCCCACCATGGGGCATTATTCGACACGTGTCATCCTAGTCAACATGGGGCATTATAGCATAAAGTGGTGTAGTGGGGCATTATTCTAATAACGCCCATGCAATCATTTCCCAATTATTTTTTTTAATTTAAAACATAAAAAACTTCATTAATTTAAAATAAAAATTACACTACTTGAAATTAAAAAAAAAAAAACTGAAAAAAAAAACAGAAAATAAAAAACCGAAAAAAATAAAGTTAAAAAAAAAAGAAGATTATCTAGAGTCCATATTTTTCTCGAATTTTTTGGTGACACATTTGCGCAAGGATCAACGCATCACCTTGGAGGTGGTCGATAGGTTTGGACAAAAACTCAATGTCCTTTTCCATTTGTCTCGCCTCTTGCATCTCGTTAAACTTTTTGGTTTCGGCCACTCATTCTTTCATAATCGCATAACGTTGGTGGCCGAGGTCGCGAATGTCTTGGAAACGACGGTTCATCTCCTCGAAATCTTCCTTTAACTCGAGATCGGAAGACGACTCGACCGTTTTTTCCCGGTTCGCTTATCCTTTCTTCTACCGGTGGGTCGGGTCAACTCTTCTTGAATTTCCTCGTCAACGTCCACCACCTCATTTAAATCGACGTTGCGGGCATCCGATGTCGGAGTTGAAGGGTCAACGGAGGATGATGTTTTTGACCTTTTAGCTCGACGTCTACTACTAGACGTCATTGGATTAACTAGCGCCCACTTTGGACTTTTTCGTAGTAGATCCCAACACTTATAGTACGTGAAAGGGCATTTCGTCCTCTCGAACTCCTCCAAAGTCCTCGTTAAAACCCCGACGTCACTTTCACCGCTCGGGAGAGTATCGTAGTTACGTTGGTAAACTTCTTGGAACGCGTGAGACTTGTTGTTGATGTCGGTCCATTTGCTAGAAATGGAATCTTTGTCCCGATGTTCACCTTGACCCCACGTAAGGATGGCAAAAAAGCCCAAGCCCGACGGGTATACCCGAAACCCGAACATACGGGCCGGGTATACCCGAAGCCCAATGGGTATGGGCCGGGTACGGGCTTAAAAAAAAAGAAAAAAATTGGGTACGGGTACGGGTATGGGATTTAGTGATAACCGGCCCATTTACCCGAATAATACCCGAAAGTATCATATTATAGATTTCCATATATAAACTTAGTACATGTATTTATTACCTTCTCTATAGTCATATATAGATATGTATTTGGCATGTGCTTAGTGAACAAATAATTTATTTTTGAGCATGTATATTGGATATGGAAGCTATCACCCTTTATTATATGGATGTTTATGCAATTAGGTGGTCCTGATACAATTAATTAATTAAGTAATCGTTTTGATTTAGTTTGGTATATATGATCTGAATATGATATGTAAGTTATTAATTATATTTTCATTTGTTATAGTCATTAAAATAGTAAATTATATAAACATCAAAGTAAAAAATTGCACATTTGTCCCAACGGGTATTTTTATGAAATTAACGGGTATACCCGATACCCGTGGGTATGCCCGATACCCGCGGGTATGCCCGATACCCGACGGGTAATTACCCGAAAAATGCCCGACGGGTAACGGGTCGGGTATGGGACAAAGAATTACAACCGGGTACGGGCCTGGGATTACCAATACCCGGCCCAAGCTCGGCCCACTGCCATTCCTACACGTGCTAAAAAAGAGTGCACGAACCTTATCCCAAAAAACGGGACCCGTTTGAAAGTTTGCTACAAATTTAAAAAAAAGTAAAAATATAAGTTGTATGTTAAAAATAAAAGTAAAAAATAAGTAAAGAAAAATAAAAGAGTTACCGGTTTCTTCGTCCTCCGAAATGTCGAGCCACGCCCGAGTCAACGTGAATTCCTCCTCCTTCGTCCATTTAATGGTAGTTTTTGTACGTCGAGGTTCGTCCTTATCCTTCTTCTTATGCGACCTTCTGCCTCGTTTTGATTTGTCTTGCACCGGTTCGGGTTGCGTCTCCGGCACGACATCGGGTTCGGATTCGGCTTGTTGTTGTGACGGTTGCGACCCGCCGGCTTGACCATAGCCGAAGGTGGGAGGCACAAACGGAGTGGCGCCACTCAAGTAAAAGCCGCGTACGTTAAAAAGCTCGGGTCCATGTCTTGAAGGTTATACGGGTTTTGCGGTTGGGGTGTGTTCGGGTTCGTGGGTCTTGCGGGGACACCAAAAGGGGGTCGGAATGAATGCATGATTGTATAAAAAATAGGAGAAAGTGGGTTTTTTTTTTATAAAAAATAGAAGAAAGTAGGAGAGAAAGTAGGAGTTTTTTTATAAAAAAATATGAGAAAGTGGGTTGATATATATATAGTGGTAAATTTTTAAATTAAAAAAAATTAATTACATTTGACCGTTTGGCAACGGTCCAATCACACACCCCAAGAAAATTTCAGCGTTTAATTAAAACGCCAAACGGTTTTTTTCGAAAATAACGCCCGGAAACGCCGGGTGTAATACGGGCCAGAGCGTTATCCGGCGTTTTCTTTTGAAAAATTTTTAAAAACCACGCCCCATTACGGATGATCTAATAGAAATACTGTTTGGATTGTATCCAAATTACTTTAGTATGAGGTGGTAGATATAATTGGACCAAAATTCTATGAATAGAAATATTGTCTGGATTGTAAGACAAAGAGGAAACATTTTAACACTAGTGGTGTTTGTTTTCTTATATAAAACTCTTATCTTCTTAATTTTTAAGTAAAGATATTATTAGATACACTGCTTATTTATAAAACAAGAGTAAAATGTCATTTTTGTTCCTGAGGTTTGGTCATTTTTGTGACTTTTGTCTAAAGATTTGTTTTTTCGCATATGGATCTAAAACGTTAGATATTTTGCTATTTTCATCTAACTCGTTAACTCCATCTATTTTCTTATATGAGGAGCATTTTTGTCTTTTTAGACATTTTTATTAAAACAAAAAACATTATAAGAAAAGAAAGATCCACCCTGTTAACTTTCTCTCCACTCAAACCCTCTAATCATCACAAAAAAAATGTCTAAAAAGACAAAAATACCATTGACTTAATGTTAAAAATGGACAGAGTTAACGAGTCAGGTGAAAATAACAAAATTTCAAACCTTTTAAATACAGATGCGAAAACAAGACAAAAGTAACAAAAAAGCCAAAACTCATGGACGAAAATGACATTTTACTTTATAATGAGACAAATGCATTGGCATACATTTTTATTCTCTTTCAAATAGTTACCTTTTTTCTTTTTATCTTTTTTGGCTATAGATGTAAAAACCTATTTTCTCCTCCGCCATCCCATCTCAATGCATGCCACGCTAGGTATGAGCATTTAACGCTTGGTGTCGGTACCAAATTTTTCGTACTGAAATTTTTTCGGTACCGATTCAGTACCCACTTTTTAGCGTTTCCTGTACTAGTATTTTCGGTTCAGTATTGGTTCGGTACAAGACCGAATTTGACACACAAATACCGGTATTGTACCGTACCAAACATTATCGTTACCGGTACCCATATTTGGCGAATCTCGGTACCTGTATTTAAGGGGTACCGGTACTGAATTCATCTATTCACCACATATGCACGTCTTTGTTAGCCGCTGACAACATCCCAACCATGGGCGAAGCATTGAAGGGGCCGGGAGGGGCGCCCGACCCCCCGAACTTTTTGCTCAGTAGTGTTATATATGTATGTTTCGTATAAATTTTTTAGGTATATACGTTTTCAACCCCCCGGTTTTATACAAAAAATAAAATTTAGGTATATACTTTTAGGTCCGGTGACTTCCGACCTCCCAGAAGAAATTTTCAAGCTTCGCCACAGAATTCCTCTCCTATCCTATGCAACAATGCTCCAGGAACTCAACAATCCAAGCCTTAATTTGTGTTGTTTAACAACTTTAGAAATTTAATGATCTTGTCACGGTGCTTGTCTCTCACTAGTTGCTTTTTTGTGTCTCGTTTTTTCCACATCATGCATCTTCATCTTTGCATCCCCCTATGTGGGTTAACAAGATTTTGTTTAATTGTTTTTAACTAGTATGAAGCCCCCTCCCGCGTTGCGGTGGGGGCGTAAACTGTGCCAAATAGCACCAATGCTTCACCACTCCATTGATCACCAACATCGTAAAAACAAAATAAATAAATAGGTAAAACTAACATCGAACGAAAAGCGGACGTAAAATCGTTGAACCATGCACGTCTGTTGTGGCATGTTAATGCGAAGAAATTAGACTCAAAAGTAAAACATGGAAAAAAAGGACTCGCAAGTTGCGACAAACCTGTCAAGTAGGGAAAAATAGACACGTTGCGATGGGTTTGTCAACCGGGAAAAAATAGATGAAAAAACGTTGAACTCCACACGCACATTGTGGCTTGTTAATCCACAAAATTTAGTACGAAAGGTAAAATGAAAAATTCGCAAAAGATGAAAAGTATTGGGGATCAAATCGAAAATAAAAAAGCGTTGGGGTTAAATGAAAAAAGATGAAAAATTTTGGGTTAAAAGTAAAAAAAATAAAGAGATTAAAATGTAAAGAAGGAAAGTGTTTGGATTAGAAATAAAATTAACTTTAAAAAAAAACAAAAAAAAAAAAAACAACTCCCCTTAGAGTAATATCCATGACACATCAAAATATTGCTTATTTATAGTTTGGAAATAAATATGAAATAAGGAGAGATTAATTTATGCCAATGATCTCTAAATCAAGTGGTGGATGACTTACATTTCTCTTGAGAGATGCAAGTTCAACTCTCACTTGACGCAGAGTGAGGCACTTGTGGCCAATGATAGGAGACCAGGAAAACCTGGATTCGATCTTTGAGTCAAACGAGTTTTACTGGTAATTTCACCGTCGTGCATACAGGCAGATGGGTTACCGGGTTTTACCCCGAAATTGGTGGTGCACTTAGGTTACTCTTGAAGTACTCGGTTTGGTCCAGTGGGTGCCCTAAGAGTGCTCGAGATTGATTCTGTTATCCGTTAAAAAAGATTAATTTCTTAAAACTTTTAAAAGATTAATTTCTTAAAAAAATTAAAAGATAAATTTTAGAATCTAAAACAAGTGTTTCATGCTTGCAAATTATATTTTCTTAGTGGTGATTTTTGGTGTTTTTTTGTGCTTGGTAATTGTATTTTCATGCTTGGTAAAATAAGAGTTTTATGTTTTTAATAAATATATTTAAGGACGTATGGATAAAAGATGAAAAACAAAACAAGTGAATTGAATTGACCTCTCCACCTCTTTAAAAACAAACTATCATTTTTTTTTTGGAAAATAATGAAATTAATTTTCAAAAATAGCCACATGAAGCGTCCCCTTGAGACGTCTCACCAAATCAAGGCTGTTGAAACGTCTTTAAAAGCCTCTTCAAAATGAACCAACCAGCTTACGTCACGTGTCAAAATGGTTTTAAAGGCTTAAAGCCGTTTCAAGGCCGTCAGGCCCCTCCATGAGCCTCTTTAGCCTTGTAGAGACTTAGAGTCGTTTAAAGCTTATTTGAGACCCCTCCATTAGCCTCTTCAGCCTTTATAGAGGCTTTGAGCTGTTTCAGCCTTTTCTTTTCAACATTTGTATATTTCTAGTATTTTTAATATTTAAAATAAACATAAATTTATCTATAACAAAAGTTAAAAAAGAAATTTAAAAAAAAAGGCTTGAGCTTTCTAATATTATATTCTTTAGATAATATTATATGAAATAATAGTTTGACAGAATATTCAAAAACTATAAAATAATAATGACTTTTTTTTTCTAAACCAGCATTGGTGAAAAAAGTATTTATCATTTTGGTGTTCCTTAAGAATTATTTACCAAAATAGTGTTCTTACTTATCTTTTATTTTTTTTATTTAGTCAATTCATCATCTATTATTATATGTTTTTTATCCAATCAATTTGGTTATTTTCTTCAATCATCCCACTTTAGTTTTTTTTAACTAACTCATTTTAATTATTTTACTTTTGTTTTTTACTAACTCGTAAGGAAGCATCAATCCTATGATAAGTTTGCATCTTTCTTAATTTAATTACCATATCATAAGATAACTTTTTTAATCAGAAAGACAAATTAAATAATTAGCATATTTATTTAACGGCCAACAAAAGCAATTTATTAGCAGGGGCATCAATTACAAGATGTCGAGCTCAGAAAATATATATTTATTTAACGGCCACCAATTATATATCACACTAGAAAAGGGATCAAACTAACCATCAATACAACATGAATGCTAATGGATGTATTTGTATATAATCTAGGAATAATGTCTATGTTCATAAAACTGAAATCGAAGTGAATGATATGTAACAAGTCAAGTTTTAATGTTTGATTAGTTTTTTATGTTTCTTAGTTCGTATATGAGATGAGTTGATTAAAAAAAGTAAACGTAAAATAAAAACAAAGAGTTAGTAAAAAAAACTTCAATGAGTTGATTGAAGAAAATAATAAGATTAAATGATAAAAGAAATATAAAAATAGATGATTAACTGACTAAATAGAAAATAGAGTGAATTGCAAGTTTTGTCCTTTATCTTTAGGTCATTTTGCAAGTTTTGTTCTTTATGTTTAAATTTGACGAGTTTTGTCCTTTATGTTTAAAAATCAAGCACGTTTTACCCCTTTGGCCTTAAAAATCAAGCACGTTTTGTCCTTTATGTTTAAAAATCAAGCACGTTTTGTCCTTTATGTTTAAAAATTCAAGCACGTTTTGTCCTTAAAAATCAAGCACGTTTTACCCCAAAGGGTAAAACGTGCTTGATTTTCAAACATAAAGGACAAAACTCGTCAAATTTAAACATAAAGGACAAAACTTGCAAAATGACCTAAAGATAAAGGACAAAACTTGCAATTCACTCTAGAAAATATAAAAAATAAATGAAGAACACTATTTTAGTAAATAGATCTCAAAAAATACCAAAACGGTAAATACTTCTCATACCAATTGGGAAAAAACTCAAATATATTCTATAAAGGGTTATTGGATTTATCACTCCTAATTATTGGATATTGGCTGCTGCCACTCCCAACTATCACTTTGACTCCCACCGGCCACCACTCCCAACACTTTATGTGTTGTGTCACTCCGGTTGAGTGTATTTTGGCTCCCCTTTTGTCTTTTAGGAGCAGATTCACCTGCAGTTATTAGCAATTCATAAAGTGTTAGCCTAATATCACCAATAACACAAGTCAAACACTAAGAAATGTTCACATGTGGAGTGACACAACATACAAAGTGTTAAGTTGGGGGTGGTGGGAGTCAAAGTTATAGTCGAGAGTGATAACGGCCAATATCCAATAATTCGGAGTGATAAAATCCAATAACCCTTCTATAAAATAAGTTGTGGGATTTGTTTGTGTCATAACTAAATTCCACAACTTATTTCATACAATATTATTTTATAGTTTTTGAAGCTTCTGTTAAACTATTATTTCATGTAATTTTATCTAATTAATATATTTTTAAATAATTAAGAATTTATTATTAGTAATCTCAAATCTCGTTTAAAATTTCTTTTTCAACTTTTATTATAGATAAATTTGCGTTAGTTTTAAATATTTAAAATACTAGAAATATACAAATGTTAAAAAATGGCTGAAATGGCTCTAAATCTTTACAAAAGTTGAAGAGGTTCATGAATGGGTCTCAAATAAGGTTAAAACGGCTTTAAGCCTCTACAAAGGCTAAAGAGGCTTATGGAGGGGTTTGACGACACTGAAACGACTCTAAGCCTCTACAATCATTTTTTAGACACGTGATGTAAGCTGGTTGATTATTTTGAAGAGGCTTTTAAAGACATTTCAGTAGCCTTGGTTTTGGTGACACAGCTCAGGGAAACGATTCAAGTGACTACTTTTAAAAATTTGACAATCCAATGGTCAATTTCGTTATTTTGTTTTTTTTTTTTTAATAGAGTTAATTGCCCGGATGGTCCCTGTGGTTTTACGTTTTTTCACGTTTAGTCCCCACCTTTTGAAAATAGCAGGTATGCTCCCTATGGTTTGTTATTTTGTTACTCGGATAGTCCCCTGAGTAGATGTCAGTTAGTTTGGAAATAGCAGGTATGCTCCCTATGGTTTGTCATTTTGTTATTCGGATATCCCCGGAGTAAATGTCAGGGGACTATCTGAGTAACAAAATGACAAACCATAGGGAGCATACCTGCTATTTCCAAAAGGTGGGGACTAAACGTGAAAAAACATGAAACCACAGGGACCATTCGTGCAATTAACTCTTTTTAATATATACCATTCCAATAATTGAAGGAACCAATCGTCCAAAAGTGCAATCATTTTCACTTTGAAGTTTGAACTCTCTCAATAATTATATTATTTTAATTGATAAGAGCATGTGTAGTGGGGCGTTATATGCCCTCATAAAGCCCCTATAAAGTCCCAAACACCAATACGAGGGGCTTTATGAGACAAAAAAAGTTGGGTGGCGCCATATACATAACGCCGGTGATGGGGGTTGTTTTCAAAGTTTGGACCAATCAAAATAAAGCAAGGTTTTTATAATTAATTAATAAAAACGAAAATTAATAATTAGGTATTGATGGGTAGAGGCTTTATGACTACGGGCTCTAGTGATATAACGCCCCTATATGACGTGGCACGACACGTGTCGCAGAACGCCCCACAAAGGGCTTTATGACTACGGATGGCCTTAGGATACAACATTAAGCAAAGAAAGTTTTTCCTTGAAGGGTTTTTGTTTGTGGGGCCAAATCTTAAAAATATTTCCTACTATTTCTAGACCATAACTTAGGATTGTCATTGTACCCTTATAAAAGAGTAAGGAGGTCACATAATTATAAAAAAAAATCACAAGTTGTAATATAAACCTTATTCTAAATAGCAAGCCATAAAAATGGGATGGTTTATCGTACACAATGTCGTGTGAACATAAAGAAATGTTTTTAAAAATGATAGAATGATATCATTTAATTGAGGTATTACAATAGATTTTGTTATATAAACATATATTTAATGGTACACATGATTATGATTGAAAAGCAAGATAGAAAGACGAAACAACAAGTGATGGATTTAATATGTGGATAAAGCAGTTGCATATCATCCACTTATATAAAGAAGACATTTTTTTTTACAATAAGAAAACAAAGTAGGCTAAGCAGCAAAGTCCAAAGCTTATAAAGCAAAAGCCAATCCGACTATCTATCTCACTAGCAACATATCCAATACTAGATTTTTATTCAACCTTTTCTATTTAATAAAAAAGTTGTTGGTTGCAATAATACTATAGAAATAGGATTTTTTTTTTTTATAAATTCAATCCTAAGTTCATGTGTTCTTTATTTTTGTTCCTCATTTTTCAGGCCCATTACTTTGATTATGTGATAACCAACTCGAAAATTACCATTTATACGGCATTTTGTTTATAAAATTATGTGATAACCAACTCGAATACCATTTACACGGCATTTTGTTTTTAAATTATATTTTGAAAATGAGTCATTTCTCTATATATTATACTCATTAACGTAAAACTAGAAAATAGTTGTGGTAGCTACGAATCTACGATCAAGGTGATAGCGGTGACGAAAAAGATGATGACAGTGACGATGAAGAAATTAAAGATTTTTTTTTTTACTTCTTAATGATTCGATGAAAATATATTGCAAGAAAATCTTTTATTTTTTAATTTTATTCATGTTATCAGCTGTATTTAAATTTTTATTTCTAATGCTGAATTCAGTTGGATTTTTTTTTTGAATTTAGTTTAATCTCCTTTTCAATATTTTGCATTAAAATTGACATGTCACTATATGAAATTAACATTGAAATTGACGTATTAATGTTTTCTTTTTCTTTCATATAAGCTCTCTTTCACTCCCACATCCCCACTCTTTGTGAGATTACATTTGTTTTTTCTTTTAAATTTGTGTACATGATGTTTTTTATTTATTTATTTAAACGGCAAAGATGTTTTTAATTTTACTAGTTGGTTTTCCGTCCGCGTTTTGCGGCGGGGACCCAATAACTACAAAACGTGTGTCAGTAACGGCAAGCAGATACCGAATATCAAAATAATAGGACCCACACGTCCTATACGTTGGAAATTCGATTGTTTTCAGTTCAGTTATTACGGTGCTAACACGTTAAAATATGGATGAGCTCGGTATCGGTAGCGGCACCGAAAGTACCGATCCGGAAAATTATCGAAATTAGGTACCAGCACCGAAAATGCTCGGTACAATACGGTATGGTATTTGAAGGTAAAAATTAATAAATACAGGTATGGTGCTAGACCGTTGTTGAACTGAAAGTAATGATTCTGAAAACGCCAAAAGGTGGGTACCAAATTGGTACCAAAAATGATTTGGTATAGTAAATTTGGTACCGATACGATACCGGTTTGATTACAGGATTTGATACGATTTGCTCATCAATAATCTAAATATCTAAGTTAATTTTACATGATACAATTCATTCATTACATAAAAATACAAAAAATAAAGCAAAATAAGTTGTTGTGTATATAAAACCTCATTCAAACGAAATACAGTTTACTTACTGTGTGTATGAAGTAATCTAAACCGATCAATTACTTGAATTGCTACGTTGCTACAGGATTTGATGAGCTCGGTACCAACCGGTACCGAAACCCCAAAAGTGGGTACCGGTATCGAATATACCTGGTACGGTACGGTACGGTTCGGTACCGATCGGTACTGATACGACACCGGTATTTGAGGGTAAAAACCGGTGAATACCGTGCCGAATTGGTACAAAAATACACCCGGTTTGGTAAATTTGATACTGGTACCGGTACTCGATACCATTTACTCATCCCTTAGTGATGTCACTATTCATTTAGTTCTGTTTTTATTACTATATATATATTCATTCAATTCTATTTTAATTATATTTTTGTGACTAATTATTCAGTTCAAAATTTAATATATAGGTAAATTTTTAATGTTATTAAATATGTTTCGACATCAAAACCAGTAAGTTCAACAATTTTGGTATCATAAATTTGAATCGAAAAAATTATTTTTCCTTACCTATAAATAGTAATAACATTTTCTTAAAAATCAAAATTTGACTTTAACATACTTACTATTTAGATAACTTTTATGAGTAACTTCATAAAAATGTAACCAAGTTTAAGTCACTAACATTTTTGTTGTCTCTCTAAAGTAACTGGAGTTTCATATTGTTTATACTACGTAATTATCAGATTACCAATGATGAAGTTCAGATTTCATTAATCTATATCTATCTATCTATATAATAAATGAAAACCTTTAAGTACACGTATCACATGCTTAACTTCCTCGTTCATGATATCAACCATCATGTTTCTTTCTAAAAACCAAATATCAATCATAATAAATACTAAACGTAGCATAATCTTTAGTTCTTCCAATCTGTTTATCAATTAGTAATCATGGGTTAAAGCCAAAGATCAACACTCACTTCCAAACTCCATGAAACTTCCTTCAATATGCTCAACCTCAACAAAATTAACATGCATTCCATTTAAAATCACTAATTGTAACTAGTTTTCACATGGATTCACATAACAATTTATAGACGAACCCTAAGAAATCATCATCAAATATATTCCATCACTTACCTCATGTTTCCAGTCAATAGATCATTAGAAATCCATAATCATGCAAGTTTTTGGGGGCTTAATTCCACCATTAATTTCAGAAATCAAAGCTTGCTTGAGGGTTCTTATTCTCCCAAGTATATGTGTGTGTCGACCTACACACATCCAGATAACATCCTAACATCTGGACCTTTCTTGTCCATCGTCATCATCGTCATCATCATCATACTCAGTAAATCCCACCAATAGCAAAGCTAAGGTAGGTCTGAGGAGGGTAGATGTAGACAGCCTTACCTCTATCCCGTAGGAATAGAGATGTTGCTTCCAGTGAGACCCCTGGCTCGATGGAAGTTTTGCATCAAACCTTGGACATAAGGTACATAACACTCGGCAATTAAGACAAGGCCAATTAGTGCATGTTGTGACAACCGGCAATTAACGGCTTCTAATTACGCAATTAACAAACGTTTAAGGCGTTAATAAAGAGTGTTTAAGGCACAAATTAACTTAATTAGCCTGTTGGAGTCTCTAGGAACGCCTAATCGACTTTACAACGCGTGTATGACGATCTGCGGAGAAACCGTTGAATATTAAACGGTAACGAACGAAAACCGAACAAAATACTGACAACGCCAAAAGTTTGAGAATTTTATACGCGTATCTTATATTTATAAAGTTAGTTTTGTGAGTGTATCGTGCTTTCGTACGTCACAAACGCAAACATGAACAAGAAACGCAACTGCAAGAACGCATCGGCAATGAAACAGAAGCATCGGGCACGCGTATTAACTACAAAACTGAAATTTTACGATTTATTTGGCTTCGTAATTAAATTTTAATGATCACAGTCGAAACCGGATCGAAAAACAAAATTAAAACGGTCAACGCAGTATTTTACGCGATTTTTAATTAAAGCGACGAACGAACGCTTCGAACGCGACTACCGACAGTGTTTTAAGTCTTCTTATTTTAAAACAATAATTTATGACCTTTTTACGACACTCGGGTTTTGAAAACGGGTTCGTGAGTACGACTGGGCCACTCAAAACACGGGATTGGGCTTGTGGGCCTTGGGCCCAAGTCCACTTAAAACAAGTTTGACCTAGGTATAAAAGGGTAGTGAACCCTATCCATCCTCATTTTTCACCAGCCGCTATACGTGATTCCCTCTCAACTTTACTAACTTGTAGACATGAACTCACACATAATATACTCTCATACAATAGATTATCTCTCAAATGCACCCATAAATCCACTGCCAAACAACCCTTCTCCTTCAAAAATCCAAAACCCATCTCAATTATAACTACAAATTCATAACCACACCCACAACAAGAACCTGCAACCTCTGTTCTCTCACTAGCGGTTAACCGGAAGCCGAGAGCCCCCCCCCCCCACCTCCGATCTTCATAATTCCGGTCACACACACATCCACCTCTCACACCTGTTACACCCCCCCCCTCGATGATGAAACGGACCCCCACCACCATCGTCGAGTGGTGGTGGTGGTGGAGAGCGACGGATGGCCAGGAAAGAGATGAGAGAGAGACTGAAGCCGCGAGAGAGAGAAAGAGACGCTGAGAGACAGAGAATGGCGGCGGCAACGGCGAGCTACGGCGGCGGCGACGGCAACGCCGCCGTGAGCGGCGGCGGTCCTGATCTCCTTCCGACGAACTTCTGTGAAGGTTGAAGATAATGTTATTGGCGGAGGTGGCAGTCGACGGCTGTAGAGGTATCGTCAGCTTGGGTTCGGCAGGTTCGAGTTAAAACTCTGGTCAGATCTATTTCGGTTCACACTTGTGTTTTGGTTCAATTTTTCAAGTGATTTTCAAGATTAGTTGGTGCGGATCTAGGATATGCTTGGTTCGGGTTTGTCTCATCTCGGGTCAGATTGGTTTCGGGTGAGTTGATTTGGCTCCGGATCGGGTCAAACAGTGTTCAGGTTAACCAAGTCAAACCAGTCAACATATTAGGTTTACTGGTCAACAGAAGACTCGGCTCGGTTCAGTTCTTTTGCGGGTCCGTTTTGGTTCGGGTCAAGGATCAGTCAACGTGAGTCCACAGCGGTCAACCGTAGTCAATGGCAGTTAACTCGGTCAACAGTTGGTCAACTGAGGTCAAACTCAGTGGACGCAAGATCTGGTAAAGTTTAACGAAGCGAAATTAGTATAGATTTTTATAGTTCTTGGATTTTTATACTACGCGAATCGAGCTCGACCGATACCGTTAGTGATTAACTACGTTCTATTTTTGTCTTATTTGATAAAATTTTAGTATATATTGGTTGAATTACTGTTGAGTTAGACAAAATACGACAACTTTTATTGTCGGGTTATTCTAAAAACAGAGGAAACTCTGTCCGTTTTTCGTATAAATTCGAAATACGAAACATTTGTATCTTATAAAAGACATTTATCGGAAGCAAAGTATTGTTGTAAAATAAATATAAAGTATACTTACTTTTGGCGATATTTTAAAACTTATAAAACACGATTATAACTTTTCGACACACACGAATTACTAATCAACGAAACCCGAATACTTTTATAAAATAAATATAATGTCTATATTTATATCAAACCTCGAGACTTGAACACTTTTATAAAATAAATACAACATTTATATTTATTTTAAAAGGCTGACTTTAAACTCTCGTACGAACTAAATATAGTTTTTATATTACTTTAAACGCTTAACATTCGGAAGTCAAATAAATCAATATAATTGTTTATATTTATTTCAATAAATATAGTTTTTATATTACTCTGTACTTCAGATTCGAATATTCTTATAAAATGAATATATTTTTTTTATATTCGTCTTAAACGTCAAGATTTCGAATATATATATATATATCTATATATATATATATATATATATATATATATGTATATATATATATATATCTATTTGTTTCCATCCTACTACGAAAACTACAGCGGTATATTACCGAATCATATACGACGTTTCGAATACGTACCATATTTCATCTACGTCTTCTATTCGCGAAGACTAACACGACCTTGTATAAGTATACTTACAATTTTATATATAAGTATATATTTTATAACATTCGATAACTAATTCGATTTCGTTACTTAGTTTCATCCCAATTATAAATGGGATCGAATAACCATAGTTTGGTTTCTTCAAATCAAAATAATAACACCCTCGTAGAGTCGTTTGTTAACGACTCGGTAGAGCTCGGACACGTAGTTTAGCTACGTTTAAACTAGAAACTGATGAGCTATTCCTTGATTAGGAACAATATAGTTGCACGCTAGCTAAACGCACGTTCTTGGAACGACACTACGGAATCACACTAAGCTAGCTTTGCACAGGAATGTCAAGGTGAGTTCATAACCCCCAATTTTTTTACAGTTTTACATGTTTATAAATGTTTTCGGGGGTGGAAAGACATGCAAGTTTTGCTAAAGTAAACAATTTATCGTTGAACAAAAACTCATATTTCTAAACCATATTGCGAATGGATTTCAAGGAACTCAAATGGTTTACGAACGATTTATACTAAACATACCGGTTTTACAAAGCAATTGCGTATTTTCAAAACAGGCATGATTTTCAAGACTAGTGACGAGAACGTCCTAGTTACAACAACGGGACTGGGTTGACCTGCGTATGAAAAACGAGACAACTCAGTGAGACCATGTCCCCCTTTTCTTTAAACGTTTTGGTTTACAACTTTCGGGGGGAAACACATGTCAAATTTAGGTATGATCAAGTTATGGAATGAACTCTTAGATCATGTGAGCATAGGCTGTAACTGAGGTGCCATTAATCCTTTTGAGGACCAAGGAACAAAGGTTAGATCTAATGGGTACGGGCGAGCCCCACTCACGGTCCATGGGTGACCACTTAGAGTGCTGTTGTGTCCAGCGTCGAGAGTTCGACACTTAAATTGCCTACGCGGGTTGAGTACCTCCTATGTCGTCGCATATATTAATGTCCTCGCGAAACATTAATGATCAACATGTTCATAGACGCTTTACATACCAACTTACAACATTATAACCTTCAAATGTTTTTGATGTTCATTTGACGCAAACTCATAATACATGTATTTACAAACTTTGATAATGTTTTCAACTTATGTACAAGTAAGAGGACGAGTTGGTCCTGCTTACAAAGACTCTCGTGGGCTAGACTCACAACTTTCATATATCATGCCGAGAAAATGATTTTACTATGCTTTCTCAACAACTTTTAAACCGGTTATCAAAAAGATTTGTTTTAAATCTTTTTCAAAACAAACTATGAACTCGCTCAACTTTATGTTGACTTTTTCGCATGTTCTTTCTCAGGTTGCATTTTCAAAACTATGGAACGGTTGGAATAGGAGAACCCATGGGAATTCGAGTACTTAGCGACGTTCTTTTTCTAGAGGTCTTAGCTTATTTGCTTCCGCTGTGCAATGAAGATACCGGTCCAGTCACGCCAGCTCTGATTTTTCGGGGTGTGACAGATTGGTATCAGAGCTATAGGTTTCAGCGAATTAGGTTTCTGTAGAGATACCTAGGCTTTAACCTTACTTTCCTCTGGGAACTTAGATATCAAGAATTGAACATGTACAGAACGCCTAAGACTCGAATATGGGTTCCAACCGTTGCCGAAAACAATGAGTCAACAGTTTTGGTTTTAAACATACACAAGTGTTGTGTTGGATACACGGTACATGAAACGATTACATATAGTAAGCAAAACTTTGAGAGTTTTGGATAACATGCATTTAGGACCTTTGGAAAACTTACGTCGAAACTCATTAGAGGTCCTCACTTAGAAACTGTGACTACTAACTCGGGCAAACACCATTATATTTTGTCGTCTATGCTATCTTACTTACTGAGCAGGTAACTTACGCGGAACGAAACGCTAGGGCACGAAACTACGTGAAACTTAAGCTATACGTCAGCGGACGTTGAAATACATCACACACGACTTTCGAGGCAAGGCCTTTGGAAAACATGATTGAGCATGACAACAACGATGCTAACCCCGTCAGCGGGAGAACTACTGGTCGAAAGCGGCAAATTTGCAAGTGATCCTACAAACGACACGAATCACGCTGAGGTACGCTTAAATAAGATTTCATAACGATCGATGCTTAGTCTAAAGAGACTCACAATTACTGGTGCTGCACAAGAAGTCACGTGTCTTCGCATTCCCCCAACTTCATTAATGGCGATTAGGCTATGTTCGACATTCCATGGTAATGTCATTCAACCATCGATCATCGCACGAAATTCCAGGTAAAGTCTTTGCATTTCTTTTGTTGAAATTTTGACTTCTTTCATATAGTGAGTAGATTTTTGCATTTCTTCTCCCCCTAATGGCCATTACATCATGAAAATTTTATTTCATGATAATGAACACTTAATTGCTTCATTCTTGACAAATTCATATGTTACACATGCGTTGTTCGTTACGCATGTGGCTTCGCTCGAAATTGTTTCTTTATCAACGTTCAATCTTGTTTCGCTATGTCGATTATTGCATTGTGATTTGGATGATTTCATTGTTGCAAAGCGTTGACTCCTTGATATCGAGTCAACGAAACTTGTTGAAACTCCTTTTCTTTTCAAGCTACATACGTGGTTTTTTTTTTTTGTTGTAACCATGTCGAAATCTCGTATTGATATATGCATTCATTGTTGGATTATGTTTCAACCAAGTTCAATTGATTGAACTTGCTCGTAATATATATTCGATTCAAGGACCTATATGATGGATCGAGGCCATCACATTCGAAATAATTCCAACAAGCACTTCATTTGTTTTGAACCATAATAGGCTTGTTTGGTCTTCAATTTCATTGAATCGTTTCTTTGATCATGATCAACTCGTGGTGACGTCTTCACTAACTTGAAGCTTGCGCTGATTTCGTTTGCTCACATCATGTACGGATTTAATTATTTATCTATTTGTTTATTGATATTAAATCCGCTTTGTTGATTTATTATATTAAATCAATCTTAACACAATCGTGTCTTATGATAATGGTACACAAATTTATTTCATATTTCTGTGTACCACTTAACGGTTCTTTCAACATCGATCAAACATTTTATGATATTTATTGCTTTTCATCTTCACTCGAAAACATCGTTTATTTGTTTCATTATCAATTGAAAATTCTATGAGATTTGCTGGAACGAGCTTTCAGATTTACTTCGTTGAGCCTTCATTTGATTTCAAACACGGTGATATTTGTTTGGTCACCGCTATTATTGAATTGTTTTATTCACTACGACACCTTGTGGTGTCGGTATAAACTTGTAGCTTGTGCTAATCACGATCAGCCGTTTCATGCGTAACTATTTACGCTTTTCGTTTGACACATCATTTAAATAGTCTTAATGCAATTATGTATTAGGACGATGATACACCAGGTTCGGTTGTATTTCATTTCGGTGTATCCTTGCAACACGTTGATTTTATTCATTTAATGGTTCAAGAGTTGATAAATCATTTTTACGATTCTACTTATTTGAGTTTGTTGAATTCGAGTTTCACTTATACAACAACCAATGCTAGATTCCATTGGTATTATATTCTGTTGTTTCAAAAATTGATTGTAGTTTGTAAACATTCATTTGGAATTCCATTGGTTGAATTTCCTCTTCTGTTGAATCTGGTAAAGCTAGTCACATTGGTGATAGTATCACAACATCTCGTTCACTTGACATCGATTTCTAGAACAAACTCAGTTGAACCGTTGGGTTCCTACCGATGCAAAATGTCTTTACACTCACAAAATCTGAATCAGTTTTGATTCGATTAGGCGGTCATTCACTTTGGTATTATTCGGACTTACCTAGGAACGACACAACTTTGAGGAGATAACATACACTAAATTTCGAGGACGAAATTTCTGCAACAGGGGGAGAATGTGACAACCGGCAATTAACGGCTTCTAATTACGCAATTAACAAACGTTTAAGGCGTTAATAAAGAGTGTTTAAGGCACAAATTAACTTAATTAGCCTGTTGGAGTCTCTAGGAACGCCTAATCGACTTTACAACGCGTGTATGACGATCTGCGGAGAAACCGTTGAATATTAAACGGTAACGAACGAAAACCGAACAAAATACTGACAACGCCAAAAGTTTGAGAATTTTATACGCGTATCTTATATTTATAAAGTTAGTTTTGTGAGTGTATCGTGCTTTCGTACGTCACAAACGCAAACATGAATAAGAAACGCAACTGCAAGAACGCATCGGCAATGAAACAGAAGCATCGGGCACGCGTATTAACTACAAAACTGAAATTTTACGATTTATTTGGCTTCGTAATTAAATTTTAATGATCACAGTCGAAACCGGATCGAAAAACAAAATTAAAACGGTCAACGCAGTATTTTACGCGATTTTTAATTAAAGCGACGAACGAACGCTTCGAACGCGACTACCGACAGTGTTTTAAGTCTTCTTATTTTAAAACAATAATTTATGACCTTTTTACGACACTCGGGTTTTGAAAACGGGTTCGTGAGTACGACTGGGCCACTCAAAACACGGGATTGGGCTTGTGGGCCTTGGGCCCAAGTCCACTTAAAACAAGTTTGACCTAGGTATAAAAGGGTAGTGAACCCTATCCATCCTCATTTTTCACCAGCCGCTATACGTGATTCCCTCTCAACTTTACTAACTTGTAGACATGAACTCACACATAATATACTCTCATACAATAGATTATCTCTCAAATGCACCCATAAATCCACTGCCAAACAACCCTTCTCCTTCAAAAATCCAAAACCCATCTCAATTATAACTACAAATTCATAACCACACCCACAACAAGAACCTGCAACCTCTGTTCTCTCACTAGCGGTTAACCGGAAGCCGAGAGCCCCCCCCCACCTCCGATCTTCATAATTCCGGTCACACACACATCCACCTCTCACACCTGTTACACACCCCCCCCCCTCGATGATGAAACGGACCCCCACCACCATCGTCGAGTGGTGGTGGTGGTGGAGAGCGACGGATGGCCAGGAAAGAGATGAGAGAGAGACTGAAGCCGCGAGAGAGAGAAAGAGACGCTGAGAGACAGAGAATGGCGGCGGCAACGGCGAGCTACGGCGGCGGCGACGGCAACGCCGCCGTGAGCGGCGGCGGTCCTGATCTCCTTCCGACGAACTTCTGTGAAGGTTGAAGATAATGTTATTGGCGGAGGTGGCAGTCGACGGCTGTAGAGGTATCGTCAGCTTGGGTTCGGCAGGTTCGAGTTAAAACTCTGGTCAGATCTATTTCGGTTCACACTTGTGTTTTGGTTCAATTTTTCAAGTGATTTTCAAGATTAGTTGGTGCGGATCTAGGATATGCTTGGTTCGGGTTTGTCTCATCTCGGGTCAGATTGGTTTCGGGTGAGTTGATTTGGCTCCGGATCGGGTCAAACAGTGTTCAGGTTAACCAAGTCAAACCAGTCAACATATTAGGTTTACTGGTCAACAGAAGACTCGGCTCGGTTCAGTTCTTTTGCGGGTCCGTTTTGGTTCGGGTCAAGGATCAGTCAACGTGAGTCCACAGCGGTCAACCGTAGTCAATGGCAGTTAACTCGGTCAACAGTTGGTCAACTGAGGTCAAACTCAGTGGACGCAAGATCTGGTAAAGTTTAACGAAGCGAAATTAGTATAGATTTTTATAGTTCTTGGATTTTTATACTACGCGAATCGAGCTCGACCGATACCGTTAGTGATTAACTACGTTCTATTTTTGTCTTATTTGATAAAATTTTAGTATATATTGGTTGAATTACTGTTGAGTTAGACAAAATACGACAACTTTTATTGTCGGGTTATTCTAAAAACAGAGGAAACTCTGTCCGTTTTTCGTATAAATTCGAAATACGAAACATTTGTATCTTATAAAAGACATTTATCGGAAGCAAAGTATTGTTGTAAAATAAATATAAAGTATACTTACTTTTGGCGATATTTTAAAACTTATAAAACACGATTATAACTTTTCGACACACACGAATTACTAATCAACGAAACCCGAATACTTTTATAAAATAAATATAATGTCTATATTTATATCAAACCTCGAGACTTGAACACTTTTATAAAATAAATACAACATTTATATTTATTTTAAAAGGCTGACTTTAAACTCTCGTACGAACTAAATATAGTTTTTATATTACTTTAAACGCTTAACATTCGGAAGTCAAATAAATCAATATAATTGTTTATATTTATTTCAATAAATATAGTTTTTATATTACTCTGTACTTCAGATTCGAATATTCTTATAAAATGAATATATTTTTTTTATATTCGTCTTAAACGTCAAGATTTCGAATATATATATATATCTATATATATATATATATATATGTATATATATATATATATATCTATTTGTTTCCATCCTACTACGAAAACTACAGCGGTATATTACCGAATCATATACGACGTTTCGAATACGTACCATATTTCATCTACGTCTTCTATTCGCGAAGACTAACACGACCTTGTATAAGTATACTTACAATTTTATATATAAGTATATATTTTATAACATTCGATAACTAATTCGATTTCGTTACTTAGTTTCATCCCAATTATAAATGGGATCGAATAACCATAGTTTGGTTTCTTCAAATCAAAATAATAACACCCTCGTAGAGTCGTTTGTTAACGACTCGGTAGAGCTCGGACACGTAGTTTAGCTACGTTTAAACTAGAAACTGATGAGCTATTCCTTGATTAGGAACAATATAGTTGCACGCTAGCTAAACGCACGTTCTTGGAACGACACTACGGAATCACACTAAGCTAGCTTTGCACAGGAATGTCAAGGTGAGTTCATAACCCCCAATTTTTTTACAGTTTTACATGTTTATAAATGTTTTCGGGGGTGGAAAGACATGCAAGTTTTGCTAAAGTAAACAATTTATCGTTGAACGAAAACTCATATTTCTAAACCATATTGCGAATGGATTTCAAGGAACTCAAATGGTTTACGAACGATTTATACTAAACATACCGGTTTTACAAAGCAATTGCGTATTTTCAAAACAGGCATGATTTTCAAGACTAGTGACGAGAACGTCCTAGTTACAACAACGGGACTGGGTTGACCTGCGTATGAAAAACGAGACAACTCAGTGAGACCATGTCCCCCTTTTCTTTAAACGTTTTGGTTTACAACTTTCGGGGGGAAACACATGTCAAATTTAGGTATGATCAAGTTATGGAATGAACTCTTAGATCATGTGAGCATAGGCTGTAACTGAGGTGCCATTAATCCTTTTGAGGACCAAGGAACAAAGGTTAGATCTAATGGGTACGGGCGAGCCCCACTCACGGTCCATGGGTGACCACTTAGAGTGCTGTTGTGTCCAGCGTCGAGAGTTCGACACTTAAATTGCCTACGCGGGTTGAGTACCTCCTATGTCGTCGCATATATTAATGTCCTCGCGAAACATTAATGATCAACATGTTCATAGACGCTTTACATACCAACTTACAACATTATAACCTTCAAATGTTTTTGATGTTCATTTGACGCAAACTCATAATACATGTATTTACAAACTTTGATAATGTTTTCAACTTATGTACAAGTAAGAGGACGAGTTGGTCCTGCTTACAAAGACTCTCGTGGGCTAGACTCACAACTTTCATATATCATGCCGAGAAAATGATTTTACTATGCTTTCTCAACAACTTTTAAACCGGTTATCAAAAAGATTTGTTTTAAATCTTTTTCAAAACAAACTATGAACTCGCTCAACTTTATGTTGACTTTTTCGCATGTTCTTTCTCAGGTTGCATTTTCAAAACTATGGAACGGTTGGAATAGGAGAACCCATGGGAATTCGAGTACTTAGCGACGTTCTTTTTCTAGAGGTCTTAGCTTATTTGCTTCCACTGTGCAATGAAGATACCGGTCCAGTCACGCCAGCTCTGATTTTTCGGGGTGTGACACATGTACTCTCTTGTCTTTCGTCTATTAACGCCACCACATGATGCTTGATTAACCATCCTCCTTTTTTAACATTATTTTCAAGAAATTAGTAAAATAACGTTAGAATTAGTGCACTTTCACTTTCGCCCCACGAGCGACCACACATATAGACATTATATGCGCATATCACAAGCGGGTGTAAATTAAGAAGTTAAGAAGTTACCGTTCTTAATTTGAAGGCAAATTAAGAAGTTACCATTCAACACCCCCAAGTTTGCTTCCTACCCTCTTTTTGTTCAAAAGTTCATCCCTTCGTTTTTAACCTATATCCTAACTAAGTTAGGTAGCTTAATTATTTATTTCATGCCATAACGTGAGAACTAATAAATTAAAACTTCAGTTGTGGGGCGTTATAGACACGCACATAAAAAAGCATGTAAACACACCGGGGGGGGGGGTTTCAAAACGATATTTTACAACATTTTTAGAAAGTCGAGGGGGGTGTAAGTGGCATTGCTGAAATTTGAAGAAATGAGATTAACTATACTTTGCGTGAATAGTAATGTTACACGTTGCAACAATGTCAAAACATAAAGTAACTTGAATTATGCCCTCTAATGAATATATATTATATTTGGCCGACTCATTCCAGCACAAAATTACACCAAAACTTAGACGAACTGAAAACGTCCATAGATATAAACATGAAACTTGTTATATTTGACATGATTTATGACGTTTGAAAGTAATATATATTGAATTGCAATATATATTCTATATTATTTGAAAGTGTTTTTTTTTTTTTTAAATTTGATGTTTTTTTAAAGCATACATGTATAAGCCATCAAAATTGCGTCAAGGTTTTTACAAGAGACCCATAATTAAAGTTAACTAAAAAATACTAAAACCATAACCTATTTAGTTTTGGCTCATTTATCATTCTATAATTGGTGTGTGTGGTGAGAAAGAGAGAGAGAGAGAGAGAGAGAGGCCTATTTTTTTTTGCCTCAACTTCTCGGAGACGGCCATGAATACAAGGTGTTATAACTAGTGATATTATATCTGCTGTTTGTTTTAAAGTTATAATAATAGAGTTGGCCCACGACGGTGCGCACAACTGCACAAGAAGAGTCAACTTTGAACATTAACTTGTGTCCAATGAGTTCGTAGACCCACTCCCAATATGATCGCTTTCACCATATCGGCCTTTTCCAATGTATGGGCCTGAACTCAAGCCCAAACCCACTATCATCTCTAAAAGAGTACAAAAGAAAAAGAAAACCCCACACATACATCCATAATAGACTTGTGTGTTTGTTTAATTTCGTGGTATACAAAAGAAAGCAAACTTTATTAAAAGGTAACATCTTTTTATTTCTACTTTATCGATATCATTTGGACAACACTCTCCCACGTCTCATACTCTCATGCCTATATTTTGAACTCTACTAGGTGTAAGTAATCACTCATTCCCGTTTTTATATTCAATATAGTATTCGAATATTATTAATATAAAACAAGGATTTTACGAATTAATTTTTGTAAACAACGTATTTGACAAATATATTCTATCTATTAGTCAGATGTTAGAAGTCTTGTTTTAGTTATGTCTGAACCTATGTTGTCAAAGACGCAAGGCGTAAGCGAGACGCATCGGCCTCGCCCGAAGCCTAGGCGCAAGGCGTAAAAAAACATGGGCTTTTTTTTAAGAAAAACGCATATAGAGAAAAAAATATAAAAATATGTTATGCTTTGAAAATGAGTTTCTGAATTGGAATTTGGTTGAACTCGTGCATGCCCGCACATCCCACGGACACGAATGCAGCTCCGAAATCCTGGGCCCGCGTGAGACAGTTTTTTGCATGCACTCGGAGATGGCAAAGATAGAGGAGGATGTTGGTGGTGGCCCAATTTAAAACAAGGCTTCCGCCCATGGCTCTATAGCTTGGTGGGATAAGGGTTTGTGACCAATAACTATTGGGTTCAATTCCCACAAGAGGGGTTTTCTTCTAAATTGGTGTATAGACATTATGCCTAGTGGAGATAAATATGATCGGATAGTTCTAGATCCGTGATCCAAATTTTCCGTTTAAAAAAAATAAAGGATGGCTTCCAATAATAATTTATAAAAGTTTTAGTCCCATAAATGCGTCAACTTATTAGAAGCCTAAGAGAACCACACAGACTTAAAGTTTGTCAAAGTGCGATGTATTGATTTTACCTGTACTAAAAGTGTCATGTATCAGGGTAACCTTCTTCCTCAAGGCTCCACTTATATGGGAAACTATTCTCATATCACAACCTAATTCTACTTATGTATAAAAAAAAAAATATGAGAGTATTATAACATCAATATTTTTTTAAATGTTTTCTGATACAACTTCTGATAAACCAGGTCTTAAATTGAACTAATATTTCCATACAAAAACACAAAATAGTTATTACTAATTATAAAATTTTATAAAGCTATAGGGTGTGGTCATGACCCTCATTATCACCGTTACCTTCCATGTTAGTGTCATGTAACCCACCTCTAATCCATCATCCAAAACCACTACCCTAAGGGTGTGATCATAACCCAAACCACTAGCCAGTTATTTATTTTAATTTATCTTTGTCAAAAGAAAAAGAAAATGATTTGTTAAAAAATGGAAAGGAGGACCATGGTTGTCTTGGTTTAATCCATGCAAACTATGGTGGATCAATAAAGGGGGTGGTGTAGCCTTCCAGTCATGTTCCTAGGTGCCAAATCATGCTCCAACCATGACCTCCCACACCCTATAGCCTAAAGGATGTTAATATTCCCACACTTCTCTCCTCTATTTCTATATATACATAGATATATAGAAAGACAGAGTAAAAAGGGTGTAGAGATAAGATTTTAGGGTTTCAGAATAGTGAGAGCTTTTTTTTTGATAAACGATCATGATTTGCAAAATTTATTTTGGGGAATTAGATTTTAATAATCTGAGCTTTAACTTGTTGGCCGGCAACAATCACATCTTAAGAAATTATCCATGAAAGTCCCAACTTTCAAGCTACGTGTGACATCATCACCACCTCCACCACCCACCATCAGCCACCAGAACTTTCAAGCTTCTTGGTGACGCGGTGCTGGTGGTGGTTGTGACGGAGGAGAATTGAGGAGGCTGCTGGTCGGTGGTGGTGGATATGGTGAGGGTGGTTGTGGAGGTGGTGATTATAAGCAACCACGCCAGCAAATATCTAAGTTTTTGTCCATGTCAGCAAAAAACTAATTGCGTTAGACCTTGGAGGAGAAAAACGGTTTGAAAGTTGTGACTGTCCTGTAGAATTTCTTAAATTAGGATTATTACCGGCAATAAATAAAAGTTACGACTACTAATATTCATTTTCCCAATTTGTAAGCTTGGTAGTTGTTCTCAAATCTCAATCACACAGACCAAATTAACTATACAATATAAAAAGGACAACTAAGCGAGTTTGAACATTTAACCGATCTATAATGACACTCCGCTCTTCAATTTGGCTTATTGTTTTGAAGTTTGAACGCATACATCACACACATCCAGCTAAATGAACACATAGACACATTATACATGAAAACAATCTAAAAACACTTAGAATATCTAAAATGTAGTAAGAAGGGATTTATCGGATTATCAATTTATCATAAGGGTTTCAAAGACAATAAGGCTGCAATAAAAAGTGGGATCAACAACCGGATGCATGATAACTTAGAAGCCAACACTTTGTTAGTTACAAGACGAGCCATGATTAAGTCATGGAACGATTTGCACTAAGCTTGCAATTAGATAACCATATAGATCAACCACATTCACCTTGGGTGGACTTGTGAACCTAAACAAACATAATTTTATATAAATTTTATTTAATTTATTTAATTTTATTATTTATTATCTAAAATTATAATAAACATAGCTAAATAATAATACTCCATATATAGACTAAATTGCATAAATCAACCTTTATGTTATGCCAAAACTGCACTTCGTACCTTTCACTATGAAATCGGCAAAAAACCAACCTTTATGTTCATGTTTTGTTACAGAGTCAACCTTTACCACTAACCTCGTTTGGTTTTCCTGTTAATTCCCCTCACATGCGTTGGATGTGAGGGCGTTACTGTCATTTCCCATTTTTATGTGTATTTTATATTAATTACTATGCTTATATAATCCACATTACCTAACCCACCCCACCCCACCCCACCCATCTCTCTATAGATTCTACAACCACTGGCGCCACCATCATGGCTTCCGGCCACTGCACGGTGCCACACACCACCGACAACCACCCCTACATTACTACCACCGGCAAAACATACATACACAAACTAACAGGATAAACATTCAGGATCCAATTCAGCCACACTTTAATGAAGAAAAATATACAGATATATAGAATAGTCTTTTAGAAAGAAGATAAACTGGTTTCATCAAAATCAACAATGTTAGGTTTCAAACACGTGACAAATAACTTTTCTACTGATTCGTTTGACCCGTATCTGATTACGAAGATCCGTTTATCCTGACCTGGATTAAAAACCCATCAAAATTAATCCTAGAAACAAGCACTGTCAAATGTAAATTACCTTTAGATTCCCCAAAATACATTGTCATTGTTTGATACAGCGTCATCTCCATCGGCAAGGGCAACGTTTGGAACTGTTCGACATCCAAATTTGAAGGGGTATCATACCAGAGGGTGAAATGTCTATGAAGCAAGAGCAATTGCCAGTGTTTGGAAACAGATGTGAAGCGAAGGATGGAGGTAACAGGGAGCCGAAGAAGGATCTCAGTTAGAAGGTCATCGTTGGAATCAATCAATGCTCCAGATTGAGTTGGTTGATGATCGGAATCCTCCATAGAAGCAGGTTTTAGGGGGTGTTTTTGGGTTTTCCTGATTTTACCTTTGGTTGGTGTTCACCATTTTGATATACAGAGTTCTTGATTTTGACTAGGGTTTTGACAACAAGAAGATGACGGAGATGGTGGGCCACATTGATTTAATTTAGTAATAAAAAGACAAAGTTGAAATGATCATAATACCCTCACATGCAATGCATATGAGGGTAGTTAACAAGAAAAACAAACAAGGTTAGTGGTAAAGGTTGACTCTGTAGCAAAACATGAACATAAAGGTTGGTTTTTGCCGATTTCATAGTGAAAGGTACGAAGTGCAGTTTGAGTATAACATAAAGTTTGATTTCTGCAATTTAGTCTAATATATATTATGTTACATATTAAAGTTATAATTATAATTAACAGGTATTGAAATAAGAATTAAAGCGTATAAAACATAATTAAAAAGTAAAACACCAACGGAGCCGAGCTCACTATTGAAGAGCTACTAATGATTCAAACTAAAGAGTTAAAACTAGAGCTCGACTTCTCGTAAATTAAACATGTTAAGCCCCTGCCTAGGCAAGCTCGGGGTCGCTTAGCTCGTTTACCCCAATAAAAAAAAAACCCAAGAAAAATGTTTACCAATATCTTGACTTGTTTCTTAGGCTATAGGGTGTGGGGATCATGGTTGGGACATGATTTGCCACCTAGGAACATGAATGGAAGACTACACCACCCCCTTGATTGATCCACCATGGTTTGCATGGATTAAACCATGGCAACCATGGTCCTCCTTTCCATTTTTCAACAAATCATTTCCTTTTTGTTTAGAGGACCCGGGGTGGAGGTCGTTATACACCGTGATGAAATTTGGTCACTCGTTATACACCGCCGCCACTCAATCCACCACGCGTGGAAGAGTTAACGCGTTGTGGTGGTCACGCGTTGAACTTTGGAACTTTGTGTATGGTGGGTTGTACTCTAGTGCTGAGGAGTTGTACACTGGTGGAATAAATAAAAAAGGTTGTGATACCATCACTAGTGATACCACCCCCTCTACATTTATATCACTAGTGATAGAATATTGGTTGTGCACATGGCATGACTTGATTGGATACTGGGAGTGATAGATTCTATCACTAGTAAACCACCCCTAGTCCCCTTAGACAAAGATAATAAATAAGGGGCTAATAGTTTGGGTCATGACCATACCCTTAGGGTAGTGGTTTTGGATAGTGGATTAAAGATGAGTTACATGGCACTAACATGGAGGGTCATGATGGTCATGAGGGTCATGACCACACCCTATAGCCTTATAAATCCCTTCTTGGTTTATTCTATACGTAAGCGAGCGAGAAAACTTTTACTAAATTTCTCTTTTCAACTTTTTTTCAAACATTTTAGCGCTATTTCAAACAATTTACTGATATGCGATTATACATTTTTGTAATTATTTATCTCTGAAGCTAACAATAACTTATAAACCATATGAATATACATATATATTTGTTGTTACTATCATGCGGTATAAATATTATATTTTGTAGTGTAAGAAGTTCTTTTTAATAGCACATGGATCACTACTCATCTATAAAAGCTTTCGTGGATCAAAGGTTTTAGAGTTTTAGAAGACGTGCTGGTGGAAATGTAAATGTAGAACAATAATTGTTGAACCAATCAAACTCTCACCACTCGATAAAATAGAAAAGGTGGCAAGTGTAGATTTCAACATGCGTCCCTCATTTTTCACCGGATTTGGCCTATCATGGTATCAAAAGTAACCTTTTGCTTTTAATTTCCCACACTCCACGACTTTCCTTTTAACTTGTATTTTTCTTGGATAAATATCATCCTCGTCACACAATAATAGTAAAATCATAATTAAAAACATTCATTGTAACATCCATTCAACCCGAGACTCAATTTAACATTTGTTGTTATTAGGGTATTAATTCTACTAAAATTTATGTATGGTTGGTTAGTGATAGAACTAGAATTGGAATTCTTTTCCTAATAAAAGATTTTAACATTTCTTCATATATACTAGTTATGCTAAACATTTCAATGAGTTATTCCATGACCACCAACATGAAGAAAAAACCTTCTTTCACTTCCTTAATGCTAACTTTAAGCTAAAATCCAAAACAACACAGATCCGTCATCGGTCAGATGTCATAATACCAGACCATTGAAAAAACTAAAGAGTACACGATATTACAAACAACCGTAAACAATTAGGACAGATGTGCACAAAAGAGAAAAAAGACAAAAAGAAGACTGTTTTTAGTGACGAAACCTATATCATCTTCTCAATGTTGCTAAAATCAGTCTGCAAAACTGACGCAACCTACAACGTCTACACATTGGTGAAGTTCCGCTGCGATGAGATGAGATGGGAGAGGGTCCGAAATGATGCATAAGATAGGAGAGGGTTGGAAAATGCGATGGAGATGGGAGAGAATCGACATCTTCGATATTGTTTGTTGAATTGCCATTATGATGGAGGGGGGGGGGGGGGGGAGGGAAGAGGGGTTGTAAGGATAAATTTGTCATTTTATGTTTTATGCATTCCAATAATTCTATTCTAACAAAATTTAAACCAAACACCATATGATTTTTTTAATTTATTCCACGTAGATCCAAATTTATTCATGTTGTTAAAAAAAGTATTATTCAAACCAAACGCCTCTTTAGTTTTGCCATGCAAACTAGTATGGATCCGGATAGTAGAATGCAAACTAGTATGGATCCGGATAGTAGAATGGTATCACTGGATACCTAGACCACAATTTGTCCGGATGATAGGTAATGAAAAATCAATGGGCGCCAACTCTTAAAAATCCAATATTTTACACTATTTTTTTTTTTTGAAAATTTTTGATAAACTTAACATTACGAATAAAAAATCATAAGGGGCCGACGTACCCCGAGCCACCAAGAAGCTACATCCCTGATGATAGAGCAAGTTGTGTCCCGATCTATGTTTTTCATTTGGACATAAAACTTGCCCAAAATGAGAATAATCAGACTATTGAGGATCGAAAAGATATTAAACCAAATTATAAAAATAAACTATAAATTAAACATTGTCAAGAATCCAGATGGCCAATCAAACGTTCTTTTTAATCTCCAAATGAACTTGACAAAAGCAGATCATGTCAATGAGCTATGGCTCAATTGGCATTGGCGTGGAAGTGAAGATTCATGTTTGAGGCTAGATGTCTCAAGTTCAAATCCGATCACAATTTACTGCAGCAAGTCTTCGGACGGTTGGTTTTTTCTGAAACGGAAGATGGTGGGATTAGGCTACCCAGCACTGTTTGCAGTCACGGGCGTATGGTTTTGTCTTTTATCATTGAGTTACCCTGATAGTCGAGCTTCTATTTCGTTTACGTTAAAAAAAGTAGATCACATAAGGTGGCTCCCAAATCTAAACTTTATAACATAAACCGCAATTTAGATTCAATCTCTTGAATTATAAACAGTATGAATAATTAATTTCATATAAAATTGTCCGGAGAGAGATTCTGATGCATATTTGATTCCTAAATATACCAAATCTTTACATGTACTACTGCATCAAGATTATCTTAATCATATGAGAACTATTCAGAAGTAAAACTTAAAAAACATAAAAAACATATATTAAAGAAATAACAGATTTTAAATTAATCATGGGGCAAATTACATAAGCATATATTATTCTTTTATATATCTCAAATAAAAAGACATCAACTAAAATATATCATTAGTGCACACAATTATCAGGGAAGCTTACAAACAAATACACTGGCTGCAATCTACAAACCCAACACAGCACAAGATATATTGTTCATAACAACCCCTGATCATTCCAACATTTACATTTCACACCCAGAATTTAACTTTGCCTTCTCAGTTCGTTATAAAACTTCATTATAAACTTCTCAGCAGCCTCATCCACATGGCTATCCTCCTCCCCGTTACTTAACGGAAACGGCGAGTCCGTCACCCTTAACTGCCTAACCATTGGACTTTTCCCAAACCCGGGAACCACCGGAGACGCAGCAGCGCTAGTCAACATCATCTCGAGTGCCTTTATCACTGCAGGGTCAACGAATATATGATCATGCTCGTTGTTAACTATGGTGGACTTGTTGTGTGCGGTCTTTTTGTGTTGATTATGGTGTTTTTTGTGGGTGGTGAAGAGAGAGAGCGGGTAGACGGGGGTGTTGCTGCAGCTGAACTCGTAGTGTTCGGGAAAATTGGGAGAGTGGTGATGGTGCATTCGGTTTTTTAAGGCTTTTCTGGCGATCTTGCTGCGTTTCATCATCATGTTGAGATCGAGCAGTAGTGTTCTTTTGGATATGTTTTTCTTGATCATGTAGAGCATTGCACGTACCATGTTCCATACTTTCTTTGCAACCTCTGGTGCATACTGTTCCATTTTTGTTTTCTTTGCTGTTGGATTTTAAGTTTTCAAATGGGAATGAGAAATGCTGTAAATGTGGTTGTTTTTGATGTTGGGTTGGAGGAGGAAGGGGTAGGGGTAGGACTATTTATAAGTAGAGAGTTAAGGGTTAGTTTTCGAACTTTTAATATTAAAAAAGATAAAATCGAAATTTTTATCACATTACAAATTTCTATTTTGGCGTACAAGTTTTTGTTTCCTTTGTTACTTGAAGATACCCCACCTACCTTCCTTTATCAATAATGCCCAAAAAGTAAATTCAAAAGTAAATTCAAGGTGTTACACTTTCTCTCGTTAGGCTATGCGGTATGGTGATAGTTCTCCTAAAATGTATATATACAAGTTGTATGTATAGGTGTGTGAGAGAGGGGAGGGGCGTCGCCATCGTCCCTTTGAGGACGTTCAGGACGCCGGTTGGGGGGGGGGGGGGGGGGACGGCGGCGCCGGAGCAGGACTTGAGGGGACGAACCCCATACCATGCGGCCTTAGAAACCCTTAACTACTTAGTCAGTTGCCACATTATTATATCCTTAAAAATCCACACAAGGCCTTAAAAACCCTCAATTTGATCTATAACCCTACAAACACAAGTTTCGTCCTGCCTAGGACTATTTAGGAGACCGGGAATAGCTCTCGACCACTGGTGCGTTCGTCAGATAGACAAGATCTTACACGTACACCATCTTGTACGTTGAGGCCGTCCTTGATATAGTCTCGGACTAGCCAGTGAACCTAATGTTCCAGTATAAACTTTTACAAAACGACCTTTGAACATTTAGCCCGTAACATTACCCTTTAAATATATGGTTAGGCACAAGCTACGTTGATCAATCTGCTTTCAACCAATCAACTTGTTTAAAACTGATATAATTATTTAGTTTAAATTTTATATGATTCAAGAAGCGCTTATTTTTTATTCTATAGTGGTTTTCTTTGTAATTTATCTTATATTAGTTTTCGTTGCTCTTCAATTATATTAGGGGTTGTTTGGTAGCCTCTTACTGATTCCATTAAGAGGATACATCTGAATCAGTAAAAAGTAAGGGTGTTTAGTTCACAAAAATAACAATTCTTAATGGTTTAGTTGACCTTTTAATGATTAAGTGAAAGATGATACTGTATGGTTAAGAGACAGATTTACCCTTGCCCTAATAAACTTTCTTAACTCTAAAACTTTAGCCACAACCACCACCCATGACAAACACTGCCAACGACGACCACCACCACCCGCCACCACCATCACTACCTATCACCGCCAACCACCACCCGCCCCCACCGTTTACCACCCATCACCATCGTCAACCACCACAGCTACCACTCGTCACCGCCAAGCACCACCATCACCCGTCACCAGTAACCACTACCACCATCCACCAACATCACCGCCAACCACCAACGTGACTACGACCTACCACCACCAACAACCACCATCACCATCCACCAACCACTAGATACATATCATTCAGCACAAAATAGTTCGAAGGAGGTAAAATAGGCATTTTACACAGTTATTCATAGTTTTAGTCAAACAACACTTATTAGCTCAGCACTTACTCGGTTTAGAGGATCTTAAATTTTGATATCAGACTAGTTCTTTTCTCTATTCTTAACCAAATCATCTTGCATTAACTTTCTTCGTCTCTACAGTTGATTTTGATCTTATATGATTGAGATTATTTTTTTGATTATCATATGTATAATATTTCTTTTGATTATTACATTTGAAATTAAAAAAACTAGAAAAAGAAGTGATATAAAGCATGGCTGCCAATTAAGCTATGGGGTAGCGGTGGTGGACTGGATCATGTATTGCCACGTGGGATGTGGTTCTCGGGTTACACCTCCCTCCTTCTCAACCTATGGTGGTTCGCATGGTTTAATCCATGGCAACCATGATCTTCTTCCAGTTAATTAGGAGATTTTGATTAATGGGAGAGGACAGTGGAGGTCTTGGTCCACACCATATAGGGTGACAGATTAGGTTGATAAATGACAGGTAGGTGACATGACGCTGACGTAAAAGGTGGTGATCATCAGGGGTATTCAAAACCGGATATCAAAAAATTCGGATATCCGAAATTTTCAAATATCATATTTCACTCTCCGAATCCGTATCCGAAATTTTGGATATCTAAAATTCGGATATCCGAAATTTTGGATACGGATTCGGATAGTGAATCGGATATCCGAAAATCCAACTTTTTATTTAATTTTTATTTTTTTATTATTTTTTTCATATTCGGAAACAGATATTTTGGATAGTTTCGGATATCCGAATATAAGTTTTCAGATATTTTTCGGATATTTCGGATATTCAGATACCCGAAAAAAATGAAAATAATATTTTAATATCCGAAAATTTTGAAAATCACTATCCGAATCTGAATTCGAAAAATTCGGATATCCGAAATTTTGGATATCCGATTTTTCAGATATTTCAGATTCAGATATCGGATATTTCGAATCAGATTTTCGGATACAAATAGTTTTAAACACCCCTAATCATCATAGATCATAACAACCCCACACATCTTTATAGTTTACAAAAGTTTCAGTCCCATAAATGATTTAACTTATCTGAAGCCATGCACAACCACATATATAGGCGCAAAGTTTGTCAAAGTGCGAAGTGCTTGTATTGTTTTACGTACTAGTTGTACTAAACGTGTCCTATATCATAGTTACCTTCTCCCTCTACCCTCCAGGCTCCATGATACGCATTGGGAGACAATTATCATATTACAACCTAACAATATTCATACATATGATTAAAAATATATATTATATATATAATTACTGTGTGTTGAAACAATGGTTAACACAAAGGATAACCAAGAGGGTCGTTTCACTTATGGGGTTCAACCTCTTCTCTCGCTCGTATCAAAGGCCTGAGATCTGCAAAACAGTGAACACCGTTAGTCTCGTTAAGAGGGGAAAAGGAGGTTTTCCCTCTTAACCAGGCTCCGGCGTGAGAATAAGTACTGCTCTGAGATGAATAAAACAGTGTGTGTATAGAGTGAGTAAAGAGAGCCAAGATCCTTAACCTGAATGATGAAGGGTCCTATTTATAGCCGGATGGTGAAGAAGGAGGAAGCAGCTGTGCCAGCTGTGGGTGTGCGCCAGCTGTCCGACCAAGGGGAATATCCTCTTGGCCTGCTCTGTCGCGAAGGGTGTAGTGGTACACGTGGCGTCCTTCTGTTCGCTTACGCTGGATACCTCGTACTGGTTGCGTCAGACTTGCTCCCTGGATTGTCGCAGGCCTATGTGGCCTTCTCTCAATGGTGACACGTGTTGTCCTTTATGTTGGGCAAAGCATCTTTGGTGCCAGCTATGAACCGCCTAGATGTCTTCTGGAAGCTTCTAGAAGGTTCTGGTGACATGGATGCCTTGTGTGCACAAAAAGTGGTGTGGTCTCTGCCATGTAGGCAGGGAATTGGGACCATACCTCTTCACTGTGACACTCATTTTTTAAAATATTTTTATACAACTTTTAATAAACAACCTGTTAATCTGCATTTAAATTGCAAAATTTATAACCATGGTATTTGTTCTCATTTACGTGACCCAAAGTAGCTCGGCAATAAAAACAGACGACTAACGGAGCTTAATCTTTTAAATGATCCATAATGAGACTTCACTTTTTAAAATTGGCTTCATTTGCCTCAAAGTATAAATTACACAAATGATAAAGTTTAATAAATACATTAATATTATACACTTGAAATCAATCCGAAAGCATATTTGAAAAGAAGCAAGAAATGATTTATGGGTACCGTAAGACTTTCGGTGCCAAAAGAACAACAAAGCTACGATCAAAAGAGCATTTAAGAATAACATCATCAATATATACAGTAACAGAAGTTGTGTCATCAATACCGCATGGGTTTTGGCTCTCTTGTACTTTCTTCTGTTGGAAGTTTGGTGGTTATGGGGAAGCGTTTGGTGTGACCGTCTGACGTCCCTGTCTTTTCGGAGGCGAACAGTTGCTTTTGCAGTGACTTTCTGTCACATCAGCAGACCCTGTCGCCCATGCTTTCCGAAAAACGAGCCGACGTCTTCTCTCTCCTGTGACGTGTCAGTCATCTATTGGGTGCTTTTTCTGTTCCCTGACGGTCCACTACCCATCGCATTAAATGCGATGGGTATAAATATGGGGTGGTTATCTCTTTCTTCCCTCACTTTCGAATTCTAAGTGCAATTTCTCTCTATCTTCTTCCCCTTTGTTCTATCTTTCACCTTTTCAAGTCGTCTTTTTCTTGATTCTTATCATGGCTGATAAGAATCTTACTCAAAAGAAAAGGAAACATAAGAGTAGAGCGCTTCCTGGTCCTGACCAGGCTGTGATTAACTGGAAAGAGGATGAATTCCAGAACCTCGTTAGAGGACATAACTTTCGACCTGAGTGGGGGGCTCGATATCCTCCGTCTGGATCTACTGCACTGGATGCCCCCCCCGGTTTTATCACTTTATACGCTGCTTTTTTCCGGGAAGGCAATTTTAGGTTGCCCATTACTAAGTTTGTTGCCGACGTTCTGAGAGGTTATGGTCTTCATATTTCTCAAATAAATGCTATTGGGCTCCCCCGGATTACTCACTTCGAGTTTGTTTGCCGGTCTTATCGAGTTGAACCGACGTTTCAAATGTTCAACACTTTTTATAGCGTGACATATTCTAGTGGTTTTTATTCCTTTCAAGCTAGGACGGGGGTTGTCCCGGTGTGTTCTGCTCCAATAAAGGGTATTCATGACTGGAAGCAGAAGTTTTTCTACATTCGTCGCGGCGTGATTCCGTCGGAGATGACGTACAGGCAGGTGGCTCAAGGGATCCCGAGGGTGGATCCATTGGAGGATTTTGCTGCCCAAGAATGGTACGGGAGGATAACCGCCAAGGCAACTGCCATTTCTCAGCTGGATGAAATGGCCTTGGTTGGTGCTGGGATGAGCGTGCTATGGGTGCCTAAGCATCCTTTGGGTCAGCCTGTGTACAGTCATCGGGGCAAATGTATGATTCCTTCTTATGTTGTTGGTTGTTTATTTCCTTTTAGGCTTTGTCATGTATCTTTGGTTTTGTTGTCTTTCTGCAGTTGGTTACAGCTTGTTGAATGCTTTGGATCCCAAGGCAGCGGGTGCTATGGTTGAAGCCATCCAGGCTGATGGTAACCCAACATGGCTAGATCAAATACGAGATCGCTTCTTACACCCTACCGAGCAAAGTTTGAGCCGATACGCTGCTGAAGTTCTTGGTGAGGATGTTTGGGATGACTTTGTTAACTCTGGTCCAGAGGATGTCATCGTTGTTTCCAGTGGGAGTTCTGGTCGGGGTGGCGAAGATCTAACGTCTCGTTCCGCGCGTGCAGGTACCGTGCCTGGTGGCGATGCTGAACCGGTACATGAGGTTGTTGGAGACGATGATGATGCGGAAGCGTCTATTGATCCGTCTGCTCAGTTGGAGACGAGGAAGAAAGCTCGGACTGATAGGTCTGGAAGGAGAGGAGAGGGAGCTGAGGGTGGAGCTGCCGGATCTTCTCGTAAGCGACCCTCCATTCTTTCTTATCTAGATTATGTAGTAGTGTCTGATACGTTGTCTGGCTTAGGCCCTGGGGAGGTGCGTCAAGAGTCGGATCCTGATGATAGGGCTACTTTAACCGAGCATATGAAGAAGAAATCTTTGGATGATCATAAACGTCGTCTTGATGAGCAAGCTGCTGCCCTTCTTGCGGCCAAGAGGGCTAAGCTTCAGAAAGAGGCCCCTCCGGCACCTTCAGAGTCTGAGGTTGACTTGGGTGTATTCAGTGGTGGTCGAGGAAACTTGTTGGAGGAGATATATGCTGCTTCTGCTCCTCGCCCTGGTGAGTTATTATTGACAGTATTTTTGTCTTATTTCTTTTTTTTTTTTGTGTTTGTTGATTGTTGCTTTGTTGCAGTGCTTAAAACGGGTAAGAAACCTCGACCAGTGGATATCTCTCAAATTACTCCACCTACTTCTCCTCCGTCGAGGACTGCTGGTTTGACTCCTCCACGAGACGATGTTGAGGTGAATGTGGAGGGTGGTGAGACTGGAGGTGGAGGTGGTGCTGAAGGTGGTGGTGATGTTGGGGGTAATGACACTGCGGGTAATGTTGCGGCGGGTGACAAGGGTAAGGGAATTGAACTGGATGTGGAGTCTAGTGAGACTACTCCGCCGCAGACCATTTATACCAAGCGTCCACCTGGTGATGGAGCCGCGTCTGGCACTGTGCGATCTTCGCACTTTGAACGTGTGCCTGAGGATTCGTGGGATAACCCGGCATGTGATGATATGCCTCATGCTCCCCGTTGGAATCTTGTGCAGGGTTCTCGCATGGATGATTTGGACAACTGTCATCAGTTTTTCTCTTTGTCTCTACCGCCCGCTGAGAGGATGTTTCAGAAAACCCGTAACCGCTTTGCTCTTATGGATGATCATGTTAGGGCTGGGGTCAACTTTTTTGCCACTTCTCAAGAAATCCTTCGTGAATGGCGGTTTATGGGGGAAGAGACTCTTGAGTTTGAAGAGTCTAAGAAGGCTTTCTCTGAGGAAAGAGAAAAGTTTAACGCGGAGAAGAAAGGGCTGCAATGGAGGGTTGCGGAAGCTGAGCGAAAGCTCGAAGAACAGAAAAAGTTGAATGAGCAGAAACAAAAAGATTGGGAATCTGCCTGCGCGCGCACGAACTTAGAGATGCAATCTCAGCGCGATGCTATTGTTCGTTTATCCGGTGAGAAGACGGCCTTGGCTGATGAGGCTAATCAGGTGCGGCTTGCTGCAGAGAAAAAGGAGAAAGAGTATGTTGCTCGGATTGACAAGTTAGAACTTCTTGTACAAGAAAAAGCGTCTGAATGTGAGACTGCTCAGCGTCTTCTTGATGAGAAGACGGCAGAGTGTCGTGCCTCTGAACTCCTTGCTGAGGAAACCGCAGCTGATACTAGGTGGTTGTTATCTCGTGGTGTTCCCCTGGTGACTTTTCTTCTCTTTTGTTTTTCCTTTTTGTTTTTTGCATGTTCTTCCTTGTCATTTTATTTACTCCCTGTGTTTCGTGTAGCTTGCTGATCGTATCGTACATTCGTCGGAACTTGCCAACTATATGTTTGAGTTGGGCGTGGCAGGTTATAACAGCGGTCGTAAGTTTGGGTATGCTGAGGGTAGATTAGCTGCTGCCAATAACGATAAGGATTACAAGTTTGAGTTGTATAAGGCTGATTGTGATGGTGCGTATGCTGAGAAGCGTCGAGCATTTGCGATGCTTGACTTTGCTGTTGTGAAGGCTGCTGGCAAATTGGCCCTCAAAGCTGATGGCGTTGCTTTGTTGAAGAAAGCATTGGGAGATGACGGCGCTGGTGGTGCAGGTGGTGCCGGTCCCAGCCGTCCTTAAGTGGAAGTTTCCGGCCTGTGTGCCGCGTATAGCCTTGTATGGGCTTGTAATGGTGTTTTAAGACAGTTTCATATTTCGTACCTGCGGTGTTATGTATTTTGACAAATGTGTTGCTACTTTGATTATGTTTATGCAAATTTTGAAATCGTCATAATATGTGCATGTTTTAATTACTTTGATTAGGTGTCACGAATGAATGATGGCGCTGACAGGTGATGTTGTGTTACTACAACGTTTTTATTCTGTCGTTTAAGTATGCGCGCTTGCATGTGACATACGAAGTGATCGAGTTGCAGGTTATTGTGTGAGCTCAGCTGGGATTACAGCCTTGAGAGCATTACAATGTTTAGTTGCCTTGCTATCGATATTTTCGTGTTTATGTGGGCACGAAGTTATGTTTTTTGGCGTTTTGTAGGCTTTGGTTGTGTTTTCGACCCGGCTGTGCACTTGGCTGTGACGAGCCTTGGAGGTCTACAACGTTTCCTATGGTCGAGCCATTGATGTTTTCGTGTACGCCCGAAGTGATAAATGCAGTTGTGACAAAAAATTTGCATGAAGTAAATATAGCCAAACACTTCTTGTATTAGGTAAATGTGTCGGCGATTCGCCTTATACGATTACATATTTATATGTAGCATTTTCGTAACTGTTGGGCATTCCAGGTTCGTGGAACCTCTTTGTCGTTCATGGTGCGTAGCTTGTATGCTCCCTTGCCGAGGACCTCATCGATGATGTACGGGCCTTCCCATTTGGGAGCCAGTTTTCCCGGTTTTTCTGCGTTGGACGCTTCATTGTCCCTTAAGACATAATCGCCTGGGTTGAAGGTGCAGATCCGGACTCGGGAGTTGTAATATTTTTCAAGCTTTGTCTTGTATTTGGCTTCGTTGATTGCTGCCATCTCTCTCCGTTCTTCTAGGAGGTCCAGGTCGATCCTCCTTTCTTCTTCGTTATTGATCAGATTCATGGAGAACATTCTCGGAGATGGAAGCCCGATTTCTGCTGGAATCACAGCCTCGGACCCATAGACCAAGCTGAACGGTGTTTCTCCATTGCTTGTCTTGGGCATTGTTCTATGGGCCCATAATATGCTTGGTAGCTCGTCGACCCATCCTCGTCTTTTTTCACCGAGTCTTGCTTTGATGCCATCAACGATGCTCTTATTGACTGCTTCAACTTGACCATTCCCTTGCGGATGTGCGAGTGACGAGAAGGTGTGTTCAATGTTTAGTTCCTTGAACCATCGTTCGAGATCATCTGCTGCAAAATTTGTACCATTGTCGGTGATGATTCGGAGTGGCAGGCCGAAACGGCATATGATTTGTTCCCAGATAAATCGTTTAACGACTGCCGATGTGGTTGACGCAAGTGCTTTTGCTTCTACCCACTTGGTGAAGTAATCGACCGCGACGATGATGAACTTGACTGCCCCCGGAGCTTCTGGGAAGGGGCCCACCATGTCTATGCCCCATTGCTGAAAGGGCCATGCGGTTGTTACTGGCACCAACTCGTTTTTTGGACGCATGGTTTTTGGTGCATGCCGTTGGCAGCCGCTGCATTTCCTTAATTCCTTCACGGCATCGAGGTGCATTCCGGGCCAGTAGTAACCGGCGTTCATTACTTTAGCCACTACCATGCGCGGCCCGGCGTGGATGCCGCAGATGCCTTCATGTACTTCCCGGATCAGATATTTTGCGTCGTCGGCGTCAACACATCTCAGCAGAGGGCCGAGATATGACTTTCGGTACAATATCCCGTCCGCCATTTGATAATGTTCTGATTTATACTGGATTTTCCGCGCCTCAGCTTTATTTTCTGGGAGTATCCCGGACTGTAAGTACATGATGATGGGTGTCATCCAGGACGTGGTTCCTGTTTGGATGACGCTGACTTCTCGGAGTGGAACAGACGGGTTGCTTAAAACTTCTATGCGTACGTCTTTGGCTAGGTGCTGAAAACTTGTTGACGCAAGCTTGCTTAAGGCGTCTGCCGGCTTGTTTTCGCTGCGGTTTATGTGGTGCACCTTGTAAGAATAGAAAGTTTGCAGCAACGTCTTTGCTTGGTTGAGATAGAGTGCCATTATGTCGCCCTTGGCTTCGTATTGACCGTTGATTTGGCCTGCCACTAGCATGGAGTCCACATGTGCCTCAATATGTCGGACTCCCATTTTGATTGCTAAGCGCAAGCCGGCCAGAAAGGCTTCATACTCTGCTTCGTTATTTGTGCTCTTGAAGTCTAGACGTATGGCGTAAGTGAACTCGTTTTTGTCAGGGCTCACTAGCCGTAGCCCCGCGCCTGCCCCATCTTCGTTGGACGCACCGTCAGTATACAGCATCCATGGTTCTTCGGTTTGTTTTTTCTCCGCTTTCTCCATCGCCTTACACTCTCTGTCTTTGTCATCGGGGACTTCCGTCATGAAGTCTGCCAAAACTTGGCCTTTTATCGACGGTCGTGGTCTGAAGACTACGTTGTGTCCCCCTAGCTCTATCGCCCATTTGGCCAACCTTCCTGATATTTCCGGCCTTGCCAGGATATTCCCAATATTGTAATTTGTTAACACGTGGATGACGTGATTGGCGAAATATCGGCGTAGCCTTCTTGACGCGTGAATCAGTGCAAGGACAAGCTTTTCCATGATTGCGTATCTTGTTTCTGGGTCGGTTAAGGTTCTGGACACATAATACACAGGTGTTTGGACACCTTGTCGATCAACCAGCAATACGGCACCGACGGCTCTGTCGGAAGCTGAGAGGTACAAAACCAAAGGCTCTCCTTTGTTTGGTGCGGTTAGAGTTGGCAGCTTGATGAGACAGTCTTTCATCTCGCGGAACGCCTTTTCTGCTTCCGGAGTCCATTGGAATTGGGTTTTCTTCATGCAGTTTCGCAAGGTCTTGATGAATGGGAAGGATTTTGCCGCGTGGTTAGCTAGGAATCGATTGAAGGCTGCCAAACGTCCTGCGAGCTTTTGCATATCTTTGATGCTTGCTGGTGAAGGCATCCTCTCTATGGCCTGGACCTTCTCTGGGTTCACCTTAAAACCATCTTTGGTGACTATGAAGCCCAGAAACTTTCCTTCCTCCATTCCAAATGAGCACTTTGCTGGATTCAGTTTGATGCTCACGCTGCGCAGCGTGTTGAAGGTTTTCTGAATATTTACCAGCATCGCGCTCTCCTCCCTGCTCATGATTACCAGATCGTCCATGTATACCTCGATGTATTTACCGATGGCGTCACTAAATGTTTCGTTCATCAACCGTTGATACGTAGCACCTGCATTCTTTAAGCCGAACGGCATCTTGGTGTAGCAGTATAGCCCCGTTGGCGTGCGGAATGCGGTTTTATCCTCGTCTTGAACAGCCATCTGGACCTGGTGGTATCCCTTGTAGCAATCCAGAAAACATTTCCACCGAAACGTTGCCAAAGAATCTATTTTCTCGTCTATGTCTGGCAACGCATAGCAGTCACGGGGGCATGCTTTGTTCAGATCCTTGTAGTCGACGCACATTCGCCAACTGCCATTTGGTTTCTTTACCATAACTGGGCTTGCCACCCATGTTTGGTACCGGACTTCCCTGATGATTCCTGCGTTTAGCAGTTCTAACACTTGTTCTTTCATTGCATCATGTTTGATGTCCCCCAGGTGTCGTTTGGCATGCACTACTGGCTTCGCATCTTCTGAGACGTTTAGCCGGTGTTCCGCTATATGCCGTGGAACACCAACCATATCGGCCGGTGTCCAGGCGAACACGTCCATGTTGTCATGCAGTAATTTCTTTAGCGCCGCACGCGTTAGGTCAGACATTGCGGGTCCCAGAGTGACCGTCTGTTCTGGGTATGCGCTATTCAATACCCATTTTTCTGCCTCTCTGCGCGGTGCGGGCTTGCTTGCTTTTGCCGGCCTGATTTCGTCTGTTGCTAGCACTTCCTTGCTTGTGTATATCAACACAATGCCTGTTTCGGTTGGAAAGCCTATGGCAGAATGTGGTGCGGAACAGATCATACTGAAATCTCCTTGGGATTCTCGTCCTAAGAGGATGTCATGTCTTGAATGTGCCGGTAGCACCATGAATGTGACTTCTTCAGTTCTTGAATTTCTCCCATCAGAAAGTAATACTGGGAAAGATATTTGTCCTAGAGGAAAGACGGCCTCGTTGCAGAATCCAGTTAATGGGTAGTCAACTGGTTCCAGGCGCGCCTTATCCTCTTGGTCGAATTGATTGAAGCACTGTTCATATATGATGTCTGCGGTGCTTTCGGGATCAATAAAGATGTAATCTGTTTGGTAGTGGCCGATCACCCCTGGAATGACTATTGGCCGCTTTTCTCTTGGACCTCCCCTGACAACTGGGAACACTACTTGCTTCTCGCGCCATGAATCATCATGCGCGCGTTTGTTGTAGTTTTTTCTTGGTCGCCGTGGTCCTCCTTGCACCATATGAGTTTCTAGCTTTCTGAGCTTCTTGTTGTCTGGACCTTCATCTCTTCGTTGTATCTGGCGGTAATCGCGCTTTCCTCCTTTGACTAAGTGACCGAGCTTTCCGTCTCTTAGAGCTCTTTCGATTTCTTGTTTTAAGCTGAAGCAATCATCGGTCAAGTGGCCCGTGTCTTTGTGGAATTCACAGAAGAGATTTGGGTCCTGACCCCTTTTGTTGCGCATCTGCAAGGGTGGTTTGAATTGATGGTTCTCTGTAGCTAAGACTTCAGAAGGTGTTTTGGTTAGTGGAGTCCACTGCTTTTCTCTATTTTCGCGCTTTACTTCTTTTCGATGGGCTATCTGATTGATCGTATGGCGTGCGTCGTCCCGTGGGGGGCTTCTTTCTCTGTTCCCAGAAGCCCTCCAGGGTTGATTTCTGCCCCTTCTGTTGTTTCGATCATGATGGTTGTGTGCGCGCTGACGGTGATCGTCACCGGTCAGTTGCCTATCCGTCTGCGCAATGGTCTTGGCCGCTTCAATGAAGGTTTCCCAGTCTTTGGGTCCCCCATCTCGCCCTTTGATTCTTTTAACCAGATCATCGCACTTGACTGCTCGCATGAAGTGTGCACGCATCATTTTTTCTGGTATGTCTCCGATCTCTAGACATTCTTTGTTATACCTTGTAATGAAATCTTCTACGCTTTCATAATCTTTTCTCCATATGTTCAGACAATCACCTGGATCTCTTGCTTGTCTTCGTTGCTGAGAGAAGTGTGCCAAGAACTTCTCTCGGAAGTCGACCCATGATTTGATTTTGCCAGCCGGTAAGTTGTCGAACCAAATGCGCGCCGCGCCGACGAATGTCTGAGCGAAAAGGTGGCACCATGTTGGTAAATTCCATCCGCCTGTTGCTCCCGCACCTTTAAACACCTGGAGGTGATCGTCTGGGTCCGTCAACCCATTGTATTTACCTACGTTGTGTGGTAACTTTGTTTTGTCGATGGCTGCGCACGCGATTTCTGGAATGAATTTTGAATTTTCAGCCATGTCCTCAGGACGATAGCTCAAAGTGAAGTCATGCTCTGCTTTGGGGTTGTACCCCGCGCGCTTGGTTGGTTTGTAAGCCTCGTGTTCTGGAGGAAGTCTGCTAAACACTGTGGATTCTGCCTTGTACGTTGGGTCGTCTTCCTCCTCTTCCCATTCTGCATTCATGTTGCGTGCGCCCAAACGGGTTTGGATCGGCCTTCGTTGTTGATTGGAAGTTTGGACGAAGTTGCTCTCTGTTTCAGCATAGGTATCGCGCGTGTCTTGTATGCTGGGTCTTCTGACCTGTTGCACTGGTTCTCTTTCTGGTCGTAAGTTCCACGCGTTTGTCTGCTGAGCCGTGTGTGTACTCAGAGACCTTGGTTGTGGAGTTACGAATGCTGATTGGTTAGCCTGTGCTTGGAGCAAGGCTTGTTGTGCGCTGAGCTGCGTATAAACGAGGTTTATAGACGCCATCTGTTCGGCATACCAGGAAGCCAGAGTTTTTCCTTCGGGTAGCCCTAAAAGTGCAGAATAGTTGAGTTGTGCTTGTTCCGATGGCACCGAAGGGCCTGGCCCATGGCTTACAGTCTGCATCGGCGGTGGGGTTTGATGTAACATCCCCGTTGGAGGTTGGAGAGCAGCCCCGTTTGTGGTTTGAGTAATGATTCTTGTTGGTGTTTGGAAAATGGGTCCAGTTGTGGTCTGGCTAGCAGCCCTGGACGCACTTCCAAAAATGGACGGAAACTCGTTGTTCAGCTGACCTTCTTGGATGGTCTCGTTCCTTTGACCGCGTTGGACGTGTGTCGTGTCCGAAACGAGTTTAAAATAAGAGATTTCTCCGTCAGCTGGGTGTGAATGATTCTGGTCTGCCATTTTCACGAGTGTTTTCTAAAAGAGAAAAAGAGGTGAGAGTGGTCTTGCAAAAAAGCGGATGGCGCCAATGTTGAAACAATGGTTAACACAAAGGATAACCAAGAGGGTCGTTTCACTTATGGGGTTCAACCTCTTCTCTCGCTCGTATCAAAGGCCTGAGATCTGCAAAACAGTGAACACCGTTAGTCTCGTTAAGAGGGGAAAAGGAGGTTTTCCCTCTTAACCAGGCTCCGGCGTGAGAATAAGTACTGCTCTGAGATGAATAAAACAGTGTGTGTATAGAGTGAGTAAAGAGAGCCAAGATCCTTAACCTGAATGATGAAGGGTCCTATTTATAGCCGGATGGTGAAGAAGGAGGAAGCAGCTGTGCCAGCTGTGGGTGTGCGCCAGCTGTCCGACCAAGGGGAATATCCTCTTGGCCTGCTCTGTCGCGAAGGGTGTAGTGGTACACGTGGCGTCCTTCTGTTCGCTTACGCTGGATACCTCGTACTGGTTGCGTCAGACTTGCTCCCTGGATTGTCGCAGGCCTATGTGGCCTTCTCTCAATGGTGACACGTGTTGTCCTTTATGTTGGGCAAAGCATCTTTGGTGCCAGCTATGAACCGCCTAGATGTCTTCTGGAAGCTTCTAGAAGGTTCTGGTGACATGGATGCCTTGTGTGCACAAAAAGTGGTGTGGTCTCTGCCATGTAGGCAGGGAATTGGGACCATACCTCTTCACTGTGACACTCATTTTTTAAAATATTTTTATACAACTTTTAATAAACAACCTGTTAATCTGCATTTAAATTGCAAAATTTATAACCATGGTATTTGTTCTCATTTACGTGACCCAAAGTAGCTCGGCAATAAAAACAGACGACTAACGGAGCTTAATCTTTTAAATGATCCATAATGAGACTTCACTTTTTAAAATTGGCTTCATTTGCCTCAAAGTATAAATTACACAAATGATAAAGTTTAATAAATACATTAATATTATACACTTGAAATCAATCCGAAAGCATATTTGAAAAGAAGCAAGAAATGATTTATGGGTACCGTAAGACTTTCGGTGCCAAAAGAACAACAAAGCTACGATCAAAAGAGCATTTAAGAATAACATCATCAATATATACAGTAACAGAAGTTGTGTCATATATGTAGTATAACATTTATCGTATGGCTTTAGAAGTTCTGATTGAAGATCACCACTCATCTGTGAATAAAGCCTGCGTGGGGATAAAAGGATTAGAGTTTTAAAAAGACGTGTACGTGGTACCAAAATGTAAATGGAATTACTTTTTAGCACCAATAATTGTTGAACAAATCAAACTCATACCACTCGATAAAATTAAAAGGTGGCATGCCTAGATGTCAACATGTGTCCTTCATTTTCATCCGATTTGGCCTAGCATGGTATCGAAAGTAACCTTTTGCTTTTAATTTCCCACACTCCACAACTGTCTTTTAACTTGTATTTCTTGTTTCTTAGATAATAATATCTGACAATAATATAATAGTAAAAGCATAAGTATAAAGTTTCATTATAATTTCTATTTGATCGGTCGGAAATCCGTTAGTAACAGTCTCAACGAGAATTTATAGGTGATAATTCCTTTTCATAATTTTTATTTTGGGTATAAATGTATTTTAATGACATTTTTATATCAATATACAAACAAAAGCACCATGATTTTAACTTGATCCCTAGTTCTAAACATTTAAATAGGATGTTTTAAGATTTCAATTATGGTTAATCTAATGAAAAACTAATATATATTCTTAGTTTTCGAAAAAAAAAATTGTTCAACTAAATTTTGGTATACTAAAATATTTCAACTTGTAAAATCAAAAGAAAAAGTCACTAATATAATATTTACATATTTCAGTAACTACACTTGTTTAAAATGCACAGTTTTTTAAAAGATTTCCAGACTAATGAGTTGTTAACTTTTAAATTAGTAAAAACTAGTATGAAGCTCCACCGCGTTGCGACATGATTTGCAAAAACAGAAAAACGATTAAAAAACATTACATATATTCATGGCCGCAACTTCTAGTGGGCGGAAGGGACGGTCGGTCCCCCGAACTTTTCGCTCAGTAGTGGAGGATATGTTGTCTTCGTATAGAAATTTTTGGGTATATACATTTTTGAACCCCCGATTTTATATAAATTTTTGGGTATATACGTTTTCGACCCCCGGTCAGAAATTTCATGGTTCGCCACTGCATATATTTACATTGATTGGTTTACATACGTATTTCACAATTACAATCAATGTGTTAAACTACTAAAAGTTGCTCAAATACACTCATATTTTCGTTTGAAGAAGGCATGTTTGACCTATCACTTTACACATAACTTAGACCCCGTTTAAAAAATAAACAACAATAGATTTTGAAAAAGAAAACGATATCTAAGTTGTTACGAGCAGGCTCGTATACGTCAATTGTGGCACGCCTTATTGATTTTAATTGATTCGCCATCGCCGATAAACTCCTAAACCTGAACCCAAAATAGAACAAGAAAAAAACGCAACCCAAAATTTATATAGAGGATACGGGCCGGGGTAAAAGTATTTGATAATAACGGTAGGCTTAGAAGATCAGGCTTTAAGCCATCTCAATTTTATAAGCAAGATCTTAAAAATCATAGGCTTACAAATTTTTTTTTTTTTTTTTTTTTATGTACATTCATATAGCAACAACTCGTTCGGTCATCACGCTTAAAAAAAACTTAACCAAACATGCAACCATCGATGCTCAAAGAAACGACACGACTTAAAAACCATGACAATCAAATGCATAACAAAAGAATAATTGATTTCCTTATAAAATTTAACATTGTTTGACCTTTTTTTCTATTACATCCTCTTTTACACTTTGATCATACAAAATTATTAACCTTAAGTTACTCTACAAATAAAACCTACCTTAAATCCTTATGTAAAATGTTTTTTTTTTTTTTTTTTTTTTGATGGCATCTATTTGTCATCCTTTTCTTGAAGGGCACTAGAGATATTAAACCCCTCACCCGTAAACTATTTATACAACACCTTATTGCATACAAAGTTGCTAATTAGAGATATTTAAATGTATTAAACGATTTTGCATTTAACCCAAAATAAAACAAATAAAGAAGAAGTTAGATTTTGATTTGAATTTAAGCGGATAAATATTTTGGTGTTATTTAAAAGTTTCAACCTCAAAAAAACAATTTTATTGTGTAATTTGGTGGTATTAGCAACCTTCTGCCTCAAAAAAACAATTTTACAGTGGTGTATAACCTATAAGTATTTAATGGTGCTGTGTAATCTATTTTTTTGATTGTGTGTTTATTTAATAATCGGATAATGTTGTTTGGTGCTTTGCATTATAAGACAACACCAAAAAAAATGAAAATGACACCACCAAAAATTGGTTTTGTACTAGTGTAATAATTTGATTGAATAATATCATAGTGGATGGTTCAAATGAGAAAAAATTTTTTATAAGAATAAAACAGAAAAAGTTTCAACCAATAATAATGATTTATTTTACTTAATTTAATATTTGCATTTAATTTTAATACAAAGGTATATGGGTAAACTTACATAGATCATTAATTTGCATTCTTCCTCTTTAATAACTAAATAAATTAAATTTGTAACTCCTTTTCAAAATATATACTTTTTTAAATTAAAAAATAACTTAATTTAAAATGTATAATAAATTACTAGGTGTGTAAGATAAATTACAAGTTGCGTAGGATATATTTCGAGGTGTGTATGATAAAATTCTATAATGTGCAAGGTATATGTAGGAAAATTTTGATAGGTGTATGTAACACCCCAAAATATGTAATTTATTTATATTACTTGAAAGCCTAGTCATGTTATATTTTAACCTAGTATGTTAGTAACTTACTAGAAGGAAGTTAAATGATAAATAAACAAACTAAGAAAGTTAAGGGGCTAAACTTGTTAAAAAAGAATAAAGTTTTAATTAAAACAAATAAAAGGAAAATTGAAAACACAAAAACACACTACTGTGTGATGGTGGGATCGATCAAGAAGGGGGGAGCCAAGAACAAACCCTAATTTTCAGAAATTCACAAGATTAGGAAGGAATTAAGGGCTTAAATTGATGCATGAGCTTTAATCTTTAACTATCTAAGCTTGTTCAACTCAAGGTAAGTCGAAATTTCTGATTTGACGATTTGTAGAAAGTGGGTTTTAACCCAATCATGAAATCATGTGAAAATCTTGTGTAATTTGAGTTAGGAATTCGTACTAGACTGAGGATTTTGTATAATTTTGATTGTTTGAATGATTAGGGTTCATACCCACTTGTTGTAGGAAGAAGATGGAAATGATGATTTATAATGATATGTTTATGAAATGTTAATTGATACATAATCTGATTGTGAAAGGGGAATTTAGATTAGCTAGATGTGTAGGATGAAAGAAAGTCATGAACTTGATTGATTCTTGTTAGATTAGAAGGTGAATAAGTAGGGTTATGCCAAAAGTACTTGTACCTTGTGCTTTGATGATAACATGCACATCAAGTGTTTGACAAAATGCCTCAATGAAAATGCTAGTCATATAAGCTATAAATCTTGTATGAATTTAACATGTTTATGAAGTATGAGCAAGTTGTATGATGTTTTATTGATATGTGTAAATGAGTATGAAACATGAATTAAAAGAATGAATGTTTATATGTAGGCGTTAAGGAAGAAAGTTCAAGTCAAGGGAAGCCGCAAGGGAATCAAGACCGAGGTACGTTACTTGTACAAATTGGGTTTACTTTAGATATGTGTTTGTCCGTAATTGTATTAAATTGTATCAAGCAAGGTTAAGATATATGATTGGACCTTTCTCTCGAATGGGTCGGATAATGAAATTGTAAGACTAGAAAGATGGGTATGAAGTTTCGTTGGAACTCACTACCGTGTAAGTATGAAAGAATGTAGCTTAGTATAAGATTTGTATGTTCCGTTTATTTTAAGTTCGTAAGGTAATTTCTTGAGTAAAGAAGGAACCCTCGTTCTAATATGTTTTGATGTTGTGATCATGTAGGTAAATCTCATGTCTAGTTATCAAGCTTGCCCGGATCGAACACACCTCAAGCCCGTCAAGCGCTCCGCATTTTGTATAAAGTCGATGTCAAATTACCTAGTTACTTATGTTTGTGTTTTGTACTTAAACTAGTTTGGTTATAGTTGTCTTTTGAAAAGTTGTCGTAGGTGCATACATACTTATGGTTTTCGAAACTAAGGATAGGTCATCTTTTATTGTGTATGTCATGTCTTTGAATGTTTGTGTATAGTTGAATGAAGTTTGTTTATGAAAAACAGGGTATCGCCCGTTTACCAACGGGTCATGCCCAAATTTTGTTAGAAAAGTATGTTGTCATTTATTAAATTTTAAAGGAAAAATTATGGTCGTTACAAGTTGGTATCAGAGCCTAGGTTTGAGGGATTCAAGGATCAAACACTTGAACTCAAACCGAAGCTCATGTGAAGAGTGTGTTCGACCCGCGGCGCGAAGCAAGTAAGTACTTTAAAGATTATTTCGTATTATGAATGAGTTAGTTAGGGAACGTTAGGAAAGATCATCATGGGATGATGTGTAAAGGTCTGGGACGAAACGGATTGGTACGGGTTAAAACGGGATGAACAGATGGCTGTAAAAATAAGAAACTCATCAAAGTATGCTGGGCGTCACCGTAAATTACGGTGACACCGTAATTTACGGTAGACACTGGGAAGAAATTCCTCTGCCGTAAGGCAGTAGCTTTACGCCGTAAAGAAAATATTGCCACCGTAAATTACGGTGACACCGTAATTTACGGTGGTACCTGTTTTCAGCCTTTTTCAATTGTGATGTTTTGCTTAATGTTTTCTATCATATGTGAAGAATTGTAAATGCTATAATAAGACTCGAAAGAATATTAGTATGCATGAATGTTAACTTTCAAGGAAGTTATGTACTAATAGAATGATTATATGACTGAAAGGATGATTGAATGTTTGGAATAAGAAGGATGTTTATGTGTAGATGACGGATTCGAATGAGGATGAAATGACACGACAAGAACAACTGAAAACTATGATCTCGGAAGAGATTGGAAGGGCAATGCAAGCAAGTACTCCTCACTTAGCCCAAGAAGTGGAAAGTCATGTGCTAGAAGTAGTAGAATCGATGATGACGAGTAAGATAGACGAGTTAAAGGGAATGATTAATGCAATGCAAGAGAGGAAAGGAACTCGCAAGTGCACATACAAGGAATTTATGGCGTGCAACCCGTTACCATTCAAAGGAGAAATTGATCCCATAGTATGCCAAAGGTGGATTGCAAGTACGGAAGCGGTGTTCGTAAGGAGTCATTGTGAAAAGGAGGATCAAGTGATGTTCGCCACCGGTTTGCTACAACTCCGAGCTAAGGATTGGTGGGATGTTTATAGTAAAGAGCTTGGGGAAGAAAAAGTTCAAGTCTTGACATGGCAGGAGTTCAAGGAACCTTTTCTGAAGCATCACTGTCCACAATCTGCCATCGACAAGATCCAAGAAGATTTCTTACATCTTCGTCAGAAAGATGAAACCATTGATGAAATCACCAACGTTTTCCTAGACAAGCTGAAGTTCTGTAACGAGATAGCAGGAACGGAGAGAATGAAGATAAACCGTTATTATGGTATGTTGAAGGCTGAATATCGGGAGTTCATAATTCCCGCTAAATGTGAAACTTTGAATGAGCTCATTGAGCTGGCCCGAGATAGGGAGATTGAAATGAGAAGACAGGCGGAAAGGGGCGAAAAGAGAGCATCTGAAAATGTTTCTAGCTCGAGCCCTTCAAAGAAACCAAAATTTCAAGATCAAGGCAAGAAGGATAAGGCGAAGGGTAGTATTCCAAAATGCAAAACGTGCGGAAAGTTACACACGGGGGAATGTTTGAAAGGGAAAAAGGGTTGTTACAACTGTGGTCAAGAGGGACACCCATACTATAGGTGCCCTAATCCTTCAAGAACGTGTTACAACTGTTTCCAACCGGGTCATATTAAGGCTGAGTGTCCCAAGCTTCAACAGAAAACTGATAAGGAGGCAAGAAAGGAGGAAGCCCCAAGAGCTAAGGGGAGGATGTTTCAGATCACAACCGAGGAAGCGAAGGACCACCCGAATGTTGTATCAGGTATATTCTCATTGAACTCGATGCCTACGTATGTGTTATTTGATACCGGTGCCAGTAGATCGTTTGTATCAAGTGAATTAGTGTCACACCCCTCCTTTAGAATCGAAAGACTACGTGTACCATTAGAAGTAGAAATAGCCGATAGTAAGAGTTACTTGTTGCACGAAGTTTGTAGAGATTGTGAAATAATCATTGAAGACGAAAAGTTTGCTATCGACCTTATTCCCATGATATTGGGGGAATTTAAGGTTATAGTTGGCATGGATTGGCTAGCTAAGCATCAGGCCGAAATTCAAAGTGAGAAGAAGGTAATTCATGTGTTAACATCGGAAGGAAAACGAGTAAGCATACAAGGGGAAAGGAATATCAATTCGAAGCTTTGTTCTATAGTCCAAGCATACAAGTACGTACGAAATGGAAGCAAGGCATTTCTAACTTACGTGGTGGATACTAAGCAGAATATCCCTATGATAGAAGAGGTTGAAGTTGTGAATGAGTTTCTTGATGTTTTTCCGGAAGATTTACCGGGGCTTCCACCGGAACGCGAAGTGGATTTCAAGATCGAATTGTACCCTGATGCCAAACCCGTAGCCAAGGCCCCTTATAGGCTGGCCCCAACAGAAATGCGGGAGCTAATGGTACAAATACAAGAATTGCTCGACAAGGGATTTATACGCCCGAGTGTCTCACCATGGGGAGCGCCTGTACTTTTTGTCAAAAAGAAAGATGGTTCGATGCGCATGTGCATCGATTACCGCGAGTTGAATAAGCTGACTGTGAAAAACCGATACCCATTGCCCCGAATCGATGATCTCTTCGATCAGTACAAGGGGCAAGTTGGTTTTCAAAAATAGACTTGCGGTCCGGGTACCATCAGTTACGAGTACGAGATGAGGATGTGGCGAAAACGGCTTTTAGAACGCGATATGGGCATTACGAATTCTTAGTAATGTCCTTTGGGTTAACGAACGCGCCTGCCGCGTTCATGGATCTTATGAATCGAGTTTGTCGACCTATGTTAGACAGATTCGTTATAGTTTTTATCGATGACATCTTGGTTTATTCCCGAAGTAAAGCCGATCATGCATGCCATTTGCGTGAGGTTCTTGAAGTGCTTCGCAAGGAGAAATTGTACGCGAAATTCTCCAAGTGTGCTTTTTGGCTTAGAGAGGTACAATTTCTCGGTCATGTTATTAATGCGGATGGTATCTTAGTAGACCCGTCAAAGGTGGAAGCCGTTATGAAGTGGATACCTCCCAAGAACCCAAGTGAGGTAAGAAGCTTTTTGGGTTTAGCAGGCTATTATAGGAGGTTTATCCAAGATTTTTCTAAATTAGCTTTGCCGTTGACCAAGTTAACCAAGAAGGATGAGAAGTTTTCGTGGGGTGCAGATCAAGAAAGGGCGTTTCAAACCTTGAAAGAAAAGCTGTCGAGTTCCCCGGTACTAACCTTACCAGATGGAACGGAAGACTTGGTGGTGTTTACGGATGCGTCACACCAAGGGTTGGGATGTGTTTTGATGCAAAGGGGTAGAGTCATTGCCTATGCTTCTAGGCAATTGAAGACACACGAAAGTAATTACCCAACCCATGATTTGGAGTTAGCTGCAGTAGTATTTGCTTTGAAGATATGGAGGCACTATCTTTACGGTACGAAAAGCGTTATATATTCCGACCACAAAAGCCTTAAATATTTTTTCGAGCAAAGGGAATTAAATATGAGGCAGCGAAGGTGGTTAGAACTTCTTAAAGACTATGATTGTGAGATCCTTTATCATCCGGGTAAAGCTAATGTAGTGGCCGATGCCCTGAGCCGAAAGGATTACCCGCCTCCAATTCAAGTTAAGTCCATGAAGATGGTAATTACACCACGATTTCTCGAAATGGTTAAAGAAGCCCAAATCAAGTCACCAAGCGGAATGGATTCTAAAAAGGAAAGAACAAAGGGAATTGTGGATAAATTCGAAGAAAGATCCGATGGGATTAGAACCATGTATGGTCGTATTTGGATACCCCGGTTTAGCGAAGCAAAGGGGGCATTACTCGAAGAAGCTCACAAATCCCGATTCTCGGTCCATCCTGGAGCTACAAAAATGTATTTGGACTTGAAGAAAAGTTATTGGTGGCCCGGCATGAAGCGTGACATTGTCAAGTATGTTGCCAAATGTTTGACATGTCTGCAGGTAAAGGCAGAACATCAGAAACCATATGGGAAGTTGCAACCGTTAGAGATTCCGGTGTGGAAATGGGAAGAATTGACGATGGACCTAGTGACCAAGCTTCCTAAGACAAGGAAAGGTCACGATGCTATATGGGTGATTGTAGACCGCCTCACCAAGAGCGCACACTTCTTACCCATTCGGGAAGCTTTCTCCTCCGAAAAGATGGCGGAGATATATGTTAACGAGATAATATCACGACACGGAGTTCCTGTATCTATTGTGTCGGATCGAGATACCCGATTCACATCTCGATATTGGCAAGGTTTTCATGAAAGTATGGGTACAAAATTACATTTCAGCGCCGCCTATCACCCCCAAACGGATGGTCAGTCCGAGCGGACCATTCAAACACTTATCGACATGCTGCGAGCATGCGTAATAGACTTCGGGGGAAGCTGGGATGACCACTTGCCGTTGGTGGAATTTTCATACAACAACAGCTATCACAGCGGCATTCGAATGGCACCGTATGAATTGTTGTATGGAAGAAAATGTAGAACTCCAATTTGTTGGGGAGAGGTGGGACAGAGAGAAATTGCACCCAACGAGGTAGTGGCTAAAACTAACGAGAAGATCGATCTTGTGCGAGCCCGTTTGAAAGCGGCTCAAGATCGACAAAAGGCCTATGCAGATCGAAGGAGGCGACCCATCGAATTTCAAGTAGGTGATTATGTGTTATTAAAGGTTTCCCCGTGGAAAGGTATAATCCGTTTCCGTAAGCGAGGAAAGCTAGGTCCTCGCTATATAGGACCTTTCAAGATTGTGGCCCGGGTTGGGGAGGTAGCATATCGGTTGGAATTACCGCCAATTTTGGATGGAATACATGACACATTCCATGTGTCACAATTGAGGAAGTGTTTAGCGGATGAGACGGCATATGTACCCATTGACGATATTGAGCTGGACGAAAGATTGAATTATATCGAGAAGCCGATAGCTATCAAGGATTCTAAGGTAACGCGCCTGCGGAACAAAAATATAAAGCAAGTCTTGGTACAATGGCAACATCGGAAGGGATCGGATCTCACATGGGAGTTAGAGGATGAAATGAGGAAGCTCTACCCGACATTATTTGGTATGTATTAAGGTTTCGGGGACGAAACCTTTTGTAAGGGGGGTAGACTTGTAACACCCCAAAATATGTAATTTATTTATATTACTTGAAAGCCTAGTCATGTTATATTTTAACCTAGTATGTTAGTAACTTACTAGAAGGAAGTTAAATGATAAATAAACAAACTAAGAAAGTTAAGGGGCTAAACTTGTTAAAAAAGAATAAAGTTTTAATTAAAACAAATAAAAGGAAAATTGAAAACACAAAAACACACTACTGTGTGATGGTGGGATCGATCAAGAAGGGGGGAGCCAAGAACAAACCCTAATTTTCAGAAATTCACAAGATTAGGAAGGAATTAAGGGCTTAAATTGATGCATGAGCTTTAATCTTTAACTATCTAAGCTTGTTCAACTCAAGGTAAGTCGAAATTTCTGATTTGACGATTTGTAGAAAGTGGGTTTTAACCCAATCATGAAATCATGTGAAAATCTTGTGTAATTTGAGTTAGGAATTCGTACTAGACTGAGGATTTTGTATAATTTTGATTGTTTGAATGATTAGGGTTCATACCCACTTGTTGTAGGAAGAAGATGGAAATGATGATTTATAATGATATGTTTATGAAATGTTAATTGATACATAATCTGATTGTGAAAGGGGAATTTAGATTAGCTAGATGTGTAGGATGAAAGAAAGTCATGAACTTGATTGATTCTTGTTAGATTAGAAGGTGAATAAGTAGGGTTATGCCAAAAGTACTTGTACCTTGTGCTTTGATGATAACATGCACATCAAGTGTTTGACAAAATGCCTCAATGAAAATGCTAGTCATATAAGCTATAAATCTTGTATGAATTTAACATGTTTATGAAGTATGAGCAAGTTGTATGATGTTTTATTGATATGTGTAAATGAGTATGAAACATGAATTAAAAGAATGAATGTTTATATGTAGGCGTTAAGGAAGAAAGTTCAAGTCAAGGGAAGCCGCAAGGGAATCAAGACCGAGGTACGTTACTTGTACAAATTGGGTTTACTTTAGATATGTGTTTGTCCGTAATTGTATTAAATTGTATCAAGCAAGGTTAAGATATATGATTGGACCTTTCTCTCGAATGGGTCGGATAATGAAATTGTAAGACTAGAAAGATGGGTATGAAGTTTCGTTGGAACTCACTACCGTGTAAGTATGAAAGAATGTAGCTTAGTATAAGATTTGTATGTTCCGTTTATTTTAAGTTCGTAAGGTAATTTCTTGAGTAAAGAAGGAACCCTCGTTCTAATATGTTTTGATGTTGTGATCATGTAGGTAAATCTCATGTCTAGTTATCAAGCTTGCCCGGATCGAACACACCTCAAGCCCGTCAAGCGCTCCGCATTTTGTATAAAGTCGATGTCAAATTACCTAGTTACTTATGTTTGTGTTTTGTACTTAAACTAGTTTGGTTATGGTTGTCTTTTGAAAAGTTGTCGTAGGTGCATACATACTTATGGTTTTCGAAACTAAGGATAGGTCATCTTTTATTGTGTATGTCATGTCTTTGAATGTTTGTGTATAGTTGAATGAAGTTTGTTTATGAAAAACAGGGTATCGCCCGTTTACCAACGGGTCATGCCCAAATTTTGTTAGAAAAGTATGTTGTCATTTATTAAATTTTAAAGGAAAAATTATGGTCGTTACAGTGTAGGTTTTGTAGATTATATGGAGGATAATTAATGATTAGTTGACAAATTAATTAAATAGAGAAAATTTAATGAGATGGGTTATAAATAAATTAGTATTTTATCAATATGTTCTTTCTTCTTTCTCTTTTTCAATATTTTCTCTCATTTGATCCCCCTAATATCATATCAGTTAAAGATACACTACTCTTTTATTTTAAATGTTTTACATATGTTGTAAGATTCAACATATAGTAAATTTTAATCCTTTATTTTGCACACTATATTATACACTACAATTATACATACAAATTATGAAATGAGACGACATAATTGGATATCCTAACATAAAAACATTAATAGGAATTAATCCTATAAACAAACATTTAAATAATTGCATATTAAAATCGATTTGGTGAGAGATTCTGATGCAAATTCTATTCCTAGAAAAACCAGATCTTTGAAAAGTCTATAGGAATTTGGTATCAGTATATTTGTACTTGAACGTACATGTACTATTGCATCAAGATATTGATCATATGATTCAAATGTAAAACTAAAAGTTAGGAGAATTGCGCTAAAATAAGAACCACCTCGAGTTGTAAGAATCGTGAGAACTTTTTGATCCGCGCTGAGGTGGACCAAATTTTTTTTCATAAACGTAGATGCGTGTATTATAAACACATTTGTAAAAAAATTCAAAAAAAAAAAAAAGTCGTGTGTGTAGTTTTGAGCACCACAAGTTTGTGTTTACGGTACCCGTAAATTTTCCGGTTAGATTTACGGTACCCGTAAACACAAACTTGTGGTGCTCAAAACTACACCCACGACATTTTTTTTTTTGAATTTTTTTTTACAAATGTATTTATAATACACGCAACTACGTTTATGAAAAAAAAAATTTGGTCCACCTCGTCCCGCACGGTGTAGTTCTTACGGTTCTTACAACTCGAGCTGGTTCTTATTTTAGCGATCCACAAGTTAAGAAAACATATAAAGTATATATTATTCTTTTATATATCACAAAAAAGACAACTAAATAGCATTAGGCATACAACTATCAGGGAAGCTTACAAACAAATACACTGGCTGCAATCTACAAAACCAACACAGCACAAGATATATTGTACATAACAACCCCCTGATCATTCCAACATTTATATTTCACACCCAGAATTTAACTTTGCCTTCTCAGTTCGTTATAAAACTTCATTATAAACTTCTCAGCAGCCTCATCTACGTAGCTATCCTCCTCCCCGTTACTTAACGGAAACGGCGAGTCCGTCACCCTTAACTGTCTAACCATTGGACTTTTCCCTAACCCGGGAACCACCGGAGACGCAGCAGCGCTAGCCAACATCATCTCGAGTGCCTTTATCACTGCAGGGTCAACGAATATATGATCATGCTCGTTGTTAACTATGGTGGACTTGTTGTGTGTGGTCTTTTTGTGTTGTTTATAGTGTTTTTTGTGGGTGGTGAAGAGAGATAGCGGGTAGACGGGGGTGTTGCTGCAGCTGAACTCGTAGTGTTCGGGGAAATTGGGAGAGTGGTGATGGTGCATTCGGTTTTTTAAGGCTTTTCTGGCGATCTTGCTGCGTTTCATCATCATGTTGAGATCGAGCAGTAGTTTTCTTTTGGATATGTTTTTCTTGATCATGTAGAGGATTGCACGTACCATGCTCCATACTTTCTTTGCAACCTCTGGTACATTTTGTTCCATTTTTGTTTTCAAATGGGTATGAGAATATTGTATATGTAAATATGGTGGTTTTTGATGTTGGGCTGGAGGAGGAAGAGGCAGGACTATTTATAAGCACAAAGTTAGATGATTTTTGTTTTTGTTTGTTTTTTTTTTTTTTTTGGGGGGGGGGGGGGGGGGGTGGGGGGGTGCTTTAAGGTGAAGTTAAAGTGAGACAATTCACATTTTTTTCATTCCTTTCTATTCCACTGATTTCAAATTAAAAATTTATTATTTAATATATGCAGAAGTTTTGATATTTTAAAAGTAATCAATAAGATATTAATTGTTTTATATTTATTTCTTAACAGAAAATGTTGGGGAAATTCATATCACATCTACCTTTTATTTCAATTAGATATTTGTAGTTTTATATTATTTCTTAACAGAAAATGTTGGCGAAATTCATATCACATCTACCTTTTATTAGGTATTAGAAAATGAATACAATTATTAAAGTACCATAATGAAAGTTTAGTAACTATTCATATTCTTTTTCTTGTTCTTTCTATGCCACTCACTCTAACTATATTAACTGTATACCAATTTATTATTTGATATAGAATTTTCGATTGAATAAAAGTAATCAATCATAAGATATGTACAATCCTGTAACATCTATACATTTAGAAACTTGGTGGATAGTTAGTGTCTAAGTGGTTTTTTTCACGTTTATAAAAAACTTACTTTGTTTTCAGTCTCTTATAATCAATTCTTAGTTAAACATTATAGAAACAAAATCATCGAACGTTTGTAGCTTTGATTAGCCAGCATATCTATATTCTTCTTAGGCCTCTTCCATGCCAAATACAGATGAAAAAAGAAATCCTTCCTTCACTGTTTTCACATTTAGTGTGTTAAGGTTATCTGTACAGTACAGTAACTTTACTCTATATATAAAATATATATTCTTGCACCTCTTCAATGCCAAGTTTCTAAAATGAATAGTTCTCCAGTTACTCCCTTTTCGCACCACTCGGTTTCCAAGCTTTAACTTTCTTTTTATTTCTTCCGGTTCCACAGTTGAATAGTGTTTCATTTGCATGTCATTGCCATCTCCACTTCCTGCTTCCCTGTGGCTCCACATCGACATTTTGTGCTTCTCTTCATATCTATTTGAACCTCTTTCCTGAAAAACAAACATCTGAATCTCAATTTTAGCCATCGAAAACTGAGATGTTTGTTTACTCAATCGTTTAGTCACTTATGTTCTTCATTTAATTAGGAGCTAGGAGGCTTAATTCATGATTTCGTTTTGCTTTTTATGGGTTTTTTCGATTGATGTATGGACACATAGAGATTGTAAAAACTTATGGAGCAACTAAACTCCATTTTGACATTAATTAAACACTGTTTTTAACAACATTTTGACAACAATTTAACCTCGTTTGGTAAGGGTGTTCAATTGTAAAAACTTTACATTCTTTTGAAAATATTATTATTGAAGGATCAAATGAAGAAATACAAACCTATAGAAGATGGAGGAGATTCGTTAGATCCCTTTACAGCCGTGATGAACAAAGAGAGAGCTGGGTATCGTAGACTTTATGGTAGAGGTGTTTCCAACAAAATGATAAAAAATTTGGATGGTGGTGGCCATATTGAATCAGTTAAAAAGGACGAGTTATTTGAAATGCAAAAGGCAATTGAAGAAGATCATGAAAAGAAAAAAACCGAGTTGCAAGCTATGTAAGAAGATCAACAAAAGCAAAAAGCCGAGTTGGAAGCTATGCAAATAAATATAACTAAGCAACAAGAAATGTTAATCAAACTTATGGAGCAACTACCAAAATGATCGAGAGTTACAATTACAAGTAGGAGGTTTTAATTGATCTTGATGATTGTATTTGATTAGTTTGTTTTAACTTTGTTTTTTTTTTTTTTTTGTTTTGGATCTATGTGAAGTGTTTTAAGATTAATACTATTATGCCATTATTGTTTTGCCTTATTTAAGATTTCAATGTGTATGATAACAATTCTAAATCATAATGTAAACAATGATTCTACAAATTAATTAGATTTTAAAAATGTGTAAAAGGTTGCATATGAAATACCGTAAAAAGTTGCATATGTGATAAAAAAGGTTGCATTTTGTTGTAAAAAGTGTTGCATTTATTTACTATAATAATAATAAAAATCGCATTTGAGTGTAGAAAATGTTGCATTAGAATATATAATAAGTTGAATTTAAAAGTAAATAAAAGTTGCATTTGCATGAAAAAAAGTTGCAAATTAAAAAGCTTGCATTTTCTTAACATATGTAACTCTTTTTAAAATGTTGCATTATCTAGCAAAAAAGGTTGCATCACGTCTAATGCAACTCCACCTAACGCGGCTTTCAATAAAAGGTTGCCTTAATCCTAATGCAACATTTTTAAGGCATAATGCAACATTCTAGCGTGGTTGCATTAGACTCATTTTGTTGTAGTGATCTGTGGGACCTAAAATACTAAGAATTCGTTACCACGATGAGTGCTCCAAATAATCAATTCAAAAAAATAAATAAATAAAATTCCTTTTATTATTTTTAGTTGGATTTATTAGGGTTTTGTATTTTTTTTTAATTTTATTGAATCAAAAAGTTAATTTGGTGCTTCTTTTCTCTTCCATCTCTTTGACAACAAGGTAGGACGATACTTCGATTAGGGTATATCTTGGTTTCTTGGTAACACTAGGTTATCTATTACTTGTGGCTCCACAAGGTAGGAGTATATATGCGCGTCATTAAAGGGTATGTATGACACACAAAACATCTGTAGATAAGAATCTTAAATCTCTATGTATAAAAATAAAAATTATATATAAATTTGTTGCCTTTTAACATTAAGTTTGTTTTGTGTTGTCAACAAATGTTCGCATAATTTTCCTCAATAAATGTTCACATTTTTACATTTAAATGTCTAGAGGTATCATTTAATTTGTATTTGCATGTACCTCATCAATCATATAAGAACTACTCAAATGTAAAAGTTAAGAAAATATATAAAGTATTATTCATTCATTTCTCAAATAAAAAGATAACTAAATATAGCATGAGTGCACACAATTATCAGAGAAGCATCCAAACAAATACACTGGCTGCAACTAGTCTACAAACCCTACACAGCACAAGATATATTGTACATAACAACCCCCCTGATAATTCCAACATTTATACTCCACACCCAGAATTTAACTTTGCCTTCTCAAATCACTATAAAACTTCATGATAAACTTCTCAGCAGCCTCATCCACATAGCTATCCTCCTCTCCGTTACTTAACGGAAACGGCGAGTCCGTCACCCTTAACTGCCTAACCATCGGACTTATCCCAAACCCGGGAACCACCGGGGACGCAGCAGCGCTGGTCAACATCTCTAGGGCCTTTATCAGTGCAGGGTCAACGAATATCTGATCATGCTCGTCATTAATTATGGTGGACTTGATCTTTTGTGAGTTCTTTTTGTATTTATGGTGTTTTTTGTTGGTGGTGAAGCGAGAGAGTGGGTACACCGGTGTATTACTGCAGCTGAATTCGTATTCTTCGGTTGGTGGAGGTGGGAAGGTGAAGTTGGGAGAGTGGTGTGAGCCGCGGTTAAAGGCGGAAGCCGACCAGTGGTTGTGGTGGTGCATTAGGTTTTTAAAGACCTTTCTGGTGATCTTGCTGCGCTTCATCATCAAGTTGAGATCAAGCAGTAATTTTCTTTTGGATATGTTTTTCTTGATCATGTAGAGCATGGCTCGTACCATGCTCCATACTTTCTTTGCAACTACTGGTAGATTTTGTTCCATTTTTTTTTTTTTTTTTTTGTTGTTGTGGGATTTATGGTTTTTTTTTTTTTTCAAATATATTCAAGATGGTGGTTTTTTGATGTTGGGGTGGAGGAAGATATGGGAGTATTTATAGGCAGAAGAATTATTTTTTTTAGCTTTTTTTTGGGTTGGGGGATGGGAGTGTGGGTTTACTTTAACGTGAAGGTAAAGTGACAAGTCACAATTTTTTCATATGCTTTTAATTCCACTCATTTCAAGTTAACTGTATATGCCAACTTAATTAATATTTTAATATATCCAAAACCAATCAGTCATAAGATATTTAGTATTTTTATATTATTTCTTAACAAACAATGGTGGTGAAAGTCATATCACATATATTATTTATCGTATTGAAAAATAAGTTAAAAGTAACATAGTTATGAACGTTTAGTAAAAAGCGTTTTATTTGGTTTATAAACAGGCCGCTCAAGTATAAACACTAACAAATAGGACCGGAAGTATCACTTTGAATAACTTATTTGTACCCTTAGTTTTAGTTCTAGAACCGGTCATAAAGTTTAAAACATTGGTTTTAAATGTTTAAGAAAACAAAATAGGAAAAAGAAAGTTCATAGAAGAAGGTAGAGGACCTCAAGATGAGGGTCAAATGCAGGACCAGCTTTTGGGTTAGGCAGGTCGGTGACGACCAATCGCCCAAATTTCCAGGGGGCTCGAAATGTTTAAAAGTTTTGTGAATTATATGTAATAAAAAGCCCAAAAAAATCTATTTACCTACATATTAATCTACCCAAATCTGCAAAGGCCCAAATTTTCATTTAATCATTTAAACCCAAAATTAAAGTCTACTTAAAAAATAATAGCAACTAGTGTTAAAGACCCGCGTGTTACAGCGGGCCTGTAATTATATACGTAATTTTGATAAGCACATTGACCAAAGTAATGAAATAATACCCACTTTATAGCATTGTAAGCCCGCTCATTGTGGCGCTAGAAACAACTCAAACTCAAATAAAATTTATAATGAAACGTAGGAAACTTTTGGATCAACATAAAAATAGTATGTATCAAATGTTATTAAAGAAAAATAAAACTTAATTTAAAAAATAGAAAGAAAAAAATGTGTATTACATGAGTTATGAGTTGCATAAATTTAGTAGAAACAAATTTAAAAAAATTAAAAAGTAAATAACTAAAATTTCACCTTTTTTTACCATTGTGAATATCACTTACATTTAAGTAGACCAATTTTAAGACCCATGTGCAAGGTGATTATTTTTAGTGTTATTTTGTTAACATGACAGTACTTGAACCAATAATTTCACATGAACTTAATCACTTTAATGAATAACAAAAAGAAATAGGAAATTGAATTGTACTTTATTTAGTTGTACATAAGGCTATGATAACTTGTAAAAAATTGAACAGTAAAATACACTCACAACACCTTTTTACAAAATAATATAGGGAAAATGGGGAACTAAAAACAAACATCGATTGGGGTTTCAAACATTGGCGGCATCAACGCAGCAATAGACGTGAACGATCATCAACTCATCACCGCACGTGAACAATCAGCAATTGGGGTATTGATTCTTGGAATCTTTCGTGTACAGAACCATAAGTTATAACGAATCCAACACACTAGCATCACAAAATCGACCTAGGGTTTGCCTTCTTGCTTCACGAATCACTGATCAGGTATGGAATTACGAATTTGAATGTAAAATTTTGATTTTTGATGCCATTACTTCACGAATCACTGATCAGGTTTCTTCTATTTTGATTGAGTGGTTTGAATGTATGAACTTTAGTTTAGAATTAGCCTTTAAAGTTCGATCATGATGCAAGATGAACTAGTTTACATGTTTAAACTTTAAGTATGCATATGTACTTATGTGATTTACTAATTTTAATTATAACTTTGATGTTTAGACTTTTGGAGGATGAAACTTAAATATATGCTTTACACTTTCAATATATTTTATCCTAGAACTTGGGATGGGCTTAATGCTAACTTGATTAATAAATTGGTTAAGAGAGGTCCAAAAAGAGATTTGACTATTCATAAGGGTCACGTAGATAAAGTTGGAAGACGATTTTCTATATCATGTATACTAGAATTCTATCAAATTGGGAGACGTGTGATAAAGAATGGCTAATGTATTCAAAAGAGCTTGACAAACTCTTTTCTTTTTGTTGTAAACTTTATACACAAGAGTATAAGAACGAGGGTATAAGAAAGGTGGGTCGGATAATGAAGGTTATTAAGATTGGAATCATGCTTCTCAAGGTCTTAAAGAACCTGAAGTTAAAGAATACGAATAAACGGTTTAAAATGCGTCAAAGGTTGGCATTCAACGAAACAATTGACAAAGTAGTATATGAGCAATTTAAAAATGAAAAGGATTATTGGAAAGAAGTCATTTTAAGATTATTGCACTTTTGAAATTTCTTGCAAAACATGGTTTAGCATTTCACTGATCAAAAGAGAAGTTATATGAAAAAAACAATGGAAACTTTTTGGTATTGATTGCGATGTTGAAAGAGTTTGACCCGATTATTGAAGAACATGTGCGACACATCATTAGTGATGAATCCCATGTACATTGTATTGGGCACAATATCCAAAACAAGTTAATACAATTACTAGCTCATCAAATTAAAACAAAAATGATCAAGGATGTAAAGCAAGCAAAGTATTACTCCATAATATTGTACCACCGTTTTACAAGTCACCAAGAACAAAGTTTTATAATTGTGAGGTAAGTGAATTTTGACTCAAATTATGTGCACGTTGAGAAATCTTTTTTAGATTTTTTGGTTGTTGATGATACTCCTACTAAAAGACTTTTTGAAGTTACATCTAAGGAATTATAGTCTCTTGGTCCTGCTATTGATGATTTACGTGGCCAAGGCTATGATAATGGAGCAAACATGAAAGGACAACATAATGGTTTTAAAGGAGATTCTTAGAAAAATAATCCTAGAGCTTTTTATACTAAGTCTAGAGAATTTTTTGGAACAATACAACAAGTTTATACTCTATTTGCCGATTCTATTAATAGGTGGTAAATTTTAAAGGAAAATGTTAAAAGATTGATTCTTAAGTCATTATCTACCACTCGTTGGGAAAGTCGTGTATATAGTATTAAGCCTATTAGTACTCAACTTATAGATAAAGCTTTGCAATGAGTTAGATCCTTCGATAAAAATCATAAAATTCAAAGTGAAGCTAAATCACTAGAAAAACATGAATTGGTGACTTTAAATTTTTGGTACATGTCGTCATTTGGTATGAAATATTATCAAATGTGAATTTGTTGAGCGAAAAGTTGCAATCAAAGGATGTGGTTATTGATGTTGCTATTGATGAAGTGGACAAATTGATTAAATACTTCAACAATTTTAGAGAAGTGCGGTTGTATTAGGCGTTTGATGAATTTAGAGAAATTGCCAATGAATTGGGTGTTGATGCGGAATTCCCAAAAAATGTGTAATACGTCGTAGAAACAAACGGTGAGACTTCAAGTGTAGAAGAAGTTATATATTCACCCAAAGAGGATTTCAAAGTCAATTACTTTTTATCTGATGTTGATCAAGCTATTACTTCTCTTAAAACAAGATTCGATCAATATCAAAAATTCAAAAAAAGCATGTGGATTTTGTTTCCTAAAAAGTTGAAAACACTTGATGAAAACGATCTTAAGTCTTGTTGTTATTGTCTTCAAGATATATTGAAATATAGAGAAGAATCAAACATTGATGTTAATAATGAACTTTATTTAGAGTTGAAGTTGATTAAGGCATTCTTACCGAGTCACATTTTTAGCCTTATTGATGCTTTAAACAATATCGAGAAGCTTAGTTTTCTTCAGAATATTATAAATGCATATAAAGTGCTTTTGACAATTCCGGTATTAGTGACATCGGCAGAAAGAAGTTTTCTTAAAATTGAAGTTGGTTAAAGTCTAAATTACCATAGAAAATGTCACAAGAAAGACTTAATAGATTGGCGATGATAGCCATTGAAAATGAAATATTAGTAGATATGGACTATAAAGATTTGATCGAGAGCTTTGCTTGCAAAAACGTTAGGAGAGCCTCACGATTTGCTTAACTAAGTAAGTTTGGTCATTTTTCTACACTACGTTTGTTTTTTTATAGCAATACGTAGTTTTTTATAGCAATTATCGTTGTATTATGGTTCTTGATATATGATATATTATAGAGATGGAGCCCAATTTTTTTTTGTCCGAGGCACAAAAGCTTTTTTGTCCCTGAGGTTTGGGCACGTTTGCCATTTTCGTCCAAAATGACACTTTTGTACCAAATTGCCCCCAACGTTTGTAACTTTTTGCCATTTTCATCCAAACCACTAACTTAGTTTATTTTTTCTGTTAAGTTGAGAATATTTGGATGAAACTGACAAATATAAAACCACAAGGATGATTTTGGCAATTTACTCAAACCCTTTTTAATTTCTTTTATTCAATTATTTTTGTTACATATATAATAAAAAGAATATACATGGAGTTTTTAGAAAAAAAATTAATAGTTTTGTCACATAATTTTTATAAATTTTCATCCAAATCACTAACTCAGTTTATTTTTTCTGTTAAGGTGAAAGATGTTTCAAATTTATAAATTCAGACAAAAATTAATTTACAGCTTCTTTATATAAATCAGTTATATAAAGAGAAAACGTCATTGGTGTGCAACACATAACTATCGATGACAACTTTTAGTATTTATCAGTTGTAGAGATAGAAAAAAATTGTAAAACGTTACATATTTTTTAAAGGTGTTGAGCACCTAGGAAATATGTTGGTAGAAATAAAATATTTATTTAATTAAGATTATGAGGGTAACTAACTAATACTTATTCTGAGTGGCTTGAGTAAAGAAACTTTTGGTTCATAGCATTATAGTTACAATTTGGTGGGTAATTTTAAGGTTTGGTAACGATACGTTGTTTGATCGAGTGGGGGGGGGGGGGGGCACTGGCTTATGTTTTTCCTTAGGAGCGAATTTGAAAAAGTAGAAGATGAATTACAAACTTGGTAAATATGATAAGATTTTTTATTTGATCTTTTTCAATAAGGTCACCAGCATTTTAGTTTTATAAAATTTAGAGGTTTAAGTAGATTTTATTTTAATAAAATTGATTTATATATAAAATTAGAAATTAATTTCTGTCTTATTTTATAAACATCTTTCGCCTTAATAGAAAAATTAACTTAGTGGTTGGATGAAAATTTATAAAAATTATGTGACAAAGCCTTTCATATAAAAATTGCATGTATATTCTTTTTTATATTATATATATAACAAAATTAATTAAATAAAAGAAATTTAAAAGAGTTTGAGTAAATTGCCAAAATCGTCCCTGTGGTTTTTGTAACGCCATCACGTTAACAACCAATATTAAAATACTTTGCGGAAAATAAGCCCATATTTTTTTTCTGACATTAAGTAATAAAAGATAATATTCCCAAAATATATGAATCCACATATCTGGATTAATAAAAAATCTGCAAACAAGTATTTAAAATTTTTTTTGCCATGATCCATTTGCAAAACGACAAATCTTTACGAAAACAAAACCTGCTTAACAACCAAAGTTTTTTATAAAACAAGCATAACCCATTACCACATTAACATACTAGCATTTCGCTAAAACAAATGTTGGACTTAAACTCCAAAATACAAATACTTAAATCTAATTGGCCCAATAAAGAAACCCATATACTTAGTGAACAAAATATCACTAAATCCTCCTATCGTTGACCCGCTTCCAAGACTTGATTATTTTCGCCTTTCTACCACCCCAATCTGTCATATAACATTACCATATCATTAGTGCCGACCGGGAAACTACGGTAAGCATAATAATAACTAATATACTGATTGAACCGGATTATTGGTGAACGACTTGTGAGCTCTTTTCTTATTTCATGATTCCGGTTCAAGCCACCCCGTTGATTCTCATGACTTATCACCTACATTGAAAAGACCAAAAAAATAGCTTTTGCTAAGTGAGGACTCATAATTTGATTTTGTATCAAACATAAAGGAGTAACTCGATGCTCATAACACCCAACGAAACAATGTCGAGCCACCACTTCATCATCTCGAGTCACGCATTTTGTGACTTTCTCCATTCTAATCTGGGCGCCCTTTTATCCATATTTCATGTATATCCCTGCTAATATAGAATCACGTACACTTCAAAGTAAACCATTATCAAACCGCTTCGGTCAATATAAATAAAATGGTAAACCGCCACATAACTATGTTGTAATTCATTAGACAACATATAGGATTTTCAACAATCATTATTACCTAACATACTTTGAATAATTCATACATGTATTCATAACATACTCAACTAGGTTATATAGTTTTAATGACACAAGTTTCATTCATTCATAAGCACTACTAAATGAACACATGTTTTTGCACATACAGGTTACAATACCCATGACTTTTTAATTTAGCATACGTATCCCATATTCAAAGAATCAATCACTTCAACTCATGTAAATATATATAACTACATTGAGCTTAAAAAAAACAACAACATAATCACATCCGATTGATTCCTTATAAATTCCTTAAGATTATGCAATACTATAAAATTTATGTTTTTCACTCAGCTTTATGCAGCTGTAGTAATTCAGTATTTTCCCACCTTTACATTGAGTATTTCACTTCAAACTAAAATTCTTAGTAACGGTGACTCCGAGACCTTTCCGTGGATATAAAATACGTCCCGAACGGACATTCGGTTAATTTTCTATGAATTTTTAAAGATTAGCAAAAATCTAGAAATAAGCTGAATTTTCAGCACTTGGGTATCTCGACCCATTAACAATTTGCACTCTTTTTGATGGGTTTAAACTCCTAAATCATCGCCAAAATAATACGCTATTGTTAAGTTGAACCATATTCAATAATTTGTATTAAACCACCTTAACTATAAAAAGAACTTCAAGTCAACAATAAGACTATTTAAATCAACACGACTCCAAACACATTCGAGTACTCACCTTGGCCCGTAGGAGTGTTGTTGCTTTATCATTCGTTTGACACGTTGCCATCCAAACATTACCTCACCTATCTTGAGAACAAATCAAACTTGTAAATCATTAGAACACATAACATGGGTATTCATCTCATAATACCTAAGTAATTATCCACTCATTATCAAGCATGTGTTCTAAATCATTCTTTACCCAAGACTTGTAATTGGTTTATTACTACTCATTTGACCCATTAGCACTCATTTATGTTCAATCATAACTACGGGTCAAATTACCAATCCAACATACCCCTTTAACAGCAAGCCATGGTCCTTTGGTTGTAAACCAAACCAAGTTAAACTCACATATCCATTCGATTCGTTTAGGTGACTAAATAAAAATAACATTTACATATGTACTTTATGTTAATCACATTCACCATTTGATTCATCGAACCTTTATGTTTACTAAACACTAATTTATTATTAGCAAATCATTAAAATCAAGTAAACATGACAAATCTTTCAAAATCTCACTTTTATTTTGGTTTAGGCATTTAATCAAACACTCTGTGGGCATGATTAAAATTCATCATTACCATGCCCGTTCGAACTCCCAAAATCACCATTTTATCATCAAAGACGTGTACTTTCTGTATAATACCCAATAGTACTGTTTTTCATGTTTTTAAATAAAATCGTCATTGTTTTTAGGATTGTTAAATTCTACTCAGATTTGGTCAGCAACTTCTCACATGATTTTCATACATCCCTCCCCTAATCACCAAATCATAAATTTGACCCTAAATCATAACATGCAACATGAATCCATAACTCAAAAGTTACAATCAACCAGTCTAGCATAACGACTATGGTTGTTCAACACCAAAATCACACACAATTACTGCCAATTTCGTGGGTTTGAACAACAAGCATGGAGAAGATTAACTTTTGAGTTTTATTAACAAAAACTAAGAAATCACTTACCAAAGCCCTAGAAATCGAGCAAGGACGGTAGAATTGAGACACTAGCCACCCAATTTCATGATTTCCATGGTGAATTTGACCTGACTTCCCCTTGTTCCCTCCTGCTTGCGTCGCACAGGGATGAATCCCCTGGACGTTTTTTTTCTTTATTTCCCCTTTCTTTTTATGTTGTTTACCCCTTTTAGAATATGTTATTTCCCTTATCACCATAACTCATAACTGTTGGTTTTAATCAAGTTTAACCCCTTTTGCAAGTAAATCTCTTATATATATATATATATATATATATATATAGGGCTTGGCTATACAAGAAACCCCATCTTTTTTAAAAAACTATACAAACCCAATACCATCCATTGATTATGTTTCATCACACTTGATCAATGGCTCTCATAATTTTGGTAACAATTAGATATAAAAGAAATGTAATAATACACATTAATCAACTAGAAGGGCATTTTGGGTAGTATATTCCTTCTCTTTCCACTGTCTAGTCCTATCATCTTTAATGCACCTCTCTTTCTCTCTCTTCATACCCAATTCGAAATCACAATCTCAGCTCTCTCAATTCCCTCTTTCCCATAACTTTCCCTTCTCTCTACAAAACACTTACAACCTGCAAGCCTAAAGAGGGAGTGAGAGCCGTGAGAGAGAGTACCAGAGAAATCGAAAGAGAAAGAGAGGTCTAGAGAAATCGAAAGAGAGAGAGAAAACTGGTGGGTTTCCAGCCACCCACGGCAGCAGCAGCGCTGTGGCGGTGATGTTGTTGACCGTTATGGTTGGGGTAGGGGAGGCGGTAAATGCACGATGAGTGAGGCACGATGGTGGTTGGTGGAAGGTGGTGGTTGGTTCATTTCGGGTTGTTGGTAGTTGATAGCGGCGACAGTGGGTGGTTGTAGAAGGTGGTGGAGGGTGGGTGGGTGGTGGCGCCGGAGTTCGAAACGTCGTCGGAGTCAAGATCTAGTAATGGTTAATGTTCTCTCTCTCTCTCTCTCTCCTCTCCTTTGTCTTCAATCAAGATCTAGTAATGGTTAATGTTCATGTATTTTAAATAAATCGAAAACTTTAGGATGAGATTTTTGAACGGGATTTTTTGTTGGTTTGGTTGCTTGTTTGGGGATTTTGATCTTAACAATAATTGTTTTTTTTGTTGGTTTGGTTGCTGGTTTAGCCTTTTGATCTGAACAGTAAGTGTTTTTTGTTGGGTTGTTTGATTTACAGAAACAGACCCGTAACATGTGTTAAGCACCTACTAGAATAATATATAACGTGTGTTGATTTACAGAAACAGATCCATAAAGATATTCAATTGACAAGCTGGATGGATGCGGGGATATTGAATAAGTCAAATCTTTTGGGAAAGAAGTTTTCGTTCGTTTATAATATGTGTTAGTGGTTCATGCTGTAACAGATCCATAAAGAAGTTTTCATGCTGTAACAAGTTTTCGTTCATTTATAACATGTTTAGCACATTTTGGAATGTATAACATGTGTTAAGCCTCTGATATAATCTTTTTGTAACCTGACATGTATTTATGTATAAGCTAGTGGTTTACAAAACACCATGATGTGTATATACTGATCTAACATGTGTTACAATTTGTCTGTTCGGAACATGTAATTGATTAACATGTGGCAAGGGTGAAAACAGTCGACGGGGGGGGGGGGGGGTGAGTTTAATGGTGAGCTTAGTTAATATCGTAATCTTGTTGTAACCCCACTTGTATACATATGATAACATGTAAGCATCCATTATAACCCGACTTGTATTCATGTATATCAAAAGTGGTTTGCAAAAACACCATGATGTGCATATACTGATCGTAACACGTGTACAAGTTAATATGGAACATACAAGTTAATATTGTAACACCGTATACCTGGGATAACATGTGTTAAGCCTCTGTTATAATCTTGGTTTAACCCAACATTGTGTCATGTATAAGCTAGTGGTTTCTAAAACACTATTAACTTGTATAATCTTGGAACATACAAGATAATATTGTAACACCGTAACCCGACTTGTATTCATGTATATGAAAGTCACATCCTTTGGGAAAGAAGTCTTCATTCATTTATAACATGTGTTGGTGGTTCAAGTTGTAACAGAACACCATGATGTAACCTGACATGTGTTCATGTATAACATGTATTAAGCCCCTGTTAGAATGATATATAACGTGGGAAAGAACTCTTCGTTCGTTTATAACATGTGTTTGTTTTGCACATTTTGGAATGTATAACATGTGTTAAGCCTCTGTTATAATCTTTTTGTAACCTGACATATATTCATGTATAAGCTAGGGGTTTACAAAACACCATGATGTGTATATACTGATCTAAGATGTGTTACAATTTGTCTGTTCGGAACATGTAATTGCTTAACATGTGACAAGGGTGAAAACAGTCGACGGGGGCGATGAGTTTAATGGTAAGCTTAGTTAATATCGTAATCTTGATGTAACCCCACTTGTATACATATGATAACATGTAAGCATCCATTATAACCCGACTTGTATTCATGTATATGAAAGTGGTTTGCAAGTTAATATGTGTACAAGTTAATATGGAACATACAAGTTAATATTGTATAACGTGTGTTAAGCCTCTATTATAACGTGTGTTAAGACTTCCAGAATGGATGCATAAACTCCAATAGTAACTTAATAACATAGTATACCTCATATAACGTGTGTTAAGCCTCTTTTATAACGTGTGTTAAGACTTCCAGAATGTGTTAAGTCCATACCGTTTTAACATCATGTACTAGACAAAACAAAATAAGAGTCTCACGTTACATATTACTAGTAAACGAAAATACATAGCACTAAGAAAATGGCGGAGCTTCCTTTGAAAATCTGCCTTAGCTTTTCAGCGGTTACCGTTGCTGCCTTAGCTTTTCAGCGGCTACCCTTGCTTTATTGTTTGGGTCGGTCTTGAAACGGTTTGTAAACATGTGGGTGTGCATATGCCAGGGAAGTTATAAAAATATGTTTTCATGTCACACGTAACACGTGTTACGTTGTACATGGGTTTCATGTCACATGTAACACATGCATGTCCGAGAAGTTCAAACTATAACACGTGTTAGTTGTGTTGTGCTGCAACATAAACATGGTCATGATCCTTGAGTATCTGATCCACGTTTGACGAAACCACGATTGAATATCTTTATTGTTCCGTTTCTGTAAAGCAACACACGTTATATATCATTCTAACAGGGGATTAACACATGTTATGGGTCTGTTTCTGTACTATAACGCACAAAAACAGTTACGATTCAGATCAAAAGCCCAAAACAAAGCAACCTAACCAACAAAAAACAGTTACTATTCAGATCAAAAAGCACCAAACAAGGCAACCAAACCAACAAAAAAAACAGTTACTGTTCAGATCAAAATCCCCAAACCAACAAACACATTTTTTTAACACAAAAATAACTAATCCATGGATCAAAATCAAACGAGTTTGAAACCAAAACAAGTAATCCATGAATCAAAATCAAAATTTATAAACACCAGGAGAATGAAAACCAAACTAAAATCAATAGTATTGAAATTTATTACCTATAAACGTCATTTTTTTGAAACAATAATCAATGGTATTGAAAAATAATTAATCTTTTGGCAACATTCTTAATTCTGGAAAAAATAAAACCAATTGTGAAGAACGAAAATCAAAGTAAATGACAATTAAAAATCAAAACCAACTTATTATTGACAGGATCTTGATTCTTCGACAGTATCTTGGTTCTTCGATTTCTTTTAAGAAATTAACATGTAAAGTTGAATTAGGGGTGTAAAAAAGAAAAAAAAAACTCGAACCCATAAAAAAAAGGATGAAAAACCTTGATCATTCTTGTCCTTGTCAGTAGGGAACTCGTTGTGAATGACGTTCCCGTCAGCGGGGATCTTTAAATGGAGGTTCTGAAATGGTGGATCTTGAAACCGAAATGAAGTTCATGGAAATGGATTTTGGGTAGAACTTGAAACAGATATGAAGTTAATGGAAAATGGAACCTGTTGGGGAAACTATGGATCGGCGACATTAACTCCAATGTTGGTGGATTTGTCTCCATGGAAATTAATGGAGAAAGCATGAACTTGTTGAGAAAGATGTTAATGGAGATATGTAAAGAGAAATTATGAAAAAAATATGAGGATGGGTAATTTGTACACTGGAGTTGATGGGCATTAATTATTAAAGTCAAATCAAGATGGGAAAAGTATCTTGGGTTGGGACAATTACTAATTTACCCTTCTATTCAAAAAGGTAATTGAAATGGATATGGATACGTAGACATATGAGAGCCACATGTTGAGTTTACTAAGTTTCTTAAAAAAATGGGGTTTTTTATAGAGCATTATCCTATATATATATATATATATATTTAAAACTACATCATATTATTTTTTTTCTTCTATAAGAAAAATACTATCTTGCCAAAATAAACTTCTTTTAGAGACTAAATATTTATTTACATTAAAAATGTATTTTAATCACATAAAAAAAGGGGATGTTACAGTTTTATATTTGCCAGTTTCATCCAAATATTCTCAACTTGACAGAAAAAATAAACAAAGTTAGTGGTTTGGATGAAAATAACAAAAAGTTACAAACGTTAGGGGCAATTTGATACAAAAGTGTCATTTTAAACGAAAATGACAAACCTGCCCAAACCTCAGGGTCGATTTTGACAATTATCTCTAGGAAAAGATGAAGACTGAGTTTGAAATTAACTTGATAGAGTTTTCAGCACAACTTTTATAGTTATAGACTTATAGTTATGTATATAATACAAATACTGTTTAGTTTTCTATGTAATTATATTATAAGTAATTATATTAAAAATGTTTATTATAATATCTAGTAAGTAGTGATATAATTACATAGTATTAATTTATAAGTTGTTTTATGCATAATGATGTTTTACCTTATGTTTAGATTTCTTTTTAAATATATATTTTTTTAATTTTTTATCTTTTGTAATTTAACCCAAAACTTGATTTTTTTTTACTATTAACCTAAAACCTTTTTATTTTTTGCAATTTATTCACACAACTTTTTTTTTATTTTTAACTTTAATCCCCTATACTTTCAACTTTTTTTACTTTTAACTTTCATACCGTTTACAACAAACTAATTTCTTTTGTGCGCATAAATATCTTTTTTGTGAATTAAAGGAACTAGTTAAATTTCCGCCCGCGCGTTGCGGCGGGTACCCAATGACTGCAAAACGCGTGTCAGTGACGGTAAGCAGATACCGAATATCAAAACATAAATAAAAATGTCGTGAAAAGGATAGTTAATCCGTAAAAAATGATTTTAATTAACCTAATAATAATAATAGGACCCACACGTTGTAAATTCGGTTGTTTTCAGTTCAATTATTACGGTGCTAACACGTTAAAATATAGATGAGCTCGGTACCGGTAACGGCAATGTTTTAAAAACCGGTAAAAACCGGCCGGTTATACCGGTATTACCGTTTTCAGATGTAAATCCGATACGAAACACCCCGGTAAATAAGTGAAACGGCATAAGGTTTGTACCGGCGGTAAAATCCGGTATACCGGTTTGAAATGTAATACCGGTACCAACCCAGGGTCAATTTAGTTTGGGTTGTTACTTAATTTATTATATATGTTACTTATCTTACGTAATTTTTATATATTAAGATTATTCGTAACTAAAAGTTCTTATTTAATATTGTATGAAACGAAAATAGTTGATATATTCAACACTCAAATGGCTTAAACGTATTGTACACTTTCATTTAAAAGAGCTTGTTGGAAAATAGAATGATTTTTTATTATCTTTTGGATTATTTTTTATTATGGATTTAGGATCATCTTTTAATATGTAATCATGCATTTTTGGATTAACTTTTGAGTTAATGTTGTAATTTATGAAATTATAGAGTTAGATAGTCAACCCGGTTGAACCGCTCGGTACAACCTGGTTCAACCGGTTAAACAATTTTTTAGCCTATTCCGGTTTGATTTAAAAACCCGTGTTTTAAACATTGGGTAACGACACCGAAAGTACCGATCCGGAAAATCATCGAAATTAGGTACTGGCACCAAAAATGCTCGGTACAATACAGTATGGTATTTGAAGGTAAAAATCAATAAATATAGGTATGGTGCTAGACCGGTGTCGAACCGAAAGTAACGATTCTGAAAACGCCAAAAGGTGGGTACCAAATTGGTACCGAAATTGATTTGATATAGTAAATTTGGTACCGATACGATACTGGTTTGATTACAGGATTTGATACGATTTGCTCATCAATAATCTAAATATCCAAGTTTATTTTACATGATACAATTCACTCATTACGTAAAAAGACAAAAAATAAAGCAAAATAAGTTGTTGTGTATATACAACTCATTCAAACGAAACACATTTTACTTATGTGTGTATGAAAAGTAATCTAAACTGTGCAATTATTTGCATTGCTACGTTGCTACAGGATTTGATGAGCTCGGTACCAACTGGTACCGAAAATCCCGTTACCAAAATCCCCAAAAATGGGTACCGGTACCGAATATACCTGGTACAGTACGGCTTGATACGGTCGGTACTGATACGACACCGGTATTTGAGGGTAAAACCCGATGAGTACCGGTGCCGAACGGATACCAAAAATATACTTATTGGTAAATTTGATACTGGTACCAGTACCCGATACTATTAATTTATTTTTATTTTTTATTGTTAATTCATTTCTGTTTTTAATATTTATTATTTATTACTGTTCATTTCCTTGGATTTTTAATATAAGGATAATATATGTGATGAATCCATATGCCTTTACTTTAAGTAAGAAAAATTTGACGGTTAAGATTGATGTTATTTTTGCTAGGTGTTGCGTTTTTAATCAAAGTGACTTTTTTCAGAAAGTTATTTAAAAAAATTAAATTAATTGAAAAGTACAATAATTAAGAATGTTTATTATAAAAGTTCAAGAGACTAATATACACTATATAAAAGTTCAAGAAACTAATATACACTATAACATATCATTTGTTTTGCCTTCTTTTAAACATAGTTGTAAAAAGGTTGAGGTTGATTCCTACATTGTGAAAGTTAAGAATAAAGTTCCCTGTTAATGTGACACACACATAACGCTGATGTGTCGTGATAAATTTTTTAGAGGCTTTATCCCACCTCATACAGCCTAAGAAAAGACAAAGGAAGGGTGTTATGATGTTACATTAGTTTTTTTTTTTTTTTTTTTTTTGTTTTTTTTTTGGTTAATAGCATTTCATATCAGTCTAGATTTCTTACCGTATATTGGTAAATGACTTAACATGTTATCTTTTGATGGACACTAAAGACATATATGTAATTTTTTTTTTGAAAAAAGAAAACTTACATTATGAACATGTAATACGAACCATTCATGTAATTTTGCTTGTGAAAATATTGTTATTTTATACCTTTATATCAATAAAGAAACCATGTATGAACATTAATGGGAGTTTTTTTCGATAATTTTCTGTCAAATATATAGGGTTAAGTTATTGTACAAATGAGTTTTAACATATAAAATAAAGAAGTGAAGCAGATTTTTTTTTTTTTTGAAAATTTTCTCCTACTTATTAAGCACGTTTTATAGTCTATGAATCCAAAAAAAATATTGATTTTACACTAATAGAGTAATTATGTAATTTTGTAAAGTGATTATAATTATTACTCTATAAAATTATAGAGTAATTATAATTGCAATTACTCTACAAAATTACTCTACTACAGTAAAATTATGATTTTTTTTTTTTTTACATTTTACAATTAAACGTCACTAAACTTTAGTAGGGAAAAAAAGATTTCTCCTTCAATTCGTACGTTAAGTGTATTTTTTATGTTAAGACTCATTTTTTACATTAAACATATTATAGAAATTTAAATTTTGAAAATTTAGACTTGAAATCGACATTTCTCAAAACATTAAGGGCATGTTTGGCTAAGCTTATTTAAGTTAAAAAGGACTTTTGGGAAAAGAACTTATTGAGTGTTAACTTTTTGATATGGAGTTTTTAAAAAAAGTGTTTGGATTAGCTTATGGGGTGGGAAAAGCCAATAAGTCAATAAGTTGTTTTTTAAAAAGTGTTTGGCTTTGCTTATTGATGTAAAATGACTAAAAGCTAATAAGTCAATAAGTTAGTTCAAAAAGTCACAACATTCTAACTTTTCAAAAATGACTTTTTGATAACTTTTTCTCCTTCTCAAAAAGTCATTTTGAAAAGGACTTTTGCATTTGGTAAACACTAAAACTCCTTATTGGCTTTTTGATTAAGTCAATAAGTTGGTTGGAAAAGCTTAGCCAAACATGCCCTAAATTAAGGGAGTTAATATTCACACATTACTTCTCTCTATCTCTCTCTATACATACATAGACATACATAGAAAGAATTGGAATGAAAAAGGGTGTAAAAATAAGATTTATGGGTGTAAGAATAATAGAAGCCTAAATTAATTATCGGCAATGTTTTCGACTAGCACACATGCATACTCTAACATGTAATATTTATTTTTTTAACTTCAGCATAATTAGCTAGTCTCGATTTATGATCTTTATATTTTTAGTTTGCAATTGAAAACATAACAATTAGAGTAACAACTAGCAGTTATACAACTTACAGTCTCTAAGAACCTTCTAGAAATATCGATCACCCAGAAACTAGCAGTTATACAACTTTTTTTTTGTAAGTTATACAACTTAGTATGTCCAACTTTATTTTATTATTATTTTGTGTAATAATATACAAGATTGTAATGTACACCAATCTCTTAAAAATAACTATTACAAGCTCCATCTAAAATTCACTTGTAAGTTGAAAACAAGAACTAATAAAAGGCCTCTATACCAATTCATAATCACAAGTTTTATTATCGAGGTCATCACTCATCATAACACTCTTTTCTCTGGTTTAGGGACAACGGACCCTCTTGACTCCTCTGGTTCTGCCTCTGCGAATTCAAGGCGAACTAAACGACGCCTTGGTATTCTGTCGTCGCAAGTCGTTGTAAAACTGGCTTATGAACTTCTCCGCCGCCTCATCCACATGGTTGTCCTCATCCACACTACCCAACGGAAACGGAGAGTCCGTAACTCTTAGTTGCCTAACCACCGGGCTCCTCCCGAACCCAGGCAGGGCTGGTGAAGCCGTCTCACTGTGATTAACCATCTCCATGGCCTTCAGCACTGCATGCTCCACGGGTTTCTTGGAAAACGGAGACAATGTGTAGTTAGTATTGACAGGGCTAGTAGTGCAGCTAAACTCGCACTCACTTGGTGGTGGGGAAGGGGAGGAGAGGTGGTGGGGGCGGCGGTTCGTTGTTAACGCGGCCCAGTTGTGGTGGTGGTGGTGGTGGTGGTTGAACATAAGATTTTGCAACGCCTTACCGGCGATCTTGCCACGTTTAATCATCATGTTGAGGTCCATCAATATTTTTCTCTTGGAGATGCTTTTTCTTAGCATGAAGTAAACCACACGCACCAAGTTCCACACTTTTTTCACTAAAGCTGGTAGATTTTGTTCCATTTTTTAATGTGTGAATGTTTCTTGATTTCTTTATCAAAGTGTAAGATTTGTTGAAGAGTTGGTCGAAATGAGAGAAATATTTGTGTTGATGAATTATCATGAAGGGTGTGAAACAAGGGTATTTAAAGGTGTGGGAATTGAAGACACGTAGGTTGTCCTTTGATGTTAAGTTAACCCGACTTGGTGGTGGTTTCATTATTTTATATTTTATTAGAAAAGACTCTAAAAAGTAAAAGTGTAAGGAATTAAAATATGTGCATCTTTTTGTTATATAATTTTCATATTTTTATTGAGATAAAATAATAACAACTATGTTATATTTGGCAGCTTTAATTAGTTTATTACTGTGAACTGCTTTCAATTATTTGTATGAGCAATTATTGATGGATAGATTGAGGAGTTTGGATTGGATAAGATCATAGTCATGTGAGAATAGATTAAGATTTACCTTAAATTCATATAAGCCAAACATGGTTTCTTTACAATGCTTTGTATGCAATGCTATACTTTCGTATTCTTTGGATAAAACTATATATCCAATTTTATCTTTACAAGGCACATGCTCCAATAACAATTAACAAAACTACAAATTCCAAACAATCTCAGGATTTTATTGTCATTGCTTATATATACTCGACCATTAATCAATACAAAATATAATTTAAACAGATAATAGTGTCATAAACAGGATTACTTTAAACGTGATACATAACTTATAATTTATAATAAGTTTATTTTGTGTGTTGATCATCAAATTATAACCTAATGGTATCTTAGGGTAGAATAAGGCGTTAGGTTCTGCATTCGATTCTCATAAGGTGATTTTTTTCAAGATTATTCACTACTAGAAAATTGTCAAGTTTGTGACAACCAAATTTGTAGCAAATTTGTCTGAAATTGGCCTTACCCACAAATTTCCTACAAAAAAATTCATAGGAAATAAACTTGTGGGTAACTGGATTAGCTACAAAAATACGACAAAATCTGCTACAAAATTCCTACAAAATCTCTCGTCGCAAAATTTCCTACAAAATACTGACAAATCGCTCTTCTTACAAAATTCCGACAATTCTTCCACGTTTTTGCCTTTTTTGTATATTATTTTATGATATTTTAATTTTAAAATTAATAACATTATTAAAAAAAATATTCATAATCTTTTATTTTCTCGACAAAATTCCTACAAAATATAAAACTTTCTTGCGACAAAATTCCTACAAAATATAAAACTTTCTTGCGACAAAATTCCTACAAAATATAAAACTTTCTTGCGACAAAATTCCTACAAATTATAAAATTTATCTGCGACAAAATTCCTACAAATTATAAAACTTTCTTGCCACAAAAATTGCTACAAAACTTTCCACAAGTTTCCTACAAATTTATAAATTTTCTCTAAACAATTTGCTACGAATTATCTACAAAATTAACGGTTTCCAACAAATTTCCTACAAAGTTATCAAAACAGTTTGCGACAAATTTCCTACGAATAAAAAATATATTTTTTAATGCAGCTACAAATTTCCTACAACTTAGAAATTAAGATTTGCGGCAAAATTCCTACAATTTTTTGCGACAGATTTGTGACAAAATAACAATATCTAAATTAAAAAAAACCGTTTTTTTTTTGTATAAAAAATGTAGCAAAATATAAAACATTCTAAAAAAATTGCAGCAAGCAAAATTATAAAAATTCCAAAACATTTGCAACAAGCAAGATTCTAAAACATTCCAAAACAAACAAAAAATCCAAATTAAGAGCAAGTTTTTTGATTCAAAACTAATCCAACATTCCAATACTTAACAAAACGAGAGCTTTGTTTACTTCTTTCCGATGTTTTTCACCATTTCTTCCATATTTTTTCGCCATGCGTCTTGGTCGGCCCACTCTTTTTCACGCTCTTGTTGAAATAGTTCGAAACGAGCTTCTATTTTTGTCAGGCCTCACGTTCTCTTTCTAGTTCCGCCTGAACTTTTTGAAGCTGAAAATTATAAAACCGTAATCATCACATATCAACCCGAACAGGTCGATCAACGCGACCCTACAAAAATCTAACTAACAACGTAAAAATCCCTTATAACAAAATACAAACACACATACATATTAAAAAATGAAATATCATATTAAAATGTTGTTATTTATTTGTACTTAATTATTTTAATAAATTATGACAGTTATATAATAAATATTTCTACATCACATAAGTTGGGGTATCAAAAGAACTAACCTTATAAGTCTCAACTAGATGATGCAAATTGTCTTATTTGTAAAGCTTCCCGATCTTCCAATCACTAAGTCACCAAGAGTAAACAACCAATAATTATTGGAATACAATATGAACCATAAATAACAGAAATAAACAAATAGAAATAATAGAAATAAACAAAGATCTTGGACACAAGTTATTTGCAAATAGGTTCTGGTTGAAATGGTTCCGGATCAGAACGAATTTCGAATCGGTCCAGGATCAACAAAAAAAAAAGGGTCCACATCGTCCTCCTTATCAGGATCAAACTCTAACGTTCAAAATACCATTTGATTCGGTCAAACCATAGTTATCAAAAAATATTAATTAATTGAAAGAAGAGATAAAAGATAGTTGTTTTTAGTGTAATTATATGGTAAAAAATGATTGATAGGATGTGAAAGCTCTAACATTGTGTAATTACAAAATACTGATTTCAAGATTAGGAAGAAATTAGTCACTCACCCTGTTACTGCAGCGTCAAGAATGGCTGGATGAGTTGCTAGAACATCCTCTAAATCAGCAGGGGCGATCTACAGTCCAATCATATTATCAATTTCCGTCAGAATCACGTTTAATACCTTTTAATTTCCAGTTCGCCCTATTACCTGAAACCCTTTGTACCTGAAACCAAACAAAAAGCTCAACCCCCGATATCAAATTCCTATGACTTAAAACGAACCACTATAGTTGTACATAACAGAGGAAACTTAAAAACCATCAAGCAGAACAAATACGAGCAAGAAGGTTGGTAATCCCAACCAGTTTTAATTCATCAATTGTTTTCATAAAGTCTCTTCTTTTAATCGAGATTTATAAAATCTGTAGCTTGGAATTCGAACTTGCAAAGTATTTATACACAAATGGTTGGTCGATCTCACTTTGATGAAATAAAAGTGTCACAAGAGTAGGGCTAGAGTACACCAAATTAAAATACCTTAAAATCAACAAAAAGTTCATCAACAGGCTTTAGTATCCTAGGAGTTAGATTGGCAAACGATGAATCTCCATAAAGGATGAGCTTTGCACAATAAATTTGGATGACTTTTGACCAGGTTCATTTTAAGGCAATATCTTTTTTATTTTTATGGATTTTTTGTAGAAAGATAAAACATACCTCGAATTGACCCAATCAAATGGGTCAAAGCTGCCACCACTACAGCAACTAATATGTGCGTGGACAGAAAGTGCTAACCGTCTAATCCCTGCAATATATGTATACATTAGACTGTGGGGTATGGTGGGACGGGTGTTTGGGGCATGGGTTAACACGTGGACTTCGAGGGGCACCGCTGGTCAGTTGCATGTTGGGTCAGTATGGCGGGGCGTGGCTAGCCCGCGTGGGTTGGCCACGTGTTATAATTTTTTTTTCAATTATTATAAAAATACACACAAAATTAAAAAAAAAAGCCTAGCCACCTATAGCCTAGCCAACCCAGCCAATGAGGCAACGAGAGCCGACCACGGAAGACCGCTAGCCCCGCCCAACGCCCGGGCTGAAACCCCCGCCCAAAGGGCCACGCCGAAACCCAAGCCCACCCGGGGTGGTGACTTGGGCGTTTGTACCCAACCCACGCCCCAACCCCCGCCCTATACCCCATAGTCTTAGGTGACCTGTGGGCAGCTTAGTAGCTAGAGCAAGTGCACCGAGTGTGACCATGATAAGATTTACCCATAGGAGCTGCATAATCAAGACTGCCAACTTGCTTGGTTTAAAAAAGCGCGAAGCGCTCCGAAGCGTTTTGGTTCCAAAAGCTTTAAGCGAAGCTTCAAGCGCGAAGCGAGAGCTTCACGTATACGAAGCGCTCCATATTATATATAATTATATATAATGTTAATTTTATATATATGTATAAAAAATAGCTATCCATATTATATATATGTATTTTATAATGTTAATTTTGTACTTTTATGCATAAATTAAAAAGTTTAAGGACCAAATGTAAACCACTGAAGATAGAGGGGGTTAAATGTTTAAATAGACAAACTATCTTTACACTTTTTAAGTAAAAAGTTAGAAGTTTTAGGGACTGAATGTAAACTAATGAAAGATAAGAGGGGTTAAATGTTTAAAAACCTTAACTTATAAAAACCCTAAAAACCTAAAATACATATACGCAGCCGTCACCGTCCGCATCTCTCTTCTTCTTCCCCCTTCTTCCTGGTTTCCGGCTGAAAGCAACTCCGTCGCCGGAATTTGTCGCCGGATTTCACATAGGAAGTCGCTATATCGTCGCTATAAGGTCGATATGTACCTTGTAAAGACTGTTGGGCTTAAAAAATGGCCCAAATGGTGACCTGATTGGCTGGAGCGTCGCTTCACAGCTTCAACGCTTCACCGCTTAAAGCTCGCTTCAGGTCGCTTCATGTAATGCATCGCTTCAGAGCCAAAAAAGCGTTTTTCCGATCGCTTCATCGCTTCATCGCCTCAAGCGCGCTTTTTTAAACCAAGCCAACTTGTTATTAAATAACTACTGTATCATAAATTAATCAAATTCTACCAAACATAACTGATAAAAATGTTTAAATATTGGCAATTGGCTTAAATTAAGCATAGTTAGACTACTGGTGTAAAGGTAGGAAGCAACTCCTGTACACAAACCTACTGTTTTAACTAAAACTACAATTACTTTATGTATCACGCCAAGTAGACTTTTTATGAGAGGCAAGCAAGAACATAAAAGTGCCATCTTTACAACAAATTATTCCATCTTAAAACAAGTAACCATGAATTTCAAATCATGATTCATGAGATTCATCAACAATGTTAACCATATAACTTCAAATTTAAAGCCGTAAACTCTATTCTCATGCATATAAGTTGAATTGTAGTAGTGTATATACCGAATACCAACTGAGCAAAAGGAATCCATACAATAGCAAGATCTGAGTTTCTAATTGTACTAGATCATATTGGGTATAAACATATTGTATATGTATACTTTGTTATCGTTGGTTGCTGGTGGCAGTTGTGCTTGTTATTCTCTTTTCATATCACCTCATCCTGATCCAAATCCAAAAGTTTTGTATGAAGGGAACTTTTGGGCAAAAACTAAAAATAGTGCAGAAAGAATAAAGCTATATCTGAATCATTCAGATCTAACCTTCAAATCTGGATCCAAACAACACAATTTTGGTACAAACACCCAAAAAAATAACTAAACAAGAGGCCACGCCGAAACCCAAGCCCACCCGGGCTGAAACCCCCGCCCAAGGGGCCACGCCGAAACCCAAGCCCACCCGGGCTGAAACCCCCGCCCAAGGGGCCACGCCGAAACCCAAGCCCACCCGGGGTGGTGACTTGGGCGTTTGTACCCAACTCACGCCCCAACCCCCGCCCCATACCCCATAGTCTTAACACAAAAATGTTGCTTTCAGTACCTGTAAAGTATCACATGCTATTCCTAACTAGAATGCTTAGATCTAGGATGCTGAACATAGATTATACAGAAAGAAAAACATAATCCAACACTTTCATGCCTCTTTCCTTATAACAGTTGAGCATATTTTTTTAGTGGTAGTCGTATGACCGAAATCTTGGTTAGATAGCAACAGATCAACTAAAATCATAAAATTATCATATTCTACCGACAAAATTTAGCTGGGATGTGCAGAAATTCATCAAAATATGTCCGGCATTCGATTTTTTATCCAACACTTCAGCAAAAACACTAATAAGTTTCATATTTATACACTAATAGTAACAAAAAACACTTATAGTAGCAAAAAAAAAACTAAATAAATTTCACAATTTCACTCAAATTTAGGTTTTACAAAACTACCATGAAAGTTAGGGACTTAGAGTTTACGAGATTGGGATTAGGTCAACTTACCGGTTTCACAGTTTGAAGCGCCGACTGAAACCACCGTCTGGAACGCAGCTTCTGGCTTCTATCTTCGTCGTCGCCTACTCATGGCTGGTCGATTTCTTTGTTGGGAAGATTAGGGCTGGAATGAGTAGCGGGAAAGGGGAGACAGTGAGCCATTAGAAGCGGGAATGTTTTCAATTATTTTCAATTAGGGCTTGAAAGGGTGGGCCACAAGGTTGACGATCCAAAGGTGTAAGTTTGTCATTTCTTTTGATTTTCCATTAAATTAGAAGGGCATAAGGACTAGTTAGACACTTAAGAATGGCAAACTAAAAAATCAACCAATGAGAATGTATTATGTAAATGGTTAAATACTTGGTGAAGTGGTAAACTATTAAAAAAAAAAGAAAAAGGTGTAATTGGTTGAGATTGAAATGGACCCCACCCCACACCCCCCCCCCCACCCTCTCTCTTATCCTCCCTCCCCGCATCGGCATGGCATCACCGCACAAACAAGTCAAAATCGGTAAACATCTTGCTGTCGGTGGTTTACCGCATCGGTAAACTCGTTTACCGAGTTTTGTCGATCACCACTCCGGATACCCTAATAGTGGCACATGTGAGACAACATTGACTTTGTGTAGACACGATATATTAATCAAAAAGGGAATGGAGGATACGTGAGACACTTGGCTTTGTGTAGGTCCGATCGGTTAGGCTGTTCGTTCGGATAGCCGAGCCGTTCGGCCAGCATTCTGACCTGGTTGGCCTGTCGTCTAACACTTGGCTGTTTTGATATTTTGACGTTATATCGAGGTAGTTTGACAACGAGTTGAACCATGGAACTTTCGTTCTTACTGGTTTCCCCTGTTTGGACAGGAATCACCCAAGTCCGGCAGGTGAACTGTTCGGAACGGTAGTTTGGCGTTTAACCCGAAATCGGTGAACCTCGTAGTTATAATCCGAATCTTGAACCACGTGGTTGCTATAATGATTAGTGAGCTGGTTCAAGCTCCGTTTCTACTGGTTTGAAGGTGTTGAGTGTAAAAGAGTTGAAAAAAAGTCGGAAAATCTGTCTTTCAATCTTTCACACCGTGAAATGTTTAGATCTATGATAGATTTTAGTTTATTTATGTGGAAATCGGTTAGATCTAAGCTATTCATGGTTGAATGAGGCCAAAACATGATGTTCTTCAAGAACACCATGATGACATCACCCAAGAACACTTAGATCTTGGTGATTTCACGGTTAGAAATCAAGTTTTGGAAGATAGAAAGGTGTAGAATCGTGCATTGATAAAAAATGTATAAGAATTAGAGTGAAAACTTACCGGAGTTGAGAGAAATCTGAGAAAAGGTGAAGAACAAGAGCTGGTCGGTCAGAGCTTTCCAAAAGTGGTAAAGATGACAATGACAGCCCTATTTATAGACTTCCCAAAGGGGAAAGTGCTAACCGATCGGACGGATATCCTGACCGAACGGCCTGCTCGATCAAATAGCATGTTCGATCGGTTGGGGTGTTCGATCTGCATGTTCCTGTTCGATCAGTGGCCTGTCTTCGAGTGTTTTGCGACGACTTTTGATATTTCGATTTCAATGGAGGATGATATGAATACGACAGAGTTTCCTAGTCAAATTACTTTCAGTCCCAACTACTATATCTAACATAAGCATCTATAATTCACGTTTCGATGTCGATTTCGATTGAGTTCGATTGCTTTTCGAGTTTAGATTTGATTCGATTGATTACCACACATAACAACGTAAAGTAAACACGCACAAATAACACATAAGGCACACACACACGTATAACAACACTAATGTTCGCATAATTCGAGTTTCGAGTTCGATGATGATTTGATTAGCTTGATTATTGATTGATTAACTTTATCGCATTGTTACTTCCTGCTATTCAAAGTCGATAATCGGTTCGCATAGATAAATATTCGATCACTTTAATTAAATAACACTTACCCACATAATACAAAAATTAAAATAGACTAGTCAAAGGTCAAACTTTGACTTTGACTTTGATATTCGAAAACACGGGGTGTTACACTCCCCGTGGCGAGTCTAATGGTGGTTGTTTTACAGTTATCGTGAGAGGGGGAAGATCAGTCACCCACAAACCGAATGAGTAGAGATAAACCCTTTTATGCAGATTCAAACCCCCTGTTCAGTTGATTCCGATCAATTAGACCAGTGTTTCTTCAATAGTGTAGCATGGTATATGATCATATCGTATCTTACAATATAGTATAGTATAGTATCGTATACTATAATGGTATAATATATTATAGTGTAGTATTGTGTATTATATGATAGCATCGTACAGTATAGTATAGTGTAGTGTAGTGTTGTATAGTATAGGACCGTATCGTATCGCACAATGTAATATAGTATACTATACTATATCGTATAGTATAGTGTCGTGTCATGTTGCGTCGTGTCGTGTCGTATAGTGTCGTGTAGTGTAGTGTAGGATTGTATCATATGGTACTGTATAAGATTGTATCGTATGGTAAAACATAGTATAGTACCGTATAATATATGGTATAGTATGCTATGATATAGTATAGTACAAAATCCTAGGGTCAATTGCCACAAATTTCCGACAAATTTGACATTTTACAATTTAAATTATATGTTATTTTCTAAATTAAACTAACCTTTTTGTAGGAAATCTGTAGCAACTGATGTCCATTTCTTACAAATTTTCGACAAACTTAACATTTTATCAAACTAAACAACTGTTTTGTAGGAAATTTGTAGCAACTTGTGTCAATTTGCTACAAATTTCCGACAAATTTATTATTTTATTTTTTAAAATTATCTATTTTTCTAAAATTGATAATAACATAACTTTTTTTTTTTGTAGGAAATATGTAGTAACTTGTGTCAATTTGCTACAAATTTCTGACAAATTTAACATTTTATTTTTCAAAATTATGTTTTCTTCTTAAATTGTTGAATAATAGCCTTTTTGTAGAAAATTTGTAGCAATTGTTGTAAATTTGCTACAAATTTCCGACAAAATTATCATTTTATTTTTTTTAAATTATATTTATGTCTAAAATTGATAAACTAACCTTTTTGTAGGAAATCTGTAGCAACTGATGTCCATTTCCTACAAATTTTCGACAAACTTAACATTTTATCAAACTAAACAACTGTTTTGTAGGAAATTTGTAGCAACTTGTGTCAATTTGCTACAAATTTCCGACAAATTTATTTTTTATTTTTTAAAATTATCTATTTTTCTAAAATTGATAATAACATAACTTTTTTTTTTGTAGGAAATATGTAGCAACTTGTGTCAATTTGCTACAAATTTCTGACAAATTTAACATTTTATTTTTCAAAATTATGTTTTCTTCTTAAATTGTTGAATAATAGCCTTTTTGTAGAAAATTTGTAGCAATTGTTGTAAATTTGCTACAAATTTCTGACAAAATTATCATTTTATTTTTTTTAAAATTATATTTATGTCTAAAATTGATAAATAACAAATAAAATAACTTTTTTTTGTAGGAAATTTGTATCAACTGGTGTCATTTTACTACAAATTTCCTGCAAATCTAATATTTTATTTTTTAAAATTATGTTTTCTTCTTAATTTGTTGAATAATAGCCTTTTTGTAGGAAATTTGTAGCAATTGGTGTCAATTTCCTACAAATTTCTCACAAACTTATAATTTTATTTTTAAAAATTATCTTTTTTTCTAAAATCGATAAATAACAAATAAAATAACTTTTTTTGTAGGAAATTTGTAGCAACTGGTGTCAATTTGCTACAAATTTCTGACAAATTTAATATTTTGTTTTTTAAAATTATGTTTTCTTCTTAATTTTTTGAATAATAACGTTTTTGTAGGAGATTTGTAGCAACTGCTGTCAATTTGCTACAAAATTTCCGACAAACTTATCATTTATTTTTTAAAATTATGTTTTCTTCTTAATTTTTTGAATAATAACGTTTTTGTAGGAAATTTGTAGCAACTACTGTCAATTTGCTACAAAATTTCCGACAAACTTATCATTTATTTTTTAAAATTTTCCTTTTTTTCCTAAATTGATAAATAACAAATAAAATAACTTTTTTGTAGGAAATTAGTAGCAACTGGTGTAAATTTGCTACAAATTTCCGACAAATTTACTATTTTATATTTTTCAAATTATTTATTTTGTTGTAGTTACAAATAATATAAAACTTTATAATTTTTGTCGGAAATTTGTCGAAAAGGTTATAAATTTTGCGACGAAATTGCTACAAATGCTTATTGTGTGGCAAATTTGTAGGAAATTTGTGGAAAAGTTTTGGGTTTTTTTTTGTTTTTCTTTTTTGTCAAAAAATTGTAGGAAAATTGTAAAAAAAATTGAGTTGTGGGAAATTTGTAGAAAACTTTTGTAGGAAAAAATGTAGTTTTCTAGTAGTGATTGGGATGACGGTACGATAATAATCTAGTGATGTATTAGTGATCCAAATTTACGGTTTTAAAAATCAAGCTGTTTGAAATGCAAGGACTATATAAGTTTAATAGTTTATTATGTGGTGTGAGTGTTACCAAAAGTAGTCCCCATTTGATTTTTGAGTGTAGGCGTTGAAGGGAAAAAGGGATTACTTAGCCAGCCAGGTTTTGTGACCAATGCCCCCCACCACGTTTACACCTGCCTCGTTATATACAAACGCCGTTATACCAAGACACTCCTCTTCAATTATTGCAATCCACTAAAAGTCAAGAGAAAGATTTGTTTTTTTTTTCCTTAACTTTTTCGTTAATATAAGACGTTTTCATATTTTAAATGAAGTTGTTTTCAAGTATTTACATGCTAAGCAAAGGACTCCTTTGGTAAGCAAACGTGAAATAAAATTAACATTCAATTTATCATTTTAAAGAAGCAAATTATAGATTTAATAGGTGATTATGGTGTTTTAATACTATAGGGTCCAACTAATTTATTTTATAAGGTCCTTAAAAAATCTAACATATGAGTTCTACTATTCTTTTAATAAAACACTGAGGTTCGTAGACGCCGACTCGGACCATGTGAGTCCGTCCCTACAAAAGAGTAATTTTAGTATTCTACCCCACAGACCAATGTATACTTAACCCCGTATTCGCATTTGCAGTGTAATTTTTTGTTTCGGTTTTATACATAAGATATCCCTAAACATATACGAGGATACCCATGATAGAAGATTATGAAACTTGATATCATTCATTAAGCCCAAAACCTTTAGTAACTAAGCCCAAATAATTAGTTTTATGATAATTAAACTCAAATTGTAATAACTAATAAAGCCCAAATATTAAAATAATCCATTTGAATAATGTCATGGTTTTTGCGGTTGAAAATGATTTTTTTATAAGGTAAAAGATGACAATGTGATGTAGTGATTTCAAGCTATATATGAAAAAAGAAGAGTACAAATCTATTATGTATTTGCTTTACTTTATTAATTTATTATCATTTTTCTAATATTGTATGACTATACGGTAAAAAAAAATTAAGTTACCCCTGATTTAATGGGCTAGTTCCGCCAATGCTATCCCCAACGTTAAAAGTTTAAGTAAAGTCTTATCTTTTTGACATGATTTGTTTTTTACTACGAGTAAACCTTCAATAAATAAACTATTTTACTATTAATTATAACAAAATGTACGTCTGAAACTCTGAATTGAGAATACCATATAGTGACCAATTTATGCATCACTAATTACGGTTCTACAGTTTTTTAACCATTGACTATTATTCCATATATAACTTTGTAACTTCTTTGTGCATCATCTCTTGTACATTATGCTTTGTGTGTTTTCCAAAAAAAAAGTTTATTTTTTACTTTTAACTCAAAGATTTTTACCTTTTACAATTTTAACCATACATAATTTGTTTTTTAACTTTAACCTAAAACTTTTCATTATTTGCAATTTAACTTCACAACTTTTGTCACTTATAATTTTCATCTTTCGCAAATTTTCGTTTTACGTATAGTTCTAAATTTTTCGAGTTAATACGACACAACGTACATGTGTGGTTCAACGTTTTTACGTCTATTTTTCCATGTTTGACAGGTTCGTCGCAACACGCATATCCTTGGTCGAGTCAGTGTTGGTGGTCGATGACGGTTGTGTGACATTAGTACTATTTGACACTGTTTTACGCCCTGGCACAACGCGAGGTGTGCTTTGGGGGGTTTTCAAAGAAAAAATGGTTATGCATATGGTTGTCGTAACGTTGGCTTTGGGGTTTTCCAAAAAAAAATTGATTTTTTTTTTACTTTTCATATAGAAGTATTTCATAAATTACTTTTAACTCAAAACTATTTGTTATTTTACTTTTAACCCAAAACTTTTTATCTTTTGCAATCTATCCTCATAACTTTTGTTACTTTCAACTTTGGTCATTTATAGTTTTCATTTTCCGCAAATTTTTTGCTTTCTGCTTGGTTCTAAAATTTGTGACTTAACACATCGCAACGTGCGTCTTTGGTTTAACGTTTTTACGTTTCGTTCTAAATTTTGCGAGTTAACACGACAGAACGTCCGTGTGTTGGTGAACGTTTTTACATCGTCTATTTTTTCCCCGTTTGACAGGTTTAACATAACGTGCGGGTCCTAGATTGACTTAGTTATAACTAAAGAATCCTCGCCGCATTGCGGCGGGTCGCAATCCTAGTTTATTATTATTTATAACCAAGTTTTTCTATGGATGAATAGAGGTTATGATATAAATATATTTTCAAGTTCTTTCTGGAATTTCCTTTTCACTTTTTAACTGTAAAGTTTTGTACCTTGGGTACCCAAGAAGGCAAGAAATTCCCTCTGTTCCATTTTAGTAGTTTTAATTAAAAACAAAAGAAAAAAGATAATCTAAAAAACCTCGTTAGGAGTTTGCAAGTTATTTCTATATAATAAAGACTGAATACAAAATACAAAATTCAATTCTAGTACTTTGTCATTTTAATTCTTACAATTTAACAATTTTCATGGTTTCGTCACATCGAAGTTTAATAGCCAATTTTCATTACACAGCTAGTGACAAATTCTAAGACAACAAATAGAGTCTAATTTTGTCATTAATCCGTGACGACTTCATATATGGTCTCTAATCAGATAGTGATTAAATGCAACCACCTAAGTTTTAGTCCCTATTTAATTCTGATGGTGGTTTTTGTTTTTGAACCACAAATGGTACTCATACTATATTTTACACCAATTAATCTAAATTCCAATGATGTCACTAAGTCCGATTTATGCTATAAGGGTAGGTTGCAGGGTGTGGAGGCACCAGCTGTTACAAAGCATGATTTAACATGTGTATGTGGGTGATTAATTAATATCTAAATATGGAAAAAGTGTACATGCAGTTTGTAACCAAGATGTGTTATGGTTGGTGTTTCTTGTAAACTAAATATACTCGTGTTTTTCCTTTTCCTAAAGTTTGACCGGCCACCTAGTTTGCTTTCTGGTATCATGGGTAAAGTCGTGCCCCGCATGATGAATATTATTAATCAATCGATACATGAACACGTTCGCGTTTCTTAGAGTGTTGGTTATAAATCATAGTCAATTAATTTACCCTGGAAGACGTAGAGAAAATGTATATAGACAACGTTCTGCTTTATAAAGTGCTATTTGTTGTTTACTTCAGGCGAAGTTGTTAATTACGTAGATGATTGTCCAACATTTACTTTTAGTAATGCATTTTCTGTGTTAAATATATGTGTTTAATCTTAAAGTTGCGACCATATTATTAGTAAATATTTTAGTAGTGTTGAAATGTGAATGGATATAAATACAATCAAAGACAAATTATGTCTAGAGTTTCTTTAAAATCCTTGAGTGTGAACCGAGAGTTTCGCTAAGGATTGAAATCAACAAGGAACTCTAAGAAACTAAAGTGGTAATAATATCTGTATCTCCTAGACGGTAGCATTTGTGTATCTCTCGAATAAATATCTATACATATCGTGTGAATCCATATATATGTAGAGCTTTTCTAAGCATGTAGACATGATCCGGATGAGAAGAACATACGGTTAGGAATTAGGAAAGAATTTGATTAACGTGACAAGTATGGTGTTAGGATTAAGTGACCGCACGATAAGATGGTCATGACACAGGAGGAGGCGTTGATGTAGACAGATGAATATCAATATGGGAGGGGATAAATTGAATGATACAAGGAAGTGTTACTCATTTGAAATGACCTTGGGCCACATATCGTAAGGCTACAATGAAACTCCAGATATGTTGTCTTTACAGTAAAACTTTTAATATGCAAATAGTATAAGCTTATAGTGGCTCGCTATAAGTTTAGGCGGTCCTAAAATTTGTTCTTCAGGGTTCAAATTTGATATTTCGTGCCATTATGCATGTGTAGATTATTCTCTTCACTTGTAGCTTGTATTGCCGACTACTTTTCCCCATGGTCTAGACTTGTAACAAGCATATCTACTATGTTGAGAAAAAAATGACAAAAGCAATCATCATTTATATCATTTTACATTTATCTCAAACCAATTTCACATATATAGTCATAATCGACTTATCGTCAACAAGATCATGTATCAAGTATTACTCTCGTATCATCTTGCAATATTGGAAAAAGAAAAGATATCTCATTTGCTTGGAACATGAAAAGATATCGTTAAATGATCATGTGGAAGACAAAATGATTAGTCATTGCATTTAAACTTTTCATAATGATATATAAATTACAACTTAATCGTTTTCATGAGATAAATTGTACTATTTCATTTGCTTGGTATGTTGATTCAGTTCTGTTTAAGCATGAAGGAAAACATATGAATCATACCTGTCACTGCAGACAGTGCAGAGGAGAATCCAGTGAGAGAGTTCGACATGCCTGTCATCTTGATTCGGTTCCTCCTTAGGGTGCTGACTGATGATGGTGACTTAGAAACCGAAAAGGGTATCGGTTAGGAGAGGAGGTTTCGTGATGATGTTATGGCTTATGGGGTGTGTGAATTGTGTAACTGAGTAACCCTTAAACCTCCACCTTATTCTCCTTATATAAGCACTCAGGAGGAAACCTAATTAGTTACTAAGGGTAATATGGTCCATCAACAATTACCAACTAATTAAATAATAGGTTCTAATATATTTTGATCTCTATAATGTAAATGATTAAGATGGCTATAGATTAAATATTAAACATAATAATATTTAATCTTACATTCTCCCACTTAGCCGAGTAATCATTTACTATGAGTATTAGCTAAGCCTGATCAGGAGTTAACACTCATTTTAGCCTTAAACAAGTACTATAGCAGAGAAATACAGCCGTTGAATCATTATGCGACTCAGGACCCCCATTAATCATACTATAGCCTTAATTTAAAACCTAGTCGTTATGATCAAAATACGTGTAAGCCCTTTGTTTGATTTGTAACTTTTATTTGTCTATATGCCATTATACCGGTTGAACATATTCTAACAGACATACAAAATCAAACTTGAGGAAAATCAACTAATACTTAGTCATTCATAGTACGATATGCGGTTGCGCATGGCCATTAATTAATACCCGTCTATGAGCTCTCTTAGTAAGACTTATGGGTAATAGCCCTTCAGTTATAGGATCCTTAAGCATATCATGAATGTATTCGATACAAAACTTAGTTTCCTCAATTCGTTCATAAACGAATAATTAATTGCGTATCGAAACTTAATGCAGCACCTCTTGAACTGTTACTGTTCAAGGAGTTATGGTAGCTGACTTTATCACACTAATTCTTCAAAACATTATATGGAGTTAATAAACTTATGAGTCCACTGATTAAATTTCCAACAACATTTAGTGACCATGTTATGTCGTTATAACTTAGGTTGTTAATATCAGTGCATTATGACTCCTCCATGAAATAGGTTTTGTCTGCTGACATAAAGATATACCTGAAACTGCATTTCATAATCTTTGAATATCTCAAAGTTAGAGTAATAAACCGGTTTTAATTCTCACTTCTTCTTTAAATTGTAGTCTCTCGTTTCTTTTAAAGATATTGTAATACTCCATTAGATGCTACACATTAATCTAGACATATCTAGTGTGTTGCAATATGAGTAATATCTAAACGAGTATAGACTTAAACTTACATAAGGCTTCTAATTAATGAAGCATAAATAAATAATCTCATTTATCCTATTATCCTCTAAAGGAGAGCAATATTGATTGTTACATATGTAAGGACCCATTTAATGTTAAACTTATGGAACGAAACTAATATCCCATTGGGTCTATCTCAGTATGTTATGATATCAATCACGTAAGAGATATCTCTGAGTTTTATTATATCAAAGTTTGTGTTAACAATGCTTTGACTTATGTAACATATGCTTGTCAAAGAATGTCATCTATATAGACAAGTTTATTTTAGTTGCTCCCACTCATCTTGAGGTAGGTACATTAATCCACTTGATTCTTGATGAAAATAATTACGTTAGCTTTTCATCACATTATGATGTTTGCATTAACCCATACATGGATATTATTGGCTTACAAACAAAGTGTTCTTTAACCTTCAGTTTGAAACTTTAGGTTGTTATCTAATGAACATGTAAATGTGTCAGCCATTTATTAGGGAAAATCGTTTTAATGTTCATCTAATGTAGCTTAAAACTATTATAAGCTACTAGAACAGTGATGATCCTCAAAGAAATCTTTTGTTAGGTATGCAATAAAGATTCTTTAATAATTTATCTCTTCCTGAGTACAACCTTTGACAATCAATCATGCTTTTGAGTGTCTTAACGCTTATATTAGGATTTGGTTTAGTCATGAACACTCTTAGGTAACTTAATCAAATCCCAAACGTTATAAGAACACACAAAGTCAGTTTCACTATAAAACTGTTATATTCCATTCAAATGATTGATTTACACTAATGGCTTAATTTGAAGAGATAGGATCAGTAAACATTTCCAAAATCCATTTCAACTTCAATTAGGGAGGTTATGTAATCATCAAAGTTAGTAGGCTTTTAAACCTAGATGACCTCCTGAGTTGATTATTGGGTTCATTAGAAGTTTCAATTTTATGGATTAGCTCTTGGTTAGGTTGCTATCATTTTCATTCTAAGTTTGTAAGAGTTGGTGCAGTATGGTGTACAAGAGGTGTAATCGGAGTTAAATTCGGAGTGAATTTAATGACACTCTTCCCCCCGCCTCTTGTATTCCTTGCAAATCATGATAAGGACTTTGACTGCTCCCACTAACCTTAGAAATCTTTAGGAACTCAGCATGCTTAGGGTCAATACTTAACGACCAACAAATTCTAATAGAGAAAACAAATTAATGACATTAGTCGTTGTAGTTTCTCTTGTTGAGGATTATGTTAGTTTAGGTAAGAAAAATAAGTGCGCCCACAATTAAGCAACAATGAAACTTTTGTAAGAGTAGCATTAGATTTAAGGAGATAAGGTTTGATTGAACAGTGTCGTGATGGAGCGACGTCTTGTACAAGAGGTGTGAATTTAATGACACTCTTCCCCACCTCTTGCAACTATTGCAAGTTATTATTAAGACACTTAATGCTCCCACTGATCTTTAATATCTCTAGAATGCTACAAGAGAAGTTTCAATGAGCTACGTGACGTGGGAACCTATCTTATATATGTTAGACTTTATTTGATTTCTTTAATGTCCAGATATCATAAGAAACTTTAAGGACATATTTAATAGAAATCTGATTAACTACATATATGAATAGAGTTCTTCTAAGACCGTAGGCCATATGCGACAAAGTTTAGATACAAGTTGATAGTCTTTCAAATGATAAATGAATTATGTCTGAATATTCCATTTGGAATAAGTTCCACGAATGTCAATGAATGACTTATGATGGACCCATACTTATTCCTTAAGCCAAATAATATTTAGGGCTGTAACGTCATGATTTAAAATCACTTAAAATGAGATTAGATGAATAATCATCCTCATTAACCATGTCATGATTTCTCATGAATTTTGGTTCTAATGGATGAAATTTATAAGTCTCATTTTCCTTTTGTCAAGTTCTCGTTAGCATGATGACAAAGGTCGTGAAAAATAAGGTATCATCTAGTTTCATCTTGGTAATGTTTCTATCCAGATATTTAGAACAAATAAGAGGAGAGTTTAAGATAAGTGTGACTTTATGTTGACTATGCAAACCTCACAACCTTCATAACATTGCTTAATTATGATACTGTATTCTGATTAATCTCCAGAATATATAAGGTATCGAAAAGCGTTGTTGGAAGACTGTTCATTATGGTTCTTATAGTCTTAACATTTAATTTTGTCACTAACTCTCATGTTAGTTATTTGTCGAGTTCTGGTAAGGAAACGTATGGAACTAGAGTCAACTAATCATGTGTTAATTGGAATATTAAAATTATCAGACTTAAATATCATTAGTAAGTTATTATCTAATTAATTTATCCAACTGTTCTTTAGAATAATGGATAGTCTCGTTGCTTATGCCTAGGCTAATGACATAATTATGCAGTGAGATTTTCCCTTGAAGAACCTTAACGTTGGGATTAGCACTTGTAATTTGTCTATGGACTTTAGAACAATCCTCTCTTAAGGTTTTAGTGGTTGTAAGGTGAATAACATCTTATTTTCCAGTCTCAAACATTTATTTCTATGTACATATGTTGCTTATCAACACACTCGTTATACTTTGGTACTTTTGAGTGTTATAGCTGATTTATAATGCATCAAATTGTACAAATGAAAACTTAGTATGTAATGTACTGGAAAATGTACTTATTTCCATGCGTAAGCCCTTAACTTTATGGGTCATGGTATTGTACATTATAATATATTCACATATACCACTTAACCATATAATTTATAATTAGTCAAATGAAGACATGCACCTTAGGAGTTCTTGTAATTATTCCACAATTATAGATTAGTCTTAGGAAAACTTAATCTGGAATAACTTTAGTGACAGCAATTATGTTAGAGAGTTCTTGATTATCATAAGAGACATCATGTTCGATTTATCCTAATCATCATGCTCTACTTTTCTTCCGTAGTGCCTTATCAGAAGAGAGCAATAAGGTTATCGTGTCTTAAGAGATAATCAAGGATTTAATTTAAGAGCTAATTCTTATAGAAACTTTAAATAAAGCAAAACATTTTAGGCTTAGGAATTAGAGTGGATGAGATATAGATTTATAGAAGAAAATCATAGTGAGAAAAATATGGGACTAAGAATAAGGCAGACAAAATGATCACAAAATTAATTGAGGATCATTAATATAAGGATCATTATGGGAAGATGTTGTGATATGTCTATTACTAACATCAAAATAATAGACTACTTAAAATTCTACTTAAACGAAGACAAAACAGCTTTGGCCAGAAGTGTAATCATTTAAGCATATGTGCAAAGTGGTTGTAACAAATCAGCTTTGGCCAGAAATTGAGACAAACACTTTAGTTATGCACTTGTTGAATATGCCATCTATGAATGAATTAGATCAGCTTTGGCCAGAAATAAAGACATTCATGCTTATGATGCACACACAACATAGCTTTTTGTAATACTTGGATGATAAGTAGATGTATCAAGTCAGCTTTGGCCAGAAATGATATATCAAAAACTCATTCAAGTAAAGCCATTTTGGTTTTGCAAAACATTATTTGATCCTCATTAATTAACTAAATAATTACAAAACCAATCATTTAATAGCAAACCACCCGTTAGCGCGGATCGAACTCCGCGGTGAGTTCGCTGGGGGTTGCGGGGGACAGCGTGCCCCCGCCCGGGGTTCGGGGCGGGGCCCCGAAAAATTTTTTTCTTTAGTTCACATTCAAACAGCTTAAAATAATGAGATTGCGAGTCGCAACCACGATCTCGACTAATGACGTTACGGTTGCGAGTCGCAACTACGGTTTCGACTAGTCACGTTATGGTTGCGAGTCGCAACTACGGTTTCGACTAGTCACGTTATGGTTGCGAGTCGCAACTACGGTTTCGACTAGTCACGTTATGGTTGCGAGTCGCAACTACGGTTTCGACTAGTCACGTTATGGTTGCGAGTCGCAACTACGGTTTCGACTAGTCACGTTATGGTTGCGAGTCGCAACTACGGTTTCGACTAGTCACGTTATGGTTGCGAGTCGCAACTACGGTTGCGAGTGATGACATTCTGGTTGCGAGTAGCAACCTCATGATTGCGAGCCATGACGTTATGGTTGCGAGTAGCAACCTCATGGTCTCGACTAATGACGTTATGGTTGCGAGTAGCAACCTCATGGTTGCGAGTTGTAGACCTTTTGCTCTCAAGTAGCAACCTCATGGTTGCGAGTAGCAACCTCATGATCTCGAGTAGCAATCTCATGGTCTCGAGTAGCAACCTCGTTCACAGCTGTTAATTATGATATCATAACCGAAATTCGAAATCTAAGGGATTAAGAGATATTCTTTCCTGTTTTAAAGTGATCTAATTTTATCAACATATTTCGAAAATAATAACTGTTTATCTAATAACAGTTTCGAATAAAATTAAAAGATAAATTTAGATCAAACATGGAAAAAACACCCATTAATCCTAAATCATTCCAAATCATAACAGAATTTTTCGAATTTTCACATGAACATGATGAACCCTAATCATAAAAAATAAAATTCTGGAACCCGAAACCTGAATTTTAATAATTTTACTAAACAGATTTCGGCTAAAATTGTAATCCAGTTAATTCGGTGAACAAAACAATTAATCTTTTCATCGAAAATCAGAGATCTCGAGTCGCAACATGATGAACTCGAAATCGGCTGTTATGTTTTTAAAGGTTTCAAAATTCCGTTTTCCAAGTTTCAATCCCAGAATTATGGATACGAAAACAGAACTGACTAATCAACATATGCTCTGATACCACATGTTGGTTCAGTTCTGTTTAAGCATGAAGGAAAACATATGAATCATACCTGTCACTGCAGACAGTGCAGAGGAGAATCCAGTGAGAGAGTTCGACATGCCTGTCATCTTGATTCGGTTCCTCCTTAGGGTGCTGACTGATGATGGTGACTTAGAAACCGAAAAGGGTATCGGTTAGGAGAGGAGGTTTCGTGATGATGTTATGGCTTATGGGGTGTGTGAATTGTGTAACTGAGTAACCCTTAAACCTCCACCTTATTCTCCTTATATAAGCACTCAGGAGGAAACCTAATTAGTTACTAAGGGTAATATGGTCCATCAACAATTACCAACTAATTAAATAATAGGTTCTAATATATTTTGATCTCTATAATGTAAATGATTAAGATGGCTATAGATTAAATATTAAACATAATAATATTTAATCTTACATGGTATGCCTCAAGAGTTGTTAAGGGGATCAAATGGATCTTGAATATACACGCCTATTGGGGATTTCTTCAAGTAGGGTACTTAGACTTGATTGTAATTATGGTTTCTATAATTTGTAGCTAGGATCACGGTTGTAAGAAAATTGGTGTAAGCCACCATTGGATCACGGTTATAAAATATTGCATATAAATAAGAATAAATAAAAGATTTCCATGTTCTTGCTAGGGGTGTACTAAACTTGCCAAGCCGATTATTCAAGATCGATTCATCAAAAAGGTCGAATCAAGTCGAGTTTCAAAGAGTTTGAGCCTAAAAATAAATTTCTTTAATAATAAGTCCGAACCCCAGACTTACTTATCGAGGTCAAGTTGACTCACGAGCCAAAACTAGTCTATTATTTATATAATTTTAATTTACATTAAATATATATTTGTATTATAATTAGAATAACATTTATGTAATTTTAGTTTACATTATATACATATATATATTTCTATTATAATTAGAATAATTAAATAAAATATAATTTGTTGTCGAGCCAAACTTGAGTTTGTTAACTACTCAAGTGCGAAGCTCAAGTTAATGAAACAAAGCTTAATGGTTAGTGAAACAAAGCTTAAGCCTCGTTAACACCACTGCTGGTCAGGCTTAAGCTTGACTCACATAATCATTGTGTCGGTATATAATCACAATTCACAATTTTATTAAATAATGTATATATATGTAGAAACATTTTCCACTTGTGCCATGATGAATGATCATTATCACAATGAGAAATGAAACTTTATAACTGTTGAACAAATCAACCTATGATGTATAGAGTGTACAAGTACATATGTAATCACTATACAAGAAACAAAAAATCATTCCTTTGATAGAATAAACACAAATATATATGATGCATTCGTGATCATACTAATAAGAAATAGCAAAATACAAAAATGAAAAATCCTAATCGTAGACACATAACCCACAAACAATTTCTTTAAGATTAACAAGGGAGTTAATATTCATACATTTTCGCCACCACAGATCTGCTTCTGCCGCCGCAAGTCATTATAAAACCGGTTAATAAACTGCTCGGCCGCCTCATCCACACGGTTATCCTCCTCCACATTACTCACCGGAAACGGAGAGTCCGTCACCCTCAGCTGCCTCACCACCGGACTCCTCCCAAACCCGGGCAGCGCAGGTGACGCAGTTTCGCTGTGGATCATCTCCAAGGCCTGGAGAACAGCCGCATTAAAACCCTTGATGTCAAGTTCCGCCTTAGGTTGAACAATATTGCCCGAGTGGTGTTTCTTTTGGAATGGGAAAATAGAGAATTTTGTTACGGGGCTGGTGGTGCAGCTGAACTCGTATTCACCGGGTGGTGGGGAAGGGTTGGGGTAGGAGAGGTGGGGTGGGGTTGAGGGGCGGTTGACGGCGAACGCTGCCCAGGTGTGGTGGTGGTGGAACAAGAGGTTTTGCAAGGCTTTACCGGCGATCTTGGCTCTTTTCATCATCATGTTGAGATCTAGCCATATTTTGTTTTTTGATATGCCTTTACGTAGCATGTCGTAGAATAAACGGAGTACGCTCCATACCTTTTTTGGTAAAACTGGAAGGTTTTGATCCATCCTTTTGAAATTTATTGGTTTGTAATTTGTTTTTGTGTTGATAGTAAAATGAAATGGTTGAGCTGGAGGAGGGTAGGGTATTTATAGGGGAAGCGACGCCGTTTTAAATTAGGGTTGTTTCATGTTTGGTCCGTTAATTCACGTTTCCGTTTTATATATTTTTTTTATTTGTAGGAAATATTAATGGTTAACAGTTAAACAGACTAACGCTTTATATTTTTTTTATATTTTATATTCGTTGGTATATATGTTAAACAACTAAAATCAGTCAGCTGGTATTGATATTGTGATTTGTGAATATGAACGTTATATGTAAAGTTGTAAACATTTTTATGAGAAAATAAAGAGTGGAGATTCATATTTTGGGTGGGAAGAAAAGAAAAAGACGCTCCAGTGCCGTTAGAGGTGGACGACGGATGCGATTTTGATACACCAAGATGTAACTTTACATAGTGGAGGGTTTGATTTGTATATTTGTATCTAAGGGTGTTATAAGTTGTGTTTAGGGTTGACGAGTCGTATTTGACAAGAACCCAAACACGTCATAAATATTTGAGAGTTGATACGAATACATTCTGTTTAACCCGAATTTTACTAACAAAAAATACAAATACATAAACAATTACATTTATATTATCAAATTGATCTGATGTTAATTTCTATATATTTTTTAATTTAACATAAAATAACTAACTATATTGAGCTATGACTTATGCCATATAAACACATTTAAAAATATAAAGTAAAAATGAACCGGTTAAACAGCTCAACCTCTAAGTCCATCAAATTAACCCAAACCTAACCTATTTAGGTAAACGTCTTCACAACAAAATGACCTCAACCTTTCAAACTAATCCAACCATATATTTCATGTTAAGGACATGCTTTATCATAAACTAGTGGTATCTTTCCGCGCCTCACGACAGGAATTTGGTCAGTTTTGACACAGTATGTAACAGTATTGGAATTTGGTCGTTACATTGTGATATTAAAAGATCATGCACATTACAAAACAAAAAAAAATTATTTATAATGATTTGATTACACGAAAGTTATGTCATGTATAAAAAGTAATAAATTCTTTTTAAAATGGAATTTTTGTATTAAACACACATATTTGAAAATATTTCAAATAAAGTAAAATGAAATTTAGAAAATAATTAAATAAACATTTCAAGGGTGAGACACATAGGTGATTTCTTTTTTTAATGTTAACTTAATTAAAGTTTCATTTTTAATGTCAAAACTACCCCTTAGGCTAGAGGGTATGGTGATGGTCCTCTCTTGGAGGATGGTCCGTCACGTAAGCGCCACGTAAGATGGGTATGAAGATGGGGCAAAGAGGATGTAGGTATGAAAATGGGGGATGATCCTAAAATATATATTATATATTGTATGTATATATGGTCTGTGAGGAAGTTTTGTCCTTATTTGGACCGTCCTGGACGGCGAGAAGAAGACGGAGAGGACGAGACGGAGGGGGGGCGAGATGGAGGGAGGAACGGCGACGGTAGGGGACGGTCCAAAGCCGATCCCCATACCGTATAGCCTTAGATGAGCATACAATTGCACAACCGTAATTATAATGTTTTTATTGTCCAATAAATAGGGATGAGCATATCGGTATCCGATACCGAACCGATACCGATACCGCCTAATACCGATCCCGAATTTCACCTAAACTAGGTACCGATACCGATACCGAAACATGTCGGTTAGGTATCGGTACGGTACGGTATCGGTATTATACCGTATTTTGAGGGTCGGTATCGGTATAATACCGATACCGTACCGTACCGATACCGAAAACGCCAAAAAGTGGATACCGATCTGGATCGGGATCGGTACGGAATCGGTACGGGATCGGTACGGGATCGGTATGGAATCGGTATTCGGTGGCATATGCTCATCCCTAGAGCATAGTAGCATACAATTGTTTTAAATGGCATAATCGTAATTATAATGCTTTTATTGTGCAATCATTACACTGTTACTAACACCATTCAAAAATTGTTATATTATAGAATAGAATGCACAACTTTATATGTAGATTTTTAGTAGAAAAATGAAATATATGAAGAATTTAGTTGAAAAATAAGTTTCTATGTGAATATAATTAAACAAGTTTAAAGTTTAATTAGGAGAGAACTATTGTTACAACAAGTAGTTTCGATAATAAAATACTCAAACTCAAATTGTAGACAAAGACCACATAATGGGTAACGCTTTTTATGAAGTTGAAAGTCAAAAAGCCAATTACTTAGCGAGAGAGGTTATGTGACAAGAACCACTTTGTCACCTGCCCCGTTAGCCTAAGCATGCCCTCGCACCAAACCCCATTATCCTCATAATGCTCCAAATCAAGAATGGTGACTCAATCTAAAGGTTGATACATTTACGAGAAAAAACCCTACATCAAGTTTAATTACATTTTTTACATAACATGAATTTTAATGGTAACATTAATGTGATGAGTGTTCAAATAAAAAAAAATGTTTTTTAAAGCGTGACAAGGATTTGATATTAAGTTAATTGTAAATAAAAATGACAAAAAAAAAAAAAAACAGTTTTCGTATTATATAAAATTTGAAAAACTTTTATGCGTTGATTACTTTAAAAAAAATACAAGTACCAACTGTACCATAAAATCCAGAATTTTATGTCTTGTAATTCGATGATTATCTTGTTAAATTTAGAAAATCCAGAATTTTATGTCTTGTAATTCGATGATTATCTTGTTAAATTTAGAAAACGACGTTTTTTTTTTCCTAAAAGGTATAATGCAATATTTATTACAACATGCTTCTAACCCATATATATAACAGCTATCATGAATTTCTACATTTTATAATAAATTTTGATGCCATTTGATTACAGATGAAAGCGAAGCCGTGATGTGTCTTTTTCTATTAGTATTTAGTATAAAAAAAGGGGAATACCCGCACGGGTGACGGAAATTCAGTATGTGTTGTTTCGGCTAATTACAATATCGGTATTCACTATATCAACGGAAAGAAACCCAAAAACATAAACTCAATAGTGTGCCCAGAATAATATCGACACAAAGTTTTATATCGATTGAAATTCTTAAAAACGCCTACTGGTTCAGATTATAGTGATACCAGTGTCGATGTTGTTCGGTCGGAATTTGTGTTGTTTGTTAGGGTAACGAAACGGTACCGGCATTCGAGAAAAGCACTTTATTTTTATTACAACTCTATTGTCAACAAATTTTATACCGATCTAAACATAGTCGTGATTCATTTTTTTAAGTTAACGAACGCAAACTCTTAAAATAAAATCAAATTAAATAAATTAAAAATTTAAACTATTTAGAGAGTATAAAGCGTTTAAAAAATGAAAGGGATTAAAATATTAAAATTGTATTGAATAAAAAATATATTATATGATAATAATTATAACAATCGTTAAAATATAAATAATAATAATAAATATAAATAATATAGAAATAGCAAATTATCATAAATTTAATATCATAATAAAAAAACAATTTAAAAAAATAATTTAATATTATAGTAAAATAACAATCAAAAAATAATATTATGGAAAGCCCTCTGCAATCTGGTTACACACACACAAAAAAAAGGGGGCAAAAAGTAAACGCCAGTATTGAACTTCTTATCTACGTATTAAGGTTAAATGCCAGAACCACTTGAACTACTTTATGTTTCCTTAATATTCTATATTTTATTTTATATTTATATAAAGTAAGCTGTGAAAAATAAAATAATAATAGTAATAATAATAAAAAAAACTAATGGGTTACATGTGACACCTAAATATTGGCTTCACCATTCAAACTAACAAATGTATGAGATTACTGTACATCTCTTTTAGAAATGTAAGGACATAGAATTGTAATTTAACGAAAAAGTTAAACAAAAGACAACATATTATAAAATTGATTGTTAATAAAAATTATATAAAATTTAGAGTAAAATGTATTTTTACCCCTGAAGATATAGCCCATTGGCACCCTTATCTCCTACCACGAAATTTTTGTTGTCTTACCCCTCAACTATTGAAAACCGCTGCAATATTACCCCCCCTAGTGTTAAAATCTGTTTAAAGTCAACGTCAATTATTAACGGTCAAAGGGTAATATAGTCTTTTACACTTGTATTTGATTGTTTCCTCAACACAACACCCTATATTATAAACTTCACTTCGACCTTACCCCCCCAAGTATTCCCTCAATCTCCTTTCTTCTCTCTGGCGAACACATCACCGGCGACCACACCAAATTTCTTCAATTTTCACATAAATTTATAGAGAATGCAGAGCTTTACAACAACCTTTGTTATCTTCTCCATTGAAACCCCTTTTCTCCTTCATATCATTTCCACACACACCCCTCTTTCTTGTACAACATCTAAACCACAATCCCCTCTAATGTTCATCCATCTCTTACGCTTTTCTACCGATGAGAGAGAAAGAGAGTGTCGAGAGAGAGAGAGAGTGAAGCGAGAAGAAAAGAGGTGCCGCACCGGCGACGGCGGCGTCGGCAATCACGGCTGCACCGGCGACGGCGGCAGTGAACCGAACTGGCAAGTCTAATCTTCATCCTCGTTCTAGATTTATAAGCTATCGGGTCGTTCTTATTTAAAACTCTGATTGTTTTTACGGCTGATAAGTGATGGTGATGAACGGCGACAGCGAACGAAGGTCTCCGGAGCTCCGATTCACGACTGTAACAGCGGTAGTATGCACCCCCTTTCTTTTGATAGCCCCCGGTCAGTATAAACATATATTTGTCTTTGATAAGTCTGCGTTCTTTGTGGTTTCTCAGTGTGTTACTTGACAACTTGGTGTGGTATGAATAAAATGGAGTTCGATTTAGTGCTATATGAGAATGTAGGAGATATGATGGTTTTGAGTATATGTGTAAATGTTAACTGTGTTTGCATATGTACATAAGAATTCAAAGAAATATCATCTTGTGTTTGCACTGTGTAAATGTCATCTTGTGCATGCAATACTGAAGGAAGCAAAGAAGTATTTAACATCGAGAGGTAATACGTTTTCTTACAACAAAGCATAGGGGATAATAAGAAAGGATAATATAGTCATTTAACACCGGGGGGTAATATTGCAGTATTTTTCAATAGTTGGGGGGGTAAGACAGCAAAAATTTCGTAGTAGGGGGTAAGGTTGCCAATCGCATCTAACCTCAGGGGGTAAAACTGCAGTTTACTCTAAAATTTACAACAAATCTTTTAAAGTAGTTATATATCTAACCCTACTAATTTTTATCTACAATATTAGGTAGTACGTGACGCGCGTAAAGCGCGTCGATCGCAACTTGTAGCTTAGAAGCTTCAAATGGCTGCAAGAAAATCTGCCACGCCAAGCACCATCACAGCCATCACTCTCAGATGAACACTAATTCATCTTCATCGAGACCCAAATAAATAGTAAATGTCAAATAAACATAAATAAACTACTTAAATCTGCAGAAACAAAAACATCTCAGACGAACACGTAAATGGTAACTTTATAGATACCAATAAAACATAAAACAAACCGGTAAAAATAAGTCAAAGGTTCCAAAGCCATATAACAGAACACAGTCAACAACAGTTTCACCTGAAAATTCCAAAAGCCAAAAAACTGAACCAACCCTACAAAAGACGAATAATCATAAGACTCAAAGGCGTACCACAACACTGCATGGGTCTACACCATAGCCCATCAATTGTCATAACGACAACATGCAAACATAAATTAACCGTGATAAGGTACAAAGTACACAACTCGCACAAACAAAACAACTCGTTGGAAAATCCGACCTAAAGAAACCAAGACACCGTAAAGCCCGGCGTAAAGAAACCAAAAAACCCTAACAATTTTAGGTTCAAACAAACAAGAAGCATCAGATTTACCTATAAAACATGGAAAAGTAGGTCGCCGATCTAGAACAACCACGACGGAACAACCACCTTAAGTCCTAGGGGGCGGATGAGGGTTAAGCGGTGGTCGTGGTAAAATCTAAAGCGTGCAAATGAAGAAGAACAAATAACCTCTCACTTTAAATACCACCCAATGGTACAAATACATAAACCATAGATACAACCCATATATACACAGAAAACATACAAAGCTTTAGGTCCAACATATCAAAGCAACTTAATGTTGCTAATTGAAAATATATAATTGTGCGATTAAACCATTAGAACCTATGTGTCTAATTTTATGGTCTAATTAACTATTGTAAGTTGTTTTTGTTACATTAGCACCCGTTATAAATGTGTGTGACCAATTAGAATAGTGTGTCTAACTTGTGTATATTGACATTATTTTATATGAAACATTAAACAAATCTTACATCGTTCAGTTTTGCTCATAAGAGAGATACTAACATAAAATAAATGTTCATCTCAAACATCATTCTTGCCTTTTGGGGTGTAACTAGAAATGCAACACGCCACGATGCGGCGGGAGCTAGATTTATATTTATATTCAGCCAGTTATCGTTGAGTCACATCGATATGGTTAATTACATAAGCAAGAGCAATAAGTAAGTCTTTAGATTTTATACAAATTTTGTGGTTGCAAGTTACGTGATTAACATTAAGCATGTTAGTTACATAACTTGCGGAAAAGACATTGTCCCAAGCGATGTGGCTTCTTGAACTACGGCTTCCAGTTGCGGTTGTTTCCTAGTAGGCAACTATGCAAAAGGTGTTTCCCCTTCCTGTCATTCTTGGCATCCCGTCTTTAGATGATGCAAGGATGAGGATGAGGCATTTCAAGATTTCTTTTGCAAGAGCAGGCCTTTCATACGCTTCATTCTCGCCCTCTTAATCATGGCAAGCTCCCTGGTCAGCTATGGGTCTACAACATCCAATTAAAAAGCCTTGTGCGTTTGTGATCGTGGCGGTTTTTTTTTTTTTTTGGCACTTGAAGCCGCCATGCGTTTCTCTTTTTCCAGCTGCAAACAAAACTGGAAACATCTCATTTCAACATAAAATAAAAATTAAGGAAATTAATCATTTTGTTGCCTCCGCGTGTTGTGGCGTGAAACCTATTGCTTTATGTCTTTGAAATGTTGAACTGTGACGCCACGTAAAAACGTGTCCAAATTATATATAAACACATGTCCTGAACTTTAAACGCGTGGGAATTTTTTTTTGAAGGACTTAAAGTGTTACCATGCCAAGCTTGGGCCTCTGAATGACACTACGCAGAAGATATATTCTTAATCAAGATATTAGATGAAGATGACGAACCATGTGAATGTAATCTAAAGATTTTAAGGCTTCGGGAATTATAACGCGTCAACATGTTAATTCTACCTCTGAGTGACCGTTTAATGCCCACAAGGCTTGGTAAAATTATAAATTCATTCTCATGTAAATCTGACAAGGAATGCATAATTATCCGGTTAAAATTGTGATGAAATTAACCAATCTTCCAAGGAGTAAGAATGCATGTGCAATATCGACAAATCTTCACATACGGCAAATTTCTACAAACTTCAAAGAAGACATATATGCATGGCATAGTAAATTGAGCATGGCAGGACTGATCATTTGGACTATTACACTGAATTATTGTTCAAGATTCGGACATTGGAAATGCATGGAAAAGTGTATGAAAGTTTAAAAAATTTTGTCCTCTGGTCAACGGTTACGGACCGTATGGCCCTAGGCTTACGGTCCGCAAAGAGGTAACTGGGCGTTGCAGTTCAGGTTCGGTTACGGACCGCAACCACTTGGACTTACGGTCCGTAAGTAATGGATACGGACCGCAAGAGCTTTCCCTTACGGTCCGTAAGCTCGTCGCTGGGCAGAAAAATTGGACACATGTAAGTTCAAGCTGTTAACCGACTCCAACTCATGAAATTCGAAACCAGGGACTATTAAACGGTTTTTATAAACCACTAGGACACCTGGGGTGATCCTAGGGCCTCCCATAACAGCTGCCTTTGATCCAAGCACTTGGGACAAGCTATATAAGGAACACTTGTGTTAGACTTTAAGAGCTCACATTTGCAACATCACTTATAACTTGTCTCTGGAGCTTGCAAGGACTTGGAGAAGACTATCAAGTGTAGAAAGAACTGCTTGGACCTTTAGTAAGTCTCTAATTACCTGATTAGTCCTTGTAGTTAGCTTAATTATCTAGAAGTCAAACTTGACGTAATTTAAGTTTGACTTTCGTTTTAATCTCATATGGTTTAACTACTTATCAAATTGAAAGCAGTGATAATACCACATTAGTATAGGTGATTAACCCTTAAAAGGACATCTCCTAATTATCTCGTTTGAGCAGTTAATTGTCGGGTCAAAGTAGTTTGACAAAAAGTCAAACTGGACTGAAATTGCAAATTTGATTAAAAATAATAAACCAAAGGTTCTAAATTATAATTTAACACTTTAATGACCTGGTAATTAATATTTAATCATGTTTTATCAGTCCTAATTCGACAATTAATAGTCTAAGGTCAGTTTATAACCGAAAGTCGCAAAAGCTTGACTTTTGCTTTGACTTTCAGTTATGACCCGTTTAAGCTTGATTCTCCCATGTCTTAAGCTTCCATTAGGACCACATTACTTAGTAGTATAACCCTCTGGAGTTATATTGCTTGGTGCCTTGTGGTTTGAATTATATGCACTTGATCGTGATTATGCTTAATAATGCCTTAAACGCCCTTTTCACTTAAAACTGAGATTTTAGCAATGTGAATGGACTAATGCCTTTTCTACTGATATTTAGACATGTCCCGAAAATTTGACATCAATTTGAGGTCTAGAATAAGAGTTATGCTCAATAGCGTAATTAAGGAACTTTTTAATATTTAAAAGGCATAATTGGTTTAAGGCCTATCTAAACCCGATTTTTGACACCAAACATTTTACTTACTGATGTTAAATAATATTTTGGGATTTTTGAAGATTTTTATTTATTTTTAGGTTGAGCATAACATAGGATTATAGCCTAATTTCGGTTATTGTCGGTTTTACCCTTTTCATACATAAAATGAGTCTTACATAACATTTTGATGCCAAACCTTTTGCTACTGATTTTATATGATAAATATAATATTTTGAACCTTATAAGCTGATCAAAAACTCAGATTTCCTATTTTTACCCAAATAGCCCTTTAAATCAATTTTTAAACGTTTTTAGCACCTAGTATGGGTCAAAACTATATTTGGTTTATAAAACTCATTACCTACTGATGTTTTAAGCTAATATATGTAATATTACAGTAAGTTAAAGTTTTTAACTTAGAAGTCTATTTTGACCTTTAAAAGCTTATGTAAAATTACCAAAATGCCCCTACGGTGTATAGTAGGCTATAAAAGGTATATTTTTTATATATTAAAGTATCCTACTGATATAACTTATCAAAATACATGTTTTAATTAATTTAATCAGATCTGGAACTCTGTTTTATAATTAAACTCTTTTGTGGACATTAAAATTACCAAAATGCCCTTATGGGACTTATTTTGGTTTAAATTATTTTTTGGGCATATATGTTAATATATTACTGATATATTAACATATTTTGAGCATAATAATGATTAATACATGTATATAATTCATTCGGCTACCCGTTACGCATTTACGCGTTCGGATCGGTCTACGTGACTACCCAATTCTTTTTCCTACGCGCCCGTAATTAAATTACGGACCCGTTCATCAACACAAATCACATAAAAATTCAGTTTATGAACAACTGGCCTATGATTCGGCTCTTTGATTATTTGACCCGTTTTGTTTACAAGTCCTGCAACTTGTTTTTGTTATCATCTCTTGTTTCAAGGATTTTACCCATTCCTGAGTTTTCAAACAATAGCGTTTCGCTCCCCTACCGAGAGTTGCTTACGCCTAAACAACATGCATTGTTTATGAGGATTTTAACATGCTCCTTTTTAACAATTTGACAAGTATAACTTCTAAATTTTAAATCCCCATACAAAGGGTTTATTTGCAACAAGTTTAGCGTGTCCGTTTCACGGCTTACGCTTTAATTATGACCATTCATCGAGTGATAGGTTAATCGCTTCGACAGTTACAACTCCACATTGTTTTGACTCATTTGGATGTCGAATGAAGGCCACCATTTCAAAGACATACCAAACTCTACATATAACACATGTTTTGACCCGTTTTATTTGTCTAAGGCACTTCGTCACTTTCGTGACTTAACGGTTTTCCTCTTTGGCTGAATTCTAATACAACAAACTAGAGCAAATAAATAACATATTGTAACGAAACCATAGGTCGCGTACTTGCATAATTCATCAATGTTGGTTTCTCACCATATTTACCCATTCCCGGGCTTGTCAACCTTAGCGTATCACTTCCATTCCATGGTTTACGCTTTATAACCCAATTTAACGAGTGATGTTAAGTCGTTTCAAGCATTACCAATTCGACCATTATTTACCCCGTTGGGTTTGTCGAGTGAGTCACATCACTTCATTGACGTTCCAACACGGCTATTTTTTACAAACATCAGCAAACATATTTATTTAACTAGTTTGACCCGTTTGGTTGTCGAGTGTGTTACACCACTTCATTGACATACCAAACGCCATCATTTTCGCCATATCAATATTAAACATATCTACGATTAGGTTTATCTACATAAATTTAATGAGACGACAAGTCACGTACCTTTAAAGTGCACCCTTCAAATGCGTATCTCCTCCGGCTTGCCCACTCGACGATCCGGATTCCTCGCCTAAAGAGTTCAATTCACATTCAATTTAGAACTCTTTTCATAGTTATTAACGCATAATTCGCTAAAATAATCAAATATGCGTTTTCATCTGATTCTTAACATATTAACCCTCACTTAGGCATTTTAACGAATACCTGGCGGGTCTGATTTTACATAATCAATATTAAGTTCATGTCTTGTTATTTCCATTGCTAACAACTTCAATTAGGCATATCAACACATAATTTTTAACATCAATATTCCAGAAATTACTTCTCAAATTCAGATTTCACTAGAACAAGCATTATAATCCTAGTGTTCATCTAATTTCTACAAACCCATTGATCACCTACAATGGTGATTATAAACCCAACAAGTATGATGCAAGGTTTTTACAAGAAATCATCTAGGGTTTATCCCTAGATATCATATCACTTCTAATTCCAACTATACAACAATCATGTAGGTTCAAATTCAAAACTCATGAGTTCATCTAAAATTTGAAGTGGAACCAAATATCGAAATTTCACATACCTTAGGATCCCTTCGTCGAGATGATCACTAATATGTGTTCAGATTTCGTTTTAGACTTGATTTAGGCCTCCAATTTGTGAGTTTTTTTTGTGAAAATTAGGGTTTGAAAGAAACCCCATGATCGCCCCTTTCTTCTGTACGACCCAAACACATACTCATGTGTGTGTTTGGTGTTTTATTTACTAATTAAACTTTCATGTTTCAAGTTTTTGCTAATTAGGTCCCTTAACTTTTGATTATTATTTAGTTTAGCTGTTTTAAACTTTATTATATATCACCTCGAGACTCGTAACTAACTGGGTTATAAATTCCTAGTTAGTTGATTCTCGTTTGATTAATACTTTATAATGAAAATATAAAGTTTTATATATTTGGGGTGTTACACGACTGTTGATGTCAGATTCTTTTAGTCTTAAAAAAATGATGCAAGGCTATTGTCATTCTAGGTAAGTTATTGTCGTCTTCAAGAAAATGCTTGCTACAGTTTTGTATTATAATTCCGATAGATTAGTCAAATATCAAGAAGCCTCATAACTTTGTATTTCATTTAAAAGCAATCTAGGTTCTTCATAAACATGAAACAAAATATGGGAGTAAACTTGTATAGTATAGATCGATCAAGCAACACATTGATCGTTTGATGGTTTTCACAAAAGATATGTCTTAAAACTACATATTCACTAATCGACTCAAGTAAGTTAACAACGCAACTAAAAGAATCATTAACTAATGTAACACCCCTAAAATTATTAAATATATATATATATATATATATATATATATATATATATATATATATAGGGTAGGGATATGGTAAAAAATGTTTAAAATGTGAGAAGGGTAAGAAGTGTTTTAAACCATTGGATATTTGATCTAATGGTTGAGATCAATAGGGTATAAAAATGTAAATTGTGTTTTAATTAGAGGAACCTTATGTAAAATTGAAGGGCAATAGTGTCTTTTTCAATGTTTGAAACATGGTAACCGTAACCTACACAACCAAAAACACCTACATTCACTCCTTTTTCCTTAAATATCGGAATTAATGATTCACCTTAATTGTAGGGAGGTCTTTGGTTGCATATTCTTCATACGTTATCATAAAGAGATCTATAATCAAATTCATGGCGTGGTGTTCTAAAACAACAGGATAAATTGACTATGATTCAAGTCATGGTGTTTTATCTGGAGACATTGTTCATGGCGTGGTGTTTTAAACATCTATGATTCAAGTCATGGTGTTTTATCTGGGGACATTGTTCATGGCGTGGTGTTTTATCAATACAAAACATTCCCAGATTTTAAAACACCATGACTATGATTCAAGTCATGGTGTTTTATCTGGAGACATTGTTCATGGTGTGGTGTTTTAAGCATCTATGATTCAAGTCATGGTGTTTTATATGGAGACATTGTATAATCAGATTCATGGCGTGGTGTTTTAAAACAACTGGATAAATTGACTATGATTCAAGTCATGGTGTTTTATCTAAAGACATTGTTCATGGCGTGGTGTTTTAAAAATCTGGAGACATTGACTATGATTCAAGTCATGGTGTTTTATCTGGAATCCATAAAACATTGTATTGTGATTACATCCATGGTGTTTTAACATCTGGACAATCAATACGAAACATTCCCAGATTATAAAACACCTGACTATGATTCAAGTCATGGTGTTTTATCTGGAATCCAAAAAACATTAAAACACCAACTCAAGATCGAAGCTGTATGTATATAACCCTTTAAAACACCAACTCAGGAATGATACGTAGATAACAATCGTATTGGATCTTGCAAAAAAAATATATAAAATTCAAATCAATCCCTAAACATTCTCATCGCCAGTTATTTTTTTTTCAGTTATATTGGAAATCAATTAATTGACAAAAATGTACAATTACTAATATACCCTTTTGAATTAATTAAGATGAGGGACACTTGTCATTCCCAAATTATTTCTTACACTTCTTACAAAAGATGGACTTTGTACAGGATCCTCTACCTATATATATATATATATATATATGTATATATGCGTGTTGAAAATAAAATAATGAGATTTTAAATTAGAAATAATAAACCTAGTTAAAATCTTGTTATAAAAAGATGGGAAATCAAAGAATTTTTGCCATTTTTATAAAATAATAACTTAGAGGGACTAAAGTTGGGCAAATTGAAACAAGTGTTTTAAAACACTGGATAAACTCAAAACTCACACAACTTGTGTGTGAGCTGGGATCGACCAAACCACAGGAGAAACAGAGACTTCATCTCAAAACTCTAATCTCACTCAAATCCTTACGATTCTCAAAGAAAAATTCGATTAGGAAGCAATCTCAAGCTAGAATCTTGATCACTAACCCTATGGGATCAAAAGATATGCTAAATTTTAATATATGATGATGTTTTGATGATTCTTGAATTCTCATAAATGAAAATGTTGAAGAATTGATTGATGTTATGATTAAATTAGGATGATTATAGGTCTAAGAACAAGTCTTAGACAAGAAATTGGTAGAGTCATGTTAAAATCCATTGATTTCAATGGTTATCATATGGGTTTTATGAAAAGGATGAAGAACACTTGAATTGTAAGGATAAATTAGTGTCAATTGAATGTTTGAAGGTAAGTTTAGGTGTGATTATGGTATCTTTGACCTATAAATCGAAATACTATACTTAAACATGGTTAAAGTTACTAATCATGAATATGTTAGTGATAGGATACTAATTATGCACACAAGATGTTTGATAAAATACTTGAATGAACTTAAAATAAGTGAGAATTATGAAATAATCACTTATTTGATTAGTTAAAAACACTAGAAGTTTAATAGAGAAATTTGAATTCTAAGTGTTATGTTCGAATTGGATTCTATAGGCAATTCGGGTGGATCGTCAAGTAATCAAGGCGGAACAGATAATTGTATGAAAGGAAAGCTTTAAAGGTACGTGGCTATACGCTTCGTAAAATAACTTTTACTAGTATCATGATGATTATTTATTTTGAATGATAAATGTTAAGTGAAACATATTGAAGTTTGGTTAACATTAAAAACGGTGGATTCCGTAAGAATAAACCAAACAGATTAATTAAATTCTAACGACAAGTTAGAAGATATATATATATATATATATATATATATATATATATATATATATATATATATATATATATGAGTAGGAGTTGGGTGGAAAGTGTGTTTTTCCTAGAAAGTCTAAGAAGCAATAAGAACGCGACATGTGGCATTGAAGGATTTTATCTAAAAGGGCATTTATGTACTTTTACAATCTATTTTTATTTTAGGAAATTATCTTCAATAACTAACTATACATAAATTTCGGAATTTTTTGTTTTCGATTTCTGATCTCACGTAATATCAATCATTCCTTCGTTTTCTTGCTGGAATCTATCAGCATGTTCTTGGTACTGTGTTTTAACAGTTTGTTCTTGGTGATGTGTTTTAACAGCAAACAGATTCATACAGCTGTGTTTTATTATTCAGATTCATACAGTTGTGTTTTAACAGCAAGCAGATTCATACAGTTGTGTTTTAGCATTCAGATTCATACAGCTGTGTTTTAACAGCAAGCAGATTCATACAGTTGTGTTTTAGCATTCAGATTCAAACAGTTGTGTTTTAACAGCAAGCAGATGCATACAGTTGTGTTTTAGCATTCAGATTCATACAGTTGTGTTTTAACAGCAAGCAGATTCATACAGTTGTGTTTTAACAGCAAGCAGATTCATACAGTTGTGTTTTAGCATTCAGATTCATACAACTGTGTTTTAACAGCAAGCAAATTCATACAAATGTGTTTTATCATTCAGATTCATACAGTTGTGTTTTAACAGCAAACAGATTCATACAAATGTGTTTTATCATTCAGATTCATACAGCCGTGTTTTAACAGCAAGCAGATTTATACAAATGTGTTTTACATCAGCAGATTTCGCCCCAGCTTTCGATCGGCTTCCGGTAACTGTTCCGCTGCTATCTATCCTTTCCAAAGTTTCCTGCTTTTTGAATCTCTTCCCTGCAACCAGCAAAATACCGTCAATTACAAACAAGAATCATCCGTAATCGCTTTGTAAAACATGCAGTACAATGAAAGCTTGATCTTACGTATATGGAACAAGGAAAATCTCTTATCTTCATCCATGATTTTAGGTATTTTTTGTATGATTTTGGGGGTTTCCGAATTTGGGTTTAGAGAGAGAAAGAGAGAGAGAGGGAAATTGGCGTGTATTAAGGAGATGTGATATCTCTGACGGTTATTTTTTATTGGTTTAAAACACACATAAGGACGAAATTGCCCCTACTCATTTAAAACAATCTATTAAATATAGTTAATTATTACAAGATTGCCATTGATTTAATCTCAACCCTTAAACACACCAATCGGATGGACAAGATCGCTTCCTAGACTTTCTAGGAAAAACACACTTTCCGTAGGAACCCTACTCTATATATATATATATATATATATATATATATATATATATATATATATATAAAGTGATGGATATCACTATAATTGGCGAATGGGACAACTTGACTCAAATGATGGATGTTTGGTAATATAAAGCGATGGATGTCGCTAATGAAACCAAACCGGTCAAAACAACCAAAGTAATGAAGCTTTGGTGAAGTAAAGCGAAGAATTTCGCTAATATAAGATAAACGGGTCAAATGATGACTTGTTTCAAACCGGAAAGGTTGCACGCTTAAAGATGTCAAAATGATGCCGGATTTTTAATTAATAAACATCATAACCGTTAGCTGAGAAAGGGTAACGTTGAATATAATTAGTAAACTCAGTTATGAGTATTACCAAAAGATACAGGACTCCAATATAGGATTCATGTTATAGAGGGTCGAATAAACATACTCATACAAATAAGGGCTCATAAAGCGCATGTATAACGCCCGTCATTTCAGAAATGTTACACGTGTTAGTCGTATAGAAGTTTTGGGGTTAAAAACCAAGTGTAATGGATCCTACTTGTGAACGTGTCGAATAATTTGAAATTAATTATAAAGCCGAGAGCATAAATTTAAGTATTTTTTATATTCAGATGTCGAGTTTTGAATTCATGTTATAGAGCGTTGAATTACGGTCCACGTAGGAAGAAACGAATTGTAAAACGGATCAATAACGAACGAGTTACGACCGTTTTCGTAAAACTAACAATTGCTGGAAAAATGCAGGTTTAAAACCAAACCTGCTGTCGAAATGTACTCGTCGTGTCACGCACGGAGGCAGTTAACACGGTCACGGCAAGCGACAACCCTCGCGTCGCGCAACGGGGTTTTGAGAGCGTGGTCACGGCATAGGACGGCTTCAAAAGCCTGGAAAATCGTTGTTGTTGTTTGTTTGGGTCATAGGAACTCTTATAAACATGTTTTTACACTCTTTTAACTAACAATATTGAGTGTTTGATTGTAGGTAATTAACGCCATTATGCGGATGACGATTATGTGATGAAAGAACCGAATACACACTTATATGAAGCTTCCGCAACTAAATCAAGACCTTTGTTACTAATCTCGTTGGGGTTATTTTGTCCAACTTATGTAAATATTATCTAAATTTTTTGCAAGCTAAGTAAGTTTAGTTATGACAATATGGTTTGAAACTTTAGTAAACGCATTTTGAAGGTTTTGAACTTTATATAAAGGTCATTAAGTTGATGTTTTTTATAATAAATACATTATATATTGTATGAAATATAAAGAGAATGCAAGGGTCTTACAACTAACTCTCAAATGCACATTTGAGATTAACCATAGATTCCACAAATCACTCAATTATAGTAGTAGTATTTTACAACATTCGTAGTTGTCCCTTGAAGCATGCATGTTATTTTCATTCAGTCAAACAACCCTTTGGCTGCTCTTCTCCAAACATGATAGCAACCTGCACAACATTCAATATTGTCTCAACTTGTGTTTGGCTTTCAATAATGTCAACTTCACTGACAACAAGATGCTTCAAGTTTACCTGCTTGGACGAAAGGCCTATCTTCTCCAAATCATTGAGTTGCACCATTACAGCCATTCATTATTAATAACTATCGACACCTTCAACCATTATATAAATAATACTTACAGTATTTACCACTACATCCATCATTTTGTTAACAAACAGGTCAAAGTGGACATATGTTATAAAAACAAGTCATTTTTGTATGGTCAAAATGGGCCTTTTTGTCAAATTCTAAATAACTAATAGGTTAATTATGAAAAACCAAATTTTATTACGATGACTTGTTTGAGAAAAAAAACACAACCCAAATATTTGCACGGACACAGTTGCAACACACGTGTAAGTCAATAGATCTATAAATAAACATTTTAAAAAACTCTTTAAGAAATTAGGCTCAGATCACTAAATGTATCATACCCAATCCCACCGCCACCGCTTCCGAGCGTAATGCTAACGGTACCGTTGCCGCCTGCTACATTGTCGTAATTCGGCTTTCTTTTTAGTAATTTTGTCTCTTTGCTCTTAATGGATATAGTCTTCACTCTAAAAACCCTTTGATCTATCAAATCATCAGGCTCGGCTCGAGCGTGAATGTAATATCCTTACTATTATTAAGCGGTTTTCGTTTAAATTGCGAACATAATCATGTAATTATAATTACAAGTACATTGGAAAATACAGATTAATTAAAAACTTTTCTCATAATGAACCCATTACCCCAAAATTTACCATTCGACTAGTCATTTTTCGCAAATGACCATTTTTAGGCATTCGACCCACAAATGTTTTTGCCTAAAAAATTTATATGTATATAAGGATTTCAAAATCAATACACAAGTTCCTAAACCACCCCTAAGGGTCGTTTATCCGGTTCACCCATCAAGGGCTTTTTGGTCAACTTTTAGTCCCTCATTTTACTACGAAGGACTCACTAATTATTTGACCAAAAACTCACTCTTAACTATAAACCTATTTATGCGTACCTGGCTCGGGTCACACTGTTGAGCCGTTTTAGTATCTTGCTTTAATAAATTGCTACTTAATAGCAATACAAAATTCCATACGCTAATCATTCCTGTGAGCATAAAACTCGACAAGCTTTTGTTAGTCGTTATTGTCAAATGGTGTTAAGTTCACCATTTGACCCGTTTGGACGAAATGACCAAATATTTCGCATTTATAGTAGAATGGTATTTATTTACCATTTAACTCAATTTACTTACCTCGAACTTCCACCATAAGGTCATATTTCCTTAAATCTTTTTCATACTTATTTAACCCATCTTGGCTTACGCCGTAGGGTATCTTTTAAACTTTATGTCGACACACGACTAGATTACCATTTTACCCCTTTTTATCATCGTTCATGGTTTTTCGTCATTTTTACTTGTTCCGACCTGTATCAATTACGTCGGAACATCACATTTTAATCGTTAGCTTATCATATCCATAACCCTTATAATAATTAGGCATTCTACAGAAGAGGGTGCAAGCTTTACTTTACTTACCTTGCATCCGATTATGCCCTTCCCGCGTATTTAATCCGTTTGACCCACTTCCTTTCTAAGCTTCCACCTAGCTTGTCAAGCGTCAAACTATCATATAATTTCCATTAGGTGGTTAGATTAGTCATTCAAGATCATGTGACCTTCACACCTTATGAATCTTTTTTACTACTTTTGTTGTTGAACTCTATCATAGGCCGGTTTGATTTTTTAAAAGTCAAATCACCAATTGACACATATAAATGCACTAAAAAGTTCACAAGACTCAATTAGGCATATTATCAAACACTTAGTGAGCATCATCTTTTGAGATACCATATTAGCTAACATGTCATTTATTTCATACCTCAAGTAATAATAAATCAACATGTAATTTCAGTTATTTAAAGCATATACACACTTTGACCATCATAATCATGGGTTTAACTCTTGTGTCAAGACCCACTTCTAATCACTTATGAAGTCTTAACAACATCCCTAATTTGTTCAAGTAGTTCATTCATACGAGTTAGTATGATGTTTATAAACACCAATACAACATCAATTGCGTCAAATCATCAAACCCCATTTAGCTCATACTTGATTAGTTAACTAATCACTAGTTTATGGCACAATTTTATAAGTTTTGCATCTAGGGTTTGTTTCTAGACTTATACTCACATCAATATCAATAACACTATAACATTCAACATTCATACAAGATTTTTGTTTATGCATGTTTATAACAAATTCAAAATATCACCAAACATCAAATTTCAACATACCTTGTGATTCCCTAAGCTTGGTGATCACGATTTTATTAAAAGCCCCAATTTCCCAGCTCGATTTCTCTTTTGATTTGTTAAATTTTTGTGATTTAGGGTTCAAGAGAAGAACCCTCTTTTGCTCTGTGTAAAAATCGACCAGGAACACACTCTTGTGTGTGTGTTTTGGTGTAAATTTTACTTTTATTAAAATCACTTTCACTTTTGCCCATTTTAGTCCCTCCAATATTCAAGGTTTATAAAAGGCTTACTAATTCATGCTTCTTTATTGTTTTAAAACAAATAACTAACTAGGTTAATTATTCCTAGTTAACTTAGTGGGTTCCGGGAGTTATAACCCGTTTATTTTAAGTCCCGTTAACTCGGGCCCCTTTTTATATACTTTGTTTTTCTCAACGTATTTATCCTTTTTTTAATTAATATTAGGTTTATTTATTTAATTCCTAATATTTACCGGGTTAATTTCACCACTAACGGTATTTTACCCGTTCATGAATATTAATGTGGTTTGATTACCAAACCCGTTTTCGGGGTGTTACAGTGAAGTGGTGTGTAGTTTACAAGTGATCCTTTGGTTCTCCAATGCGAACCGCATGCATTGCACAATACGGGCTTGTCAGGAGGCTCGTTTCGCCAAAGTGGGGTGCATGTAATTGCAATAAGTTTTCGCAAAATGTCACAAAAGAACTAAATATATATCAACAACCAAATCAGAATAATATCAAACATAGTTAGGCTTATGGATAGAAAAAAGCCCTAATGCAAATGTGTGGAGTTAAGGATCTGAACGGAGATGTATTACGAAGAATGTCCTTCAACTTTCAAAAAACGTCAAACTTACAGTGTAAAAAGGGGTAGCCGGAATGTTGCTTGAACCTTAATCAGGTCTTCGTTTCTTGAAGTCACCGCCATCGCCAGAAAACAGAACCACCGTTGTGACCTTCTTAGTTGTCGATTACTGGCCCCCTCTTTCTATATCTACTCTCGCGGCGCTCTCTCTCTCTTCAAACATGGTTCTCTCTCTCCTTCGCCAGTGTTTTGTATCGCATATAAGAGATCGTTGAGGAGGAAGGGAAGGGATGAGTGTTTTGGCTGATGTGGGGTGAAGGGGTTGTGTCTGAGTGGTGATGAGGGTGAAGTGATGACAGAGAAACAAAGAACACAAACAACCCAGCAGCACACGGTTTTCACAAAACCACCGTACAACATTGGAAGCAAAATGTACAACCTCTATTGCACAGAATTGTTGTAAATTAGAGTATTATATAATGGTTGTAGATAAGACAAGGACTTTATGGTTAAGCATACTTGGTTTAGAGTAATTTTTGAATTGGTGGTTACAAGTGAAGTCTCCACCCGAATGACAAAAAACAAGGTGATAAACTAATCTATATATGATAAAATCAAAACTGAATGAACAGTGTTTTGATTTTATCATATAATACTTTATATTCATTTATTATATTATTGGGTACGGGGCGAGGGTTGGGGCATGGGTTGGGTACAAATGGCCAGTGTTTTGATTTTATCATATATTCATTTATTAGATTATGGTTATTAGATTATGGGGTATGGGGCGAGGGTTGGGTACAAATGCCTAAGTCACCACCTTGGGTGGGCTTGGGTTTCGGCGTGGCCCCTTGGACGGGAGTTTCAGCCCGGGTGTTGGTTATGCCTAGCGGTCCTCCGTGGCCGCCTCTCATTGGCTGGGTTGGCTAGGCCATAACGGCTAGGTTTAAATTTTAAAAAATAACTGTTTGGCTTGACTATGGGGTACGGGGCGAAGGTTGGGGCATGGGTTGGGTACAAATGACCAGTGTTTTGATTTTATCATATAATACTTTATATTCATTTATTAGACTATGGGGTATGGGGCAGTGGCGGATCTAGGATTCCGACAACGTTTTATAAATAGGCGGTAACGAAATCGAAAAACCGTCAAATTTTTCCAAACTTTACACTAAAAACGTCAAAAATTTTCCGACCAAGCGGTAGCGGTGGCTACCCCTTGTTCCTCTTTACATCCGCCCCTGGTATGGGGCGAGGGTTGAGGCATGGGTTGGGTACAAATGCCCAAGTCACCACCTTGGGTGGGCTTGGGTTTCGGCGTGGCCCCTTGGACGGGAGTTTCAGCCCGGGTGTTGGGCATGCCTAACGGTACTTCGTGGTCGGCTCTCACTGGCTGGGTTGGCTAGGCCATATCTGCTAGGTTTAAATTTTAAAAAATAACCGTTTGGGTTGACTATGGGGTACGGGGCGAGGGTTGGGGCATGGGTTGGGTACAAATGGCCAGTGTTTTGATTTTATCATATAATACTTTATATTCATTTATTAGACTATGGGGTATGGGGTATGGGGTGAGGGTTGGGGCATGGGTTGGGTACAAATGCCCAAGTCGCCACCTTGGGTGGGCTTGGGTTTCGGCGTGGCCCCTTGGACAGGAGTTTCAGCTCGGGTGTTGGGCATGCCTAGCGATCCTCTGTGGCTGGCTCTTATTGGCTGGGTTGGCTAGGCCATAGCGGCTAGGTTTAAATTTTAAAAAGTAACCGTTTGGCCAAGCCAAACGGTTCACCCAAGTCACTATAAAACCCCCCAACCCCACTGTCTGTCCACATCGCTACCCCAACCCTTCACTCCACCTAGCTGAACCCGTTACCCACACTTGATACCGGCACAACGCGATGAAGGGCCGCCAACCCGGTGAGACCCGTTACTGGCCGGAAGCTTTCGCTAGCTACCGGCACAACGTGGGGAACGACCAGCACAATTCAAACGCGTGCCAACACAAGTGGCGCGAGCTACGACCGAAGCTCGACCGTTTTAAAGCCTACTACGATAGCGTCCCAGACGGTGATATAAGTCACGAAGACCGGGTGGCGGTTGCCAACATCGAGTTCCTGGGCAAGGAGCAGAAGCCGTTTGACAAGCTCGCTATGTTCGAAATCTACCTAACGCTTTAGGCTTTTTTTTTTAATTGTGTAATCTTTTTTTTTAGAATTTTGTAATTTTTAGGAAATTTTAATAATAATTTTAGGCTTTTTTTTAATTCTGTGTATATTTTTTTAATTTTTATAAAACTGGCCAACCCACGCGGGCTAGCCACGCCCCGCCATACCCACCCAACACGTCACTCACCAGCGGGTGGGCTCGAAGTCCACGTGTCAACCTATGCCCCAAACCCCCGTCCCATCATACCCCACGATCAAAAATACAAATGCCTTTCGCGCAACGCGCATCATTGAAAAACACTAGTTGTAGATAAAGCAGACAGATTGGTATGTGAGTAAAACCTTATAAACGTATCACACCCCTATCATGTTTACAAAGGCAGGACACTTCTATTATGTCCACAATAAATATTGATACATATGAAATATCACATCTTAAATACTATCACACGTTTGAGACAGAATGGTTGTAGATATGATAATGTTGAAGCTAAGTTTGAGTAAAAGCAATCGATATATAATGACTTACCTCATGGGAATATATATTTAGACAATAAAAATAAAATTGTAAGTTTCTTCTAGATAAAACAAAAAATATTGATTGATATGTGGAGTGTTTTTAAGTGAGTTAAGAATGAACATATCGTAGCAATGTTAAAGCTGTGCTCTTCGATTTTATATGTTCCTAAACTGAATAATAAATAGATTCTCATGGGCGGCCTTATTTTATGGGCACTATAACTTTAGCGAAAAGTAACAATTTTTTTAAAGACACAAACAAATTGAATCGCAATGATAATTAGACAACATTTAGTGGTCTTTGAGTAAACTGTTTTTTAGACTTATTTCTAAATTGTTGGTTCTCTGATATGACTATGACGAAATAATTAAAATAAATAAATTGTTTTAAACATAAAGGGTTGAATATTCAATGAAATAAACTCTTCTGAACCGAAGAATTCAAATTACATACTAGTTTCATATTAAATTACAAACAAGTTATCTATGATAACAAATTTGGAGATAACAAAAGTACAAAATATAAATGCTAATTATAACTAAGTTGAGACTTGCTTAATGTACGTTATGAATTTTATATACAACACATTAATGAATGAGAAGTAGATGAACTAGTACGCATGATGTAAGAGATTAATAGAGTATTAATCATGATAAAGTTGTACAGAAAATTAAATTTGCATGAGGGTGAAGCAAAATCTACGTAGGGAATGGCTTTTGGATATAGGTGAGGGAAATGTTGGTGGTCCAAATGATGGAGAAGCGTCAATTGAAATACCAAGCGACCTTCTAATCACTGATACATCGGATCCCATTTCCACTTTAATTGATTTTGTGTATCCTTCAATTCTCGAAAACTTCAACAATCAGAATTATTTCAGTGAGAGGGCTATACTTGCACCTAAGAACGAGGTTGTGCATGAAATTAATGATCGGTTGTTGTCACTATTCCCAGGAGAAGAACGAGAGTATCTTAGTTCAGATAGTCTTTGTCAGTCTGAAGATCCAAACGTTACACAACAAAAACTATACTCTCCTGATGTGCTTAACGGTCTTAAAGTATCCGGCTTACCTAATCATAGGCTAGCACTAAAAGTAGGCGTGCCGGTGATGCTATTACGTAACATTGACCAACAAAATGGGCTTTGCAATGGTACACGACTACAAGTCAAAAAAATGTATAACCGTGTAATAGAAGCCGAGATAATATCCGGAGGGAACATAGGCACACGCACTTATATACCAAGGATTAGTTTGATACCTTCTGATAAAAAAATTCCTTTTGAGTTTCAAAGGAGACAATTTCCGTTGGCTGTTTGTTTCGCAATGACTATTAACAAGAGTCAGGGACAATCACTGTCTAGAGTTGGTCTGTATCTGAAGCAACCAGTTTTCACCCATGGTCAGCTGTATGTTGCTTTATCAAGAGTTAAAACCAGACAAGGAGTTAAACTTCTGATTTTGGACAATGACGGCAAACCTACTAATAAAACGACAAATGTAGTTTACAAAGAAGTATTTCGTGACTTGTGATCTCCATGTACTCATTCATCAAACGATCTTACATTCCGTGTAACTGTTCCATAAAAATCATAATAACATTATTATGTTCCATACACACAATATTACACAAATTTGCATCATCATGTATCTCGAGATATTACATTATTTGTCTCATTGTAGTTTACTAATTTATTATTACTTGAACGTTTATTTAATTCAAACGATTACTTCAATAAATTAAAGTTATTCATTTGTGTTTTAGTCCACCCGCGAACCTCGCGGGTTCTTAAACTAGTTAATCATGATAAAGTTGTACAGAAAATTAAATTTGCATGAGGGTGAAGCAAAATCTACGTAGGGAAGATGAGCTTCAATAGATGACACACACTCTGTTTTTATTAATACAAACTTACGGTTTCCTTCTACTATTCTCATTTTATCTCGTCTATAACACATTTGTGACGTTTTAACTCATTTTTAACTTCAACCTACATAACAAAAATACTGCATCAAAGTAGTATATTCTACGATAATTATAATGTAATATCAGATGATGGGTAGCCCACTTGATAGAGTCATTTGTCTCTTAAAGGAGAGGTCTCGGGTTCAAACCTAAACAATGAGACTATTTAAGGATTATTGGTGTGATGAGTAACATTTACCGTTAAAAAAAAAGATGATTAGAATGAGATAACATAAATGCAAAAGGTAGCGATTATTATACTATAGCTCATCTTAACTACAATCATAGCTCTTAATAGGAGATTTGTATAAACATCAACGGATATGGAAATATAAAATTAAGGGAAGAAGGGGTGCCCTCCGGTACCCCTGCCTTATAGCGCGATAACAACGCCCCGGTAGCTCGGGTTGTGGAATCGGTGATTATTGCCTATATAATTGTCTCATTGTGACCCCTGCCTCATTGCAGGTTTTTTGTGAGGATTTTTTTGATTGTTTTGAAGATAGGATTTTCTTAACAATAATTAAAAAGAAAGAAAGTAAATGGATCAATCAATTAACTGTGTTAAAATGAAGTATTTCACCTATTTTAAATGTTTGAAATTCATTTGTGTTTTTATTTTTCAAATATTCTTTATATATTTTGAATGTTTGTTTTTATGTTGTATTATATTTATTAAAACGTATAACTTATTTTTAATTAAAAAACAAAAAACGTATTTTTTATTCATGTATTAATTTATATTTTAATTATGTATTAATTTTAATTTTAATTATGTAGTTATTTTATTTGTGTGTTAAATGTCTAATTAGTTTTTAATTTAAAAAAGAAAAAGAAAAATGGTTTAAAGATAGCATTACCATCTATTAAGGTGTTTTGTGGTAGTTGATGATAAGAGTGAGGTGACAATGTAAAACTAGTGAAATCGATAGTAGACTGATAGTGCCTTTGAGCAGGGCCGGCTTTTGGTCTGGCCAACTCGTGCCATCGCTCAAGGTCCAAATTTTTAAAGGACCAGAAATGCTTCTATAAGCTTATATATATATATATATATATATATATATATAGGGTAGGGTTTCAGCGTGAACAACCTCCCAAGCGTGAACTGCGTGAACTGATCTGGACCATTGATTTCCTTTTTAGTTGTTAAGGGTATGATTGTAATTAGATAAAAAATTAGATTTAAATCATTATTTTAATAATAGAATTAAGTTACATCTTTCCTATTTTAAATTCATTATCCACAATATCTTTTATTTCATTTTTATTTTTTCAAATTTCACCACCAGAATTCGGATTATGATTTTTAAGATCCACGTAACCTTCATATTTCAACGGAGTACACATGTGTACTTGGATATTTCAACAGTACACATGTGTACTCAGCATGGTACATATGTGTAATTAGCTACATAATACATACATATAAACAAAACCTGTAAAACTAGTTTATATTAAGCAAATAATAAGTTACATAATGTTTGCCAAACCAAAAAAAAAACATACAATTACAAGTTCCAGTTTCGTGAAAACAATAAACGCAACATAATCAGAAAAATAAAAAAGACATAGTCTTTTACAACTATTCGCCGCGTTGTATGCTGAATCATCCTCATCGACCAAGCAAACAAATATATGTGAATCATCCTTATCAACCTCATACGTGAATCATCCTTATCGACCTTCCATCTCCACTTTTCTCGTTTACGACGTCTCCTATAATAACACAAAAAACTCAGCAATTAGTACGTTGCATAATTCACAAGGGTGCATCAACAACTTTACACATTTAATACACAAAAAAAAAATATGAGATATCACAAAAACAGACGCTATACACATGTGTACATCGCATTAAAAACAGAGCAAAATCAGAATACACATGTGTACAACACCTTAAAAACATAGCAAAACCAGAATACACATGTGTACAACGCCTTAAAACGAGAGCAAAATCAGAATACACATGTGTGCAGCGCCTTAAAAACAAGCAAAATCAGAATACATATGTGTACAACGCCTTAAGTACAGAGCAAAATAAAAAGAAATACACGTGTGTATATTGCATTAACAACAACCTTCAGAACCTCATAACAATCTTCAAATTCTCAATCAAACAATAATAATTTTCAACATCAAAACAATGAAAAATTGCAAATTTTTTTTTCTCAATAATCAAACTCATAAAAAATCTTCATAACCTCAATCAAATAATAACAGTAATAACATTCAAACATCAAAAACAATAAAAATTTACAAACTTCATACCTGGTCGGTAACGATAAACATCAGATCGGCTGGCGATAAACAACAGATCAACCGGTGATAAACATCAAATCGGGAGTTTCGCCGTTCGCCGGAGAAGAGCAGGGGAAGATCGGGACTTGTGATAAACATTAGATCGGGAGTTTCGCTGTTTCGCCGGAGAAGAGCAGGGGAAGATCAGAGTTTTGCTGTTTCGCCCAGATCAAGGAGTGGCTGTGGTTGCCGAAGAAGATCAGGGGAAGAGGAGGGACTGGAAAACAATTTTGGACTGGAAAATAATTTTGGAGATGAAAAACGACTTGAGATAGACGAAAAAGCTTCCTTGATTCCGCTAAACACCATGTTTGCAGAGGTTTATAAACTTTTAAGGCAAGTAATATGCCATCCGAAAATAAGTACATTTACTTATTTCTCATCTTCAAGAAACATGATAGAACTTACAAGACGAAAGCTTTTCATGTTCTTATGAAATAAATGTGAAAGAGTAGTGACATCAACTATTAGATACATACACCGGTTGACCTGTAAAAACCATGATGTCAGAGGTTTATCACAGAAGCTTACATAATCGAAATATGCTCTCTAAAACGAAATCGATATGGATAGTAGGAGAAAGACAAAAATAATGGATCTGATTTGATGAGATTTTAATATAATGGAAACAATTTAGGTTTCTATTTGAATTCTTTTGGTTGTGTAATTACACATATACCCTTTTGTATTTAATTAAATGAAAAAAAACTAATCAATTAATTACCATCATGCCATTCACATAAAATCTCAAGATCAAAAAATTAAGGGCCCAGATTAGTTCACGCAGTTCACGCTGGAGAAATTGTTCACGTTTGAACCTAATCCTATATATATATATATATATATATATATATATATATATATATACTAAATTATATATTTAATATATATGCATCCACGTATTATGCAAAAAAGTTTTGATGGTGGAGTGGAAAAACTATTTCAAGATAATATAAAGGTCTTATCAAGTCTTTGCTCTACCAACATTTTAATTTTTTTAATTCATTTTCCTTTAACCACAATTTTAGGCCTAATTTTTTTTCGTCGCCGAGGTCTAAACTTTTTTAAAAAATTCCCAAGGATGGCTCTGCCTTTGAGCGTCCCTTCAACCCTTCCTCGCTAAGAGTTGAAGAATTGTCGTCTGTCCAAAAGAAAATAGGGATTTTTACAAAATATTTTGTTTTTACAATAGTTAGCCAAGTTTTTTATAAATTATAAAATTATGATGAAGTGATATGCTGTCAACAACTTAAACTTCTTCCCATGTTTTCATCGTTTGTGTTTTGTCTATCCAAGAAGGCATGAACAACCAATGACCAACTCTCTTCGACTTTTTTTCTCACGAAAAATAGCTTTACTTCCTTATGACACGAAATATAGCTTTACTTCATTATGACCCCTCATGTTTATATAATTATCTTTTCCGCCCCACATGTTCTTTTATTTTATGCTTGTGGAGCAAAAAGGAAAAAAGCAACACACCTAAATCTACGGGCACAGCTTTTTTGGCAATTAAGAATTAAGAGCTATAAACGTCGACTTAGTTAAACAAATAACACAATGCGTACGGAACTTAAAAATTTTAATACAGTAGGTAAAAATATTAGATATTAAAAATCATAGTTTTTAGTTATAAAAATACCAAATAAAGATAATATTTTTCAAAACCAGTGAACTAAACTATACACTTCAAAAAATAAATTAAGGGAGGGGGGGGAGGGGGAGACCCCTCCTCACCCCAATGAAGTTCCACCTATTACATGGTTGCCATATTTGGTTTAAACGCCTTTTGCAAGAACACGTTTTATGAAAACTATCTTTTTACTATCGAAGATTATGAAACACTATTTATGCATGTTTCTCTCCTTTTCTTAAAAGTGGTTTGGTACTCTTTAACTTTCCGTACTCATAAATAAAATTATGCGTCATGTGACAAGTCGCTAAACATGAACGAAATGTACATGTTCTTTTTACGTGTGGGGATCGACTATATTATGAGATTTAAAGGATACATAGATTCCTAATTTCATAGCTTTATACTTTGCTTTGTCCCTATCTTGTTATACGTAAAAACTGATTAATGTAATGAACGGTAATTAGTTTTATTTGAAGGTTCATTAGTTTTATTTTTTAATTTTATTGTCATTCTTTCTGTTTTATCTCATTTTATAAATTTGAAAAAAAAAACAAATTTGATCAATTAATTTAAACTATGTCTAATTTGGATTATTCCAAATTGGCACATTTTTGCGCATAACATTGCAACAATTAAGTTCTTTTATTTTTTTTTTTTTTGAAAGAAAAACTTCATTAACAACCAACCAAACCCGAAAACCGGGCAGGCCAACACAACAACAGAAAACAACTAAATATTTACAAATTTACACCAATTCGACCACGAGACTGGATTATCCTTAACTCTATATTTGTACCAGAGAAAGCCTAAAGACCTAACCTCGCTGAAAACCGACTCCACCTTGGCTTCTATACCCGAGAACACAGCCTTATTACGAGCAGACCAAAGACACCAACACGTGGTAATTATAATACCGTGGATCACCGGTTTAAGGCTGTTGGCAACGTTGCTAAACCTGTGAATCTCCAGCAAGTCTCTGAAAGAGAAAGCGTAAATCGGCGGAATGCGGCACCACCAACTGATTTTCTGCCAAACGATGGAAGCCACACTACATGAACAGAATAAATGGACCACGGATTCTGCCTCCGAATTGCACAGCGGGCACAGCCCATCACCAACCGCAATACCCCTGCTCCGTAACACATCCGATGTCGGTAAGCGGTTCATATCAGCCCTCCAACCAAATATGTTACACTTTAAGGGAACCCAAGCACATCGATCCATTACGTACCAGTTCCGACTACAGGATGACGCATCGATAATGTCTTTGACAGACTTGACAGAGAAAGATCCCGAGCTATCCGGCGACCATATCCACTCGTCAACACTGTCGCTTAATGAAACCGAGGATAGGGAAGACATCAGATCAGCCAATTCCGCTTGCTCTTCTCCCGAATCGGGGTCGTGCCTCCATAACCAATTGCCCTCCATGCGGTCCCGAACACAGCATGTTTTGACCACCTCAAGAGAGAAGAGACGCGGGTACACCTCCCTGAGGGAAACATCACGAAGCCAAGGATCCAACCAAAACAATATACGGTCCCCCCGCCCCACTTTACCTCTAAAAAAACCCCTTAGATGCACATTACTAGCAACAGGCTTGGAGATGACAGACCAAATACTAGCCCAGACACCCCCCAAAGTCTTCTTAAGAGGGAGGAACGACCATACAGAGCCTCCAGAATGAAGCGCATCGACGACCCTAACCCATAAGCTTTCTTTCTCTTTTTTATACCTCCATCCCCACTTGCAAAGAAGAGCCCTGTTAATATTGAACAATTTACAAATACCCAAACCCCCCGTCTTCACGGGAATCGAGAGCCTCTCCCACGCCACCCAATGCGTTTTCCTTACGTCACAAGACCCACCCCACAAAAATTTCTTCATCATGCGTTCCAAATCCTTAATGACCTTAACTGGCGCTCTATAAAGCGAGAAATAATAGTTGGGGAGACTAGACAAGACGGATCGAATAAGCGTCACTCTCCCGCCCAAGGAGAGTAAGGACGATTTCCACATAGCCAGTCTAGCCTCGAAAACATCATAGACGGGTCTCCAATTCACAATGCGGTTCATGTTAGCCCCCACCTTGAGGCCCAGGTATTTGAACGGAAGAGAATCTGACTTGCACCCAACACTATCCGCCAAAATATCCACCTCCTCCATCCCAACCCCGATACCATACAAGCTCGATTTCCCAAGATTGATCCGTAACCCAGAACAAATGTGAAAACATCTTAGAATTCTAACAATATTGATAGCATTACCCTTACTCCAATTCCCAATAATAAGAGCGTCATCCGCAAAGAATAAGTGGGAAAGAGTAGGACCATCATTGGGAAGCTGAACACCCGAAATAACACCGAACTCAAGAGCTTTGTCAAAGAGGCAAGACAGAGCTTCCATGGCCACTACGAACATTTCATATAGGATGACGCATCGATAATGTCTTTGACAGACTTGACAGAGAAAGATCCCGAGCTATCCGGCGACCATATCCACTCGTCAACACTGTCGCTTAATGAAACCGAGGATAGGGAAGACATCAGATCAGCCAATTCCGCTTGCTCTTCTCCCGAATCGGGGTCGTGCCTCCATAACCAATTGATATTGATATTGATTGGACTAAAAATTATAGAAACTCATTTCATATAGTAAATAAATTTAGAAATCAGAAAGTTATCCAAAACTTTTTACCATGGAATCCATTAGTTTTAACGGTTCATTAATTTGAACTAAAAATCTTATATCTGGCCATTTAGAGAAACATAAGAATTTTTCATTATTATAAAAGTCGATGGGAAAATAAGACTCCGCACCACCACCTAAGATTAAATTGATCGTGAATAATCATGTAAACATAATCGTTTCGTGATATAACTTATTCTATATTTTTATTTTGATTCTTTTGAATTATATTAGTAATTGCTTTTATAACATACTTGATTTCAGTATAATATATATTTTAGCAAACTTGAGAACAAAGGTATGTTAATTACAGTTGGTAGAGGTCGGTAAAGCACGCTAATTGAGTAAACATTTTCTTTTAAAGTTTGCAATTAACCGAGTTAATTAAAAATAATAAAATCTATCTTAACAAAATTAACTATATATTATTTACTATTTTTTTGCCCATCATGTACTTTAACACCCACCATAAAAGTTCATGGATCCACGATTTAGATATGTTATTTGTTTCAAAGCTAGAATATAATATAACCACTGCACATACAATCGAAAGTGTTTCAAAAAAGCAAACACTAGCTCATAAATTGAAAATAATGTTAGTGAACATAAAACAAAAACACCCACAAAGACAAGACAAGTATAATCCAAATGAAACAGTTCTTTTTTTAAAGTTTGATTATAATAGTGAGTAAATACAACATATATTTAATTTGGTTTTTAAAGTTTGATTATATTAGTGAGTAAAAAGAACATATATTTAATTTGGTATTGGGCATACATGGCAACTACTACATATAAATACCCGTATAAAGGAGATCGGTCACCAAGCCACCAAAACCCACTTAAAGTATTAAAATTTTTAACAAATTATTACAAACAAAAATAATAATTGATGTCATTACCTATAACAACAATTACCATGTCTAAATTACGATTTTGTTCCTCGAAATTTACATTTTTGTCATTAGTTTTGTTTTTTTCCTTCACAACAAAATTACGATTTTGCCCTCAGTATAAATTTACAGTTTTGCCATCTTTTTTGGTTTTTCCCCTATGAAATTACGATATTAACCCTGTTTAAAATTACAGTAATGCCATCGTTTTAGTTTTTTTTTATAAAATTATGGTAGTGTTTTGTTTTAATAGGTTGAATCAGTGTAACTTTTATGCGTGTCAGTCGGCTGTCTGGCACACGCTCATTTGTCCTGAAAAATTACAATTTTGCCCCCAGTTTAAAATTATAGTCTTTCTATCGTTTTAGGTTTTGTTTAGCAAAACTATGGTAGTATTTTGTTTTAATTAGTTGACTCGATGTAATGTTTTTAGGTCGTGCTATGAGTAGTATATACATGTAACTGAAACACAGACCTACATGTTATGAGAGAGAAATATCAAATGAAAACGACCAAGACTACATCGTCTTTTGACTTTATAGTACTCTTGACCTAGGTCAACGGAGCCTGGAAAAAATAATTGACTAGAATGAATTTGGGTCAGTTTTAAGTCGATTTAAACAATTTAATATTAATGGGGGCTATTTTGGCCTTCTTGTGATGGTAGCAAGTTTCGTGAAGGGTTATTTCCTAAGGACATCGGGAGGCCATTAGTGGGGGTTAAGCTTCTTGGGGGGGCTGTTAGTAGAGACGCAAGCTTTATTAGTGGGTTGGCAAAGAAAAGAGCTGCTAAGGCAGTAGATTTGATGCGTCTTCTACCGAAATTAGGTGACCCGCAGAGTGAACTACTCTTGCTTCGATCCTGTATGGGCATTGCCAAACTTTTCTTTGGCTTGAGGACATGCCAACCTGTACACATGGAAGATGCAGCGTTGTTCTTTGACAAAGGTTTGCGTGAGGCGATTGAGGAATTGGTGGTTCGTGGAGGTCCTTTCTTTGGAGACCTCCAGTGGCGACTTGCTTCTTTACCTATTAGGTTTGGAGGTTTGGGGTTGTATTCGGCTGTAGAGGCTTCATCCTATGCTTTTGTGGCCTCGAGGGCCCAATCGTGGGTGCTACAGGACCACATCTTAACAGACAGTGGTATATGCGGTATGGATTCTGATTATGTTTGTGCTTTGGCTTGTCTTTGTGATACGATTCCAAACTTTGACTTCAGCGGTTTCACTAATAAGGACACCGCCCCCCTAAAGCCCAACATGCATTGGCGAGTGCTCTTTTTAGTAAAATTGTCCACGAAATCGAAGTGCAGTTTGACTTGACCGTTAGACAAAAAGCCGTTTTTGAGTGTCTCCAAGCACCACATGCACAAGATTTTCTTCTTGCTATACCTATAGATGGGTTAGGCCAGCATATGTCGCCGGTGGAGTACCGTACTATCCTTAAGTATCGCCTCATGATTCCTTTATTCCCAGTTGACAAGGTATGCCCAGTTTGTCATAAGGCGTGTTTGGATTCTTTTGGTGAGCATGCAATTCATTGTAGAGAGCTCCCGGGGTTCAAATACCGACATGATTTGGTTAGGGATGTCCTTTTTGACATATTCAGGTGCGCTGGTATTTCTGCTAAGAAAGAGGCACCCATTAATTTCTTAACAGACCTGTTGGAAGGGAGATCTACCCTTCGACCAGCCGACATTCTTGTCTTTGGATGGGTAGGAGGAAAACACGCCTGTGTGGATCTAACAGGGGTTTCCCCGCTAGTGGGCTTAGGGAGTAGTGCTTTCACAGTGGGTCAGGCTGCTTTAAAAGCTGCTTCGGGTAAAGTGATCAAGCATGAGAAAGCGTGCCTTGACAACCAGCACGTGTTTATCCCATTTGCTTTTGATACTTTTGGTTTTCTGGCGCCAGAGGCTGTGGACCTACTTAGTCGAGTTCAAAGGGTCATGCATAGTAATGTTATGACCCCGAGATCTATGGACGTAGTTTTTAAAAGGCTTAGTTTTGCTATTCAAAAAGGGGTAGCGGCGCAGCTTGTTGCCCGTTTACCAACTATCTCGATGTAAATTACTTTAATAATAAAAAATAAATATTTATAATTAAGTGTATATTAATGAATTTGGGTCAGTTTTGATTCGAATTGTAATAATGTTTAAATAAATAAGTTCTAGTGAAGTTTACTCGTTTATTCTATTCTTAGACCATGTGTAGTCATAAAACCCTTTAAGGGGCGTTATGCGATAAGTGTCAAAAAGTACATAAGGGGGGCTTTATGAGGCTTTATATCACAAGAGGGTGTAGTCATAAAGCCCTAGGCTCATCATTAGTCAACTATTAATTTTCAATTTTATACTCACCATGTGTAGTAATAAAGCCGTTCCGCCGGCTCTTCCGCCCCTTCCTCCCTGGTGAATAACGGATGAACATCGTTTGTGTCCGTGTTTCCAGCGTCGGGCGTTGGTGTTTCGGGTTCAAACGACTCTTTGGTTTTCGATCTCTTTGACGACCTTTTATTTGACGACCGACCTGAAGCAGTCCTACCTTGGTAGGGACGTTGGCCCAATTGGCGCTATTACGAAGAATTTGCCAACACTTCAAGTATGGGAAATTACCTTGACCGGCTTGATATTCTATTAAGGCGGCCTGTGCAATGTTCTCGTCGTTATGCGCACTTTTCCATCCGTTTTTTACCCGTTGGTAAACGAATTGAAAATTTGTACGCTTCTTGTCGATATCGGTCTACTTGCCCGATATTGAATCCAATAGCCGGTAGATATCCCCCTACCCATGAGCCCGAAAAAAAGTTCTCGGATGCAGTTCCAAAAGACGTATTTATTTTGGTTGTTTGCTAAAAAAACAAATAATTAATACAAACATATTACCTATTTTGGAGTCCTTCGACACGTCGAGCCAAGCTCGAGTTAATGCGTACTCCTTTTTATCATCCCATGGTTCCACGTTTTTTTCCGTTCGGGTTTCGGTTTTCTTTTTATGGTTACGTTTGGTTTTGTTTTGTTGCGCCTCATCTAGCACCGGTGATCGGAGTGTCGCGCTCCGGTCAAAGATAAAATTTATAAGCCCTATTTACCCTTAACAAATAGCTAGTGGTAGCAAGGGGTCGAACCACGAAGAGTATGTGGTTTGCGAATGGACTTGATTGATTTTAAAGGTTTGTCACAATTATGAAGCTTACTAGATTGTTTTTATGAATTTTGTTGGTTAAGAAAATGGGTCGGAATGAACCGACAATTTGGTTTTAATTATTAGCTAACAAGAACTTAAACAAATGCACGGATTGTAATTGATGGTTTAACACAAGATACGTAAACACAAATCACACCCGGGTTTCGGATTAATAAGTATCTAGAGTTATTTAGCATGAACGGTTTGATTATTTTATGAACACCAATGATTTCTTGAGTTTGTAAATTGAAAACCTAATTGTAGACATCAACAATCATCTAACATACGCAAATGGTGCAAGAAAACCTTCACAATATGAATTAAAGACAATTGTATGTTTTATAAATCAAGAACAATGAACAAACCCTAGCACGAATCAAAACTCATAGTAGTAATCATCTCTCAATGTCAATGATGCAAGAAAATCTTAACAATTTCGAGTTCAAAACAATACTAACAATCAATCCGCACAATTTCAATCAAAAGATTACAAAATGTTTATATCAAACCAAAGCATGAAAAATTACACCCTAGAAAACTCACAACCTTTCACCCGGGGATGATCTTGAAGAAATTAGCCACTCATGGTTGATGATTAATCTTCAAAACTTGATGGAATATGATAATGGATCAATTGGAACCTTCAAAACTCTCTCAAAATCGTCTATGGAGGTCTAGAATGGAGTATCTATAACTGTCCTCACGAAAATGGGTTCAAAATTCATCAAAAGAAAAGTTTCCCCAATTTCACGCTGGGACCAGCGTCTGGGACGCTGGTCTGGGCGTCTGGGACGCCGGTCTCTGAAGTCTTTGTCCGGTTTGCGCCGTTTAGCTCTGTTTTTCGCTCCCGTTCTTCCTAACTTCATTCCCAAGATCCGTTAAGCTTTCAAAATACACCTTAAACATGTCAAGGCCTGCAAAATACAAACCATCTCAAAGTAGTGTATTCTAAAACTCAATTTCGCATAAATCGGTAAGATTAAACACGTTAAGCTTTGGAAATTTACCAACCCATCAACCGGTTGTGTATCCGGAACGAAGTCGGGCTCGCGTAGTGGCGAGCCGAATGCCTGTGCTGAACCGAAGGCTTGAGACGACCTAATTCCTCCCATGTTGTGATTCGGGTTCCAACCGTATAGATTTAGGTCCCCTGAGAGTGGTTGGTTCAGTAGGTTCATGAACCTAGTTTGATGTTGATTGTACTAAAAAAAAACCGGATTTGTCGGGGGTTCGAGTGGGGACCGGAGAAACGAGATGGCTAGGATTGGTCGTTTGGTTCGTATCCGCACCAGAACGCAGAGGAATAAAACCGCGTTTGTAGTGATGCATTGTATAAAAAAAACCTAAATTTTTATAAAATAAAGATAGAGCGAAGATGGTTTGTGAGTGTGTTGGTTTTTTAAAAAAATGGATTGAAAGGGTGATTATATATAGAAATTTAAACGAACGAATTTTTTTTAAAAACTTGACTGTTCAACGGTCCATTTCTGAAAACACAAATGTCTCTAGCGCTATGGTCTTCGCGAGAAAACAAAACAACTAGCCCATAGTGCCAGTTGTAGCAGTGTGGCCGGGCTCTATAGGGCGTTATTATGAGGCTCTCCAATATTATGGACGGACTTATCTAATAACTAAAACTCATTATTGAGTAATGAAAGTTTGTAAAGATGAAAGAATAAGTTTATTATTTGATATTCTAAATATAATTTGAACTTTTTTAGTAAATGGATAAATTTATACTGTTAATAGAGTTCGTATTTAATGCATGTGGCTTATAACTTTTTTCGAGTTTCATGTCGTATTTGGGTCCGCTAACTTTAACAAGTCTGTATGCATAAGATATTAGGAAATTCAGTGCAAGTAGTAAACAAAAGTTGGAACCAGGAAGGGTAGGCAATAAAGAAAAAGCAAAAGGAGGTAATTTGTAAAATCACAGCTGTATGCAACCATTACCATTCGTTTGTTTTTTATTTCTTACTTTTACTTGCTTTAAACGTCTATATATAAGAAAAAAGGTTTTTTCTTACTCGTCATTCTGCCCAAAGTTTTTCTTCTTTTCATTACCTTTCCGTTTTACTTCCATTAAACTCATATGAAAACTATTTAAGTACACGTTTTAATCGTTAATGAATAACGGTTGTTTCAGATCCTTTAGCGCGCGCGCGCACACACACATATATATATATATAGGGTAGTGTTTATGCGATAACCACCTTTATTGTGAGAATTGCGAGAACCAATGTGAACACAACAAAATAAAACCATTACATCACCAAAAACCTAACCCAACCCCCCCCCCCCCTCCAAGCATAATACTAAAAACTAAACTATAAAGAAAGCTAAACCCCCAAAAAACCTAAAAAAACTCTAAAAAAACACACAAAAAAAAAATTTAATACTTTTTTTTATAAAAATCACTACTTTTAGTATCCAAAAATTTTTTTTTATTAACGAAAAGTAGCAATTTTTATAAGAAAAATATTAAAGAAAATGGTGTGTTTTTTAGATTTTTTAGGTATTTTTGGTTGTGTTCACACTGGTTCTCGCGATTCTTGCAACAAAGGGTGGTTACCTAACGAATCCTTCTCCTATATATGGGTAGCATATAGGGAAAACGCCTAAAAGTGTGAAAACGGTGAGAACGCCCCTCATCCGTTGGATCAAAACAATCTATGAATTAGAATGACATGGTGTCGTTTTCGTAAATAACATCAATTTTATTACGTGGACGTGGTTCATTAAGGGTAAAAAAGTCTTTTACTGCTCTAATAATTTAAATTTTTAATCAATGCTATTTTCAAAACCAAGCTAACCAAGAATTGAAATGTTTAGAAAAAGAAAACTTAAGAAAAATAAGATCCAACAATATAAAAGCGTATTAGTTATATAGAACTCACTCGAACACATATTGGAAACCCCACTTTTTAAAGTTTGCTTATAATATCAAAAGAAATGCACATTTGTTTGGTTTTGACTAAGCCTATACCTACATACATTCATTACTTGAAATATAACAAACTAAGGCAATATAAAATCATTTTTTTGGTGCTGAGATTTATGGTTTTTGAAATAACACTAACATCACATGTGTAGTTTTTTTTTTTTTTTTTTTTAAGCCTCCAAACACGTCCAATCATGCCCAATCCTCACCCTCTTGGGCGTTATTTTCGAAAAAAAAATATCTCCGAAGCGTGTTTTAAATCACGCCAAAATGGAAAACTGTTGGCCAATCACATGCATCCATCTTTTTCTTGGTCAACCCCCCTTCTTTTGATTAGTTTTTTTTTATTTAATTCTTTACACTCCTTTTTAACATAATACCCACATTCCCACTACACCCATTTTAGAAAACGCCCAATAATGTCTCTTGCTGACTGGACTGTCACATGACGGAAAATGCCCAATGGTGGAGGCATTATTCACCCTTACCACTACGCATGGTCTAACAGATATAGAATCAATTAATGGGAAATTTGTTAGTGCTGTTCAAAAACAACACTATTAAATCTATTTTTTGATGGTGCTGAAATTTAATAGTGCTGTGTAATCTATTTTTTGATGGTGTGATTATTTAGTAGTGAGGTAATTTTCTTATTTGGTGCTTTGTATTATAAGAAAACATAAAAAAAATAAAATTAACACCACCAAAAGGTTGGTTATGTACTAATCTATACTATATAATAAAAGAAACCACTTTAGGAACACTTGTCATCATATTAGGCCATCTCTTATAGATAATTATTATTTTAGTTTAATATCTTCTAATTAATTATAGATAACACTTATTTTTTTAAAACAACTAAAACTAAAAATCAAATTAAATTATAGAATCGAAACTTCTCCAAAATAAAACTATATCAATTATTTATGTATCGACTATTTTTAGATGATGAAAGAGTATTTATTTATTATTTTTATTTTATTTTTTAATTGCTTATAAACGATTAACGACGTATGCCTAGCTTCATTTTGATTTTTATTGGAGCATAATCAACAATACATATATAATTTTTTTACTCAAATCTATGTTTTTAATCTAACTAAGTAACCTCATTTTGGTTTTCTTTTTTAACTGTTGTAATTATAGCTATTTTCAAATATATTTTTTGTTTTCTTTTATAATTGTTGAAGAATAATCTTTTATCACGTATATTTTGATTTCAAGTATATTATTGCGGCATACTTATATTTATGTATTCCTTGAGATAAATTTTATTCAAATCAAGATAAGAACAAAGTTGTACAAGTAACCGAGCAAAAACAATTAAAGTATAACCTTTTATAACATTCTGATTTTTAGTGTATCGTTGCAGCATGCTTATATTTAATCTTTTGCATTAACCGAACGGGTCAAATACAATTTATCTATTTCTATGTTGTTCGATCGATGTAAAACACGTGTTTATATCCTTTTGAGCATATCACGAGTTTATTTTTAGATACTAAAACCATAATGAACCAAACCAATATCTATCGAATTCACGCTGCAATAATCTTAAAATTAAAATTAAAATGGAATCGGGAAAAATAAATTGTTGGAGGGGGAGATAGATTAATATAACTAAAATTTTAAAAATATAGCTACGTGAGTTTTACCATTTAAAAAGAATAATAAGCTTATGTAATCAGGTCGTATAAAATTTTTTTAACATTTCAAATAAAGTTATTAAATTATATAACCAATTTTATCCAAAGTTTGGTTCGGAATAAATGCTTATCAGCTATTTAATTATTTATGTATAGAATTAAAAATAAGATTTTTTATAGGGGTAGAGTTTGACAACTTCAAAGCTATTTATTTTAGAAAGGAGGTGTAAAAAGTAAAAATAGGGGTGCATTTAGACAAGCCCTTTAGTTTTTATATTATAGATAACCCTCCTACTAAATATTATTAGTTTAATATCTTATGGATAATTATTATTTAGTTTAATCTACTTCTCATTTATAATATTATTTATTTGAGTTAATTATATTTGAATGTTTTGTTTAGCTTAGTTTGGTATCAAATAGATCTTACGAAACTTAAAATAAATTAACTAATATTATTTATCATTATACATTTACGGAGTTTTAAATAAAGAGTTAAATTTGTTGAGACTTCGTTAACAAATTTTACTTTGTATTAATATATTAAATATTAAATATTTTTATTTTCTCTATACAAAAATACATTTACTCAACCCATGTAATACATGAGGTTTTTTAAGATATAACTTTTTATTATTTGATATATAAAATTAGATTTATTCAATTCGTACAATACAAGAGGTTTTTTAAGGATATATATTTTTTATTATTTAGTATAGGAAATTACATTTATTCAAACAGTGTAATGCGCATATTTTTAAAGATGTAATTTTTTATTATTTGGTATATAAAATTACATTTATTCAACCCGTGTAATAAATGAGATTTTTAAAAGATGTATTATTTTATTATTTGGTAAACAATATTACATTTATTCAACTCGTGTAATACACGTGCTTTTAAATATATAACTTTTTTATTTGGTATATAAAATTACATTTATTCAACCCGTACAATATGATAACTTTTTATTATTTAATATATAAAATTATATTTATTCGGCCCATACAATAAATGATGTTTTTAAAGATATATTGTTTTATTATTTAGTATATAAAATTTATTTATTTAACCCCATGTAATACACGGGGTTATAACCTAGTTATATATATATTAAAGAAGAAGGTCGGTGGAGAAATCCACCAAACCCTTCTACCCCATAAACTTTGGTATAATGACAAAACAAACCCTCTAATTTTATACATGTCACTTTTACCTCTAAAAATTCAAACCCCTTCTACCCCATAAACTTTGGTATAATGACAAAACAAACCCTCTAATTTTATACATGTCACTTTTACCTCTAAAGATTCAAAAGTTTCGAATTTATCCTAAAACTAATTGTTTACGTTGTTTTTTTGATGTACGTGTCCGTATAAATTTGAGTTCGTCTACGCTTTAACGTGATTTAAAAAAAATGAGTCGGGTCAATTACAAAATGTTTTACTTTTATGTACGTTTTGATGTAAATTTTGTTTGAAAACAAAATCGGGTCAAATATATTATGTTTCATTCGACGAGATAAATTTGAGTTACTATATGTTTTGACGTAAGTTTAGTTCAGAAACGAGTTGGGTCGATTTTAGTCTATACTTTATCAAGTCGCGTACGATGCCGCTACAAGTATTTATTTTATGTACGTTTTGGATTGGTCTACGTTTCGACGTAAATTTTGTTTGGAAACAAGTCGGGTCAAATATAATATATTTTCATTCAACGACATGAATTCAGATTACTCTATGTTTCAACGTAAATTTAGTCCAGATACGAGTCTGATTGATTGTAGTCTATAATTTATCATGTCGGGTATGGCGCCGCCGCAACGCGCGGCAGGTAAAAAAACTAGTGGTTATTTATGTTAAAAACTTTTCCTAGATGTCACTCATATGATCCTAAGTTAATGATATATTTTAGGTCCAATTTTCCTAACATGGTATAGTTTTAGTTTAATTTCTTTATTTGAAGAAAAATAAAGTTTTTAACAGGCATAACTTGTTTAAAAGTTAAAATGTATCGAAATTTATAACCTTTTATAAAGATTTGAATTAAATTCTACATACATTAATCAGACCGATCCATGTCAGAAAACTGGTTACATAGACGCTAAACTCCAACACTTTCTCTTGCTATATTCATTTATTCAATCATATATAGCAGATTGTATTTTGGAACACCCTTGCATATATCATCAGTTACACATGTATACTTAAATTTCCAAATTTCTGGTTTGGAGCATAGGGTTTTCATGGAAACAGTTTCTCTGTCCCTTGAGACAGAGGTATCGTTTGCCTGCATCACACTTCTTTGGATAGTCAGACCCTCTATCGCTTTGCTATAAGTGAGATTTAACCGGGTGTATATGACTCTTGTTGGCTTAATGGAGAACTTAATTCTCGGCTGAATTTCGAGAATTAATTCGTGGAGTATTCTCCCGCCGCAAGTCGTTATAAAACCGGCTTATGAACTGCTCGGCCGCCTCATCCACGTGGTTATCCTCGTCCACGCTACTCAACGGAAACGGAGAGTCAGTCACCCTCAATTGCCTAACCACCGGACTCCTCCCAAACCCTGGCAGCGCAGGCGATGCAGCCTCGCTGTGATTAATCATCTCCATGGCTTTCAAAACAGCCGCATTAACAACTATCATGTCAAGATCCTCCGTGTGTTTGTCTGCCTGATGGTGCTTCTTATGGAATGAAAAGAGAGAGAAGTGGTGGTGGTTATTAGTTGATGGGCTGTTGCTGCAACTGAACTCATACTCACCGGGCGGCGGTGAGAGGCTATGCATGGATCTACCGGCGATCTTGTGACGCTTCATCATCCTGTTGAGATCCAACAACAACTTACTCTTGGATATGTTTTTGCGTAACATGAAGTACAACACACGTACCAGCCTCCATACTTTCTTTGCAAAAACTGGAATGTTGTTGTGTTCCATTTTTGTAAGTGAGATTGAGAGAGATGTGAATATTATATGAAATATGAAGTGAGAATTGTGAATTGTTTAAGCAAATGGCAAGTGTGTAGGGGTGTATTTATAGGGCAAGAAATGAAGTGTGGGACATAAAATATCCTTTGATGTAAGTTAACTCGATTTGCTAGCTGTTGACAACCAATAATTAACATGTTTATAAAGTGACTAAGGTATGTCTATTTATCTAATTAAGTAATTAAACAACAAAAAACCATGTGTACCTCCTTCCCAACTTGGGTTTGGTCGGATACAATGGTTCTTTTTCGCTTTTACAAAAAGAAAACCAGTAGCTCCTTTAATGTTTGCTTTATTTTCCTAACAAAACCATGAACAAAACGACCAGAGCTACATTGACAATTTGACATGATCGAAATGTGTAAGTATATTTTTACGTGTGGGTTTCAATCACACTCGATTAAAAATCTTCATGAACTATAATGAAGTTGAAGAGCTAATATTCATTCGTTATAAACCTTTGAAAAATGAGTAGGGTATAAAAACTAGTGGAAATTCGTCAACACGATGCAACGTGAAACATGTATGTATAACAAAAAAAGGTTATATTTACTTTGGTATTAGGTTTAGTTTCGCAAATCGTGACGTGCCCATAAGGATATGAACATATAGAGTTAAATGCTTGGTTGGTCCATGTGGTTTGCAAAAATTGCAGACTTGATCCTAATGGTTTACTAATTACACGCGTGGTACCAAAACTTCTCAAAAATGAACTCGCTTGGTCCCCAGCCCTAACATCAGTTAAATATCTCTGTTAAAACACCCCATGTGCTTGGCACATGAGTAGGGCTGTGCAACGGTTCAGAACCAGACCGAACCGAACCGAACCAGAACCGAACCGGAACCGTTAATTGCTAAATTTAAGAACCGGAACCGAACCGTATTATAATGGTTCCGGTTCGGTTCCGAACCGGTTAAACGGTTCTCGTGTAAACGGTTCTCGCGGGAACCGGTTGACAATTAAATCCTAAAATTAACAATTCAATAGAACGAATCAAACCATTTAAAACATTAACTAAGAGTTGCAACATTCAAAGTTCAAACCAACCAAAATAAAAGTAGCAAAGCAACAATAAAAAATTTCAAGTCATAAACAATCTCTAAATAAAACTATTACAACCATTGTGTTGACAATTAAAACAAGCGATACACTATTTATATATATACACATTTACAATTCGATCAACATTGATTTGATTATTTTTGTTCAATTTTTATTTTCACATACAGAAAACTGTATGTATCAGAAAGCAAACATCTAGAAAGAAAATATATGCAATCATAAAAAAAGGTCATGTAGAATAGCGTACCTATATTTGCAGGGTGTTGATGGAGATGAACTTGTATGATAGCAATCAGGGTTAGAGTTGAGAGATGGAGAAGAATTAGAAGATGAAAAATGAGACGGTGGAATGAATATAAGAAAAGGGAATAAAAATTAGGATGGTCGTATGATGTTGAAAAGCCCATTAATAAAATAGGGTTTTAAATATTTATAATCCCAACTGGTTCTAGCGGTTCTTTAACCGGAACCGAACCGGGAACCGTTTTTACCTAAATTTAAGAACCGGAACCGGACCCTATATCCAAAAATACGATTTGGATCTAGCGGTTCCGGTTCGGTTCCCCGGTTCTAGCGGTTCTGAACCGTATACTGCTCAGCCCTACACATGAGGGTAATTTTGTCATTTCAGTCCAGCCCATTATAAAAAAAGTTAAATACCTGGTTAGTCCCACCCACCCCTTCTTCTTCCCCAAATCCGATCAAAACGTATTAGGTTAAAGAAAGTCAATCCCAAAAACCGAGGTTAAATAAGAGTTAAAAGTATCCAACACAAACACAAACCGTACACCTGCAAAACATCACGGGTAGTTTAGTCGCTCATCGACATGCTTGGATATTCAATAATCGGTTGTTAGAATTATGATTGCATTGACTCATATGATTGGAAGATGTTGGAATGCCTCAAAATTACCTTTGGGATGCCTAAAAACTGATGGAGAATGATGAAATTTGTACCTTGAGGTTAGGTTTAGATAGGTGGAGCAACCCTAACTTTGCGACACTAAACCACCATAGGACATAAATTACGTCCCTGTTAAAACCTGTTCCTTTGTCCACAGGTTTATGGTCCACCTTGCCCCCTGTTTCTGACAGGGGCTTAAATTACACCCTTGTGAGTGTAATTTACGTCCCAACTTATTTTTCTTTCATGTTTTTTTTATCCTTGTTAACTTTTATTTATGTCCAAAAAGCGTCCTTTAAGCTCATAGTACCTGCAATTCAAACTATCATAAAGTAAACTAATTTTATATAAATAAGAAAAAATTACACGTTTTGTTCTTTATCTTGATATCCTTTTGCAGGCGGTGTCTTTTTTAACGTGTTTTGTCCTTTGACCCTAACCCAGTTAGATTTTTTGTTAAGTCTGGTTATCCAAAGGTATTTTAGTCTTTTTACCCCTTTATTTAATATTATATAAAAATAAAAGAAAACTTTTCTAAAAAAGTATCTCAGTCTCTCTGTATACCCCTCACCCTTTTTCTTTACAGTTATCTCTCTCTACCACACTCAATCTCATACACATTTAGAACCCATCACCATCAACCGACCACCACCACCATCAACCCACCTGCCACCGCCACCGTCATCAACCCACCACCACCCTCACTCGCTCTACCACTCTCTCTCTCCCTACAATTTTCTCTCTCCACCACCCTTGCTCTCACACACAATCAGCCCACCTGCCACCGCTACCGTCAATAACTTCCATCCTACCCACCCCCATCAACAACCCAACACCAAATCTATCAAGATCAACTGCCAATAACAAAACCCCTAATTTTCACTCTTCTTCTTCCTCCCCTCTCATTCTCTCCCCAAAACAATTTCTGCAACAAACACGCTAATTCGAATATTATGTCTATGGTTGAGATCTGCTGCTTCAAATTCTCTCTGGAATTTAACAACAATCACTCGTTTTGCTTGATCTAATACCTCGACGCCTCGATGTTGTAAATTCAGGCTTTCATTCGCTTAATCACTCCAGTCGAACATTTTCGTTTGTTTGTGTACTAATTTTCTGTTTTTTACGTCAATTTCTCTTTGAAAATTGAAGAATTTCTTCTTGTTTTAAGTTGCAGTCTGGTTTCGTACAAAATTCTAGATTTCTAGGGTTTCGAGTGCTGCGAAACTGGCTAGAACTGCACATAGGAATGTGAGATTGAAGGGGCATACATATGCGGAACTTAGGTTGTCATTGGTGGCAGTTTGGTGTGGTTGTGGTGGTGATATTGTGGATGGAGTTGAGAGAGGAATGAGATTGGTGACATGTGATCTGCACTTTGATTTTTATTAAAAAAAACAAAAACAAAAATTAAGGATATTGATAAAACTACCCTCATGTGCAAGGCGCACATGACTAGACTTAATAAAAAAATCTAGTTGGGTTAGGGTTAAAGGACAAAACGTGCAACAAAATTCCCTGTAAAGGGCAAAACCTGTCAACATTCGTTGAAAAGGATACCGCCTGCAAAAGGGTATCAAGGACAAAACATGTAATTTTTCCTATGAATAAACACTTAAATCTACATACTTAAACATGTTAGAACGAGTTAAATAACCTACACCATTAAGCTAGGCGCCTGAAAAGCAGAAAGGTTGCTTCTGTCGGCCTTTATGTGCAACAGTCCACCAGTAGCGGAAGATAGGGTTACCGTACATACAAGAGTCTTCTAGTTCTTACGGAAGCTCTTCCTTACTAGTCAAGTAGTACACTGTATCTTATCTTATAGCCCGGCGCGGCGGGTCTCCTTTTTAATTCAGTAGATAGAAGAAAGTATTAGATAAGGAGTAGGTGAGTGAGTCCTCGTTGACCTGAGCGTTTTCGATCACCTAGCAGGCCTTTTATTTGGCAGGTAACATTGCCAAAGTGTATCATCAGATTTTACTACGAAGGAAGGAACTCGGCAAAAGATCGGTCTGCAAGAAAGGCCTACTTATCCACGGGTTCATTAACAAAACCGCCGTAGGAATAGAGACCTTTGCTCATGAATAAAACTTAGTGATTTGCCCGTTACATGGTTTGTTCTATACAATTGCTTTTTTTTTTCTTACTTTGGATGTTTATGTTTTCGTTGATTTTTTATAGATGCAAGGTTGATTTCGGCATAATACATTTTAGAAAAATTGGCAAAATTTAGCATTTAGGTATGTTCATTATATGTGGTAGAAGTCATACATACCTACGGACTTGTAGTGTAATGATATGGTATTTGCTCTCCACAAAAAGTAACTTGTTTCAAATCCTTGCAAGTGTAACCTTAGATGAAACTTAGGTGTAAAAAAATGTTGTTGAAAATAAAGTCGATAGATCGATCTTACTAATTCAATAAAGTTTTCCATTAAGTGAGATGATTAAAAAATATAAGTTTGCTAAACAAGACTAACGATACTAGATTATTCACTACTTTATCCCACGCCTTGTATTTAACACCTACGACAAAAGTGCATAGATTATTCACGGATTATATTTGTTATTTGTTTTAAAGTTAGAATATAATATAACTAGGTTATAAGCCCGTGTATTACACAGGTTGAATAAATGAATTTTATATACCAAATAATAAAAAATTATCTTTTTAAAAGCCTCTTTTATTGCATGGGTTGAAAAAATGTAATTTTATATATTAAATAATAAAATAAGTTATATTTATAAGAACCATATGTATTGTACGGGTTGAATAAATGTAATATTATATACCAAATAATAAAAAAATTATATCTTTAAAACCATTTTATTACATGGGTTGAATAAATGTAATATTGTTTACCAAATAATAAAAAAATTATATTTTTAAAAACCCCCGTGTATTACATGGGTTGAGTAAATATGATTTTATATACCAAATAATAAAAAAACATATTTAAAAAAACTTACGGATTTTTTTTATATTTAAAGTAGGATAAGATTGAATATTAATCTGAACTAACGGATTTTTTTATATTTAAAGTAGGATAAGATTGAATATTAATCTTTATTTATTTAGTTAATATAAGATTGAAAAATCATATGATTGAATGGATGGGAGGTTGTATGATGATAAATCGGTTAACTTTTTATATATATAACTTTTTATTATTTAACATCATTTATTGAACCAGTGCAATAAAAGAGATTTTTAAAGATACATTGTTTTGTTATTTAAAATATAAAATTCATTTATTCAACCCATGTAATACACGGGGTTATATCATAGTTTATTGTATATTTGTATGAAAAAGAAAATTTCCATGAAAATATAGTGGTAAGTTCGTGACTACCATTTATCACTAAGAAACGAAAACAAAATACCGAACTTGATCATATATGACAAATTTTTGTAATAAAATTACCCTCAACAACACGTAAGAATTTGAAATAACACCACAAAAGTCGATAATTTAGCAAAAATAGACCTATGTATCGCTGAACGTTGGTTTAATGGCTGTGAATAATAAAAATTTGTATTAATTTAGATTAAATATTATTATTATTAGTATTATTAATAATGTTAATCAATTAAATAAGAGAATGACAAGTGTCCCAAAACAGGTTTCTTTTATTATATAGTATAGATAGGGGAAGGTTCAAATGAAAACCACTAGTTATTGTGAAAACTCGAAAACTAATTAAAAAAAGCCAAAAAAACATACAAAAAAAACTTTTTTTTTAATTTTTTTTTTTGCAATCAAAATTTCGCAGGTTTTTTAATATAAAAAAAATTTAAAAAAAAAAAAAATTTGTGTAGTGCACATGTGTAATACTGCACATATGTATGTGTACTACACATGTGTATTATTACACATGTGCACTACACAAAATTTTTTTTTTTTGAAAAAAAGTTTTTTTTATATATAAAAACTAGCGATTTTTATAAAAAAAAATTGGAAAAAAAATTTTTTTTTGTGTGTTTTTTAGGCTTTTTTTAGTTAGTTTTCGAGTTTTCACAATAAAAGTAGTTTTCATTTTAACCATCCCTAATATAATATAACCACATACAAATGAAAGTGTTTCGGAAAAGCAAACACTGTCTCATAAGAACATAATAATAGTGAACATAAAACAAACACACTCGATCACAAACACAAAACCACTACAATCCAATTGAGAACTATTCTTTTTTAAAGTATGATTATTATACTGAGAAGAAATATATATTTAGATAGGCATTGAGTGTACATGGCAACTACTACATATAAATACACAGATAAAGGGGGGCGTCGTACCACCGGTACACCAAGCGAGCAAAACCAACTTAGAAATATTAATGTATTATATAAATTTGAGCAATTATTTAGGGGAAAAAAATAAAATAATTGAAGGTATGTATATTTATATTAATGAACTTTAAGAAGAATACATAGCCTTTTCACTTTAAAGCACCATTGTGTTCCTTGTCTATACCACAAACCAATAACTAATCAAACCTGATCATTTTCCTATTATATTCATTATATATGCATGTCCATATATTTTTTTAAACATATTATTCTATGGCGTTATTATAAGAACAATTTTTTCGGATTAAACATGATATTATTATGATATTATTGTGTTAACCTGAAAACTCGTTTTATGTTTTGATTTATGAGTAACATCATTTTTGAGTTCATATCAATTTTTTTATTTCAACCCGATAACCAACCGGGAGTACGACTCATTTAAGACACATGCATCGATAAGGAAATTGGTTTTGCAGCATATTTTCCTAACTTTTATATCCTAACTATTTTCATTTAAAAAAGAGTTAAATGCTTGGTTGGTCCTTGTGGTTTGCGAAAATTGCAGACTTGGTCCTAATGGTTTACTAATTACACACTTGGTCCCAGTGGTTGCAATTTTTAAACTCGGTGGTCCTTAACACTAACCTTTATTAAATTTTTTGGTTAATTCTCTGTGAAATGATTAAATTGTCCCTGAGGAATGAAACAATAAAAAAACCCAAAAAAAGATGGCGCACCCCTAGTCTTCTTACCTCTCCATCTCTCTCTCCTCTCTCTTATACAGTCGCACACACACAGAGCTAATCCTTTCACGAGAATTACATGATTTGATCGGAAACCTAAAAACCGGTTCTAGATTCATCGGAATGAGCTACAGAGCTTGTTCGGGTTGAATAATCATACACCTCGAGCTTGTTTTCATGCTTCAAGGATCGAAGATGATAGATCTTAACGTCGATGCAGATAATAACTGTAATCGCAGTGGTTTCGAGACTAATAATAACAATAATGCTCTAGAAGACCGTCAATCGGAGATTCATTCCGGTTCGTCAGTTTCCTCCGGCGTGTTCTACTCCGGCGAGGATGATATTCCTCTACTTGTCGGTGACGGTGATGTCGTCGTTGATGACGATGACTCTGTATCATACAACACTACGGATATTTTTGATCTGTGACGTCATTGCCGGAATAATGGTTGAAGTCTTTGATTATCAGGTTTGAGTGGTTGTAGGTGGTAATAATGGTGGTAGCTAGGGGTGTTCACGATCGGATTATCCGATTTTCGGATATCCGAAAACTGGATATCCGAAAATTTCGGATAGTGAATATTGATATCCGAATCCGTATCCGAAATTTCGGATATCCGATTTTCGGATATCCGAAATTTCGGATATCCGAGTCCTAATGGTTTACTAATTACACACTTGGTCCCAGTGGTTGCAATTTTTAAACTCGGTGGTCCTTAACACTAACCTTTATTAAATTTTTTGGTTAAGTCTCTGTGAAATGATTAAATTGTCCCTGAGGAATGAAACAATAAAAAAACCCAAAAAAAGATGGCGCACCCCTAGTCTTCTTATCCCTCCATCTCTCTCTCCTCTCTCTTATACACTCGCACACACACAGAGCTAATCCTTTCACGAGAATCACATGATTTGATCGGAAACCTAAAAACCGGTTCTAGATTCATCGGAATGAGCTACAGAGCTTGTTCGGGTTGAATAATCATACACCTCGAGCTTGTTTTCATGCTTCAAGGATCGAAGATGATAGATCTTAGCGTCGATGCAGATAATAACTGTAATCGCAGTGGTTTCGAGACTAATAATAACAATAATGCTCTAGAAGACCGTCAATCGGAGATTCATTCCGGTTCGTCAGTTTCCTCCGGCGTGTTCTACTCCGGCGAGGATGATATTCCTCTACTTGTCGGTGACGGTGATGTCGTCATTGATGACGATGACTCTGTATCATACAACACTACGGATATTTTTGATCTGTGACGTCATTGCCGGAATAATGGTTGAAGTCTTTGATTATCAGGTTTGAGTGGTTGTAGGTGGTAATAATGGTGGTAGCTAGGGGTGTTCAAGATCGGATTATCCGATTTTCGATATCCGAAAACCAGATATCCGAAAATTTCGGATAGTGAATATTGATATCCGAATCCGTACCCGAAATTTCGGATATCCGATTTTCGGATATCCGAAATTTCGGATATCCGAGTCCTAATGGTTTACTAATTACACACTTGGTCCCAGTGGTTGCAATTTTTAAACTCGGTGGTCCTTAACACTAACCTTTATTAAATTTTTTGGTTAAGTCTCTGTGAAATGATTAAATTGTCCCTGAGGAATAAAACAATAAAAAAACCCAAAAAAGATGGCGCACCCCTAGTCTTCTTATCCCTCCATCTGTCTCTCCTCTCTCTTATACACTCGCACACTCACAGAGCTAATCCTTTCACGAGAATCACATGATTTGATCGGAAACCTAAAAACCGGTTCTAGATTCATCGGAATGAGCTACAGAGCTTGTTCGGGTTGAATAATCATACACCTCGAGCTTGTTTTCATGCTTCAAGGATCGAAGATGATAGATCTTAACGTCGATGCAGATAATAACTGTAATCGCAGTGGTTTCGAGACTAATAATAACAATAATGCTCTAGAAGACCGTCAATCGGAGATTCATTCCGGTTCGTCAGTTTCCTCCGGCGTGTTCTACTCCGGCGAGGATGATATTCCTCTACTTGTCGGTGACGGTGATGTCGTCGTTGATGATGATGACTCTGTATCATACAACACTACGGATAATTTTGATCTGTCACGTCATTGCCGGAATAATGGTTGAAGTCTTTGATTATCAGGTTTGAGTGGTTGTAGGTGGTAATAATGGTGGTAGCTAGGGGTGTTCACGATCGGATTATCCGATTTTCGGATATCCGAAAACTGGATATCCGAAAATTTCGGATAGTGAATATTGATATCCGAATCCGTATCCGAAATTTCGGATATCCGATTTTCGGATATCCGAGTCCTAATGGTTTACTAATTACACACTTGGTCCCAGTGGTTGCAATTTTTAAACTCGGTGGTCCTTAACACTAACCTTTATTAAATTTTTTGGTTAAGTCTCTGTGAAATGATTAAATTGTCCCTGAGGAATGAAACAATAAAAAAACCCAAAAAAAGATGGCGCACCCCTAGTCTTCTTATCCCTCCATCTCTCTCTCCTCTCTCTTATACACTCGCACACACACAGAGCTAATCCTTTCACGAGAATCACATGATTTGATTGGAAACCTAAAAACCGGTTCTAGATTCATCGGAATGAGCTACAGAGCTTGTTCGGGTTGAATAATCATACACCTCGAGCTTGTTTTCATGCTTCAAGGATCTAAGATGATAGATCTTAACGTCGATGCAGATAATAACTGTAATCGCAGTGGTTTCGAGACTAATAATAACAATAATGCTCTAGAAGACCGTCAATCGAAGATTCATTCCGGTTCGTCAGTTTCCTCCGGCGTGTTCTACTCCGGCGAGGATGATATTCCTCTACTTGTCGGTGACGGTGATGTCGTCGTTGATGACGATGACTCTGTATCATACAACACTACGGATATTTTTGATCTGTGACGTCATTGCCGGAATAATGGTTGAAGTCTTTGATTATCAGGTTTGAGTGGTTGTAGGTGGTAATAATGGTGGTAGCTAGGGGTGTTCAAGATCGGATTATCCGGTTTTCGGATATCCGAAAACCGGATATCCGAAAATTTCGGATAGTGAATATTGATATCCGAATCCGTATCCGAAATTTCGGATATCCGAAATTTCGGATACAGATTCGGATATACAAACGGATATCCAAATTTATAAAAAGAAATCAAAAAATTTGTTTCGTATATAGATTAACACTAAACTTATATTCGATTTTCCAAATTTCCAACATTTAAAATTAAAAACAATCATAAATTCACACGAATACAATTATTTACTACTTTTTTACTAATTTTTACAATACTGCAAACTAAATATAATGCTCATATACTATATGTATTTATAAAAAAAATAATTAGTTTTCGGATATCGGATAATCGGATTATCCGAAATTTTTGAAACTTTATATCCGAATCCGAATCCGAATCCGAAAATTCGGATTATCCGGTTTTCGGATATCTAAATTTTCGGATATCCAAAATTTCGGATATTTCGGATACGGATTTTCGGATATTTCGGATTCGATTTTGGATCCGGATTTTTTTGAACACCCCTAGTGGTAGCTTTGGGTGAAGAAGAAATAGGATGAATCGATAAAGATTTAAATATTGTTTTAGTTATAAACTATTTTTATTTTTGTGTTTTTAATAATTAAGGGTACTTTGGTCATTTCATAGACACTTAACTGAAAAATTTAACAAAGGTTAGTGTTAAGGACCACCCGAGTTTAAAAATTGCAACCACTGGGACCAAGACTGTAATTAGTAAACCATTAGAACCAATTCTACAATTTTCACAAACCACAAGAACCAACCAAACATTTAATTCTATAAAAAAAATTGTACTTGTGGTAGTATATGTAACTACGAAGGGCATTGTTTTCTCGTTGGCTACTGGTGGGTGAAGATACGTACTAACAATGGCATATTTAGAACAAAAGTTTATGGGTGAATATCAAAAAAAAAAAATTTTATTGTATATTCATACAAAGTAAATGAAAAAAAAAGCACTACCTAATACATTTATCCTTCTTGGCACTTGAAAATTAAAAGCTTGAAATGTGTCATTACATCGTTTTTATTTGTAACTTTAAATCTGTCTTGATTAACTTCATTTAAAACACATCTTTAAATGGTTGCGATTACAACTAGAGATGAGCTCGGTTCCAACCGATACTGAAAATCCCCAAAAAGAGTACCGGTACCGAAAATACCCGGTACCGAAACGAGGAGGTTTCACTATTCATTTTTTAGCGTTTTGATTAGTTTGGTGGAATTTGTAGGTCAATGGGTGGATGCCATTTGGCATCCACTATTTTACTTTTTAGGGAAAATTACAAAAATGACCATTAACCGAAACCACTTTCAAATTTGGCCACCTCACGCGTCTTTGAAGCATCGCATCACGCGCGGGATACGTCCATATGCAGACTTCTGAAGCACCCAATAAAAAATGGACACGTGGTGGTCCAAGCAGGCCTAAACGCATTGGAATGTGGGCCCAGACGCATGGTGGTAGTTGTATGTGGTGCATCGAGATGTGCAGGTGTTCTACTTTTCACTTTATCAGAGATGCGCACATCCCAAATAACCATTAATCTCTCTTTCCGGTGAAGTTAGCATTGTGATCCCAAACAACATTTATCTCTCTTTCCTCTTTCATCTTCGTTTCCCGTTACGACCGATGTTACAGCCGGAGATAATGCTTTGAATGCCGGAGACAACTGAAATCTCGTCGGGGACGTTATCTATGTGTCGGCAATGTTTCAGAACTCACAACATTCAAACATCACCAGATTGTTTCGATTGTTAAGGACGCAACTTGAGGCCGCATGAATCGTCGGAGACGGGGACCCGGCTTGTTCTTCTGATTTGGCTACAACCTGTTACGGTCAAATCTTCTTGTTTTGCCCATGTTACGTCTGCCACTTGCGGGATGCGTATGCAACTCGCCGGAGACAACCTCATCTCGTCGAAGACAACTGAAATCTCGCTGGAGACGTCTGAAACTTTCCGGAGATACTTCAGCTTCTGCAAGCCCTTCCAGACACTTCAAGACACATCACGTGCTTGATGCGCCACTCCAAGGACGTGTGAGGTGGCCAAATTTGAAATTTGAAAGTGATTTAGTAAATGACCATTTTTGTAAAATTCCATTTTTTTTAATCTATACATAAACATTTATGTTTTCTTCCCTTATACTATTTCTAAAATTAAAAACCTTCCTTTAGAGTATTAATATAAGTACTATATAACCCTTAGCGTTTACTTTTAGTTTTAATTAATAAACCCTATACTTTATAAATTTATTTAACAATTATTATTAGTAGTAGTATTTTATAAATTCAAATTCGATAGACTTGCGAGTTAACACTCGCAAAGCACTGAACTTTTTTAAATAATATTTCAAGTATCATCAACGTCTTTGTTATAACGCGTGGAATTTTTTTTCATGTTACATTTTGATATAAATTTTATGACTCAACATTTTACGCATAATTTTTTAATTGATATAAAGGCTTGCTGCAACGCGCGGGTCTTAATTACTAGTTTCTTATAGTATATAAAATAAGGAATATTTGATTTTAATAATCCCAACTATTCGTCATTGGCCGCCAACAGTCCCAACCTCAAAAATAACCACTAGCAGTCCTAACTATTGACATATTGGCCACCATTGGACCCTGACTAACAGAACCCTAACGTCGTTAGTCTCCAGTTGCCAAAAAACCGTTTTCTGTCCAGACGAGGTTTCTAAAGGTCCGATCTAAGGTTATAAAGAGGTCTGGACGAAAATGTTGAGTGTTACGGCCAAAAAGTTGAGTTTTTCGACGGAAAAGAAGTTTTCCGGCGAAAAATGAGTTGTCCAGCGACTTTAATAATTGGAGGTTTTTACTAGAAAAAGGTTCTCAAAGGTCAATAATATGGTTACAAAGAGGTTCAGGACAAAAATGTTGAGTTTTCCGGCCAAAAACCGTTTTTCCGACGATCGAAGACTAATGACGTTAGGATTCTATTAGTCAGGGTCTATTAGAGGCCAACATGTTAAAAATTATGAATGCTGGTGATTATTTTTAAAGTTGGGACTATTGGCGACCAGCGACGAATAGTTGAGATTATTAAAATCCAATATTCCTTGAAATAAATTAAAAGAAAAATACTATCCATCAAAAGGAAAATGTTATATATCTAATGATACCACTTTCTAAAGTTTGTTTATACTATCAAAAAGAAATCCACGTCTGTTTGGCATTGACTATAAACTCATTCTTTAGAATTTTAACTAATCTACGTCGATATTTAAAGGTATTTACGTTAATATTTTTCCTACAAGTGATCAGTCATCCCAAGTTAATGGAGATATTAGGTCCAGTTTCTTTACATGGTATAGTTTAATTTATTTCTTTATTTGTAAATTAAGGCAGCATAACTTGTTTAAAGTGATGTATTGAAACCTTTTATTAAAACTAAAATCTCTATACACATGAATCAGACCGATCAACGTCCAGAATACTAGTTACATCGACTGTTAATTAACTCCAACACTTGATTCTCTTGCTATATTCAACGATCATATATATGTTCAATTACATATATACAGTTAATTTCGCTATATATCTCTCACGACGATGAACCAAGGGATGTCACGTTGGTACAATTCTGCCTTCGCAAGTCGCTGTAAAACCGGTTTATGAACTGCTCTGCCGCCTCATCCACGTGGCTGTCCTCGTCCACGTTACTCAACGGAAACGGAGAGTCCGATACCCTCAGTTGCCTAACCACCGGACTCCTCCCAAACCCAGGGAGCGCGGGCGATGCTGCCTCGCTGTTGATCATCTCCATGGCTCTCAACACGGCGGCATTAACAGCCATCATGTCTAGATCTTCCGTGTGTTGGTTGGCGGATGTGTGTTTCTTACGGAATGAAAATAGAGAAAACGCATGGTTATTAGTTGTAGGGCTGTCGGTGCAACTGAACTCGTATTCACCTTGCGGCGGGGAGAGGGTAGGCGAGGATTTATCTGCGATCTTGCGACGCTTCATCATCCTGTTGAGGTCCAACAACAACTTACTCTTGGATATGTTTTTGCGTAACATGAAGTACAACACACGTACCAACCTCCATACTTTCTTTGCAAAAACTGGAATGTTTTGTTCCATTTTTGTAACTATGTTTTGTCTCTTAAAGAGGTTGATGTAATATGTATGAAATATGGAGTGAGATTTGTGAGAGCAAATGACAATGGTGAAGGGTGATATATATAGGGCAAGAATGAGTGAGTCATAGAATATCCTTTGATGTAACTTAACTGGATTCGCTAGCTATTGACAAGTGACAACCAATAATTAACATGTTTATTATAATATAAAGCCATTATGTTCTAACTAAGTTATTAAATAGTAAATGGCCACGTGTACCTCGTTACCACTTTGGGTATAGTTGGATGGACCTTTTTTCACTTTATTTAAAAGAAAACGAGTCTCCAATGTTTGCTTTTCTGTTTTCTTAACAAGACCTTGAACAAAATAATCACAACTATATATATATACACATGATTAAATGTATACGTGTATGTTTTACGTGTGGGTTTCAATCACAGCGGATTAAAGTTTCTAGAATTATTAAGATGGTTAAGGATCGATTAATGTTCATTGGTTATACACCTTAGAAAGATTGAATGACTCACTCTTTCTTGCCCTATATATGTAGATGTTAACTGAAAGTGAATACTGAGTAGTCATCAATTAAGGATCTATTTTGATTAATATAAAAAAATTACGAAAAACAACATAAATATAACCCACTTGAGAAGCAACTCGGATAAAGTTCGGTTATAATATTAGATGGAAATTTATTATATTTTGGGTATGCATGGTTGCTAGTACTTTATACACACACATATAAAGGGGTCGTCCTACACTAGGAAAACAAACAACCAAATAATTGTTTTATAAATATTAGTTTTCTGAAAAAGGGGAAAGTTAAAGTCACCATATTATACATATAATATGCACTCAATCACCTTAATATTTAATCATACTAAAAAGCAAAACACTAGAATGTCTATCCATAAGAAAAGATATAGCAGGGAAGTTTTATAATCGAACCGTGTTCAGTGATTTAATCCTTTTTTTAATCTATTAGTGTAAAAAATACAGGTATCTTACTGTAATCAACAAGAATCCAACCAAAAACTTTATTACTCAACAACTTGATGATTACACGAATACACAGAACCGATCTGAATATGATCGACACTAACTCTCAACTCTCAACAATAGACGATTATCAACACGATAATCATCAATACTCACAAGATCTCACACTAAAATCACTGATACAAGACGAATCAGTGATTAAATGTACAGAAACCCTAAGTGACCTTTTGAGAGAAACAAGAGAATGAACAACTGAAAACAATATCTCAACTAAACTTTTAACTGAGATAATGATCTTTTTTATATTGGTCTGCAGTCTTCGGTCTTCTAGTAGTCACTGGCCCAGCTTTCTCTAACAAGCCCAACTATCTCTAACCAGCCCATCCAGCCTTTCTTTGGCCCAATAGCAAGCAGCTCTCACATGTAAACAAAAAAGAACACGAGACAATTAAATTACATAAAAATGAAGTATTAAATTGTTAAAAGTATCTATATCCTTTAACACCCCCCCTCAATTTAATACTTAAACGAATCATGCATATTTATGTTCTTACACAGCTCATCATGTTGACCAACCAACAACCCTTTTGTCATTAAATCCGCCAACTGTTGTTTGGAACCAATTCCAAGAGTCTTTATAATACCTTTGGAAATTAAATCTCTTAAGAAAAACAAGTCGATCTCGAAATGTTTAGTCCTGTCATGAAAAACAGGATTTGCTGCTATCGACAATGCAGCAGTATTATCACAAAACAACTTTACTGGTAGATTAACATTAATATCCAACTCAGACAGAATGTTTTTAATCCACACAACTTCGCATGCAACTGCACACATCGACCTGTACTCAGCCTCAGCAGAAGACCGAGATACAGTCGTCTGTTTTTTACTTCTCCACGAAACCATAGAATTTCCAAGAAACACACAATACCCAGTTATTGATTTCCTGGTCTCAAGGCACTTGGCCCAATCTGAATCAGCATAAGCAATTAAATCAAAATGAGATCCTTTACTAAATAACACACCCCTTCCTGGTGATTGTTTCAGATATCTAAGTAACCTGAATGCCACTTTCAGATGACCATTCGTCGGAGAATGCATATATTGACTCAAAAAATGAACAGTGTATGATATATCTGGTCTGGTATGTGCAAGATAAATTAGCTTGCCTACCAGCCGTTGGTAGCCAGTAATATCATCAAGTAATTCACCATTTCCTTTACACAAAGCATTGACTAAATAATTCTGCTCAATCGGAGTACTTACCGGTTTGCACCCACTCATGCCATACTCGATAAGCAGCTCTAAGCAGTATTTTCTTTGTGATAAGCAAATGTTATCTTTTTCTTTAATTACTTCTATGCCAAGAAAATACTTCAGTTCACCTAAATCTTTAATTAAGAACTTAGTCTTAAGACTGTTCTTAACCTTATTTATTTCACTTAGACAATTACCAGTTACAACTATATCATCCACGTATACAAGCAAATATATTATAACATCTTTGTTAATTTTATAGAACAAAGAGTAATCACATTTGCTTTGTTTAAACCCCAGTTCAAACAACACATTTACCAATCTCTCATTCCACATTCTAGGGGCTTGTTTAAGTCCATAAAGAGATCTTTTTAACTTACAAACCCTATGCTCTTCATGTGGAAAATAACCATCAGGAAGACTCATATAGACATCTTCATTCAACTCACCGTACAGGAAAGCGTTATTAACATCAAGTTGATACAAACTCCAACCCTTATCAACTGCTATAGATATAATACACCTAACAGTCACAAGTTTTACTACCGGAGAAAAGGTTTCGTCAAAATCAATACCTTGTTTTTGACTAAAACCCTTGGCAACCAGCCGGGCTTTAAACCTTTCAATTTCCCCGGTGGATTTATATTTTATCTTATAAACCCACTTACATCCTATGACACTTCTACCAGGAGGCAATTCAACAAGATCCCAGGTATCGTTTCTATGAAGAGCCTCTATCTCTTCGTTCATAGCCGATACCCAATTCGGATCCTTGGATGCCTCGTAAAAGTTCCTTGGTTCACAACTTTTGTCTAACAGAGATGTGAAACATTTATGTTCAACAGAAAGATTAGAATAGTTAACTACTTTTTCTAACCCATATTTAACTTTTCCTTCTACCACATAGTCACTCAAGTTTCTAGGCAAAGTAGAACTCCTAGTAGAACGCCTAGGTGTAGGTTGAACCTCTAATTGATCACTATACAATCCCTCAGAATTATGACCCTCGGCATCATCAGTCATCACATGCTCAGTCTGATCAATGTTGGTACTACTTGTACCCGGCTGCTCATGTTGAACCTCGCCGGTAGTACTAGTACTTCCTAACATAGACTCCTGAGACCCATGTGTCCCCGATACTTTGTAGTTTTGATCTTTTATTTCATCACAGGGAGCTTCTACGGTTTGATTTTCTGGGATATCATACATGTCAAAAAAATTTAAGTTTGTGACATCAAAATTACTGTTTTTATTCACAGAATTCAAAATATTTTTATCTTTGAATGGAATCACTGATTCAAAAAACTTTACATCTCTTGAAAAAAACTCAGTTTTACTGTCTAGGCTAAACATTTTATAACCTTTTTTCTCAATTGAATATCCAATGAAAACCGATTTCTCAGCCCTACTACTGAGTTTATCATGTTCATTTAAAACAGTACAAAAACCCAGACAACCAAACACTCTCAAATGATCTAAGACAGGTTCAAACCTATACACAAGCTCATACGGAGTCCTACCACCTATCACTGAAGAAGGAGTCCTATTGATCAAATAAGCAGCAGTTAATATACAATCAGACCAAAAACTGACAGGTAAACCACTTTGAAATAACAAGGCTCTAGCAACATTTAACAAATGCCTATGTTTCCGTTCAACAACCCCATTTTGCTGTGGAGTATAAGTACATGAAGTCTGATGCACGATACCTTTGCCTTTGCAAAAACTATTCATTTGATTATTTACAAACTCAGTTCCATTATCACTCCTTAAACACTTGACATCTTTTTTGAACTGAGTTTTAATTATATTAACAAACTCAAAAACATTTTCATACACTTCCTGTTTAGACTTCATGAGACTTACCCACACAGCCCGTGAATAATCATCTACTATAGTCAAGAAGTATCTAAAACCTTCTTTACTACGAACTTTGTAAGGACCCCATACATCAAGATGTACAAGTTCCCCCAGTTCAGTAGTAGAATGATTACTCAAAGGAAATGGCTCACGGTGTTGCTTGGCCCTTTGACACACTTCACAAGGTTTGGTACCATCAATTTTAACATTTAACTTGTTTTTTAAAACATTTAAAGCGTTATCAGAAGGATGACCAAACCTTGCATGCCAAAGATTAGACACACTATTACTATTATAGCACACCTTGTTAGAAACACATAGATTTCCACAAAAATATAACCCGTCAACTTGTCTACCAGTCACCAGGACTTTCCTGGTTAGTAAATCCTGAACAAAACAAGTATTCTCATCAAAAACTACACGAACCTTGTTATCTTTAGCTAACTTATGAACCGAGATTAGGTTAATGTTGTACTCAGGAACAACAAACACGTCTTTTAAAAACACATTATTAGCTAGTTTTAAGTTTCCAATTTTAGTGACTAAAGCACTTGTCCCATTAGGATGTTTAATTTTAATGTTAAATTCAGAAACATTAACACTATCAACTAAGCCAGATTCATCTTTAACCATGTGTTGATTTGCTCCTGAGTCCACTATCCAACCAACCTTATCCCAGTTATCCAAACAATTAGCAAAACAAAACACGGTATGACAATAACCTGATACATTGCAGCTTTGACGACCTTCACTAGACTTATCATTTAGCAAACTTAATAACCTGGAAATTTGATCACTAGTTAAGGTATTCACAGTAGCCTCACAACTATTAACAGTGTTATCGCTACTTGCAATTGCCCGTTTTCCTTGACTGCCTCTTGGTTTCAACCAAGAAGGATATCCAATGATTTCAAAACACTTATCAACTGAATGCCCTATCTTGTTACAATGAGTACATTTAAGATTCTGATTTGAAACCTTGTTAGTTCTCTTGAATTCAACAGGTTGATTAACTTTACTTACAAAAGCCAAACTTTGATTCCTTTTATTACCACTGCTATAATTTCTATGAGATTCTTCTCTAGAAACTATAGCAAACGCTTCCTTAATTGTAGGTAAAGTTTCTTTCATTAAAAGATTAGTCCTAACCCCTTGATACATACTGTCCAAGCCCATTAAAAATTGCATCAATTTTATCATATGATTAAAGTTATTAAACTCCTTGGCAGCATCACATGAACAAGCAGGCAATTGCAAGATCTGATCTAATTGTCTCCACATTATATTCAACTTATGATAATATTCAGAAACACTAGACCCATTTTGACTAAAAGAATTGATCTTCTGATATAGATCAAACACGACAGAACCGTCAATTTTATTGTAAGTTTCTTTCAAATCTGTCCAAACATCACAAGCAAGCTTAGAGAAAACCTGTCCCATATACAAGTCTTCACTAATGGAATTCAAGATCCAAGTTAACACTATCGAATTGCATCTGTCCCATTGTCTAGAAAGAACGTCATTATTTTCAGATTTGATACAACTTTTATCTATAAAACCCCATTTGTTTTTAACTTGTAAAGCAAGTTGCATTGCGTTAGCCCAAACAGTATAATTCTCAGACCCTTTTAGCTTTATAGACACAATTGTCAAGTTACTTGAATCAGAGGGATGCAAGTATAAAGGGTCACTTGCATCGAGTTTACTCACGAGTGTCTCAGGTGGTGGATCATTAGGACCTGAACCACCACTTGTGACAACAGGACCATCTACCATTTTGAAACAATCCTAAAGCAGGTAAACACAAGAATCCCAAAACCACACAAGTAAAGGAAAAAACACACAAGGCGAAGCCAAGACAGAGGGTCAGATCAGTGGTTCGTCACTCAAGGTGCCACTGCAAACCTTGTCAAGGGAGCCAACACAATTAATGAAGATAACAACTACACAAAACAGATAGAATATCAACAAGTAACACAAGATAAAACTACAGAACCAATCAAGAAGCAATCAACAACCAGAAATCAAATAGACAACAAAAACAATGCAACAGGATGTACCCTTCCTGTGTCCCAATCAATCAAACCGGTCCAAACTACCCCGGCAACAATAATGCCTAGACTCACAAATGCACAATGCAATGAAAATTAAAAAAACAAAGCAAGGAAAGAAGTCACCGGAAGCGTATAACTCCAAGCACGTCAGGGTATAGCCTTCACTTAGGGCTACCCACACTGACAAGAAGACACAGCAACAAAAAAAAAAACCGGTTGGTTTGCCTTGTAACCTTCTAGGGTTACAAAGACCAACTCAGTTCTTCAATCGCAAATCTGCTCCGAGCAAACTCAAACCCTAGATTAGGGTTTCACCAACGGTATACGCCAAGAACAAATATCAAGAAGCCCAAGATCGGAAGCCGGTAAACCAACAGTCTACCAAGAAACTTCCAGATCAGACAAGAGAAGAAGGAAAAAAAAACAAACCCTAGATCTAGGGTTTCTATATCTTGAACGACACAAACACCGAGACAACCTGATCTTCAAAAAAGGAATCGGCAGCAAGAACACTACCCAGATCCACCAAGAACTCAACAGAAATAATCACAAATCTGCAGCGGAACACGAATCGGAGACAGAACAATCACCGATTAAAAACCCCAAGAGCAACCTGGCTCTGATACCATGTAAAAAATACAGGTATCTTACTGTAATCAACAAGAATCCAACCAAAAACTTTATTACTCAACAACTTGATGATTACACGAATACACAGAACCGATCTGAATATGATCGACACTAACTCTCAACTCTCAACAATAGACGATTATCAACACGATAATCATCAATACTCACAAGATCTCACACTAAAATCACTGATACAAGACGAATCAGTGATTAAATGTACAGAAACCCTAAGTGACCTTTTGAGAGAAACAAGAGAATGAACAACTGAAAACAATATCTCAACTAAACTTTTAACTGAGATAATGATCTTTTTTATATTGGTCTGCAGTCTTCGGTCTTCTAGTAGTCACTGGCCCAGCTTTCTCTAACAAGCCCAACTATCTCTAACCAGCCCATCCAGCCTTTCTTTGGCCCAATAGCAAGCAGCTCTCACATGTAAACAAAAAAGAACACGAGACAATTAAATTACATAAAAATGAAGTATTAAATTGTTAAAAGTATCTATATCCTTTAACAATTAGCCTAATCGGCTTCTTAAATTTTATGTATATATATTAGGATTAGACATTTGTGAAAGATGTAATGTAAAATCCACAGAAAGGAAGGGTACCCTATATAACAATTTAATGTAACAACCACTTTGTATAATCACAAAACTACCCCTGTAATGATAATAATACTGGTGCATACATGTCTAATATGCCCCCTTAAGCAAAAGGGACAGGGCAATGTGAAACCTGGACCTAAGAGTGTTAAAACGAGAGGATGACAACTCTTTGGTCAATACATGAGCCAGATGTGAAGTAGTGGAGCTGGAAACATATCTAACAGCTTGATTATGTGCCAAATCATACCTAAAAAAGGCAGATAAATCACAAGATGTTGAAACCCGGGTTAAATTCTAATTTATGGCACAAAGATTGTCATATCAAAGAGTAGGTGGACACAAGATAAGAATCTGAAGCTCATGTGGAACGGACATAATCCAACGAATCTCAGCAACACTATGTGCCAATGCTTGATACTCGCCCTTTGTGCTGGATCGACCATCTGTGTGTTGTTTCTTGGAATTCTAACTGGTAAGGTTGGGTCTAAAAAAATACCATAATCTGTAGGATCAACCAGTTCGTCAGCATCAGAACACGCATGTAATTCAAGACCAACAGAGGATCGAATATTAAAACCTTGGGAGATAGTACCCTTGACTACATCCCAGTGAAGATTAGTAAGATACTATAGAAACTAAGAATCTTAATAACCGCGTAAGCAATCTGAAGGTGAGTTAAGACAAGGTACTTCAAAGCGTCGACTGTATTCTGATATACCAATGGATCCTCTAGAGGAATGCACGAATACTATGAACACAAATGTCTAGAGGGTATTGGTGTTAATAAAGGCAGATAGTTAGTAAGTCTGGTATGATGTAATAATTTTCATTAACGGCGTTGTGGGATAAATGTAATACATTATCTAATAGGGTAGCATGTACTCCTAGCAAGTAAGATAAGGGGGCCAAATCCTTGAGTGAAAATTATGAGTGTAAGCTCCCAATCAAAACTCTAATAAACCGTAAGGGACTCCTAGTGATGATGATATCCTCAACAAGCAATAATACATAATTTACAGCTAAATCACTGCTATAAGCCAATAAATAAGTGTTTGATATACACTGAAAAATCTAGAAGAAATAAGTGTAGCAGACAGCTTAGAAAACCAAGCGCGAGGTGTGAGGAGCCTGTTTGAGGTAATAACGAGCCTTCCATAGTAAACATACATGATGCGGTCAGGAGGAGTCAACTAACTTTGGAGGACACATAGACAATCTCATTTAATCACCATGAAGAAAGACATTGTTGGCATCCACTTGTTGGATATTCCATCATTTAGAGAAATTAATAGATGAAACAATTCGAATAGTAATCTGTTTAACCGTGTGTCTAAATGTCTAATTATAGTCAATCTTGTATCTCTTATGAAATCCATTGGCAAAAAGCCGGCATTTTATCGACTAATAATATTATCAAAATTACACTTAATCTTGTAAACCCACTTGCAGCCAACAATGTTGGCATCAACTAGTCAAGAAACCCAAAACCTACACCATTTGGGATGCAAAGCAGCACCTCTATGTGCATCACATCCCACCATATTGGCCCATTTATGATCCTAAGAAAAGATGACAGACTAAGTATTTGGAAAAGGGAAAGTATGGAAAAGAACATGATCAGGTTACTAGCGAGTCTGGCGAGTATTTCACTTGAGCGAGTGATCATGAGATGGAAAGGATGAGGTGGAAGAGGTTGTGGCGAGGAAAGAAAGGATGTAGATGGTATTACTAGGTAGGAGGTGATGAAGGAGATGATGAGAGAAAGGGTGGCAAAAGAGGTGGCAGATGGATAACGGTAAAGGAAGATGAGGAAGAGGGAACATAGGAAGAAGATGTGGTAATAGTAGTAGGAATATAAAAAACTATCATGTAAAAATGGCATGGTAAGAAACAATGGATTAAAGCATAACCAAGAAACAAGCATTGAACAGATTGGGTTAAAGTTTATTCGTACGAATTTCACCATGGTACTAATTACACAAACACCCAATGGTACAGAAGAGAGAATAACTTGGTTGAGAACCAAAAAGAATCTCATGGGGTGAAGGATATATAGAACATGTGTAGGTGATTGGTTAATGAGGAAGGCAACAGTAGCATAAGCATCATGCTAGAAATATTGTAGAAGATAGACATGAAAGAGTAAGGCTCGTGCAATCTCATAGAGGTGGTGGCTTTAGCACTCAACAACCTTATTTTGTTGGGGTATGTAGGGACAAGTTATACGGTAGGGAATACTAGAAGCAGATCGGTATTTGTCCATTTGGCCATCAACAAGCTTAAGAGCACCATTGCACTATAGATTTTTTATGGTGCTATAAAAAGAGGTTTCAAATAACAATTTAAAATGATGAAAGCAATCATCAATCTGTTATCGGCGTGATAAATGATACATCTATGTGAAACGACTAAAGTCATCAATAAACCTAATAAAAAACGATAGTTGGATTGGAAAATAGTATTATTGTTCATCTGTAAATTTGAGGGGATACTGTTCACAACTTATAATTTTTTAATATATTTTGAAAGTGGTTGTGAGTGGAAGAGAGAGAAAATGTAATGATAAAAATATTAAAATATTATTTAATTGAAAATGAGAGAGAAGAGATAGCGCTTTTTCGTGTAATATAGGGTAAAAATGAGAAGTGGATGTGAATGCTGTAATAGCTTTGTGAATGTTACACGAACAACAAATGTTATGTGTATGTGCAATGTTAACAAAAATATAGGATCTAAAATAAACAACATATGAAGAATGTGGTAGTAGATGAATCAACAATCAATTTTAAAAATGAAAAAAAAATCAAAATAAATTTTGTTATTTGAAAAAAAAAACAACCAAAAATATGATTCACCCGTCCAATCCAAACCTGCCAACCCATATGAAGACGTTTTAAGAATAATCAATCAAACACGTCTTGTAAGCGGTTTCCTATCCGACTAGTATGCTCCGATGAGTTTTGAATATGTGTGTTGTGATTTTTCATTTCTTTAGAAAATTTGTCAATATTAAATAAATCTAAATCAATTTTATAGATAAAAATAAAACATTATATACCATTTTATATTTTATTTATAGAACGGAAACTCTCCTAAAATTTACACTTGTTTCTAATAAAACCAGAACATTCATTACCACAATGCAGCACTTTAATAACATTGGACAAGCCCTTTAAAATCGGTTTATATACCCTTCGAGTTGCTGTAAACATACATTGTTTAATTAATGTGGAGATGAACTAGAACTTTATTCAATGGTTTTGAAATCATTCTAGAGATGGGCATAATCGGGTATTCTTAAAATCCGGAACCGGTTCCAACCCGAAACCGGGTATGGATACAAGTGAGTGGATCCGGGTTCTCAGTGGAAGCGGTTCCGGATACAACCCTGGTACATGTCAATATATTTAGAACCGGTGTAACCGGTTTCGGGTACAATGGAACCGGATAGGGGCACTGTGTGGAACCGGGTACGGGTACTATTTGTAACCGGTTACACTGAGTTTTTCAATAAAGCTGCTGCACACTGTTCAGAACCGGTTTCCCCTGATAAAGCTGTTTTTTTTTTAATTTTTGTACCGTTAGGAATAGGTTTTTAAATATAAAAATCTATTTCGGTCCATTCATTTCAAATTGCATCCATTCCATCCATCTTCTTTCTTCTGTAAACACATTCAAAATTCAAAGAACAAGAACATATGGCATCGGGAGAAGGAGTTGTTTTGGTTTTAGAAACCAAACGTAACCCCGCAATTTGGAAATATTTTGATTTGTGTTTGATATCGGATAACCATGAGATGGCTAAGTGCAAGAATTGTGGGAAGTTCATGAAGGCGGCAGCCAACTCCACCCTCAAGAAGCATATCGACAAACATTGCCCGGTGACAAAGACAAAAAAGGAAGAAAAGGGCGAAGGATCCGGTTCCAACGGTCATATTTTGCATTTAATGTGTTGAGATACTCTAGATTCGGTTCCAACGGTCATAAGGAATCGGTTACAACGGTAATATACCGGGTTCAGATAAGCACCAGGTACAGACAGGAACCGGGTACGGGTAGGAACCGGGTACGGTTGGTTTTTTTTACAGAATATGACAACCGGGTAATACCCGTCGGGTTTTTTAAACCTAGGACCGGTTCCTCTGAGCATCGGATAGGAACCGGAACCGGATCCGGATCAGGTCCACTGAAAGCGGGTAGGAACCGGTTTTTATGCCCATCTCTAAATCATTCAAATTTCAAAAGTAGCAAAAAACTATGAAACGACATTAAATAGGCCAATTACATACGATGGGCTTCGAAATTCAAGCAACCCATGTTTTCTGAAATGGGCCAACCGAATCCTTGGGCCCATGGGTATATTGTTAGTTTAGATCAGTGGCATTATTTGATTATGATATTGTTAAATGGCAAAATATGATGACTGGTGAGTCCTAATCTAAAACCACAACTACTCTAAAATCAAATTACTTTCTACTTACTTAAGGGTGTTTAGTGTTGCGTTTCCAAAATAGATTTTGCGTTTTTAAAACTGCGTTTTTAAAAAACATGTAGGTACATACTTCTCCAAAACGCAGATAATCACTTTTTCATCCAAACACTTTTTTAGATTATTTATGTTTTACAAACGGAATAATCAAATAATCACTTCAAAACGTAATCCCAAACACCCTCTTAATATTTGATTTAAAAGGGTAAAATTCACATTTTATATTCTAACTATTATACGTATTATTTTAATTTGGTTAAGCACATGACATTATAGTTCAGTGATATTTTAGAGGTGAGATAAGGTTTAGAGTCCATTAAGTATTGGGTTCGATTCTTACAAGAAGGTTTTTTTTTCCAGATTTATTGGGTATCTTCCTGAAATGAATTTGGTAAAATCAAGGTCATTTTTATTATATTATATGTTTCCAACAAAAATCTTTCGGGAGATGATACAAAAATGAATACTTGAACAATTTATAAACTTGTATATAGAAATGAGCGGCAATATATGACATTTATCGGGAAGTTTTAATAAGGATAAGAACTTGGCTTAAATGTTATTTTCTTTAAATAATTTCTAACTCTTGATTTTCGACTTTAACTATTTTAACAACTAATACATGCTATTATTGATTTTATATCATTATGTTATTAATAATATTTTTAAGAAAAAAAAAACAGTAACAGTTTATAAGTTTGCAATTAAAAGTTTCATTTAAATATTTACCAAAACAATCATATTGTATTTCTTGGGATAAAAATAAAGTGATCATATACGAAAATAAAATCATCACCATTAATGAAAAAAAAAAGATAGGAGAATTAGTTACAGATAGCCTATCTGTAACTAGTTCTCCTATCTTTTTTTTTTTCATTAATGGTGATGATTTTATTTTCGTATATGAGATAGGCAGAATCGTTTGAGAGGCTGTGACGCGGTATTCGTGAACCCAGTTGGACATTCACAAATCACAATCACATTGGTGAGTGCAGCTCATAGATATTTTTAAGTCACATGCATGGATGGACCACTTAAACTTTGGTTAATTGATTACATGAATAAACCCTAGCTAACCATCCGCATGAATGGTTCCATCAACTTTTTGTTCCATGATCTCTGTGACTCACGTGAAGCTAAAGTTATAGAGGCTTCCTTTCGATTGGTTAAGAAATGTTTTATATGGTTCGAGTATATCAACACGTGAACCTTTTCGTTGCCGTTTGATGGATCCTTTTATCCATAATGAAAAGGTTTGATATATAATATTTTTCTAAGGTGTAACAAATGAAAATTGGAAAAAGGTTCATGCATTCAAGCCATACTTGATTTAGGCCAAAGATTAACGATGAGAACGCAACTAATAAGCAATAAAGGCCGATTATTCTTGCGGGTCAAGAACTAATATGGTTTGGTTGCTAATCAGAAACCGGACACCAATCTGTTCAAAAAATAGAGCCTGATTTTTCTAAAAGGGAAATTGGCATGTGATAATACCACCTAGACCTTATTGGCCATTAATAATCCCACCTCAAAATATTCCCCCCACCAGTCCCACCTTTCACATATTTTTCCTACAATGGTCCCCGTTAAAAAAACTTAACGGAGTTAAGCTTTTTTTCCAAATTAAAAACAGATTTTTTAGGGCTTTTAATTAGAACGACAATACGAGTCCATTGATGTAAAACTTGCCTCGAAACGGTGCTCCAAACGATGAAAACGACGCTTCAATTCGGGTGTTTAAATTTCCAATTAACCAAAATCAAGTCACTTGAAGCATCATTTCGAGGCAAGTTTTACATCAATGGACTCGTATTGTCGTTCTGATCAAAAGCCCTAAAAAACTATTTGTAATTTGGAAAAAAGCTTAACTCCATTAAGTTTTTTTTAACGGGGGACCATTGTAGGAAAAATAAATGAAAGGTGGGACTAGTGGGGGGAATATTCTAAGGTGGGATTATTAATGGCCAATAAGGTCTAGGTGAGATTATTACAGGTCAATTCTCATTTCTAAAATAACCGTTCGCTTTTTTAAACGACGGTATATATTATGCAACAACTAGCAAGATGCTAGACAGGCGAAAACATAAAAAGCTACATGATTAATACGCGGTTTTGTAACCACTCTAACCGAGTTATTTTGCAACATGAATACCAGTAAAAAGAAAATTAATTAACATCAAAAAGCGTTACATTTTTTGGACGACTCTTCGTGAAGACTGCATTATTCCGAAGCTTCCAAAAGCCCACTATGCTACATATATAAACTGCCCCCATAAGATCTCTTTCTTGGCCAATTAAAGGACAAATTCTCAAGACAATCTATTAGGTCAGATGGGAATCTCCGAACTGAACTGACAGTTTCACAAATTAAAGACGGAGATTAATACCTTTAGCAACCTGATGTATCCGTGTTGGAAGACGATTTAAGACTCTCCATCTACAAATATTTATTTTCTATGGCAAGCCATGAGAACCAATTAGATTTCCTCGATCCACTTGGAAGCATGAAGTCATCAAATCTTTCTCAAAGCCCCCTAACCAAGAACTCAGACATTTCCTGCACCGATCAGACCAACCAGTCCTTGCACCGACAATGTTCACCCTGCGATGTTGGAAATGACAATCGCTAGAAAACGTGAGATCGCAAAAAAATATGGATGGCCTTGTGATTTTTAGTTTTTTTTTAAGTTAGATTTTATTTAAAATGTAATGTTTTATTTTTATTTAAGATGTAATGCTTTATTTTTAATTAAAATGTAATGCTTTATTTTTATTTTTAAAAAGTTTATGTTTTTTTCATTTTATCTTAAATATAAAAAAACAGAAAATAAAAAAAAAGTTTGCCACTCAGCAAGTGTTTAAACCATTGCCAACAATTTTCAGCAAAGTTTAAACACTTTTGACTGATTGACATGGCGCGCTCTGATTGGTCGGTTTTTTTGTTTGCCACTTCAAAGTGTTTAACTACTCCTTACACCCTAAACTGGGCCATTTCGGCATCCCCCCCCCCCCCCCCCCCCCCCCCCGCGTACTTCCCTACTAGCATTTCAAGCAAATAATGTTTTTTTTTTTCAAAACAAATCAAGCAACCTACGAGCAAATTCCATTAAAAACATGAATAACATTAACTTTGAATGAACATGCTTGATGAACAAAGGAACAGCCTGAATTCTTTGTGGTCCAACACATCGAACTAAAGCATATATAATAAGTTGGTTTTAACGATTTATATTTTGAAATTTATAATTTTTATTAGGGAATACACCAGACATATTAGTTGAAAAAGCAATAATAACGGTTTTGGCTTCGAAGTAAAGCATATATAATAAGCAAGATGTGGCTTCGAAGTCATAAATCACGGTTTTAGACTGAGTAATAGAACCAAATATAACATGAACCCCTGCTTAGGATAGAAGGGACACTCTTCTCATTGTCTCAAGTATCCTCATTAATTGTTTCAACTAATTACACACATCCACCTCTGTTTATTAAAACTATCCTAATCACTTGTGACATCACACCCTAACTACCCTAATCACTATTAACATTCAATAGTTAAAAGGGAAATTGGCCTGTAATAATCTCACTTAGACCTTATTGGCCATTAATAATCCCACCTCGGAATATTCCCCCCACCAGTCCCATCTTTCACCTATTTTTCCTACAATGGTCCCCCGTTAAAAAAACTTAACGGAGTTAAGCTTTTTTCTAAATTACAAACAGATTTTTTAGGGCTTTTGATTAGAACGACGATACGAGTCCATTGATGTAAAACTTGCCTCGAAACGGTGCTCCAAACGATGAAAACGGCGCTTCAATTCGGGTGTTTAAATTTCCAATTAACCAAAATCAAGTCACTTGGAGCAACATTTCGAAGTAAGTTTTACATCAATGGACTCGTATCCTCGTTCTGATCAAAAGCCCTAAAAAATCTGTTTGTAATTTGGAAAAAAGCTTAACTCCGTTAAGTTTTTTAACTAGGGACCATTGTAGGAAAAATAGGTGAAAGGTGGGACTGGTGGGGGGAATATTCTGAGGTGAGATTATTAATGGCCAATAAGGTCTAGGTGTGATTATTACAGGCCAATTCCCCTAGATAAAACACACACATATTCATCTTACTCGAATCGATGAGTACTGCCCTCCACCCCTACCCAAGACCCATGCGGCAGTGTAGCCATATACCCGTAGTACCCGCCCACCCCTATTGGACTTACGCCCCTTGTACCCTTAACAGACTATTAAATTTTCGCAGTTGACTGCTAACGAAAACGTACTTTAGATATTACCTTAAACAAAAATAATCTTTAAAAAAAGTAGCAAATATAATATAATATAATGTTTTGTTGTCTAACAAAACCATATTATTTTTTGTTGTTATGAGTAGATATTTGCTTGGAGATTAAGTATGCCTAAACATTGCATGCTATTACTAATTTAAGCTACATACACATGCCAATATACATCTATAAAGAAAAAAACAGTTGGTAAAATCTCTTAACTAATTTATAGTGCCCATGCATTCTTTTCATTAAATAATATTAAGCTTTCCCACACCAAACTAGAAGTAGACATTTGAAACATCAATTATTACTCATGTCCACCTTTAATTATTTAACAACGACATATGAATCACTATGGTTCACACCATGCTACTTTACATCTCTCCACCCCCATTATAAATACCCCCTTGCTTCCCTTCTACACTAAGCCAACACTATTATCAATCATATCAAAATCTTCACATATAATTCCCATTACACAAATTTTTTTTTACCATAAGTTAACATGGCACCCCATGGCGACGCTATCGTCAGCTCCTACACATTTAGTAGGCCGCCAAGACTATCGTCGGATGGGCTCAAACGCACGGTGTCAGAAATGCCATTCGAGTTTACCAAAGACAAGATTGATATCAACTCACTGACTACAATAGCCGAGGTGGTGGACGCTAAGTGCGAGTGTTGTGGTATGGTCGAAGAGTGCACACCCGAGTACATGGAAAAAGTGCACAACCGGTTTTTAGGCAAGTGGATATGTGGTTTGTGTTCGGAAGCTGTGAATGAAGAAATGGAGAAAAATGGTGGGAATAAAGAAGAGGCGGTTAGTAGTCACATGAACACATGTGTTCGGTTCAACAAGCGTGATCGAGCCTTCCCGGTTTTGTGTCAAGCCGAGGCGATGAGAAACATGTTGAAGAAGACTAGACTAAGAGCTACTTCTTTGAGTCCTAGAGACCATGGGCTCGCCAAGAAGGGTGGCATTGCTAGGAGTTCTAGCTGCATTCCTGCCATTACTAAAGAAGTCAATGATGTCAACACTCACTAAGCTAACTACCAAATTAATATAACTATTATTAGCCATAATTAACCTTCATAATATAGCTGCATTCCTCCCTCCCTTGAAGGGTTTTTATATATAGTTATAAGCTTGTATGAGACCACAGATCTAACCAACATATGTAACTTGACCTGGTTGTAGGGTTTTTTCTGGTGTTGGTTATTTTACTATAAGTTTTGGTCGTTGTGTTGTAACTTGTAAGTTTCAAATTTAATGAATTCTTGTATTGTGTGTTTTAATCTATTGATTCATAATTACCATCAAAGTATGTGTTGAAACTAAGGTTGTTCACGAGCGGAACCGAACCGAACATTTTTTTTCAACTGAGCCAAAGTCGAACGAGCGTCTTTCGATCCGAGCATTTTTCGAGCAAACCAGTGGCGAAGCTTGACGTTTTCGACCGGGGGGGGGGGGTCGAAAACGTATATACCAAAAAAATTCTATAGAACCGGGGGGCGAAAACATATATACCCAAAAATTTCTGTACGAAAATTACATATATAACACTACTGAACGAAAAGTTCGGGGGGTCGGGCGCCCCTTCCGGCCCCTTCAAAGCTGCGCCAATGGAGCAAACGTCGATCGAGTATTGAGCGTCGCAGAACAAAAAAGGAAAGTGACGATGAGGGTGTTATTTTTAGAGTAAAGTGCAGTTTTCATCCCTGATGTTTCGCCCAATTAGAACACATGTATAAATTTAACACATAACAAATATAAATGTTGTTGATACACTTTTGTGTATGTCGCTAGTGATGTTCAGTTCGCGACTGAAACAAATATAAATGTTGTTGATACACTTTTGTGTATGTCGCTAGTGATGTTCAGTTCGCGACTGAAGTCGAATGACGTTCCTCCATCGTTCGACTCGAAGAGCATGTCCAAGATGAAAACATAGTCCAAGCATAGAGCAAACAATATAGATTGTTCATTTTGTCATGGGCTATCAATTAAGTTGAAAGCCCAAACAATATGGGCCATGCGAGTTAGGCTTTAATCATCATTTGGAAGTTAAAAGAATGACTGTCGTTTGGAACTATTTTGGACTGTCACTTGGAATTTCAAGTGACAGTGAAATTCAAGTGAGAGTGGACTATCGAAATCAATACACGAAAATCTATCGAAATCAATACACAAACCTGTTAAACGTTGATATCTTGTTATTGATTACATTCTCTCACTCGATTATGATGTAACTTGGATTCCACACTCGTTTACACCATCCGAAACAAGAAATCACCTTGTTCGAGATCCGATTTCGGGACCTACAAATGTAACAAATAACAACGAATAAACAAAACACTGGGTTGGTTCTATCGAGATCAATCGAGCGGGAAAATGAATCGTCCACCAATTGAAGCAGTCAAGCAGACCCTTGTTCAAGTGAGATATAGCTTGTGCCAATGCCACTCTCTAAACCAATGACATAATGGTTCAAACATATTGGCAAACCATTGATGCTACAATTAACCAGTTTTTTTCTAACTTATAGGTTAATATCATTAGGGTTTTTATCCATCAAAAACCAATTATTAACCGAACCGGTTAAAACCAATGGGGTGGTGCTATATTGGCAAAAGCAAAACTTTTAAACACCTGGGTTTTGGAGGGGAGTCTTTGATTCAAGTCCACAGACGACAGGAATTAAAAGAAATTTGTTCAAAAAGAACGAACCGGTTTGTTTGTTTGTTTGTTTTTTTTTTTTTTTTTTTTTTTGAAAATTAATTGTCGGTTCGGTTCGAACCAGTTTCGCTAAACAACCGATTTGTGCCCCTCTACTTCTAGTACGAACGGTCAATAGAGTAAACGGATCCACAAGCAACTAATAACACCAGGCCTGATTGCTAAAACCCATTTGAAAATTACTCAATAAGTCATAACAATCCAGCCCATCTATGTTATACGAGCCTGATATTTCAAAATTCACATGGCCCAATGATAAACTCTAGAAAATAAAATGTTCAAACACCAGGTGAATTCTTCTTTGTATAACTTGATGCATACTATGTTATTTTAGTTGGAGTAAACTTCCGTTTTGCTCCCTGTGGTTTGGTCACTTTAACGGTTTTGCCCCAAACCTTTAAAAATAGCCATTTTACTCCCTGATGTTTTGGTTTTGTTGCCAGTTTGCTCCCTGCGGGGAGCAAAATGGAAACACAAACAATTTGGATGGAGTTAGAGGCGGGGAGCAAACTGGCAAAAAAACCAAAACATCAGGGAGCAAAATGGCTATTTTTAAAGGTTTGGAGCAAAACCGTTAAAGTGACCAAACCACAGGGAGCAAAACGAAAGTTTACTCTTTTAGTTGTGATAAATAAGACGGTTATATAAATTATAATTGCATAATTGTCTCTAAATATAACATACAAGAACTTATGTGGTTATCTCACTTACATACACATAAAGTGGTCATGTTTAAAACCACATTATTAATTTCTTTTTCGTAATAGAGCTAAAATGGGTACAAATTTAACATACTTTTATAAAATCAAAAAAATACTAAATACGTCTCGCTACAACTAAACTAAATTTACGCTTTTAAGTGTATTGTCTTTGTATCTTTATAGCCAATGCATTTGATTCAAAAATGTTAATAGGTATTCATTTTCTACTCATCACAATATTCATGAATATCATATATAGTTTTCTACATGGAACAACAGACGTTAAAGACGAAGATTAGACGATTGTAAGAACATACATTTAATAATAAACGTAAGTACGTCTTAATAAATTATTTGTTGAATGGTACGATTTTACTTATTTTGTACCGAGTCTTTAATCTGTTTTTGTACTATTTGTACCGAGTCTTTAGTTTGTTTTTGTACTATTTGAACTTTTTTTATATAAGACCAAGGGGTATGGGGGCCGGTTTAGGCCCGGCGAAGGCCGGCGCCGGTCCCCCACACCGCCCCCTTGGCTTGTGATGTTAAAACTGGTGTGGGCAAGACGGGGAAGACGGGCCTCCATCTCTCTCTCTCTCTTTCCTTTCTCTGTCCTGTCTCTCTCTTTCTCTCTCTAAAATAACAAATAATTTATATTTTTTAACTGTTTTTGTAATAGTGTAGGGCCCCATCCTCCACCCCCCTAGGTCCATCCTCAGGCCCGGTTATAGCTAGGGGTGTAAACGAGCCGGGCCGAGCCCGAGCTCGACCAGGCTCGAGCTCGGCTCGTTAGGTTTTTATGAAGCTTGAGCTCGAGCTCGGCTCGGTTCGAGCCTACTTTTTTGAGCTCGAGCTCTGCTCGCGAGTAAAACCGAAAGCTCAAGCTCGGCTCGAACTATTTTTAGAACAACCTTAAACGAGCTAAAAGCTCGGCTCGAGCTCACTTCAACATCGCTTAATCGAGCCAAAGCTCGGCTCTAGCTCGGCTCATCAATGTTATCATCATTATTAATATATTATATATAAAAAAAATTAAAATTTTGTATGGGCTCGTTTAGGCTCGCGAGCCTAAACAAGCTTTGTATTTCAGTCTCGAGCTCAGGCTCGATAACAAAACGAGCTCTATTTCAGGCTCGAGCTCGGGCTCAGGCTCGTTAAGGCTCGGCTCGTTCGAGCTTTTAACCGAGCCGATCACGAGTAGCTCTCGAGCGTCTAGGCTTGTTTACACCCCTAGTTATAGCCAAGTGCAGGAGGGTCTTGAGAACAGGGCCCAAATATTTAAGGGGCCCAAAAATTTTTAAGTTTTCTTTATATATACATAGCCCAAATTTCTTACTGATTACAAGGCCCAATCCCTTAACTGATTTCAGGCCCAACCTTTGTCAAATATCTAATTGCCGCTGGAGAAATCAAACGTCGCGGTTCTTGATCTTTAGTTCTGCACTAGGGATTTCAGATATCTGATCGAACAACCAGCCAGCCAGAGGCCCAGAATCCAGATTGCATTAACACGGAATCGCATGTCAGCATCTGATAATACTATAATAGTCAGCATCATAATCAATTAATCATTCTCGCAATCTCGCAGAGTCGCAGAGGTGCAGGAAATCAATCGCTGCAGCCTGCAGGTGCTGAGGTGCAGGATTTCAGGAAATCAATCGTCGAGACTCGAGGTATTTTGTTTGTTGAATTGTTGAATTGTTGTTATATCCTGATTTCGAGTCGTATTTCGAGTTTAACGATTTAGACTGTTATAGTGTTATGAATGATTGAATGAATGATGTGATTTGTGAATTGGTTTTTTTTTTAGATTTTACAGTTTAGACTGATATAGACTGCAGGAAATCAAACGTCGAGTGATCGAGTCGAGGTATCTTACTGTTGTTTATTTAGATTTTAGACTGATTTATTTATGTTTTATTAAATGTATTAGACTTCGTGTGAATTATGATTCAATGGATGTTATTCGTTAATATGCAGAAACTATGCCTCCCGTTCCTAAATACAAACACCTATCCGGCCATTGGCAGAAAGAAGTTTCTCAAAGTTGAAGTTGTTGAAGACTTATTTACGTTCTACAATGTCACAAGAAAGGCTAAACGGGTTGGCGACAATATCTATTGAAAGTGAAATGTTAGATACTATGGATTACAAGGAGTTGATCGAGAGCTTTGCTTCAAAAAACGCTAGGAGAACCACACTGTTTGGTTAGCAAGTAAGTTCGATACTTTGATCATTTTTGCTACACTATTTTTGTTAATTTGTTTTATATATTTCATAACAATTATCGTAGTATTATGAATTTTTAGTATTTATATATATATATCATTGAATGATTGATGAGTTTATGTTATGAAGATTTGCGAATAGGGCCAAATTTTTTATCTCGAACAGGGCCAAAATTTTTTTGTGATTTTCGGAGACGGCCCTGTCCATCCTCTACAAGCCCCTCCTACGTGACGCTGACGTGACGGCCCATCTTCATGGGGATGAGCCTCCCCATACCCACTAGTCTAAGGGTTTATAATTAAAAAAAATCTAATATTACAAGGGTTTACGATATTTTGCATTTATGATACAAACGCTCAACTGAAACCATATGTGTGCATTATTTTATAAATCGAATCATCATGAATTTATTAACAAGGATAAAAGGGCTAGAAACATACAATATTAAGTAATGTCCAATAATGGAGAGAAAAAAATACATTATACAAACAAACAATCTCACATGACGGCTGACAACAGCCCCTCACCCCCTGTCACGTGGTTAGTCGGATCCCATTATCATTTACATTATTTTTACTAGTTTATTATATCTTAAAGAAAAAAGATATAGCCTTAATCTTATTATAATCTCTAATATGCCATCTTAATCGTTACATTAATATTCCGTTTAAGTATAATACTCCAGTCGATCGAAAGTAACATACAATTATTACAAAAAGTTACCGTAGTTACATTTCTTAGCTTTATTAAATATAAAATATGAAATAAAAACAATAATAAAATCATATGAAGTCCTTCCAAAAAATCATATGAAGTCCTTCCAAGAATAGCTTTAGATGCAATGGATATGGTCATACACTCGTACTTTGAACTTGTTCCCCATCCTCAGTGTTTGGATAAAAACTATTTATTTTATTTCAAGTAATAAGAAAATACAGAAAACCTTTGGTGTATTTAGGAGTGGACCCAGTGTTCTAAGAATCGCTAGCGCTAGTCGGGCGGTGGATTACCGACCAGTGATTAATCGGGATTAATATGGATTAATCTGAATTAATCGAAATGAGATTTTTATATGCAATTTTTTAGTTACATATATACATACACATTTTTATATATAGTTTTTTTTAAGTAGACATGTTTTAACCTCTCATTGATCAATGTTTTTTTAAGTTTGGAAGGAATTTATAAGGTTTGGCCGAAATTTGGCCAGCGTCTAGCTAAAATTGGGCCAGAATAAGACTGTCATTGAGGACCTACACTTGTTTGTGAGGACGGAAAAAAAAAAAAGGAAATTTAGTGTAAATTTTAAGGAAAAATCGTGATTGCCGTCTGATACCAAGCGTATCAGATGACATAACATATCATCGGATGAATAACGCTAATGCATTGATGCTTTAAGTTTTTATAACTTGATGATCAAAGGAAATTAATAAATTAATTAATACTATAATATAGTAGTTATGATCACTATTTTCAAGTAAGTTATGATCACTATTTTCAAGTAATTAGTAGATATAATATTGAAAACAATAAACACCACTGTCAAAGGGTGGATTATATGTACGTACTACTTCGTAGTAGGTGCAACTTGATACACTAGATGCAACTAAAAGAAAAGAAAATAAAATAAAGTCAACTTTATGTTTTTATTTTTAATAACTTAGTTTAGTCAACACTTGATCTTTGAAGAATTCTATATCGGTACAAAACATACATCTTGAAAATGCTAGATGGAGATATTAGTTAAGATTATTGTTAGTCATTATATTAGGTTAACTACATATACGGGTTGGGCTCCTTTGTTGCGTCGACAAATTGGGCCTATGGGGTTTATAAAGTCATTATATTTACTCCATTGATGGCACTTTAATAATAAAATACTAATTTTCTAAGATTTTGTTACTTTACGTTGTACCAAAGCTAATTAATGTTTCTTTGACATGATGTTCTTGAGTGGTAGCCGTTGCCACCTCCTCCCTCACCGCACCAATCATACCATGGTCGGTCGTGAGTAGTGACGAAGCTTGAACAGTAATTCAGTAGGGGTCGGACTCTAAAAATTCAAATGGATGACGATCAGACTCTTAAAAATCTAATATTTAAACTACAAAATACAAATTTTCAAAATTTTTCGGCAAAACTAAAACTACGCGCGAAAAATTAGCGGGGTCGGGGCTCCCAGGGCCTCCATTATCCTCCACCCATAGTCATGACGTACTACTTCCTCATTTTCTTCTTACTCTTGTTTGGTTTCGAAATTTACTGACAATTCTATGGGTGTTCCAATTCTACCTATCTTTTTTTTCATAAATGTTTAATTAATTTTAAATTAAGTTATGCAAATGAAACATGTGAATCTTGATTAGTAAGGCTATGTATCATATTCATCCTTTAGCCCTCCATCCTTGCAAAGTATACATGATGCACGGGACGAACGAGGACACCACTCACCAAGCAATCTTGCTAGATGAGGGGGCGGTGTGATGTTCCCCTCCACACCCAATGCCAATTTTCACATGATCATTCTGCCATTACACCATACCGAAAGTATAAACTCAACCTAAATAATAATCAAGTTAGAGGTAATAACGAAAAAATAAATACATTTAATAATAATCAAGTTTCATAATTGTTAAAATTAAGTAAAACTAAAAAAATTACTAATAGTAGCCAAGATTCATATATTTTTGTACTTGTTTCACTTAATTTTTATTATTTTTCAAAAATTATAAAAAAAGATGTGATTAGAACACATACTATAAGGTGAGTGACTTTAGAGTGATTAAAATACTCAAGTGACTTTAATAAAACAGTAAAGAAACTTGATTACTATTGTACAAATTTACATTCAAATGAAACTATGTTTATACTTTAGATACGAGATAATATCAGATGGAGACATTAGTTCGGGTTTTTACTAGGTTTATAATATTTACAATGGCATGCACCATTATTGAATAAAGAGTGTGTGATTTCCCATGTAAAGCTCTGTGTTGTGGGTGTCGTTGGGATGCCAATCATGCCACCTCAGCAGAGTGTGGGGCGCGAAAACCTCAATGAAGGGGAGCTAGAGAGGATACAGGGTGGGAGCTTAGCTAGAGTCGTGGGCATGGGGCAAGTATTTTTAACTTCTCATAGTATTGATTAATATATAAACTAATCATTTGGAGTCATCTCAACCCAATTTCACATTTCATATTGAACATCAATAAAGCCCTACACAAAACACGTTAAGGGTGTGAAAAGTTAAAAAAAATGTGTCTACATGACGCCCACGTGGCAACACCTTTTTTTTCATATAAAGCCTCAATAGAGTTACATGCAATACAATCTAACTTAATAACATATAGTGTTTGGAAAAAAGTTAAAATACATAATCTCCTAAAAATAGGAAGTTATTGAAAGAGTATCAAATGAACTCTAATTGAACTCCTTTTAGCGATATTGGAACCCTCTAGTTAAACTCTATGATCTTAGATTTTAGGTTTTCGCTTTTAAATTTTTAGCTTGCGGATTTTAGAATTTTTGTTTAGATCATTGTGTTTTTTTATTTGGTATTGTGTGTTTTTTTTTTCTTCGTAGTGTATTTTTTCCTCGGCAATGTGTTATATTTTGCGGAATTTACAATCGTCCTCATTAACCACTTGGGCATCGACCTAACGCCTAGCCCATTGTATTTTTGTGTCCCCCTTAGATGTAAGAGACTTTTTAAGATAGCTTTACCATATAGTGCTGAAGGGTATGGTCTCCAATTCTGCGCTGACTATTCAAGTCGCGCGCGAGACCATACTCTTACTATACTAATTTAGTAATCTAGGAGCCTTCCCAACCTCGCTCCGGATAATCAGGTGTAACCTAGGTCGCGCGCGAGGTCAGGGTTAACACAAGACAAGATTTGACACTTAGCTCCTTGAATGGAAACCCTCATTTCCTGGACCTTGCGCCGGCTACACGGGATATTCCCGGGGGTCGGGCAGAGGAAGGAAGCGCAGGATAACCTAAGACGAGTACCAAAGGTACAAGTGGCAGATCAGTGGACCAATGAGTGTCCAACATGCTGTATCCAATCATGCTGCACGATAAACAATCGTACAGGAGACAAAAACGTACATAAGGACGCACACGTGACACCAATCAGCGTGCGCCGACAACTGCTCCATGATCTCCACTTAGCCGCTGATGACAGACCAGACAACAAGGACAACGGACAGGACACATGGATCCATTCAGCGTGCGCCAACTATCATCTCGCCTAGAAGCACCAACGGTCGTGGCAGAGAAGATAGAATGGATATTCCTTGTTGTCGAATACAGACCCAAGGCCCGCCCATCAGCCCATCTCCTCATCAAACAACCTCGGCTATAAATAGTGAACTTCACTTCCAAGTTTAAGGATCGCTCTCTTGCTCTCTCACTTTAATCACACACTATTATCCTCAAAACATATACCTATTCTCACGCCCAATGGTGGTTACGAGGAAAACCTCATATTCCCCTCCTCGTTACGACCTTAACATTGTGTTTAGTGTTTAGCAGGATCATCACCACAACTTATACAAGACAAAGAAGATTAACCTTATTTGTCAAGGCACAAATCACAAACTAATCACCAGAATAGTTTGGTGTTTCTTCAAGTGCTATAAATTATAGTAATATAACTGATAATCCACTTCACAAATTCTAGACATTTGACCTAAGTATGATTGCATTTGAGATCGTGTAGCTTACGGAAATTGAAATAACATTTTTTTGCTAACCCAATTTGTTAAAGAGCAAATTAATCACAATGCTTTGACGTTCAAGACGGTCAAAGTCACTTGAATCCTTCCAACATACGCCATATATATGTATTCAATAACATCGGATTTTTATAATTTATAATATGCATGTTCACGTTACACCACGACGCGTACAGCTCAACTCAACCAAACGGTCACGATTACAATACAATTATTTTTTTAATGAGTCGACATTTCCCACATTAAACAAACACACGATTCCCAAGACACAAACTTCTAGTGATCCAATTATTAATTTTTTTTCCTTAAATTCTTTTTCTTTTATCTTTAGGTTAAATTGGTAAATAATTACTTACGGCGTTATACACATTATTGTGTTAGAATAACTTTGTATTTAACAACAATTAGTTACGTATCAACTTTTACTGATGTATTATCGTTTGCATATGATGATAGTACATATAATTTATAAACATATGTTATGCGAATATTAGTCACGTATTAATAAATCTATGTACTCATGTTAGGGTGTAAATGAGCCGAGCCGAGCCGACTCGTCGAGCCCAAGCCTTCCAGTACTGGAGCTCCGCTGGTCATGTTTTTCTGAAGCTCAAGCTTGAATTCGGCTCGGTTCAAATGTATTATTTTGAGATCGGTCTCAGCTCGCGAGTAAAACCCAAAGATTATCTTGGCTCGAGGAAATTTGAAAACAATCTCAAATGAGTTATGAGCTCGGATCAAGTTCGATTCAATATAGCTTAAATGAGCCAAAGCTCGGTTCGAGCTCAACTCGCCAATGTTAGAATAGTTATATTTTTTATATATAAATAATTTAAAATTATGTTTGGGCTCGCTTAGGCTCGCGAGCATAAAGAGCCTAAACGATCTTTGTATGTAAAACTCGAGCTTGATGCTAAAATGGTCATAGTTTAGGATTGAGCTCAGGCTCAGGCTTGCTTAAGTTCAACTCGTTTGAGCTTTTTATCAATCTGATCCTGAGTAGTTCTCAAATCTCTGTGCATTGTTTACATCCCTACTCATGTATGTTTAATCGATCATCCCTTCGAAGTTGGAAGTGTATATATACGCCAATGATATCTACATAAGTGTTTTAATGTTAACCATATTGTCATTCTACAAGTTGTTAATCAATCTTTCTTATAGTTTTCAAAATCACTCACTTCAAAAAGGTAAAAGCAAACAAATTGGTGCAGATTAGACATTTTATACGTACATGACTATGTTCATGTGGGGTATACTTACCGACGGTTTTTCATCACACACCTAAAGAATATTAATTCTATTTATTTATTTATGAAGATATTTATAAGTTGTAACGCGTTAGAATGTTGACAATAGAGAATGTAAATTGGTGTTACGAGAAGAAAATTAGCGCAATTACAGCTAACCCGGTGGACCAGAACCATTGGTGGAGAGATGCTTTTGGCATTTTCTTTATCCTATACCACCCATCCTATTTTCATTCTTAAACATATTTTAAAAATATTATTATTTTATTATTATTATTATTACTAATTAACCCATTTTCACCAATTTGACAACTTTGCTTAAAATATGAAACTACTAACCAGCCCATTTCTGTGCATTTAGGTAATATAATAAACAAATGGAAATGGCGGTGTTAGTTAAAGTAAAACACAAATAAAAATACAAAATAAGAAAGGAAAACCATGTGAAATATAAAAGAAAAAGAGAAAAAGAAAAAGGAAAAGGAAAAAAGCATTAATAGTATTTCAAAGTGAAGGAAGAAGAAATTACAGGAATAGGAAGCAACTTTACAGAAGTAGGAAGTGAGTTAGAGACATTAGAATCTAGTTTTATTTATTTTTTATTTTTTTATTATTATTTTTTTATTTTTGGTTTTCAAATGTTACACTTTACCCCCTCCTCCCTCACTCCTCAAATACCTCCCCACACCTACACCACTTTTCATCTCTCAAACAAATACAATAATATCAGAAACCAAAACAAAAACCAATGGGAAGCTACTTCGGCGCCGGAGAATGCTACTTTGAACAGCAACAAAACGATTTTATCACCGGAGGTAATCAGTTCACCGTTGACGACTTGCTCCTTGACTTCCCTAACGAAGAAGATGTCGTCATGAATGAAGCTTTTTACGACACGTTCACTTCCAATTCCAATTCTAATGATTTTTCCAGTTCCAACTCTTCAGTTTCCGGCAGCGATGTTCAGTTATCCAGCAATATCAACTCCTACAGCCTTGCCGGCGGTGAACTTTGCGTTCCGGTATGTACATATTAACATACTAGAAGGGTGTCCGCCAGATACGACGGGAAACATATACACGTGTAATCACATAACATTTTTTTTTAAATTAAAAATAAGTGTAGCAATACCATAATTAAATTTAAAATAGTAAAATTCTCGTTTTTAGTGTAATTTCTTTAAAAAATATTAACGTGTGAAAAAATTATAACAGTTTAAAAGTCAACAATATATATTAAATATTGTAACATATATTTTAAGCGTTATATTAAAATTATGTAAAATTACATTTTTGTCCTCTTTTAACGCATAATATACACTATCATATTACACTTTTAATCCCTATAGTATCGCTAATCATCGTTTTGATGTCGAATTACGCAGTATGATGATTTGGCTGAGCTAGAATGGCTATCGGGAATCACTGAAGAATCATTCTCGAGCGATGACTTACATAATCTGCAGCTAATCTCCGCCGGAAATAAAGTTCCGGCCACCGACACGTCATCTTCCGGCACCACACCGGTATTCCAACAGAAAAACGCAGGTTGTAACAGAATTAGCTCACCAATTTTTCAAAATGACGTGTTAGTCCCTGGAAAAGTTCGTAGCAAACGTTCACGCGCTGCTCCCTGCGATTGGTCGTCACGTCTTCTCCTTCTCAAATCATCATCCTCAACAACCGATCCCAAAACGACGCCGTGTAGAAAGTCAGACGGGTTAGAGAATTCGGTTAGGAGATGTTTGCATTGCGGGTCGGATAAGACTCCACAGTGGCGAAGAGGCCCAATGGGCCCGAAAACGTTATGTAACGCGTGTGGGGTTCGTTACAAGTCGGGTCGGTTAGTGCCCGAGTACCGACCCGCTGCTAGCCCGACATTTGTACCCGCGAAACACTCTAACTCGCACCGGAAGGTCATGGAACTCCGACGGCAAATGGAGCTCCGAACCCAACAGCAACAGTTAATTAATCATGGCTCGAGTTTTGACGGTTGTAATGGAACCGATGATTACTTGATCCATCGCCAAATCGGGCCGAACTACATTCACATGATCTAATCGGGTCATGATTTTAGCTTTGAGATTAGTTGATCATTGATCAATCTTCCAAGAAGAGTCAATTCAGTAGCTTTTTCTTTATTCTCTCGTTCTGGTCCAGACGGGTATAAAACTAGTTTTTACTGAGGATTAAATTTGTTTCATTTAGAACGCAAAAGAGAAAAAAAAAACATATAACATGATCAATTCATTGTAGAATTTTGTAACCTTTGTAATCAAATTCACTAATTGTTGGTTCGGTTTTATCTATTTTTTGTTGTGTTTCTCAACGTTAATTCATAGACTTTTCATCTCTACTTCTAAATTACACTTTTCTTACTAATACATAACTTGAATCCGTATCCTTATGGCTGTTTGTTTCAGCTTTTAAGGACTTTTAATGGTTCAGACATTTTACTAGTTAATCACTTAATGATTCAGACTGTTTATTTCTCCACCAAATGTCTGAATGGTTCAGAAATTTACCTCTGAATGGTTAAGGATTATATTGAGTTTGAATCGTGAAAACTTTTTTTCTGAATTGATCAGACATTTATCTAAATAGTTAAATATTATATAGACTCTTAACACACTTACCGATTCAGAAATTGTTAAAAAGTACCTTATTCAAGTTGTCATAATAGCTACAAAGGTTAAATATAATTGTTGATTTTATTAGGTATGGTTAGTTAAATGATTAGATGATTGTTTAATAAACATGATGGTAATAAAATATGGCGTTGAAAAATGCAAATGGGTGCACTAACGTAAGCGCTATGGTCCATACTTTGCACTCAATAGCACATGCAACCGCTCAAACTTTTATATCAAAGTCTTGTCTGTTATCATTTCATTTTCCAAGACTTTGCTTGCAATTTACCTAAATTACATTACTACCCTTCATCCAACACACATTTATGTTGCATTCAATATAATTTTTTAATTTATTATATCCATATTTTTAAGGCAGCACATACCACTTAGGTTGTGTGTTACACTCGTGGGTCTCCCCGTCATCACCTTCACGGGGAGAGGCGTGGTGTTTCCCGCAACCTCTAAATGGCCATGTAGGCGTCTCTGAAGTCCATCTTGATTGTACAAGACGTAACCTAAACATCTACTCGTAAAATGCACATCATACTTATTTTATTTTATGTGGTTTGAATCCGTACCACTTTAGTGAGAATAAACATTTTGATGAAACTAAACCAAAATGTTACTAGCTATTATATATATTTCACATATATTCATTTTATATTCGGGTGTTATCAAAATATATTCAAATGTAGACACGTAACTCGCTTTTTAAGAAAATAAAGTAGCCACATGAAAAAAACGTAGTTTCCTGAAAAACATACCAAATATAAATTAAAAAAGGTGGATTGTGTTTCTAGATTTTAAAATATTTATAGTAATCCACGAACATAAAGTATATATGTAAAATGGCTAATTGTGGGAATGTTGCGGGGTGTTGGGTTGCCGTGCGGGCACACTGTCGCCGACACCGAATGTATGCGGTAAACTCAAAAAAAGAGAGACCGGTGCGTAGTTACCAAATTGAGTGAGAGGAGAGAAAGAGGGTTAATGGTGGGGCCCACTCCATTTCAACAAATCAAACATTTATTTATTTTTTTAAAAGAAAAAATTGTTTGGATGAAGCACCCCTAGTGATTGAGTGCAAAATAGGGAGTTGACACGGCATTAAGTGATTGACTATGTAAATAGTTTACCACTCTTCATGTGTTTGAAGATCTCTTCCACCCTAGGTAGTCAATCGCGTCTAAAATATATAGTGATGTATAAATAATTAAAATATATAGTTCCATGATTATGATTTCACACGTTAAATAAGTGTCGGTTAGGTTCCTATATAAGTATTCTACAAGTATTTCAATTAATAAATGAATTAATACTTTGATTTTAAGCGAATGTGTAATGATGAAATTCAAGTCTTACTTAAAGGTTTCATTTTTCTTTTAATTCTTTGATCCGACTTCTTATCATATCCTCATTAGGACCGATTTAACACAGTTGTTCGTCACAACATCAAATGCTCGCGTTCAATCATCAACTTGAAGAGTACACAGTGACAATTTTGAAACCGGTTATAATCTTGGTTGTAAAACAAGGTCTCGGAGGCCGAGTACTCTCCGAATACTCGCTACCAGGTAGGCTTCCGAGGCCCGTGTACTTTTCTTCTAGGGCGAGTACTCCCAGGGTACTCTCCGCCTAGACTGAGTACTTTCAAAGAGAGCGCTCAACAACTTTTGAGACCATGGTTTATAACAAGTGTGGTCTATGGAAGGTTTTAAACTTTCAATCCCTGATTTGTTTGAGCATGAGAGGAATAGAATTGTTATTGTTAAGAAATAATAAATTAAAGTACTTGAAAGTACAAAGTGTATGTACACATGACAAGGGAGTGAGAGTGGTGGGGGTGGGGGGGCATACGTGCATGTGAACAAGCACATGGTACAATAATTGAGGTACGTGAATAGAGAAATAAAAAAAAAAGAAAAAAAGAAAAATTAGATCCACTCATTCAACCATAGCTATTTGTCTTCCATGTTACTACTAGTGATATTATTCTCTCAACACAATACAACAAGCAATGGGTACTTGAAGTTCCATACTTTCCCGTTTGAATGCCATTATTTTCCATTGACCGTTATAATCATCACAAGCCACTCCAAAAATATCAAAATGGGATGTTTGATACATAACATTTATGTAAAGAAATGCAAGAATAATCCCATAAACGCTCATCTTTTACCACTTGCGTCCAAAATAAAAAGTTTAATGCTCCGAGTCTCTAACTGCTCATTTTATAAAGTTTTGAGTCCATGTGTTTTAATGGTTTTAACCACTTGAGTCCAAAATCAAAGTACAAGCGTTAAAAAATTAGACTCAAAACGTTAAAAGATGAGCGATTAGGGACTCAGGGCATTAAACTTTTTTGATTTTGAATTCAAATAGTTAAAATTACTAAAAAATAGAGACTCAAAAAGTAATTTACTCTAAAATAAATTATCACTTCATGATTAAATGGGTACATGAAAGATGAAGAGCAACATCATGAACAGAAAGAAAAGATGATCTTGTTGAAGTTGTTGGGAGAGATTATTGCATAGATTTTATAAATTGTATAGATCATTTCAAAATAATAAAAATATTTATTGCCCTATGTAGTATGTAAAAAATTAAACGTATATCAAACAACTTGATTTGCTCAATAGTTTGTTTTCATTAATATTATTTTTTATTTGTTAATATATTATACATTGAAAAAACTTATAGAGTAGGTGTGTCAACATATTAGATATTTCATTTATTTATTTTTTTCAACGGCCGCAAAAATTACATTAAAAAATAGGATTAATTACATATTTAGCATTTATGATTTATCTATTTTACGATTTTCATACATATTTTTTGACAATTACACCATTAGTACTAACTTTTACAAAATGATTTCACCATTAGTACATTATAGATAGTAACAATGTGTAATTAATTCTACAACATAGATAAACCACTAATACTAACCATGTAATTAATTATAAAAACTATTTATTTATATTTTTCAACGGCAACAAACTTTCATGATAAACAAAAAACTAGCAAAGCGCAAGATTACAAGAACATATAAAAGCAATTAGAAAACACAATGACGCGAGAACTCCCGAGATTAAACCACCTTTCCATTTATAAAATCGGGTTCTTGAGTCAAAAGTTTATACAAGCATAGTCATTCAAAAGTCAAAATCGACATGTCGGTGGAGTCAACTAAATGTGTAATGAAAGTAACATGGTCAAAAGCATAGGAAACCTGAGTTTGGCACATATGCCTAATACTTAGTGCTTGCCTAACACCTAATGTTTTTTTGCCTACCCAAAAACATTGTCATGTGCCCAGGAGGACATATTCAATCTCACATCCAATACACATTTTATAATAATAATCTCTTTGACAAATTCCAACATTAAAAACAACATCGAACGCGTCACATATAATATCAAAATTTAATTGGACAACATTATAATTTTCGCCTTGTCGGCTTCACTAAGCCTCTGACAATTGGTTACAAGCCGAACATCAAATCTACAATTTTGGAGACCATTGATTTTGCGGGGGAGGCCATGGTTCCACCGGAATGTGGGCTTTGATTGGGGGCCCAAGTAGATGCGTTGAAAGCAATTGGGTCGGGTTTTCTGGTGGTGGAGGATGGTGGTATGGGCATGAATCCTTGATTATGGAGCCTGTCACTAAGAGATTGACGTTGCATTGGATCAACGGGTTTCACTCCGATTATTAAGGCTCCGTTTAGTTGCATCCCGTTCTTGCTGAGAGCCTTCTGAGCATCGAATCGACTCTGTAGAATGAGGATAATAACAACAATTAACGAATCAATGTTTCGGAAAGTGTTAACTTGATTCCCATAGATAATTTAATATCTTAAATCACAACAAATCTACTGGTGTTTTTGCATTTGCTGATTATAGCGTCTTCATTAATATGATCCCCGTAGATAATTTAATATCCTGAAACTATCTTGTACAACGAATTTCCAGCGGACCCTGAATGCTTCTCACCGAAACCCTAATCTAAAATTTTCCAATTGTTCACTACCGAGATCATTACTAAATGTTCATACAATAGATATCGGCTTAAAAGATTATTTCACGTCGTTACTATGAACAAGTAATTTAGATATTTGACTAGTAGTTAAACCTAGCAAACACTACAATAGATATATAAAAGAAACCAGGTTAAGTTTACACTACTTTCACTTTTACTTGTGTGCTTTTGTTAGCCTAATGTCCAAACTCCAACCTATCCCCACAGGCATATAATGGAGGGTTAATGTTGGATAAAATCAAGTTTCAACAATTTAGTGGTTTAGTCCATTAACCTTATATAAGAAGTAAGAACAAAACTACTACAATAAAGTTAAGGGACTAAACCACTAAAATGTAGAAACTTCAAAGTAGGCAGTCCTATCTAACATTAACCTGTTTGTATGATGAAACCATAGTCGTTAATGGCGAATAGTGACAAATAGTAATAAGGTACCTATATGCTACATAGCGAATAGCGATATATAGCAGGCACTATTTTATGAATAGCGATACACTAGATTTTTTTTTTTTTTTGAATTTCATACGTATATTATATCAAAATACCCTGGTATATACGCTATTTTACATGTATATTTAACAAAAACCTAAATCCAGCTAGTTTATAGCAATATTTAATTGCCATTTATATTTAAAAGAAACTGAAATCCCGCTATTTATCGCTACATACCCTGTAGCGACCTTCGACCTATAAGCTACTATGGATGAAACATGACAGTTGGTTTGTTCTATCCAACTTTAGCCGATATACAAACTCGTTCAACATACGCATCCAAATTGTCAATTTCAACAGGTAAAAGAAGTTAAGAGATGTAACCTATGCAGTTAATGCGATAAAATATCGGATATCGGTCAAGGACCGATATTTGAAATATAGGTTATCTCGGTGAGATATCGGTAATTTAAATATAATGCAGAATTTATATATATAGCAATTTAACACCAATAATTCAGTGATATATCGGTTATATCGGTCAAATATCGGTGATATATCGGTTAAATATCGGTGATATATCGGTTATATCGGTCAAATATCGGTCAATATCGCCGATAATATCAGTACCGATATTTGACACCGATATTTGACACTGATATTTTACTAAGGAACCGATATGACCGATATAACCGATATATCACCGATATTAACTGCATAGGATGTAACAACATCAAATTAAGTTACTGAACTAAACTGCTAAAATGTTTAAAGTTGCTTAGCTTTACCCAACAATCCAACATTATTCACCAAAAGGGTCAACAATGTACCCCACAAACAACAAATATAGTAATTCACCAAGAGTACCACATTTGCTAGCCAAATAGAAGAGGTAGAAATGTAGAATGCTTATAAATATGAATAAACTGGAACTAGAAACAAGAATGCCTAGCAACAAGCTGAACTTTGCTACTAAAGAATGCAGAATAACCTGATAAAGAATGTGCATCCAGTTAGAATCTCTTGGACCCAAGACATGCTTCAGAATTACACCACATTTTTCAAACTCCCGAAGAACTAAATTTGTATCCGCAGGTGAAAACCTGCAAATGCATAGTAAATAGAAAACGATATAAGATTGTAGATGTAAGGAGAAAAAAGACGAATTATCAGCGTCCATTCATCAAGCGACACATGTGTTTAACCATGTGTTAACCGAAATGAAATATTGTCAATGCAAGTATAGATAGATCAATCCCAAAACCATGTTCATAGCAAATATAACTATAGAACTAACTTCACCACCTAATCTATAACCATCAAACAAAACCTAAACACGAATGACAATAGATATAGAAACCAACAACACAAACAAGTTGAGAAAAATACCCATAAACAGTAACCCATTCTTCCTCATCAACCACACCCACCGGCACCGAATTCCGCTTCACATCCGGTCGCGCAACCTCCCGAGGCGGAGGCAGTGTCAGCAAACCCCCTTGCTGACGCTGCACAACCCCATCGACCGGCGAACCCGAACCACCCGAATTCAACCCCTTCCCCTTATCCTCACACCCACCCGCAGACCACCAACTCGAACTCACAACCGGACTCTGCACACTCTGCAACTGCTGGTTTCCGAAACCCACATAGGAACTTGAGCTAGGGTTCGAATTAGAATGTGGGGACTTATTATTATTACCAGGGCTTGTGGAAAACAGCTTGCTTGATGGGGTTTTGGCGGGAGTTCTAGGGTTTGAATTATTATGATCAACAGGGGATCCGAGGGGGTAGTCTTGGATACCGGATTCGGGTGAGAAATCGGAGCGGTCTTCGAGGGTGAACATGGGGGGTGGAGGGAGGTCTGAGGTGGCGAAGTTTTCGCGCCATAGGGCGGAAACGGCGGCGGCTTGACCAGGGGTGGTGAACTTAGCGGATCCGGATCGACGGTTGGAAACAGGGGTGGCTAAATCGTTGAAGAATAAGGATTGACGGCCGGTTGATTTGGGGGTTCTGTGAATGGTTGAGCTCATTTTGTTTGGTTGATAGTTTGATCCTCTGGTTGTTGGAATGAAAAAGAAAACAAAACCCTAGATGGTGATGGTGGGTGGGTCGTGGGAGAATTGATTCATACTACGAGGGTTTTGAATTTTTGGATGAAAAATTATTGGAATATTATATTCGTTTTGTGTGTGTTGTGTTACCGTTAAAGATTTTTTATTTGTTTAGTTTAGTTTAACTAGTTGATTTTCCGTCCGTGCGTCGCCGTGGGGACCTGATGTATGTCAAATGTGTGTCGGCAATAGCAATTAGATACCGAATATCAAAACACAAATAAAAAAGCGATTTTAAATAATCTAATATATAATAATAGGACCCACACGTCCTACACGTTGAAAATTCGGTTGTTTTCAATTTATTTATTACGGTACTAACACGTTAAAATATGGTGAGCTCGGTACAGATAACGGCACCAAAAGTACCAATCCGGAAAATCATCTAAATTAGGTACCGGTACCGAAAATGCTCGGTACCATACGGTATGGTATTTGAAGGTAAAAACCGGTGAATACCGATGCCGAACCGATACCGAAAATGTCAAAATTTGGTACCATTCGGTACTGAAAATATACCCGGTTTGGTAAATTTGATACCAGCACCTGTACCCGATACCATTTGCTCATCCCCTTCACGATGTTACTATTCATTGGGTTGTGTATGAAAAGTAATCTAAACGGTGCAATTACTTGCGTTCATAAGTTGTTACAGGATTTGATGAGCTCGGTACCAACCGGTACAGAAAATACCGTTACCAAAAATCCCTAAAAGTGGGTACGGTACCGAATATACCTGGCACGGTACGGTACGGTACGGTTCGGTACCGGTCGGTACTGGTACGGTATTGGTATTTGAGGATAAAAACCGGTGAATACCGGTACCAAACCGATACCGAAAATGTCAAAAGTCGGTACCAATTCGGTACCGAAAATATACCCGATTTGGTAAATTTGGTACTAATACAGTACCCGATACCATTTGTTAATCCCTTGATATTGTCTTCAAATTTTAATATAGATAGGTAATGACAAGAAGAGGTTATAAAAGTTACATCTATAACATTACATATGGTTTATTTTTTTAGGGCTGTTCTATTTCCACACCCCTATAATCTTATTTTCACATCCCAATTTGTATACGGGCCGTATATAATTATACGGGCCGTATAGAATGTTCATGCACAGAATTTAATGAGTGGAATGTTTTTTTGTTTTTATATGTATACGGGCCGGATATTATATACGGGTCGTATACATGCTTGCATATTGTTTCGAAGGTTGGACAAGGGTTTTTAGTTTTGAAATCTGTATACGGGCCGTATAATGTTATACGGCTCGTATAGCAAGAAAGGTTAATTTTTTTTGAAATCGCGAAACCGTTTGTTGTATATATCGGATTTTGTTAGGAGTTTGTAGTTAAACGTATTTATTATGTTTAATAAGTTTCCTCTTTGTAAAACGATAAATATGTATAGAAAAGTTAATTTTTTGTTGCAATCGGGAAACCGTTTAATAAATTTGAAAATTTTAAAATAGTGTTCTATATATCGCATTATGTTACGAGTTTGTAGTTAAACGTATTTATTATGTTTCATAGGTTTCCACTTTGTAAAACGATAAATATGTATAGAATAGTTAATTTTTTGTTGCAATCGGGAAATCGTTTAATAAGTTTTGTAAATTTTAAAATAGTATTGTATATATCGGATTATGTTACGAGTCGAGTTTATAGTTAAACGTATTTATAATGTTTAGTAAGTTTCCAGTATGTAAAACGATAAATATGTGATATGATTATGATAAACTACGACAACAATTATTAAACAAACAAGTTAACATCTAAACATAAGATTAATATTTATAATGTTTTACATCAAAAACAAAAAAAAGATAAAACTTTACAAAATTTCAAACGTAAAATAACAAAAAAAAAACTAATAATACAAAAAGCAGCTACGGCGGCGGCGGTGGTGGTGGTGCTGCGCCAGCTCGTTGAGGTAGGGGCGTGGCAGAATGCATAGCCACAATCGCCTCGACCATCCACCGTACATCCTCTCTCACTGCAGCTAAATCCCCCCTGACTGCAGCTAAATCCCCTCTCACTGCAGCTACATCCGACTCGACCTGAACGAGTCTTTCCTCCACCCCTGGTGGAGGCATCACACACTGTCTCACGTTGCGTCGAACGTACGGGCGATTACCCCGTAACTCCTCCGCAGCTACCTGTGATCGATCGCCAGCATGACCGACCCCCTCTCCGTCGCCTCCCTCTCCGTCGCCTCCATCTCCTCCCTCTCCGTCGCCTCCATCTCCCTCCCCCTCGCCTCCCTCTCCATCGTCTCCCTCCTCATCACCACCCTCATCACCACCCTCTCCACGGGGTCCCTCACCCACACCATAAGCCCAAACCAGCTGCCCTCCCTCGAGCTCGCGAGCCAAACCCATCGATAGGGCTGTGTCCCTCCCAACCCTGTCAAGCTGGCGTATCAGGGTCATATCACTTGCCACCTACGGGGACAGGAGGCGAAAGTAACCCTTCGCCAGACGGGTGACGAAGGCCCCACAGCTGATGTGGGAAGAGGGTCGCTTAAAAGCGTAGTCGGCGAGATATGCGGCCAACTTGTACGCCAAGTTGGCCCTCCCGCTGCTAAGTAAGTCGTGCAAGAAGAATAAGTCATTTTGGGTGACCCATTCCCTGCTATCATGACGACCGGCGATCGTCACGGCGATACACCGATGTAGGTATCGGTGTAACGGGTCGTAAAGATCAGTCGCCCGTGCCTTCAGGGATCGCTGCTTCGGTTTGGCGAACTCCCCGAACCCAATAGTGCGCCAATACGGCCACAACACGTCAGTGTGCGTGGTGACTGGCGCATCAAAAAATGCGCTGGACCTTGAGTCCTCTTGTGAGTACAGACCCAAGGCAACAGCGAACTGAGGAAGTGACATCCTCTGACTCTTGCCGCAAATAGAAAAAGCTACGGCCTCTGCCGTCAAAAAATGCTGAAAACCCCCACCCCGGGTGTCCGTAAATGAAAAGGTAGATAAAAACTCTAAAGTAATCTCCCTGTGGGCCCGCTCTGCGGCGGCATCAAATAAGCGGTCCCACGGGGAGTTAGCTGGCATGAGCTCCCGGACCCGACCGATCGCTCCAATATCGGTCAAAAACTGAAAATCTATGGTCCGAGGCGAAAACAAAACCTTAGATGGTGAGTATTTGAAAACGAAAATGGAATGAAAACGAAAACAAAACCCTAGATGGTGATGGTGGGTCGTGGGTTTTGAATTTGGGGTGGTTTTGAATTTTTGGATGAAAAGTTATTGGAATATTATATTCGTTTTGTGTGTGTTATATTAGCCTAGATTTTTTATTTGTTTAGGGTGAACGGGACGCTTTGCGGGGAGGGGTTTGGTAAGGCGAGTCTCCGAGTAGGAACATCGCCGCTGACTCCTCGGGAGCGTAAGCGGGGAGTGGGAAGCCGTGGGTGTTCACCGCATGAAGGGAGAGAGGGAGAGGGTGGCCCACCATTGATTCAATTAATAAAGTATTTTCCTTTTTTTTCTTTTTGATTTTTTCAACTTAATTAAAAAAATAAAAAAACAAGTCCCCAAAAGAGGAGTGCCGCCATCAAATTGAGGGTGTGGGGGAGTTAAGGGGGGAGTTGACGTGGCGCGTGTTGATTGGGTGTGTGTAAGAGAGGTCACTCCCCCTTTAGAGGAGTGCCCCTTACACCCTTAGTTTAGTTTGATGACAAGAAGATGTTATAAAAGTTCACAAAAAATCAAAGGCTAAATTGCACTTTTCGTCCGGTATGTTTCAATGTTTCGACAGCCGCTGCTTTTAACTTTAAAAATTACCCTGTATGTTCTTTATGTTTGCAATCATTAACGAGCGGTGTCCTTTCAGCTAAACCTAGTTAACTTTTTTATGTTAAAACCTCTCACATGTAACTTTGTAAAACTCCTTAACAGCAGCAACCATATGTGCATCATTCAAATAATGTTTTAAATTAAACCTACCTCCATCATTCATAAAACAATCTCTAAATCAACAATTTTTACAATGTCAAATTACAATCTAACCGAATTAAATTATTCCGAAATTGATCCGAAACAATCCTCCAATAAGAACCACCATTAACCACCGTAGAGAACCATCATCATCACAGCTTTGTCGAACTCCCACCGGCGACCACCTACAAACATCATCATCACCATCGTTCAACATCAGCTTCACCGTCGGACCTCCATAACCACCACCTGCAAGTGCCGTGTTTTCGAGTTCACACAGTCATCACCGTGTTATCTACAGTACCTGAACCACCTTTGTCGTCCAACATCTCTTCATTTTCTCCGTCGCCTTTAACCAAGCTCCTCGTTCCACCATAACACCAACTTCTTCGTCGCGGATCTCCGCCACCATTCTCGCCGTCAACCACCGCATCATCCACCTCAGCGTTTAAATATAATATAAGAGATAAATTGGAAAATAAGGTGAGAAAACACTAGAAAGTGACACGTGTCCATAAAATATTTTCATTTATTAGTATAGGAAGATAAATAAATCATTTCCGACAGAATCCACCACTAAACACCACCATAAAAGCTGGACCAAAACACTAGTTAGTAGGAATCGTGATCTAAACCATGTGCCAAACCAAAGTAGGAACTTAATAGCTCGAACTAGAACTTCCCACATGGTTGTGTTCAAAATAAACCACAAATCCAACTCACATGAGTAGATAACAATTAACAAGCTAAATACAAGCTAGAAACCCAAAGGTAAAACCTTTACTAATTTTAATATTATTATAACAATAACAAATTTAAAGATGAAACCTAATGCTTTAACAGACCATACCTATTTCATAAATCCATTAATTGGACCAACAACTGAGTGATGGATATCACATTTATTTAGCAGAGCCACAGTATCGAAACATGAACCTCACATACAAACAAAACTGCATCAATCACGGACATAACAACATATCACATTCCGCCACGTGTCTCCACTCCATTCCCACCTAGCCATTTTAAACACCACCATTCTCCTCCACAATGCATCACTGACCGGCCAAAGATATGGGGGATAACGTGCTGAACACGCCACCCTTTTACACTACCAAGGATGCCGAGACCGGCAGCCTAAGCAGGAGGCTGTTCCGGAGCTATGATGTAATGCATGTGGCCTTGCGACTTGTTTGCTTATCAGCATCATTAGCTTCAGTCGTCGTGATGATCACCGCGAAAGAGAAATCAACCATGTCGCTCTACGGGTTTGATATCCCAGTCTACTCCAAATGGTCCTTCTCGGATTCCTTCGAGTAAGCGCTTTCTTCCTTAGATTTTCGTTAAGCGTTTATAGGAGGTTTTTGGAAGTGTTTTGGTTTCTAGAGGTGCGTGTGTGTTAGCCATGATATTCATGTGGCAGGCGGACTATAGAAAATAAATAACATTAGCTGGCCTCCATTTTGTAATTTTCGTTTCTTTCGTTTGTTCCGGGTTCCCAGTTTCTTGTTGGCCCCTTGTCGTAGTTTATGTGTTTAATAAAATAGCCGCCGTTCAAAAAAAAAATTACTTGGCCGCCAAAACTAAAAGAAATATCTTGAATATGCTGACATAACAAAACTAAAAAAAATAAGCCTCTACTTTGACTAGCGGACTTTGTAGAAGCTAAAACAAGTTTAAAAACATGCTAGAAACGCTTTTGAATTTTTTAAGAGGGTGTTTGGGGTTGAGTTTTGAAGGAGATTTTTAGATTATTGAGTTTTGAAATTGTAAATAATCAGTTTTGAGTCTTTGGGTAAAAAAAATTAAAAGAAAAATGATTTTTTGCGTTTAGAAAGTTACAAAACGCACTTTTCCAAAAGCAACCCCCCTCCCGACTGCAACAAAACGCAGTTTCCAAAAATTGATTATTTGCATTTAGAAAAGGATTTTCACTTTTTATTTTTTTAAATATATATTTGCCAAACACTCAAATAGTTGATTATCTAATTATTGTGATATCAAGCAACATAATCAAATCCAAACCCTATCTTTCAACATCACGTTTTGTTACAGTTAATTATCTGATTCTGATTATTATAAACGCATAATCTATTTTCAAAACTCAACCCCAAACACCCTCTAAAACACCTACAAATGAAAAAAAAAATCATGATTTTATGTGCAAATTAAAGCACGCGTTAGCCACCAAATCTGGCTTAAATCTATAATTCATCATAAGATTTTTGCATTTCTATTTACAAAATTTTTATATTGATGATGGAGCAGCTATTTGGTGGGAGTATCGGCAGCTGCAGGAGTTCACTCTCTACTTCAACTGCTAATGACATCAAGAATGCTGCTAAGGAAGTCTTCCATTATTTCTTCCAAGAAACATGCATGGCTTCTTTTTGCTAGTGATCAGGTAATAATTGAGTAACCAAAAGGTCTAGACATAGTTATGATTTGAGTTATAAACTGGGATAATTATTTGATCACATGTACAGGTTTTTGCGTATGCGATGATGAGTTGTGGATCAGCTGCATCAGGCGTTACTAATCTGAACCGTACAGGGATCAAACACTCATCTCTACCAAATTTCTGTAAGCCGTTGCATAGTTTTTGTGACCGTGTGGCAGTTTCTATAGCGTTTGCGTTCTTTGGCTGCTTCTTGCTTGCGATGTCATCGGTTCTTGATGTGGTTTGGCTATCCGCGTACTGAAGGTTTATTGCCACCATGCCATGTCCATACCTGCTCTAGAATGATTTTATGGAATGTTATTTGTGGCCTTAGATGATATCTTTGAACTTCATTTTGTAACTTTTCAAAAGAAATATGAGAAAAAATGTCGCTAGAGAGTTTGCTGAATTTGGAGGAAAATCTTGATTGATTAAATCGTGGCCTTAGATCAAGGAATTTAAGTATGATAGTTAAGCCAATGGTTTGCCACTTGATCCGGCCCATTGAGACCTTTCTGTTGCCTATTTGTGGGCCCCGTAAATCCAATCGTAACACAAGTTATGTCCGTCTAAAGTTTGAGCTTTTTGCCCCGTTTTCCTTGCTTGTCCAACTGATCCAAATAGGAGTCTGGGTTTGCCACTTGATCCGGCCCATTGAGACCTCTCTGTTGCCTGCTTGTGGGCCTCGTAAATCCAATCGTATCACAAGTTATGCCCGTTAAAGTTTGGGCCTTTTCTACCCCGTTTCCCAAGCTTGTCCAACTGATCCAAATATATACAGGAGTCTGCAAACTCTTGGATTAGCTTCTCATCGCGTTGTTATTGATTCATCTATGGGGAAAACGAAATCAAGAAGGGGTCTGCTGAGCTCTAATTGGTTAAACCCGATTTCGGGCCCCATTCTAAGGTAGAATCAACTCCATCTTCCCTTAATTTGTCTTGATGCCATTTCATTAACAAATTACAATGTTTCGTTAACAATTAATAATATTCTGATTGTGATAAAAACATGTTGTTCATTAACATCTACTAATCTGATTTATCCTTCGCAACAGAAGTGAAATTTGAGAGTCTTATTGGTCACATTACTAATATGGATTATGATAGGTAAATGGGTTTGGTCACAATACTAATATGGATTATGATAGGTAAATGGGTTACGATTTAGATTATTAAAATTCCTTGTTTTTTAAATACGTATTACATTACATTACATAATGTTTTTAGTGGGGTTATCAGTTCGATTCTTCAAAGTAAGAAAAAAATTAATTATATTTGGCCAATTCGAACAAACTTTTATCAAATTATAGATAAAATAAGGCAACGGTATATTCGAAAATTTATAGAACGTTTAGAATAATCAAAAAGGTAAAAAACAGTGTCATGCCCGACCTGATCATACACGAACATGGTACATATTTCTCTTGAAAAATTCATACGCTTATAAGCTTAACAGTTTCATGTATTACATGAGTTTAAATAAATATAGACAATTAAAATTAGATACGTGAGTACAAATTTGAAATTTACACCAAACGGTTTTTAGCTTTGTTGTGAATATGTAGAGAAAAAAATGTTTCATTATATGAGGTTGAGTGTTCGAGTCTTAATATAAAAAATATAAACAAATTAGGTAGATTTATAAGTAAAATTACAGTAAAATTGTGACTTGAGTTATTTGGTAAAAGAAAAGCTACAGATTCACGTATAGCTGAGGCGTGAAACGTACGTTCTGACATGGCATAACATATTCAACAAGGCCTCTTTCTTATTTTCCCATTATATTTTTTGTACCTTCCAAAAAGTGGATAACAATTGACGATGACTTGTTACATCATAAGATAAATTGTGGTCACCATTCTCTTACATTCGACCCTATAAAACACGGTTTCCCGAACAAATGGAAATTCATTAGGCACTTCAAGGAACTCTCCTCAAAGTTTACATTCACGAAAGCATTCCAGTGTCGACTATAAATAAAAGCACCTGTTTGTTTGATTGTTTATCTTGATTCTGGCTTTAGAGAGACATAGATCAATGGCAGTTATGGACTGGAAGGTTAAGCAGGCAATCGTCCAAAACAACATGGATGCCCTTAGGAATATAGTCGAACAAGATGAACACGTGCTTGAACGAAGAATCGATAACACTACAGTGTTACACCTGGCTTCAAAAAGTGGAAATGCTGAAATGGTGTCGCTTATTCTGGAGCTGAAGCCAGAAATGGTGGCTGCTGAGAACAGTAACTTGGAGACTCCACTTCATGAAGCGTGTCGCAAGGGTCTAGAGAAGGTGGTCACATTGCTTATGGAGAAGAACCAGTGGGTAGCTAGCAAGCTTAACCGAGAGAACCAAAGTGCCCTGTATTTGGCTTGTAGTTACGGGCATCTTAACATTGTCGATATCCTCTTGAGTCACACCGGTTGGTTGTTGGACATCGTTGATGAAGCAGCCAGTTTCCATGTCGCTGTGTCAAAAGGTCGAGCAGGTAACTTTATACCCTTAATCTAAGATATCAACCAAGAAATTTAAAACACATATTACAGAATTGTCACTCCGTCAATCTATCTCATCAATTAATTTTTCTAATCTAAAAGCTCACATCACTTCTTACACTTTTTAGGAAACATGCAGACACACACTTAGCTCAAGTTCACCCTATATGTATACCTTGTATGAGTTACATATATGTAACTTCATGAGCTATATCTTCGATATCTCTCTCTCTCTCTCTCTATATATATATATATATATATATATATATATATATATATATATATAGGATGAGGATCATTACAGAACACTAACTATTGCGAGAACAAAAAGAACAACTCTAAAACACTAAATTTTGGGATTTGAAGTACATATTTTTTAAATTTTATATTTCTTACATTCATATCTGTATTATATATATATAAAAAACCAAAGATTTTAACCTACATAGAGCCTACATACATGTTGGTAATTTAACCTACACATAACCTACGTACGTGTAGGTTATACAAAAAGTAAAAAATTTCCATATTTTGTTTTGAATTCTAGTGTAAGAAACAATAAATATTATATTTGTAACATTTTCATTTACTTTTTAGGTTTTTAGGATAGAAAAAAAAAATAGGTGATTCATTATGTTCTGCGTGTTCTCGCAATATTTAGTGTTCTACATAGAACCTTCCCCTATATATATAGTGCGGTTAACATACATTACGCGTTATCGTACTTCACGTACGCGACGCTGTAAACCGTCGGATCAGGCAATAATCACGCATGGGACGCAAAATAACGCATGGGATCAGATTTTTGGTGATAATCACGCATGGAAGTATAATCACGCACGTTGAGATGGTAAAAAAAAATAATAACGCACATTATATATCTGGTCGCGTACATTAATGTAGGTTAAGGCGTTTTGTACATTATACTTTCTCTCTCTCTCTCTATATATATAGATAGATAGATAGATAGATAGATAAAACGGATATCATGTGAGAACCACAAAGTTACTTTGAGAATTGAGAGAACCACTATCAACTAGTTAAACATATATTTTTAGGTTTTTTTAACATTAATAATCTTTATGGAAATTAAAAAAATATGTAGATCAATGAGCTAGGTACGTATAGTTTATGTAGCTCATCAATCTACATTCATATTATATATATATATATATATATATATATATATATAATATATATATATATATATAATATATTTTTTTACAATAATAACTTTTAATAAATAAAGTTAAAGAAAATTTCAAATAATTGTTTGATTAATGATAGTTCTCTCAAGTTTTCAGGTAACTTTTTAAGGTTCTCTCACGATCCTCACCATATATAAATATTCAAAACGTAAAATTTTACAACAATATATGATCTATTAGTAACAAAAAAGCCTTATCAATTAGGTTTGTTCTCTCTTTTCTCAAACTAACACTCTCTTTTGAAATTTCATATGAGAGATTTAATACAAAAAAAAAAAAGATAACAAATCTTATTAACGGTCAAAAGCGTTTGTGGTGTTTTGATAGATTTCTAGACGAGACTAAGGAATGTTAGTTAATAACATACGTGTTATTTAGAGATGAGTTAAATTCAGTTTTGCTCTATGAGGTTTGACAAAAATAATCATTTTTCTCCAAAACACTAGAAACATCAATCTACCTCCAAACATTTCATTAGTTGTTTCATTTTTATCTAGGCGTCTAATATCATTCATTTCCCCATTAAGTCTAACCCATGTGATGTCATGTGATTGGCATCTTGGTTATTTTCTCTCTAATAAGGTTTTGAAGAAAAATGGTTATTTTTGTGAAACCTTAGGGGTAAAACCGAATTTAACTCCAATCTTATCTGTTACTTTTATGTTCGTTTTTTTAAGAATTGATAAGGGCCAACCCAGGTATCACTCTGACTAGAGGTTTTGCTAGTCAAAAGATTAGATTTAAAAATAAACATAAAAATAATACAAAAAGACTAGAGTTAAAAAAATAAACATAAAATTAATACATAAACATTGGAGTTGAATCGGTTTTGCTTCTTGAGATCTAAACATTTTTTCTCCAAAACTTTTAGTCTATGATATAGAAAATGACCAAATGCTCATCATATGACAGACAGATGAGTGAGATTTAATGAGAGAACTAGATGATGTTAGAGGTATGTATAAAAATGAAAAAACTGATGAAACTTGTGGAGATAAATGGATGTTTTTGATCTTTTAAAGGGAAATGGATATTTTGTCAAACCTCGTGGAGCAAAATATAATTTAACTCTAAAGAGATTTTCAATACTGAACTCTCTATAATTCCTACCCTCTTATTTATCTCTCTTTCTCTATATATATGTGTGTGTAGGATAATAGTAACACTAACAGTAACGCTGATCCAGATATTGCTCAAAAGTTGCTTGAAAAGGGCACGGATCTGACAAATCAAAAAGACACAAATGGATCATTGGCATTGCATTGTGCTTGTAGAATAGGGGGATTGGAGATCTCTAAAATGCTATTAAGAATCAACCATGACCAAGCTTTGCAATTCGATAATAACGGCTACACGCCATTGCATTTAGCTGCCATAAATGGAAATGTTGCGATCTTACAGGAGTTTGCATCCATAGATCCTTTCTTCTTCCAACTTCTATCGAAGCATGGAGAGAATGTGCTCCATCTAACCTTAAGATTCAAAAAGTTTGATGCCTTCAAATTTGTATTTGGTATCCTCAAGGGCACATACCTGTTTTTCCAACCTGACAGATTCGGTAATACCATTCAACATCTTGCTCAAATGCAAGGTTTTCAGCAGGCATGAATCTCTTTCTCTTTGTTTCTCTCTCTCAACTCAACTTCTTAACAATTTAGTCATGTTAAATGTAGTTTGAAGAATTCTTAATTAGTGAAACAAAAGAGCTAACGAATCTTCAGAAGGTTGCTTGGAATAACGCAGAAACAACTCATCTAGAAGTTGAAACACATTCAATTGCATCTAGAAATAAGAAGATAAAGATCTTATTAAAAGAGAAACGCAAATTGCATAGAGAGGCACTACAAAATGCAAGAAATACAATCACAATAGTTGCAGTTTTGATAGCAACTGTTGCTTTCACAGCCGGTATAAACCCTCCTGGTGGGGTCTACCAAGACGGACCTCTGATAGGCAAGTCAATTATGGGACGAAAACGAGCATTCAAGATCTTTGCTATTAGTAATCACATTGCTCTGTTTGTATCCATGTGGATCATTGTAGTCTTAGTCAGCATTATTCCTTTAAAAAAGAAGACACAAAAGTTGATACTAGCAACAGCTCACAAGATGATATGGGTCGCTATATCATTCATGGCCGTTTCATATATCGCTGCTACATGGGTGATTATGCGATTGCATCATGAAAGACATAGAATAACCTGGACTTTTGAAGCTTTGTTGTCAATTTGTGCGGGTACCCTTGGACTCACTTTCTTTGCTTTAGGAGTTATGTTTATTAGACACCAACTAGAGAAGCGCAGATGGAGAAAAAAACGCTCAACCTCTTCAAATTCAGACGTCAAAGGTTATCAAAAGAGAGGTTGGTATCCTATTTGACCTCCCTAACCAATAGGTATGCATAGCATAGTAAAAAGTGTATTACAACGCAAGTTTCATGTTTCAACTATTTTAGCATTTTGTTTACAGTTTGTCATGTATAAGAATAATGTTTTTTACCATACAGGTTTGGCTTACAATAATATTTAAAACACCAGTTTCACTTTTCATTGTTATGTACATTTTACAAGCTTTTCAAAGTTGAGGTTTATGAAACATCTCTTGCATTACAATGTAATGCATGCTTAAGTTTTGTGTTATATTGATCGATATCGAATGGCCAATCAAAAATAAAGTTTAAAATCAGTTCCTACCTACCTTTACTAGCAAGGGTATAAGTAGGTTGTCGAATCACAACGAATTAGTGGAAAGTGTCAAAGTTCATGTGTTCCATCTATTAATTATTCTAAAACCATTGTCTTTTGTTTTTTTCTTCAGAGAATGAAACAAGTTAGTTGATTGATTATTAGCGATTATGAAATAAAGGAAAACTACTCCGGGTTTCTGGTTTGACAAAACGCAACTGATATTGGGATTATTTATGTTGTTAGGATAATTTTGGGATTTATTTCAAAATGCTACAACTTGTGCAAAGTTGTATTTTTGTCATCTTCGTAACAACATGTGAGTATTCAAAGCCCTTTTTTATTTTATGTTTTGGGAAGTATCATGTATATATACCTATTCAATATTCAAATTCTTTTATTTAAAACATGCTTTTAAATATATGTCTATGTGTTAATTTGTGTTATATGTTAAACTTTGGTATTTGTGACCCTAAGTCTAGAATCTTAATTCTAGCATTGATCATTAACGAACTAAGCCTAAAGTAGTTAATAATAACGCTATTGGTTGACAATTGGCCGAGGCACTTAGGTATTGAAACTGATTTTATTAAACTTATTGATTCTCGTCATCTAAGGTTTGATCATTGTATTCGTTTATACATAAATAATTAAATTGTATCATTGACTTATCATTCGTTATTTTATTCATATTATATGTATTAAAAACCGATGTTTTCTCACCAATTTATTATTTGACTCTTTATCTTTTACGTGTTACAGAAGATGTTGTTTGAGATGTTATCAAGCTTGATGAATCACTTAGGATGCAATTGACTTTGCCTTAATAAATAAAACATTATTTCATGTTATGCTGTGTTATGTTTGAGACAATTTGATTCTTGTATTTGACATTTAATTTGGTATGATTAAATACATAAATTTTAAATAGAGCCATGAGTTATAAACAATCACAATCATGCCCGACACATTCCGTCGTCGGTTGGGGTGTGACAATGACTAGATGTAGATCAGGGGTGGAAACAAGAGTGGTTTTTCGATCTAGGCTCAGGCGACTCACAACTTGTGTCCACCTGCATTGTCCTCTAACACCCATCTCCACCTTCATTCACACCCAAGTTGTAGAACCAACACCCATATTCCTTTTTACGATGGTACTAACCCCTCTTCTCCTTTGGAACCTTAAAAGTCACCGATGAACAGACTCTTCCACTGTAACGATTGCATAATCACGTATTATCGACCAAGAGAAACTCCGAACTGGATAGCAACGCCTTTATAAATCATAGTTGCTGCGGTGACTGATGTGCCATATCAATTATACATATTTTTTTATGTATATTTATCCCTATTTTTATGTACTTTTAAGGCTTTATTATGAGGAAACACTACCTAAATCGTTCAATCTCCCACGCAACACGGGGATCAATTCTAGTTATATTAAATTTAAGATAGCCAAAGTTGTTACAAGGTTAAATTTTTAATACTAAAAGTCATATAAAACTATGTTCACCAATATCATGTGATTAGGGGTGTAAACAAGCCCAGTGGCTCGAGAGCTACTCGTTATCGGCTCGGTTAAAAGATAGAACGAGCTGAGCTTTAACGAGCTTGAGCCCGAAATAAAGCTCATTTAGTTATCGAGCCCGAGCTCGAGCCTACAAAGCTCGTTTAGGCTCGTTAGCCTAAACGAGCCCAAACAATTATATATATATATATATGAGTGAATTGCAAGTTTTGTCCTTTATCTTTAGGCCATTTTGCAAGTTTTGTCCTTTATGTTTAAATTTGACGAGTTTTGTCCTTTATGTTTAAAAATCATGCACGTTTTACCCTTTGGTCCTTAAAAATCAAGCACGTTTTGTCCTTTAAGTTTAAAAATCAAGCACGTTTTGTCCTTTATGTTTAAAAAATCAAGCACGTTTTGTCCTTAAAAATCAAGCACGTTTTGCCCCAAAGGGTAAAACGTGCTTGATTTTCAAACATAAAGGACAAAACTCGTCAAATTTAAACATAAAGGACAAAACTTGCAAAATGGTCAAAAGATAAAGGACAAAACTTGCAATTCACTCTATATATATTTAATATATAATATAATACTAATAATGATAATATTGGCGAGCTGAGCTTTGGCTTGTTTAAGCGATATTGAGGCAAACTCGAGCTGGACTTTTAACTCATTTAAGGTTCTTAAAATAGCTCGAGCCGAGCCAAACACGAGCTAGGTTTTACTCGCGAGCCGAGCTCGAGCTCAAATAAATAAGCTTCAATCAAACCGAGCTCGAGTTTCATAAAAACATGATGAGCCGAACTTGAGCCTAATCGAGCCCGGACTCGGCTCGACTTGTTTACATCCTACATGTGATACGTTCATGACCAAATAGGCCCAACCTTTTTTTAACTTAAAGAATATCATGTGTATCTAACTAAAAGATTATTATATCTAATGTATAAAATCTTTCATGTTTTTAATATATATACACTTGTATTACATGATTTGGGTTATTAGACTTTGATAAAAAAAAAAGGGAATGATATATAGGGTGGAGATACAATAGGAAGTTTATTTGGCTAGGAAGGATAGGAAGTGATCTTGACCATCCATTAAGTTAATCAAGGGCTAAGATTAAATCAGGGAAATTGAAAGGAAGAAAAGAGGCGCGTGAGTTTGTTCAAGGGCATTCTAGTCAATCCAAGCCAATAGTTTCTCTCTCCTCCAATTCCCCCCCATTTTTTAAACGTTAATAACTCTTTCATACGACATTATTTTTTTATAAAAATTGCACCAAAAAAACGAGCGTTTTTTTATCTTTAAAACGAGTATACTATTGCTATATTTAAAAAACAAAATTTAAACCCAGTTACGTAAAACGCAATAGAAAAACCACGTAAAACGCAATGAAAAAAAAACCTAAAAAATGACATTTTTCTAAAACTCAATGCACCAAAAACACAAAGAAATGACTTATTTGTAAAACGCAATGGCCAGAAAACATATAGAAATGTCTTATTTGTAAAACGCAATGGCCAGAAAACACATAAAAATGTGTTTTACCTAAAACGCAATGCACCAAAAACACAAAGAAATGACTTATTTGTAAAACGCAATGGCCAGAATACACTTAAAATGTCTGTTTTCTAAAACGCAATGGACTGAAAACACATAAAAAAGTGTTTTACCTAAAACGCAATGCACCAAAAACACAAAGAAATGTCTTATATGCAAAACGCAATGGCCAGAAAACACTTAAAATTGACTAATTCTAAAACGCAATGGACTGAAAACACCTAAAAAATGTGTTTTACTTAAAAACGCAATGACTAAAAACACTTAAAAATGTGTTTTTTTTCTAAAACGCAATAGCCAGAAACCACATAAAACTCTCTTATTTCTAAAACGCAATGGACACATAAAACTGTCTGTCACTGTGAACTGTCTGAATTGTTTATGAATTACTGTATTCGAAATGAGCCAATTTATGGAAAATTAATTTTTCTAGCAGCTCAACCCCAGCCAGGGGCTCTGCCCCTGGGACCCCGCCAGGGGCTGCCGCCCCTGGGACCCCGCTACCGGGGGCTGCCGCCCCCGGACCTCCGCAAAGATCGTAAAACGCAATGACTAAATCAAAAACCCAGATCATGAAAATGAAATTAAAGAATTTCTTACATGGATTGAAGCCGATTTCTTCATCAATTGACGAAATTTGAATGATAGAAACACTTATCAACGCTCGAATCGAACGAATCGAGTGGTTATCTCCAAAATCACCGGAAAAACGCGATTTTTTTTATGAAATTAAATTGGGTTTTCTTCAAAAAAAAGGTGAAGAACACGTTGATCGGGTTCTGAATCATTGATTGGTGATGAAAATCGCACTATAATATAGTGATTATTGAGATAGAAAGTGAAGAAATAGTTGAAGATGGTGGGTTTTGAAAATGGTGGGTTTTTGAATTTACTGGGTTTTGAAAAAGGAAGAAGAAGGAGTTGGATTGACTAAAATACTCTTTCTCTTTATTTTACAATTTGCCACATGTCATAATCCTATGGCTTCCTATCCTTCCTAGCGAAAATTAACTTTCTATTTGATCTTTTCCCATGATATATAATCATATTATATAAACTTTATTTCATACAACAAGTAAATATGTAATTTTGAGGATATACTAAATATGTATTTATTATATGTTAATTTTTTATAGTAGTAGGCATACACCTCTATTTCTAAAATTTACATAAATTTTAAGATGTAAGATTGATATTTGGTGGGAAAAGCTAATAAGTCAATAAGTTGTTTTTAAAAAGTGTTTGGCTTAGCTTATATGATATAAGGGAGTAAGGGCATGTTTGGCTAAGCTTATTAGAGTTAAAAAGGACTTTTGGGAAAATGACTTTTAAAAAGAAGTTTTTAAAAAAAATGTTTGGATTAGCTTATGGGGTGGGAAAAGCCAATAAGTCAATACGTTGTTTTTTAAAAAGTGTTTGGCTTAGCTTATATGATATAAGGGAGTAAATAAGGGGTATATTGGTAATTTGAAGCTTGAAAAGTTATAAGCTGGGCAAGAAGTTATGACTTCTTAAAAACTCCTTTTCATTCATCTCAAAAGGCCATTTTCAAAAGCACTTTTCAATTTGCCAAACACTAAAATGACTTATTGGCTTTTTGATTAAGCCAATAAGTCAATAAGTTACTTTGAAAAGCTTAGCCAAACATGCCCTAAATAAGGGATATATTGGTAATTTGAAGCTTGAAAAGTTATAAGCTGGGCAAGAACTCAAAATATTGTGACTTCTTAAAAACTCATTTTCATTCATCTCAAAAAGTTATTTTCAAAAGCACTTTTCAATTTGCCAAACACTAAAATGACTTATTGGCTTTTTGATTAAGCCAATAAGTCAATAAGTTACTTTGAAAAGCTTAGCCAAACATGCCCAAAATCTTGATCCGGCGTTTAATTTAGCACGCCCCAACCTAATTTTTGAAGAAAAACGCCCTCAGGGCGTTTTCGGGGCGTCTTTGAGGCAAATCACACCCAAAAGCTGCCTCACTACGGGTGTTCTTAAACCAGATATTGGTTATACTTTTAAGATGTAAGATTGATATTTGATTGTTATACGAAATATTGGTTATAGCTTTCCACAAACTTTGTATCACAAAGGCCAATTATTTTAAAGTGGATAGATTATATTTCTTTAGCTTTTGAAAAGGTGATAGAGAATAATTGTTCATAAAAAGAAGATAAACTGAACCAAATTCTATGGTCACCACCAGCTCACCATTCCACTTGTAGCAGACACCAAAATAAGTTTTCCTGAACATTTGGAATCTGCTTAGACACTTCTACATACTCTTCCCGGGAGTTACCATTTACACATGCATTTCAGAGACTGCCACAAGAAAGCTTGTTTGATTCTTTAATGTTTATATTGATCATGGTTTTAGAGAGCCATTAATCAATGGCAGTTATGGATTGGATGGTTATGCAGGCAATCGTCAAAGGTAACACGAATGCGCTTAGGGATATAGTCAAACATGATGAACAAGTGCTCGAACGAAGAATTGGAAACACTACGGTGTTACACCTCGCTTCGAAAACAGGAAACACTGAAATGGTGTCGCTTGTTCTGGAATTGAGGCCAGAAATGGTGGCTGCTGAGAACAGTAACTTGGAGACTCCACTTCATGAAGCGTGTCGCATGGGACATGAGAAGGTGGTCAGATTGCTCATGGAGAATAATCAATGGGTAGCTAGTAAGCTTAACCGTGAGAACCAGAGTGCCCTGTATTTGGCTTGTAGTTACGGGCATCTTAACATTGTCGATTTCCTCGTGAACCGCACTACTTGGTTGTTGGACATTGTTGGTGAAGTAGACTGTCTCCATGTTTGTGCATCAAAACTCAAAAGGTCGAACAGGTAACATGTACATAGCACATTAACAACTCCTTGTTAACTTTATTTGTTTCCCAATATGATTCGTGTATTGTTAACATAGATATAATATTAATTAAAACCTTATTAATAACCAACTATTTTATGCATATCATACTTGTACAATTGGCTTTGTGAGTTTTTCAAAATAAATTTGAAATTTTCATTTCAAACCCTAAAGTTTCAATTTTGGCAAGTTAAGTTTAATATTTTAATCTTTGTTTCCTTTTTAACCCTAAAGTTTTAATCTTTGACAATTTAAGTTTAAAGTTTTAATCTTTGGTAATTTAACCGCTTTGATTAATTTGATTTTTCACTTCTAATTCAAAAGTTTCCATCTTATACAATTTCAACCCTTGGATTAATTTGATTTTTCACTTCTAATTCAAAATTTTCCATCTTTTGCGATTTAACCACTTTGATTTTTTTACTTTTAACTCAAAGCTTTTCATCTTTTGCAACTTTGGTCCTTATACTTTTCATCTTTCACGAAGTGTCGTAATCTTGGCTTTGGGGTTTTTCAAAGAAAAAATGGTTATGCATATGGTTGTTGTAACCATGGCTTTGGGGGTTTAAAAAAATTGATCTTTTTACTTTTCACCCAAAAGTATTTGATAAATTACTTTTAACCCAAAACTATTTGTTTTTTTACGTTTAACCCAAAAATTTTAATCTTTTGAAATTTATCCTCACAACTTTTTTTCTTTCAACTTCGCTCCTTTATAGTTTTCATTTTCCGCAAATTTTTCGCATTATGCTTTGTTCTAAATTTTATGACTTAACACATCGCAACGTGCGTCTTTGGTTTAACGTTTTTACGTTTCGTTCTAAATTTTGCGAGTTAACACGACGCAACGTGCGTGTGTGGGTGAACGTTTTTACATCGTCTATTTTTTACCGTTTGACATGTTCAACAAAACGTGCAGGTCCTAAATTGACTTAGTTATAACTAAAGAATCCCCGCCGCATTGCGGCGGGTCGTAATTCTAGTTTATATAAAATATCTATTACAATTAATTAATGTAATAATTAGAATGTTACGATTTATTGCAATTATTAGAAGACTATTTGATAAGGGGTCAACCATCATTAGTGCTCTAGTGGTCGTCATGGGTATCTAAGTTCCACCTATGGTGGGCTCGGGTGAGTTTTTCCCTCCAGGTCTCAAGTTCGAGTCTGGGTGATAGGAGTTTCTCATTGAGGGGTTTAAATTGGAGATCTATTGTGCGAGGGGGCTCTCTAGTGCGGATCCGGTTAAGACAACGTATGCCAGATCTCCCGACATTCGCGAATAATTCATACCTTTCAAAAAAAAAAAATATTTTGATAAGGGGTCATTCCAACTTTGGCTTACATGTGGCAGATTATACACAAACAACTTTAATAACTTGTTCGACTCTTTTTATTAATCAAAGGAGATTTACAATGGATGAAAAACAATTAACCCTAAGACCCTTTTTATAGTTATACTACTTGGAGAACTAGAAACATGTAAGCTAAGAAACATAATCCTTCTAAACCTCTAATTTAAAATAAAACTCCATAAATAAAACTATTTTAATTATTAATCCATAGACTTAAGATCTCCTCCAAACCACCCCTTCGAGATCATCCATATGTACCGCCCGTCGATGTTGTATCTTTGATCATGCATATATCACATTTTGCATCTGTTTCATTTATAGCCTCTATAAATTGAGGGATTGCTGTGTAAATCATTAGCATCTTCTATAATATTTGGTTTCACTTGCCTCACCAAAAGTTGCAGTAATTATCTTCTATATATTAGAGATAGAATATATAAGTTAGTATTTATTGTAATTATCTCCTAACCAAATTATAGCCTAACTAAGATGGATATAATTACAATAAACTCTAACTAATGTATTCTATATAATATAACGAAGATAATTACAATAAATCGTAACTAATGTATTCTGTCTAGTATTATTATTGCTAACGCTTATCACTTCAACTGGTAACGTTGATGCAGATATTGCTAAAAAGTTGCTTGAAAAGTGCGCGGATCTTGCCAATCAAAAAGACATAAATGGATCCTTGGCATTGCATTGTGCTTGCAGAAGGGGGGAATTGGAGATTTCAAAAATGCTACTAGAAATGAACCCTGACCAAGCTTTGCAATTCGATAACAACGGCTACACGCCATTGCACTTAGCTGCCATAAATGGAAATGTTGCGATCTTACAGGAGTTTGCATCCATAGATCCTTTCTTCTTCCAACTTGCATCGAAGCATGGAGAGAATGTGTTCCATCTAACCCTAAGATTCAAAAAGTTTGATGCCTTCAAATTTGTAGATGGTATCCTGAAGGGCACATACCTGTTTTACCAACCTGACAAATTTGGTAATACCATTCAACATCTTGCTCAAATGGAAGGTTTCCATCAGGCATGAGTCTCTCTCTCTCTTTCTCTCAACTAATAAATAAAGAGGCCACTTCTTAACATTTCATTCATGTTCATTGCAGTTTGAAGAATACATAAACAGTGAAACAAAAGAGCTAATCAATCATCAAAAGATTAGTGAAGTTGAAACACAATCAATTGAAGAGGAGATGGATAGAAATTGTAGTTTTGAGAGTGAAAAAGAACCACATATAAAAGCGGACAAGAATCGCCCAAAAAAAGAACATATAAAAATACACAGAGAGGCACTGCAAAATGCAAGAAACACAATCACAGTAGTTGCAGTTTTGATAGCAACCGTCGCATTCACAGCCGGTATAAATCCTCCAGGTGGAGTCTACCAAGATGGGCCTCTAATAGGGAAGTCAATTATGCGCAAAGAACGAGCTTTCAAAATCTTTGCTATCAGTAATCACATTGCTTTGTTTGTATCCATGTGCATCATTGTAGTCTTGGTCAGCATTATTCCTTTCAGAAAAAAGCCACAAAAGCTGATACTAGTAGCTGCTCACAAGACTATATGGGTCGCAATATCATTCATGGCTGTTTCATATATTGCAGCCACATGGGTAGTTATGCGAATGCCCCATGAACGACATAAAATAGCTTGGACTTTTGAAGCTTTGATATCAATTTGCGCTGGTACTCTTGGATTCACTTTCTTTGGTTTAGGAGTCATGTTTATTAGACACCGATTGAAAAAACACAAATGGAGGAGAGAAAAGCTACAGTTGTTGGTGAAAAATGCTAAGGAAAAAGACCATCATGACCTCTCAATCTCTACAGTTTCAGATATTACTAGTTTTCAAAAGAAAGGTTTTTATGCCATTTGAACATATTTAAGTGTATCAAAAGCTGATTTTTAGGCTAAATGTTATCTATTTCGCTGCTATATAATATGCATGCTTGAATGCTACATGTAAGCATGTAAACAAATCAAACGAACACGAATAGACACTGGTCATGATCGTATAACTTTAACAAAACAAACCACAAACATTTAAACACATTTTTATGTTCATGTTTGTGTTTGTTTATATTCTAAACAAACAAAAATAAACGTAAAAAAGAGTGTGTTCTTGTTGTTAGTTCATTCAATTCATTAGCCGATTACTTAATCTTTAGTTCTAATATTTTGATTCAACGATGGGTTGATACGTGACATGCAAATTAGTATTGCTAATAATTAGTAAACAATATCAAATAAATATGTAAACAAGCATAGACGTAAATGAACAAACATAATGAGCGTAAACAACAATAGATAAGCAGACATAGGAGAACGTTTAAAAACATAGGTAAACGTTTATTCAATTTCGTTACCCTCTTTTTTGAAACGTTCCTATAACAATTTTCTAGATCCGTCAATAGGTAAACGAACATGACATGTTTTTGTGTTTGTTTATTAAACAAAATGAACAATTTCTTCTGTTAAATTTTAAAAACTTCTCACAAAAACAATTCAGTGAATTATTTGATTCATTTTCATACTGTAACATGTAAACCGGCCATCATCTAGCAAGCAAAGTTCATACACATATTAACAAGATAACTAATGAATTAGTTGATAAATATAAAAATCAAAGATCCAAATCAATTAAACAAAAACAAAGCAATCAAAAATCCAAAATATTAAACCATAACTTCAAATAACCATAAACCCAAAATCCAAACCAAATCTAACCCTCCACCAAGCACAATCCAAGACCTGCTAGAGCAACAACAAGAGCCATAACCGAAGCCGAAGCCAAAACAGCTGAACCAGAATCCAACAAAGCACCCGCACCAGCACCAGCACCCGAACCCGAACCATAACCCTGAGAAGGAGAAGGTGCCAGAGAATAATACTGGTTACACGGCGGATGAGCCGCAGGCGGATAATGTTGTCGCACATTGTTCACATTCACAATCATCCTTTGCCCTTTACTACACCGTTCTGAGTTCCCACTAATGAAATAAACCGTACCCACTTTGTCAAGTTTCACAACCGTGTTTCCATCAACAGAAAACGATATTGGATGAGTAGAATCACAGTGGTAGAACCCATATTTATCAACCTGCACAACCGAACTGGCACTGTACCGAAACCCTAATCACAAACATAATGAAAACGGTTAAACATAATGAAAAAAAATAGCATTAGAATATGAAAAGTTAACGAATGATAATTATAATAATGAGACTGACGAAGAGTATCTCCGATGTAAAACCGTCTTCGTGAAGCCCAGATGGTGTAGATTTCGGTTTCGTTAGGAGGGGGAATCCGCCAACCGACGTGGTTACCGACGAAGTATTCTTTTGCGGCGGTTGTGACTGTCGCGATTGCAATGAAAAGGAATATAATGAATATGGAATGAGACATTTTGATTTGCTATGTTTGCAAGAAGAGAAAACAGAAGGTTGTATGTAATGAGGGTTTAAGAGATTGTGTTTGTGATTGCAAATGAGAGTTGTGAATGGCGGTTAATGAGGGGGTGATGGTGATTATATATGAAGAGTGAGTGTAGGTTTTTGGAGGGAGAAAATGGTGGGGTTTGAACGTGAGTGAGAACGTGAAGAGTCTCGTACTTGACTTTTGACTTTTCATATTTACAAACGGTTATGTATGAGTTATGATGAGAATTTGCGTTACATGCGAATAAAGTTTTGTTTCTTATGTACAAAAAATATTAATGTTGAATTCTAAACAGTGTTGTTATATTATGTTTTGTTATTGATTGATGATTGATACTTAAGAAAACATGGTTCCACTGAATATTAAAATTCGTAGTTATTAGATTTAAGACAAAGCTAAATATGATTAAACTTGCATAAGAAACTTTCGTTCACAAAGGAAAGATACAAGTAACTTAAGTACAGATAAACAAAATACAATAACGACAAGACATGGTAGTCAATCAACTAAGCAAACAATAAGGGTGGACGGAATGCTTTGGCTCCCCATCGGCATGCTGTGGTAAGCACTCCCGTCATTCGGCAAGTGGCTGAAACATGTGGCTCGGAAAGGGGGGTTGTGGTCTTGCCACTCTTGCCGAAAAGCAAGAGGATATTATGTGGACCCGGCCTTTTCTTCCACTAACCAACCACATATTTAGTTAGGGTTTTTTTTTTTACTTAATTTATAAATTGATTGTGATATGAGAAGCATTAGAAGCAAGCTAGACTGTCACGTCATGCGCCACATGTTGTGATTCGACAAGTAAAAGACAAGAATATACTTATCAAAGGGAGTGGGAGATGTAATAGTCAATCTTTATGGAACGCATACACTTATATATATTACGTGTTCCGAGTTTAGACAAGAATATTTTAAGTGTGAAACACCTTGGGAAACAAGGTTAACGGATACAAGTGTTATAAAGAGAGTAGTGAACTCGAAACAGATTATGAAATGTCAAATAGGGATGAAGTATCTGAAAAAAGGATGGACGATAATTTGTCAAATTATTTTGACATGATGGATCTACAAGCAAGTAAAGATAAAAGGAAAAAGAAAGAAGTCCTTACCTATCCATGCATTTCCTCAATAATAGATTACATGAAACACCTTGATACATTGCTGGTGTATATAGATATGTATAATTATACAGAAGAATAATACGAAAGCATGTTCCTAGATTTGGTCGACTGATTCCATAATGTGTATTTTGAATCAGCGTTCGAACGATCAATTCCTCCATATCTAAGGGAGGGACAAGAGAAGATCTCTAAAATCTTTACTTGGTGGTGAATGTTAACGACAGATATTCAGAAGTCATCATTAACAATGCATGGGATTCTATTACTTTTGAAATGGGTTTAGAGGCAGCTATGAAGTTTGAATTAAAGACGATTTATTCGCTCTATCTGGATATATAGCATATAGTGGTACCACGATCTGATGACTGCAAGAAAGCTCAAGTATGTGGATGACGACACTGGAACATCAAGCAACCCAGACAGAATGAAGAAAAGGAAGCTATCCAAGTGAAGGCACAGTCAAGACCTAAGTTTTTGTGATTAAGAGAATGAAGATTAATCACAAATTAAACTTAGGATATGTATTATATGTATTATGTAAATAATGTGTCAGTTTTGTACTAATTATTAGAAACATATGGGTCAGTATTGTAAATAAGTCAAATATATCAGACATCTCTCTCCTCCCCATGAATCGATTGTTGACAAAAACCTTCAACGGAGATTCACGATTGTTCATAGAAGCTTTAACTTACGTTTTTTTTCTTCATTATGCACAAATTCTAGGTAAATGTGTATATATGGTTGGTTTATGAAAAACTTTTATATGCAACAATGATGTGTGTAGCTAGGATGTACGCTTATGTGTAAGAATATGTGTAACAGATTACAGTGGCGGAGCTTGACCAAAAGTTTCGAGGGGGCGTAAAGTGATGGGACCCAAAATTTTTTTCCTATTGTTATGTTTCGGGTCGTGTCGGCTATTCGATTCAGGTTGGGTCAAATAATAATAGTTCCAAACAAAACTAAAAATTTTCATTCATTCAAAGGCCCGGTCTTCCACATAGAAAAACTAAATATTGTATAACAAACAAAAGATCAATATATATACACACACACACACATATGATGATACGAGATAAATGGAACCTGGACGAAGAACTACAACTCAGCACGGCGACCTTTCAGATTTTTTAATTCAGTTGTGATTTAGTTTATTGTGTGGTGGGTAATCTAGAGTTAAACAAATAAAAGTTCAAATATATTTACCAAACTACCCATCATTTAAATACAAAGTGTATAAATATTTAGGATATACAATTTAGGAAAAATAATTGAGGGGGCGATCCTATATAATTTTAAAATTTCCGGATGAAAAATCGAAACTTATACACTTCTAATCGAAACATTGGGGGCGGGTGCACCCCCGGTCACCAACTATCCTTCGCCACTGACAGATTATATTTAGTGCTCTTTTCATAGTATTGTGTACGATGCAGGCTATTGTGGAAGATTTCTATAATAATGTGTAGGATGTTTTATATATTGGGGTTATGAGAAATTTTTGTATGTAACAATGGTAGACGCAGAAGATATGTTTTTTTAATAATAGACTAACATACTTCTAAATAGTTATATACTTGCATCTTGTAAAATTTAAATCATCCCTCTCTTGGATAGAGGGAGGACACAAGCTTTTAAGGGGGGCTTTTAGGGGCCTTAGATATGTTTGCCTAGAAATATACATTATACATAAATTTTAATCAGAATGCGTAGTTGAAATTGTTATGGATTCCTATCCTTAGTTACTATCTATGTGAATCTATTTTTGTTAAAAAAATTTGACATAAACATATCTAATATTTCACTTAGATAATTGACATGAATTGAAACCAATAAAAATGTCCAAATAGCTAATAACATATAATCAAGTTATACATGAACAATGAGTATAATCCAAAAAGTTACTAAGACAGACAATCGTAAGAAGCAAAACTTCTTTGAAGTAAGACAAAAGTTCTAATCTTGAACAACATGTGTAAGTTAGTGTGATGAGTGTGTGTTTAGTCTATTGAAGAAAATAATTTAAAATTAAGTAGGCTAAAACTTACAAAACTTGACTATGCGAATAGTTTTAATCGAAAATATTATCAACTCCATATATAGAAACTGTTCATGATACGTACACATGGTGCACAAAAAACGCAACATATAAACAAAACACATGAAGAATCCAAATTCTTATTTCTCGAACATAATCAAACAATATAACCGTATTTGTCAACAAGCATATATAATAGGTTCACACTGTTCACACAAGGCTGTCTATTGTCTATTTGCACACTTAGGGTTTAAAAACAACATAATCTTATTTATAAAAATAAGATCTTACGTTTCATAATAGGGATTCTTTCATATTAACGTCATCTGGTCTAATGATATCATCACCGTCAGCCACCACCCACGACGGATACATCCACCCATCCACCATGACCGTCTCCACCATAACGTCCGTGAATAACGACGACTCAAACCACCCATCCAAACTAGGCAGCTCAATGATCTCCCCCAACTCATCAACCATATTAGAAATAGAAATATTATCACCAGACAACACATGAACAGACTGATCATTTGTTGACAACTCATGCATGGCCATGGTGGCTGCTTTTGCAGCAGCTTCTTGAACATCACGTGGAGAATGAGAAGCAGGACGAGGTAAAGTGTCTTTAAGTTGTGGGAAGTTAAGAACAGCAGAGTTACCTTTAATAGATAAAGCCGCAACGTCATGAGCTCTAGCAGCCATCTCAGCTGTTGGAAAACTACCTAACCAAATACGCGTTTTCTGACGAGGTTGTCGAATCTCGGATACCCATTTGCCCCATCTCCGCTGTCGGACTCCACGGTACACTGGATGTTTGTGATCGCTTGCATGTTCTGGATCATGTGGTCTCTTGTTGTTAATATTATTATTCTTGCAAGAGGGGGGTTGTAATTGTATAGTGGAGGAATGTTTTGATTGAGTTGTTGATACGGTGGTTGTGGTGGTGGAGGAAGAAGAAGAGAGATCGGTGCAGGGTGCCATTGAGGGTTTTGTCCGTTCAGGAGGGTTGTGGCAACGTGTTATATGTATATATGTAGGCTACTAGCAATCTAGCATGATTGTACGTAATATATTTTTGACTGGTTTTTTTTTTTTTTTTATTTTTTATATTTTGTATCTGTTGCATTAAAAGGTGATAATTTTGTCACATTATTTTTTTTAAACTTAAGTGTGTGTGATATATAACATTCCGTAAAAACCATACACAGCCCACACATGAGATCCCTCTAGTTTATGGATGTTGGGCATTTTTGTACTTTTCCTATAATTTCAATCAAATTATAAGGCAGGCATTCCCTATTGTATTTGCAATACTAAATTTTGTTATTGATATTGAACAATCTGGACGACATAAAAATATTCTTGGTTATCTTCTTCGATCGATTACAAGTTTTTTTAATGTATGAACAATATATATTCGGATGTTTTCGTGTTCGATTTCTTCATTTGTTTATTTTTTTACTATATGATCAATAGTTAATATATTTTTAATATATTAATACCAAAAAAATTCATTTGGTAGTTTTCTATATTTTTCAAAATCAATTTAACTTCTTTTATCATATGTGTATGCTTTGTGTCTCTTTTATGTTTGTTAAGTTCTTTTTTATCATATATTGTTTTATTAAGGTGCTGGTATGCAATAACAATATATATGTTAGTATGAAACAATTAATTAATAGCAACATAGCATTCCATTATCAAACATTCAAACCTAACAATATCACACAGTCGCATAGCATTTCTGTAATAGCATGGTAACATTTCATTAACATACTAACAATACCAAAGAGATACATGAAAAAACTCTAAATCCAAATTTTGTATATAAAAGTTCTTATATATGTCTACTTATGAACTTTTTTGAAATAACATTTTTTATAATCTAGTTAAAAGATTTATGAAGTGAAGATCGACATTTACATAAATTAATTTATATCATGTTATTTTGAATAAATACAAGAGAACGAGTTTTTTTAGCAAGGATCTGTATTTTATACAGGTTCGGATACTTTGATATATATATCAAAATGAGTTTGAGTGATTTTTGTGTGTGTACTTGTAATAAGTTTAAGAACGTTAATGTATTAAAATTAAGTTAAGTATATGTTTGTGTAAATAATAAATAAAAAAATTAATTTTTTTGATATAAATCACATTAAGTGTGTTTCACCTTAAATAGTTGTGCTACAATATTTTATATAAATCACATTTAAGTGAGTTTCACCTTAAATAGTTGTGATAAAATAATTTAAACGTCGTTTTTAAAAATGGGAAAATAGGTCGCTTGATCAATCAATCAAGTATGCTTTTATGTGATTTACAAACTTACAAAGATGAAGGATGAAATGAATTATATTAACATTATAATTTCTATTTATGTTTGGTTGGTTCACACAATTTTATAAAACTATATACGTAATTCTCCATTTCTCCTATATTTTACTATAATTTTGATTACTCTTAAATGTAGGATGTACTTAGAGAGGACAGAGTGGACTGAACCATGAAGTGGCGAGTTTCGTGTCGGTTTGTGCATGCAAAATGATTTGAATAGAAAAGGATAAACACCATTTATTGGATAATAATGTTGTATACGGACTTTTGAAGGTTTCGGGACCCGGTTCATGTTGTCCACCGGAGTACCGGTCGGCCCCTACCGACATGTTTTTTTTTTACTTTCATTCTTTTATAACCTATTTCACAAAATCATCTAACCACATTTATAGTTACCGTTATCACACGTTAAACAAATCTCTAGCTTTCATTTGAGATGACTATTTTATCATTACATTACACTTATAATAAATTAAAACACAACTCCTGTTCCACTGTACAAAATTCTTAGACTAATTTTAATGAATTAATCCAGTTTATGAACAAACTTTGATTTCCATATATTTTCCTAATGGAAGACGAGAATGAATTTAAAGATTCATACTATGATGTACTCAACAATTAGTTTCTTAATTAATGTGTTAATAGGTAAGATCACTATATAATGAAAATCAATAATCCAACCAAATCGTATCCATTCCCATGTTAAACATTTTTGTTTTGTTTTGTACGTATTTGAAATAAATGGGCACCCACAAACATGATATAATACTCCCTTCTTTGGCATTATTCAAAAGGGCTCGTTTTAAATCAATTTGATTTTAATTGTCTGATTTCACGTTTGTATGCAACATGTTAGTCTTTGAATAGTCAATAGCTCGTTGTAAATGCAATAAAAAGACAACATCATTATCATTATCAACAACATTCATTGAATCAATCTTTTAGTGCAACATACAAACACAATCATCCTCTCTTCACACAATAGCATGTGATTTCATATAAATAAGAACAGTTTTGATTTTATTGTAAAATACCAAATAGTTGTAGGCCAAACCCCATAGAAGTGCTAAATATCAAATGCTTGGGATTCTTAACAAGATGATAATATATGATATGTGATATGGTATATATGGTTTTAATACTAGTTGCTAATATCTCAATTTTAATAATTTAGGATATTTTACACATCCTAACTAGGTTCGTTCAAACCGCTCGCCGCTCGTTCGGAAATTTCTCGAAAAATGCCCGTTCGAATTGACGCTTGGTTGTAAACGAGCCGCTCTGCTCGGTTCGGTTTGTAAACGAGCCAAGCATGAGCAAAGACCCGCTCAGCTCGGTTCGGTTATAATTATTATTTAGTATATATATACATATACACATACATATATAAACATGTATATACACATATATAACCAAATATAAATTATACATACACACACCTGTATATATAGATACATACAAAGACATATATACTTAAATATAAATTAAATTCATAGTTTTATATAAACCGCTCTATTAGATTTTGGTCCACTATATACAAATTTACAACTACATCTATACGTACTAGCCCATTCACGTCAATAATATCAAATCTAAAAGTTAAACCCTAAACCGATAAACGATAGTCTGCTCATCGCCTCAAGGTTTCATGCTGTTACCCTAAGTTGATTGTCTCCTGCTCTCAACGTCATTCTTCGTGCAATATGATCATCGCCTCACCGACCACAACATTGTTATTCATAAGAAAAATATTATGTCATGAAACGTGTCTGTTTTTAAAGACATAAAAACATGAGACCCAACATTGTTACTATCTCTCTTAGCAAATTTAAATCGGGTGACACGGTTGCCCAAATCGCTCGAACTTCGCTCGACGCTCGCTTAGAATATTATTGTTCGGAATGTGCTCGCTTGATTTGAGGCTCGATTATAAATGAGCCGCTCTGCTCGGTTCGGTTTGTAAACGAGCCAAGCACGAGTAAAGGTCCGCTCGGTTCGACTCGGCTCGTGAACAGCCCTAATCCTAACTCCTAAGGATTTGATCAGGGCTAATATTGTTTAACACGAATTATCGAACTTTAAAAGCTACCCATAAGTTAGGTATGTTAATATGGGATCTTTCAATATCGTATGGTGCTTACCGTTTAATGACATACCACCAAACAAGAATATCACACCAAAAAACAAAATGCCACTAAGCAGCTTCTTCTGAAAAAGACGGGGTTTATGAAGGAAAGTTGGCATATAGCTAAATTATTCAAAAAATGTTCAAAACGCCAAAAACAAATTCAAGAAGGAAGAGGTTGATGACATTGAAGATTGGAAAGAAAAATTAGATTACCATTTTTAATTATTTTTGTTTTCATTTTATATTGTATTGATATCAAGTTATATGTTGTTTTGTTATCTAATTCTCTATAAATAAAATACATTATTATATATAAAACGCCAAAAACTAAAAACACCAAAACGTTAGAAGAATGAAAACTGAGAGAACAGCTGCTGTCAAAGAACCTTGTAAAGGGTATTAAAACGCCAAAAAATTCACTAAACGCCAAAAAGAAAAATTGAATTATTTTAATCTTATGCAAATATTAATTACTCGTAGTGAATTATTATACAAAACGCAAAAAAAAACCAAAAAATTAACCAGAAAACGATATAACGCCAAAAAATTATATATGTCACACAAAAAAATTAATTCAACGCCAAAAAGTATAATAAATACAATTAACGCCAAAAAAAAAACTTAGAAGCCAGAAAATATTATACCGCGTTGTGAAAATAAAAGAAGAATGAAAAGACAAAAAAGCCCCTCCGCCCTTCTCTATGCCATGGGACACGTGTTGAGCCAGGATGCGTTCTCACCGTTCTCACACTTTTGAGCGTTTTCTCCTGATCCTGTTTATATATATATATATATATATATAATATATATATATATATATATTATTTAATTTTAATACAGTAGAATCAAAATCGCAGGGGTATACATGACATCTCATGCGAAATCAAATTTGAAGTGTTTTGACAGAAATCACATATTTTTTTTAAGGTTTCGCATGTGCATAAAAATAGTGATTTTTTTCATAATTTCGCATGTGTTAATATTGAGTTCGCATGTTTTACCTTCTGATGTCATTTGTACCAAAACATTGGATATTACTTTTTGAGCTTCTTCATCCTGTCTACCTTCTTCGTTTGTAGTAACTTCATGATGAACTTCAGAAACTGGATTTTCAGGCTCTTGATGAACAGGAGAGGGTGCAGTTTCATGCTCTTGAACCGAATCAGGCGACACACAAATGAGATTATTCCAAAGCGTCTCATCCCACTGCTTACAGGCCTTCATAATCTCCGGATCCCAAAAACACTTAGTTTTTGCTTCTGAAACTAAGTTGTTCATCACTTAAACATCTTGAACCATTTTAATGTATTTTTTGGCATTTGCTTTCATTTTTTTCAACAAATTCTCTAATATTTTTCGAGTTAAGATACTATCAATCTAGAAGTTAAATATAATGGATTAAGTGAAATTAGTATATTTTTGCGCTTACCTTTTTGTTGGTTCTCGAAGCCTCTAGTTCTCATTCGTGGGTTGTGTCGTAGAATACCGATGGTGAAAGTTGAGCAGGAGTGCTGCAATAATCCATCATTTTCTGTGTCTGTATTCCAACTCCAAAATCAAGGTTCAACTGAGACATTTCATGGATTTCAAAACTGAAATTCATGAAATCATCAATGTTCTCGTTATCTTTTGGCTCTTCCCCGGTTTCTTTGTTTTGTACTGCAAGCGCAATCCTTCTTTTGTAGCTTATTGTGGTGTCAACCGGTGGTCGTAGTGTATAATCAGGGAATTCAGTCAACTATGAAGTAGATATGGAGTTCGTTTCGTAACCGTCACATTTAATTATTGTTCGTATCAATTCGATTTGTAGGGGTTTTGATTGATTCCTGACCGAACCGCGATTTCCGAAAATGCTTGATTCGTCATTTAGGATTCATCAATAGTTTTATTAGGTTGAGTTCTAGGTTTTATTTGATTTGAAGCTTTTTTTATTTTATAAGATTGTAATGAGGGTTGAAGATAAGTTGTTTCTGGTTTTATTTCTTGGGTTACCATATCGCATGTGTTATTTGATATATCGCATGTGGTGTTTTAACATAGTCCAGGTAGCTAAGAATAGATACTTTGTATAATTTCGCATGTTTTAAAATAGACATTTCGCACGTAACGAAGCTTAATATTTAATTTCGCATGTTTAAGTTCGAGTTTCGCAAACCTGAAAGTATTTATCAACTGTAGCTATTTATTTCGCACGCTTTAATAATAATTATTTTTATTTTCTCACAGTGTGTTTCAATAATTGAAATCAAATAATTCAGTTCAATAATTGATTTCAATAATTCATATCAATAATTTTTCTTTTATTCTATAGTTTATGTTTTTATCACTATTGCAAACATCCTATTAAAAAATGGCAAATCTACCAACATCCTCTTCTTCTGAACCAAGTATCAAGCAGGCTTTGAGGAAAAGGATTCAGCAACAAATTCAAGAGGATCAATCATGTCAAGAGATGTTGGAGGCCAACATTTCTCGTGTAACAGAAAACATGTAGAGAAGACAAGAAATTCTGAACTTGCTATCTCAGATGCAAGTGAGTAGTCTTAAAGAAATTGCTGTTATGTTTATGGTGGATTTGGGTGAGAGTGATGAGAAACAGTTGAAAGAGTTGGCCGATGCAATAACTGTCTTAAGATGCTCGATGAAGATGAAAATGGAGTTTCTTTCATCTTTTGAATGAACTTTTGTTTATTTTGGTGCATGTTTCAATAACTTCGCATGTTTTGTTATGTAATGGACTTGTATTTTCGCAGATTTTAATAATTCTATGTCAATAAATTCGCATTTTTGGATATTTTAATAAAATATCCAAGTTTTGCATTTTTCAATAAATTCGCATGTTGTGTTATGGAATGGATTCTGTATTTCGCATGTTTATATTCACCTTCTTATTGCAAAATTTTAATAATTCAGTGTCAAGCTTGCGATTTTAAACATAATATATGCGAAATTAAAAATACTAATGTGAAATTAAAAACACTAATCTATGGGAAATTAAAAACACTAACAAGTCCAAATATTTAACATAAATCCAACATCAAACAAGTTTACTTTGGCTTTCCAAAATATCTACTCATCCTTTCTGGGATTATCTTATCCAAATCTTTCATATACCTCTCTTTGTCTGGCCTTTTATCAAAAGCATTTGCCTTTTTAATTATTACTTGACGATGCATGTTGTGTTCGGATAGAATGATATTACTGAGATATCTTCTTTCACAAATCCAGTCACCCATGGTTTTTGGTCTCCTTTGTATGTTTCCATGTGACGCATCGTAAACACTCCACGGTCTACGCTGTTATTCTTCGTCCTCCAATCCATTTCTTTTCATTCTATAACTGAGTTTGCAAGCTCTTTTATAGCCGGTGTTGGTTTTAAAACCTTTTCTAGGTATAAACCAATACCCTTCTCTGTAACATAGCAAAATTGTGTTAGTAGCTTTTTACATAAAATATAACATGTATAAGTTTTTCTATTACCAGTGTGTCTGGAAGCCCCTTGTATCTATCCTTAAACTCTTGTTTAGCTGCTGAATTGTCAATCAGCTCAATTTTGCCAGATTTCAAGTTGAAGCACAAGACATAGAAGTGGTCACCTTGAAGTACCAGAATAAACACCAGTTCAACTGAATCAAGTTTTTTTACCTCATATCTCAGTAATATGTCTTCAAAATTTGAGGCAAATATGTTTAGTCGTTGGTTGTCTGTGTATTTCTCCTCGTCGTAAAAGATATCCGGCTGTATGTTATGTAATTAGAATCAAAGTTATGCAAACAATGGATTTTTTCACATGCGAATAGTATATATACCACATGCGAAATTATAACAGTATGAGAAATTTTGTTTCACAGGAAAACTTTCTTCTACACTACATACGATTTAGATATAATTAGCGTGTGAAATCATTGAATATGCATTTACTGTTATAATTTCAAATGCCAAAATGTATATGAAAACATACCATCATTGTGCTAAACAAGAAGAGTCTGTATGGTGATGATTTTCTATCCCTCTTCTTCTCTTCAAGGTTTAGAACATCCACAAATGCATCTATTCCGTTCGATGCTACGTATTGACCCCTGTAGAAGCTTTCAAATATAGCTTTGAATGTGGCAACCTCAGTTTTTGATCGGTAAAATTCTTCTCTGCCAGTCATAAGATAAATAATTAGTATTTGTTTGTGTGTATATATTTTAGATGTTTGTTAGTTGATATAACTATTTTACTTACTCCATGCCTGCAAGTGTAGCAAATGTATACCGAATCACACACAATTCTTGAGTCAATAGTGCTTCGTGCATGTTTACCACTCTGTTGCAGTAAGGGGAACAAATTTTGTCTCCAAGCTCTGCACATCTTTTCTCAGCTCGAATTTTGGCTTGTTCTATTGTCTTATAAAGTAGTTCATTTAACCCTTTTGGTATAACTTGTTTTGGAACTTGCTTTGGCTTTGAGTTTTTTCTCCCTTAGTTGGTTTTTTTTCTTTATCTTCTTCTAGGCTGTGTCCCAGGCTCAAAAGCAACTCAACTGAATGCAATTCCTCAGCCGTTACTTGAGGGCATTCAACTTCCAGTTCCTTCTCAACTTCGATTTCCGAATCGGGTTGTTGAGGGTCTTTTTGTGTAGTTTCTCCTAAAGAAACTGCTTCCACTTCTGGCACTTTTTCTTGAACTTTTTGTTGAATGTTTTGTGTAGATTCTGCCAAGTTCACTGTTTCTTCGATAACAGTTTCATTTTCACCACTTTCTGCATGCCAGAGTAATTTAAGAAATACAATAATTTGTGCTTTTTAATTTTTTTCTAATATAAAGTGCTTTTTTACCTTTGGCAGGTGGGTTGTAAGCGTATACACTCGTTACCACAGTTCGAATGTTTGCAATAAGGGTGTCTGTGACTCCTCCATCATCTGGCTACAGTATACCTATAGATACAAATTATTTAATTTTAATACAGTAGAATCAAAATCGCAGGGGTATACATGACATCTCATGCGAAATCAAATTTGAAGTGTTTTGACAGAAATCGCATGTTTTTTTTAGGTTTCGCATGTGCATAAAAAATAATGATTTTTTTCATAATTTCGCATGTGTTAATATTGAGTTCGCATGTTTTACCTTCGGATGCCATTTGTACCAAAACATTGGATATTACTTTTTGAGCTTCTTCATCCTGTCTACCTTCTTCGTTTGTAGTAACTTCATGATGAACTTCAGAAGCTGGAATTTCAGGCTCTTGATGAACATGAGAGGGTGCAGTTTCATGCTCTTGAACCGAATCAGGCGGCACACAAATGGGATTATTCCGAAGCGTCTCATCCCACTGCTTACAGGCCTTCATAATCTCCAGATCCCAAAAACACTTAGTTTTTGCTTCTGAAACTAAGTTGTTCATCACTTGAACATCTTGAACCATTTTAAGGTATTTTTTGACATTTGCTTTCATTTTTTTTCAACAGATTCTCTAATATTTTTCGAGTTAAGATACTATCAATCTAGAAGTTATATATAATGGATTAAGTGAAATTAATATTTTTTTTGCGCATACCTTTTTGTTGGTTCTCGAAGCCTCTAGTTCTTGTTCACGGGCTGTGTCGTAGAATACCGATGGTGAAAGTTGAGCAGGAGCAATAATCCATCATTTTCTGTGTCTGTGTTCCAACTCCAAACTCAAGGTTCAACTGAGACATTTCATGGATTTCAAAACTGAAATCCATGAAATCATCAATGTTCTCGTTATCTTTTGGCTCTTCCCCGGTTTCTTTGTTTTGTACTGTACGCGTAGTCCTTCTTTTGTAGTTTATTGTGGTGTCAACCGGTGGTCGTAGTGTATAATCCTCCGTTGAAGGACCCTCTTCTTCTTCTTCATTTTTTTCTTCATTTTCTTCTTCATTTTCTTCTTCTTCACTCTCACTTGATATCCATAGAGGTCCGTTATCCGAAATATGATCTTCGACTTTATCAATCTCCGAAGATGTGATATAACGAATAACTGGTATCTCCACGGCTTTCTCAAATAGGTTAAGCCTTTTGTTGTACTCATGCGTGTATAGAAGCTGTATAAATCGCAAGATCATTTAATTATATAACAAAACAAACTAGTATTTGAAATATATTATTAAATGTAGTAATGTATACCGTAAGAAAGGCAACAAGTCCCACGAACTGTATTTTATAGTTCTTCCAGCCCGCTCGTGTACGACACAAGGTTTCGAGTAGATATGAGCACCAATCTAGATTATGTATTTCCTCAACATCTCCTACACCAAGCAAACATCTATCATTTGCAAGCGTTTCCTTTGTAATCTCCGCAAAGAAGGTCATCCAGTACACAAGGAAATTTAATTTAAACATGCTCCCCTCGTCTCTTTGATTTTCCATTGTATCTGCAATTAAGCCATGGGTAATTCTCCTGTTTACCCCCCACTGGCTGATGAATGTATCCCTGACAGCAATTCCCGGTTCTTGACTTTTTTCAATTTTCTCCTGCTTTTTGACTTTTCTCTTATCGGCTATTATTTCAACCTTCTTTGGCCCCTTTGGTATTCCAAATACCTCGTAAACTTTGTCCGATGTTATTTTTATTTGGTGTTTTCCTACGTTTAGCTTATCGAACTTCTCGTCAAAGTTTCTGGCTAGCCAATATGCCAATCGTGTCGAAATATGGTTGATATTGATATCTAGAATAGCACCAAATCCCATATTCCTTACCTCTTCAACCTGTTTTTTTGAAAATTTCTTCACAGTATCCATGTATGAGTTAGGTTGGCATCTCAACAGTATTGCTTCGTTGTATTTGAAGAATTCCCTATGTTCTGTTTTAGGTTGTTCCACCTTTTTTGAATGTTTTTTTGTCTGTATCTTAGACTTCTTGTCATCTTTTTTCTTTTTTGGGAGTGGCTTAACGAAGTCATCCTCTTTAGAACTTTCTTCAACTATTCTTCTTTTTCTATTTTTGTTAACTTTTATCAGTGTTGATATTGGGCCTTCAAAGTCATCATCAGAATCTATGTCTACGAAATTGCATGCTATCAGTCATAAAACTTTATAAAATCGCATTTATCAGTTAATCATGTACACTAAGTCATTAAGTGACAAAATCGCATGAACGAGTATCATTTCGCATGTCTTATTTAAGCACTACCAAAAACTTTACCTATAAAATCGCATTTGTAATTCAAAACCCTATATAATATCGCATGTATAATTTAATCATAATCCCCTAAAACCAACTAATCATATGAAATCGCAGGAGGATTTTATCAATTCGCATGTTCAACCTAAGCTAAGACAAAAACCTTTTACAAGCAAAACTTTAGCTATAAAATCGCATTTGTAATACAAAACACTGACAAAACCCTATATAATATCGCACATATATCAGTTTATCATCTAGAAAAACTGCATAATCATGCTAAACCTAATAAATAACCATTCTAGTCATAAACCCTAACAAAAATGAAGTTATGAACAATACCTAATCCTTTAAAACTATATGTTCAGTCTAAAGCTTAATAAACAAACAAAATCGCATTTGACATTAAAATGCTGTATATTTCCATTATAAAATCCCAAATGTCAATCGATACCTGGATTCATCTTCTTCGCTTGTGGTCTGTCGTGGTTTGCTTTGCTTCGTTTCTCAAAACTCATGTTAGTTGAATCGCAACGGGAAGAGTAGCAGGATGAATCTTAGGTGTTTACTTTGCTTTGCTTCGTTGATTTTTTGTTTTACGATATGTTTGGGTAGTTATTGGGCTGATTATCAGGGATTTTGATATCGCATTGGACGATTTTAACCTTGGCGGTTTCTTTTTATTAATTTTAATTTGATTAATTTAATACTTAAACACGCGGTTTAAATGAGATGATCTGACGCCTAGAATGTAGCCTACATAATGTACGATTAGGGTATTTATATGATAACCGGCCTATATATATATATATAATCACAATAAGTGATTAAAGTGTTTCATAATATTATATGATCTTAAGTCATAATTAATAACCTATTTTTGTAATTTATATCACCATAAGACATAATAAACTATCTCCATTATGTTTAAATTTCAAAGTAATTTATAATTCACTTGCGAGTTAAATGCTTGGTTGGTCCCTGTGGTTTGAAAAAATTTCATACTTGGTCCTAGTGGTTTACTAATTACACACGTGGTCCCAAAAGCTGTCAAAAATGAACTCGGTTGGTCCCCTGACCTAACATCTGTTAAATTTCTCAGTTAACTATGTGTGAAATTACTATATTAACCCTGAACAATTAAAAGAAATAAAAAAATTTCTCAGTTAACCTAGCCTCCTTTGTTCTACAAATTCATACAGTACAGTCAAGATGACTCAAAATCAACACAGGCCTTTTGATTCCCTGATAAAAGGGAACTGAATGGTGTGTGAAACACTTACCGATTGCACCGAATTAAAGAGTCTCGAAGTAATCCGACGAGAACTAATTCCGGCGAGTTGCAGGTACAAAGTAGAAGCAAAAACATGATAAACAGCAGTGGTGTGCATACCCGTTTTCCTGGTGGTGGTAAATCGTGAATCGTTGGCAGATCCGTTTTTCCGGTGGTTGTGAATGAGCTGCTTCAATTGACCAAAGAAGTGAATGAGCTGCTTCAAGATCTTGCTGTAGTCCCTGAAAAATCGTTCATCGGATATCATTCAACGGATGCAACGGTGGGGTTTGAATTTCTTGAATTTATAAAGGGAAGTGGGGTATATGTGAAAAAGATGATGTTCCATGGCTAATGATCTCTGATTTCCCATTGAAATTAGCCAATGATCTCTGATTTTGGTTGAAGATGACGATGATTCCATAAAGTGCTGGTGCGTGAGAGTCTGAGGAGTGATTTTGTGTCTTGTGTTGATTTTATGAACATGATCGGTTGTGCTTTTTGAAGAATCGAGTTTGTTTTAGGTGATTAAGAGGTTAACAATGACACTTTTAGAGAGAGAAAGTGGTGTGTGAGAGAGAAGACTAGACTGAAAAAAAAGAAGAAAGAAGAAAATGGTGGTGGAGGAGGTAGTTGTAGGTGGTGGGTTGTGGGTTGTGAAGATGGAGGAGGAGGTTGTGTTACAGTTTTGTTAGAGAGAGGGGAGGGAGAAGATGAGTAGTGGGCCATGTTCTTCATATATATTTTTTTTTAATTTCTTTTAATTTTTTAAGGGTAATATAGTCATTTCACACATAGTTAACTAAGAAATTTAACAGAGGTTAGGTCAGGGGACCAACCGAGTTCATTTTTGACAACTTTTGGGACCACGCGTGTAATTAGTAAACCACTAGGACTAAGTATGAAATTTTTCCAAACCACAGGGACCAACCAAGCATTTAACTCATTCACTTGCACTTAAATATAAAATATAACTGACATGAATAATGTAGAGAGTACACCTCGCTTGCGGTATGCTCATATAATGTATATGTGTAGGCGCTCGGGGAGTAAAAGTGAAAGTGTACTAATTTTAACGTTATTTTACTAATTTCGTGAAAATAACGTTAAAAGAGGGGGGTGGTTAATCATGCATCATGTGGTGGCGTTGATAGCCGAAAGACAAGGGGTAGATGAACTAATTGATGTTTTTTCTCAATTGCTGAATGTTTTGTGCCTTATGTCCAAGGCTTGATGCAAAACTACTATTGAGTCGATGGTCTCATTGGAAGCAACCTCTCTATTGCTACGGGGTAGAGGTAATACTGTCTACACTTACTCTCCTTAGACCCTACCTTAGCTTTGCTATTGATAGGATATACTGAGTATGATGATGATGATAGGTAGACCCCCACAAGTAAACTACATCATTTAAATAAGATGTTCAGATTAATATATATACTTCATTTGATTAACCTCCTTTTGACTATGATTTTTTTATACTAGTAGCAAAATTCCGGCCACTTGTTGCGATAAACATCTTCTAGACAAGACTTAATTACGAACAGGAGGAAATTGAGAAACACGATAGTAATATCGAGAATGAAATGGAAAAATTCAAACAACAATTAAAGCCGCAACAACCGCCAACGAAAAAAAGTTAGTTGTCGAAGATCATGGTTGTGATGAATACAAGTAGGACTGAAAAAAAACCCGTCTATGGTACAACAAGATACTCGTGGGCGCCCAACTGCGAAAGCACAACAACAAAGAAAAGAGGAGGTTGCGAGACATAGCTCGTTTACCCAGTCATAATCACAAAGGAAAAATGACTATTCGTTAATAGACTCCCAACAAAGTGGGTATGACGTGGTGAGGCATAGTAAGTTCGTATTTACCGTCACAGGACACTCAAAAGTCAGTTTTCCAACACACTTCAAAAAATCTAATATTAAAATGACAAATCCCGATAAAGATTAGTTGATGATCATTGAGCCTATACGACGTGTATATCATATAGGGCACCCAGGGCCGACCCTGAAAATTCGTGTACCCTGCTCGAGCTAAAAAAATGTGCACTTAGGCCATAACGAAATTGGGTATTAGGCTCATTAAAGGTCTAAACCTAATGCCAATGGGCTAATAACTAATCTAAACCATAAGAATGGTTTTGTAAGTGGACCTATGTTGGTGTTTGTATGGGTATACTCTATTAAAATTAATATTTTACATATACATATAAGGTTTTTTTTTTTTTTCATAAAATAACATGCCCTTCGAGATATCAGGCCCTGACCGATTGAGGGCACCAAAGGTATCCAAATCAGTTTGGGTTGTCCAAATAACCAAACCCTAATTTTCATAAAATGTAATGGAATCATATGGAGTTTTTGAACCTATAAATATGGTTTACTATTATTTAAAAGAGAGTAGATAACAAAAGAGAAAACATTTAAAAGAGAGTAAACAACAAAATAGAAAACAACAAAATATATGTCATGGTGTTATAACGAGAATAATTAATAAATATAAATTAATAATAAGGAAAAGGATTATGTACAAAAGAGTTAGGGCTCTATGTTTAGTTTTTAATGGTTCAGACCTCTTACTGGTTCAGCACTTAATGGTTTAGACTGTTTGTTTCGCAAGTAAATGTCTGAATGGTTCAGGCATTTGCCTTTGAATGGTTAAGCATTATATTAAGTCTGAATGGTTAAGACCTCTAATCTGAATTGTTTAGATATTTGCCTCTGAATGGTTAGCATTATACTGTCTCTTAATGGTTCAGACATCTTAATAGTTCAGCACTTAATGGTTTAGACCTCTTGCTGATTCAACACTTAACCATTTAGAAGTTGCCAAAAAGCCCCTTAATTTGTACAAAGTGTAGTAGAGAGTTTTGACCATTGATCAAGTAATTTAATGGTTAAGTTTAAATTATCCCAAATGTAGAATTCACGTGACCACAGTCAATGGAAACAAATGGTGAAAAGACAGAATAGAAACATCCAATATTTGTGACTCAGAAACTCACTTCTTCCATGATTTTTAAACAAATATGATTTTTTATATGATAATACTTGTTAAACAAAATTACTCCGTATTAACAAGCATTTCATTCTTTTTAATATAAGTAGGCTAACGCTTTAATTTTCTTAATTTTTACTTTTTTTATCTGACAAGCTATAACATTACGTGATGTTGTAACGTTACGTAATTACGTGATTTCGAAAACCCATTATGTAATTCGGTTATAGTATTTATCTGAAAACCCACTAAGTGATTACGTACTAACGATAACTATAAAAAAAAAACAAAAAACATGTGATATATAATATTTCACCGAATGCCTAATATTTCAGGTCTAATCATGTATTAAGTATAAATGTAATGTAATGCAAAACATTAATCAATCAACCTATAATAATCACGTCATGCCCAGGGGCGGACCCACATAATGCGGGTCAGTGTCCCCGACTCCTGATTTTTTAAAAATTAATTGACCTCGTAGATTAAAGGCCAAGTTGTTACGGTGGTAAATCCCTTATTTAACAACCAAGAGATCCTTGTTTCAAGTCTTAAGTCTCCCAACTTTTTGGCTTTTTTACATCAAAATTAAAAGAGTAAATTACACATATGGTCCTTATGATTTATCAAAATTTTGAATTTGGTCCCTAGCTTTCCAAAAGTACACATATGATCCCTATGGTTTGCACTTTGTAACGCATTTAGTCCCTAGCTTTTTCCGAAAGTACACGGATGGTTTTTGTGGTTTGCACTTTGTAACGCATTTAGTCCCTAGCTTTTTACAAAAGTATAAGGATGGTCCCTGTGGTTTGCACTTTGTAACGTATTTAGTCCCTAACTTAGATATGCTACAACCTTTAGATTTGTTAGTTGGGGACTAAACGCGTTATAAAGTTTAAACCACAGGAACCATTTGTGTACTTTTGAAAAGATATGGACCAAATTCAAAATTTTGATAAATCACAGGGACCTTCTGTGTACTTTACTCAAATTAAAACTAGTGTTAATTAAACAGCATCCACCTACGCACCCTCTAATAAGCTTTTTAAAACTCACTGTCTTTCAAAGATTTGATTTCATAGTTGATTACCAAATGGTCCAAATAATGGTTTCAATTACATGGTCTTCATAAAAAAATTAAACAAAATTTTGAAGTTATTTAGGTAGTTGTTGTTTCCAAACAACCGATTAATCATCACTATTTGAGATTTTGATGATTAAAAATGCTATTTATTATGTTCTTAGCCCCGACCCGATCCGAATAGTGACCGACCCAAAAACTTTTATCTTTGGTTGTGAAAAATTTTTACACCGAAAAAATGGACCCTGGTGAAAAAAAATATGTTGGGTCCGCCACTGGTCATGTCGTATATTACAGATTGAATCACGTAATAAAGCATAAACAATTAAGTTCTTATCTTTGAATGTGTAATAATATAATAAGCATAACTATAATAACATAAGTTATAACAAATCATATTGAATGTGTAATTACGTATCCTGTAAAAGAAAATTAAAATTAAGAAAAGTATAGCAATATCCTGCTGAAACTAAAGAAAAGGAAATTCTCGTTTAATACGGTGAATTCAAAAAAATAGTATCGTATGAAAAAAATATGATCATTTAAAAATCATAAAATAAATAAATTTACGAGTTAACAATATTAAATTTTCCTAAAATACATTTCTCTTTAGTATCTCCTACACTTTAAACATTTTCTTTCTCTTGTAGAGTAACCTTTCCCAAAACAATAATAGCACTCTAACAAAGATGGTAAGTGAAAAGTATTGGGTTGGTGAGCTATATTTTAGGGTATGGGCTGGTAAGCCATATTTGTGGACTGGGCTGAGGGTTCTGAAGTTTGAAGTTAGGTTAGTATACAATCCAAGTTCCAACCATACCTAATTAATTATTGCTATATATTTTAGCTACTTTCATTATGGAAACATAAAAGGCAGGTATGAATTTTTCAGTTTTATAATTAGATCATTTTTTTCTGAATTTATTTTTTAATTTACTTTATCTCAAACATACGCTTGTCAGTTTCAATTCCTATAGTAAGTAACTGTACAATAACGAAAAGAACTAATGTCATGGAGCACAGGGAATCCTACTAGTGGTATCTTATTATTCCTGATTAAAATCTTAAATACAAAATTCTATAAAAATACCTAGTGGTATCTTATTATTCCGGATTAAAATCTTAGATACAAAATTCAATAAAAATATCTTGTGGTAGAAGCAACAGGGCTAAAATCGTCTCAAAACAGATTTGAACACTTTCATATCAACGACCAACTTTGTGGGCTAGAGAATCTGGGTATGAACTTTAGCCCAACTAGGATAGTCAGTCATCTAAATTATAATAGATCTCATATGGCCTATGCAAAACAAGTTTGAATTTTGTTTATGTTTTAATGTTTTTAAAAAGTTACATATATAACAAAAGAATTAATAAATAAACAACTTTAACACATCACACATACACTCACATATACTAGTCGAATTTCCCTGCAGGTTACGGCGAGAATTCAATCAGTTTCGGTTTGTTGCATTACATTATTGGTACGGTACAGGCACTCGGTATAATAACCAAAAGATAAAACCAAAAAAATAAAGTCGTGACATGCTTAAAAAGATACCGAGACACGTTTTAGATCGACCGAAAATCATAACTATGAATATCAGTAACGGATCTGATAGTACCAGTACGATACTGATGTTGTTTGGTCAGAATTGATGTGGCATCGGTATTTTTGGAACAGTGTCAATTCGGTTCGTTATGGTATCTGTACGGTGCTGACACTCTCTATATCTTACGATATAAATATGACGTTCTATTGTGAATGTAACTCCGTTTTCTACGAAATTTTACCATAAACCATAAAAACATGAATATTGGTAGATCACGATAAAACACAAAAAAAAAATCAATTATATTTGATCAGTTCGATTTTGAGAAAAGCTATTATCGGAACGTAGATAAAAATAAGCACGTCGTAACAGTATATTCGGATTTTAAAAAGAATTACATTATATTAGTATAATAACAAAAGGGTAAACATTAATTTATATAAAAAAAACTAAATGTAAGATACCTTTAATAACATATATGTTTGTACTTCGCTTATATCTGTATATTATTACTCATAACTTGATTTATTTTTTAATTGGGAAGTTGATAAAAACATACTCAAAATTTGAGCAAATCAAAATATCTATAAAATTAACTATAATAATAAAATCATAAAAGAATTTAGAAAAAAAAATATGCATGTTATTCCATTAACTCTATTGAAGTTTAAAACATATTAAAAGAACTTGTAAATGAAATCTTTTTTTAGCAAAAAAAAAAACACCTTTTATCAATGTTCATTATTTCTAGGATTCAATACTAATTACATAAAATTCGAGAATTCTATTCTTTTGATATGGGTTATATATATAGTTCATTATTTTTATAAATCACTTTTTCTTATTATGAAAAGTTTACATCATGTACATATACATAGTTTGGTCATAAAAGAGAACAGAAAGGAAGTGACATTTGTTAGTGAGTTTGTTGAACTAATGTGGTGTTGGTTCTTGCATCTTAAATTAGGTAAGCAAAGCAATTTCTTCTTCTCCAGCCGTATATATTTTACATATCACTTTTCCTTATGCACATTAGGTGCTACATGACATAACATTATTATTTAATTTCTATCAACACTTGTAGTTGTATGAGATGACAAGAAAACTGAAATATAAGTTTTTGTTAGTATTAAAATATGCCGATGGGAATGGATCTGTTGCATTGCATGACCACTTCACAAGCACCTACTGCATTTCTCTCCATAATCTTCGCCTTTTTTAATTTTTACTGTTTATAAAAAAAACAATAAAAAAAAGTTTCATGTATATTTTTTTCTAAGCAAATTTGGTTCTTTTAAAAACAAAATGAAATTTGTTTGAAATAAATAGTACTAATTATTGGTGTGAACGAGCGAAAACCACTAGTTATTCGAAATCCGTTCAGCTAAAAACTAAAATTGAACCGAGTTTAAACCCAAACGGCCAAACTTGACAACCTATTATTTATATAATCTAAGAAGTTTTATTTAATACAGCAACTATTACTATATATAATAATTATGATAAAAATACTATATAACAAATATTGTAATCTTCACACTCTAAGGTGATGTTTGTTTTTTTTTTTTTTTTTCAGAAGCTCTTCTTGTTATTTTATGTCGGCGTCGCGCAGACCATGCGCAGATGTTTGGGTCTGCAGACTGTTTGTTTTCTCGAAGACTTTTCATTAAAAACCTCTATGCGTCCTCTTTTTGGTGCAGACGTGGGATCACCTCTTTTTGGGTCTGCAGACCTTCTTCTTACCCTAAAATCTAAACACTTTCTCTTTTTGGGTCTGCAGATTAAAAAAAAAATACACAATAAAGGGGCGAGAAATTTCAGAATCTTGACGGATCAAACGGTGGAGATAAGGTCATGGAGGTTTGTCGGTGAATGTAAAAAGGGGAATATGGGACCAGTTGTAAAATTTATTGGGTTTTTCTTTAGGTGAGCACAACAAATTGCCCTAAAACACAATTAGCTTGTTAGACTTCAGTAAATGCATTCGTGAGTTAAAAACTAGTCACATGTGATAATTTATTGTTAGTTGTTCTATGAATAAATCTCAGAATTGTGGTATTAATTTGATTGTTACTCATACCTATTATGTTGTTTGATTATGATTTTCATTGTGATAAAATGGTATTAGAATTTGTATGATGTTCAGCAGCTTGCAGAAGTTAAAAACAAACAGTTTTCTTCTGACAGATTGCAGAGATTTAGTCCACCTCTTCTGCTACAGATGTCTATAGATGTGGTCCGCAGACTCCAAACATTTTACCTCTGAAAAACCAAACAACACCTAAGTATCATGAGAGCCGTAGCAACTCAAGAAAAAAACTAATTAAAATCATTTTTTTATACTGTTATTTTTATTTATTAAATTACAACATTAAAAAAAAATCTCTTTACTTAGTTCATCCCTCCTCTCTAAAACTCTTTATTTTTTATGTTGTATACAACATTAAAAAAAGAAATCTCTTTACTTAGTTCATCCCTCCTCTCTAAAACTCTTATTTTTTATGTTGTATTTTAGTAATAATTAATATAATAATAATAATAATAATAATAATAATAATAATAATAATAATGATAATAATAATAATAAGTGTAAATTTTATTTTTTGAATTTGAATGATTTTGACCAAGTTTCACGCTTCTTACAAAATATATGAGTTACTTTGTAAAACTAACTTATTTAACTTTATTAACAAATACGTAAGAATTAAGAGGAGCTTGAGTTTGAAAAACTCTCACATTTCAAACTCGAGTAATACATAAAAAAAAGTAAGTACTCCATAAAATAGTTAATTTCGGTGTTTAGAATATTATTTAATTGGAGTCAAATATATTGAAGTCAAATTTCCACTTTTTTTATTGTCACATGAACCATGGATGATAAATTTACATCCTATTAAATAGTAATCTGAGCGAGATTTACAACTGAAAAAGGGTTAGTCATTAGTGTAGTTGATATTTGATAAATATTATAACCTTATTAAAAAGCAACTAAGTTATGCATACGAGAGTTGTACAATTGACTTTGAGAGCTTTTCAAAAAAAATTGAAATTTTCCTTTTTGACCCTAAAGTTTTAAACTTTGACAATTTAAGTTTAAAGTTTTAATCTTTGTTTCATTTTTAACCTTAAAGTTTTAATCTTGACAATTTAAGTTTATAGTTTTAATCTTTGTTAATTTAACCCCTTTCATTAATTTGATTTTTCACTTCTAATTCAAAAGTTTTCATCTTATACAATTTAACCCCTTTGATTAATTTGATTTTTCACTTCTAATTCAAAAGTTTACATCTTTTGCGATTTAACTACTTTGATTTTTTTTACTGATGTGTTGTAATCTTGGCTTTGAGAGTTTTTCAAAGAAAAAATGGTTATGCATATGGTTGTTGTAACCTTAGATTTGAAGGTTTTTAAAAAAAAAAATTTGATTTTTTTTACTTTTCACTCAAATGTATTTCATAAATTACCTTTAACGCAAAACTATTTGTTTTTTTTTTACTTTTAACATAAAACTTTTTATCTTTTGCAATCTATGCTCAGAACCTTTTTTACTTTCAACTTTGGCCCTTTATAATTTTCATTTTCCGCAAATTTTTCGCTTTATGCTTCGTTCTAAATTTTGTGACTAAACACATCGAAACGTGCGTCTTTGGTTTAACGTTTTTACGTTTCGTTCTAAATTTTGTGAGCTAACACGACGCAACGTACGTGTGTGGGTGAACGTTTTTACATCGTCTATTTTTTTCCCGTTTGAAAGGTTCAACATAACGTGCGTATCCTAAATCGACTTAGTTATAACTAAAGAATACCCGCCGCATTGCGGCGGGTCGTAATTCTAGTTAAATAAATATAGTAAGGGGGAGAAATTGTGTTAAAAGTGAAAAGAGTAGGGGAGGCAAGTGTAACAACAAAGTACGTCAGTTAAATTAGGCCAACCGCCACACCACCACCAATATGAGATTCAGCATTCAACCAAGGAAAAGAAAAAGAGTCGTTTGTTTCTTAAATAAATGATATATCATTATCATTATATATATACAAACTATAAACCCTCACCTATTCTCTAAATCCCATTTTCACTGCATCAATGGAGGCTTCAAATTCGTCGATGATCAACGAAGCATACTGGCCGCTCCCTTATCTCTACTCATCTTTCACCTCCATTTGGATCGTTTTCGCTTCTTGCTGGATCATCAACACTTACATTAATCGCCATTTTCAGGTCATATCTCTATATAGACTTACATTAACTTGTTTTGTGTAGTCTTATTAAATGTAACTTTGTTTAATTGTGCGGTTTTTTCTAATATGGTATTAGAGCAGGTGAACAGTTTACAATGGACGCTTGCATTAGTTCCTTGTGTTAAATCTTTGCAGCTTGCCTTCTCATTTCTCTTCTGGTATGTTTCTTCGACTAGAAAAAATGGGCCCCTAAAGTGCAATAGCCCATCGTTGGATAAAATAAAAATTTGTTATTTAATTGGGATACATGGGTTTCGTTGATAAAATAAAAATTAAAAAAAAAACTAAAAAGGTTAATTAGTTTAAAAATCATATTGGGTAGTAAATATTATTGGGTTTCAAAGATTTATAGGCTTTTGTTTCGAAAAATAAAATTAATAAAAAAAATGATCAAAAGTTTTGGGCCTCTGGGAAAGTGGGCCCCGGATGATTCCCCGCCTTCACTTTTCTCCGCTCCAGCCTTTGTCACCGGGCAATGACGGTCGGTGTGTTTTTTGAGGGTTGAGTTCGCCGTAGCCTTCATGAACTTCCCACAACCTTTGTAACGTGCCATTTCATGGCTATCAGACATCAGGCACAGATCAAAGTGCTTCCAAACTTGGGGGTTTCTTTTGGTTTCCAAAACCATTACCACTTCGTCGTTGCATGCCATAACCGATTTTAGTTGTAACTTGTAGGGTGAAACCGATTTGAGTGGGATTAAATTTTGGTTGAAGGTGATGTTCTTATATATAATAGAAACCGATTTCAAATTTTTAATGACAATTAATCGATTCCAACGGATATAAAGCCGTTAGGAATCGATTCCGGCAGGCTTTTGGCAGCTTTTTCTGGAAGATACCCCGTTCAGAGGAACCAGTTACAAAATACCTGAACCGGTTAGGAACAGTTCCGGTAATTGTGGTTTGAAACCGGGTACTAACCGGAACCGGGTCCTAGAGGAATCGGGTCCAGTCAACCTCAGTCAAGAACCGGGTACGGGTTGGAACCGGTTCCGGGCATAAAAAAAACCCGATTTGCCCATCTCTACCTTGAATGTTCACTAGTTTGCAGATTGAAATTGATTTTCATTAAATTTATTCATTAATCCATGTAACTCGGCTTCTTTAACGCGATTTCAAACATGACTAACGCAGGTATTCGTGTTTCTATTTCCAAACATGCTCTCTATGGATGTCATTTGGTGTATATGTAACTGGATTGCTCTTTGAGACAGCTTCAATTATGTCGTTTTTACTTATCGCGCATGGCTACTGCATAACTTCCGAGCGTCTTTCAGTACCTGAACGCCGAGCTATGGCTGTAATCGGTTGTATATACTATCTGATTCTTGTTGGTCACAGAGCTTCAATACCATACTTCTCAGTAAGTCTGATTAACGTATATTTATAGTTGCGTTTCGTGTTCTTTTTACTTATGCTAATTGTTTGAATGTCCGAATTTGCAGATCCTTCTAATGCTTGATTATTTGCTCATATTCTTTGTGATATTTAATCATATAAATCAGAACTTATCACTCTTGAGGGAGCAGTTGAATTATATAGAGGATGAAGATATACAAGAAATGCATGATGCTGTTTACACCAAATACCTTATGTTCAAGTATGTGCTACACAAATCTTTCTTCTTTGAGTAAATTACAAAAATCGTCCGTTATGTATGTCACTTATTGCAAACTGTGTCCTTTGTCTTCAATAATTACAGAAAACGTACTCGATGTTTGCAAACTCTTGCAAGTTATGTCCTTTAGCCCTAACTCAGTTAATTTTTTGTGGTTAAATCTGACCAAATGGACCCCATATGAGGGTATTTTGGTCATTTTACTCTCATGTGGGGTTCATTTGGTCGGATTTAACTACAAAAATACCCTCATGTGAGGTCCATTTGGTCAGATTTAACCACAAAAATTAACTGAGTTAGGGCTAAAGGACATAACTTGCAAGGGTTTACAAACATCGAGTACGTTTTCTGTAATTATTGAAGACAAAGAACACAGTTTGCAATAAGTTACATACATAAAGGACGATTTTTGTAATTTGATATTCTTCTTTTATAAAAGTAAGAGTAACGTATGTGGTTTACCAAAATTTTGGATTTGGTCCCTGGCTTTCCAAAAGTACACAGATGGTCCTGTGGTTTGCACTTTGTAACGTAATTAGTCCTCAGCTTTTTCCAAAAGTACATAGACGGTCCCTGTGGTATGCACTTTGTAACGCATTTAGTCTCTAACTTGATCGTGCTAAAACCATTAGATTTGTTGGATAGGGACCAAATGCGTTAGTTTACTCAAAAAGTAATTTGTACCAATAGAAGATTCTCTAAATCTTTTGTGTTTTTTTTTTTTTTTTGCTTTACAGGAAATTCAAAGGTGCAATGCATATTGTAGCTATAGCAGAAATTTCGGTAAATTGCTTTAATTCATATTTTATTATTATGAGTTAATTACTATTTTCGTCCCTGTGGTTTGTCAAAAATCACTATTTCAGTCCATTAGTTTAAAAATTGCGATTTCAGTCCCTGTGGTTTCACTTTCGTAACCATCTCAATCCATTATTCTGTTAAGTACAGGGACTGAAATGGTTACGAAAGTGAAACTACAGGGACTGAAATCGCAATTTCTAAACTAATGGACTGAAATAGTGATTTTTGACAAACCACAGGGACGAAAACAGTAATTAACTCTATTATTATTGTTGTTGTTATGTGTGGTTTTAATAGAAAAAGAAACTTAATTCGGTATAATATGGATTTCAGATCTTCATCAACATGGACAGTTCAGTTGAAAGCTATTGGATGAAGTTACTGGTTCGCGAATGGGCCCATTTCTGTATTTTTCTGTATATTGGGTACGCAAAAATCGCGCGTTTACTTCATCCTTTGATTAATGTTGTCATTGAGTACGCTAATAGCTTGCCGCTGTGACAGATGGATATTCCGGTCACAAGATTTGGCACCGCGATTTTCGGTTATGCCCACTCACAAGTCTAAAAGAGAGAGAGTTGTTCCTCCTATTTACAGCATTGTATGTTGGCACTCATACTTTTAAACCAAAAAAAAAAAAAAAATCCTCAGATCTAGTAATTCATATATCATTGCAGGAACTTGATGCAGCGTCGTTTAAAGATTTTAGTAGCCGGGAATGGCAGATTGGGGTGGTAAGTGGCGTTTAATATTTAAAATTTTTAAAAGAGTTAATTATTGTTTTCATCCATGTGGTTTGTCAAAAATCACTATTTCAGTCCATTAGTTTAAAAATTACGATTTCAGTCCCTGTGGTTTCACTTTCGTAACCATTTCAATCCATTTATTCTGTTAGTACAGGGACTTTATTCTGTTAGTACAGGGACTGAAATGGTTACGAGGTGGACTGAAATGGTTACGAAAGTGAAACCACAGGGATTGAAATCGCAATTTTAAACTAATGGACTGAAATAGTGATTTTTGACAAACCACAGGGACGAAAACAGTAATTAACTCATTTTAGAATTTGACAACCGAAACAGTAATTATTTAAGTTTATTAATCGTCGGTCATTGTATGTGTAGCCAACATGTGACGACAGGAGCTCAAATGACTCGATTTTAGTAGTGATTCAACATCCTCATGCATCTAGGCCGGTTTTAACCAAGTCCGGATCAGAAATCTCTGCTACTGAAGCTATATCTTGTTTTAAACCTTGTGTATAGTGCTTTGTTGTACATGCGGTCCGTTTATCATAATTCTGGCATCAAAATGAGTTATGATTTTGTCTTCAAATCACAGATATACGTACACGATTATCGTAAATAGTTAACATTTTTTTATGCGCTGAAACTTTCAAGTGGGTTGGTTTGGGTTGCTTTTACAATTATATGGGTTGGTTTGGGTAAGATATTTTAACTAAATGGGTCACAATGGGTCACTTGAAATTACATCTTGTTATTTTCGGGACAAAACGGGTCGACAACATTAAAGAAATGGGTCGATGTGGGTTAGTGTCTTAAAGACACGCGGCAGATTTCGGATCGGAATGGGTTTCGAGCCGGCACAAGTATCCGCACGAAACGGGTTACGGCACGAAACGGGTTTTGGATCAAAACGGGTTTTGGATCAAAACGGGTTATGGATCAAAACGGGTTCAATTCATATTGAGTTTCGGGCCGAGACGAGTTTCAGCACGACGAAAGTTTTGGATCGGAACGGGGTCGGGTCGAGTTTCGGGCCGACACGACTTTTGCACGGGACGGGTTTCAAATCGCAATGGGTTTTGGGCCGACACGAGTTTCAGCATGAGACGAGTTTCGGGTCGGGACGGGTTTCGTACCGTTCCGACATGAACCGTTTCGACCCGTAACGTTTCGATTCGAACCGTTTCGACTAGTACCGTTTCGAACCGAACTGTTTCGACATGAACCGTTTCAAAATGTTCTCGCATTATGTTTGACCTTGAGCGGAATGTTATACTAAAGCAATTGTTGTCGCAATTCTCTCTGACAAAGTTCAAAGCGGTTCTCTATATGTACGTAATTCGTTCTGAAGAATGTAGTTTAGAAAAACAACCTTAAAAAATGGGTACGAAAACTTCGTTATAGCATAAATTGGACCGACATTCAGGCAGCAAGTGTAACAGCAGCATCCTCGACATCATCAGATTCATCAACAATCTCATTCTTAAACAGGAGTTTAAGGTGAGGGAGCACTTTTGGCAGCACATGTAAATCCGCAAAGTTGACGCTCATCATATCAAAAGCAATGCATGTTTTATGCATGTAACTTTGATCAAAAACCGGAATTTTAGGATATCTTTGACTGAAATGTGTAAGAATTATTCGGTATGCTCCTGCGGAGTTCCCAACTTCAATGGCTTCTTCGGTTGTACTGTGGTTTCTTGCTATTGCTTCCTCCACTAACGCATCCTCAAACGTTGCCTGCGATATAAGTTTCATGAACATATTATGCTTTTAGTGTTACATAAACATATTATAACATCAGACATGTCCCAACACTAACTTTTACTGCCCTTTTACAGCTGATTATTTGATTCTATTTATATATCAATTAGACCCGTAAACAAACCGAATGTTCATGAACTGTTCGGTGGGAAGTTTGTTTATGTTCGTTTATGAACATGAACAAATTTTTTGTTCATTTAATTAAATGAACTAAGATGAACACACGTTTTGTTTGTTCATTTATGCTCATGAACAGGGCCGGCTCTGGGCCCGGCAAACCCGTGCCGACGCCCGAGGCCCAATATTTCAAAGGGCCCGAAAAGTCTTTATAAGCTTATATATATTTATTAAATTATATATTTAGTATATTCATCTAGGGATGAGCATATCGGTATCCGATACCGAACCGATACCGATACCGCCTAATACCGATCCCGAATTTCACCCAAACTAGGTACCGATACCGATGCCGAAACATGTCGGTTAGGTATCGGTACGGTACGGTATCGGTATTATACCGTATTTTGAGGGTCGGTATTGGTATAATACCGATACCGTACCGTACCGATACCGAAAACGCCAAAAAGTGGATACCAATCGGGATACCGATCGGGATCGGGATCGGTACGGGATCGGTACGGGATCGGTACGGGATCGGTATGGGATCGGTATTCGGTGGCATATGCTCATCCCTATATTCATCCGCTTATTATGCAAAAAAATATTGGTGGTGTAGTGGCAAAAACCATTTCAAAAATAATGTAAAGGTCTCAAGTTTGAGTCTTTACTCCATCACTAAGTTTTTATTTTTGTAATTCATTTACCCTTAACTATAATTTTGGGCCCAATTTTTTCGTCGCCCGAGGCCTAAATTTTTTCAAGAGTTTTCGGGGACGGCTCTGCTCATGAACGTCCGTTTATGTTCCTTTGTTAAATAGTTATATTTATATAAATATAAACATAAACATAAAAGGTGTTTTCTAACTATATATATAAATATGAATAATTAGTAATTGGGCTTTCCAATGGAACGTATCGTAAATGATCACCAAATGTATATAAAAAAAATTACGTGACTGAATCATCTACATTTAAACCACTAATTTAGTTTGTGTTCATTAATGTCAATTTAGGTTCTTTTGTGTTCGATTATGCTCATTTGTGTTCGTTAATGTTTGTTCAATTATATTCGTTCAAGTTTGTTTGTGTTCATTTACGTTCTTGAACTGTTCGCTTAGGTTTAAAACGAACGAATACCAACATGCCTAGTTTCTTAATAAACGAACATGAACAAAACAATTTGTTCGATTATATGTTCATGTTTGTGTTCGGTTAAAGTTAAACGAACCATACGAACAAGAACATGCATCTTTTCGTGTTCGTATGGTTCATTTATAAGCCTGATATCCATAGTTCAATGCCCATGAGAAAGAAAGCAGTTGGATTGTTTACCTCGTGAATGAGAACCGTTGCCCCTTGAGAAGCTTCTACTAACTCCGGGCACGGTCTAGTGTCACCCGAATAAACAACCTTCCACCCAGGTATTATCGTCCCGCCACTATCAACTCTATCCATACCTTTCAAAACCACCCCAAACGCTTGAGGGCAATGCACAACAGGAACACTAATCACGTTTTCCAAACCCGCTTCACCGATCACTTTCTTCAAATTCTTCATAACCGGATACGATACGTTACCGTCCAAAGTATTAACCGCCTTTTTCCAAAGGCTTTGCATCGGACTTCCTTTAGAAAACAAAGTATTTTCATCTTTGTTGTCATTGGATTCGAAAGACGCTAACGAAGCCTCGGTTGTATGCCTACAATCTAGAAACTGCATATCTAAATCTTCGAGTCGTTCATATGCATCTAGGAATCGTTTAAGTTGTCTCGGCCCTACAACGACTAACGGTTCGTGAGGTAACCCCTTCAGCAAGTCACGTCGGAGAGCAAGTATTCTTGCTAAACCCGTATGGTGATCCGCATGGATGTGTGAAATCCATATACATTTTAATTTTTTAACAGCTTCATCCGCGCCTTCAATACCAAATCTGTTCATGGAAACATTGGTTAAACCTGATTTTAAGAGTAGAGTAAAATGCCATTTTCGCCCCCGAGGTTTGATCAGTTTTGCGACTTTCGTCCAAAGGTTTGTTTTTTCGCATCTGGATCCAAAAGGTTTTAAAACTTGCCATTTACATCCGGCTCGTTAACTTCATCCATTATTCTCCGTTAAGTCAGGGGTATTTCCGTCTTTTTGTCAATTTAAAGGACAATTCGGTCTTTTTCACACATCTCCAGTAAGGGTGCAAACGAGCCGAGCGGCTCGCGAGCTACTCGAGATCGGCTCGAGAAAAAGCTCGAAACGAGCCGAGCCTTATCGAGCCCGAGCCGAGCTATTGAGCCTAAAATAAAGCTCGTTTGCTTATCGAGCCCGAGCTCGAGCCTCGCATGTGAAGCTTGTTAGGCTCGTCGAGCCTTATCGAGCCTTAGTGTAAACGAGCTGAGTCAAGCCGAGCTTATTCAAACGTGTTTACAAGCCGACCTCGAACCTAAAAATAAACTTATTTAATAAACGAGCCCGAGCCCGAGCTTCACTTATCAAGCTCGCGAGCCTAAAAACTATTATTTATATTATTTTTATTTAATATATTAATTAATTGATAATAAACGAGTCGAGCCCGAGCTCGAGCTTGAGAAAATACAAACGAGCCGAGCTCGAGCCTTGAAAACAAAGCTCGAATCGAGCCGAGCTCGAGCCTGGTCAAGCTCGGCTCGGCTCGTTTGCACCCCTAATCTCCAGCGAGTTTACATTAAGTGAAAAACACCGAATTGACCTTTAAGTTAACAAAAAAGATGAAAATACCCCTGACTTAACAGGAGAAATATAGATGGAGTTAACGATCCGGATGAAAATGGCAAGATTTCAAACCTTTTGGATAACAAACCTTTGGACGAAAGTCGCAAAAATGGCCAAACCTCAGGGACGAAAATGGCATTTTACTCTTAAAGTAATACACAAGAAAGAAAACTTAATTGTAATAAAGTATATTATTACCTTCTTTTCAGCTGACCCAATGTTCCTTCACCACAATCTAACAACAAACTACCTTTAGAGAAAAGATCGATGAAGATCGAACTAACATTACGGTACTTTGACGGTTGAGATGAACCGGTCCCTAAAAGAACAATCTCGACGTTTTCTCGTGTAACATCCTCCAAACATCTAGGAAGAATATTTTGATTTAACCAAGGTTCTTCGGTTACATTCTTGTCACTTTCCGTTGACGTTATCCCCTCACCCACATCTTCTTCTTCCCTGTCCCAAAGCTGCAAAACTTGTTTCGCGGCATCGGATATTTCGGGAATCTCGGAAATTAGTTCGTTAATGATTTCCGTGGGGCCCGCTTTGGTTGGTATACCGGATCTGTCTAGTCCAAGTTGTGCATAAGGACGTAAATGAAACTGTTGTAACGAATAATTGTTAAGCGACCAGAAATAAATATGTAAAAGCGAACTTTACACAAATATATAATCACTAACGATGCACCTTGAGGAGATTTTCAGCAGAAACGGTCTTGCAAAGCTTTAAGTCAGCACCCTGCATGCTTGGAAATGTAGATAATAAGTAAATATGTTCCAACTAGTATTTTGATTTTTGACCCGCCGCGCGTTGGGGCGGCGTCGAAACTTAAAGTAACTCGAACTTATACCGTCAAATATTTGACTAGACTCATTTTCGAACAAAATTTACCTCAAAACGTAGACCAACTGATATTGCACATAAAAATAAGTACGAAAACGTATTATATTTGACCTGACTCATTACCGAGAAATTTAACGTCGAAACGTAAACCAACTTGGATTTATAACGACACGTACGTAAAAATAAGCACGTAAGAAATAGTGTTTTTTTATGTTAAAGAATCGCACCACGTGTTGTGGCGGAGTCAAAAAGTAAAGTAACTCGGATTTATACCGCCTTATGAAAACGTGACTCGTTTCCGACGAAAAGTAGACCAACCAAGAGCAAAACGTAGACCAACAAAAAGCGTACATAAAGATAAGCACGAAAACGTTTTTTATTTGACCCAAGTACATAAAAATAAGCATGTAAAACTAGAGGGGGTCAAAAAAACATTTTACAAAGTTTTTAGAAAGCTGAGGGGGTGTAAGTGGCAATGCTAAAAGTTGAAGAGTTGAATACACAAAAAGAAAATTAAGGAAAAAAAAACAATGGATGGCATTGTTGTAAATATGGCAAAAAAAACAATTAAAAAAATAATAAAAAATAATAATAATAATAATAATAATAATAATAATTCTTAATCATTATTCTCACATACTCGGAAAATACCTCATTTGAACGATTCGTTTGTTGAAGAGACCAAAAACCCGGAGCCGGGAAAAACTGAGGACATACATAATTAAGTCTGGCTGCGATTCGTGCACTAGATTGCAAAATCGGTATCTCAATATTCTTCCTGTAGAAATGCACGAAGAACTTATATCAAATTTAAAACTTTTAGAAAAACAAATCCACTTCACAAATTGCATAAATTAGAAGACGAAATTTTCCGCCTGTATACTTACGTTTGATGTCCTGCAATAATATGCTCTGCCTCACCAAATCGTGACATCCATTTTTGATAATCACTAGAGTTTACGACTGATGATGGACTTAAATGGATTACACAATTAACAACGTTGTGTTTCTCCTCGGAAATATCAGCGTAATAATTATCTAGTGATTGTATAGATAATAGTTCTTGAAAATGAGAGAGTGTAGGGCAATCTACAAGGAGAACAATAGGCCCGGGGACCGAAGGTCCAAGTACGTCATCAGGATGAACCTAAAAATTTGTAAGAAAAGTTACGTATCAATTTTGAGATATGGGCAGGTCAAGAGGGCTGAGTTATGTGTCGGAACCCGGAACGGGTCATTTTTTATGAGCCAAAACCAGTTGGGTTGTCGCCAGTGGCGAAGCTTGACGTTTTCGACGGGGGGGTCGAAAACGTATATACCCAAAAATTTCTATACGAAAACTACATATATAACACTACTAAGCGAAAAGTTCGGGGGGGTCGAAAACGTATATACCCAAAAATATCTGCACTTTGTAATGCATTTAGTTTCCGCATTTTCCAAAAGTACTTGGATCGTCATGGTTTGCACTTTGTAACGCATTTAGTCCTTAACTTGGACATGCTAAAACCTTGAGATTTGTTGACGGGGACTAAATGTGTTACAATGCGCAAACCATAGGGACCATCCGCGTACATTTGGAAAGCTACGGACCAAATCCAAAACTTTGGTAAACCACAGGGACCATCCGTGTACTTTACTCATCTTTATGAGCCAAAACCAATTGGGTTGTCGCACATACATTTTTTGTTCATATGTATAGACAATTAATACGTTAATTATGGTTAGAAAAAATATTATTAACACATTTTTTGGATTTGGTCCCTAGCTTTCCAAAAGTGCACAGATGGTCCCTGTGATCTGCACTTTGTAATGCATTTAGTTCCCGCATTTTCCAAAAGTACATGGATCGTCATGGTTTGCACTTTGTAATGCATTTAGTCCTTAACTTGGACATGCTAAAACCTTTAGATTTGTTGACTGGGACCAAATGTGTTACAATGTGCAAACCATAGGGACCATCCGTGCACATTTGGAAAGCTAGGGACCAAATCCAAACCTTTGGTAAACCACAGGACCATCCGTGTACTTTACTCATCTTTAAATAAAGCGATTTTGAAATTTTTATGACCGAAATTGACTTTTTATAAGTAAATAGGCCGAATTGATAATCTCTTATGTGATTTATATATATAACAAAATAGAAAGTGGTAAATGTACCATGATATCTTTTAAATCCGATTTCACGGATCTTCCTTCTTGTAGTTCACGATATTTAGGCCCGGGTTTCAATCCGAGTGCTCGGGCCTTTTCAAGGTCAAACTTACCCCTAATTTCAGGAAGCTCACAAATATATAAAACGGAAATATCACTAGACTTTATTGCAGACGCGTCTTTAAGCCCACGGGTTTCAGGTCGCAACAAAACAGCCGATATTTTAACAACTTCATCATCGATAAGTTTAATTTGGTTATTAACTCTTTCGGGATTATCCAATGTAACCCTATTAGATGTCGGTGATGGACCGAAGCAATGCGTGTGAACCATGGCTGCATTTGGAATGAACGATTTCATCGCGTCAACTAAATACTTAAATTCCGACGGTCCCCATACATTTACCTTTAAACGTTAACCAAACTATATGTTAGTGTACGAATAACAACTGAAATAATCACCGATCACCAATTCATCACAGTGATACTTACAGATAACCCTTCTTCACCAGTGCCAGCCAACGTCAATAAAAGACCTGCAAAATAATATTAATAAAGTTAGTATATACATTCAGGGGAAGGTTCATTGGGGAACACTAAAAAAGTGGGGAACAGCGGGGAACCGACCCAAACGAACTCCGATTGGACTCATTTCAGCGGCGTTGGAACCGGCTCGTCGAACCCTAACTAAGATCTCTTAACCCTAAACCCTAGATCCTAACTCCTAAACTCTAAACCCTAAAGCTAAAAAATAAAGCTAAAACCTAAGCTAAACCGTAAAATCTAAACCATAAACCCTAAAAGCTAAACCCTAAGGCTAAACCCTAGACCCTAAAGCTAAACCCTAAACCCTAAAGTTAAACCCTAAAGTTAAACCCTAAAAGCCAAACCCTAATATTTTTAGGCTTTAAGGGTTATGATTTAGGGTTCAGGGTTAAAAGATCCTAGTTAGGGTTCGACGAGCCGGTTCCAACGCCGCTGGAATGAGTCCAATCGGAGTTCGTTTGAGTCGGTTCCCCACTGTTCCCCACTTTTTTAGTCTTCCCCAATGAACCTCACACTATATATTCACAACATATAATCTAATTTGCAAATTAATACTCAAAGCTTAAGAATAACGCCCAAACCTGGTAATCCACCCGCGGTTTCGGAGCAGACGCGTGAAAGAAATATGTGATCAATCTAAAACAAAAGCAAATCATCCTCATTACAATATAATCAAGATCTAATGTAGATACAATGTTACTCTTAGCGATGACAAATTTACCTTCGACAACTTAATCTTATGTTCCGTACAAAATCGTTGCAGACCCTGAACGAATCATAAGCAAAACTATATAAATATATAATTAAAGATGTCAAGTATATATATATATATTAGTACATAAAAGTATATCAAAATGCTTACTTCTCCAGCATTAAATATAAACCTCTGCTTATCAAAAAACAGCAAGACTGAAGGTGATGTGTCTTGAGTATCCATACCTGTTCCTAAAATCTGCAAAAAAAAAAAAAAAAAAAAAAAAAAAAAAAAAAAAAAAAAAACCCACCAATTAACCCCTTTCCAACACAAAGTAGAAATCAAAGTTACAATCTTTATAATAATCTTGAGCAACATATACCTGAACATAAGATATGGTATTAACAGGATTAAGCCTTCTAACTTTCAATTTCAAATCTTTAGGCCCACTCTTATCTCTACCTTCAGCCCTTTTCTTGTTAAACCCACCACTGATTCCAAGCTTCTTGCTTTCTTCCATTGAAGACACCCCTTTTTTCTCCTTGCTAACACTCTGTTTCAAAGACCCGGAACTGAAAGATTTTGAACTGGGTTTTCTTGAAGCGAGACAGGTGAATAAAGGGTAAGAAAAAGAAAGATTTTTGGTGGGTTTTGGTGGGATGGTGTGGGTGAATTTGAGGGTTTGATTGGGTTTAAGAGAAGAAAGAAGAAAAGAGGGGTTTTGGGTGGAGAAAAGGAGGCGGAGGTTTGGGATTTGGGGCATTGTGTTCATTGCCGGAACCCTAGAAGAGGGTTTTAGTCAATTTTCAGTTATTTTTCTATCCATTGGTTTCATGGACATGATTTGCATCTGAGAATGAGTAAAGTGATTTAATAGTTTTGAATGTATGTTATAATAAGAAGCTGGAATAGCTCAGTTGGTTAGAGCGTGTGGCTGTTAACCACAAGGTCGGAGGTTCAAGCCCTCCTTCTAGCGCTTTATTTTTTGGTTTTGTTACATATTTTTTTTATAGAATAATGACTTTTAAGCTTCTGTTTCTTTTTTTTTTTTCGTATTGGAACGGCGAAAATGATATTAGAAATGACTAGCAAGACACTAAATAAAAAACATACAGAGTTAAGAGTTACGGAAATATGAGGGGAAGTGGGGAACAAATCAAAAGTTAATAATAAAATGACTCCGACCAAATCAAATTTTGTTTGTTACAGGTGAATTGTTTGTTAATTTTTTTTTTACAGAATAATGGCTTTTAAAGCTTCTGTTTCTTTTTCTTCTTTTTTTTTTATATTGAGAACGGCGTAAATGATATTAGAAATGACTAGCAACACGCTAGATAAAAAACATACAAAGTTAAGGGGAGTGGGGGTGGGGGGTGGTTACAAGTGATGGAATTCCATCACTCACAAACATCCAATCATGTTCCGCCATGTCAGCAACCATTTTTCCATCACTCACAACCTTTTTTAGTGGCGGTGGTCATCACTCACCACCACACCCAACAATTTCCCCCCAACCAACAACTACCTTCACAACATAAAACCATCACGGCGTGAAAAAAATCACGGAACCGCCCCAACATAAAACTATCACACGTGGAAAAGGTTAGTGGCGGTGGAAACATGCAAGCCATCACTCGTTATTTTTTGCTATCACGTTACCGCCCCCTGTGGCCTAAGAGCTACGGAAATATGAGGTGAACAAATCAAAAGTTAATAATAAAATGACCCTGACCAAATCAAATTACTTTTAGGTTACACATAGTATGTTCGTCCCTCATCAGCTTCTGTTACTTTTTTTTTTGTATTGGAACGGTGAAAATGACTAGCAATACGCTAGATAAAAAACATACAGAGTTAAAGAGTTACGGAAATATGAGGGGAACAAATCAAAAGATAATAAGAGTTACGGAAATATGAGGGGAACAAATCAAAAGATAATAAGAGTTACGGAAATATTAATAAAAAAAATTATTTGTTACAGATGAATTGTTTTTTAATTTTTTTTATAGAATAATGACTTTTAAAGCTTCTGTTTCTTTTTCTTCTTTTTTTTTTTTTGTATTGAGAACGGTGGAAATGATATTAGAAATGACTAGCAAGACGCTAGATAAAAAAACATAAAAAGTTAAGAGCTACGAGGAAATATGAGGTGAACAAATCAAAAGTTAATAATAAAATGACTCTCACCAAATCAAATTACTTTTAGGTGATTGCACAAGTAAAATATGATATGGGTATACTTTAGTGCGCGTTTTAATTGAAAGTTAATAATCGCTTTTAAATAATTACAAAAGTTAACTACGACCAAATACACTTTAATGTGTGTGTTTAAGATGATGCAATGTTAGTTTTAAATAATTTGAAAAGTGAAATACTACCCAAATACACTTAACGTATGCTTTTTTTATACCAACTTTTTTTTCTTGATAACTTTTTATTCATACTTGCCAAGTTACATCAAAACAGAAGATAGACAGGCAACAAGCTGCGCCGTCACCCGTTTCTGAATTGTAAACCTTAATAGCAAAAGTAAAATATACTTTTTTTTTTAAGAATCAAGGGGCAAAACTGTAAACAAATATATTAAGACTATAGAAAGAACAAAAAACCACTTGGTGCATGTGCAATCACCACAGATAAGATGCATTGTAACCACACACACATACAAACTATCTATAATGGTTTATGTACCAGCAACTTTTGAAAATGGGCACAATTCAACCCATGAATACTTATACCATATCTTCTTTCTCCCACTCTTGCTGTTACAATTTCAAGAACACCACTCAAAGACCTTACACCAAGACCCATGGCTACTCTAGGTCCAGAATCCAAGCCATGACCACGGTTCGCGATGGTCAACCCGAAGCTGCACCATCTCAGGAACCCCCTTCTCTCAGTTTCGCTTTTGTTAGTGTAAGTCATTGCACATTCACATTGACCACATCACTTAAATCCACATTGTAGATTACTAAATTATGCTAAATGGTATCTCTTTTTACAAAAAAAAAAAAAAAAAAAAAAAAAAAAAAAAAAAAAAAACTTGCAGCCTGTTCTGTTACCAGATGGAACGCCGGATGTACATTTTAGAACCGCCACGGGTGGACAGAAGCTAAGAGATATAATGCTGGATTCGAATATCGAGTTGTATGGACCATATGTAATGTTATCTACTTTCAATCCGACGACTTTTTATATAATCGGTGTAATGTCCTCGATGCCATAATCTTTCTATTTTTGGTAATTCAGTCTAGACCTCTGCTAAACTGCGCGGGAGGAGGAACATGCGCGACTTGCATGGTAGAGGTATTTAAATATCCGATCACCATCAGGATATATCGTACCGCGTTAAGTTGTGTTAAATTTTAACTATTATCTCAGGTTATTGAAGGGAAGGAGTTGCTTAGCCCAAAAACGGATAAAGAGAAAGAGAAACTCAATCGGGTATGACGAAATATAAGTTTTTATAACCAGGTTAACCAGAGATCATTCATATAATTTTGAGTTATGTGAACTGCAGAACCCGAAGAACTGGAGGCTGGCTTGTCAGACGACTGTGGGGAAACCGGATTCAACGGGCCTGGTTCGTAGTAGTGACTAATTACAAATATGGGTTCGCGTTTTTTGATCAAAAGATTTTTAATTGTTTTGGGAAAATGCAGGTTGTGATTCAACAACTACCAGAATGGAAAGGGCATGAATGGACACTTGGAAAAGTACCCCCTCCAGAATCTTAATTTCTTGATATGTAATGTTGTAAATTAATGGTGAGAGCATGAGAATGATTATAGTGTTGTAATATTGGCACATTCTTGAATACTATATAGTTTACACCAAGACTAGTAGAAACATATTTATTGTTAGTATTAATTACTAAGGTAAGTAAGCTTCAGGAGAAAAACTCCGGTCTCTAAACGCCCCTGCGATAAGCTGGTTGTCCAAGCTTGGTACTATACCTGGCAACCCGGTGGGCAGAGTTAGGCAGGTAAGGGTCATAACAGGTTCGGGTTAGAACGGGTCATTTAAGGATTGTTATTTTGATGTGGGTGTCTTAAAGTACGGGTGAAAACGGGCCGTTTTTAATAGTGTTTTGAAGGGGGTGATGAGGCTTTCATCATAGGGCCAGTTGGCCCATTCTGTTTTTAGACTATATAGTAATTGATTTTTTTTTTCTAATTTTAAGTGTCTCCATCCTGACCCTCTATGAATAGAGTTTAACCCAAAACAATTGATGTCATTTTTTAAAGTTTCGTCGGCCAAAATGCAGTGGCGGAGCTGGAACAAAAACTAGGTAGGGGCCGAACTCTTAAAATCCAAATCAGTAGGGGCTGGATTCTTAAAAATCCAATATTTTACGCTACAAAATAAATTTTTCGGTAAAATTAACACTACAAGCAAAAAATCAGTGAGGGCCAGGGCACCCCTGGACCAACATTAGCCTCCGCTCCTGCCTAAATGTATACATTTGGGTCAAGATTGTAGGGTATACCTTGTACCAAAAGTATAATACCAAAAATTTTGTCGTGATACAGAATTTAGTTATTTAGGGGACTAGGGGTGGTTCACTAGTGATAGAATTTATCACTCACAAGCACCAATCAAGTTTGGCCATGTCATTGACCATTTTTCCATCACTCACAACCATTTTTAGTGGGGGTGGTCATCACTCACCACCACACCCAACAATTTCCCCCCAACCAACAAATACCCTCACAAAAATAAACCATAACGCGTGATGGAGATAACGAAAATCGGTTTCCGTTAATGTATAACGCGTTGAAGTGTGTAGCGGCGGTCGAGTTCAACGCGTTGAAGTTTGTCACGCTATACTATCACGGAAGAAAAGGAGACCGCCCCGGGTCCCCTTAGGTCTAAATTGGGAATGTACCTACTAGGTGGAATTTGATCTTTACAATGTTTTAAAGTGCTTTACGACAAAGAAAAACTTTCCAAAATTTTCATAATGATCTTGCGGCTCGTGGTCGAGTAATCCCGTCCCCGGATGAGGGTTGTGTGGTTTTCTAATACGCGACTGTAAGATTATTGGGCACACATTATCCAACTAGTACGAAGACACTTCATGAAATATTATTATATGGCTAACAAAATAAGTGAGCTTGAGTTTAAAAAGATTTGCTCCAACAAATGATAGAACCAATGAATAAAAGTTATAAAAAATATTTATGAGAAAATCCCGTCCGTTTTTACTTGTGACTTGGGCCTTGGCTTTAAACCCATGCTTAAATACAATGAGAGTAGAAACTATAATCGACTACCTAGGGGGTGTTTGGGCTAGCTTTTTTAACAAAGCTTATAGCTTTTTTAGCTTTTTTTACAAAATAAGCTTCATTTGTTGTTTGTTTTAGCTTTTTAAACTTATGCTTATTAGCTTATATAAGCTAATTTGAATAAGCTTATTTGAGGATGGTTTTTAAGCTTATTTGAAGAATGATAGAAATAAGCTATAAGCTAATCCAAACAATTAAAAAGAGCTTATCAAATGATAGAAAATAAGCTATAAGCTACTTTAAAATATAAGCATAAGCCAAAAAATAAAAGCTAAGCCAAACACCCCCCTAAATTCCGACTGAAGTTTTTACCTGGATTCACCGAATTGGGCAACCAATGCAAAAAATAATTTCAGAAAAGATTTTCAAGAAATGTATGGTATTAATTTAATATGATATAGTCCTAACGTGTCATCTTCGATGGATTTAGGAACTAGTGGTGCTCATAGCAGTGGCGGATCTAGGATTCGCGTCAAGCCGTAACGTTTTAGAAATAAGCGGTAACAAAATCGAAAAAACGTCAATTTTTTTCAAAATTTACACTAATTTTACACTACCGCCGGAACGCCAAGCCGTAGCGGACGCCACCCCTTACTATATGCTACATCCGCCCCTGGCCCATAGTAGCTTGAGTCGGTCGAGTAAAAATCCAAAACTTAATTTATATAACATCGTGAGAAATGGAGCAGGTAAACAACAACGAGGTAACGCTCTACTTATTGAGCCCACCTTGTTTAAATCCACGGATTTTTTAAACACGCTCGGCCTCGATGACTTTGGTCAATTTGACCTTTTGGCTTGGTGGAAACGAAAGGAAACTGAATTTCCAATCCTAGCCGCTATGGCCCATGACCTACTAACCGTCCAAGCTTCTATGGTACCTTCGGACTCGGCTTTTTTTTTCTTAGTGACAGGGTTTTGTTGATACGAAGAACAAGACTCACTCTCGAGGCGTTAGATATGTGTATTTGCTTAAAAGATCACTTGGACGCGGTCGATCGTATACAATACACTTCGAGTCTCGAAGACCAAGCAATAGTTGAAAGACAATATACAACGAAGAGGTGGATGAGGAAGAAGAAGCATATGATGTGTCGGTTTGCAGCTCTTTAGGCGAAATATAAACGCTTAGTAGGTAGTAAAATAAGATGCATTATTGTTATTATTATTATTATTATTATTATTATTATTATTATTATTATTATTATTATTATTATTATTATTATTATTATTATTATTATTATTATTATCATCGTTTTTTGTATCTGATTTACTCTTGCTTTTTTTGAAAAATCGAAAAAATAGTAAACGAGAATTTTATGTAATTTTTTTTATCGAATACTAAATGCGCGAAAAAAAACGAACCGACACCGACACCCAAACCGGTAGCTGCCAAAGCTATTTGGAACCGAACCGAAACCGAAAAAAAAAAAAAACCTATTCAGGCATCTCTACTAGAAGGCATATCGGAATGGGCCTTATTTTAGCCCATAGCCCATTGGTCCCAACTGTTGAAGTAAAGGACTATGAGAGTCCTACCTTAGGCCCGGCCGACGCCCCTGTGCAAAGGCCTAAGCTGGTTGTCCAAGCTTAGTACCTATATGCCTAGTCATTATCGGAATGGGCCTGATTTTTGCCCCTTGTTGGTTGGTCCCAACTCTTTAAGTAAAGTAATATGAGAAGTATCAGGTCCAAGGGAAGGTTGGTCCCAACTCTTTAACTAAAGTAATATGAGAAGTCTCAGGTCCATGGGAATATAGGGCCACTTTGACCCTGGAATTGTGCAAAATGAGGCTTTGGGGCTGTTTGTTTACCTCTTAATGTGGCTCTTAATGGTTAGCAGTTTAGCACTCAATGGTTAAGATCTCTAATGGTTAAGATGTCTGCGTGGATCACACATTTGCCTCTAAATGGTTAAAACTGTTTGTTTCGCGAGCAGATGTCTGAATGGACCAGACATTTGCCTCTAAATGGTTAAGACATTTGCCTCTAAATGGTTAATATCTCTAATCTGAATTGGTCAGACATTTTCCTCTGAAGTCTGAATGGTTAAACATTATATTGGCTCTTAACCATTCAAAAATTATCAAACAACCCTTTTGCGAATGATTAGAGATATATATGGCAGGGAAGCCATTAGTGGTTTTCATAACAAGTGGTGTATTTTTGGTTTGAGAGTTTGAAAGTGATTCTAAAATTTTTCTTTAAATAGTTTAAAACAAGGATACAAATAAATATTTTTTTAGTAAATGCTACAAAGAATTAATTTTTGTAACATGTTACATCAGTACATCACACCCAAATTTAAAAATAATAACAGATAAAAAGCTATAAAATAATTTAGAAATTAAAATTTAAGTTTTGTAAACAAGTGATTGAACCTAAGTAGGCCTTGCCTTGTCTCTCAATTGTAACAAGACTTTTAACAAAACAATTCATGATAGGGCTTTTTTGAGCTGCATCTTTATGCTTATTAAAAAAATGAAACCAAATAATTATATTACTAGTGTTTTTAAAATTAAACGATAAAAGTTGAGCTTAAGCTCACCTATAATTAGAGTCGGCTCGTCACTGAACTCATTTCAAGCTTTATTTCTGAACTCGAGTTTGAATTGTTTATTGTTTTAAAACTATTAATTATTTTGTATACATCAAAGTGTAATTATTTTTAAAAACTTATGATTATATATTATGTATTAATATAACATAATATATATTGTTTTGTTATTTTTTTGCCATAATCATATAACCAAGTAATATGTATTACGTAATTATATATTAAATAAAGTTTTTGTATCTATATAAATGATGATTCTTGTTTTATAAACCCCAAACCTAGCCAATCTCAGAACTTTTTAAACCCAGTCTCAAGCTCATTTATTAAACAGGTCCGATTTTCATCATTTAAACTAAACTCAAGTCAAATGTTTAGGTAGGCGATCTCGATTAACTCACAATTAAAACTTAAAACCGAACATGACCAAATCAGGCATTGATGTTGGGTTGAGAGACTTTAACAAACACTTTTTTGCACCACTTTCTTCCCTTGATAATGTGAGATATGGACTTTTGCTGAATTTTTTTCGTCCCACATCACTTTCTTCACTCAACTAATATTGTTTTTAAAATTCTGAAGTAATGTTTTTTTTTAATTTATCAAACTCACTATGAATTGTTGTTATACAATGGATTTGAAATGAAGTCACGGGTATTTAACTTCTACTTATGGTGGGGCCGGGTGAGTTTTCCCTTCCAGGTCTCAAGTTCGAATCTGGGTGATAAGGGTTTCTCATTGAGGAGTTTAAATTGGGGATCTATTGTGCGAGGAGGCTCTCTAGCACGGACCTGGTTAAAACAACGTATGCTAGACCTCCCGACATTCACGAATAATTCACATCGAAAAAAAAGAGAGAAGATATTGAGCGTGCCATAATTTTTGGACATATCCACGTTGTAAATTGTAATCACATGTATTGATGGACCAATAAGCCCACTCACAATATTCTTTTTCCTTTAACTCAATCGAAAAGAACAAAGCAAAAAAAAGTCCCTACCCTACCAAACAAAATTACACACCCAATTACAAAACAAAACAATTTGGATACATATCTCATAACTGAAAATAAACAAATAACTTGTTTTCCATTTTTACTTTTAAATTAAAATAGCCTGGAATCATACAATCCAACACACAAGAGCACAAACATTGGAATTTAGTATTCATTGGTGAGGGGAATATGCTCATTAGAAATGAACACATTTGGGTAAATAAGTCCGGCTAGTCCACCGCCAACGAGTGGTCCAACCCAGTAGATCCAGTGTCCAGAGAAGTCAAAGCTAGCAACAGCAGGCCCGAAAGATCGGGCTGGGTTCATTGACCCACCTGAGAACGGGCCTGCAGCCAAGATATTGGCACCAACTATGAACCCAATTGCAATAGGTGCAATTGTGCCCAATGCGCCCTTCTTTGGGTCACATGCAGTGGCGTAAACAGTGTAAACCAATGCGAATGTGATAATTATTTCGAAAACTACACCTTGAATCGATCCAACGCCTTCTGCAACACCATGTGTAGGGACGGCCTAAACAAAAATTACAAAAACATAAAAACACCACTTAGAATTTCAATAATTACGAAAATGTTACCGAAGTAAGCAAGATGTAATAATTAGTTGCTCTCACCAGGCCTCCAGTGACGAAACTGAGAAGGAAGCATGCGACGGTTGAGCCAAGAAGTTGGGCTATCCAGTAGAATAACCCGGTTAGGAAAGTGATCTGGCCGCCAACGGCCAACCCAAAGGTGACAGCTGGGTTAACATGGCCGCCAGAGATGTTGGCAGCGATAGAGACCGCGACAAATAAGGCAAATCCATGGCACACCGCGACCGCTACGAGACCAGGTGGATCTAGGGCAGCATCTGCTGTCAATTTGGCTGTCACAAATCAACAAACATAAGTTATTACTTTTTTTTGGCCATGTTAGAACACCTATGAATTGAAAGTACGTACCGTAAGCGATAGCTGAGCCGACACCAGCGAAGACGAAGAGCAAGGTGGAGATGAACTCAGCAATGTAGGCCTTGATGGAGCTGGAGCTGAAGGAATCATCAAAACTACCAAAGGCAATTCCAGGCATTTTGGAAAAAAAAAAGTATTGAAGTAGCTAATTAATAATTTAATAGCTCAAGTTGGAAAAAACAGAAGATAGAAAGAGCCTTTATATACTAGAAGTTCAAGGATGACGTGGATTTTATGGTAAGTGTATATATTCGCCTACTTTTAAAAAATGTAATATTTAATTATAACAAAAATGTAATTAGTCCAGTTTATTCAAATTTTAAAATTAAAATGGTAGTTTTTATGTTTATATATATAATAAATAGTTAAAGTTAATATATTAAACTTGACTAGCTCACTGGCAAATAAGCCTTTAATTTATATAAATATAAATTTTTCTTTCATATAATAAATATATAGTCACACAATAAATATAAAATAACCATAACCAATAATTTATTTATATTAAAAACCTAGAATTTAATAAATATTAAATGAGCCGAGTCTGTTACTAAAAATCTGTTAACGAGCCAAAGTTAAACTTTAAATATAGAGTTTGAAACAAGTCGAGCTCGAACTCTCTTAATTAAAGAAGTAGAGCTTGAGATTGGCTCGTTTAATTACAAGATGATTAAAAACTCACATGATGTGAACTACGAGATTATTACTAACCTTAGTTTTTCAAATATATTTTTGGATTTATGAAAAGGGAGAAAAATATAAAATATTTTGTGTGTGCTAAATGAGGGAGAAAAAAAATATTACAGCTCGATCACAAATATTCATTTTTATTTTTGTGGCTGATGGCCTCATCATGATTGAAAAAGACTGTAGAACGGACGCCCCTAATGGGCCCAAAATAAACCGACCATTTCTTTTTTTTTCTAAAGTAAGAGAATTATGGGTGGTGTCGTTATTAGCGGTAATTTGGTAAATGGTTTGCTTTTGTGGTTGTATTTTTCTGATCGGCTGATGTGGATTGATAACAGCCAATTGTACAATTACATTTTTGGGAAATTAAAATAATTTTGAATATTTTTTCTTCAATTTTAGGTGTAAATCAATATGGTTTTAGTTGATTTAAATATTTTATTTTGGAGTAATCGGGTATGGTGGTTGTTTTATTTTGGAGTGACTGGTTTTGATTTTGAATTATTAAGTAAGGAGGTTTGTGATTTATTAAGTGTTTTATATCAGGTTTATTTGGTTTTGTTCTATAAAGAAGAAATAAAAGAAACAATCTATGGACAAAAAAAATGCTTGTTTTGGTAGGAAGGTATTAACTTTTAAGTGGAGAGTTCAAATGAGATATATATTCTTTTAAGAAAATAAAGAAGAAATTTTAATTAATTGTATTTAATTTGCTGTAACGGTATATTGCTAAATTTACATAGATTATTAATGTGTAGTTTACCTCTTTAATAGCTAACTACATTAAATTTGTAACTTATTTTTAAAATATATATTTTGTCAAGAAAAATAAATTGACTTAAAATGTAGGATAAATTACAAGGTATCTACGATAAATTATGAGTTGCGTATGATAATTTCAATATGTGTATGATAAATTTTGAAATGTCTAGAATAACTTTTTTATGTGTGTAGGCAAACAATTTTAGTGTGGAGCATGATAATCTTTAAAAAATAGTTAATTAATCAAAGATAATAATAAATGAGAGAAGAGAAAAATTATTTAATGTTTTACAATTGTACTCTTTGTTCTTTTTCTTCGCAATCCTCCTCTAACGCTTAAAACCTTAAGCTTTTGATTAACTATGTTTGATAAAATAAATTGCCAAAAAATAACTATTCAAAAACGGAAAAGGTTCAAATAAACAGTCTCCTAAAACTAGGATTTCGTAGAAAGGGTATCAATTACGGACTCTGATTAAACTCGTTCTAGCAGCATTGGAACCGTCTCGTCAAACTCTATGGTCTTAGATTTTAGGTTTTCGCTTTTAAATTTTAGCTTGTAGATTACAGAATTTTTATTTAGATCATTGTGTCTTTTTATTTAGTGTTGTCTATTTTATTTTATTTTTTTGTCATTATGTCTTTTTTTTTTGGATTCATTGTGTTTTTTCTTCTCAACATTGTGTTATATCTTGCGACCAATTGTTTCTGTGTACCCTTCTTATTAGAAGAATTTATAGGATAACTTAACCCTTAAAAAACTTGAATATAAATACGTATATGATAATAGTATATGTTTTATTTTTTTTATATAATATTGAATAATAATATGCAAACTATGTTTAATGCTATCTGTTGTGGGCTTCAAAGTGGGTGTGGAAGGTGCCACCTCAGCGGGGCGTGGGGAGCGCACACCGCCATAGAGGGGCGCTAGAGGGGGCTCAGTTGCAATCACGGGCATCGGGCAACTTGAGATGGTAAAGACGCATGTGAGATGGTGAAGAAGGTGAACTTTAGCGTAAAAGGGAGTTCGGGGCATGGTAACCACAACTTGAAGACCTGTTTAAAAAAGACGACCAATGGTTGCTTACGCAGCGCCACTTTTTTCCTATCTAAATCCCTTAAAAAGCCCCTAAAACAGTCTTTACACAAAAACGTGAGTACAAACACTCGAATACATAATTAATTAAAATTGACTCATGCTATATTTTTGAAAAGAAAATATTATTACTCAAAGTTTCGAAAATATAACTCTATAAATGACAGACTCAAATTATTCGATGAATCTTCGTATTTTGTTTGTTTAGCTTGTAGAACACATGTATGCATGTTGGACGGTGCCGTCATGTCACTGATGATGTGACATTAGTTTTTTCGAACAAAATTATTACGTAATAGTGTAAATACTATACATGCTTTCAAAATAAACAAGCTTAAGATTTCAAAATTATTATAAACAAGCTTAGGAACGTCGACACGTATATTCTATATTATCTTAGAAGAACCTAATCATACACGTATATTCTAGATTATCTTAGAAGAACCTAATCATAAAGACAAAAAGGCGCTGAACGATATAATAATTTACTTATCAAAATGATTACATTCTTTTGTTATATGAAAATTGGAAAAAGCTAACTAAAAAGGAATTTGGTGAAATGGTTTTATAGTTCATTTTGGAAGGATGATGCTATTTAGACACCTTACAAAATTTTTTAGACATTTCTTATACGCGTAGGGTTGTATGTGTCGTATAGGGTTTAACCTGCATTATATAAGCACCCTATACTACATTTATAGTATACGCATCGTATATGTACGATTTAACCGTTTCCCAAGGCCAGGCGGCATGCAACTATAGCCTTATACGCATCGTATAAAGCATATTTAAAAAAAAAATACACCCTATACAACATGTATAGAGCTACACGCATCGTATAGGCCCAAAACACCTTTTTAGATCTACAAAGAGGGGAAAGTGGATCGAAATACACATACTCTCTCTCTCATCCGCATAGTGCTATACGCCCATAAATTAGTGATTTATTGTTTTATCTTTGTAGATCCTGTTTAAAGTTGGAATTTTTGGCGTCCTTTTGGGTTTTTTGAGCTTGGTGGGAGCATACGGTGGTGGGGGTGTCGGTGGTGGGTATGTGTTGTGGGTGGTCGATGGTGGTGGGTATGAGTTGTGGGTGGTCGATGGTGGTGGGTATGAGTTGTGGGTGGTCGATGGTGGTGGGTAGTGGTTATGGGTAGTCGGTGGTGGTGGTTTGGGGCTGGTGGTTGTTTAGTGATGGTTGGTGGTGGTGGTGATAGACAATAGTGGTGGCGCTGGTGGTGGTTAGTGGTAGACAGGTGGTGGGGTTGTGGTGGCAAGTTGTGGCTGGTTGGGGTGGTCGGGACATGTTTATTGAGACGAAAACATTTTTCGAGTCGGACAGTGTCACACCCCCAAAATCCACCTGCGGAGTATCACCGCTTGGAGGCGTGACATGACCAGGATCCTAACCACCAATCATATTGAACGTATAAAGTAGTTAAGTATAGCGGAAGCATTTTAAGTAACCCAAACAATAGCATGCATGATTTATCATAAGTGTTGAAATATCATTCACGACCCTTTGCCCACAACGACCTGCTCCTCCTTGTGCAAGCTCCATAATGTACCTAAGGTCCTGCAAGGCATGCAGCAGCGAGTCAACAACTAGTTGAGCGAGTTCACAGAAAGTAAGTTCAGTAATAGCATAGTATAGCAAACATTGCGTTCGTTTATCTAATCATGCATCGTATTAGTTCGTTCATTGCTCATGTATAGTATCGGTTCGTATCGCGGGCCATTTCGGCATGTATGCGAAGATTAAAGAAAGTTCTCAAGTATTCTAGACTATGTATATTTGTATCGCGGCCACCCTGGCATGTGTGCGAAGTTTTAGTATATAGTTCGCGGCCTTTCCAAGGCATGTGTGCGAAGATCAGTCATAATATCGCGGCCAACCCCTGGCGTGTATGCGAAGATCAGTTCAATTGGTATACTAGTCTAGCCGTATCTTATCATTCACCACCCTCACCCTGAGGACTCATATCATTATGTTCTGTTAACTAAGTATGTACGTATAGTTTATTCAATCCCATTCCCACCCTGGGAACCCCATGCCTTGGCTGTGTGAACTCACCTTGGATTGCTCGGCAGATACACAAAGAGTACAGGTAGCAAGTAAATGATCAACCACGTCCTATCATGGTTTATTATGTAAGTCAGGTTCGGTTCAAGTATCGCACGTATGTATCACATAAGTTACCACGTTGCAAGCATACAAGGATTCATGGTAAACACGTACACGTATCGATAAACAATCTAAGTATTCGTCCCAACCATAACCCGGCCCAATAGTATTCACCCAACTAGCATGTCGGCCCAACAGGTAAGCAGTCCAATAGCATAACAGTCGTACGATTGGGCCCGTGGCAAAGTAGGCCCAAAACAGTGTATGTGTAATAGCCGGTCTCGAGTCGCAACGGGGATCTCGAGTCGCAACCGGGTTACGAGTCACATCAGGAGATTACGAGTCGCAACAGTAGGTTGCGAGTCGCAATGGCTGGTCTCGGTTCATCATGGTCCGGTTACGAGTCGCAACGGGACTCGCAACCATGATTGCGGCTGATGTCGTTGTGGTCTCGAGTCGAGACTGTGGGTTCCCGACTCGCAATCTGAGTCGCAACCATGCGTGTAACAGCTTTTCCTGAATTCCTTAAATAACAATAACAACTAATCCGTGATTTCAGCAAACATATTCAGCAGTTTCGGAAACAGATCAAATACCGAAAATAACAGTTTCATAGCATCTTCAAATTAGCATCATTAACATATTCATGACAGCCTCAAGAACACGTAATCAGATCATCAAACAGACCTAAACCGAAACATGAATCATATTATTGAACTAGCATGCAACCTAGCCGGCTAACATATACTTGGACCGATTAATCATATACGCATCAAAACAATAACAGGAACATAGTGTCCGATTAACATCATGCAAACCGAATTGTATGAATATTATGACATCAAGAACCTTCATTAATAATCACAGCAAGAACCCTAGTTATCACATAATATCATCACAACCAATCAATCCGAAAGCATACAACATACATCATTCAACCAAGAAAACACAAACCACTAACCGATTGAAAGGAGAGTAGGATTGATCCGTGGACAATGATCTCCGATGGGGGAAAGTCCTTGGCTGCCTTCGGTTTGCGAAGAAGAGAGGGAGAGTTTGTGTGTGTTCTTGATTGCTAAGTTGTGTAAAACTAAAACCCTAGAGGTAATGTGTGTATATATGCGTGTGAAGGGAAGTGGGCCGAAACCCCCACTTGGGTTTCCTCATGGTCTCGAGTCCAACCATATGGACCGAGTGGGTTCTTATAAATGTTTCACTAATCGTTCAAGTAATAACATATGCAATCACATTAAATCACGTAACATGCAACATTCAATATAATCACGAAATCACACAACCGTGTAACACATAACATATCATGTATTCGTTCAAGTAACATAGTTCACGTGAGCATATAACGTTGCACAAGATAAGTCTAGAGTACGGGTTGTCACATTATCCCCAACTAATTGGAAATTTCGTCCCGAAATTTGGTATGCACTCACTGAGGAAGCTAGGTAAGTTCAATCGTTCACTGGTTTTTCCTGGGGTGTCACATCCTCCCCCCGTTGATCTGGAATTTCGTCCCGAAATTCCGAAGTAGTAGCTTCAACCTCAGTAGTGGTAGCATTGGTTTCGAATAACTGGGGGTACTTTTCTGTCATCCTGTCTTCGCGTTCCCAGGTGTACTCTGGGCCACGTTGGAGTTCCAACGAACTCGAACAAGAGGGATTCTCTTGTGTTTGAGGACCTTCACATCCTGGTCCGTGATTTCTACTGGTTCCTCGACGAACTGTAACCGCTCGTCGGTAGTTCGATACATGAAAGACATTGTGAACTGCCCCGAGTTCAGCTGATAGGTTCAATCTATAGGCTACCCTGCCTGTACGTTCTATGATCTCGAATGGTCCCCGACCTGAAATTCCAATGGCTTTCTACGCTTGCCCGCGTAGGCTTTCTGACGGTCGCGTGCTGCCGCCGTGCGTTGTCGTATCTGTGCAATCTTTTCTGTGGCGTCCATTACAATCTCTGGACCCGTGATCTGACTATCCCCCACCTCTACCCAACAGAGAGGTGACCGACATCTACGCCCGTACAATGCCTCGAATGGTGCGGCTTGTATGCTATTGTGCTCATGTTTAATCGTGAGTCGAATGGTTTGTGCCTTGCTTGCCAAAGTTCTGACGTGAATCGTGCATCGCGATCCGAATTGATGGACGTGGGCACCCCGTGCCTCGAAACAATCTTCTTTAAGATAGGCATCTGCGAGAGTTGGAGAACTTGTCCGTTTCCTTAATCGGTAGGAAGTGTGCAGACTTGGTGAGTCGATCCACGATCACCCATATGGTATCGTTCCCATGCTGGGATCGAGGTAGGCCTGTAACGAAATCCATGGAAATTTCTTCCCATTTCCACTGAGGTATCTTAAGCTGCTGAAGTAGGCCCTGTTAGTTTCTGGTATTCAACCTTGACTCTCACTCAGGTCAAGCATTTTCCGACGTATGTAGCAATGTGGGCCTTCCTACTAGGCCACCAATAAGTAGTGCTGATGTCTTAGTACGTTCTATCCGACCCTGGATGTACTGAGTGGTATGACTTGTGAGCTTCATCCATCACAAGTTCGCGTAGACCGCCATAAAGTGGGACCCAAATCCGGCCCGTTACATAGTAAGCGCCGTCTGCCTTCTGTTCCATTTGCTGTCGTGAGCCGCGTAAGGCTTCAGCCTTGACGTTTTCGGGCTTCAATGCTTCTACCTGAGCATTTCGTATCTGTGCTGGAAGGCTAGACTGAATCGTAAGCTGTAGCGCTCGCACGCGCTTTGGTAAGGTGTCCTTTCGACTGAGGGCATCAGCCACAACATTGGCTTGCCTGGATGGTACTTGATGGCGCATTCACAGTCGCGAAGTAGTTCAACCCATCGCCGTTGACGCATGGTTCAAGTCCTCCTGCTTAAGAATATGCTCGAGACTCCTGTGATCGGTGTAAATGGTGCACCTGGTACCGTACAGGTAGTGTCGCCATATCTTAAGCGCAAAAACAACAGCTCCCAGCTCTAAATCGTGCGTCGTGTAGTTGCGTTCATGAATCTTAAGTTGACGTGTAGCGAAAGCGATAACCTTGTCGCGCTGAAAAGCAGTCTCCTGGGGCTCTCCCAGCAATAGGTGACACCCTTCTGTGTCAGTAGCGTAAGTGGCTGAGCAATCTTCGAGAAATCCCTGGTAAACCGTCTGTAGTACGTGGTGCAGGCCAGTTTCTGGTTGAGTCTACCTTGGATGGATCGACACGGATCCCATCCTTGTTCACTACGTGGCCTAAGAAGTGGACTTCACGAATACTATGACGAACTTGTCTAGGTAGGGTCTGCACACCCTATTCATAAGGTCCTTAAATACGGCAGGAGCGTTCAAATAATATCAAGCCATCCATCATATCAAACATAAAGTATAGTAATTAAAATAGTCTATAAAACCCAGTACGATTCATGTTCAAACCAAACTTTGTTTGAGTAACAGAGACATAATATAGGAAATCCCAAAACGAGTTATAAGTTCAAACAGCGTCTCCTTGTCCTAGCATGAAAGCTCGACCCCTTGCCTCGTTGCCATTGTTGTTGTTGTTGTTCCCATTGCCCTGGTTATTGTTGTTGTTCTGATTCTGGTTCAACTGTGGGCAATCGCGCTTGTAATGACCTTCTGCTCCACACTGGAAACATCCCCGATTTCCACGCTGTGGCTGCTGCTGCTGTGGGTTCTGAGGAACTGGTGGTGGAAGTTGCTGATTCTGGTTTGCAGGTCGTGAGCTCCTGCAATCTTTGGCTTCATGCCCTATCTTGAGACATCTCTGGCAACGTTCCTTGCGACACCTTCCACTGTGGTGTTTGTTACACTTGTTACATAGTGGGTGTACTCCCCTGTATCCACCCTGCTCCTGACTGCCAGATGATTGCTGACCCGGGTTCTGGTAGTCGTTCGTTCTGCGCTGCTGTGCTTGAGACTGTTCGGAATCCCCATCCCATTTCCGTTTGTTGTCGCTGGGTGTAGCAGAAGTAGCAGCTGAAGTGACTGTAGCAGTAGCGTTGACACGCTTTGGCAGTTTATTCTGATCCACTGCCTGATCAGTGATGCGATGAGCGAGGCGTTGAATTTCCTGAATGTTTTCGAGGTTAGCCGACGTCACGTGGCTCTGAATCTCTGGCGCCAAACCCTTGAGATACAACTCAATGCGCTTGTATGGAGGGTCCACCATAGTAGGGCACAGAACTGCCAGCTCGTTTGACCGTTTCGTATATGCTTCGATCTCTGACCCAATCATTTTCAGATTATACAGCTCGTCTTCCAGCTTGTGAATGTCTTCACGCGTGCAATACTCCCTCTTGATGAGTTCCTTAAAATCGTTCCATGGGGTGGCGTTAGCAGCTGCCAACCCTAAGATTTGAACTTGGGCGTTCCACCAAGTTAGTGCTATTCCCTCCAAGGTGCCGGTGGCAAACTTGACCTTGCGAGCCTCAGGGCACTCGCACATCTCGAATACTGATTCTAGCTTCTCGAACCAGTGGAGGAGTCCAACCGCTCCTTCTGTGCCGCTGAAAGAGTTTGGACGACAGTCCATGAAATTCTTGAAAGTGCAGACAGGCTGCTGCGCGTGTTGACCTGCTTGAGCTGCTGCAACTGCCGCAGCAACTTGAGCTTGAACGAGAGCCTCTAGCTGGGCTTGAGTCATGTTGATTCGTCCAGACATGATCTTCATAGTAAAAGTAATGTAAATAAGAGTGGCTCGCGAGTAGGGCGATGACAGAAAAGTATGGGCATATAGGTGTTCTCATGTAATCAATGCATGTGTATCTAAACGTAATGCGAGCAAAGTTCTAAGCAGTTCTAGCAAACAGGCAATAAACATAAACCTTATTACCTAAGATGTCGAGTCTTGCACGTGGAGCGAAGCGTCGTTGTGGATCGTTGAGAGCACTGTTCTGGTTATAGTCTGGTTTTAATAAAACGTTTTCCCACATTAAAACCTAGTTCTCTATAACCAATGGCTCTGATACCAATCTGTCACACCCCCAAAATCCACCTGCGGAGTATCACCGCTTGGAGGCGTGACATGACCAGGATCCTAACCACCAATCATATTGAACGTATAAAGTAGTTAAGTATAGCGGAAGCATTTTAAGTAACCCAAACAATAGCATGCATGATTTATCATAAGTGTTGAAATATCATTCACGACCCTTTGCCCACAACGACCTGCTCCTCCTTGTGCAAGCTCCATAATGTACCTAAGGTCCTGCAAGGCATGCAGCAGCGAGTCAACAACTAGTTGAGCGAGTTCACAGAAAGTAAGTTCAGTAATAGCATAGTATAGCAAACATTGCGTTCGTTTATCTAATCATGCATCGTATTAGTTCGTTCATTGCTCATGTATAGTATCGGTTCGTATCGCGGGCCATTTCGGCATGTATGCGAAGATTAAAGAAAGTTCTCAAGTATTCTAGACTATGTATATTTGTATCGCGGCCACCCTGGCATGTGTGCGAAGTTTTAGTATATAGTTCGCGGCCTTTCCAAGGCATGTGTGCGAAGATCAGTCATAATATCGCGGCCAACCCCTGGCGTGTATGCGAAGATCAGTTCAATTGGTATACTAGTCTAGCCGTATCTTATCATTCACCACCCTCACCCTGAGGACTCATATCATTATGTTCTGTTAACTAAGTATGTACGTATAGTTTATTCAATCCCATTCCCACCCTGGGAACCCCATGCCTTGGCTGTGTGAACTCACCTTGGATTGCTCGGCAGATACACAAAGAGTACAGGTAGCAAGTAAATGATCAACCACGTCCTATCATGGTTTATTATGTAAGTCAGGTTCGGTTCAAGTATCGCACGTATGTATCACATAAGTTACCACGTTGCAAGCATACAAGGATTCATGGTAAACACGTACACGTATCGATAAACAATCTAAGTATTCGTCCCAACCATAACCCGGCCCAATAGTATTCACCCAACTAGCATGTCGGCCCAACAGGTAAGCAGTCCAATAGCATAACAGTCGTACGATTGGGCCCGTGGCAAAGTAGGCCCAAAACAGTGTATGTGTAATAGCCGGTCTCGAGTCGCAACGGGGATCTCGAGTCGCAACCGGGTTACGAGTCACATCAGGAGATTACGAGTCGCAACAGTAGGTTGCGAGTCGCAATGGCTGGTCTCGGTTCATCATGGTCCGGTTACGAGTCGCAACGGGACTCGCAACCATGATTGCGGCTGATGTCGTTGTGGTCTCGAGTCGAGACTGTGGGTTCCCGACTCGCAATCTGAGTCGCAACCATGCGTGTAACAGCTTTTCCTGAATTCCTTAAATAACAATAACAACTAATCCGTGATTTCAGCAAACATATTCAGCAGTTTCGGAAACAGATCAAATACCGAAAATAACAGTTTCATAGCATCTTCAAATTAGCATCATTAACATATTCATGACAGCCTCAAGAACACGTAATCAGATCATCAAACAGACCTAAACCGAAACATGAATCATATTATTGAACTAGCATGCAACCTAGCCGGCTAACATATACTTGGACCGATTAATCATATACGCATCAAAACAATAACAGGAACATAGTGTCCGATTAACATCATGCAAACCGAATTGTATGAATATTATGACATCAAGAACCTTCATTAATAATCACAGCAAGAACCCTAGTTATCACATAATATCATCACAACCAATCAATCCGAAAGCATACAACATACATCATTCAACCAAGAAAACACAAACCACTAACCGATTGAAAGGAGAGTAGGATTGATCCGTGGACAATGATCTCCGATGGGGGAAAGTCCTTGGCTGCCTTCGGTTTGCGAAGAAGAGAGGGAGAGTTTGTGTGTGTTCTTGATTGCTAAGTTGTGTAAAACTAAAACCCTAGAGGTAATGTGTGTATATATGCGTGTGAAGGGAAGTGGGCCGAAACCCCCACTTGGGTTTCCTCATGGTCTCGAGTCCAACCATATGGACCGAGTGGGTTCTTATAAATGTTTCACTAATCGTTCAAGTAATAACATATGCAATCACATTAAATCACGTAACATGCAACATTCAATATAATCACGAAATCACACAACCGTGTAACACATAACATATCATGTATTCGTTCAAGTAACATAGTTCACGTGAGCATATAACGTTGCACAAGATAAGTCTAGAGTACGGGTTGTCACAGACAGTGTAACAACAACAACAATAATAATATTAATGTGGCCGAATTCTTTAATGGGCAAATACCATAAAAACTAATATACTTTCTCATTTTTCTCATAAAAGTCCAACAATTTTTGCACGTAAAAACAAACATACTTTCTATTTGTTTCACAAGAGTCTATCAAAAGTTTTTTTTTTTTTAACACTAAAGTTTCTTCAAATACATGTTAAATTTGATAAAATTATGACAAAAATTATTTAAACAACTAAGACCCATTAGAGGTGTCCAGCAGTTCTTTTCGGTTTATTCGATTATTTGGTTCCTTAATTTTATTTGGTTTGATTTTTTTTGGTTAAACAAAAAATTGAACTAAACCAAACGGAATTTAAGTACTTCAAAAATGACTCATAAACCGCATTCGAATTTGCTTTGATATGGTTTTCGGTTTCAACCAAATTCATATAATTGGGTGTCTTTGACTAAATATAAAGTATGGTTTACTTTGGTTACTCGGTTTATTGGCCAAGAGCAACGAGTGGATGTTGCAAGAGCAACTAGTAGGTCACATTGCCTGACCTGTTCTATTTATATTGTTTATTCATGGGCAGGTCGTGCGCCCCGAACGCTGCTTAGCAGAGTATTTCGCCTCATATTACCGTCGAAAGCAACGAGGTTGTTGTATGTATAGGGGGCGTACATCACTATTTTCATTCGATAATTGGACCTGTATAGCCTCATACGCTAATGAGTTACCACCCCGATGCCTTTCCGTTTTTTGGATACGAGGACGATGTCGAGGATGAGGATATAGGTGAACTTTGATGGCATCGAATATTGGTTTATTGATCCAAATGACAGGATTTTTATACCATAGTCGTTGGTACATCAGCCACCATTGCAGGCTCAACCTATTGACATGGCTGATGTTGTTGAGCCACTACCGCCACTGGATGCGAAACAAGGCGACCAACCTGAGGTTGAGATCCAGCCTCAAGTTAACTCGAATGATATGCCACAACCGCCACAACATCCTCTGCGCATTTATCATACGATCTGACTGCCTGCTTCCACCACGTCTTTCCTCCAGAGGCTTGTGGATAGTCAAGAGCGCCAAATTTAGCTCTTGATTCAGCATGGTCGGCAGATCGATCGGGTGGAGAACTGTGTGGTATGGTTGTTGGAGAGTGAGGCCGAGATGTTTCGCATCATAGGTCAACAGCCTCGAGACTCGCCATCGCCACAAGTTTATCCGGATGATGCCCCGTCAAGCACGCAAGCCGATATGTCAGCCACGCAGGTAGGGATGTCAAACACACCTAAGGGCACCTCAGGTCATGATGAGGATATTGACGCTACTGATAGCGACATGTCATTGTAGTACTTTTTCGTATTTGCTTTAGTTGTATCTTTTGGTTATTATTGTACAACACGCCCACAAGTGCGGAATCCAAGTGGGTATGCAACCAAGCCAAAGAACACAAAAATACAAGACAAAGATTCAAACTTTAAAGCTCACTTGTATATTCAGTAGAGTTTAGATACAAAGATAATACATGAAAGTTCTCTCCAAAACTCAACTGTGTGCTCTGTATGTTCTTCTATGTTCTGTGTCTGTATTTATAGGCCCAACAACCAGTAACCCTACGAAGAATGGTTACTGGGCTCAGGAACATTCATCAGGCCCACGAAGAATGGAATCTTCGTGGACCATTCTAACGAACCCTTCATCACCATGAAGAGTCAATGTTCGTGGTGAACAATCATTGACAATAAAATCACTATTCTTCATCATGAACACTCATAAGTCTTCGTAGACTTCATGCAAGGATTTAAAGATATACACGTGACATTATCATGATGATGTCATGTGATGTTAGCTCGCGGGGCTTCGTGCTTCGTGAGTCAATCTCTGGTGCGCACGACGGAGGAATGTCGCGACATCGGTCTTGAACTGAACCTAACCGAGTCAAACCGAAACGAACAGAGCCACATCCACACAAAACTGTATCAACAAGTTCGGATTATCCGTTTAAAAATCCGAATCCGAAATTTCGGATATCCAAAAATTTGATATCCGATATCCGAAATTTCGGATTCGGGTACATTCACTAACCGAAATTTTCGAATATCCGATTTTCGAATTTTCGAAAAGCGGATTATCCAATCTTGAACACCCTTAATTTTTTTGTCAAATTGCCTGAGACGTTAAGTTAGTACAAAATAGAAGAAATTAATAGTGGACTACAATGAAAGAATTTTGCCAATAATATATCTTATTAGTACAAAATAGAAGAAATTAATAGTGGACTACAATGAAAGAATTTTGCCAATAATATATCTTATTTAATACCTTTCTTAAAAGATCTCCATGTATTTTTTTTGTTCAGCTTTTAATGAAGAAAACCATTTAGTGCTATTTTTGGTGTCAAATTGCTTGAGATGTTAAGTTAGTACAAAAATGAAGAAATTAGTAGTGGACTACAATGAAACAATTTTGCATATAATATATCTTATTTTATGCTTGGAAAGAACATGAATAGAAATGAAATAAATGCCGTAATAAATTTTAAATCTATTTATATTTTAATGTATAAGCTAAAGATTATATTACTATGTAATAAGGGTGGTTATGAATCGGATTTTGATTCGGGTCGGCATTCATGTATTGGATCTTGTGAAAACATTTTGTGGATTTTCGGGTTACCGTGTTATGTACCATATAAGGTTTCACTATTCTTTAAATTGTCCTAAAAGCTCCCCATTTATCAAAACTCTAGGGTGCACTTAAGACGAAAAACTCTGATAAGTGGATCGAGGGATTAGTGTTTCTATCTAATCCTAATATTATGTTTGGGAAAATTTTGTGTGAGTTGAGTGAATCCAAGAAGTTACTTTCAGATTAGATTTTTATCAAAACCCTAGATTTAAGTTTTGGGGAAATATCATTTTAAGCAGATCGGGGATAATCAAGAAGGTTCGCGTCGTTCATTGTTTGCTAATCATCAAGAATATTGTTTCATGGGGTTAATTTCTTTCTCGGTAAGATCAACCATCATAGATCTGAAAATTATGTTTCATTTGGTAATTGATTTATAATAAATAGTCTTGATTACAATGTATGTTGGTAGCATATTGGTGTTACAAAGGAACTAATCCACAAATTATAAGTGGCCATCACCGTCGTCACCACCACCACTCTATTCCCATCTCTCTCAAAATCTATATATTTCCCATCTATCTTTCTTGATTTATATCTCCTCTTTCGTCTTTCCTTTTTCCAACCACCTAAGTAGTCGGCTTTAAAATTCACCCCTAACCCAGATCTAAAGCAACGGATCTTATAATCTGATCTAAGCACGCCCAGCACAGCTACACTGCTCACCAAACCAGATCTGGTCTTACATTATCCTCCTTTCTCGTTTTTCATCACTACCACCGCTCACCAACCAAGATTTGATTTGAGCACCCCCAACACCACTGCACCCAAACTCATATCCCCATCAAGGCATACATCGATTTTGGGGTTTCAAAAGCAAAAATATCATTAATTTCACCTTTAAACGCCTGAAAAATAAATTGTATTTGATTGACAGTCAGCAAGCGTAGGAAAAGTTCGAGTTGTGATGGTGGGGCGAGTTCAGGCGTCGTCGGCCAACAAATGATGGTGATATAAGGGAGGGTTATCTTGAGAACACTAAATATTGCAAGAACGAATAAAAAAACCAATCAAAAGCAATTTTTAATACAAACCTCATTGTAATTAAAATACAACATCAAAAAAAAGAATTTACAACATCAAATAATTCATTTCTCCTCTCAAAATCAATTTTATTTGAATTTTTACACATGCGTAAATTTTCTTTATCTATGAATTCACGTACATTTAAACGTATAAATGAAATTTATAACATTGTATACGAATATTAATGAATAATAATGATAATTGTAAAAAGAAATTTTGAATTTGAATTGTTTTTGACAAAGTTCTCGCGGTTTTTTGATTAGTTCTCACGGTTCTCGGGATACTTAGCGTTCTCATTTAAACCATCCGCTATATATATAGGGGAGGTTTCAAGCGAAAACTCCTTTTTATTGTAAAAACTTGAAAACTAGCTAAAAAAAACCTAAAAAACATACCAGATTTTTTTTACAATTTTTTTATAAATTTTCGCTACTTTTTATATATATATAAAACTTTTTTTTAAATTATACTGCACATGTGCATTACACACATAATGCACATGTGCAGTACAATTTGTTTTTTGAAAAAAAAATTATATATAAAAAGTATCGAAAATTTGTAAAAAAAATTAATATGTTTTTTAGGCTTTTTAGTTAGTTTTCAGGTTTTCAGGCTTTATATATATCTAGAAAAAGTATATCGTACATTACATTACGGCTTAACGTACTTCACGTACAACAACGTGTGTGATTTGTTCTATAACATGCGTGATTAATGTTTTCAATATGCGTGATTATTGTGTTTCAACATGCGTGATTTTGGATTTTTGAGTTATAACAAGCGTGATTATAAAATGAACGTGCGTAATTACCTGTCATACATGATGTACGTTAAGCCGTAATGTACGTTAAGTCGTAATGTACGTTAAGCCGTAATGTACGTTAACCTTCCTCTCTCTCTCTCTCTATATATATATATATATATATATATATATATGTATATAGGGTGAGGATCTGTTAGTAACTAGCATTTAGGTAGAGAACCCGAGAACTAGTGTGAACACAAAAAAAAACTACCTAAAAAAGCCTAAAAACACACAAATATTTTTTTTCATTAAAAATTAATAATAAAAAGTCATGGTGATTTTAATAGAAAAATAAAAAAAAAATTAGCATTTAGTTTTGTAATTTAGCTTTAAGGTTTGGTGTTAAGCATTTAGTTTTGTTGAGGAGTGGGTGGGGCTTTAGGTTTTTGGGGGATGGGGTGAGGTTAGGTTTTTATTGGCGAAGGGGGGTGTGTGTGTGTGAGGGGGGGGGGGGGAGGGGGGTGTTAGGTTTTAGATGTTTGGGAAGTTTTTTTTTTTTTTTTTTTTTTAACGGGAGGGGTGGGGGGGGGGTCATTGTTTTGCTTTTATTTATTTATTTATTTATTTATTTGGATTTATTTTGATTGTGTTCACGCTAGTTTTCAATTCTTTTTCTTTAAGCTAGTTTTCGCATGAACCCTACCCTATTTTATATATAAAGGGTGGGATGAGAGAGGACAAAGAAATATAACATAACATAACATAACATAACATAAGATAACATAACATAACATAACATAACATAACATAACATAACATAACATAACATAACATAACATAACATAACATAATATAATATAATATATGAGTCTTTTTTAAAGTAGCGATAACACCCTCACATTTTAGGCACGTGGGGGGCTTACAAGTTAAATTTAGTTAAATTTTAATAATTGTTGGTGTTAGAATCAAAGGGTGTTACGAAAAATAAAGTGTTGTTGGTGTTAGTACCAAAGGGTGTTACAAAAAAAATAAATTGTAAAACCCAAACCTCTTACTTGAAACTCTTAGTATCTTTTTAAATCTTTGTAATAATTAGTAACATATAATACATATTAAAAAAATTGATTGGTTGAAAGGAGTTGACATGGTTTACACAATTCAAGTGAGTTTTAAAACTAACAATTCCCTATATACACAAGGAACGGGAAAGGATAAAATGGAAATCAACTTGAGTTTAGAAAACCCATGAAAACCCTATCAAACAATATTTCTATTATTTATGTAATATGTGTTATTATATGTATTCTTAAAAAAATGTACGCACTTGTCACACATGCTTAAAAATAATGTTGTTTTGTGTTACACATCTAGCTATAAGAGGGAGTGTTACATATGTGTAACAAATGCCCACAATATACATATATATATATATATATATATGTATATACATTGTAATAACCATAGCAACATGTATTAGGCATGGTAAAAAAAATTAGTTGTTACGCTGGAACTTCTTTACTCAAGTGAGTTTTTAGCGTATATAAGGAGGAGAATATAGTAATTTAACATATTTTTATCATAGTAATCACAAGTTTTAAAGCATATGGTATATATAGTTTTTAAAGCTAAATCTTTCAAGCATATGCAACCTCCCCTCACCACCACCCACCCACCCACCCACACAATTTTTAAACGCCAATAGCTTTTCCATATGTTAATTTTTCTTTTTAAATTACATAATAATAACCAACATTTTATTCTCGTTAATTTGAGTATGGTATTATTATAATTTTTATATTGTCAAATCATAACATGCTACGTAATTATATATCATTATAACGTGATTATGCGCTTTACCAGTATCTTGTGTTAGTTTAGTGTGTTTCCTTTCAACTCGTGTGAGCACCCCGCTAGTCTGTGTGTATATACATATATACACGTGTGTGTGTGGGTGGGTAGGTGTATGTTTGTGGGTGTGTGTGTGTTCCTGTGATATATCTTTGAGCCAGGATTCTTGTTAAATAGTTGTGAGCAAATATGTATTTTCAACAAATTAGAGCCATAAACCAAAATGCTTGTTCGTGACTGTTCATTTGAATTTATCTATCTCATTTGTTATAATTGATCCTAAATCTTTGAGCCAGGATTCTTGTTAAATAGTTGTGAGCAAAAAACTAAGTTTACCCTACGAATTAGAGCCGTAAACCAAACAGACACTTGTTCGTGTTCATTGATTCGAGTTTATCTGTTTATATATGTTCATTTGTGAAACTGACCCTAAATCGAATGAACACACAACAAAAGATGAAGAGGCAAATTTTTTGCTTACAAAGTTTAACTCCAATACCTGGTCTCTTATTTCATGTTTACAAAATATATTACTACCTTGCCTTTATATAGATCTGATCAATGCTAAATACACATATATAAGCATGCAAAATTATGGATCTTTCTAAATGTGCAGGTTCTAGTTTAAATTTACGATCATTAAACTTCCAGCGAGGAATCAATATGAGAAGAATTTCCGTCAGGAAGTGTTCTTGGGAAAGATTCTTAGACAGCAAACATGGGATACTTGATCCTAATGATACAATCTCCAGAATGCCGGAAACTGTACTTCACCGAATCATTTCTTTCCTTCCGTCTTCTGATAAACAACATGTTCGCTTTTTATCAAGAAAGTGGAGACGACTGACTGCACAAAACCAAAATCGCCTCTCCCTAACTGGCCGCAGATTAAGTGAACTGGAATTGTCAAAGATCATGAGTGATGACTTTCCTTCTGTTGAATCTCTTACTCTAACTAAATGTTTAGGAATTAAAAATATGAAACTCGCAAGTTTCAAATTAAAAACCGTAAACTTGGATTACTGTCGAAGCTTAAAGACTTTAGACCTCAACACACCATTTCTTGAAAGTTTCCATTTTCATGGAACTTGTGTCAGGCCATGCCGAATCGATTTTGGAATTTGCAACAAATTAAGGATTCTGAAATTGGCTGGGGTTGCTCTATACAATACGGACTGCAATATATCTTTTCCGCTTCTTCAGGTTCTGAGTCTTAGTAGCTGTGATATGAGTGGATGTATTAACATCTCAAGTAATTCTCTTAAGAGTTTATATTTGTTGAGATTAAAGAATCCGGGGGATATCACCATCGACGCCCCAAGCCTACATTTTTTTGAGTACCGTGGCAATACCGTCATCCCCTTTTTAAACTTGCATTTCCCCAATCTTGACTGGGCTAGGATTGAGCTAAAACCTAGCCGGTACGAAAAGCGTAACGAAGAGTGGTTCAACGGATTAATTAATATGCTTAAATGTCTGAAGAGTGCCGAACGGTTAATGATTCATACTAATTCAGACAAGGTATGGTTGGAAACACCTGCTCCTCCTGTTCATGATTTTGTATGTTCATGTTACATCTGTTTTATACATCTTACGGTTTACACATTCGTTTTCATGATACAATGCAGAATATCATAGTTCCAAAAGGAGTTAGAGAAACACTTGTTCCTCCATTTGGTGGAAACCTTGATATAGATGTAAAGACAAGTTCCAGATCAAGCAATGTTGTTGATCTTTCTGACTCAATGCTTTGGATTTCTCCTAGGGTTCGCAGGCTCTACTTTAAATCGTTCAACTGGGAGTTTGTTATGCAGGTTTGCTACTTTTATAGTCTATAAAATAACTAGTATTTATCAGGGAGTTTATAGTCTCTAGAGGTTTGTAAATTGTAATCTTCTTTCTCTTTGTTTTATTCTTGTGACACAGCTGGATCATCAGGATTTATTACCGGGCACACATGACAACTCATGCAGTTTCTGCAGCTCGTATACTTCAAGATGTTGGCGTCATTCAGTGACACATTATTCATTAGGCCATTCTATGGATTTGAACTATGAGGAAATGGTGTCATATCTCATGGAAAATCTGGAGAAGGTTGGACGCGATGCTATGCAGACAGGGCGGATTCTTATTAAGTATATAGCGTCGTTAAAGAGGGTTTGAATGATTTCAAAATAAAATATGATCTCAACTTGAAGTATTTATTGTAGGTTTTTTCTTTTGTGATTGCCTGGTTATCTCTATATATAGTGGTAGATACTTTCATATTCAAATATAACATTTTGTTGGTGATCACAAAATTTCAATTGGATAATCCAAAGAGAAATACAAGAACGAAGTAGACCAAACTTCGTCTTTATATAGGACAAGGGTGGCCCGACGTCCATTTTGAAAGCCCTAAGCGAAACAAAAAATTGAGGCACTGCCCACATGTCATGGTTAAAAACCCTCATCCTGGTTTGAGACCGACAATAATTTGGGGGAGTTATTAGCAAATTATATCTAATTGGCATAAATCTAAAATAGTTAACTGTCAATTAATATGTATGAGACATATGAATATATATCATGAAGACTAAGAGTAAAAAAACAGCCATATCCAGTAAATCCCACAAATAGAAAACAAATAATAAAGCGCTAGAAGGAGGGCTTGAACCTCCGACCTTGTGGTTAACAGCCACACGCTCTAACCAACTGAGCTATTCCAGCTTCTTGTCATTCAGACTGAGAGCATCAAATATTAATTGATCAACAAAAGTAGAAAACAATAACAAACCATGGTTAACCTTCCATGAACATTTGGTCTTCCATTCCATTGATTTTATGGTTCTACCCTAATTATTAGACCAAATCTGTGACTCCTCTCCGCTGAACCTTTGCAGCCAAAAGTTTGCAAGACCCTTGGATGTTGGAATGTTGGATCCAGATCAACTAGGCCAAGCCCAATACACATAATACATTTAATTTAATTCTCTTATTTTAAATGGGGGGCCTTTTTTGGAGGTCTTAGGGCCCTTGCTTGACCCAAACTAACTAAAGGGTCGGCTCTAATATACGGACGAACCAACACAATGTTTGAATTGGTGGTTGCTAGTTAAGAGTTACAATTATCAACATTTGAACAATTATATCAGTGGAAATCCATATCACTAGTAACTTAGTTACCACTGACAGCTCAGTTCGATATTTCCCGATAACAGCCTTACTGCCACTCATAGTTGGTTGTTGTTAACACGAATGAACCAAATTGCCATTGGCAAGTGCCAGTGATAATTAATTACAACTGATGATTAGTTTCTTTGCACTTTCTTATCAATTATGCAAATCCAAAACAACTTCCGGTGGCATTTTAATAAGGTAACAAAAAACTTTTCCTTCATGGGCGGGCAACGAGACCCCCACTCACCCACGCCTTGGGTGTTGCCCACCAATCCCAAAGGGTGCAACTTCTTGAACTAAATGTGGTAATTCTGACCCGGCCATTTACTTGGTACTCACAAAAATTCAACTGAATATGTTAATTCTATACTGAAACTTGTACCAGAAGTGTAGACCAAAGATCGTCTTTATATAGATTACAGGAAGTAATTTTGATGCCTAGCTCCTTGCTAGGGATTTTAATAAATATTTCCGTCGACCGTTCAAAAAAAAAATATAGATTACAGGAACCCACACAATTTTTCAGTTGGTTGTTTCCAGTTAACGATTATAATTACCTACATCTGAACAATTATATAAGTGGAAATCCACATCATTGGTAACTTAGTTACCACTGAACAACTTAGTTCCCGATTAATGTTCATTTGCCACTAATGAAACAAATTACTATTGGCAGGTAGTACATTGTCACTGATAATCAGTTACAACTAATGATCAGTTTCCTTGCAATTTCTTATCAATCACATACGAAGCAACTTCCGGTGGCATTTTAATCAGGTAACAAAAAACTTTTCCTTCATGGGCGGGCAAAAAGCAACTTCAATGGCTAAGGCTTTTCCCTTTGGACCCTACCGCCTTGGGTGTTGTCACTACTGTTGCCCACGAACCCTAAGGGACACAGCGTCTTTATCCACTATTAGAACATATATGAACATCTGAACTAGATGTGGTAATTCTACTGACTATTTATTTGGATGTGTTGATTTTAGTTATGAATTCGTTTGCATGTTTAAGGGGTAAAATAAAAATAACGGATTTTTAAAACATGTGGAAAATCCCCAATTTTGTTTAGTAGTTGTCTCGCGGTTTCACATTTCTTTCTCATTGCGACCATTGGTATTGGCTATGATTCAACCCTAAGCCATGTAATAACTAGTTTAATACCCGTCCGTTGGACGGCTTACGCTAACAACGTAATAAACAAAGATAATGTATATTGAGGGTGTTCGGGAACGTTTCTTTTTTTCTTCTTTTCCATATCCTTTTTTGAATATGTTGCAACCATCTAACTTTTCATTTTCTTCTTTTCAAACCACTAAAACTCATTGTATTAATTGTAACGTAAAGATCCTCCTAAGACTATGGGGTGTGGGGCGGGGGTTGGGGCGGGGGTTGAGTACAAACGCCCAAGTCACCACCACGGGTGGGCTTGGATTTCGGCGTGGCCCCTTGGGCGGGCCTAGCGGTCTTCCGTGGCCGGCTCTCATTGGCTGGGTTGGCTAGGCTATAGGTGGCTAGGCTTTTTTTTTTTTTTTAATTTTGTGTGTATTTTTATAATAATTGAAAAAAAATTTATAACACGTGGCCAACCCACGCGGGCTAGCCACGCCCCGCCATATCGACCCAACATGCAACTGACCAGCGGTGCCCCTCGAAGTCCACGTGTCAACCCATGCCCCAAATCCACGCCCCACCATACCCCACAGTCTAAACTTAAATAGTTTTAATAAATTAATTCCAATCCCACTTATTTTAGTAATATTATACCAACTTAAATTTTTTATAACCTTAGTAAAAGTAAGAGGAGGTTTAAAGAAATGAAAAAGTAAGTTACAGGAGGTTTAAAGAAATGAATGGTAGTAAAAGTAAGTTAAGAGGAGGTTAAAAGAAATGAACGGACAAGATTGAAGTATTATATATATATTTTTTCTTTTGGTTTTTTTATGTAATTATTAATGTGTACACTTTTAAAGTTCCAGGTCCTTTGATTTTCTCAAGGTGGACATCAAACAATTTCTTAACTAAAATTAATAATCTATCTCCTACAATCAAACAAACCAACTTTGGGACATGTTCCCCCTTACTACGGTAGGTGATCCATCACACACATCTCATTCAAACCCTAATTTCTCCACTTCTACCACCAATCTTCCCAAATCACCTAAACACCTTTCCTCTCAATCCTTCCTCATCCTCCAGCCACCAACTCTGCAATTTCAATATTTACCATCTTTATCCCCCATCAACATACTCACTTCATATTCTAGGGTTTCTGCGAGAGAATGAAGCGACAAAAGGTAACGGTAACGGTGGATATATTCGATTTGGATTTGTACTCGAGGAGGTTCTTCGTTTTCTCTGTTTTAGTTGTTCTATTATTTCTTTCTTTCTTTTTTCTTAAATGATCCTCTAAATTATGCTCTCTGTCTCTCTCTCTCTCTATAGTGAATGTGCAGATTATGTGTGTGTACGAGGATGATACAAGAACAGAGGGTTTTATAAGTGTGAGTGAGGAAGGGGGTGTCGTTGAGGCTGTGGTGTGACCGAGATTCGTCGTCGGCCGGAGTGCATTCTCCGGTGATCGGGGTTAGAGAAAAAAGGGGATTGTGCGGTTGATGTATTCTATTTAGGGTTTTTAAGGATATGAGTTGAGGGTTGATTTGGATCTGTACTCGAGGAGGTTATTTGTTTTCTCTCTTTTAGTTGTTCTATTCTTTCTTTCTTTTTTCTTAAAGTCCACTAACTTACGCACCGATGATCCTCTAAATTATGCTAGATTACAGAGAATGAAGAATGAAGAACGAAGTTGTACAATGAAAAGGAAAGAGGAAAAAACGCATGAAGATGAGTGATTCAGATGATAAGGTACTGGTTTTTGTTTTGAATTTGTTTGTGATTAATTTGATTTTGTATGTGTATATTGTACAAGTTTGTTAACCTAATTGAATGCCATTGGTGTTTGTTATGAGATTTGAATTCTTAGCCTATAAAAAAACACTATTTTTCGTATCTGAATACCACTAAACCAAGTGTCATTTAGTAAGTTATGAAGTAAATGGATTCTATGTTTTTTTTTAAATCACCAAAATTTAATAATAAATAGGTATAGGAGGTATTAAAACTCTTAAATGATTATTTTCAAGTAAGCATTACTGGTAATAAAGAAAAAAAACTTGATGTCATTTGCAATCTTTGCTCTAATTGAAAGGATGTTTTAAGAATAGTGAACAAAAGTACACAGATCCCAGCGATGCTTTCGGTTGTGGTTCCTTCGCCTTACGCATCTTCTTTTCCCACCGGATCTTCGTTTCAGTTAATTTTACTCTTCTTTTCTTCGCTATTGCCTCCGTTCTCTTCTCCTCTCACCCTGCGCATTTCTCTGTTAACGCTGTAAGTTTCTCTCTTACGAGTATTGTTACTTTTTTATGTGTTTTTGTTGTCGTAGTTTACAGTTTGATTGATATTCTGCTGTTTGATTGATTATATGCGATTCGACTGACGTATTATATTAGTTTTGTAGAATGAAGGCTCAATTTGTAAATTAAAGTTATTTTACTGCATAATCAATAATAGCTAGGTTTTTTTAGCAATCGTATTTAAACAAAGTATCATGGAGGCTGAAAAAGTGGTTGATACAACTGGTGCAGGGGATACATTTATTTCTCCTTATCCTGTTGCTTTTGTTGGAGGAAAGCTTGAGATTTGCAGGTGAGTATATGTGAGTTTCTTTTTTTTTTTTTTTTTTTTGCTTTGTTTAATATATTAATGTTGTGGTTAATGTGACTTATTTTAATGATTTGCAGCTGCAACAGTTCTCTTTGTGTCCAAGTGAAGGGAGCCATTCTAAGCATGCCTTGTAGAGAAGCAGGCTTAGATCTTCTTCAGTCAAATTTGGGATAACAAAGTTAATTCAACTAAAAATCTTATTGCAAGTAAATAAGGTATAAATTAATCTCTTCTTCGCATGACTGGCTTTCTATAGGCATACGATCATTCCATAGTGGAATGGAATGAAAAATAAAGAGTTATAGTTTAACACTAACAATTTCAAAACTTTAACTAAATTATCTTTTTACTTTCCAAAAAATATTTTGAAAACACACCTTCTAAATGTAAATTTTTTCTAAATGTAAATTTAGTTTAATTTATTCTTTTTTTGTATTTGAAATCCCTAGCTAGTTAAATTGGAAGTTGGAGCCTTGGGAAGTTAATGCATTTTCTGCTCTAAAGGATAGTGTTGTAACATTGTTAATGCAGCCTTGATTTATAAACTTTAGTAGCACTGTAAGTCCTTTTACACCTGAATGGCCGTTGGAGTACTATTTAAGGTTTTTTTTATCTCTATGCTTTGCTTTCCATACTCCACAGTTATATCTTTGACAGGCATTTATGGGCCAAGATTTAGCCTTGAGTTGTTTATAATTTACTGTTCTTGCATAATGCATTGCATGTTGGATTTTTTTTTATGTTTGTTCTATTTTAAATAACATTATATTATAATGCATTGCATGTTTTGTGTATTTTTATTATGGTTGTTCTACTTTAAATAATATTTGATAGATTATAGCATTTAAATGACATGTCTTGGGTGTCTAAACTAAATCTATGATTAATGAAATCTAAGCTTATAAACTTTATAAATAAAACATGGAAACTTAAATACTTACAAATAGGACTTACTTTTATTAACAATAGGACACTGCTTTTAACATGCAGAGCTTAAGTAATATTGATGCAAGAAAGTAAAGCATATTTTATAATCTAGCTGTTAACTTCAAACAAATTTTGTAGCTGACCCATATCTTTTTTATATTAAAGCTTTCCAATAAAATTGTTGGTATTACAACTTAAACATTATAAACTATCTGTTATGCTTTAGACATTTGTTTTTATTACATGATGATGTTTTTTTCTAGGTAGTATACAAACTTATACTTGTCTTTACATTATATACTCATTATTATATGTTATTTGATGTTACTTTTATTGTTTTTTATCATTACTAAAACTCATAATACAGTTCAAGTTATAGGTTTAACAATTGTACTTTCCATTAAATACTTGATAATTTAAATAGCAAATGATTACACCAAAAAAATATGTTAGACAAATTTGCAAATAAGTAAGTTGGTTCTATTTTAAATAGAAAAAAAATATCTAACACCGATTTAGAGTTTAAAATGAAACAATTCTTCAGCCCATGAGAAAGTTGTATTACAAAACTTACCTTGGAACTCCACTCCATCCAATGATTTTGACACTATCAGCAGCATTCCATTGTTTCAAAAAATAACAAATCAAAACAACACATTACTGATATTTGTAAGATACATATTTTATTGATTAGTGTGTACCTTGTTGGCTTTGTGTGGACTGTGATCAATACTCTTAATCATCAGGTATTTGTACCTACAAATTCCAAATCGTAGTTAATGATAACAAAACACTACCACTACTAAAGAAAAGTACAATAAACAGTTAAATCTTCACTTGTAGTCCATTTGTTTCATCAGGTTTGTTGCTATTTCATCACAATTGTTGAGTACATGAAGATACAAATTTGATTAGAGAATGTTCATTGCAGATTCATATTGTTAGAATGTACCTTGTCGGATTCGAATTGACTGTGGTTGATGATCTTAACACTGTCAGCAGGTATCTATACATACAATCCATAATTCATGTTAACTAAATGCCAATACTAAGGAAACTCTTATATAAAGTTCAACCTTCACTTGCAGGTATTTTTTCCATCAGTTTAGAGATGTAGGCTGTAAAACAACACATAATTGATGTGATAATTTGTATGCACCTTTTCAGTGGATCGGATGCTCCTGCTCCATACGATCATAAAGAAAATCTAAAATGAACTTCACCCATGATCCTCGTTATATAGAGAAACAAATAAACTGCAAATAACTGACAACATGTTTTTAGCTACACGTTTTTTTGTAAACTGCAAGTAACTGACATGTTTTTAGCTACACGTTTTTGTAAACTGCAATTTATCAGCACTGATGGGGCAGTTAATCTGCGATTATTGCGCTCACTGCACAAATTATTTCGGTAACTGCATCTAAGTGGGAGAGATATTGTGGAACTGCTGCTAACTGCTGTATTTTCGGTTATTTTTTTGAGTTTACACGGCTGAGATTTAATCTCAGCAAGATCTAACGGTGGAGATGGATTTGGGAGGTGGTTAGACTTAATGGGTTCCATATATATATATATATATATATATATATATATATATATATATATATATATATATATATATATATATAATTCGTGTATAATGTAGCAGCATACATGATATGATGGAAGAATTGTGGCATGAGGAAAAACCACAAAGGACCGGTGGTGGGTAGCACGTGTTTAAGTTAATGTGACAGTACATAAGAATATAACAACATACAAGTTATTGATTATAATTTGGAACTTTTATAGTTGAAGATGATACTTTGGTTAGTTTGTGATTCAAGGGCCGACCTGGGTGGGCGAGCTGCACCGTGAGCCGAGCCCGTTTTTCCCGTGGGACTAAATTTATATATGTGTGTGTGTTTAAAAATACAAAAATAAAAACTTATTGGCTTATTGGGCTCTTTCTAAAAATTGGAACTTTAAAACTTACAGGGTCATTTGTTATCTAACTAAAACCTTATAACTTATTTTGGGCCCAAATAAATTTATTTTGATCCATAATTGATAATCCAAACTTATTGGACCATCCATAATCCATATTTATCTAAATAATAATAAAACAATAAAAAAATGAAACAAAACACAACGTGCCACAGTCAACACCATACCACTGGTCGACCATCAGCTCTGCCCTCTTGCCACCTCCTTAGCCCACCGACGCACCACCATAACCCATCGTTAACCATCTTGATTACTTGAGATATGTTTCTTTTTGTTCCACTTCCTTGATTCTCACAATTTAGTCTTATTTTAATAATTTTGAATTTGTCCCTAAGATGGGTGTTTGGTTGAATGATGAGCCTTAAATTGGGTGTGTTGTTGAATGTTGAGCTCTTAATTGGGTATTTTGTTGATGGTTAGACTTAGAATTGAGTAATTGTTAATTGTTTGATAATAATACAGGATGGAGTAGTGGTTTTGACTTTTGAATTTAGATTTGACTTCTAAAAATTATGCCTCCTAAACAACATCTAGTGCTAAAAAATGTAAGAAGAGAAAAGTAGATAAAGCAATGAAAAAGTCTCAAGCCAATACTTATTTGAAGTTTATGCATAAATCGCCTATTGTAGAGCATGTAGAAGTAAAACTAGAAAACGCAGAAGAGCTAGAACATGTTGAAGAACAAAAGCGTGCGGAGATAGGTTGTTGAAGTTTATGCATAAATCACATGTTGAAGAGCATGTAGAAGTAAAACTAGAAGACGCAGAAGAACAAGAACATGTTGAAGAACAAGAGCATGTGGAAGTAGAACTTGAAACATCGAAAAAGGAAGAGCATATCGAAGCTAATAACATTTTTATGAAGAAAACAATTTAGTGTTCTTTTGGCGTGTCAAATTGCTTGAGATGTTAAGCTACAATGAAACAATTTTGCCAACAATATATATTAATAAAATGAAATAAATGCCATAATAAATTCAAAATCTATTTATTTTTTAATTTACAAGCTAAAGAATATATATTACTATGTAATAAGGGTGGTTATGAATTCGGGTCAGCATTCATGTATTGGATCTTGCGATCGCATTTTGTGGATTTTCGGGTCATCGTGTTATGTACCAGATGAGGTTTCACTATTCTTTAAATTGTCCTAAAATCTCCCCATTTAGCAAAACCCTAGAGTTCACTTAAGATGAAAAACTCCAATAAGCGCATCGAGAGATTAGGGGTTTCTATCTAACCCTATAGTTAAACAACTGTGCGAATGAAGTGAATCCAAGGAGCTGCATTTAGTTTAGCGTTTTATCAAAACCCAAGATTTAAGTTTCGGGGAAATACCATTTTAAGTAGACTGGGGATAATCAAGAAGGTCCGCGTCGTTCTGTGTTTGCAAATCATCAAGGATATTGTTTCACGGAGTTAATTTCTTTCTCGGTAAGATCATCCATCGTAAATCTCTCAAAATTTTGTTTCATTTTGTAATTGATGGATAATAATCTTGATGTCAATCTATGTTGGTAGCATATTGGTGTTACAAAGAAAGCGATCCACAAATTAGTGGCCATCATCATGGTTACCACCGTCACTCTATACTCTTCTCTCTCCATATCTATATATCCCCCTCTATGGCCTATCTCTCTTGATTTATATCTCCACTTTCGTTTTTTCGTTTTTCTAACCACCTAAGTAGTCGGCTTTAATCTCCTACTTGTCCTGAACCAGATCTGAGCAGCTGATCTTACAATCTGTTCTAAGCACACCCAATACCACTACACCGCTCACCAAACCAGATATGGATCTCATCTCACAATACCCTTCTCTTTTTTTCATTTTTCATCACGACCAACGCTCACAAAGCAAGATTTGATCTATGCACCTCCAACACCACTGCACCCAAACTCATATCCTCATTTAGGCACACATCGATTTTGAGGGTTCAACAGAAAAAAGATTTTGAATTTCACCTCTAGACGTCGACGATAGTAGTGTTCGTGACTTTCACCTGCAAGCAGTGGGAAGAGTTCGGGAAATGATGGCGGGGCGAATTCAGGTGGTGATGGCTGGCCGACGAGTGGTGGTTGTGGCTGTGACGGTGTGGAGTTAGATATATATACATATATAAAGGGAGGGAGCGAGAGAGGAGAAATAAAGATATTGTTTTTAAATATATATTACCTATGGGGTACTTTTTTAAAGTGACAATAATAAGCCTCACCTTTTAGGCACGCGAGGGGCTTACCAGTTAAATTTTAGTGATCGTTAGTGTTAGTACCCAATGGTATTACCAAAAATAAATCATAAAACTCCAACTTGTTACTTGAAATCCTTAGTACCCAAACCTGTTACGTTTGAGAAACTATAGTGACTAACCATGTAATTAACTCTTACATATATATATATAGGGTAGGGTTCTAGAGTGAACACTAATGTATTTGCGAATTGGGTGAACAAATCTTGGCCATTGATTTACACACGTGGATGGCTAGGATTTAATCATCAAATCGTAAAATACACTAGTGTATTTCATCATCAAATCCTGGCCATTGATCTACACACATGTGTGGACTGGATTAGTTCGCTCAGTTCGCAAACTACACTAGTGTTCACTCTTGAACCTAATCCTATATATATATGTATATTTGCTACATATTTTTCTATATATTTATTTAAATTTCTGTAGATATTAGTAACATAAGACATATTAGAAAAAAAAATGATTGGCTGAAAGGAGTTGTCACGGGGTGCACAACTCAAGTGAGTTTTGAAACTATCCATTCCCTATAAGGATAATATGAAAACCTACTTTAGTTGAGAAAACCCGTGACTACGGTGTATGTTATTTATGTATTCAAAACGTTGTATATGCAATATATGTTATTATATGTATTAAAAAATTGCACGCACTTGTCACATGTACATTAATAATATCGTTGTTTTGTGTTAGTGTTACACATGTGTAACAAATGCCTACAATTTTTTTTAACAACCATAACACCATGTAAAAAAATTGATTGTTACACTTGTTTTTTTTCACTCAAGTGGGTTTTTAACGGACCCATCCCCTATATATGAGTGTGTTTGTGTGTGTTCTTGTGATGTATCTTTGAGTCATGATTCTTGTTAAATAGTAGCAAGCAAATAAGTTTATTCTATGAATTATTAGAGTCGTAAACCAAAGAAACACAAACGATGTTTGTTCGTGTTTGTTCATTTGAGTTTATCTATTTATATATATACACATTTGTTAAAATTGATCCTAAATCTTTTACTCAGGATTCTTGTTAAATAGTTGTGAGCAAGGAATCAATATGAGACGAAATCCAGTCAGGAAGTGTTCTTGGGAAAGATTTTTAGACAGCAAACATGGGATACTTGATCCTAATGATACAATCTCCAGAATGCCAGAAACTGTACTTCACCAAATCATTTCTTTCCTTCCGTATTCAGATAAACAACATGTTCGCTTTTTGTCAAGAAAGTGGAGACGACTACATGCACAAAACCAAAATAGGCTCTCGCTAACTGGCCGCAGATTAAGTGAGCTGGAGTTGTCAAAGATTATGACTGATGATTTTCATTCAGTTGAATTTCTTACTCTTACTAAATGTTCAGGGATTAAAAATCTGAAACTCACGAGTTTCAAATTAATAGACGTTAACTTGAATTACTGCGGAAGCTTAAAGACTTTAGACCTCAACACACCACTCCTTGAAACTTTTCATTTTCGTGGAATCAGGCCATGCCGAATCGATTTTGGAATTTGCAAAAAACTGGCGGTTCTGAAATTAGCTGGGGTTGCTATGTACAACATGGACTACAGTATAACTTTTCCCCTTCTTCTAGTTCTCCGTCTTAGTAGCTGTGATATGAGTGGATGTATTGACATCTCAAGTAATTCTCTTAAGAGTTTACATTTGTTGAGATTAAAGAATCCAGGGGATATCACCATCGATGCCCCAAACCTAAAATCTTTTGAGTACCATGGCAATACCATCATCCCCTTTTTAAACATGCATTTCCCCAATCTTAACAAGGCTATGATTGCGCTAAAACCTAGCCGGTACAAAAAGCGTAATGAAGAGTGGTTCAACAGATTGATTAATATGCTGAAATGTCTGAAGAATGCCAAATATTTAACGATTCATACTAATTCTGACAAGGTATGTTTAGAAACGTACACTTGCTCCTCCTGTTTATTGATTTTGTATGTTCATCTTTCGTCTGTTTTATATATCTTACGGTTACACATTCGTTTTCATGCTACAATGCAGAATATCATAGTACCAAAAAAGTTTAGAGAAACACTCGTTCCTCCATTTGGTGGAAACCTTGATATCACTGTAAAGACAAGTTCCAGATCAAGCAATGTTGTTGATCTTTCTGATGCAATGCTTTGGATTTCTCCAAGGCTTAGCAGTTTCTACCTTGAATCAATCAACTGGGCGTTTGTTCTGCAGGTTTGCTACTTTTATAGTCTCTAAAATAACTAGTAATCTTTCTTATCCTTGTTTTATTCTCATGACAGCTGATGCGTCGGGATTTATTATCGGGCACACATGATAACTCATGCAGTTTCTGCAGCTCATATACTTCAAGATGTTGGCGTCATTCAGTGACGCATTACTCATTGGGCCATTCTATGGGATTGTACATTAATGAAATGGGGTCATATCTCATGGAAAATCTGGAGAAGGTTGGACGCAGTGCAATGCTGTGGGAATTATTTGAATAGGACAGATTTCGTTTAGTAATGTCGTTAAAGAGGGTTTGAATGATTTCAAAAATAAATAGGATATCAAATCGTAGGTTTTATCTTTTGTGATTGTCTGGATATCTCTGAATTGTGTTGGATCCTTTCATATTCAAATATAACATTTCGTTGGTACGCACAGAAATTCAATCAGGCAATTCAAAGAGAAATACAAGAGCGAATATTTTAATTCTGTATTGAAACTCGTACCAGAAGTAGACCAAAGATCGTCTTTATATAGGGTAGGATGGCCCAAACACTTTGGAGGCCCTAAGCGAAGCAAAAAATTGAGGCCCTTTTCAATATGTCATTGTTATCAACCCTCATCCTTTGTCCGCGTTGAGACCGACAATAATAAACTAAAAATTTTTAGTTGATGGAGTAATCGGTAAACGAATAACAAATATGAAAGATAGTAGGCAATCGCAAATTATCTATCAAAAATAGTTAACTGGCAATTAATATATAAGAGACATATATAACAATCTGTAATGTTCTAAGCGTCTACCAAATTAAACTAGAAAACCATAAATCAATGATCCAGTGATAAACAAATAAGAATTAAAAGCTAGTAGCAATTATCAATTAAAAATCAGTAATAATCATCTACCATTCCATGAACAAATCAATTGGTCTTCTGTTCCATTGATTTTATAGTTCTACTCTAATTATTCGATCAAATTGGCAAAGATTCTGTAACTTAGCGGAAATCCACATCACTAGTAGCTTAGTTACCACTGACATTAGCTCAGTTCCTGATAACATCCTTATTGCCACTGAGAGTTGGTTGTTGACTCGCAGTTGCCACTAATGGGTCATGAGTTTCGGTTTATTAGATAGGTTTATCTAGCTGGTTTTACCTAGTTGTTTAAAAGGGTTCGAGTCATAGTAAGTTTGGGTTTCACGTATGTTTATATAAGGTGAATCATGCTATTCAAGTGGTTTGCATAGTAAATGTAATATCCGGCTTTAAATTACCAGGAAATGCTTTACTCTTGATGTTTTTCTTTAGTATATATATTGGTGGGAGGTCGCGATAAAAGCAATATGTTGATTTCCAAATCACATTAATTTTATAAGAATTGATTATCTATGATTATCTATTGGGTGATTTAGACTTGAAATTGTATCCTGCTTAGTGTTTATCGAACCTACAGTTGGTGATAGGTAAGACTTGATAATGTCTTAATTAATGGATGAAATTCGTGAAAAGGGTCTCGATTTCAACCAAAGTAACAAACCAATATTATACGCACAACATTTTCAAAACAACAGGTATGTCGAATCTATACTTAATGTATATTACAAACTGCCACCAGTTTCAGGTCTCTCACTTACTCATCGAGCGCCAAGTCTTATTGTAGAAGGTGGATGGTTTGGACTGTTTCAAAGACTTGATTTATCAAGGCATAAGATTTTGGATTTAACGCGTAAACGGGTATACTCAAATGATATGTGTTCTAGTAACTTCAAAATAAGCAAATGTTATGTAGGTAAAAAATCAAATACAAATAAAGTTAACGTACAGAACGTATGAACCGAAGGAAAAGACAAAAAAGCACGGTGGCATTTTTGTAATTATCAGTAACTATCAAAATTACTCTACAAATGATCTTGTAGAGTAATTTTGATCTTTTGTAAAGAAATTTTGTAATGTTCTTGTAGAGTAATTTTGTTCTTGTAGGGTAATTATCAAAATTACTCTACAAGTGTATCAAAATTACTCTGCATCAAAATTATTTTTACAAGTGAATCAAAATTATCTTGCAAGTTTATCAAACAACATACAAATCAAAATTACTCTACAAATGATCTTGTAGAATAATTTTGATCTTGTAGAGTAATTTTGTAAAATGATCATGTAGAGTAATTTTGTTAGCATTTAGTTATGGAGTTTAGCTTTATGGTTTAGTTTTTAGCTTTTAGTTTGGGTGAGGTGGGGGTAGGTTTTTTTTTTTTTTTTTTTTTTTTGGGGGGGGGGGGGGGGGTTAGTGTAATTTTGATAATTACCCTACAAGACCAAAATTACTCTACATGAACATTTTACAAAATTACTCTACAAAAGATCAAAATTACTCTACAGTATCATTTGTAGAGTAATTTTGATAATTACCCTACAAGTGATAATTACAAAAATGTCACCGCGTGCTTTTGTCCTTTTCATGCAATAGAATGGAATGAATAATTACTTTTTGGTATGAGGCAATGGAATGGACGGGGGAATGGAATGGACGAGGTAATGGAATGGATGAGGTAATGGAATTGATCATTATCATTCCATGTCTTGTTTGGTTACCATGTGTGAATGGAATGAATAATTACTTTTTGTTGTTTGGTATGCGAAAAAAGACTTATGAATAAAATCAGATGGCGGTGGTCAGTGATGGGCGATGATCGTGCATGGTGCTAGGTGTCAGTTGTAACGACGGCGGTGGTTGGTGGTGGTGGTGGGTGGAGACGATGGCGGATGGTGATAATGGTGGTGGTGGTGGATGACGGTGGAGTTAGGTGGCGACGGTAGCGAGGGTGGTCGGAGGTGGTAGCAGCGGCCACGGTGGTCGGAGGTGGTAGCGGTGGTGGCGGTTGATAGCGCTGGTAGCGGTGGGTGGCGGCAGTGATCGGAGGTGGCAGTGGCAATGGTGGCGGTGATGATCGAAGGTGGGTGGTGGCGATGATCGGAGGTGGCAGTGGCGACGGTGGGTAGCGGCGATGGCGGTGGCGAGGACGGATCTGGGTGGCGGCGGTAGGTGGTGGCAGCGGCGGAGGCGGGTGGCGGCAGAGGTGGGTGACGGCGTTGATGTGCGTGAAGTGTGTTATAATTTAAATGTATATTTAAGCCCTTTTTACACTTTTAGCCAAGTTTTAAATTTATAAAACACGATATTCACTAACACTAAACACACATATGGGCAAGTGCACCCATCGTGGACGTAGTATAGTGTTGGTAAGATACCGAGGTCGTCCAAGGACACAAGAGCTTTTAGTACCGGTTTATCTTCAACGTCTAATCAAATCAAAAAGTTAGAAAAGTTTTTAAACTAAGAAAATAAAAACTAACTAAATGCTGAAAAAATAAAAATAAAATAAAAACAGATAGACAAGATGAATCACTTGGATCCGACTCGTGTATTAGTATAACCTTTGATTATTTTCGCACTTTTGCACTTGTTTAAGAGATTATCTTAGTTATTGTAGTAGGCCCCTCTTTTGAAGGCGACGTTACCCTCAACCCAGTAGTTTGAGTCAGCAAGGATACAGTCCTAAAGGGTTGGATTATTGGAAGATAATGAATTAAGTTATTAATGCAAATTGTGGTAGGCCCCGCTTTTGGCGGTGACGTTACCCTCGGCTAAGTAGTCTGAGTCAGCAGGGATACAGTCCTAAATAGCCGGGTTATAATATTAATAGTAGTTAACTTATGAGGGGGTCAAAGAGTTTGGATCCCCGCCATCCAATACCTATGGGCATTGAAGGAGATCCTACTAAAATTGACCCAGGTCCCTTGCAGGACCTCTAAGCGCTGAACAAGGGCAAGACCCTTACCAAACCGTTCCCTTAACCCCCGACCAGGTAGCCAACATACCTCCATATAGACCGTGGAGATATGAATGGTGAAAATCTTTTATTTTATATAGACAGTAAAATAATGCCAAGACACCACGGACAAACGATAAGGAAAGATCACCTTCAACATAAGCAACTAGTTATTAAAGTCATTAATACAAAACCAAATAAAAAGTGCAAAAGATTAAAAATAAAAAGTATTATACTAAACACTTGTCTTCACCAAGTGATGTAAACATGGCCTTGATTGTCAAGAACTCTTACTATCAATCTTGGATCCCGAGACGACTCACACACTCTACGATGGACAATGGATGATGGTGGTGGATGATGGTGTTATGGTGGTGGTGGGTGGTGGATGAAGTGTGAGAGAGGTGGTGTGCCAAGGGATGATTTGAAATGAAACCAAGCACTCCTATTTATAGGCTGAACAGAAGGCTGGGCACGGCCCCGTGTCCGCTGGACACGCCCCCGTGCCCGTCTGACACTCTCTCTCTTCATTAATTGTAATTCGCAATTACAATTAATGCGTCTGCTATACTTTCGCCATGCCCACGTGCTCACTGGACACGGCCCCGTGGTGGGCAATAGAAGCTTCTATAGATTTGTCTTTTATGCTGCTTCTTGGGCACGGCCCCGTGCTGGCTGAGCACGGGGCGTGTTCAGTCTTCTGACTTCTCTTCTCTGCTTGGGAGGATGCCGTTGAGGGGTCGGGCAATCTACTTTTGTTTCTTTTCTTGTATTTATGTTAGAATTAGCTGTCTTTTTGCTTCTTTTGTGAATTTGAGCTCATTTCATCCTGAAAATACAAAAGGAAGACAAAAACACTTTTTTTCCAACATTAGTACTTAAGAAGGGTTAGTTTTATGCCTCATTTGATGTAAATTATATGTTGCATTTTACACACATCAAATACCCCCACACTTGAACTTTTGCTTGTCCTCAAGTAAAACTCTTTAAATATGTGGCTTACACTCCCAAATGGAATGGGTAGAAGAGAAGGTTTTTGGCTTGTCATAGAGTGTCGGGAATCCAAGATCTTTTTGGGTTTTATTTTTATTTATTTACAATCCTATTCGTTATGATTTATTTAGAACGTTTCATAAGAGAAATTACTTATTTAGGCTTAGCATGCCTTTTTAAAATTTCATTTGTATACAAGTTCACATACCTCACGGGAGAAATCACTCAACACTCGGCCGAAGGTGTATTTTTTTAGTGAATCACTCGAGAGCGGCATGGAACTTATTCCTACCATAAGCTTGCCAAGCAATCAATCCTCCTCCTTTTTAACTATATACCTTTGTAAATATCAAGAGGACTTTTTGGGTGAAGGGTTAGGCTTGGGCTAAAGGTGGGTGGTTGGGTTAGTGGTTAGTAAAAGGGCGAAAAGCGTAAAAAGCGTCGGTTTTCGTAAAACACTTTGTTTTTAGTGACTTTTTATTTTGAAGTATTTCTCCAAACAAGCTTTTGTTTTCATAGCTTTGTTTGTTTTTAACTTCATCATTCATTTTTTTTGTCACACGAAATAGAAACGAGCTTACGAAAAACCGAGCTTGTTACTAAAATAAAGGGTGAAAATAAAAAGGGTTTTTGTGGGTAAAAAGGGTTTTAGGGTAAAGAAATGAAAGGTTTAGGCTCAAAGGGGTTAACTAGGGGGATTTTGGGTAGGTGGTAAAAAAATTGAAAAATAATGGTGTAGAAGGAAAAATGGTTAGTCCTAATGCCTCCATCATTTACTTACTTGGGTTTAAGTTGGTAAGGACCGGGAATGAATCGTCGTGGCAAGTTCTAGAGTTGTAAGAACCAAGCGGCTATTCACACAAGAAACGAAAAATGAGCATTTAGTTTAAGGATGTAAATTTGTATGCTCAATAAAGGCTCAAAACTCACTTTTGTGGGAATGGGTTTTTAATGTGATCAAGTATATATAATCAAATTTTATTTAGACTTGTCATGCCTTTTCATAATTTTCTTATGTTGGTTCTTGTTATCACGACGTCTCGGTTGTAAAATTTGTAAAAATATAACCTTATTAATCTTAGGATTCCTAACTTAAACTTTAGACAAGTAAAAAAAATGCAAATTTTTGAAAAAATTTGGGGTGTTTAGCGGTTCCAATAGAGTTTTGTGTAAGGCTTGTTGTTAGGACTTGCAAAATTTCAAGGTTTTAGCTTCCCCCCCACACTTAAATTACACATTGTCCTCAATGTGTCCCAAAAATAAATTTTTAGGTTGATTGGATGTGTAATGTGGTGTTAAAAAGCAAAGATTTATGTTACTGGCAGTCTGGACACGGTCCCGTGGGGACCGGACACAGCCCCGTGTTCAGGTGCCAGTAACAGAAATTAAAGAAATGAGACAGAAGCCTGGACACGGGGGCGTGTCTGGTGAACACGGCCCGTGTCCAGTTACCTGAACTGGGCATTTTTCTGTAGGGGGTTCAGCACGGGGCCGTGTTGGTTGAGCACGGCCCGTGTTGAGCCTTCTGTAATGGAGAAATTTGTGTCGGGTTGCCTCGTTCTTGTGCATGGGCCATTTTTCTCGTTCCCTGTGTCATCCTTTACCACCATGAGTGTGTTTTATTCATCATAAACCATCAAACTTTTAAAAACCATCATTTCATTTCAACCCTAGAGAGATACATATAGTTCCTAAATAAAATAAAATAAAAACTTAACTAAATAGGTCAGGAGATACACGGGGTTATCATAAAGGGTTCTACTTCTTAAGAAAATTTCGAGAATAGTTTCCCGATGTAGTAGGACCTTTGGCCGATGGATCACTAGATGTCATTCAAAGCCATTCTTCTATCTCCCGTGGAAGGAAGTAGGCGGCTTCATTTTCCTCAGTGGCTTGAGGGGGAACACTCACCGGGACTCCTCGCACCACCCTTTGCGGAGGCTCTTGGTGCATGGCATACCATTCGGCCGGAATGATGACCTCGGGCACTACATTCCACGCTCTTTGGGTTATTACGGGAACCAAAGGCGGGGAAGCAAGAAGGTTTAACCTCTGGTGCAAGAGGTTAACCTCTCGAAGACAACCCTCCAATCCCACCGTCAGATGGTTGATACGGTCCACTAACGCTTCCTCCACTCCCGTCATGTCGTCAATGACCTCCCTTAAGGCGTAAACATAGTTCACCAGGGAGTCTTCTGCTGTGGACGACCTCCTCCCCTGTCGGTTATTTCTTGAAGATGACCCGCTTGCTCTGCTTGCCATTTTCTGAGAAAGAAACCAAAGAGAAAATTTTTTTTACAAAACAGTACCTCGGACACGGCCCCGTGTTTGCTGAACACGGCCCCGTGTCCATTTGTCTGCAGGATTTTAGGCTAAGGATTCTTGAAGTTTTAAATTATTTTCATGATTTTTAACTATGGTTTAAGCTTAGATAATTTAAAACAAAGTTATACAACTAACTTTAAACAAGAATCCGTTAGCAAATAATCTTACAAACTTCACATGGAGGGTTGGAATCATGGAGTTTCCAAGCTTCCATGGAGGAAATATTGAAAAATTTTGAAAGAATAGGAAATGAACAAAAGTGGAAGGGACAAGATGGTCCTTGGGAACCTTCTTTTAGCACTTACCTATGATGGTATGAGTGAAGATCCCAGGAATCTCTGTCTAGTGAAGTGGTAAAAAATGAGCAGGAATCAGGCTGTATTTAAAGAAAACGACAGCGCACTGGACACGGCCCCGTGTTCGCTGGACACGGCCCCGTCTGCAGAGAAAATCCTGACACATTTTGTCCGTATTCTGACAAAATCAGCAGAGAATCTTTTAGGTGAGCACGGGGGCGTGTTGACCGGACATGGTATTGAAACTGGTGAGGTAAGCTTGACAATCTAAACTCCACCTGTCTATCTGGTGGCAAGCCAGGTAGTTCTTCAGGGAAAACTTCAGGGTATTCAGAAATGACTGGAATATCTTCAACCTTGGGCTTCTGCTCATTAATAGTCACTTGTGCCATGTAAATGACACAACCCTTCTTCAAGCATCTAGATGCCTTGAGCATAGACACTTGCCCAGGTAATCCATACCGGGTATCTCCCTGAATGGTAAGTGACTCACCAGACGGAGTCTTAACTACCACTTGTTTCTTGTTGCAGATGATCTGGGCTTGGTTATGCGATAACCAATCCATGCCCAATACTATATCAAATCCGGATAACTTTAAAGGAAGCAAAGACATAGGAAAAGAGTGGTTCCTAATGGATATAAAACATCCATCTAAAACGGTTGAGGCGGTTTCTAAGGTACCATCAGCTAATTCCACCTCATATTTCACACTTAAGGTTTTAACAGGCAATTTCAACAACTCGCAAAACTTATTATCTACAAACGACTTATCAGCACCAGAATCAAACAACACTCTTGCATATATATCATTTTTGAGAAAGGTACCTGTGATTACGTTGTCGTCCTGAATTGCCTCCTGTACGTTCATCTGGAAGACCCTAGCATTGGTCTTCTTGGCTTCCTCAGGCTTCTTGGCGTATTTAGGGCAGTTAGTCTTAATGTGCCCTTTCTCGTTACAGCCGTAGCAGGTAGCATCTTTGATCCTTTTGCAGTCAATAGTCTTGTGCTCCTTAGACTTGCATAACCCACATGCAGGTGATCCTGATTGAGACTTGGTCTCAAGCCTGCATTTTCCAAAGTGGCGTTTTGGGCAAGTTGAGCACTTTGGCTTTTCCTCTGCTCGCTGACTACCTTTTCCAGACCCAAACTTCTTGGACTCAGTGTTTCCCTTGTGCTTCTTCTCCGACCCTCGTGAGCTATCCTCCTCACGCTTCCTCTTACTCTCTTCAGAGTTCTTGAGCGATCTTAACCTGACCGCATCCAAGGTGAGGGATAGAGACAGATCAGCAACTGATCTAAAAGTAGTAGGTCTCGAAGCCTTAACACTGGCTTTGATTTCTGGGGCTAGACCCCCAATGAAGCGAGCAATCCTCTTGGGCTCTGGTGTCACCAGGTAAGGAACCAATCTAGACATGGTATTGAAACTGGTGAGGTAAGCTTGACAATCTAAATTCTGCATCACCAATGATAAGAAATCCGATTCAATCCTTTCCACCTCATGCTGTGGACAATAGTTCTCCTTAATGAGAACAACAAACTGCTCCCATGACATATTATAGAGTGGGATCTTCCCAGCAGCTTGAATGAGAGACTTCCACCATGCCAGTGCCTCTCCCTTGAACGATTCGGATACATACTTCACTATATCCCTTTCAGCACAACCACTGATATCAACAACAGTGTCCATTTCATCTAACCAGGTCATACAATCAATTGCTCCTTTCTCCCCAGTGAAATCCCGGGGTTTGCAGGAAACAAAGTACTTATAAGTACAAGACTTGGTACGTGGCTCATCATCGAACACTATTCTCTTGGATGGAACACTATGTTGGTTTGAGGAATGTTCGACATCCTCTTTCTTAGGTCCATCCTTCTTCGAGGGTGGCTTGCTATGAGCTTCTGTATGAGTCTTAGAAACAGACTTAGAGTGGGGTACCGAAGAGGTTCTACTATACGTCTCACTAACCTCCTTGAATTGCTCCTTTACAGCTTTAGACACAGCTGTATCAATCAGTGTACGGAGCTCTCCTTTGGTTATATTAACCCTGTCATCATCATGGTTTTCCAAGGAATGACTGTTCACTTCTTCCGACCTTGCCATGTAGCTTTAATTGCTACATAAAATCAAATGAGGACGAGGTTCATACGGAAGCTTATACAGTTCTATCGTTTTAAACGATTTATTAACTATGGTTTTTTTTTAATACACATTTTAGTTAATTATTCGGGATAACCCTAAATTATATATAATAGCACAAAATGCCTAGTCACGAAGACAGATTTAATTAATAAACCAGGATTTTACAGAATCGAGGTATTAAGGTTTGAATCAAAGTTCATTACCTTTCCTTGACAGGGAGTTGCAGGCTACCACTGTTCTTAGTCCCAGAGGACGATAATTATAGCCCGTGGGCACTTCATCCTTAAGGGATGATTGTATAAATAAGGGAATTTAGAATAACCCTTTTTAGTAATGACTTATGTGATTTTATCGGATCACATTTTGTCAAGCATATAACATATCAAATGTTAATAAGGGTTGAATCTTTCGAATAGGTTTTACCATTTTGGCCATGTCTGCAATGACAATTAGGCTAGGTTTTACCCTTAAGATTCTTTTAATATTTAAACGCAGAGCAATCCTAATTTGAGATGTTAGCAAGGATCTGAGTCTAATTGAGGAACTACCATCTTGGCCCTGCCTTAAGGTGACACATGGCTAGGTCTTGTCCTTTTAGATTTTGCCATTTTATCATAATGGTAGATCTTATAAAAGAAAGATATTATAATAGGAATGGTTGCCCTAAATGGGACTTCTAACTGAAATGACTTGCCCATGCAAGGACTAATCAGAAAAATAAGAAAGGAAACAAATAAGGGGAAATAAAACGAATTAGGATTAATCCTATGTTCTTTGTCTAGACTCAAGAATGTGCAATTGTGTAACTGAGATTAAACACAAAAGGCTAGTGTTTAATTCACTCAGTGTTGGCTCTGATACCAACCTCACGTGTCACCGGTGGGCCCGGTGGGGAGTACCGTGACGTAGTTGATATCATCATAGTCAAACAACACAACATATAAATGCACAGCGGAAGCAAAAGATATAGATTTATTTCAACTGAATAAATTGTAATGTTTAAGTATCACAAAACAGTCGAATCAGATCCACAGGCGGATCAAATAAAAAGGAAACTGTTCAACAGACTTTGACATCTAAAGCTTGCGAGACTTGAGTACTGATGCCTGGAGTAGCCAGCCTATTTCGTCTAGTACCTGCACTTAGCCTTTTTGGAAAATACGTCAGTTTGCACTGGTAAATACAACTTAACTGACTCATTTTGAAAAGAGTTTGAAAATTTATTTAAATGCACTTCGGCAAAAATATTTTATAACTTGGGACAATTATTCAAAATAATCTTGTATACAGTTTTACTCATTTGTCGTCCATTAGGGCCAGTTTGTAGGGCCGGACTTAAGTTAACTGACACGCCACAGGTATAATGCCCACAAGGTCGATTCCTTATAGTGGGATACCAGTTTTTACATAATGCAACTGTCAGGTGTACGCCTACACCCCGTGCTTAGGTCGTGGTCATTTCATGAATGATGCCAAGGATATCCGGGACATGGTCATTTAACCCCCAAGGGCCATACACCAAATAATACATATCAAACAGGTTATGTAAATACATCAATCACAATACGATTTAAATGACTACATACACCCGACCAAGCGGTACTTTTATAGTACCGTATCCCAAGCCCGTATAGGGAAAATAAGTTAAGGGTATTTACCTGAGCAATAGTATAATTCAAATACAGCAAGTGCACGTAGCTTTTACTGGGCTCCTAATCTGGAACGAAGGTTTTAATAACCAATTAGAATCCTAACGGGTCTTTAATTAAGTTTATACTTAGACCGGTTAGTTTTCAAAAGAAAGACACGGTTCAACGCATGATAAAGCGAAGACCGGTTTAGAATGTGGTTTTGACCCGACAAGCTTGTATGCTTGTTTAATATGGGTAACTTAATCACATTCTGGATTTTGAGACAAAAACGATATGGTTTGACCCGTTTCGGCTAATATATGCAAACTAGTCACATAGGCCGATCCGAACGCGAAACATGCGTAACGGTTAACCATAAGAGTCATGAACATGTTCCACAAGTTAATATGCCTTAAATATGTTGTGACATCAGTAGGATGTCTTCTATTATGCCCAACACGAATTTAAAACCAATTTATGCCTCGCAGGGGCATTTTGGTCATTTAAAAGGTTATAAAAGGGTTTAAATACGTTTCTGAGTTTCGGGTCTGATGTAATCAGTAAAAATACTCAATTTACTAAGTTATATTAGTAAGGTATAACTTATATGTGAAATCTATCCTTTATAACCAAACTATGCATCTTAAGGGCATTTTGGTAATTTCACATAAGCCTAAAAGGTCAAAATCGGGAATCTGAGCTTAAGACCTTTGCTTACTGTTAGAATGTAAATATTTACTAAAAATATCAGTAAACATCAAACCTTATATTTATAAAATGGTTTTAATACATACTACGCGTTAAAAACGCTTAAAAAGACGATTTGGAGCCATTTCCGGGTTTTCAAAGGAAAGCCGATAATTTTATTATTCCAGAAGGCTCAAAATACTTTATTTATTATATTAGATCAGTAGAAAAAGGTTTGGGGTCACAAGGATTTGTAAAACTCATTTTATAGCCTAAAAGGGTAAAACCAAAAACTACCGAATTAAGCTTAGAACTCTAGGTTATGATCAACCTAAAAATAAATAAAAATCTTCAAAAATCCCAAAATATTATTTTACATCAGTAGGTATAAGGTTTGGCATCAAAAATTGGGTTTACATAGGCTATATGCTAATTACGCCATTTAATTACTAAAAGGCTTTCTAATTACGCTATTGAGCGTAACTCTTAATCTAGACCTCAAATTGATGTCAAATTCTAGGTACGAGTTTATAAATCAGTACCTAAGGTTTCTATTCTTTTACATTTTCAAAATTCATGTTTTAAGGTCATAAGGGCATAATAGTCAACATTTAAGCATTTAACGGAATCATGCATATGAATTGGATAACTAATGAACCAAGTTGTATAATCACAGAGGGTTATACTTATAGGTAACTTGGTCCTAATAAGGCTCTAAGGCATTCCTAAATCATGCTCAAACGGGTCAGAACTGAAAGTCAAAGCATAAGTCAAACTATGCGACTTTCGGTCCCAAACCGAGCCTAAACTGAAAATTGTCGAGTTGAACATGTTTAGACATGTTCTTACATTGATTACCAGGTTATATTAATGTCAAAACATGTTGCATAGCTTCTATATTGCTAATTATGCATTTATTTGAAATTTAGCTTTCTGTTGACTTTTTATAATCAAGTTTGACTCGACAATTGACCTAATTAGAATGGGAATCAGAAGGTGACCTTTTAGAGGTTTAATGCCCACATAATTACCAACTCATAGGTACTTTCATAATGAAATTTGACTGGAGCAATTAAGATTAATGACGAAGTCAAACCTTAATTACGACGGTTTGACCAAACGCTAATAAACTAAGCAAAACTGGATTAAAGGAGGTTAAGCATACTTACAATAGTCCTAAGCACGACTAATGAACACTAAGGATGAGCCTTGAGCTCCAGGAATCTCCAAGCAAAGAGTTGTGAAGTTCCAAATGAATGAGCAATCAAGAACCCAAGATTATGGCCCTTATATAGGCTTCTTTGATCATCAAGACATGCCAAACAAGGTCTATGGATGATATGGGATCATTACAAGTGTCCCTAGGCCTTAATATACCAGCAAACAAGCCCATAGAATCAAAAACAACCATTTTAAGTCGGTTACAAAGCTTTAACAGCCAGCTGTCCTGATTTTCTGCATCTGGTAGTCCCAGGCGGCCCGCTTCAGGATTCATAAGGATCTTACGCGGGCCGCGTGGCCCCTCTGATCCGGTTACAAAGTTTCAAAAATTGCAATTTTGGTCCCTGGTCCTTCCAAACTTGATTTTAAGGTGGTTTCTTGCACTATAAACCCCCAAACTTGACTTTTAAGGACCCCAAGTCATAAACCAACTTTGTTTAGTCCCCGGTTATTCATACGTTCACCGAAAAGACCTAAATTTCGATATTGACGCTTTTAATCCCTCGTATACGAATATTGTCATAACTTTCTCATACTTTATCGAAACCTTGTGAAATTTTTATCACTCATTCTAGTGACTATAATTTATCATTACAAAGCTTCGGGTCTGCTAAAAGATCACTCAGAGGTATAATTTAAACATGTTGACACATTTAGCCCCTGTAGTTTGTAATTCCTCACTTTCTTTCACAATTAGCTTCGTATGATCCATAATTTATTCGTTTAAGGATGTGAACATCATATAGGGTTATTGAAAGATATATTTATCCGTTGTTGACATTTTGAACCCTTATATTCACATACTTTCCTTGTTTGTCAACTTTAGTCCTTTATACGTAATCTATCACACCTTCAAAGCTTATGACACGTGTCAATACATTATTGGACATGAATTTTCGAGGTGTTACATCCTCACCCCCTTAAAAGAAATCTCAACCTCGAGATTTACTGAAACAAATGAGGGTACTTTTCTTTCATTGTGGATTCTACCTCCCACGTGTATTCGGGACCTCTACGGGCATCTCATTTAACCTTTACAATAGGCACATGCTTCCTCCGAAGCTTCTTAAACTGTCGATCCTCAATCGACAAAGGTTTCTCCACAAATTTCAAGCTCTCATCTATATGCACATCTGTATGTGGGATGACTAGTGATTTATCAGCTAGGCATTTCTTCAGATTGCAGATGTGGAATACATTATGAATACCACTGAGCTCTTCAGGTAAGTTTAACTTATAAGCCACTGACCCTACACATTCGATGATCTCGAATGGTCCTATATACCTCGGGCTTAGCTTACCTTTCTTATCAAATCGCATCACTCCCTTCTAGGGTGATACATTAAGCAGAACTTTATCACCAACCTCAAACTTTAGAGGTTTTCGCCTTTTATCCGCATAACTCTTCTGCCTATCCCTGGCAGCTTTCAGGCGATCACGAATCTGGACAATCTTGTCCGTCGTTTCCAAGACTATATCTGGTCCCGATAATTGAGCTTCTCCTACTTCTGCCCAACAAATAGGCGTTCTGCATTTCCTACCATATAATGCCTCAAAAGGCGCAGCCTGAATGCTTGTATGGTAGCTATTGTTATAGGAGAAATCGACCAATGGCAGGTGCTTATCCCAGCTACCTCCTAAATCAATTACACATGCACGAAGCATGTCTTCCAGAGTTTGAATTGTACGCTCACTCTGCCCATCCGTCTGAGGATGGTAAGCCGTACTGAAATTTAAATGCGTGCCCAAAGACTGTTGGAAACTTTTCCAAAAGTGTGACGTATATCTGGTATCTCGGTCAGAGATAATAGCCACTGGTACTCCATGTAAAGACACAATCTTATCAACGTACAACTGGGCCAACATGTCAGAACTGAAAGTTTCCTTAATGGGTAGGAAATGTGCTAACTTAGTCAGTCTATCTACTATCACCCAAATAGTATCATTTCCTTTCTTAGTCTTTGGCAACTTAGTGATGAAATCCATTGTCACCATTTCCCATTTCCAAGTGGGAATTTCAGGCTGTTGTAGCAAACCTGGCGGCTTTTGATGTTCAGCTTTAACTTGAGCGCATGTCAAGCATTTAGCCACATAGGCAGCTATAGACTTCTTTAAGCCTATCCACCAATAGTTTGCCTTCACATCCTGGTACATCTTATCCGCTCCAGGATGAACGAAATATCTGGAACTGTGGGCTTCCTGAAGGATGACGTCTCGAAGTCTTCCATAAACAGGAACCCATATTCTTCCATTTAACCTCAGGATTCCGTCCTTGCCATAGGATAACTGTTCTTCAGTTGCTCCTAGCTTTTCATCAGGATAGTTAGCTCCCAACACAGCTTCCTTCTGTGCAGCTAACAACATTTCATTTAAACTGTTCTTTATCTCAATGCTCTTGGCATTGATTCTTATAGGCTTAACCCTTTCCTTTCTGCTTAAGGCATCGGCAACCACATTTGCCTTGCCTGGATGGTATCTTATTTCACATTCATAATCATTCAGAGTTTCCATCCAGCGTCGCTGCCTCATATTCAAGTCCTTTTGATTAAACAAATGTTGAAGGCTCTTGTGATCTGAATAGATCACGCACTTAGTTCCATACAAGTAATGCCTCCATAGTTTTAGTGCGAATACAACGGCACCCAATTCCAAATCATGGGTGGTGTAATTCTTTTCGTGCACCTTTAACTGGCGTGAAGCATAGGCAATGACCTTGCCTTTTTGCATAAGCACACATCCCATACCTGTGTGCGATGCATCACAATACACTACAAATTCCTCTATTCCATCAGGTAACGTCAGCACAGGAGCGTTTCTTAACTTCTGCTTCAGAATGTCGAAAGACTCTTGCTGCTTAGGCCCCCAATCAAACTTGCTATTCTTGCGAGTGAGAAGAGTCAGGGGTGCTGCAATTCTTGAGAAATTTTCAATAAATCGCCTATAGTATCCTGCCAGTCCTAGAAAGCTGCGAATCTCCGTAGGCGTCTTCGGCTCTTGCCAGTTCATGATAGCTTCAATCTTAGCGGGGTCTACTTGGATACCAAGCTCGCTTACCACATGTCCAAGAAATTGGACTTCGCGAAGCCAAAACTCACACTTCGAGAACTTGGCATAAAGCTTTTCTTGATGAAGCAGTTTCAGAATGCAATGGAGATGCTTCTCGTGGTCAGCTTGATTCCTTGAATAAATCAGGATGTCGTCAATGAATACAATGACGAATTTATCCAAATAAGGCTTGCAGACGCGATTCATGAGATCCATGAATGCGGCAGGTGCGTTAGTGAGCCCAAAAGGCATCACTAAGAACTCATAATGACCATAACGAGTCCTAAATGCAGTCTTGTGCACATCTTCATCTCTAACCTTCAACTGATGATAGCCTGACCTCAAGTCGATCTTAGAAAAGTAGCTTGCTCCTTGCAGTTGATCGTACAGATCGTCGATCCTGGGCAAAGGGTACCTATTCTTGATAGTGACCTTATTAAGCTCACGGTAATCGATACATAAACGCATCGATCCATCCTTCTTCTTGACAAACAAGATTGGCGCTCCCCAAGGAGATGAACTAGGTCTAATAAAACCCTTGGCTAGCAAATCATCTAGCTGCGTCCTCAATTCCTTCATCTCTGTTGGTGCTAACCTACAAGGTGCTCTCGCAACAGGCGCTGCTCCGGGGATGATGTCAATTCTAAACTCCACATGTCTATCTGGTGGCAAGCCAGGTAGTTCTTCAGGGTATTCAGAAATGACTGGAATATCTTCAACCTTGGGCTTCTGCTCATCAATAGTCACTTGTGCCATGTAAATGACACAACGCTTCTTCAAGCATCTAGATGCCTTGAGCATAGACACTTGCCCAGGTAATCCATACCGGGTATCTCCCTGAATGGTAAGTGACTCACCAGACGGAGTCTTAACTACCACTTGTTTCTTGTTGCAGATGATCTGGGCTTGGTTATGATATATATATATATATATATATATATATATATATATATATATATATATATATATATATATATATATATATATATATATAATAAGGATCTTTATCATAGAATTAAGATATCTCTTCTTAAATTCACGGTATTGAATATCAGAGAAAGAATATGAAATATGAGTCGAACTTTGTATGATGGAAGCACCATATGGTATCCATGCCCAATACTATATCAAATCCGGCTAACTTTAAAGGAAGCAAAGACATAGGAAAAGAGTGGTTCCTAATGGATATAAAACATCCATCTAAAACGGTTGAGGCGGTTTCTAAGGTACCATCAGCTAAAACGGTTGAGCCCCATGTTATGTATGTTGTTCTCTTGTATGTCAGTATCATGCAACTCTTCATTAACAAGTTTAAACAGTTTTCTTGAACATATTGACTCATTGTTTATTATGCCTCCATTTTATGTGTGGATATTTTTTCTGGGTTATGCTTTATTTTTAATGGGCCAAGCATGAAAAAAAATACCTATTAAGAAAATGTGTTGAAGCTTAAAAGCCACCCAAAAGGTATATTTAATGCTTAAACCTTATATATTGTAATCGAAAAACTAGATGATCACTGTGATTATATAATTTCTGTAAAGACTATAAAAGTGTCTGTAAAATCGTTAAAAGAGTTGACAAAAAGTTTTTAGCAGCAACATCTGATGTGAGCCTATTTCGGTTTGTTATCCAACTTGTCCGATTTTACACCTCACATAGCCAACCAAGGTCAAAGGAGTGGAAGAAGGTTATTGAAGCTGTGTTTATTACGACATTTTCGAGCATTTGGAAGTCATGGAACGAAAAGGAGTTCAACAACAATACTATCCCTCTCGCAAGAACGGTGGAAATCACAAAAGTAGGAGCCTTTTTATGGATAAAAAATAGATCTACAATCCTTTCTAAAAAAAACATATCTAAGTTTAATACTTCAATGTTTTAAACTGGGATAGATTGTGCGATTTTAACATCCATGACGTTATTGTGTAATTTTTGGGATTTCCAGCTTCTTGCTAGCCGTGTTTTTATATTTAATAGATATAGTTTTTGCTGTTAAAAATTGATATAGTTTTTGCTGTTATAAAAAACAAAAAGTTAGCTGCCCTGCAGGTCAAATATTTCAGTCAACGAGAAAGGTATAGGGTGTGAGGATCCAATGCCTGTCTGTTTAAAAGGGGAAAGTATAGCGACCAGTGGAATATTTAATGCATGTGGGCTGCTATACAACCCAACATGCAGCATGTCCAAGTAAGATTAGGAGCTTGTTTCAACAAATTGGTTTAAACTTTGTATTTTGAAAGTAGTAAAAATATAAACATGTGAATGTTAGATTATTTTTTATTAATAGTCTCTTATTCAGATTAAACACATCATAAAATTTATAAAAATAAGAAAAAAGGATAAACAAAACTGTGTGGGTCGGCGTATACCGTTCTAACCCGCACTAAAAGTATACTTGTTGCGACCCGTACCTAATATGCTCCATTATTTGTAGAAAAAGAAGCGCATGCTCAACTGAAAAGTCAAACAAATGATGGAGAACAAAGCCATTTACATTAACAAATGTCAAGTGGTTCACAATAGGATTACCAAAAGAACTGGATGTTTCTTTCCAGTTATGACTTTTACCTACCGGAAACATTCTACCATTGATGAAAATACAAAATGCAAAATACAAAATACAAAATAAAAACTACGAATCAAAATTATCAAAGCGCGTATATAAACACATTTTGCGTGTTTTTTTAAAAATAACTCTCTCAGTATTAAAATTGGGAACTTGTGCTAGTTTCTGTTCTTGCACTTCGCCGTCGATCTTGGAGCTGTAAAATCAACACAACCACAATTAAATCACTATTGCTATCACTACTGGAAAAGTAGTCATTTTGCTACGGAAATTTCCGACACAAAAAAATGTGTCGCAAATTCTGACAGATTTACTACGCATTTCCTACGGAAAGGAAGCCTTGATTTTTTTGGCCAACTTGCTACGCACTTATGACGAATGAATAATATTTGCATTCGAATTATATTTAAACGTTTAATTATTATCATTATTAACTATTGCGTCAGAAATGTGTAGTAACTTGCTACGCATTTTTTACAAAACTATTGTTTATATGTGCAAAAATAAAAATTTCTATTTATGTTTCAAATGTGTTTTCATATAGTTATTGGATCTTGGATCTATATTGGATCTTGGCTCTATATATAGATCCAAGATCCAATAACTATATGAAAACACATTTGAAACATAAATAGAAATTTTTATTTTTTTTAAGAAGTTCATGTACCTAATCCGATTGCTTCTGAGCCTTTCGTAATCCTCAATCTCTTGCATGAATCTATAAACATCCTGCAGAATCAAGAACATGTTTTTGAGATTTTAGTCGACAACATGACCACATTAAACGAAATACATATTTGTTAAATTAAGAACTCACTCCCAAGGAACATCGCCCACAAGCATCCAATCACCATCTTTATCTTCATATGTTAGCACACATTCAGAGCCATGAAGAAGATCTTTTAACTTGCTTTCAGTAAGCCCGTCTCGTCCTTTGATTCCATTAGAAGTACATTGTCCTACTTCATAAACCATCCATAAACAAATTTTTTAATATTCAACAAGTTTGTTGCATTTTAAACAAGACGGTGATTAAAGCAAGCATACCGAGAGTAAAGCAACTGAACATTTTCTCGAGAGCCGTTGAAAGTTCTGCATAGTTACGGTAAATCTTGAGATCAATCTTTCTTAAATATGGAGCACCATCCATGCTCACCTTCACATAAAGACACTCTCCAGATCCCAAATTCGCTTCTGCCACGTCACCGCTCTTTGGCAAATTGGTCGCCATAGTGTTCTTCCGGAAAGATCGAATTGGTGGCCATCCTACCACTTGTGCCCTGTTACATAAACTGTTAAGAACTGTTCTTGAAAGCAATTCACACAATCTTGACCAGCTCAAAAGTCAAATTTCCCTCAAGAACGCCAGAATCTTGTTTTCTTAAAGGGTGCCATAGATTACAGAAAAAGGGCAAAATTCAACTAAAGATTATAGCTTTTTTAGCTAAGGTTTTTCAAAAATGGGGCTTTAAGCATATATAACTTTCAAGCAACAAAAAAAAAAAAAAAAAAAAAAAAAAAAAAAAAAAAAAAACCTTGCATATGTGCAGAAAAAAAAATTAATTTAGTAAACATGCTTTTATTAAGATCAAAGACAAAAAGATAGTTATAAGCTCAAGATTTTAGCTTTTAGTAAGGCAAAGTTTTCCAAGATTGGTGCTTTAAGCACATATAACTTTCAAGAAACAAGAAAACAGGCATATAAACAGAAAAACAAATTAAAAAAAAAAAAAAATTCACATAATCTTGAACCAACATCCATGATAAATACAAGGTCAAAACACAAGAAAAGCAGAGCAAATATTCTAGAAAAATATCCAAAATGTAGTTTTTTTAAGGATAAATTAAAAAAGGATACAAATAAGCTCAAGATTTTAGCTTTCATTAGGCAAAGTTTTCCAAGATTAAGGCTTTAAGCACATATAATTTTCAAGAAACAAGAAAACAGTCATAAATAGAAAATCAAACCAAATTTCAGCAAATAGTGCATTTAAATTTTTTTTTTTTTTCGAATATGATTTAAGGAAACTTACTTAACAGGGCCTTTTTTCTCCTCTTCAACAGGCTTAACATCAGAAGATGAAGTTTGATTTTTCTCAAAAACACAATTAACCCCCCTACACAAATCAGCTTCAGACCCACCATTCAAAGCCCATTTACCAGAAGGCCCAGAACCATTAAAGTTAACATCAGAAAACCCTCTTTTAGCTCCTGACATGTAGTTCTTGACAACAGGCCCAAACTTTGCATTTTCTTCTGAATTTTTGCCAAAACCAGGCAACCCAAGACTGAGTTCAGTAGCTTTGAGAGTAAAAACATTGATGTTTGAGGACTCAGTGCTTCTTTCCAATGAAGAAGCATCTGATAAACCTATGTAATCATGTTCTAGTGGCACAGACATCAATGAAAACTTGAACTAAGCTTATAAGAACTGTTGAAGAAGATGTAAAGAGTATAGAGATTGTAATGTGGGTTGGATTGAACTATTGGAGATAGAAAAAGGTGGAGAGCAAGAGGAGGGTGTTTGTAGTTGTAGCATGTATGTAGGTGTTTGATGCAGAAGAGAAGGTTCTCTGGCCTTTACATTTGTTTTTATATTCTGTTTTAAACTTTTAATTCTCTGTCTAATGATGAGATTAATTTATTTAATCTTTAACTAAAGGATAAAATATCCATTAGTGATTTAATTCCCAACACCAATAGTGTAAGCATCTTTCTTTTGCCATTAAAAAAAGCATCTTTCTTTTGAAAAGAATCTACAACACAGGAATAAGGCAGAGGGTGTGGGATAAAGTCCCTAGAGGCTTTATCACGCAACGTCAGATTTACGTCAGCCAGTGGGCTTTATCACGTTTTCCCTTAACTCGCAGAGGTGGGACAATTGGGCAAAGCCCCCTCAACGCCTGTAGTGTCCCCTTATCTTGACCAACTTACCTCGATCAAGCCAAAAACGCCCGTTACCATGATGGTGAGTTAACTGTGACGCCCCCTCCCCCCCCCCCCGCCCTAAATTGCCCGGTATGGGTGGCGGCGCCCCACCGGCGCTATCGATGGTGAGGTGGCAGGGGTGGCGCCCTCCACACCCTCTGGTCTAAGGGATATAAATGTTTTTTTTTCTTAGAAATGAGTGGATGATTTAATTTACAAAAAGGTTATTTTGATTTCTTACATTTTTATTCTCAGATTAATATTGGATTTTATTGTTTGTCTTAACATTTCATAAAAACCTGATGCAGGAATATCAAGTGTCGACTCAATAATGTAATGAAATAAATCTACATTTAGTGTTCATTAAGTTTTGTTTTAATTTATGTCCATTGAGTTGATCATAAAAACTCTATATAAGTTCTCATGTAATTTGTAATGGGGGATAGTTTTTGAGTTTTTTTTAAATAATTGTTTGACTTTTTTTAAATTCTTGTTTTTTGGGGACGAATTTGGGGGTTTGGAAAAAGATCTTCGCGGGTATTCTTAGAATCAACGTGTTTGATCTTCGTTTCCGTATCACGCGCTACATCAGTTGGTATCAGAACTAAATTCCTGGCTCAAAATGGTTTGTGAGAGGGATTATCGCTTGTACCACACTCTACCATGTTTTGATGAATACGAGGATGAGCAATGGTATTCTTGGGCATGCGACGATGATTCGGGTGGTACCAGTAGTGTGCTCACCATTAGACATGACCACAAAAAAGAGTCGACGATCATGGGAGCCGATGATGACGAATCAAGTTTCAAAAGTCATAGCGTTAAGGGTGATGGTCCTGCTATGGTAACGGGTGGTCCAACGGCTACATTTGGAACTCAACCTGTTAGCATGGGGGGCTTGCAAAAATATTTCATGAGCAAAACAATGAAGTCGAAGGCAATAAGAAACACAGTAGATTTTGGTGCTTCTGAAATTCACTTTTGTACAATTTTAAAAGGTAATTTTCCAACAAATAGTTTTGAGGAAATTATTTTGGATGATGAAAACCATGGTATACAAAATTCTCATGCTGTAAAAATCTGGTACGAGGTTCTATTTGAAAATGTGGTTGATGGCCAGATTGTGGAGGTTAGAGAAGCTATGTCGTCAAAAGATGCCCCTCATATTGATCAAAATGAAGAAAAAGTTGTTAAACTTGATGGGTATGTTGTAAAAAAATACAATGAGGTCCATGGTTTACAACTATATGGTTATTTAGTTGGAACTATATTAATTGAGAGAGTCAAGACAATAGTGAACAAGAAATGGTCCTATGCTCCGTTCGACCCAGGTGGTACAAGTTCAGATTCAAATGAGATAACCCGTGAAGTAGAACTACTTGGGCGGGCCTTGATAATAATCGAAAAGAATCGGATTGATGTTCCTTTCGATCCAGGTGGCTTTAGCCTGGGACAAAACTCGAGGTCGAGTTTTTCCAAAGGTGGGGAGAATGATGCGGGAATATCAAGTGTCGACTCAATTATGTAATGAAATAAATCCACATTTAGTGTTCATTAAGTTTTGTTTTAATTTATGTCCATTGAGATGATCATAAAAACCCTATATAAGTTCTCATGTAATTTGTAATGGGGGATAGTTTTTGAGTTTTTTAAAATAACTATTTGACTTTTTTTTAAATTCTTGTCTTTTGGGGGACGAATTTGGGGGTTTGGAAAAAGATCTTCACGGGTATTCTTAGAATCAACGTGTTTGATCTTCGTTTCCGTATCACGCACTACATCAAAACCATACCTTTTTTGTTCTTCCTCAACTACCTCTTTAAACTATAAAACAACTTTATCCTCTAATTATTATTCTTTAGACTAAATACACATAAATTTAAATCATCTTAATTCTTTTTTTTTAAATGCTTAATTTTTTTGTCTCTCACTTAAATTTTCTTTAATCTCATCATATGTTAATATTTCATGATTAGCCATATAATTGGACTTATCTTATAGCTCTGTTAAGTTCTTAAACGTGTCGTCTAGTATTTCAAATTTTTAATAAAACTTAAAAGGTTAATTATAACACGCTTAACATTAATTGCTTATTAAAAATGTGTGGTTCCCATTTTGTTTGATGTAATAATAAGTTATTTTAAAGCACAACCGTAAACAACTTAAGGAATAAGACGATTATTTGCATTTGGTATGTGAAGCAATCATAACTTGGCCAGAAAATAGTTTAAAATAAAATTATCTATACTACTTTAATAAGGATATGTGAAGGACAAGATGGTAATTGAACAAGGTGTTGAAAAAACACTTAATGCACAATGTACAACTGTTAAGGCATAAGAAAACACAAACCCTTTTACCCTTTACAAGGGTATACATCTGCCGTCCAAATGTTTTACTTTCTCACACGGATCAACATCGGGACCGTCCATTTGACTTCACACGGATCACCATATGCTTTCTCTCTCAATGCTCACACATCTCACAAAACAACATCAGATCTTCTTCTCTCTCTCTTCTCTCTCTCTTCTCGGCGATCTAGGGTTTCATGAGATCTATCACCAGATCCGTTTGAATCTATCACCAGATCCGTTTCATGAGCAGATCTAGGGTTTCATGAGATCTATCACAAGCTTTATCTGGCAAGGGATCCGTTTGATGTTCTGATGTTGTTGCAATGAGTGTTATATATCTTACCATGTTCTTTTGTGATTCTTACTTTTCTGGTGAAGCGGTTGACGGATGTTCGAACGACGAAATCTGAGGTTTACGAAGGATTTTCGCATGTGTTTTGTGATGAATCGACTCAGGTTAGGTTTATCTTTAATCTTGATGTGGATTTGTTAGTAGATGCGGTTATTTCAAATTAGGTTGAAACTTTTGTGATATTTGAATTTGTATTTTTGGTGATGATAGTTAGGTTAATTTCAGATATGACATAGTGAAAGGATAAATTGTTTTTGTAGTTTTGATTTTACTTTATTTTGTTATATTTTGATCTTTTCCTTCATTTTTGGGACTGATAAGTGTCATGGTTTTGTGAAAATCTGAGGTTTACGAAGGATTTTCGCATGTGTTTTGTGATGAATCGACTCAGCTTAGGTTCTAAATGTTGATTTATCTTTAATCTTGATGTGGATTTGTTAGTAGATGCGGTTATTTCCTACATCCGATGTTTTAGTTAGGATTTACCTTTTTAATTTTTTTTATGTTTACTTGTTTGTTTATATGTCACATGCAGATTAGTAAGACAAAGGTGTTTCTAAGGGCCGGACAGATGGCAGAGTTTGATGGTTGTCGGACTAAGGTCCTAAGTTATACGACCTAGATGGCTTGGATAAGATGAGCCTGTGAGGGTATGATGCATAAGCTGAGCCTGTGAGGCTATGATGCATAAGCTGAGCCTGTCGACTCTATGATGCATAAGCTGAGCTTGTGTTCTTAATATGTCTGAACTGAAACTGTTAAGACTATGATGCATAAGCTGAGCCTGTGAGGTTACATATGTGTTTCTTGTGCTTAAAACACTTGTACATCATGCTTTAAAGGTTGTTTAAGTTTAGTGGAAAATTACTCTTGTACATCATGCTTTAAAGCGGGGTTACATAACACAATAGACTGTGATGATGATTGTATTTTGAGGGTACATAGAAGATCCGAGTAGCATCTTGGCGGGGCAATATCCAGGTTGCATAGTTCTCACTTTGCAACCGTGTGTTGCAGCCATGACTTTACCCGTAGTTGTGTTCATCTCTCAATTACATGTCTGAGTCTTCCAGTTGTAAAAGTATTATCACAGATTCACAGATCTAAAAGTACATGTCTGAAAGACAGATGTTGATTTATCTTTAATCTTGATGTGGATTTGTTAGTAGATGCGGTTATTTCAAATTAGGTTGAAACTTTTGTGATATTTGAATTTGTATTTTTGGTGATGATAGTTAGGTTAATTTCAGATATGACATAGTGAAAGGATAAATTGTTTTTGTAGTTTTAATTTTACTTTATTCTGTTATATTTTGATCTTTTCCTTCATTTTTGGGACTGATAAGTGTCATGGTTTTGTGAAAATCTGAGGTTTACGAAGGATTTTCGCATGTGTTTTGTGATGAATCGACTCAGGTTAGGTTCTAAATGTTGATTTATCTTTAAGGCTATGATGCATAAGCTGAGCCTGTGAGGTTACATATGTGTTTCTTGTGCTTAAAACACTTGTACATCATGCTTTAAAGGTTGTTTAAGTTTAGTGAAAAATTACTCTTGTACATCATGCTTTAAAGCGGGGTTACATAACACAATAGACTGTGATGATGATTGTATTTTGAGGGTACATAGAAGATCCGAGTAGCATCTTGGCGGGGCAATATCCAGGTTGCATAGTTCTCACTTTGCAACCGTGTGTTGCAGCCATGGCTTTACCCGTAGTTGTGTTCATCTCTCAATTACATGTCTGAGTCTTCCAGTAGTAAAAGTATTATCACAGATTCACAGATCTAAAAGTACATGTCTGAAAGACAGCTTGCTTGCTGCAGTCTCTATAAAGTACTATACGATATATCACTTGGATGTTTCCCAAGTGTTCTATGATGCATAAGCTGAGCCTGTGAGGCTATGATGCATAATAGACTGTGATGATGATCCAGGACAAGATGGTAATTGAACATCCGTCAAGCTCTTCCTCACTGTGATGATGATCAATAGAGAAGATCTGATGTTGTTTTGTGAGATGTGTGAGCATTGAGAGAGAAAGCATATGGTGATCCGTGTGAAGTCAAATGGACGGTCCCGATGTTGATCCGTGTGAGAAAGTTAAACAACCTTTAAAGCATGATGTACATCATGCTTTAAAGGTTGTTTAAGTTTAGTGGAAAATTACTCTTGTACATCATGCTTTAAAGCGGGGTTACATAACACAATAGACTGTGATGATGATTGTATTTTGAGGGTACATAGAAGATCCGAGTAGCATCTTGGCGGGGCAATATCCAGGTTGCATAGTTCTCACTTTGCAACCGTGTGTTGCAGCCATGGCTTTACCCGTAGTTGTGTTCATCTCTCAATTTATCCGTGTGAGAAAGTAAAACATTTGGACGGCAGATGTATACCCTTGTAAAGGGTAAAAGGGTTTGTGTTTTCTTGTGCCTTAACAGTTGTACATTGTGCATTAAGTGTTTTTTCAACACCTTGTTCAATTACCATCTTGTCCTTCACATATGTTTGACGGATGTTCGAAGGACGAAAGCTGAGGTTTACGGAGGATTTTCGCATGTGTTTTGTGATGAATCGACTCAGGTTAGGTTCTAAATGTTGATTTATCTTTAATCTTGATGTGGATTTGTTAGTAGATGCGGTTATTTCAAATTAGGTTGAAAGTTTTGTGATATTTGAATTTGTATTTTTGGTGATGATAGTTAGGTTAATTTCAGATATGACATAGTGAAAGGATAAATTGTTTTTGTAGTTTTGATTTTACTTTGTTCTGTTATATTTTGATCTTTTCCTTTAATTTTGGGACTGATAAGTGTCATGGTTTTGTGATAATTATGATATTTAGGTCATTTTTGGGGATGATAAGTGTTGTAGTTCAATGAAAATTATGATAGTTAGGTCAATTTTATATATGGAATAGTGAAAAGATAGATTGTTATGTACTTTTGATTTTAGTTTGTTCTGTGGGATGTTTTGATATACTTTTTCATTTCCCAAGTGTTCTATGATGCATAAGCTGAGCCTGTGAGGCTATGATGCATAAGCTGAGCCTGTCGACTCTATGATGCATAAGCTGAGCTTTGTTCTTAATATGTCTGAACTGAAACTGTTAAGGCTATGATGCATAAGCTGAGCCTGTGAGGTTACATATGTGTTTCTTGTGCTTAAAACACTTGTACATCTTGCTTTAAAGGTTGTTTAAGTTTAGTGGAAAATTACTCTTGTACATCATGCTTTAAAGCGGGGTTACATAACACAATAGACTGTGATGATGATTGTATTTTGAGGGTACATAGAAGATCCGAGTAGCATCTTGGCGGGGCAATATCCAGGTTGCATAGTTCTCACTTTGCAACCGTGTGTTGCAGCCATGGCTTTACCCGTAGTTGTGTTCATCTCTCAATTACATGTCTGAGTCTTTCAGTTGAGTGTAGTTGAGAGTTTGTAAAGTGTGAGTAGAGTGTAGATATCTCTGAATTATTTATAGAGACTGAAGCAAGCATGCTGTCTTTCAAGCATGGTGTCTTTCAAACAGTGTATGGAAGAGTGTTGATATATTATAGAGACTGCAGCAAGCAAGCTGTCTTTCACACAAAATTAAAGTGTTGCTTTTTCCTGAACTGAATTTAATTAGTTATACCTTTGGTTAACGACTGTCACGATCACTATTATTACAGAACAAGCTCACTCCGATCTTCTGGCAGCCGGAGAAAGTGTATCTGCTTGGAGAGTCTCGGAATCGGCTTTAGTGACGCTGAACGCTGCTTCATTAGAATAAAGGTTTTTATATTTGCAACTTGACAAAATGTGATTTATATTAAATTTATTTTAAGTTAATAGTGTACTGGTTATAACTAATATCAAATCTTTACTAATACTTGATTTCTTTTTATGATGGTTGACTTTGCGAGAACTAACGGAGCTTGTGTTCTTAATATGTCTGAACTGAAAGTGTTTGAGGCTATGATGCATAAGCTGAGTCTGTCAGGTTACATATTTGTTTCTTGTGCTTAAAACACGTGTACATCATGCTTTAAAGGTTGTTTAAGTTTAGTGGCAAATTACTCTTGTTGTGTACTCCGGATTTTGTGTTCTTAATCTGTCTGAACTGAAAGTGTTTGAGGCTGTGATGCGAAAGCTGAGCTTGTGTTCTTAATCTGTCTGAACTAAAAGTGTTGAGTCTATGATGCATAAGCTGAGCTTGTGTTCTTAATCTGTCTGAAGTAAAAGTGTTTTGAGGCTGTGATGCAAAAACTGAGCCTGTGTAATCTATCTGAACTGAAAGTGTTTGAGGCTGTGATGCAAAAACTGAGCCTGTGCAAGGTTCGCTCGGTCCAACAACTCAAGCAAATGTTTTCTTTGCATTTTAGGGGGAACATGTGTGCTTCTCTCCCAGGGCATACAAAACATAGGTTATTGGCGGCAGCTCGCCATATTTAACATATAAAAAAACTTTATATGTTAAATTTGGCGGACTGCCGCCAATAACCTGTGTCTTGTATGCCCTGTGGAGAGAAGCACCCATCTTCCCCCTAAAAAACATAGAAAACATTTGCTTGAGTTGTTGGACCGAGCGAACCTTGCATAATGCGTCAAGGGAAACTATTGGTCGAGCGAGACATTTGTTCAGGTATCCTTATTTCATGATAAAATGATTATGAATAGCTGTGCATAAACTAATCGCAAGTTTGTTTGGTATATGCAGGGTAATAGGGAACAGCAGTGTTCAGCACTGTGTCATTCTTGCTTGGTGCCATCACCTCAGTTGTCTCTGGCTTACCATCCGTGTACTTTACTAAAATTTGATCGGTGCAGTGAGCATGCGAGCGCAACAAGTGCAGGCGCAGCGGCGCGGTGAGGGCAGCCGCAACGAGCGCAGCGGCATGGTTAATAAAAAAATAAAAAAACTGCCACCTCTAAGTAGATATGTATCAGAATGTACAAATTCATATTTATTGTTTTGTTTATGCGTTTAATCGTTTGATTAACGACTCGATTGATTTGTTTGTAACCATTTGTCTGTAAACGAACTTATTTATCTTACTTTAATTTTTGTATTAAGCATCATCTATCGCGCCTTTGCTGACTGACTTTTATAGATCACTACTTTAGGGAGAATGAACAATTATCCAAATATGGAGATACTAAATCTGCTCGAGGTATGATGCTGACTGACTTTATCTTACTTTAATTTTTGTATTAAGCATCATACCTCGAGCAGATTTAGTATCTCCATATTTGGATAATTGTTCATTCTCCCTAAAGTAGTGATCTATAAAAGTCAGTCAGCAAAGGCGCGATAGATGATGCTTAATACAAAAATTAAAGTAAGATAAATAAGTTCGTTTACAGACAAATGGTTACAAACAAATCAATCGAGTCGTTAATCAAACGATTAAACGCATAAACAAAACAATAAATATGAATTTGTACATTCTGATACATATCTACTTAGAGGTGGCAGTTTTTTTATTTTTTTATTAACCATGCCGCTGCGCTCGTTGCGGCTGCCCTCACCGCGCCGCTGCGGCTGCACTTGTTGCGCTCGCATGCTCACTGCACCGATCAAATTTTAGTAAAGTACACGGATGGTAAGCCAGAGACAACTGAGGTGATGGCACCAAGCAAGAATGACACAGTGCTGAACACTGCTGTTCCCTATTACCCTGCATATACCAAACAAACTTGCGATTAGTTTATGCACAGCTATTCATAATCATTTTATCATGAAATAAGGATACCTGAACAAATGTCTCGCTCGACCAATAGTTTCCCTTGACGCATTATGCAAGGTTCGCTCGGTCCAACAACTCAAGCAAATGTTTTCTATGTTTTTTAGGGGGAAGATGGGTGCTTCTCTCCACAGGGCATACAAGACACAGGTTATTGGCGGCAGTCCGCCAAATTTAACATATAAAGTTTTTTTATATGTTAAATATGGCGAGCTGCCGCCAATAACCTATGTTTTGTATGCCCTGGGAGAGAAGCACACATGTTCCCCCTAAAATGCAAAGAAAACATTTGCTTGAGTTGTTGGACCGAGCGAACCTTGCACAGGCTCAGTTTTTGCATCACAGCCTCAAACACTTTCAGTTCAGATAGATTACACAGGCTCAGTTTTTGCATCACAGCCTCAAAACACTTTTACTTCAGACAGATTAAGAACACAAGCTCAGCTTATGCATCATAGACTCAACACTTTTAGTTCAGACAGATTAAGAACACAAGCTCAGCTTTCGCATCACAGCCTCAAACACTTTCAGTTCAGACAGATTAAGAACACAAAATCCGGAGTACACAACAAGAGTAATTTGCCACTAAACTTAAACAACCTTTAAAGCATGATGTACACGTGTTTTAAGCACAAGAAACAAATATGTAACCTGACAGACTCAGCTTATGCATCATAGCCTCAAACACTTTCAGTTCAGACATATTAAGAACACAAGCTCCGTTAGTTCTCGCAAAGTCAACCATCATAAAAAGAAATCAAGTATTAGTAAAGATTTGATATTAGTTATAACCAGTACACTATTAACTTAAAATAAATTTAATATAAATCACATTTTGTCAAGTTGCAAATATAAAAACCTTTATTCTAATGAAGCAGCGTTCAGCGTCACTAAAGCCGATTCCGAGACTCTCCAAGCAGATACACTTTCTCCGGCTGCCAGAAGATCGGAGTGAGCTTGTTCTGTAATAATAGTGATCGTGACAGTCGTTAACCAAAGGTATAACTAATTAAATTCAGTTCAGGAAAAAGCAACACTTTAATTTTGTGTGAAAGACAGCTTGCTTGCTGCAGTCTCTATAATATATCAACACTCTTCCATACACTGTTTAAAAGACACCATGCTTGAAAGACAGCATGCTTGCTTCAGTCTCTATAAATAATTCAGAGATATCTACACTCTACTCACACTTTACAAACTCTCAACTACACTCAACTGAAAGACTCAGACATGTAATTGAGAGATGAACACAACTACGGGTAAAGCCATGGCTGCAACACACGGTTGCAAAGTGAGAACTATGCAACCTGGATATTGCCCCGCCAAGATGCTACTCGGATCTTCTATGTTCCCTCAAAATACAATCATCATCACAGTCTATTGTGTTATGTAACCCCGCTTTAAAGCATGATGTACAAGAGTAATTTTCCACTAAACTTAAACAACCTTTAAAGCATGATGTACAAGTGTTTTAAGCACAAGAAACACATATGTAACCTCACAGGCTTAGCTTATGCATCATAGCCTTAACAGTTTCAGTTCAGACATATTAAGAACAAAGCTCAGCTTATGCATCATAGAGTCGACAGGCTCAGCTTATGCATCATAGCCTCACAGGCTCAGCTTATGCATCATAGAACACTTGGGAAATGAAAAAGTATATCAAAACATCCCACAGAACAAACTAAAATCAAAAGTACATAACAATCTATCTTTTCACTATTCCATATATAAAATTGACCTAACTATCATAATTTTCATTGAACTACAACACTTATCATCCCCAAAAATGACCTAAATATCATAATTATCACAAAACCATGACTCTTATCAGTCCCAAAATTAAAGGAAAAGATCAAAATATAACAGAACAAAGTAAAATCAAAACTACAAAAACAATTTATCCTTTCACTATGTCATATCTGAAATTAACCTAACTATCATCACCAAAAATACAAATTCAAATATCACAAAACTTTCAACCTAATTTGAAATAACCGCATCTACTAACAAATCCACATCAAGATTAAAGATAAATCAACATTTAGAACCTAACCTGAGTCGATTCATCACAAAACACATGCGAAAATCCTCCGTAAACCTCAGCTTTCGTCCTTCGAACATCCGTCAAACATATGTGAAGGACAAGATGGTAATTGAACAAGGTGTTGAAAAAACACTTAATGCACAATGTACAACTGTTAAGGCACAAGAAAACACAAACCCTTTTACCCTTTACAAGGGTATACATCTGCCGTCCAAATGTTTTACTTTCTCACACGGATAAATTGAGAGATGAACACAACTACGGGTAAAGCCATGGCTGCAACACACGGTTGCAAAGTGAGAACTATGCAACCTGGATATTGCCCCGCCAAGATGCTACTCGGATCTTCTATGTACCCTCAAAATACAATCATCATCACAGTCTATTGTGTTATGTAACCCCGCTTTAAAGCATGATGTACAAGAGTAATTTTCCACTAAACTTAAACAACCTTTAAAGCATGATGTACATCATGCTTTAAAGGTTGTTTAACTTTCTCACACGGATCAACATCGGGACCGTCCATTTGACTTCACACGGATCACCATATGCTTTCTCTCTCAATGCTCACACATCTCACAAAACAACATCAGATCTTCTCTATTGATCATCATCACAGTGAGGAAGAGCTTGACGGATGTTCAATTACCATCTTGTCCTGGATCATCATCACAGTCTATTATGCATCATAGCCTCACAGGCTCAGCTTATGCATCATAGAACACTTGGGAAACATCCAAGTGATATATCGTATAGTACTTTATAGAGACTGCAGCAAGCAAGCTGTCTTTCAGACATGTACTTTTAGATCTGTGAATCTGTGATAATACTTTTACTACTGGAAGACTCAGACATGTAATTGAGAGATGAACACAACTACGGGTAAAGCCATGGCTGCAACACACGGTTGCAAAGTGAGAACTATGCAACCTGGATATTGCCCCGCCAAGATGCTACTCGGATCTTCTATGTACCCTCAAAATACAATCATCATCACAGTTTATTGTGTTATGTAACCCCGCTTTAAAGCATGATGTACAAGAGTAATTTTCCACTAAACTTAAACAACCTTTAAAGCATGATGTACAAGTGTTTTAAGCACAAGAAACACATATGTAACCTCACAGGCTCAGCTTATGCATCATAGCCTTAAAGATAAATCAACATTTAGAACCTAACCTGAGTCGATTCATCACAAAACACATGCGAAAATCCTTCGTAAACCTCAGATTTTCACAAAACCATGACACTTATCAGTCCCAAAAATGAAGGAAAAGATCAAAATATAACAGAATAAAGTAAAATTAAAACTACAAAAACAATTTATCCTTTCACTATGTCATATCTGAAATTAACCTAACTATCATCACCAAAAATACAAATTCAAATATCACAAAAGTTTCAACCTAATTTGAAATAACCGCATCTACTAACAAATCCACATCAAGATTAAAGATAAATCAACATCTGTCTTTCAGACATGTACTTTTAGATCTGTGAATCTGTGATAATACTTTTACAACTGGAAGACTCAGACATGTAATTGAGAGATGAACACAACTACGGGTAAAGCCATGGCTGCAACACACGGTTGCAAAGTGAGAACTATGCAACCTGGATATTGCCCCGCCAAGATGCTACTCGGATCTTCTATGTACCCTCAAAATACAATCATCATCACAGTCTATTGTGTTATGTAACCCCGCTTTAAAGCATGATGTACAAGAGTAATTTTCCACTAAACTTAAACAACCTTTAAAGCATGATGTACAAGTGTTTTAAGCACAAGAAACACATATGTAACCTCACAGGCTCAGCTTATGCATCATAGCCTTAACAGTTTCAGTTCAGACATATTAAGAACACAAGCTCAGCTTATGCATCATAGAGTCGACAGGCTCAGCTTATGCATCATAGCCTCACAGGCTCAGCTTATGCATCATACCCTCACAGGCTCATCTTATCCAAGCCATCTAGGTCGTATAACTTAGGACCTTAGTCCGACAACCATCAAACTCTGCCATCTGTCCGGCCCTTAGAAACACCTTTGTCTTACTAATCTGCATGTGACATATAAACAAACAAGTAAACATAAAAAAAATTAAAAAGGTAAATCCTAACTAAAACATCGGATGTAGGAAATAACCGCATCTACTAACAAATCCACATCAAGATTAAAGATAAATCAACATTTAGAACCTAAGCTGAGTCGATTCATCACAAAACACATGCGAAAATCCTTCGTAAACCTCAGATTTTCACAAAACCATGACACTTATCAGTCCCAAAAATGAAGGAAAAGATCAAAATATAACAAAATAAAGTAAAATCAAAACTACAAAAACAATTTATCCTTTCACTATGTCATATCTGAAATTAACCTAACTATCATCACCAAAAATACAAATTCAAATATCACAAAAGTTTCAACCTAATTTGAAATAACCGCATCTACTAACAAATCCACATCAAGATTAAAGATAAACCTAACCTGAGTCGATTCATCACAAAACACATGCGAAAATCCTTCGTAAACCTCAGATTTCGTCGTTCGAACATCCGTCAACCGCTTCACCAGAAAAGTAAGAATCACAAAAGAACATGGTAAGATATATAACACTCATTGCAACAACATCAGAACATCAAACGGATCCCTTGCCAGATAAAGCTTGTGATAGATCTCATGAAACCCTAGATCTGCTCATGAAACGGATCTGGTGATAGATTCAAACGGATCTGGTGATAGATCTCATGAAACCCTAGATCGCCGAGAAGAGAGAGAGAAGAGAGAGAGAAGAAGATCTGATGTTGTTTTGTGAGATGTGTGAGCATTGAGAGAGAAAGCATATGGTGATCCATGTGAAGTCAAATGGACGGTCCCGATGTTGATCCGTGTGAGAAAGTAAAACATTTGGACGGCAGATGTATACCCTTGTAAAGGGTAAAAGGGTTTGTGTTTTCTTGTGCCTTAACAGTTGTACATTGTGCATTAAGTGTTTTTTCAACACCTTGTTCAATTACCATCTTGTCCTTCACATATCCTTATTAAAGTAGTATAGATATATTAAAGTTTTGACTTCTACACTTTCAACTTTTTCCATTTTACGCCTTAATTTTTTTATTAAGAAGCACTATTAATCATTTTTTTAAGTAAGTTACATATTCATTTTTAATTTTCAGTAATTGACAACTTTAATCTTCTTCTACTTAATAACTTGAGACCTCCTTTTGTTTAAATTACTTTTACGACTTTACACCGCAAGGTGGACAAATTATTATATTTTTTTTATCAATGTATAATGTTAAAGACATAGGTCGGTGGAGGGCCTTTGTCTTTAAGTCCTCAACTTTTACAAAAATACACACTTAGCCACTATACATTTATCTCCTTTCAATTTTCATATATTACAATTATAATCCCTACATTTTTACTTTTTAACCCCGATACTTTTAGTTCTTTCAATTCACACTTTCAAACTAGGTAACTTAAGCATTCACTTTTAACTTTTGGTATTTGATAACTATAATCTGCCAACTTTTTTCTACTTAATAACTTAACGTCTCATTTTATTTGAATTGTTTTTACGACTTTAGATCATAGCGTCACACATTAGTATACTTTTTTTTATCTATGTCTAACCATATTAATGTCTAAATTACTTTTACGATTTTACACGGTTGTCTAAAATATTGTTACAACTTTATATTGCAACGAGCGAGCCATATATATATACTTATTTTGTGTACGTTCGTAAACTGTATTTGAAAGCAAGTCGGGTCAAATATAATACGTTTTCATTCGATGGCGATGTAATTTTTTTAAGTAAAGAGTCGGGTCAAATATACAGTATAAATACAAGTTACTTTAACTTTCGACGCCGCCGCAACGCGCGACGGGTCAAAATCCTAGTTATAATTAAAAAGAAAGTCTTATCAACATGTTTAAAATAACTTGCTTAAACGTTTAGGTGAGTAGTTAAAGATATAATATCAGATACTTTAAGTAGCTTATAAAAAAATCAAACTAAATTTTATCAACTAAACTAAAATATTTATTTAATAATTTTATGTTTTAATTTGTAGTGTTTTATGGGCGTCATTTGCTTTCTTGTGGTTTAGGGACGGCGTTAACTTGAGTCCCCCGATTAGACCTGTAAAGAACCGGGCATTCATGAACTTATTCGACAGAAAGTTCGTTTAATTAATAAATGAACGAAATGGACACAATTTTTGTTCATATATTTAACAAAATGAACACGCCGGTCTTTGTTCTTAAGATTTTGTTGCCCGTTTACCAACTATCTCGATGTAAATTCATAATACAGATATTTTATATATCTATAGTCCCTGGCATGTTTGTCAAATGATAAAACGTCATTTTATACAAACTTCACAAATTCTTTTTTTAACAAAAATCATTTGTATTATTTAGCCTCAAAAAGTTTGAATAGGCATCACTTTGTGTAATTAAAGTGATTTGAATTGAAACTCGGATGCTTACTTAAATCATCAAAATTAGTTAAATCTTTAATGGAAAAATAATACTTATGATTTGTTACAAGTACTTTTTATTTAAACTTTTGATGAAAAATTACTACATACGATTTTTATTTGGTCACCTTATCGTTCTTCAGAGTGAGGGAAAGGAAAATAAATTAAAAGAGAAAAAGAAGGAAAATATGTGATTTTTTTCGTATTTTTGACTTTAATGAAAAGTAGAGGAAAAGAGAAGAAATAACAAGGATACTTGTTGCAGATAAGCCAAAAACACAATTCGATGGCGATCGAACAAACCGCCAATTCTTTTCATTCGAAAACCGAGTAAGAATCAAACGGAAACACTAACGATGAAGACGGAGAAAAACAAAAGCGTAGAAATCGACTAAATATTTTGGAAAGCTGACAGACACAAAAGCTTTTATCAAAGAAGCAGAAGAAAAACAAAAACAGCAGCTGAATCGGAATATTGTGGCCGTGGTGCACGTATAGATTCGGTTGTCCTTTTATTATAAAGTAAAATAATTGTACACTTTTATTTTCTGTTCAGTTCTAGATAGGATTAACTTTTAATTAATCTCTGCAAATCTTCTTTTATCACGCGAGTATCTCTTCCTAATGATGCGGTTTTTATTGGACGGAAAATACTCAGAAGTCGTCGGTTTGGGGACATTAATGTTTTTAACTACAAAAGAATCTTTGATGGAATCTTTAAATTGTTTTCTCAAACTGTCAAACACACCGTTAAGATATCAAATTAGGTGGATCTGCCGGCACCAATGATCTCTAGATCAAGTGGTGGAGAGCTTGCATTTCTCTTGAAAGATGCAGGTTCAACTTCCACTTGGTGCATAGTGAGACACTGGTGGGTTACCGGCTTTTCCCCGGAATTGGTGGTGCACTTGGGTTACTCTCGGAGTACTCCGTTTGTCCAGTGGATGCCCCGAGAGTGCTCGGGATTGAGTTTGTTATCCGTTCAAAAAAAAGGTGGATCTGCTAGCATACAACATTGTTTTTTAGGGATTTTGGGAAGAGTTAATTATAAATTGTGTAATATTAGAGGAATACAATACTACCTACAATACTTTATACTATACTTACAATTCTCATTGGTAATAGGTAAAGTTATGCTACAAAATCTCCTAAAAAATAAGAAGTGTACAGAGACACAATGATTCGCAAAATATAACACAATGTTAAGCAAATATAACACATTGTTGAGTAAAAAAAGACAAAATGAGTCGCAGAAAAAACATAATAACACATATATAGAAAATACACAACGATAAATAAAAAGACACTATGGTCTAAACAAAAACTCTAAAATGTACAAGCTAAGCATCTAAAAGCAAAAACCTAAAATCTCATATCGCAGAATTCGATGAGACGATTCCATTGTCGCTTGAATAAGGTTAATCAGAGTCCGTTTGATACCCTTCTTACGACTTATTATTTTTAGAAAACTTTGTATTTGATCCTAACCGCAATTCTCATATTGGACGTCCGCCATCAACCATTCAACCGGTCTCATGGCCAACATGAGGGAGGTAAATCACATGCTCTAGACTAATCGGGTGATGTCAAGCTAGTCTTAACCCGTAAACCGTAACAATAGGTTCTCACCTCCTTACCACTGAGACACTATCATGAGGACCACAATTCTCATATTAGAATGGGTTGTGTATTAAACACGTTCATGTATAATTTTCTCATGTCAAAATTGTTTGTGTTATAACCAAAACTTATTACATATTACATAAACATCTTCACTTATAATTTTCCCATATCAAAAGTGGTTGTGTTAGAACCAAAACCTATTACATAAACACGTTCACTTACTATTTGTTTTAGGTAAATTATAAAACAACCATTGTTAACAAGTTAATATTAAAACCAAAACTTATTACAAAAAAAAAAAAATCAAATTAGGTAAGACCACACGGTGTGGGTGTGAAAGCCACAACCACATCGGAACACCACCCCGTAGACGACGTTGTGGCTGGCGTGGGGGAAGGCGCGGGAGGAATTCCACCGGCGTGGGGGCAATTGTGTAGGTGAGGTGAGGCTCTTGATTGGTGGGTGAAGTTTAGGTTTGTTTTGATTGGTTATGTATATTTTGTTTTTATTTTTTTTTTTTCCTATTCTACGTCATTTCCCACCCCGTGTTTTTTTTCTCCACACCACAATACTGACTTGGTTGTCACATAGCGTTTCACGCCTATTTTTCGTGCCCTCCCACACTGTGTAGTCTAACTCAAATCTATAACTTTTAAACTTAAAATCAAATGTTAATGTTAGACCCAAAGATATGAGTAGGACCAAAAAGACTATTTTTATGTCATTAAAACTAATAGTATGTTACTATTATTATTATTTAAGTCGTCTCTAGCAAAGGAAAGAAAGGAAAATTGAGTTAGTGGGGGTTGGAATTTGGGATAGTGAATTGATGGAAGAATTGACGGAAGTTACTCCGGATGTGGATAAAGCATTATATGCGCACTACTGGAAAGAGAAGAAATAAACAAGTGTGCAGGCAAAATAGAGACACTTCACCTACCAACGTCCTTCAAATGTCCCCATCTCTCTCTCTCTCTTTGTTTTCTTCTTTTTTTTTTGAACGGCCAACAAAATATTTTTATTCAACTAGCAAGATGCTAAGCACCAAATATACAGTACATAGGATTATCCACCGAATAACATACACCAACTAGTTACATTATCATACTAAAACTCCGCCATTCATTCCAAGACCAATGAGCCGATCCCGAGCGATTTTTTATCCAATGATACGCCATTGATTTTGACTCTTCTACAACCCTCGTAATGCTAGGAACCGTCTGACCAAAAACGACATCATTCCGCATCCTCCATAGGCACCAGATCACTACCTGAGAAATAGCATTATACACCAACTTCTTTTTCTTGGAACCACAAACCGACATTCCGGCATCCAGGATATCCCTTAGACTAAATGCAAATATGGGCGGTGCTCTAGTCCACTGCGAGATAACTGACCAAATCGATTGAGAGAACTGGCATGACACGAACAGGTGATCACTCGTTTCTTCATAGTCTCCGCAGAACAAGCACCGGGTATCCGTGATGTCGATACCACGAGCAGCCAATGCAACCCGGGTCGGTAACCTCTCCGATAACGCCCTCCAAGAAACAATCCCAACCTTCTTCGGGATGAATTTATTCCAAAAGAACAGATATACCGGGACCGATCTTGATGCCGAGGCTGCAATGGATTTGATACTTGCTACCGAGAAAACCTCCGACTTATCATACTTCCAGACCAAAGAATCAGACCCAATCCCGCCATTAAAGTCGCACAGAAGCAGCGAAAGTTCCATCAGCTCCTCCTGCTCGCCCACCGTTAATGTCTCCCGATTCCAAACCCATGTACAGACCACCGAATTGTCATCCCATGAAACCCGATCCGATACACGGCATTCTTTTTCCTTTTCAATAGCAAATAATGACTGAAAAACCATATAAAGGGGCTGTGCACCAATCCAAATATCCAGCCAAAATGCTACCCGTGATCCGCAACCCACTCGCCAACGAATAGAAGTTGGGAGATTTATACCCACTTGACTGAGCTGCTCTTTAATACCGACAATCTGCTTCCAGGGGCCAGCCAAAGACATTTTTGCAGGAATTGGAGCCCATGACCTATTATTATGATGAAAAGCCCATATAATCCTCCTCCATAAACCATCCTTATCCGATTTAAATCTCCACCACCACTTCGATAACATGGCTAAATTAGTGTCCCGGAGAGACCCGAAACCTAGACCACCATACTCCAAAGGGGCGATCACCTTCTCCCACGCCATCCAACTCATATGAGAATTTTCCTCCGACCCACCCCAAAAGAAAACCCTTCTCAACCTCTCCAAGATCTCTAGGACTTTAACCGAAGCTTTGTATAATGAGAAAAAATAAGTTGGCAACGAGTTCAAAACCGACTTCACCAAAGTTATTCTCCCCCCATATGAAAGATTTTTTGCTTTCCAAATCGATAACCGGTTTTTAAACACCTCAATAACCGGCTTCCAGTTTCGAACAAGGTTCATATTTGCGCCTACCAATAAGCCAAGATGTTTAAAAGGAAACGAACCCTTTTTACATCCTAAGATATTAGCCATATGATCAGCCTCTGCCTCCGCCACCCCTATTCCGTATATGGAACATTTAGTTAGGTTGACTTTCAATCCCGAGACTAAGTGAAAGCACCTCAATATTCTTCGCAAATTAAGAGCATTTTCTACAGACCATTTCCCCAAAAACACCACATCATCAGCATAGATAAGATGTGAAATAGTAGGACCATTTGATGTACATCGCAAGCCATCGAAAATTCCACCCGACACGGCCTTTTTCATAATGATGGATAATGCCTCCATGGCTATAACGAACAAGAACGGTGATAAGGGGTCACCTTGTCGCAACCCTCGTGTGCACTCGAATTCCATAGTAGGAGATCCATTTACAAGCACTGATGCCCTAGATGAAACTAGGGTTGCCATAATCCAGCCCCTCCAAAGATCCGGAAAATTCATTTGAGCCATCACTGAATCTAAAAATTTCCAGTTGAGAGAATCATACGCTTTGTTGATATCGATTTTAAATACCATTCCCGATTTTTTTACCTTCTTCATCCACGCAATTGCTTCATTAAGAATAAGGGGGCCGTCCGAGATGTTCCTCCCAGCTAGGAAGGCGGACTGTTCATCCGATATTAATTTCCCAACCACTTTTTTAAGACGATTTACCAGGACCTTAGAGATGGCTTTATTAACCACTCCGATTAAACTGATAGGGCGGAAGTCGGAAGGGGAAGTCGGGTCCTTAATTTTTGGTATTAAGGCAATGAACGAAGACGCACAACACCGACTTATATTCCCATTACGGAAGAACTCCTGGAAAATCTTGAAAAAATCACCTTGAAACAGGTCCCAGTTCTTTTTAATAAATTTAAAATTAAAGCCATCCGGGCCCGGGGCCCTATCGCCAACACAACCCCATATAGCTTCTTTAATTTCCGAAATAGAAAAAGGCTCGACGAGGGATAACGCTTCAGCCGCAGAAAGTGATGCCATGCCCTGACACGAGATTAGTGGCCTATTCTCCAACGGTTCCACGAACTGATTAGCATAGAACTGAAAGAATGCTTCTTTAACAGCCACCGGATCCGAGTTCCACACCCCATTAATCATGATACCATTAATACGGCTATTGCTTAAATTAGAGTTTATAACATTATGGTAGAAGGCAGTATTCTCATCCCCTTCAAAGGCCCACCTGGAACGGGATTTTTGTTTAGCATCTAGTTGCTTTCTATGATCCGACTCCATGATAAATCCGATGCATTCCGCTCTTTCATTCAGTTCCTCTACTTGCAGCACCCTCGATTCTGCCAGACCCTCCAAGAATTGAACCCGCTTCTTCTTTTCTAGGTACTCTCCATCCAATCTCTCCCTTTCATTTTTAAGCCACACCTTAATATTATTTTTGAGCCACCTCAGTTTAACCGTCAAGGCCATGTCCGCAGGCCCATCAAAGACAAAACTATGGCAGACATGCTGCACAAGCCCCGAAAAACCCGGTAGGTCCATCCAGGAATTAAAGCATCGAAAAGGAATGTGACCATAATCCGATGGGGACGTAGATAACAGAATAGGCCGATGATCCGATACATCCCTGCTAAGAACCGTAACCGAAGCCGTTGGCCAATTCTCCATAAATCCCATACAAACTAGAAACCTATCAAGCTTACTTAGTTTGTCCCCCCGATCCGAAATATACGTAAAATTTCCGCCCCCCATATTATACTCATTGAGTCCCGCCGATAGTATAAAATGATTAAAAGAATCCGCATTAGATGCATTGAACTCGGAATTAATTCTCTCTGCTTCGTTTCTGACTTCATTAAAGTCTCCCATGAACACCCACAATCCCTGAATCGAATTTTTAATTGCCACCAACCTATTCCAAATCATTCTTCTTACCGAAGCGTCGTTAGACGCATACACATTCACCAGATTAATTCTCGTCCCTACCGGAATTAAGGCTCCAGATAGGACCAAGAAATACCGATCCTTTATCACATTTTCACAGGAGAATACAGCCGGGTTCCAAAGACATGCCAGCCCCCCCGATCTCCCTATCGCATCAACTACTTCCATACAATAAGCCGATCTCCCCCCAAAATCCATTGAACAAGAAATTAGAAAAGCCCCTTACCTTTGTTTCCTGAATGGCTAGGAAGTGCACACCATATGAAGATTTTATACCCCTGACCCAATCCACTTTCCGGGTATCCCGGATCCCCCTTAAATTAACGGACAAGAAATTCATTGGAAACCCACTTGTTCACCTTCACCAAGAATCAGACGTCTGGTTTTCTTCTTAATTTTATAATTTTATACAAAGTATATGTGATTAGTAACGACATGACGGATATTTATTTTCACGCCCCTTAATTACCCATAGACTTCATGTTACTTGTTTGACTCTCTTTCACTTCACCTCACATCAATCAAGGAAATGGTTTAACCCCTATTAACGTCACTTAAATCAATTAAAATACATATATATAAGGATGTTGTGTGTGGAAATTTTCCAATTCTTGATTCCCTCTCTCTCTCTCTTCTAGTTAACTTTTTAACACGTGAAGCTTTTAATGACCCTTAACACCCTCCAGGAGCGTATGACAAGTGTTAACGGATGTCAACTATGATTAACACCTATGGATGTTAGAGTATACCAGACGACCTAACAAAAATAAAAATCACAAAATCTTGTATTTTTAGAAACTTTGTATACAATGTTTTTATAATACAAATTATTAGAGTATGTTTTAATGCAAGAATAACATTCGTAAAAACAAGAATCATAGTGAAGATTTATGTAGTTTACTCTACTAACAAGAAAGAAACTTTGACCTTTAAATAATACTAGTTAAGTCACGTAACAAATTGTAATCACAAGTCTTCTTGTTTATCATTTTTTTACAAATCATCTTAATGAGTTTTGGTCAGGGTTTTACGAGTTTGGGTAGGAAACTTGGAATGTGAAGGTGAATAAGACATTTTTATAACTCAATGAGTTTTGGCTAGGATGATTTGGAATGTGAAGGCGAGAAAGACATTTTCTATATGTGCACAACATCTATGCATTATATAGATGCTTAGGTTTCGTTGAACATATCACTTATTAATTCTTATGTCTTAAAAACATGTGAATTCAATGTCGATGAGCAAAAAGTGACTCATCTTCACAATACGATGAAATGTACTTGTTTCCCCTCTTTTGTTTTTTAAGATAAGAAAGTGACCCATGTCGAAATAATATTGTTTTTGTTTTTCCCTTTAAGGCATTCTTATCCCCTTTGTGTAGGGTCGCGATAAGTATAACAACGAAGATATAACAGAATAAACTTTTGTTCACCTTTTCGTTTTAACCAAACGTCAAGTAATGTGGGTATTCATTCTATAAACGACCTCTATAATAGACAATTTAACCAAAGGTGAAAACCGGGTCCATCTTCCCCTCCACTATATATAACGAATCATAGTTGAAAAGTGCATTCTCACTTGCTCAAATTGGAAACACATTTATTCAATGATTGTTTTGTTAAATTATAAACTAAATTTAGTTCTTATGTGTTATATTTATGTTTAAGGGTCAAGTTATTCTATAAAGGCTTCTAATTGTAAAAAGTGTAAGAAGGATTTATAAAGTGACAAGTGTCTAATAACTTAAAACTAAACCCACTACATCACCACCAAAAACCTAAACACCCACCCCCACCCCCCCACCACCCAAAAACCTAACCCCCACCCCCACCCCCCCCCCCCCCCAAAAAAAAAAAACCTAACCCCCCCCCCCCCCAAAAAAAAAAAAAAAAAAAAAAAAAAAAAAAAAAACCTAACCCCCCACCCCCCAAAAACCTAAAAAAAAAATCTAAAAAAAACTAAACACCCACCCCCACCCAAAAACCTAAACCCCCACCCCCCACCCCCTCGGCAAAAAAAAAAAAAAAGAAACCTTTTTTTTTTTTTTAGGGTGGGTGATGTGTGGGTGTGGGTGGGGGTTTAGGTTTTGGGTGGTGGTGAATGTTTAAGGTTTTTTTTTTTTGTTTTTTTTGTAGTGAGGTTTTTTTGTGTAGTGGGTTTTTTTAGGTTATTGGACACTTGTCACTCTATAAATCCTTCTTACACTTCTTACAATTAGGATCCTTTGTATTTGATCCTAATCCTTATGGTTAATATGTATTTAGGATAATTCAACTTACGATTAGCGAATTAGTGGTAATTAACGGTTGTCCATATGGTTTTCGTTTAGGCTGGTTTGACGCCAATTAACTACCATTAACCGTCATCATCATGTATATATTACACTTCACAATGATAAATCAGATCACCGGTATACATTCAGATAGAAATTATGGCCCAACGATGTTGTTTATTTTTGTGTCGGTGTGTCTTGTACATTCCATGTTTAAAATCCAAGAAAACACTTGTTTGGGCCGTGCTCTCTTTTTGGGAAAGTGAAAACTTAAAACATATGTCTATACTTGGATATAAAGTTTGTTCCGGGCCTAAAGACATTTTTAGCCTTATCAAATAGCATGATTCGTGAATTTTTTTGAACGGCCAACTAAATCACTGGATAAGCATCCTGGGATACCTTCGATCAAGCAAATGCATCCCCTCCTCTATAACTATTAGAGTTAGATACATACCCGAGCCACTAAGCCATCAGTTCCGAGGAAAACCCGCCCGTCCGAAGGCCCACTGCGATAAAACCCGGTTCGGCTCGGTTTCGAACTGGCGACTAATTCTAAACTTCATTGCCACCACCAATGTCCTTTAAAGTGACGTTAGTGGGAGTTGAACTTGACACCTCAAAAAAAAAAAAAAAAAAAAAAAAAAAACTAATGGACTAACTACTAGACCAACTTGTCATAACTATTCATAAAAATTACTCATGGAAATTGGAATCATGTATTCATGTATCATCGAAAACTAGGCCCATTAACTTAGTCAAGTTGCTAGCCCATTACTAACACTGTTACTCATGGAAATTGGAATCATGGTCATGTGCTTTGCAGATGAAGGCATTTTTGTCAATTCAAATGTTGCATAAGCTTTGAGCTGTAAATCTGTCGTTGAACTTACCTTTGAATTGACAAAAATTCCCTCGTGTGCAAAGCATATGACCTTATTTAACTGAAAAAAACTAACTGTGTTAGGCCTAAAGGACAAAACGTGTATGATATGAAAACATAAAGGACAAAACTCGTCAATTTTGAACATAAAGGACAACGCCTGAAAATTGGTATAAAGATAAAGGACAATTCTTGAAATTCACTCTATTTTCAATTTAATATCATACATATATTATTATATATAATATTTAATTATGTAGCTATGTTGCTGTTTTGTTTTTTCATGTTTGGGACCTTGGGTTGCTGCTTAGTTAAAACGGGCTTGTGACAATTTGGACATGCAACAAGGTTAATTTTGTAGTGGGCTTGTTTTTGGTCACTGGACTTAGCCTATGTTGTTGTATGAAGGAGGATTGTACACATGATATCGTTCTGGTCTAAATCTTTGCTGGTTGTCTTTATCAGATGCGTACCGTCTTCATATGGTACTTAGTGTCTTCGATTATCACACACTTAATTTAGGGTGTTCCGATTCGTTCATCTATATCGTCTTGGTTCGTTTGGTTTGTTCGCCTGGAATTGTTTTGTTTTGTTCATATTTGCTGATTGTTTTTATGAGTTGATTACTTTGTATTGTTGAAGAACTCGCAAATTTGCGTGAGTGGTTCGGTGGTCGTTTTGGTTTGGGTAGTGAGAGTTGAACACAAAACCTATCATTCTCAAACTCAAATATTTAAAGGCTTTGTTTTTCTCAATAAACCACCACCCGTTATTTTTGGCACAACATAATTATCAATGCAAACGTAAACTATCACAACTCTCTTTACCATTAGTATCCTTTTGGGCAAACATTATCCAACGTCAAAAGGTACTGGTCCAAATTCCGTACCGTAACCCCAAATTTAAATGGTCCATACTTCTTAGTTGTTATCGGTCCAATCAGCTTCACGTTTATCTCAATTGTCTAAATACAAATAACCAAAAAAAATAAATTATAATTTACTTATGGATTATTAATCAACCATACATCAAAATACAATGAGAAAGGTTATAAAGAAATCTAACTAAATCATATCTTCTAGTTAGAAAAAAAAAATAGAATTACAATAAACGCCAACTACTATATATTATGGGCTTGGTTATTCACATATTCTCCTTGGTTATTTGCACATCCCTTGAACCCTATAGGAATCGTATAGGACAATACGGTTCCTCTGGGTCCAAGCGTATTGAGCAATACACTTCCTATATGTGTACTTAAAGTACAAACTTTTCAGAAGATGGTCAGCAAATGATTAGGGGACCAGAGGAAGTGTATAGGGCAATACGGTTCCTCTGGGTCCAAGCGTATTAAGCAATACACTTCCTATATGTGTACCAAACTTTTCAAAAGATGGTCAGCTAAAAGGAAGTGTATAGGGCCATACGCTCCCTTAATGATTTTTTGTAAGAACAACACATTGTTATTAGTATCTTTTTGAACTTTATTTTTTTAAACATTAATTAAGTTGTTTTTTTTGTTATAAAATGATGTTAGTTTTTTTGTTATAAATTTTATAAAAGACGTAGTGAAATTAAGCAATCCAAACAAATTAAACATATCCAAATTAAACAAATATTACAAATACTTAAAATTAAATTCAACTGTTCGTACAGTACTACATAATATGATAATAAAAATCACTATCATCATCAATACTCGTCAGACACCCACTACTAGAAAAATGACCTTTAATGACACAAGAACAATGACACACACTAATCTTATGACACGTAAACATGTGTGTCATAAAAAAAATGTCATCGTTGGTAAAATCCGAATATTTTATGACACCTATATTTGTGTGTCATCGTTTAAATGTCATTTAAAAAAAACAAAACACGTTGAAATATGTGTGTCATCGTTGTGTGTCATCTTATAATTTTTATGACACTATATTTGTGTGTCATCGTTTAACTGTGATTAAAAATCATATTGAAATATGTGTGTGATCGCTGTGTGTCATCTTATAATTTTTATGACACTATATTTGTGTGTCATCGTTTAAAAATCATATTGAAATATGTGTGTCATCATTCTGTGTTATCTTAGACCGTGGGGTGTGGTGGGGCGGGGGTTTGGGGCATGGGTTGACACTGGACTTCCCCCCCCCCCCCCGGCTGGTGAGTGACGTGTTGGGTCGGTATGGCAGTGCGTGGCTAGCCCACGTGGGTTGGCCAGTTTTATTAAAATAAAAAAGCCTAAAATTAAAAGATACACACAAAATTAAAAAAAAGTCTAAAATATTATTAAAATTTCCTAAAAATTACAAAATTCTACAAAAAAAAGATTACAAAATAAAAAAAAGCCTAAAGTGTTAGGTAGATTTCTAAAAGGGCGAGCTTGTCAAACGGCTTCCGCTCCTTGCCCCGGAACTCGATGTTGGCCACTGCCACCCGGTCTTCGTGACTTATATCACCGCCCGGGACGCTCTCGTAGTAGGCTTTAAAACGATCGAGCTTCGGTCGTAGCTCGCGCCACTTGTGTTGGCACACATTTAAATTGTGCCGGTCAATCCCCACGTTTGCCGGTAGCTAGCGAAAGCTTCCGGCCAGTAACGGGTCTCACCGGGTTGGCGGCCCTTCATCGCGTCCATGACGCTCGTGACAAGTGCTAGCTCTTCCTCGTGCGTCCAAGAGGCCATCGATCAAGTGTGTGTGGGTAGCGGGTTTGGGTAGGTGGAGTGAAGGGTTGGGATAGCGATGTGGACATGCGGTGGGGTTGGGGGTTTTATAGCGAGTTGGGTGAACCTTTTGGCTTGGCCAAACGGTTATTTTTTAAATTTTAAACATAGCCGCTATGACCTAGCCAACCAGCCAATGAGAGCCGGCCACGGAGGACCGCTAGGCATGCCCAACGCCGGGGCTGAAACCCCGCCCAAGGGGCCATGCCAAAACCCAAGCCCACCCGGCGTGGTGACTTGGGCGTTTGTACCCAACCCCCGCCCCATACCCCATAGTCTTATAAATTTATGGGGTATTCAAAACCCGAACCTAACATCACCCGACCTGAAAAACTATCGTACCTGAATTATCTGAACCCAATGAAGGTTTTGTCCTTTATCTTAATATCATTTTTCAGTCGGTGTCATTTTCAACATATTTTGACAGGTTTTGCCCTTTATAGGACTAACTCAGTTAATATTTCTTGTTAAATTCTAGTCAAACGGGGTAGTTTTGTCTTTCTACCCATTTATTTGAAAATCTTTTAAATAAAAAATAAAATATGTTTAATATATTAAAAACTAATATATTTATAAAATTAAAAATCTTTCCCACTCTAAACACACACACAAACAGTACTACCCCTCTCTCTCTCTCTCTCTCTCTCTCTCTCTCTCTCTCTCTTTATTATCTCCCACAACTATCTCCATTTTCTTCATCAGAACATCAGCCACCACCTCCACAATTCTTCTTTCAACAGCCGCCCCAACCTGCCGACCACCACAACCCCCACTTGCCGACAACCACCAACCCCACCGCACCACCCTCATCTGACCACCAACAACCCCACCGCACCACCCTCATCTGACTACCAACAACCCCACCACAGAAACCCCAACCCCATAGATCCGGCGTCCCACCGTCGAATGAAACCCTAGCCGCCAGATTTGAGATGTATTTTTGCTAGGAATAGAGGTTTTTGTTCATCTCTTATCTTCATTGAAGGTTTCATGGCGGATTTGTGTGTTTGGATAGTGGTTAGGGTTTATACGGTGGTAATGGTGGTGGTGGATGGGAGGCACTGGTTGTAGATGAAGAAGGGAACTAACCCGAGAAACATTTACCCGAATCTAATACGGTTCGGTTATCAGTTAAAGTGACTAAAAAACCCGAAACCTGAGAACCAAACCCAAAGATAGGGATGACAAAAATACCCGAGCCCGACGGGTATACATATAAGGTATAAGGATTATAAAGTTATTATTAATTATTATATATAACAATTAGAGTAGGTCTTAGCTACAGTGTTGGGCCATGGATGTTGGGCCAATGAGAAAAAATGAAATGGGCTAGTTTAATGATCCAAAATAGAGGACTTAAAGTAGAAAACTGAAATGGGCTGGCTCAGTGATCCCAAATAGCCGACTAAAAGAAATTTATGATCTCTTATGTAATGTAATCATCAGGATTCTTAATAGCTGACTAAAAGAAATTTACGATCTCTATATGTAATGTAGTCATGACTTTTGTATTATCTTTATTTATTTAAAAATAACAAAGTTAATATTGATGCTATGTATTTGTATACCATTATTGCGGTGAATTGAACTGATTTATGACTTATTTTTTTGAGTTTTCTTATTGGTTTGCTATACTGAATGTTGGTACCATAGTGATACTGTAACGAACCGAACAAACTGAATTTTCACCGCAATGCGAAGAGAATGTGTAACGTGTTCTACGCCAGCTTTACGTCACGTTACAATATAGATTCGCGTTTTTGTTTTACTAGATCATTGTTTGTTTACTACTTAACACGGTTTTACGACCCCCACACATGCAACGCGGGGTTACACACTAGTTCATAATAAAACTTATATATATGTAATATACATTTTTAATTTATAATAGTTGTTGTATAAATAAAATTACATAATAATTATAATAGTAAAAAAATGGATTTGAAAATCTCAACGTCTTTTCTTTTAACAAACTACTGAGTATACCCGATACCCGTAGGTATACCCGATACCCAACGGGTAATTACCCGACAAATACCCCACAGATATTGGGTCGGGTATGAAACACGATTTTATAACCGGTTATGGATATGGAATTACGAATACCCGACCCAAACCTAACCCATTGTCACCCTGCCCAAAGAACACCCCCCTTTTTATAATTCCCGCCCCTCTAAAATAAAATAAAAAAATCATCATTTTGAACTTCAATCTTTTCTATTAACTCCCACACCCACTTCCCGGAATTCTCTCTAATTTATCAATCAGTTAAAACACTCAGTCACATCAAAATTCAACTTCAACATAGACGGAGAATCAAAATTGAACTTCAAACGCCAGGCCGCTTCACCACTGCAACCGCCGGAAAACAACGAATCGCACCACTGCAACCGCCGGAAAACAACCGCCGGTAAATTTCATCTGTTTACATCACCTGCTTATGAATTGCGAGTTTTATTTTTTAGTGTTTCTGAATTGCGAGTTTAATCCATTAATGGTTTACATCATCTGCTTAAAATATGTAGCTAGGGTTTTTGTAATGTAGAATATGTCTCATAATATGTTAGTTAGGGTTTTGATAATTATACAAAAGTATATTTGGAGAAATTTTATACCATCGTAATTTCATAGATTACATCACAATTTTAATCATGAAGCATGTGTTGAAGTTATAGTCCCACTTGAGTTTGCATTGTTTGATGGATGTTACTGTTATTTGACGAACTGCAAATTAAATGCACACATAGGGAAGTTTCAAGCTCTTTCACAACACGATATATAGGAAGACACTGCTTTCTATCTCTATGCAAGCATCCCTTTGCAATTGATTTAAATCTTAAAAGGGAGTCATAACTTATTTCCCCCCTTAAGTTAGGATTAATAACCGTGTGTAATTTATCCATTTTATAGTAGTAGTCTGATAACTGAAAGCCACCACGGTCTCTTACGTAACACAACCTCCCACACAAAATTTTAAGTAGCACCATACCAAAAAAAAATATACATCTGATTCTTTTTTCAGCGTACAGTTAACATAGTATTCTGGTTCAATATAAGCCCAGTGTGCCACATCTAATGGAGATAGCAGTACTTCTGTCTAGACCTGCTAAACTTAACTTGGAGAGTCCAAGATCAGAAATTTTAGCGACCCAATCGCAATCCAACAAAATATTTGCGCTTTTTATATCTCCATGGATTATTGCTTGATGCTTCCTCGCATGATTATGGAGTTAATCCAGACCATGACCATGAGCAGCATCAAGACATATTTTAAGTCTTACTAACCACGAAAGAGTATCAGTTCACAAACATCTGATTCGTTTCTTGCTAAATCACTTCTTTAAACTCGCTTTTAGCTGTATTCTTACTCACCCATTTTTGGTAGCCGTATACACCATCACCTGGTACTGCTTCGTCATCAATGCAGCTCGAAACAGCTCTATTTCAGTGACACTCGAGACTGTTTCAGCCCGATACAGACCCACGGTTCAGAGCACTGAAGCACACTGGTACGTCGTTTCCCGATCACTGCTTCTCACAACCATCGTTTGCTGCCGATCGGACCACCATCTCCGTCTAAACTCCTCCATAGCTAACTTTCATAACATTCCTTTTATGAAATGCATTCACCTCCTCCCATCTGTTTGCTTTTAGATTCACAAAGAATCACTTAGATTCTTTACCCCTTTTCTTAATTCTTTTCTACATAAAACATACGCCAAACCATGCTTTTTCTAGTCGACCACTGAACTTTGATCAATTCTCCTTGCCTGTTGCTCTCCTCTAATGTTCCTCTTGCCTTCTGATTTCACCCAGAAACCTGCCTAACTGATCTGATCGCTAACACACAGAAACGATCACAGCTATTTTTCAACACTTCTTATCACTTCATTTAAAGTGATTAGCTCGAACCACACAGGTTCTTCTTGCATAATTCACATAGAATTCTTCTCCCTTTTTTTAGTCCCCTCGACAATATCGATCGACACCAATGAATCACACAGATTTGTCTGCACTTTTTGTTCACACAGAACACAATCACGTTCACGTAGAACCTCTTCTCAACCGTATCACACGAAATTTTGTTCACTTAGATCTCTTCTACAGGTTTGCTAACACCGTTGTTCTCGTTCTCTTTATCTTCTCAGTTCCGTAGTTTAGAAGACTGCTCCCCTCTTTTCGGAATCGACTCTCAAAACGGAGAACACTGTCTTCACCCGCTCTCGTTTCTCGACTCTCGTTTAGGCCCCTCACAAACACACACAGTTGTAACGATTTTCTGTATATTAAACTTCAAGAGAAATTTTACAAGTGATAAATAGAAACTACACTCAAATCTTGCTTATATAGAAAAAAAAAACACATTAAACAATCCACGTAAACTGCACGACTTATTCCTCCTGCATACTCGGTCAAATTAAGTTTATTTTTCACGTGCGCTTCCTTGAATCCAGGTCGGCCCTAGACCAATTCCATACCAATTAACCGTTAACTGTTTGGGAACCCATTTACAAAATCCGCGACCCGTTAATCATGCTGACCCATGACCGGCTTGACCCATACACGACCCGTAACATCAAGATTAAACCCAACATGTGTGTCCACTGTCTTTTGTCTGGATATTAAGTAGGTGGGATTGAGATCATAACAAATATTATATTAATCCATTTTTGCCTTGTCATATACCTGTGTCGATTAGTTTACAACCCCCAACGTTTCTCTTTGTTTCCCTCCCTTTCCATTTTTTAAAAAACTCGAGGGTCCAGACCCACCCTATAATAGTGTAACACCTGTGTTACCATTCATCTTGATTCTTGAATCTTCTCTATCCCTGATGACTCTGATCTCACAAAATAGTAACTATTAACTCGTGATTAACGAGGCCAGTTTGTTTCTGAATAGACCAACAGATCTCCACCAACCCAGCAATACACGTCAACAAAACTTGGAAATTTTTGCATTAAATAGGTTTCCTCTTCAATTTCAACATCTTTCTAAAGGTGAAAGACAGAAATTGAAGTTGGGCATGGATATTGGCAGGGCCGGCTCAACATATTTTGAGGCCCAAAGCGAAATAAAACTTGAGGCCCTTTCCGAATAATTTAACATATTTAAACAACCAACTTTATACTTCCGATTTTAATTAAACATAGAAATATAGAAAGCAAATAACAAAAGGAGGAACATAATTGTAGTTTGTACCTATTATTTCCCTTCTCTTTGTTTCGCTGTAATAATCATGGAACAAACCAACATTAATAGTCACCAACTTTGAAAACATAGTTTCAAAGGAAACTCAACTACACCACCCCAACTGACCCTGCAATTATATCATCTTCAAGAGGCTTGTCCCCTTAAAAAATAACAAATCAAAATTAAAAAAACATACTGCATGGGGTCGAACCTGTGTCTTGGCGAAGACACTTGGGGTTCCTTACCACTACAGTACAACAGCAATTGTTGCATATGCCAGCAAATTTAATATTAATATTCACATTAAATTCAAGTATAATTTTTTTTTTAATTTTAAATGGAGGCCTCAAAATTTTGGTGGCCCAAAGCCCTCGCTTTACTTGAATGGCCCATGGGCCGGCCCTGGATATTGGATACCAACCTTCACTTGGATAGGACTTAGGAGGACAAGCTTTTGTAGACTTTTATCTATATGGATCAGAATTTCTTAGCGATATTCGGCATATACAAAGTAACATTAGATGTCTACTTGTGATTTCAATTGGGAAACAACCACATCAGATTAATCACCTTAAGTGTCTACTTGTGAATACAATTGAACAGCACGTGACTTTTTGCTCGTTATTAACTACAAAAAGTTTCACCACACTATAATATACTGAATGACACTTTAAACTCTACAATACAAAAAAATGGCATCCTTAAAAAGAATCACATCCAAATCTATTAGGTAAAATATGATACCAATAGAAATCAACAAAACATCCACCTGAGTTTTATAATCTTTTAAACATGCAAGTTAAGGATTAAATGGGCCACCTAAATTGTTAGCAGTTTTGTGCTTGTTATGTTCTTACTTGTTACCTAAATTTTGTATTCTGTTTTATAAGTTATTATTTAGGTTTGAAGTTTGATTTTGTTTTTTGTCATGGTGAATAACTAGCTAGTGACAAATGGTCATGGATAAATCATGGATTTCGTCAGATAGATTATCAAATGCATATGACAAAGGCGTGGAAGCGTTTTTAGAGTTTGCGCAAAGTAATAATCCTCAATTGGATGTTATTCCATGTCCTTGTGTAAATTGTATCAATTTGTGTCACCGCTCTATTGATGATGTGCGTTATCATTTGTTTGCCCACGGTTTTGATGAAAGTTATACGGTCTGGTCTTTTCATGGAGAAAAACTTCCGAAGCTTGATTCTAGATGCCCTAATGAATCTAGACCTCCTGACTTTATTAATACAAAGGAAATGCTACATGATGCCTTCAATTATGTAGAGAATGAACCCGATTCATTGAAATCACTTCTTGAAGAATGTGATAAACCACTTTACGTTGGGTCAAAGTATAATGCACTCAGTGGATTATTGAAATTTCAACATTTGAAAGGTCAATTTGGCTGGTCTGATGCTAGTTTTGACGCTTTGTTGGGTGTCCTAAAAGATATCTTACCATCAAACAATACAATTCCTACATCGATATATGAGGCCAAGAAGTTGCTAAAAGGAGTAGGTATACAGTATGAAAAGATTCATGCATGTGAAAATGACTGTGTTCTATTCTCTGGAAAGAACATAAGGATGCTTCTCAGTGTCCATCTTGTGGCACATCTCGTTGGAAGAAGAATACCCAAAACTTGCCTTCAAAAGTTTTGTGGTATTTTCCTCCCATCCCTAGATTTAAAAGAATGTTTTCATCACCGGAAATTGCACATGACTTAACTTGGTATGCACAAGGTCCGGTCAATAATGGTAAGCTATCTCATCCTCGTGATTCCCCCTCTTGGAAGCTTGTTGACAACACGTGGAAAGAATTCGGAAAAGAAAATCGGAATCTTAGGTTAGCCTTGTCCGCTGATGGTATCAATCCTCACAAGTCATTAAGTTCTACGTATAGCTGTTGGCCGGTTATCCTAATAACATATAATCTTCCATCTTATTTGTGTATGTCAAGAAAATTCATGATGTTGACTCTATTGATATCAGGGCCAAACCAACCTGGTAACAATATTGATGTCTACTTGGCACCATTGATAGCAGATCTAAAACTCTTATGGGAAACTGGCGTTAAAACGTTTGATGCTTATAAGAAAGAATACTTCAATCTAAGAGCAATATTACTCTGGACTATAAATGACTTTCCCGCATATGGTAATCTTTCGGGGTGTGTTACCAAGGGTTATTATGCTTGTCCAATATGTTCGGAGAATACTTGTTCACAATGGTTGCCAAAGTCCAAAAAAGTATGCTTTCTTGGCCATAGAAGATTTCTCCCACTTGAACATCCTTTTCGTAAAAGAAAAAAAGATTTCAACAATCAACAAGAGAATGATATTATAAAAAACCCATTATCAGGCGAAGAAATTTACGACTCTCTGACGGGGTTTGAGAATACATGGGGTAAGAAGAAAAAGACAAAGAAGGAAACGTCAAGGAAGCAAACGTCAAAGAAGAAAACACCAAAGAAGAAAACTTCAAAGAAGGAAAAAGAAAGTATCGATGAAAGAGCTAAATTGTGGAATAAAAAGTCAATTTTTTTTGAACTTGAATATTGGAAGAAGTTGCTTGTTCGTCACCAGTTAGATGTTATGCACATAGAAAAAAATGTGTGTGAGAGTGTTTATGGGACATTGTTGAATTTACCCCACAAGACGAAGGATGGATTAAATGCACGACAAGATCTTGAGGAGTTAGGCATTAAGTCTGAATTACAACCTCAACTAAACGGGAATCGACTTTTGCTTCCTCCTGCGTGCTACACATTGAATTACTCGGAGAAACGTCTATTTTACGATACCTTGTCTAACATAAAAGTGCCTGATGGGTATTGCTCCAACTTCAAAAATCTCGTCTCTGATGATGTTTCAAAGATGAATGGCTTGAAGTCTAATGATTGTCATGTACTGATGCAACAACTTCTCCCTTTTGCAATCAAAGGGGTGTTACATGAGAAAGTGAGGAAAACAATCATAAGCTTATGTCATTTCTTCAACAAGTTGTGTAGTAAAGTTGTTGATGTTAGTAAACTAGGAAAGCTGCAAAGTGACATCGTATTGACTTTGTGTTTGTTAGAGAAGTATTTTCCTCCTTCATTTTTCGATGTCATGATTCACTTGATGGTGCATTTAGTTAGAGAGGTTAGGCTATGTGGCCCGGTTCATTTTAGGTGGATGTATCCATTTGAGAGATACATGAAAACACTCAAAGGGTATGTACGAAATCATCATCGACCCGAGGGTTGCATTGCAGAATGTTATGTGGTAGAGGAAGCCTTAGAATTTTGCTCGGGCTACTTTAAAAACATGAAGTCAATTGGTAATCCTTATGAACGTGTTGATGAAAGAATCTGCACAGGCAAGCCTTTATCGGGGGGGGGGGGGGCTATGATTGAGGTTGTGGATGCTAAGTTACTTGATCAAGCTCATCTTTATGTATTACGAAACACTGCTAGTGTGGAGCCGTATATAGAGTAAGAATTACATTAAACTCTATATTTTATGTACTTTATCTGATACATAATGCTTCTTTAAACTTCTACTATATTCCAGGCAACATATGTTGGAATTGAAGAATCACAACCCACGTGCCTCTCGAAATAGTACATGGTTGCAAGGCCAACACAGTCGAACATTTATTAGTTGGTTTAAGAACGAGGTTTGTTTTTAATAAGATTGTTAGAACTACAATATTTTAAATAATTTTGTTTGATTTACATTAATTCTATTTCCAATAGGTTGAAAAACGTTTGGCTAATGCGGAAGATGTTTGTGACACTGTTCGTTGGTTGGCCAAAGGGCCTAGTTTTGCTGTTGCTAAATATACTGGTTTTGCCATAAATGAGTATCGGTTCCATACAACATCTCGAGATGAATCTAAAACAACTCAATGTAGTGGAGTATCTTTAGTTGCACATGCTATGCAGATTGCTAGTGCAAAAGACTCCAATCCTGTTTATGGCGCTGTTACTTACTTTGGTCGTATAAAGGAGATATGGGATCTTGATTATCGCATGTTTACCCTTCCCGTTTTCATGTGTGATTGGGCTGATAGTCGTGGAGTAAAAAAGGATGATTTTGGATTCACAGTGGTTAACTTTGATAGGCTTGGTCACCAGCCTGACCGCTTCATATTAGCTAGTCAAGCCAAACAAGTTTTTTATGTTCAAGATCAACAAGATAAGAATTTATCTGTTGTTGGTTTTACACCACATAAGATGTACAAGTATGGAGCAAGTGGTGAAATTGATGATATGTTGGCATTTGATGCTACTATTGATGTTTCACAGTACTCCGGTTTGGTAGACCTTGACGATGATTTTTCGTGTATGCGCGTGGATGGCGAGGGCATATTAGTTTAAACTATTTCGTGAATAATTAAATCTGTAGTTTTTGTGTTTTTATTTCAGTTCTTAGATGTGATTAATTATGTCTGAATTGTTTGAATTTGAGAATTTTGCGATTAATTTGATGTTTTAATTACCTAATTCTGATTCGGATCATGATGAAGATTGCAAATCGCATGGGATTTGTCTTTTTTACTTAGTTATATTATTGTGTTTCTATTACTTAATTTTGTAACTAGTTATTGTGTATTTATTACTTAATTTCGATTGACACCATGCTATAACTACTTATTATGTATTTGTTGAAACAGGTTCTTTTTTTGTGACATGGAATCGAATTCTGACTCAGATCAGATCATGCTGAAGAGAACAAATCACAAAGAGGTCCAACAATAAAGTCAAAATCTAGTAAAGGGAAACTTATAATTACCTACAATAAAAAGGGTGTCCCAATTGGAAAGGAATCAGTAGCACTCTCTACTTTTGAGGGATTGGTAGCAAGAACTATGATTCCCATAACTTATACCACTTGGCCGAAAGTTGGTAAGGAAAGAAAGGAAGAATTATGGCAATATGTCATGGTAAGTCTAACATCTAATCTTAACTTTAAACTATCTTCTTAATAGTTAATTACACAGATAGTCCCATAGTCCCTGTGGATTACCTAAAATAACACCTTTTAGGTACTAACTTTTTTTGTAACGGATTCGGGTTCTATGGTTTCAATTTTGTAAGACTTTGGGGTATTAAGGCCAACAGACGTTAAAAATTCTGTTTAGTTTGAGTTAAATGACTGTTTTACCCTTAAATAACCACAGGGACCATATGTGTAATCAGGTTTATTTAAAGTAATTATTGCCATTTGGTAACTTCTACTTATTTCAACCGTCAGTTTTCCATCTTTGCTTGAGTCCAAATCTGATTATTTTGACCCTAAACCAAAATGAGGTGCTTAGAGTTAAGGGTATCACAACAGAAACCATTCTCTGAAAAAATTACAACAGGAGCATTAGTATTACATTCTAGTAGTGGTGTTAACTGGTTTTATGTGAATATGCATGTATATAGAATATTAGAGACAGACCTGGCAAACGGGTCGGGTCGTGGGTCAAAACAGGTTCGAGTCAAAACGGGTCATTTATAAAAAGGGTTGTTTTGGTTCGGATCGAAACAGGTCCGGGTTAGAACGGGTTTCGGGTCAGGTCGGGTTAGGTAGGGTCAGTTTTTTTTATGATGATGACTAATATGTGTTAATTACTCCACTGATGGGCCTGCACGTGCAACACGTGGACCGACTCTTGCGAATAGTCCCTTTATTCCTCCATCCCTGTTCCATGATCATATCCATGCATCTTGTCAAATTCATGATCAACAAATGTAAAAACTGGAATCGATAAAGTGAACATATAAAAACTGGAATCGCGTAGCGTCTTTTGATACCAAGTATACGGAAGTAATTACAGCTCTATTCCAATTCTTCTACTTATGATATCTTCAATAACACCCCCATACTCCGCATATTTATTGGTATAACTATCTATATATATCATACTTGTGCCCGATATAAGTGGCACACATTGAAACAGTTATTAGTAACTTCATCACTGACAACCCGTTTCGCTAAAGGATGTATTAGTAACATCATTTGCAACACCAGGTGTGTTGTCACTTCATGAAGTTCATGTTTCCCTTGATTTCAACATTACCATTCATATTGTTTGAAATCCCGCATCCAAAAGCTTACATGCATTTCATAAATCAGGCAGAATCAACTTTTGCGAGTCTAGAAGAAGAGTGCGATGCAAAATCCCCTTCATCACTAATAGAACCAAATCTGTATCAGAAAACAAACGTACTTACTCACCTCAAAGTTTGATAACACAACACTCGTACCTTTTGTCATTTGCTTATGTTGTATCTACACCTGCCAAAACGGGCGAGTCGGGTCGGGTTGGGTGGCGGGTCAGAACGGGTCAATTCAGAAAAAAGGCTGTTTTGGTTCGGGTTAGAACGGGTTGTCGAAACGGGTTCGGGTCGAAACGGGTACGGGTCAAAATGTGCAGCCTTATTGTTAACCTATTTTTGAATATATTGTTTGTTTTGTATTTTCAGGCACATTTTGTGGTTGACCCAAAGAGCCGGAAGCAAACTATACAATCAATTGGGACAAAGTGGAGAAACGTCAAACATACTCTATACAGGGATTACATTGAGACACAAAAAAATGACCCTGAGGAGAAGAAAATTTTACTTAATCCTCCTCTTAAGTATCCATTCTTGAAGAAAGAAGACTGGAAACTATTTGTATCACAAAGAACTTCAAAACAATGGGAGGTTTGTTTAAACTTTTGGTGCTTGTATTTGTTTAGTATCCATGTCTAATCTAACATTATATAAACATTTTAATGTTTCTAATGCAGGAGACAAGTAAGAAGGCAAAGAAAGTCCGTGCACATCATAAATACAATCATCATTTGAGCAGAAAGGGATATGCCAGACTCACTACTGAGATTGTATGAATGCAATTAACCCAATAATATTTTTTTATTTGTTTACGTTAATTCAATTTTGTTATTCTTGATAATTTAGATGCAAGAAACCGGCCTGGAGGAAGAGGAGATTGATAGGGCAATGTTGTGGAAACGAGCAAGAGAACTGAACTGAAAATAGGAGGTTTCGACTCAGATGTCCAAGTGGTAGTTGATAGAATTGTAAGTCTTTCTTTGACCTTACACTATGAGGTTTAAATGTTGAATACAGTAGGCTGATTTGGTCAGTTTAGTAGGCTGATTTGTGGCAGTAGTTGCTTTGTTCGTGAAACTTACCCTCAAATATCGGTACTGAACCGTACCGTATTGTACCGGGTATATTCAGTACCGATACAGATACCCACTTTTGGGGATTCGGTACCGTACCGGGTATATTCGGTACCGTACGGTACCGGGATTTTCCGTACAGGTTGGTACCGAGCTCATCCCTATCCAAGACTAAGTATAAAGGGGTGTTTGGGTTTGTGGTAGCTAATTAGTTACATAAAAGCTGGAATATAGTAGTCAATAATTTTTTTGAGAAAAAAAACCTTAGATCCTTTTTATTTTCTATTTGTCCTCTGTATTTTTTATATTTTCTGATTGTGGGTTTTGATTACATAGATAACAATACTAACACAATCAAAATGATACTAGCACAATAAAAAACATGATACTAGCACAATGAAAATGATTGATATTAGCACAAACAAAATGATATCAACACAAATATAATGATATCAGCAGAAAACAAAATGAAACCTAATGGAAGAAGAATAAAAGGGAAAAAAGGCCTCTCACGAATCTGGATGATAAATCAAATTGCGTGAAAGTAGCATCTGGAATGGAATGAAAATGATAATCTGGAATCAATCTAATATTTTCATAGCCTAAATTTAGGAATTTTCATATTTTTTTATATTGTCAATGACAAAAATACCCTTATTAAAACTATTTATGTTGGGCCATTTGTCAAAATCTAAATAGTTCTTAGAGTTTTCAGGTTCAAAATAGTTTGTATTTGATCCTCCTCCATAAAACATAATATAACAAGTGACAACTGGGTTCAACATAATTACCATTGCTCACTTACATTTTTTACTTACTGTTGACTTCCATATGACTTACTGTTGAGTGTTGACCTACGTCTGTTGTTTGGTATTACTGCCACTGACTTACAGTTGACCTTTTGCTGCCTTTGACATTGATTATATTATTGACGTCACTGCTCCACATACATCCTCTATGATTGAAACACCGTAACTATAACACCTACTTGTTAGATAGTGTATTAATAGACATCTTTTGTCCAATTTCAGGACCAGCTTAAGGAATCAGATTCTGGAGAGGGCACATGTGGAACACATGATGTGCTTACCCAGGCCTTGGGTACTGATGAACAACGTGGGCATGTACGCGGGATGGGCAAATTTGTAACTCCACAACAATACTTTTATTTACCCAATACTGTCAAGCATTACATGGACACTGAGAAGAAGAAGTATGATAAACGACTCAACAAGCTTGAAGATGAATTAGAGAAACTAAAAAGAGGTGTGAACAATGTTTCAGAAGCCGAAAGTTGCCAATGGGGCAATGAAGATCTTGAAGACAACCCAGATGAAGAACCACTTGTAAGTCTTGGGTAAAAATGTTTCTTTTTAAAATAATTTCTTTATGTTCTATAAGAATTCATTGCAAGTCTTGGCTACAAGAAGTAACACCCTATATATATATATATATATATATATATATATATATATATATATATATATATATATATATATATATATATATATATATATATATATTTGTAGGATATGTCATGTTTTCTTGCGGTTGACAATGCATCAAACATAGTCGCCAAAGGAACTATACTGATGGATACAAATGAAGAGGAGTTCCTTCAAGTCATGTTGGAAATATGTTTACATAGAGAAGCGTTACTACCAGTTCCACTTGAAGAGGAATTCATTATGGAGGTCGGAGATGCAATTGGGCACATACTGAGTTGGCCAAGACATCTAGTCATTCAATGCTCTGACTTGGTAATATTATTTTCATAGATTTAATGCATATAATAAATATGAGGTCTAATTTAAAGAATTTATATTTTTTTCAGGAAAAAATGTTGGCGAAACCAAAGACAAAACCCGTGAAAGATTTAAAAAGTAATAAACAAATAAAACAACCAAGAGGGACTAATGAGGAAAACGAAAAGGAGCTTGAACAAAAGATTGTACAAGTGGAAAAGGTCACGGGAAAAGAAGTAGTAAGTGAGAAAGAAAAAAAAACGGAAAAGAGAACCTAAAGTGGAAAATGAAAAAGAGAATGTACAAGTGAACGAAGGCAAAGGGGGGATGACGAGAGCACAAAGGAGGCCAAGGATAAGAGTTGAAAACAATGCAGTTTTGACAATGACTGCATTGGTTGTTGACGCACAAGTTTTAAAGGTTGATTCTATAAAATTGCAGTGTGTAGACGATCTATTTGGGTACGAGAGTTTCACATATTTGAATTGGGATGATTTTGAAGCAATTTTTACATTGGATGAGCTGACTGGTTCTGTCATCACTGCTTATATGATGTAAGTGCTTAAATTTAGTTTCAAAAATTGTTTGTAAAACACAATTTATTTAATTGATTTAGTTTTTGTATGTTGACAGGTTCTTGTATGAGCAAATCAAGAATGGGCCAAAACTTGATCATGGTATTTGTTTTGTCAGCCCGGGTGCAATCTCGCCAAGTGAACGTAAATCAAAACGCAAACATATTGATGATGCAAGTAGAGTGGTTGTAGATCGGTTGTCGACAAGAAAGGACAATGACATCATCATATTGCCCTACAATCCCGGGTATGATTTTCCATTTAAATAACTATTCATAACGAAAAAAAACTATTATCTTGATATTATTCGACTTAATTTTGTTTTTATAGAAGAAAAGGGATATTTACATATATCCCCTTATTAAGAGGCTTAATAACATAATTACCCAATCCAGTGAATCAATTACATATTTCCCAATTTTTCAGTTAAATTACCCATTACCCTTATATTCCTTACTATTCCAGTAGACGCTTTCTGGTTTGCATCTTTGATTCTTTTTAGTTTTTGTATAGCCTAAATTAACAAGTTTATTTACCTCTCAATAGTTATTAAAACCGTGTATTATCAATAAAATAAAATTCCTCTTTTGAGTTTTGATTCTCAATATTTCTAAAGAAGCATTTTTTTAAAAACCGGTCTTGCTTGTCTGAAAGTTTGACGCTGGTAAGGCCAGAGATTTTTTAAAGGGAGTCATCAGGTGTGTTTAATGAGTTTGTTTTTGTTTCACTAACACCATAATTGTTTTAAGATACTTTTATGGCATTATTTTGTGATGTATCTTTGCAAATTCTTTATAGTATTAATTTTGCATGCAGGAGTTAATTTTAATTTGAACTAAATTTCTTTTTTTTTATGTGTGATTGTGTTATGCTATTTAGTTCAGTTAAACAAAATTGTTAGTATCAGTTATTTAGCTTTTAAGTAGCATTTTGTTTTCTTTTGCAAAAGGTGACTCTTTATATGATTTTTTTGACATGAATGATATTGTTTTGGAAGAACGAGTAGAATGATTGAGAAATTTTAAAGTGATTGATGGTATTAGAAAAGGGAAATATGTAAATAGTTAGTTAATAGGTTGATTAAGTGTAAAATAGTAATTTAATAAGAGTAATTTTAATAAAATGGGTAAATATGTAATATATATGGTTTAGGAAGCGGAAATATGTAATTGATTTTAAGGGTTGGGTAAACATGCAATAATTGATCTTAGTAGGAGGATATATGTAAATGACTCTAAAGAAAAAAACTATTATCTTGATATTATTTGACTTAGTTTGGTTTTTGGTTTTTGGTTTTTGTAGAAGACATTGGGTGTTGGCAGTTTTGGACATGAAAACATATACTTGCTATTATCTTGATTCTATAAGGAATGGCACAATCAATCCGATGTTGAGGCAAATTATTGATGCGTAAGTAATATACATTATCGAAAAATTATATTATATTAGGGGAAAGTGAATATGGTGCTGTTAAGCACCTAACCTTACATGTGAAATCCTCAAAACTACATAGTTTTGATTATGTTTTCTTAAAAAAAATATTTTTATTCTTTTATTATCCTAATTCCTCTCCATTTATTTAGCCCACTTTTATTTCCAAATCCCTACTGCCGATCATATCCCTACTACCTTAAAACCACGTACAAAGACTTTTATTTGCTTTCGTTTCTAGAGTAGGTTTTTGATGAAGAATTGATTAGATTCTATGTTTTTGGAATCTCTAAACATTTATTCAGTTATCAATTAGTGGGTTTTATTTTATTTATGAAAATGATTATGATTCAGCCAAAAAGATAATTAACTACAATTTAATTTCTTGAAGGTAGTAGGGATATGATCGATATGGATTTGGAAATAAAAGTGGGCTAAATAAATGGAGAGGAATTAGGAGAATAAAAGAATAAAAATAATTTTTTAAAAAAACATAATCAAAACTACGTAGTTTTGAGGATTTCACATGTAAGATTAGGTGCTTAACAGCACCATATTCACTTTCCCCATTATATTATTATGATATATTTCTTAATTTTTTAGGGCAATGGCCTTGCATGCTATACAAAATGTCAACTGGGTTAAGGCTAAGGTGAGCACTTATATCTTATTGAAAGAAACATATCAGTATTTTTATTTGTGTAGTGTACATGTGTTGAAATTGTAGCTTTAACTTCATCGACTGAATTGGAATCTTTAATTGTGTAGTGTCCATATCAGACGGGAGGTACTGAATGTGGCTATTATGTGTTGAAGTTCATGAAAGAGGTGGTTAAAGAAGAAATTGAAATACTAGCCAATGACAACGTAAGTACTATTTTTAAATGATTACTTTTGGAGTATTATTAGTTTGTTAGTTAATTAGTTGCAAAACTTTTTTTAGATCACTGAATTTAGTTTATAATTTTGGGGATTTTGATGAGATTTGTGTGTTTGATTTGTATATAAAAGAAATTGGGTGAAAAGATAACTAAATAACCGGGTGGAATGAGAATATAATTGTGTGGATATCATCTTTTTTTATCATATCAAAGTGCATGTATTTAGGCTCTATAATTTTGTTTGTCATTAATTGTTTTTCATATCAAAGTGTATATATTTAGGCTCTTTAATATTTTTCTCAAGTTGGGGAAGGAAAAGAGGTATACACGGATGAGGATATTGATGGAATACGTGAAGGGTGTTCGAGTTATGGGGCAACGTTTGTTTTCAAGTGACTATTTTAGATGTTGAAGTATGTACGGCAAATAGTATTTTTTTTTGTTAAGTTAAGATATTTTGAATTATATTTGACATATGACTATGAAATGAATTGCTTTGGTTTTTGTGTATTTTATCATGAAATAGATTTATATATTGTTTTGGTTCTCTAAAGAAAATTCGAATTTCTAAAAAAAAATTAAACAATGAAAACCATGACATGCAATGCGTGTCATAAATGTTGTCATTAAAGTGTCATAACCGCGTGTCATTAAAATGTGTCATCAATGCGTGTCATTAAGGTGTGTCATTAAAGCGTGTCATTAAGGCGTGTCATTAAAGCGTGTCATAAAGGTGTGTCATTAAAACGTGTCATTAAGGTGTGTCAAAAGTGTGTCATAAAGGTGTGTCATTAAAGTGTGTCATTAAAGTGTGTCATTAAAACGTGTCATTAAGGTGTGTCATAAATGGATGACACACAAATGCATGTCATCTTCAATTAATGACAGGGGCTTCCTTGACACTCTTTTGTGTGTCATATCTACCCTCTAATGACGCGCAATGCGTGTCATTGAAGTTTTTTTTTCTAGTAGTGACCTCGTCAGACTCAGCGAGCTCCTCCTCTGTAAAGTTCGGGCCACGCCTAGTAGAGGGTGACGGGCTGTGCCGTGTATAGGACGTGCGTGGAGCCTACAAAAAATTCAAACAAAATACTCATTACACAACATTAAAATTGTTCACAGAAAATGAAATAAAACAAAATAACATACCTTCATGGAAAGGTCGGACAGAGGAAAGAGCGGCATGGTCTGGCCGGACCGAGGAAAATGTGGCAAGGAAAGGTCGGGCTGAGTATAGGACGGGTCGTAAGGCTATAATAATTTAAACAAAATACCCATTACATAACATTAAATTGCTCGTAGATAAATGAAATAAAAATAAGATAATATACCTGCATGGACGGGAGTGGCTGGGTAAAGGATGGCATGGACGGGTCGGGCTACTGCGTAAAGAACGGGCCCTGGTCCGGATAAACTCGTGGTGGTGGACGGGGTGGAACCGATATACCCAGTACTTATACATTTCACCCATGCCAGTCATCAGCCACCCTATGTCATTTATGCATCTGATCTATATGGCGACCGTGGGATGTTATCTCCTGACCATGCAGTGTTACAAGTCGCATTTGCTCATCTTGGTTACGCAAAATCCTATCGAAAAGACGGTTGGTTTACCACATTGAAACTTGTAGGTGGGAGATCCAATGACTAAGACTGAAGACCTCGCTGAAGACAAAATTCCTAAGATCCATTTGCACCACAGGCTTGGGAAACCCATTTGATTCATGATATTTATCACAAAATTCCAATTAACATTATCATAAGCTTTTTCAAAATCAATCTTTAAAATGAAAACTTGACTTTTTTTCTTTTTTGATCCAAGAAATGTTCTCGTTCACCGCCAGCCGGCCATCAAGAATGAATTCACCTTTAAGAAAAGTCGTTTGGGAATCTGAAATGACCACGTCTAACACCTTTTTAAGACGATTAGCTAGGATCTTAGAGATGACCTTGCTAATACCCAATAAGGTTTTATAGGGCGATAATTATTAAACTCCACCGGGTTTTTGACTTTAGGGATCAGCGATATGAAGGACGACCCGCTACCACAAGAAATACTCTCGTCCCTATGAAAGATCTCGATAACCTCATAAAAGTCATTCTCAAACAAGTGTCAAAAATGCTTAATGAATTTCATATTAAGACCGTTGGGAACCGGAGCTTTTTCACCACCACACTCAAACACTGCTTCTTTAATCTCATTTTTGGAGAAACTTTCAATAAGCGACACCTTGAGATCCTTCGATAAAGTTTTAATATTCCAGCATTCCAACTTCGGCTGCTCCGGGTTGCTTTCTGTAGATGGTTTCCTAAAAAATCCCATTATATCTTTTTTTTTTTATCACCTTCGGCTCCGTCATCCATTCCCCACCTATATTTAAGCCCTTAATAGACAAAACAAAGAATTTAGTATATTATTAAAAAAAGAAGAAAAAGAAATAATTTAGTTTTCTTAAATCACCAAGGATATAATTATCTTATTATTCTAATAAACTTATATTTATTTGATTCTGTGGTGAGTGTAACATCAACAAAGGTACAAGAAGAAAGATCCATAAACAGAAAATTTTGACTTTCTAATGACATTTGGGTTTATGATTAATATGGTGCTAACTTTTTGTAATAGATAGGCAGTCGAATCCTCCTCGAAACTTTCTCAAGTCACATAAGCAATAATTAGTATGTTAGTAATGATGTGAATTAACAACCACTATGATATGACTTAAAATAGAAGCTAAATATCAATAATCTATCAAGTTGAAAAGGAGCCTTTAACTATAGGAGGATTAAGTGAAAAGTGGCCATACAATATCAATGATTATCAAATGAACTTTGCACACTAAACGTGTATTTCTTTTAGGAAATCATGCATGCAAAACACCAGTTAGTCTCAAATAAATCTTAAATTATGTTAAAGCAATGGTATGATTGTTGATGAACAGAAAATAACAAACACAAACAGAGAAATAGCGACAAAAAGTGACCAAAAATCTTATTAACCCAAACCAGAAAAGTACCCCCCAAAACCCTAAGATCTTACAATCGTAAGATCAGTATAAAGAGGAACGATACAACCAGAGTTGATGATCATCCACTGATGATCATCTATACCAACAATACACTGAGATCTCTCTAACAGATGAGAGGATCAAAGACACAATGGTGAAATCACCAACAAACCCTAGCTATTACAGAGATGAACAAAGCGAACAAGAATAATAGATCTAGAACTCTCCAACTGATCCAAGCCTTTTATATTCTCGAATACAGCATGTCACAACAAGACCCACATCTATTGCAATATGGCAGCCTCAGTCCTCAAAGATACAACAAGCCCCCCTGAGATATTTCCTGAAACAACCACTTGCACAACAACTTGTAACAACAACACAAATCTGTTATAACAGCCCAAGGCCCAAAACCACTTAAGCTCAACAAGGAGCCCAATAAATAACAAGTTAAAGCCCAGTGAAGAATGACAAAATAATACAATGTATTATTTTAACATCCCCCCTTCATTCAAACGGCTTTAAACATATCTACAAGACCGAGTTTTCCACAAAACAACTCATGCATCTTTACACTTAAACCTTTTGTAAACAAATCTGCAAGTTGACTTTCAGAGTCAACCTTCACAGTCTGAACAAAACCTGATGCAATTTTCTCTCTTAGAAAATACAAATCCAGCTCGAAGTGTTTAGTTCTTTCATGAAACACTGGATTTGCTGCAATAGACATTGCAGCACTACTATCACAACACAACTGTATAGGTGTTTTACAAAAAACCTGCAATTCACTTAACAAATTCACAATCCAAATGAGCTCACAGGTGGCTGAACACATTGCCCTGTATTCAGCCTCACCTGATGACCTTGACACAGTACTTTGTTTTTTACTTTTCCATGAAATCAAATCATGACCAAGAAAAACACAGTATCCAGTCACAGATTTTCTAGTACTAAGGCACTTGCCCCAGTCTGAATCAGCAAAACATAGAAGATCAAAGTTATCACTTTTCTTAAACAAAAGACCTCTACCAGGACTCAACTTAAGGTATCTTAACAACCGCAACGCCACTTTAAGATGAGACTCACATGGCTTATGCATGTACTGGCTTAGAAATTGAACTGCATAACAAATATCTGGCCGTGTCAAAGACAAATAAATCAATTTTCCAATCAATTTCTGATAGCCTGTGACATCAACTAAAGTTTCCTGTTTAACACTTAAATCTTTATTAATAACGTGACTCAACTCAATAGGTGTGTTAATAGGTTTGCAACCAAGATAACCAAATTCAGCCAAGAGATCTAAACAATACTTTCGCTGATTCAAACAAATTTCAGACTTATTATAAATTACTTCCAAACCAAGAAAATATTTTAATACACCTAAATCCTTGATTTGAAAACTCTCACTGAGAAGACCCTTTATCCTATTAATTTCAATACTACTATTCCCAGTTATAACTATGTCATCTACGTATACAAGCAACACAACAAACACAGACTTTTTATTCAAAACATAAAGGGAATGATCACACCGACTTTGCACAAAACCAACATCACACAAGACATTGGTCAATTTTTCATTCCATTTTCTTGGAGCCTGCTTTAAACCATATAGGGACTTAACCAATTTGCACACTTTGTTATCACTTTTAGAATAATAACCCTCGGGAAGGGTCATGTACACATCTTCTGTTATTGAACCGTACAGAAATGCGTTATTAACGTCTAATTGATATAACACCCAACCATTCTGCACAGCCAGACTCAGAATACATCTAACTGTCACCATTTTCACAACCGGTGAAAATGTTTCCCCAAAGTCAAGACCCTCCCGTTGATTATATCCCTTTGCTACTAATCTAGCTTTGTAACGTTCTATTTCACCGTTAGCCTTATATTTAACTTTATAGATCCATTTGCAGCCTATAGGTTTTCTATTAGCAGGCAAGTCAACAATATTCCATGTTTGATTTCTAAGTAATGCTTCCATTTCAGCATTCATAGCTTCAACCCATTTAGGGTCTTTTGAAGCCTCACTAAAATTACTTGGTTCAACTGACTTGTTTAGACTACTAACAAAACACACAGAATCAGCAGTTAAACCAGAACAACTAACAACCTTATTTATATCATATTTAGCACAATTATTCAAAACAAAATCTTGAAATCTCTTTGGGACAGAAACAACTCTAGAAGACCTCCTAAGGCCTTCTAAGTTTCCCTCAGATGGGCTGATTTCATCACTTGACACAGCAGTGTCCTCTGCCTCGCCAAACTCCACCCTATTACTACCATCTTCACTAGATCCTAAGCTACCTAGACCAGGAGTGGCCGATGTAGAGGGAGTTGGCTGCTGATCATCACTGACTATGTCATGAACATCAGTAGCACCCTCTTCATCATTGGGAGTTACCAAAACTTCAGGTGTATTTGCTTCAACTTTATCAAAAAAATTAATTTGATTTAAACTATTATCAACCACAACATTTTCAACCATTTTATTAGACTTAAAAGGGTAAACATTCTCATAAAACTTGACATCTCTTGAGAAAAACACCTTTTTCTCATCCAAACTCCACAATTTATACCCTTTTTTTACATTAGAATATCCTATTAAAACACACTTATCAGCATGATAAGCAAATTTATCTGATTCATTTAAAATGGTACTAAAGCAAAGACACCCAAAATTTCTAAGATGTGACAGAGAGGGTTTAAATTTAAACATAACCTCATATGGACTCCTACCATTTAACACAGAAGACGGAAGCCTGTTAACAATATACACAGCAGTCAGAATGCAATCACTCCAAAACCTCAAAGGCAGACCACCCTGAAACATCAAAGCCCTGGCTATATTTAAAAGATGCCTATGCTTCCGTTCAACCACCCCATTTTGTTGTGGGGTGTATGAACAAGAAGTCTGATGTATTATACCTTTACTTTTACAAAATAATGACATTTGACTATTAACAAACTCAGTTCCATTGTCACTTCTAAACATTTTAATCTTCCTTTTAAACTGAGTTTGAACTATTTCATAAAAATCTTTAAGATTTTCAAACACTTCCATTTTATTTTTTAAAAGAAAACACCACACAGACCTTGAAAAATCATCAACTACAGTCAAGAAATATTTAAACCCTTCATAACTAGTGACCCTATACGGACCCCATAAATCCAAATGAATTAAATCACCAATTTCTTTAGACTTATGTTCACTCAACGGAAAAGGCACTCTTACTTGCTTAGACCTATGACAAATCTCACAAGGACTATGTTCAGTTGAATTAACATCTAAATCATCTTTTAATATAGCCAAAACCTGATCTGAGGGGTGGCCCAGCCTACTATGCCACAAATCAGACTTAACAACACTATTAAAACACATATTCACAACATTACCATCTTTTCCTACAAAGTACAGCCCATTTTCTTGTTTACCAATCACCAGGATTTTCTTTGACTTCAAATCCTGAAGCATACAATTATTCTCATTAAACAATACATTAATGTTGTTATCTTTGGCTAACTTATGAACAGACAACAGGTTAACACTATATTCAGGAACATAAAACACATCCTTTAACACAACATTATTAATCAATCTTAGTTCCCCAATTTTTAAAACACTCACACTAGTTCCATTAGGATGACCAACCTTTAAACCACATTCAGATACATCTATACAGTTAAACATATTTTCATCATTTTTAACCATATGTTGATTAGCACCAGAATCAACAACCCAATTATGATTATGACTAAAAATGGAACTACTAGAGCAACTAACAAAACTGTAAACACATGAGGACATACCTCCCATATTAGACTTCACCTGATCTCCCTCAGGTTTATCACCAACTAAACTTATGAGCTTTGCAATCTGTTCAGAAGTGAAAGGCAAAGCAGAAACAGCAGAACTAGAAGGACCAGTAGAAACATTAGACTTACTAGTATTGTTACCACTATTATTCCTACCAAAAGACCCACTAGACCTTTTCCTCATACCAGGAGGATACCCAATTATCTCAAAACAACGATCCACAGTATGACCAATCATATTACAGTTAGTACACTTCAAATTAGAATTTGACCCCCTAAAATTGTTTCTTCTTCTAGAATCAAAACTCTGATTTGACTTAGCAACAAAAGACACAGACTGACTCTTTGACCCACTACTTGAGAGTCTATGTGACTCTTCTCTAGAAATTAAAGCATAAGCTGCTTTAACAGAAGGCAATGGTTCTCTTGTCAACAACTGGGTTCTCACAGGTTGATACACATCATCCAAACCCATGAGAAACTGCATTAGTTTGATTAGAGTTGAAAAATCATTATAGTCTTTGGCTGCCTGACAAGAACATGAAGGCAGTTGCACCATTGCATCAAACTGCTTCCACATAGTTGTCAGTTTGTTATAATATTCAGCCACAGAACTACCATTTTGAGAAATACAGTTAATTCTTTTATACAAGTCATAAACAACAGAACCATCAACCTTATCATAGGTTTCTTTAAGGTCAGTCCAAACTTCAGAAGCAAGTTTAGAGAAAACTTGCCCTAAAAACAATTCCTCAGATATAGAATTAAGTAACCAGGTTAAGACCACAGAGTTGCACCTATCCCATTGAGCAGCAAGAACATCATTATCTTTAGGTTTCTCACATTTACCGTTTATAAATCCAAACTTATTTTTTGCTTCCAGTGCAAGTTTCATTGCACTGGACCAAACTGAGTAATTTTCAGTACCTTTAAGTTTTAAATTTACTATGGTTAAAGCACTTGAGTCACTAGGGTGTAAGTAAAGTGGATCCCCTATGTCCAACTTGCTGATCAGGGTAACAGATGTACCCTCACCACCAGTCATGAGTCAAACAATAATAGCACAGATATCACAACAATAACAAGCAACAGATAGAACAAACAATAACAACACAGATAACACTAACAACAACAAGCAACAGGAGAGACAAGAATCAACACAAAAAAGGGCGAAGCTGAGTCAGGGACCAGATTCCAGGTTCATCACTCAGAGGTGCCTGGACAAGCCTTTACTCAGGAGCCACACTAAGAACTAGACAGACAGCAACAAACAACAATAACAAATAAGGTGCCGGTCCTCACTACCCCGACTTCAACTAGCCAATCAACCAAGAAAGCAAGATACAAAGAGAACGATCTTACAGAGGGTGCGATTTTAAAGAGGATCTGAACTACAGCCTTCACTTAGGGCTATAGACTCAGATCAGAAGACAATACACCCGGTCAGTTTGCCCTGTATCCTTCTAGGGTTACAGAGACCAACACGGGTCTTCAACTGCACCGGATAACAATGATTCCACACCAAACCCTAGTTTAGGGTTTCACCAACAAATCACGCCAATGACACACCAGAACACCAGATCTGAGAAGATCTATCACCTATCACCAGTTTTCAAGGAACAAACCCTAAAAACAAACAAAACACAAAATCAGACAAATAATGCAGCGGAAACTCAAAGATCAACAACACCAAGAGCTATATAGCTCTGATACCATGTTAAAGCAATGGTATGATTGTTGATGAACAGAAAATAACAAACACAAACAGAGAAATAGCGACAAAAAGTGACCAAAAATCTTATTAACCCAAACCAGAAAAGTACCCCCCAAAACCCTAAGATCTTACAATCGTAAGATCAGTATAAAGAGGAACGATACAACCAGAGTTGATGATCATCCACTGATGATCATCTATACCAACAATACACTGAGATCTCTCTAACAGATGAGAGGATCAAAGACACAATGGTGAAATCACCAACAAACCCTAGCTATTACAGAGATGAACAAAGCGAACAAGAATAATAGATCTAGAACTCTCCAACTGATCCAAGCCTTTTATATTCTCGAATACAGCATGTCACAACAAGACCCACATCTATTGCAATATGGCAGCCTCAGTCCTCAAAGATACAACAAGCCCCCCTGAGATATTTCCTGAAACAACCACTTGCACAACAACTTGTAACAACAACACAAATCTGTTATAACAGCCCAAGGCCCAAAACCACTTAAGCTCAACAAGGAGCCCAATAAATAACAAGTTAAAGCCCAGTGAAGAATGACAAAATAATACAATGTATTATTTTAACAAATTAATTATAATTACATTTGTTTTGATAATTTTTTAGGTTCTTATAGTCTCATTTGTTTTAAATTTTTTAGGTTATTATAGTGCATAAACCAATAAAAAAAATATATTCACGGTCCTACGACTGAATTTTAAGTCTCGAGTAAATTAATTGTTGTTCATAATATAGAAATTCTGAATTGTTGTTATTAATTGTTAGATAGAATATATTATAATCATCTCTATCATATGATTTAATTTTTTTTTAACCCTTTACAAACGATTGATATAACCAGAAAACTTGTTAAGTTACATCAAAACAGAAGGTAGACGGGCAACAAGCTGCGCCGCCAACCCTTTCTGAATTGCAAACCCCAACCTCCCGAACACAAACCCCTGCCCCCTTGGGGTCGAACAATTGCTGTGGATAACCCGTTGAACCCTCGTCAAGAAGTTGATGGCTTCTGGCGCTAGGGAGCCAAAAGTTGATGATTTAATTAGTTTCATAATTTTTTTTCCGTTAATTGTTTGGAGATTGACATCGGATCGAAAGTCGAAACTAACATCTTGCTTGAAAGGGCGTAACACATGTTAGTGTCTTAGTGATACTCATGATTTCAATAAACCCTAACTGTCATATTCTATCTAATAATTCTATACGACCTCAAATTTCGAATAAAAAACAGGAAAAAGACGACTAATTCTTTGCACTCGAGCAATGACGATCTATAGTTATAAAGATCGCCGTTCCCATAAAAATATTTTGTGGTTTTTCTAGCCTAACTTTGTGAGAAATTAATTTTACGTTTTAAACTCATTTTTGAGTTAAATGTCATTTTAATCCTTGTGATTTGGGTTATTTTGTCAGTTTAGCCCAAAGGTTTGAAACATTGCCATTTTAGTCCAAATAGTTTCAAACATTACTATTTTAGTGCACCGGGTTAACTTCATCCATTTTTTCTGTTAACGAGAAGGGCAATTCGGTCGTTCTAAATGTAATTGTGTTAACTAGAAAGGCAATTCGACCATATAAAATGACTGAATTGCCCTTCTCGTTAACAGAAAAAAGGGATAAGTTAACACAGTGGACTAAAATGAAAACGTTTGAAACTTTTTGGACTAAAATGACAACGTTTCAAATATTTGAACTAAACTGACAAAATGACCAAACCACAGGGACTAAAATGGCATTTAACTCCTCATTTTATTATTAAACTGAAATATAACTCTTACACGGTTACACAAACAAACCATCTTTTAGGACAACTGAAATGTAGGGTCTTGTCTTTTTTCTATCCTTTTCTAATGGATGTTGCGAAATAAGGGGGGGTGAATGTACAAGGTGGGTTTAGAGAAAAGATTGAACTGACATTACTAAATGGAGGCATGATTAGAAATCGAAACTACAACCGGGAGGTTGGTGGTGGTGTACGGTGGCGTGCGGTGGTGGTGGGGCACCATGAGAGTCGATAAGTCATGATCGGGGTTGCCGTCACTTTTGATAGCAAAGAATTTCGTCCCACCATGTGCACAAACCACAAATATTATCTCAAATCCATTTTAAAGCACCTTTTAAAGTGGCAGAATGGCCTCTTGGTCCCATGTCTTTTCTTTTAATTACTTTTCTTAAGTATATATAATGTATTCTTTCAATATATTTTTCCAACAAAAAAAGTTTAGATAATTTTAGTTCCCATTGATTATAATCAAGAGTTCTCAACTCATTGTGTGAGAATCAGCTGGTCTCCATGGCCTTTAAATGACAATTGAGTTTTCAATATATAGTCAACCACTTATATTTTTTATTTTGTTAACAAAAACGTTAGCTTACACTATGTATCATTAGGGCTGCAAATAAACCAAACGAACACGGACAAGGCCTTGTTCGTGTTCGTTTGTTAAGTCGGACATGAGCTACAACGTAAGAGGGGGGGGGGGGGGACTTTGTGAAAGAAATGGAGGTGGCCCTTTTAACTATACAAATGCCAGCAAATTAAAGCGAAACCATTACATATGAAAGTGGAAACAAAAATGAATGAGAACTCATGCTAGCGTGATAGTGATGTGGTTACTTTTTAACATGAGAGTGAAAATTTGAAAAATCATAACACATAGTTTTAACCATATGAGACGTTTCTAATCTATCTAACTTCAACTACATAATAGATCTAAAGAAATAGCATGCTCTGAGTCAGTTCCACTTAGGTTAGGAAAGACTCATAGTTCCACTTAGGTTAGGTTGCAAAATGGACGACTCATAGTTCCAATGATTTAGATGGACCAAAATTAAGTTATAGTCCACCCAATTCCTCTTCATTACGTTTCACATTAGAACCTCGATCACGAATTCTTTTGGTCCATGCTTTCAATTTTGTTTAAACGTCAACTCAAGACATAGACATAAACTTGATCTACATATCCGAAACAACAGCCCTAATCAGACATCAAAATATGTTGTTTTTCCTCATATTTTGAAGAATAAGTGAGCTAAAACACTAACTAGTCAACAAATACATCAAAATAAAAACAGAAAATTAAGGTGCAACGTAACATTTGTAGAATTTCAACTTATATTAGAAAACAACAAAATTAATGATAAAAATGTATATTTTCCTAATGACATCTTCTAAAAATATGAGATATCCAACATTTTTTAAATATGAAATTTTGGATCAGATGGTCAGAGTCTTCAAACGAGGATAGTTTTAAAGTTCCTAACAAAATATGCCAATTTTGATCAAAAGATGAATTTCGAGACACCCTTACCTAACCTGCAACCGGTGGCGGACCTATCCACATTTGTGTGTGGGCGGCCGCACCCCTTCAAAAAGAAAATTAGTGTATTTTTTAGACAAAAAAAAAAAACCGACTGCACTCCTTGAAAATATGGTTAAACGCCTCATCTGCACCCCAAGCAAATAATTAATGGGTCCGCCACTGGCTGCAACTGGAGTTCATAAACCAAAAGAGGCAGACAATAATGAGCGTCTGAAACTAACTCGTAGAGCTAACTTAGCAATTAGTGAACAGGGTGGGAGCGGATTTCAACGCGTGCCTTATCGTAGCAACTCCCTAGTCTGGTGCGATTTAACAAAAGGACTATATATTTTCAAATACGTTGTCTCATACATCAATTTTTTACACCTAATTTAAACAACACTTAAATTTGTGTTTGCAATTATTTGAACTTGCGTTATTTTTTTGAAGGGCAAATATATATATACACAACTAGACCACTACATGATGGGTTGAATTATGGGGTAATAAATGTTGATTCATGGGAGAATCCTGTAGTAGTAGTAGTCTAAGAAACACAAGAAAGGAAAATAAATAGAGCAAATGAACAGGAAAAAATGGATAGGTCAGGGTAGGCATGCATGGAATGCACCAAGCATATATAAAAAATAAAGGTAACGTGAGGAGATGGTCAAACAGGGAAAGTTGATACATTATTAAATAGGGTATGGGTACCTTCACAAAATTATTTTTTACATATATTCATGTTATCCGGGTAACACTATTAACTCACATTTTAACCTCACAAAGTTCTCATTACTATATTGGCAGGGTTAATTCGGTTTTAAATTTGTAGTAGTGACAGAATAAGGCTCAATGGCTCATTATGTCTCAAATATATACTGTACATAGGACTCCTAACATGAAATAAAAAGTTTTTTTTTTTTTTTTTTTTTTTTTCTAAAATAACATATAAGAGATACTTTTTTAAATTCAAAACATTGTAGTTGTATCTATATACCCAGGTGATTTGTAATTGGCTGACGATTCTATAGGGTTTGGATTGACCAGTCACTGCTACGAAAAGAGATATTTGCTATGAGTTTTGTTAGGGTATAAGGAGTGGTTAAACACTTTAAAGTGGCAAACCAAAAAACCGACCAATGAGAGCGCGCCATGTCAATTAGGCAAAAGTGTTTAAACTTTGGTGAAAAATGTTGGCAATGGTTTAAACATTTGGTGTAGTGGTAAACTTTTTAAATAAAAAAAAGGAAAAAAAATGTGATTGGTTGAGATTGGAATGGACCCCACCCCACACCCCCCTCTCTCTCTCCTCTTCTTCCCTTTGCCGCAGCGGTGTTCCATCGCCGATTTACCCCCCATTTCATCAAACACCCACGCGGCAAACAAGTTGGCAATGGTTTGCCGTGCTCTTGCCGATCGGTGATGGGAGTTTGCCGCTCCCCACTCCCTATGCCCTTATGGGGAAAAATCAGTCACAAATTTTGCTATGAACTAGAATTACCACCCGCCGCAATGCGGCGGGGATTCATTAGTTTTATATCATATTAGTCAAGGCCGGCCCTGTGGGTGGGCGGGGAGGACCACCGGCCAGGGCCCGATATTTTGAGGGGCACGTTTTTTATGAAAAAATTCGATATATATATGTAAAATATTTTTTAATAGGGTACACCCATACAAACACCAACATAGGCCCCCTTACAAAACTATTCTTATGGTTTAGATTGGTTATTAACCCCTTTGGCATTAGGTTTAGACCTTTAGTGAGCCCAATACCCAATTTCGTTAAGGCCTAAGGGCACAATTTTTTGAGTTTGAACAGGGTACACGAATTCTCAGGGCCGGCCCTGATATTAGTCTATTAGATGAAAGTCAAATGTTTCTTACATGACCGTAAACCTGTGTGTAAAAATGTTAGAAAAGAATAACTAAGTTGATCTCTGACTCGTTCGTTGCCAAAGACCTATCAAACGGGGAGAAATAGACGCGCTGCGACAAGCTTGTTAAATGGGAAAAAATAGATGAAAAACCGTTGAACCCCACACGCACGTTGCGACAAGTTAACTCTGAAAATTTAGAACGAAACGTTGAACGGAAAACTTGCGAAAGATGAAAAGTATAAGGGACCAAAGTTTAAAGTTAAAAGGTGTTGGGGTTAAATTGCAAATGATGAAAAGTTTTGGGTTAAAAGTAAAAAAATCAAAGGGCTTAAATTGCAAAGATAGAAACTTTTGAATTATAAGTGAAAAATCAAACGAATCAAAGGGTTTAAATAACCAAATAATGAAACTTTAGACTTAAATTGTCAAAGATTGAAACTTTAGGGTTAGAAAGGAAAAATCCATTTATTTTTTGAAAAACTCACAAAAACAATGGTACAACTACCATATGCACATACATGTTGCTTATTTATAGTTTATAATTATAATTAGCTACAGACACATTTTGCTATGAATATTCTCTCGCAAATGAAATCGATAACAAAATTTGCACCAAAACTGAGAAAATAAATATATCGGAGGTACTCACTCTAATCCAACCCATTTTCAAACTAAACTTATTTGGTCTTTTCTAAAGTTGACCGTTTTCACCAGTCGCACGACCAAACCCAACCCACCACGTTGCCACTCACATTAAAGATAAAATGCAAATAAACTAATCTAGAAAAAAAAAAAAAAAAAAAAAAAAAAAACTAAACTAAACTTGCATAAGATAAAAAAGACAGATGTTACAATTTTCAATATATAATTCATAATTCAGATTTGGTCATGCTAATGTAAATCCGACCTATATGTTAAACGGCTTTGCCCTGTTCGTTCCAAACTTTAAGATGTTTACTTTGTCTTTGGTTTATTATTTTTTATCTTAATTTGTGATAATGAGTTGCAAAATTCTAATTTATCACAACTAAAACTTATTATACAACATATATTGCAAAAAAAAAAAAAAAAAAAAAAAAACAAGAGAGTGTGCACACAATAACTTTAATAACATAAATATCCGTGATATATAAATCATGAGTCCGAATATTTACAAAAAAATATACAATGAATGTATTGGAAAGTTATGCTATGCAGAAATCATTTCATTTAAAAGGCGTGTACGAAACCCCTGAGCTAACTTCGAAGAGTTGTCAGAAGACCAAAAAAACATTTGAATTTGAGGGTGTGAACTCTGACAGAAAAGAATATAATAGGGTAGATTTTGCAAATTATTGAAGAATTGTGACAGTGTGAATGTGTGATCTTTAGTATGTGGACGACAGCCTTCCGTTACTTTAATTTTGTGCTCCGTTAATTTCGTTAAACTGTAAGGATACACGGTATGGCTTCGGTGAGTTTGATCGGGGACCAACTTTGCCGCACGGGGAACGATTGCCGGCCTCTTTTCGGTGAGTGGGGAGTGCTTTCTTCGGTGACTACTCACCGCTACAGGGAAGTGAAGGGAAGGAGGAAAGAGGGGGAGTTTAATGGTGTGTCACAACCACTTTCAACCAATTACAATTTTTTAAAAATTGTTTACCATTGCTAGTGATCATCGAGTGCAAAATGAGTAGTGGAATGAGGACTTGACATGACATGATATTATTGGCTAGAGAATAACGCAAACACCTGAAGGGGTATGGTCCCAGATCTCGCGTCAGCATCGACCGCGAGTGACCATTACCCTTATCAAAACCCCCACCAGCTAACAACCTACTTGTGCCCATACGAGAACGCGTCGGCACAAGGGTTGAATCCAATCTATCTAGTAACGAAGGAGGACTTACATGGAACATGAGAACGGTAGAGTGATGCGGCATAGCATCACATCTGGTGTATGAAAACGGAAGTATTCACAGCGATGCGGCCTCGCACCGCGTCCAGTGAACACTTCTATCAATACAAGAAAGCCTTACCTTAGGCATAGAAGAAGATGAACATAACAGTGCGGCTGACACCGCACCATATGGGCATTTTCGTCACGACAAGGGATGCAGGCAAAATAGTCTCCGCGGACGACGATGCGGCCAGCACCGCATCTCGCGTATTTCTTGATCACAAGTAGGAGACGCGGTAACCTCAGACGTTACCGCATGCAGCGATGCGGCTTGCACCGCATCCTATGCACTCAACAAGTGGGACTGACACCACAGTGCAAGTGGCACCAATGGCAGTTACCTGTCAGAGCTACGTAAGCAATGGACTGACGTGGCGTAACCTCCATAACCGACAAGCCTGACACACCTGCAAAGGTGCAGCACGTCGTCAGTCCATCCATCATCCTCCTCCTTCACTCCTCGGCTATAAATACCAACCCCAAACCAGGTTTGAGGTATCTCTTCACAACTCTCTCACTACTACTACTATCTCACTTTGCTTCTCAAGCAAACTACTGATTCTCACGCCGGAGAGTGGTAACAAGGAGCACCCCCCACCCCATCCTCCTTGTTACGAGTCACGGCTTGTTTCCTTGTGCAGGAGATCAACCACCGGTGATCCAGCCAGCGATCCTCGAGAGGAAGGGATTAACCCTTCTTGACGAGACCAGTGTGTTAACCCTGCCCGGTTAACCATTGTTTCATCATTGGCGCCCACCGCTACTCTTAGCATTTTCTCATCTATCCTTTTCCCTCTCTCAAAATCATGACTGATCACCAAAACAACACTGCGGATAACCAAAATCCCCCATTCCCACCTCCGGTAGGGGTCAATGCCTCGACCTCCCAACCCGGACACATCGGCACGTCCACACAAAGGGGTCCCTCCTTTACGTTTGGACATGACTTATCACAGTTCGCATCTGTGATCCCACCAGGCATGGACGTTCATACCTGGTACGAGCAGCAGGCAGCCCTGCTGACAGCGGCATACAACCGCGCTTGTACGGAAGCGAATATACGAGCTGGGCCTACCCTAGCACCGCACACCCCTGCTGATCGTATTTTACAATACGACGGCAGGGTACATTCACGTCCGGCTTCAAGAAGCCGACGTGAAGACCGCGGATCGTCTTACTGTTCGATCCACACCCTCAACGAGGACGATTCCTCATACGGGTCCCACACCAGAGGACCGGTGCATACCCGCCTTGGCCCCCATGGCGAGGACAGGAGGCGATCAACCTCCCGACGCGGCCCAGACATTCAAAGCCGATTAGGCCCACTACCATACACCGAAGGGTACGGTCATACCGACCCTGACGACCATACCTACCGCGGGGATTCACATGACACCAGCAGCAGACCGGGAGGACGCAACTATGTTCCTCCCAGTCACCCCCGCAACACATACCTCAGGGCGGCTAAGCGCCCTGCGAATGAACCATACAGACCAAAGGCAGCGGCCGAAAATTCCAAGTTCGGCACGCGGATCGCCAACGCCCATGTCACCACGACAAAGTTCCCATTCAACGTTGGGAAATACAGTGGTTCGACTGACCCGGACGACCACATGAACATCTTCATGGGCGCGGGCATCAACGGCCAGTGGGATGAACCCACTTGGTGCAATTTTTTCCCCCAGACCCTTACGGGCCTGGCCAGGGCATGGTTCGATTCTTTGCCAGTGGGATCATTGGATTCATTCGAGGACTTGCGTACCAAGTTCCTCGCCCATTTTAGCCAGCAGCGACGCCACGAACGTGATTCGTTGGACGTCATGAACATCTGGCGAAGGGACGACGAATCTCTCGAAGCATTCGTCGTCCGTTACAATAAAGAGTGCCTAAAGATAGGTGACGTGGCAGACCAGATGGCACGAAACCACTTCATCCGGGCCGTCAAAGACAGAGAGATGATCATGACCATCTCTGGCAAGGAGAGCTTGCCCAAAAAATGGGAGGATGTCATGACCGCGGTCAAGACATACGCCCGGACACAGCAGTCACTCGAACCGCACGTGGCAAAGGCAAAGCCCCAAGCCGAAACATCCCACCAAGGGTCCAAGCGTAACAATAAACGCAACCGGGACGTTGGAAATGGTGATATTTCCAAACCGTACTTCCCGCGAACCAACCCGTTCGACCCAAGGAACTACAACCCCGCCCGAGACAGTCGGGCGTCAAAAAAAGATTCTCGGGACCGCAACTGGACCGAGATCACCATGTCGCCAAGTGAGGTCCTCCTTGCGGACCCACAGTTCTTGCGACCGGCCCAACCAATGAAGTCCAAGAAAAATCAGGACCTCACACTCTACTGTGAGTACCACAAGGACTCGGGCCACACCACCAACAACTGCATCAGTCTCCGGCTGGAGATTGAGCGGGCCTTAAAGGAGGGGAAACTGCAACATCTTTTGCCAGGTGAGCAAAAACCCACCAAGCGCATCACCCCTCATGGCGAAGGTACCTCCTCCGGGAAGAGAACCATGTCCGTGGCTTCCACCCACATGATCCACGGAGGCAAAGGTAGGCCGCGGAAAACGGCGAGAAGGCCGGACAATGACTGGAAAGACGAGCAAGTCGTCTTTCCAAAAGTCCGAGGCGGATCGCGCGATAGGCGCGCCGTCGTTATTTCAGGCCAACTGGCACACTACTGCACCAAGCGTCTGTTCATCGACCCGGGCAGTACATCTGATATAATCTACGAACAATGCTTCAACCAGTTCGACCAGGAGGACAAAGATCGGTTGCAAGCGGTAGATTACCCGTTGGCCGGGTTCGCAGGGGAAACTGTCTTTCCCCTGGGCCAAATTACTTTTCCTGTGCGTCTTTCCAACGGAAGACACACAAGGACAGAAGAGGTAAACTTCATGGTTTTACCTCACACCTCCAGATATGACGTACTCCTCGGGAGAGAGTCCCAAGGAGATTTCAATATGATTACATCCGTCCCCCACTCTGCGGTTGGTTTCCCAACCGAATCGGGGATCGCGATAATCTATGCCCGCAGGGACGTCATGATGTCGGACGAAGTACGTCCGACCAAGGTCGCAAGGCCCACTCCCAACGACCAACCAGAAAAATGGGTTCTCAACGCGAGATACCCAGAACAAAAGGTCACATTGGGTCACGCCTTATCCCCGACCACCAAGTCGCACCTGAAGCAGCTTCTCTTCAGGAACCAAGACATCTTCGCGTGGACACCCGCAGACATGACCGGGGTCCCACGTGATATTGCGCAACATCACTTGAATACCTTGCCAGGTATCAAGCCAGTGATCCAAGGCCAACGCCACCTTAGGTCAGCTAAAAATCAGGCGATGAAAGAGCAGATCGAAGAACTGCTCTCCGCAGGCATCCTGCGGGAAGTCAAATACCAGACTTGGTTATCCAACCCAGTCATGGTAGAGAAACCTTCCGGGGGCTGGCGCATGTGCATCGATTACAAAGACCTTAACAAAGCCTGCCCCAAGGATTGTTACGCGCTTCCAGAAATCGACGAAAAAGTCGATAATCTCGCATCATTCAGGTGGAAGTGTTTCCTCGATTGCTACAAAGGGTACCATCAAGTACAAATGGCAATCGAGGATGAAGACAAAACGGCATTCCGGACTCCCACCGGAAATTACTGTTATACAAAAATGTCGTTTGGGTTGCGCAACGCGGGCTCAACCTATCAAAAGTTGATGAACGACACTTTCCGCGGGCAAATAAGCAAAAGTGTCGAAATCTACATGGACGACCTGGTCGTCATGAGCATGGAAGAGGATACCATGCTCACGGATATTGAAAAAACATTCCAAACTCTGCGAAGCGTTAACATAAAGCTCAATCCAGGGAAATGCTCGTTTGGAATGGAGGAAGGCAAATTCCTTGGGTTCATCGTGACTAAAGATGGATTCAAGGTAAACCCGGAGAAAGTCCAGGCGATCGAGCGCATGCCATCGCCTTCAACGATGAAAGATATGCAACGGCTAGCCGGCAGGCTAGCGGCACTCAACAGATTCTTAGCCAACCATGCAGCTAAGTCTTATCCGTTCATCAAGACCCTGCGGAGCTGTTCAAAGAAAGAACAATTCCAGTGGACCGCAGAGGCTGAACAGGCCTTCCGGGAAATGAAGGAGTGTTTGATACAACTCCCAACTCTAACCGCACCACGCAAGGATGAGCCACTCATATTATACCTATCCGCCGCGGATAACGCGGTGGGTGCGGTATTGATAGTGGAGCGAAAGGGGGTTCAAACACCCATCTATTACATCAGCAAGATGCTCAACGACCCAGAGACGAGATACTCAATAATGGAAAAATTGGTGCTAGCATTAGTGCACGCTTCAAGACGGTTACGACGCTACTTCGTAAACCACGTCATCACAGTGCTAACCAATTACAGGATCGGCCCGATCCTATCGAAACCCGACATCTCTGTGAGATTAGCAAAATGGGCAATCGAGCTGGGCGCGCACACGATACACTATAAACCGTGCCCCGCGATTGAAGGCGAGATCTTAGCTGATTTCGCCGCCGAAGTACCGGTGAATCGCATCCAAGAATGCGAAGAAGCACAAACTCCTGCACCAATGCCATACTCCTCAGAAACATGGGCACTATTCACCGATGGTGCCTCCAACGAGGAAGGTGCGGGTGCAGGTCTGCGACTCGTCAGCCCTGACGGCCAAGAGCTTACATATGCAATCCGCCTCGATTTCAAAAGCACAAACAACGAGGCAGAATATGAGGCCCTGTTAGCGGGGCTACGTTTAGCAGTCAAAATCGGCGTGCAACATCTGGAAGCACACGTCGATTCCTTGTTAGTTGCAGGCCAAATACGCGGCAACTATGCCGCAAAAGGGGATATCATGATCCTCTACCTCGAGCAAGCCCTGCAACTAATATCCAAATTCGTTTCGTTCAATATTCGCCATATTAATCGAAGCGAAAACAAGTCCGCAGATGCACTATCAAAACTTGCATCTACCAGCTTCCAACACTTGGCAAAGGAGATACGCATCGAAATTCTGCAAAATCCCTCGGTACCCCTACGCCAAGTCAATGTCATTCAATACGGTACAACATCATGGATGACACCTATTATCGCATATCTACAATCAGGTGTGACTCCCGAAAGCAAATCAGAGGCACGCAAGCTACAATATAAAGCGTGCCACTACCAAATGGGAGACGGTATCTTATACCGAAAGTCATACCTCGGGCCACTCCTGCGATGCGTCAACCCACAGGATGCCACATACCTCATCCGAGAGATACGCGAGGGCATATGTGGCATACATGCTGGACCGCGCATGGTAGTGGCCAAAATCATGAATGCCGGGTATTACTGGCCCGGCATGCACCTGGACGCCGTCAAAGAGTTGCGCAAATGCATTGACTGTCAACGTCACGCTCCAAAAACCTTGCGGCCAAAGAACAACTTAGTCCCCGTCACAACCGCATGGCCCTTTCAGAAATGGGCAATTGACGTTGTGGGACCCTTCCCTAACGCTCCGGGTGCGGTTAAATTTATCATAGTAGCGGTCGATTACTTCACAAAATGGGTCGAAGCAAAACCGCTCGCCTCAACCACTGCTATGATAACAAGAAAGTTCATTTGGGAACACATCATCTGCCGTTTCGGTTTACCAATGTGCATTGTCACCGATAACGGCACCAACTTCGCTGCCGACGAATTTCAAAAATGGCTAGAAGAACTACATATTAAGCACATATTCTCATCAGTCGCACACCCGCAAGGGAACGGCCAAGTTGAGAGTATCAATAAAAGCCTAGTCGAAGGGATCAAGGCACGGTTGGGAGCGGCCAGGCGTGGCTGGGTCGATGAACTCCCAAATATCTTATGGGCTCACCGTACAAGCCCAAAAACAAGCAACGGGGAGACACCTTTCAGCCTAGTCTATGGTTCAGAAGCGGTGATCCCCGCGGAAGTAGGTCTCCCATCTCCTAGAATGTTGGCTATTGAAAAACTAGACAACAACACGGAACGCAGGATCGATTTGGACCTCTTGGAAGAAAGGCGCGAAAACGCTGCTATCAACGAGGCCAAATATAAATCCAAACTTGAAAAGTACTACAACACGCGCGTCCGCGTTTGTACTTTCAACCCAGGAGACTACGTCCTACGCGACAATGAGGCATCTAATGCCGAGCGCCCAGGCAAACTTGCCCCCAAGTGGGAAGGACCCTACCTCATCAAAGAGGTCTTAGGGAAAGGCGCGTACAAATTACAAACGCTAGAAGGCGAACCTATCGCACGAACATGGAATGCACAACAGCTTCGACGCTGTTATATGTAAGCCATTGTTCTTACATTTTTCTATGTAACCCATCAGGCCGCAGGCCATTTGCAAATAAATAAATAAGCAATTTTATACATTATTGTTTGTTACTACTATTACAAATGCGTGTTCCACTTTGCGGTATCCCAAAAACAGATTGGCAAAATCTTCATTCGCGATACCCATACAAAGTGGTAACCACACACAAATATTGTAATAGGCCAGCAGAAGGCAAAAAGACTTGCATATTTATCCGGCCGGATAAACAAGTTTTTTGTTAACACTTAACACAATTCCTGAGCCCAAAAGGGCAAACAATGGAATTGACGCATACTCATACGACAAAGGTATGGAGTACACTTGACCCCATTCACAAATGGGTAGAGTTCCGGATATGTAAGCTTTTACAAAGCTTACACAATTCTAAAACCCTAACGCGGTAAATAACAGAATTGACGCGTACTTATACGACAAAGGTATGGAGTATACTTGACCCCATTCACAAATGGGTAAAGTTACGCATACATACGTTCAGACATGCAAGAATTAAAAACACTTGTACAAACTGAACAAAAAACTTTATATTCAAAAAATTCAAGCACCGACGTGATGCTTAATGGATTTACATAAAGTTTCCTATTCTATACAAGAGGAAAACAAAAAGGAGGCACACTAGCCAACCTGAACCCTATTTTGTACCGCTGGTTCCCGCACCGCCTTCGGCACCACCAGCGGGATCTTCCTCTTCCGCATCAGGATAAAGCATCCGCAGGCGATCAACATAGTCCGCAGCCTCTAAACAATTGTCCAGTTCCTCTACACAGGCAAGGGACGTATCATAAAAGGAGACTTCGGCTGCTTTAAGAAGCGACTCGGTATCCACGTCCCGAAAGCCGTATCGCTCTTCGATATCACCGCCTATAGACATGACGTTCATATGGGAAATACAGCGGTTATAACCAGCTTTAAAACCAGCGTCACGAGCACGCTGCTTGACCAAGTCCAAGCCAGCTGCGGTCTCAGGGGCATCCATGATAGCCTCAACAATCTGCAATAAAAAGATCATAAGTCTCGGATGATAATCCAAGCAAATATAAAGGCAACGGAGACTTACACGCGTGATACCGTGAGTCCGCAACCACTCACGGTCAGCCTTCAGCTGGTCAAAAGAGGACACCAAGGCATCCTTGGCCTCAACAGCGGTATCAGCCCGCTCCTCCGCAACCGACACGCGGGCAGTAAGGTCTGTAACCGCGACCTCCCGGGCCTGAACCTCAGCCTGTCAAAAAACAGCAAACAGTTTACTCGATAAACATTTCCAAAACAATGAACGAAATATACAACAGAGGCAACGAAACATACCTGCAGGCTGGCAACAACTTTATCCAAACGAATGCGCTCCGCATTCACCTCTTCAAGAGCCTTAGAAGAACGGCTCTCCTTCTCTTCGGCCTCCTCAAGTGCCTTTGCAGCACGCGCCCCGGCTTCCTTGGCCTCTTCAAGCGCCTTTAGGGCCTCGGCCTTCGCCTGCTGCGCCTTAACCGCAATTGCCTCAGCTGCAGTTTTTTCTTTGCCCAAGGCAACATTTGCTGCCTTGGCGTTCGTCAACTCCTGTCGAGCACGGAACAAATTGTCATTCTGCTTAGCCCAAGATTCATTCCACTTCTTGCGCTCATTGGACAACTTTTCGTTCCAACTCTTGCGTTCATCAGAAAGGAGTTTAGCAAGAGTACGAACCTGTTTCAGCTGAGCAGCGGCAGCCCACTCCGCGGTCTGTTTCTGCTTCTCAAAAGCAGCCCTATCTTTCTCAAGCTGCTCCGCACCCGCACGAGCAGCCTCGACCAACTTTTCCGCTTCAGCCCGCATGCGAGCAGCTTCTTCCTCGCGGCGGCCCAACACCTTGTAATCTTCCAGAATGGCATTCGCCACAATGGAAGATCCTATTAACATTGTTGAGAGCTGGTTTATACGCAGCTCACGAGGTGCGGCACGGGCACGTTCAACTTCGAAGGGGGTGCCCAGACCACCCAGAATCTCCTTACATGCCGAAGGGTCGTTGGAAATGTCATCCCCCTGCATAACAGTCCAGGGGGGTCGGTGATAAACAGTACTTCGACCCTGGGTATAGGTGCGGTAGTAATACTCCAATTCAGACTCCCCAGGCTGAATTGGAGGCCCAGCATAACCCGCACCACCGGCAGACGAACCGGTACCCTTCTCACCAGCAGGAGACCTCCGCGGCTCAACATCATGCTGCCGCGCTTCAGCATCAGTTTGTTGCGGTTCTGCATCAGACTGTTGCTTCCCAGAATCAGCAAACCGCACACTCAAATTATCTCCCTCATTGGGAGAGATCAGATTGTTGGACGAGTCAACGGTATCAAATATCTGGGTCGCAACCTTCTCTGCGGCACCCTCCTTCCGCACGGTTGACTCGGGCACCACCTTGACAGGAGGTGTCGAAGGTTCCTCAGTCACACCCGCACCCGCATCATGCTGGGGTGACTCTGGAGCATCAAAGATAGAGAAATCCTTATCTTGAAGCTCTGCAAAACAAAATCAAATAGCTATCAAAACACATGTTATACATCACACTTGAGACCAGCTAAACAACACTTACCAACAGTAACCGCAGGTTTCTTCGATGTCGGAACAGTCCTCTTAGACTGCAACCTCCGACGTTTCGTTCCACCGGCACCAGCAGCCGTCTCTTCTGCTGGCCTTTTCCCAGCACCAGACTGCGTGCCCGCAGCTGTACCCAAACCCTCAAGGGTATCGGATACTATCACATAATCCAAGTATCTACGAAAAGAAGAGTGAGAGATACATGCCGCCTGCGGTACCAAATGAGGCACAACAGTGACCTCCGATATTTTCTTTTGGCGAAAGCGCACGCCTTTCACCGTCTGCCTCTTAGGCACACCCTTCGCATCAGGGTCCCCTAAGTCCCCAAGATCACCTGCATGAAAACCATGCAAGAGGTGAGTCAGTGCAACCATTATTGTTATCACAAGAATAAAGGATTCCTAAACATACCTTTGCCCCGCGGCAACTCAACTGCTAATGCGGCTTCAGTAGGCACCCGGAAGTTATCTCGAATGATAACATTAAACTCCTCCTCGCCATCCGCACAAACAACTTTTTCCACCTGACCCTGGAAATCCGGGGCAAACATCCTCCATACGGGAGCGTCCTCTGATAACAAACGCACAAGTCAGTAACGCATACAAGGATAAGAAAGTTAAACAAATGAAAAGTACGTACCACCACTTTTCTCCCGCACCACGGGCTTCGACTTCTTGTTCCTCCTTGTCAACATCATGCGCAACACCCACAACTGTGTGTTGGTCAACTTCACAGACTCAATGGTCTGCAACTGCGGAAACCACTCCACAGTTTTCAAACTTGGGACCGCAATGGTCTCTGCTATGATCGTCTCGGTCACATTCCGAAACGTCATCTTTGCAACAATGGCAACAGCTTTGATGTAAAAGAACTTCTTTTTCCACATCGTCATCCCCTTGGGAGGAGTCATCAGCTTGGGACTACCCTCTCGCTGACGGAAAGAAAAGAACCCCAAGGACACCGTCAGTTGATAAAACCGTCGGAAATCTCCAACGGTAGGCTCTATACCAAGAGCACGAAAGGTGAATTCGAAATTTCGAATCCGGATCATACCAAACGGACTCACTTGAGAAATGTGGACCTTGTACCACTCCAAAACCTCGACAACAAAAACGGTCAAAGGTAACCGGAGATTGCAGTCACCAAAAAAGTCTGCCCACATGGTCACGTAACCGGCCGGAGCGTCGCACCAGTGTCACCCTCCGATGGGTAGCAAGCCCCATATTCAGGGGGCATTTGGACATCAAGAAGCAGACGATCAAAGCTCTTCTTGGTCCACTTTTACGCCGGTAAACCACCACCGGCGGCTCCCTCTTCTTCTTCCTCCACCACTACCGGCTGTTCAGGGTTTTCACCCTCCACATTGTGTGGACTTGATGGTTCAGCCATCAGGTATATCAAAGAAACAGAAGACAGGGCGTGGAAAAACTAAAAACCTCACCGGAACTTCAAGAAATATCGTCGGAGAAGACAAAGAAGAAGTTTTCTCTCACCGGTAAATTTTTGAAATTTCGAACAAGTGAGGGGAAACCACGAACGGTTTCCCCTTATATACCCATCGCAATTAATGCGGAGGGAGAAAACGAATCATCACGTTCAAAAAGAACGAATTGCGTGACACCACGTGTCAAGCGCCGTTTTCGCTGACGGTTATCACGCGCGCGTGGCCGCCCACGCGCCTGACATAAGAGACGTTTACACTCTTTGCTACAGTGCATTTAATGCCTCGGGCAGTGCAAACGTCCTTTCATTTCAGCACATGCCAGGAAGATCTCACCAACTTCCACCAACTCACACGTGAGATCAGCCACGTATGCAACAAAAAGCGACTACATTATCCAATTATAAGCGGCATGCGGTTTCTCTGGTATACCGCACCTTAACCCATACCGCATGTCGCTTTTTAACATACCCCTAAAAATAGGTAAAATATATATCTCTACACTATAAGGGGGTATAATACCTATCCGCACTACCCACGAGCACACGTGGAATATGCGGACATGACACACACGAGCCCGTTCAGGTGTGTCAGATGCTCAGAACCAGCGTTGTTCTTTGGACTGAACCGCGTCTCAGACACAGGTAAACCGCATCGCCTTCATTCTCTTCAAGCTTCAAATCCCTCCTGTCCGGTTCACAACCGCAGAGGGTACATGAACACCTTCTTTAACATAAGGAAGGAAGGGAATGTACGCGCGCGCACATCAGCAACCCTGTCTCCTGAACCTTCAAGAGCTACATCCGAGCAACACACCCGCTTCGAGCGAATATGGTAATGCAAAACCGCAGACACTCACGAGAAGCTACGGACATAACCATAGCTTCCGCAGAGTGGTTGCTACGGAAGAGCCAAGCTCACTCCACATCACCGAGCAAAGCTACTTCAAGGCAAACTCGGTATTGGAGCGTGAAGGTAAGTGGCTCCAGAAAGAACGCAGATAAGCGCTCTAAACAAGCCCTTGTCGAACAGCAAGCGTCCGAACAGCGGTAACAAGTCTGCTTATGACTTTGTTTGCCCGCCTATGGGCCGCATAGAATAAACAATGGTGGGCATACCCTTGCCTATGACCATGTTTATTTACCCATAGTACAAATCTACATTGTTCGACCAAACATGGCCAACAATGACGCAACGAGGTAACCGCAAAGGACGTGCGGTTACTAGAGAGCTATGACGATGAACACGAAAACCCAACAAAAAAGGGATCGTCATCTCATGACTAGATGCTGAACATAGAGCTTGAGCAAAGCACTTACAAGCATCAACTACTTTTGGTCCCGATCTCAGAGATTGATCCAAAGTTTCTTTTCTTCTTCATGCACCACTTCAACAATTTGAAGATAAGACCACCTCTCAGAGGTTGAAAGCCAGTGCATACCTTCAAACCACCATCTCAGAGGTTGGTTCGAAGTTTGTGCAGCATTACTAATAAAGTCTCCAAGAGACCTTCGGCACAACAACAAGTGGCAACCCACCTGGTGACATAAAACGGCTGAGAATTTCGCATCAGACGAAATTCCTTCACCGATACGGAAGAGGCGTCAGATGACCCTTCCAGACCTCCAGCTTGATTTACATACCGAAAAGACCATCCACATGGTCTAGGATCTTCTCCAGACTCCAAACTACCTTCCAAACACCATAGTCCAGTACTCCTCCCACATACAACTTGTATGTGGCAGCAACACTAGACTGGGGGGACTTGAAGGGGTATGGTCCCAGATCTCGCGTCAGCATCGACCGCGAGTGACCATTACCCTTATCAAAACCCCCACCAGCTAACAACCTACTTGTGCCCATACGAGAACGCGTCGGCACAAGGGTTGAATCCAATCTATCTAGTAACGAAGGAGGACTTACATGGAACATGAGAACGGTAGAGTGATGCGGCATAGCATCACATCTGGTGTATGAAAACGGAAGTATTCACAGCGATGCGGCCTCGCACCGCGTCCAGTGAACACTTCTATCAATACAAGAAAGCCTTACCTTAGGCATAGAAGAAGATGAACATAACGGTGCGGCTGACACCGCACCATATGGGCATTTTCGTCACGACAAGGGATGCAGGCAAAATAGTCTCCGCGGACGACGATGCGGCCAGCACCGCATCTCGCGTATTTCTTGATCACAAGTAGGAGACGCGGTAACCTCAGACGTTACCGCATGCAGCGATGCGGCTTGCACCGCATCCTATGCACTCAACAAGTGGGACTGACACCACAGTGCAAGTGGCACCAATGGCAGTTACCTGTCAGAGCTACGTAAGCAATGGACTGACGTGGCGTAACCTCCATAACCGACAAGCCTGACACACCTGCAAAGGTGCAGCACGTCGTCAGTCCATCCATCATCCTCCTCCTTCACTCCTCGGCTATAAATACCAACCCCAAACCAGGTTTGAGGTATCTCTTCACAACTCTCTCACTACTACTACTATCTCACTTTGCTTCTCAAGCAAACTACTGATTCTCACGCCGGAGAGTGGTAACAAGGAGCACCCCCCACCCCATCCTCCTTGTTACGAGTCACGGCTTGTTTCCTTGTGCAGGAGATCAACCACCGGTGATCCAGCCAGCGATCCTCGAGAGGAAGGGATTAACCCTTCTTGACGAGACCAGTGTGTTAACCCTGCCCGGTTAACCATTGTTTCATCAACACCCTAAGACCATGCGTAGTCGTTGGGGTGAATAATGCCCTACCCTTGGGCGTTGTGTGTCATGTGGCAGCCCAGTCAGCAATGAACCGTTTTTCTAAAATGGGTGTAGTGGGGATGTTGGCATTATACTAATAGTGGTGTAAAGAATTAAATAAATTAAAAAAGCATGAAAAAATTTTGATTGGCCAAAGGAAAAGGAGATAACTCTCATTGGTCAACCCATTTCTTCTCCGGCGTGAAATATAAAACGCCTCAACTCATTTTTCGCAAAAAACGCCCATGGGGGCGGAGGTAGTGGCGTGTTTTGGGCGTGGATGGGTATAAAAACGCCCACATTTTATTGAGTACACACAGTCTAAGTGATTGAACAATACCCTCCACCCTAAATCCTAATTATCAAAATCAACATATTTACAAGGTGAAATACCAATAATACCCTTGCATTAAATAAACCTAACTGAGTTATTTAACTTATTTTGGTGTAAAAGACTTAAAGTGATATAAAACATGTGATTTAAGGACATAAACTGAAATGAAAACTTTTAAAAGGTATGTTTCAAAATTCAGATAATATAAAAAAGACAAAAAGTGAAATTTAGTCTATAAATTGTTTACTAGTTTTTTGAGGCGTTGGTTAGGCAAAACGCTTCAATAAAAAATTTAGGCGGCTTCTATAAATGGCTCTAAATAGAGCACAAATTTGTATAAACCATGAACATAACAGTGATTTCTCGAAGACTACTCACTTGCATCTGAGAAAGCAAGTTCACAATTTCTTGTCTTCTCTTCATGTTTTCTGTTACACGAGAAAAATTGGTTTCCAACATTTCTTGACATGAGCGATCCTCTTGAATTTGTTCCTGAATCCTTTTCCTCAAAGCCTGTTTGATACTTGAATCAGAACACGAGGCAGAAGAGGATGTTGGGAGGTCTGCCATTTTTTATAAGATAAGAAATAAGTGGTTTTAGATTGGGATATAAAGAGAACATTCTATATGAAAACAAAAAACAATGTGTACTAAATTATTGAACTGAATTATTGATATGAATTGTTGATCTAAGGCCTTTTTATCTACACAAATCCATATAAAGATACATGTGATTTATGTAACTTAGGCATGTTTTATAAAATAATGAAAATAACATGCGATTTATGGTACATTCTATGCGAAATCACATGTTATGACTTTTATAACGGGCGAAATGTCACACCCCCAAAATCCACCCGCGGAGTACCACCGCTTGGAGGCGTGACATGACCAGGATCAAGCCATCAATCATATCAAACATAGCATTTAATAATAAAAGTAATTAATGTAAATCATCATGACATGATTGATGTTTCAAAACCAAACATCGTTTAGGTAGCGGAAACATAGTATGTAATCTCAAAATAGTTTTAAGTTCAGATAAAGTTCATGATCCGTATTCCACAACGACCTGCTCCTCCTTGTGCAAGCTCCATAATGTACCTAAGGTCCTGCAAGGCATGCAGCAAATAATCAACAACTAGTTGAGCGAGTTCACAGGAAGTAAGTTCATAACATAGTGCATAAGTTTAGCTAGTGGGGGGGGCTTCCCATACTAGTGTGTACTAAAGGTGGGGGCTTCCCAAACCTTGTGTTCATATTACTGGTGGGGGCTTCCCATGTTTATCCTGGCTAATGAGGGCTTCTCATTAACGGTACTTACTAGACTAACTTCCGACCATGTGTTCTTCTTCACTGAGAAAAGGAAAACGTACAGGGTCACGTAGGCTTTGCGTGACGTGCCCTTCCCCGAGGACATGGTACGCGTGGGGGCTACGTAGGCTTTACGCAGCGTGGCCTTCCGACCCGGAAGCCAGTAGATGGTATTGGGTTACGTAGGCTTTACGTAACGTGTCCTCCCGACCCGGGAGACAAATGGCAAACATACTGGGTTACGTAGGCTTTACGTAACGTGTCCTGACTAACCTGAGGACGATGGTCTATAGTCTAGAGAATGCGTAAGTACGAGTAATCATTCCATATTCAACATATCCAACCCAATTCCCAACCCGGGAATCCCATGCCTTGACTGTGTGAACTCACCTTGGTTTGCTCGGCAGATACACAAAGAGTACAGGTAGCAAGTAAATGGTCAACCACGTCCTATCATGGTTATTATACAAGTCAGGTTCGTACATAGCACGTATATTGTATCACGTATAGTCATGGCAAACACGTACACGTATCAGCAATCCGATAAACAATCTAAGTGTTCGGCCCAATCATAACCCGGCCCAATGACAATAAGCAGTCCAATAACATAACAGTCTTAAGATTGGGCCCGTGACAGTGTAGGCCCAAAACAGTGTATGTGAATAGCCGGTCTCGAGTCGCAACCGGCGATCTCGAGTCGCAACAGGAGATTACGAGTCGCAACAGCTGGTTACGAGTCGCAATGGTGATTTCGGCTCATCATGGTCCGGTTACGAGTCGCAACGGGACTCGCAACCATGGTCTCGGCTTGTGCTGTTGTGGTCTCGAGTCGAGACTGTGGGTTCCCGACTCGCAATCTGAGTCGCAACCATGCGTGTAACTGATTTCCTGAATTCCTTAAATAATAATAACATCTAATCCGTGATTTCAGCAAACAGGTTCAACAGTTTCGGAAAACAGATCAAGCATGATAATTAACAGTTTCAAAATATGGCAATTATCGATCAAATAGAGTCTTTAGCAACATATTTACATAAACTCTATGAACCCTAATCAAGATTAGACATGAACAATGCATCAAATCCCCAAAACATATTAGCTTATATCTCGAATTGTTAACATATATCCATTCTCAATCATCACGCACACAATCTGATTTATTAACAATACATAACAGCCGATCCATAATTCATATCCATCCGATTCATGTGCAAGGCCGACTACAAGAACATTATCTATACTCAACGGTTCTTATTATCACATAATTCATGGCGTCTATACTATTATCTAGCATGCAATTCACATCAAAAATCATTCGGATACAATACATACAAGACCGGTCACATATCAACAACATGATACCACATAATTGACAAGATACATAATCATGATTTACTAACCGATATGTAAACAAGGGCGGAGCCGAGAGCTTGAAAGGGTGAGTGTGTGATCCGGTTCCGAGAGAGAGAGAGAGTTTCTAAAGTTTGTGTGTGTCAAAGTGTTTTGCCAATTGTGAAAAGAAACAAAACCCTAAAGGATGCGTGAATGTATACCCGTTTAAGAGTGATGGGCCGAGTCCAAGTATAGTGAGCCGAGAGGGAGGGGTTCGGCCCAAGGGAAATCGGTTCATGATGTGTGGTTTGGGCTTGGTTAACATATACACACAAATTACACAAAGCACATAACTATATAACATTCATTTAATAAAGTTCACGTAATTGTAGAACGTTACACAAGATAGGTCTAAAGTACGAGTTGTCACATTATCCCCAACTAATTGGAAATTTCGTCCCGAAATTTGGTATGCACTCACTGAGGAAGCTAGGTAAACTGTATTGTTCACTGATTTTCCTGGGGTGTCACATCCTCCCCCCGTTGATCTGGAATTTCGTCCCGAAATTCCGAAGTAGTAGCTTCAGCCTCAGTAGTGGTAGCATTGGTTTCGAATAACTGGGGGTACTTTTCTGTCATCCTGTCTTCGCGTTCCCAGGTGTACTCTGGGCCACGTTTGGAGTTCCAACGAACTCGAACAAGAGGGATTCTCTTGTGTTTGAGGACCTTCACATCCCGGTCCGTGATTTCAACTGGTTCCTCGACGAACTGCAACCGCTCGTCGATATTGAGTTCCTTAAAAGGAATGATGAGGTTTTCATCTGATAGGCACTTCTTTAAGTTCGATACATGAAAGACATTGTGAACTGCCCCGAGTTCAGCGGGTAGGTTCAACTTGTATGCTACTTTGCCAATCTTTTCTATGATTTCGAATGGTCCGACGTACCGCGGATTTAGTTTGCCCCGTTTGCCAAAACGTACCACACCCTTCCAGGGTGAGACTTTCAATAAAACCCGGTCCCCGACCTGAAATTCCAAAGGCTTTCTACGCTTGTCCGCGTAGGCTTTCTGACGGTCGCGTGCTGCCGCCATGCGTTGTCGTATCTGTGCAATCTTTTCTGTGGCGTCCACTACAATCTCTGGACCCGTGATCTGACTATCCCCCACCTCTGCCCAGCAGAGGGGTGACCGGCATTTACGCCCGTACAATGCCTCGAATGGAGCGGCTTGGATGCTGGTGTGATAACTATTATTATACGAGAACTCCACAAGAGGGAGGTGCTTTTCCCAGCCGTTGCCGAAATCGATAACGCATGCCCTAAGCATGTCTTCTAGAGTTTGGATCGTACGCTCAGACTGCCCATCCGTCTGAGGGTGATATGCTGTGCTCATGTCTAACCTTGAGCCGAAAGATTTGTGCATCGCTTGCCATAGCTCTGACGTGAATCGTGCATCGCGATCCGATATGATAGATGTGGGCACCCCGTGCCTCGAAACAACTTCTCTAAGATAGACGTCTGCGAGAGTGGAGAACTTATCCGTTTCCTTTATAGGTAGGAAGTGTGCAGACTTGGTGAGTCGATCCACGATCACCCATATGGTATCATTCCCACGCTGGGATCTAGGTAGGCCTGTAACGAAATCCATGGAAATTTCTTCCCATTTCCATTGAGGTATCTTAGGCTGCTGAAGTAGGCCAGCTGGTTTCTGATATTCGACCTTGACTCTCGCACAGGTCAAGCACTTTCCAACGTACGTAGCGATGTGGGCCTTCATACTAGGCCACCAATAAGTAGTGCTGATATCGTGGTACATTTTATCCGACCCTGGATGTACCGAATAGCGAGACTTGTGTGCTTCGTCCATCACAAGTTCGCGTAGACCGCCATAAAGTGGGACCCAAATACGCCCCGTTACATAGTAGGCGCCGTCTGCCTTCTGTTCCATTTGCTGTCGTGAGCCGCGTAAGGCTTCAGCCTTGACGTTTTCGGGCTTCAATGCTTCTACCTGAGCATTTCGTATCTGTGCAGGAAGGCTAGACTGAATCGTAAGCTGTAGCGCTCGCACGCGCCGAGGTAAGGTGTCCTTTCGACTGAGGGCATCAGCCACAACATTGGCTTTGCCTGGATGATACTTAATAGCGCATTCATAATCGTTTAGTAGTTCAACCCATCGCCGTCGACGCATGTTCAAATCCTTCTGCTTAAGGATATGCTCGAGACTCCTGTGATCGGTGTAAATCGTGCACCTGGTACCGTACAGGTAGTGTCGCCATATCTTAAGCGCGAAAACCACGGCTCCCAGCTCTAAATCGTGCGTCGTATAATTCCGTTCATGAATCTTGAGTTGACGAGAGGCGTAAGCAATAACCTTGTCGCGCTGCATTAACACACATCCCAGTCCCCGAATGGATGCATCACAATAAACCACGAAGTCATCTGTGCCCTCTGGCAGAGAGAGGATAGGTGCGCTGCAAAGTCTATCCTTTAAGTGCTGAAAAGCAGTCTCCTGGGGTTCTCCCCAGCGATAGGTAACACCCTTCTGTGTCAGTAACGTAAGCAGCTGAGCAATCTTCGAAAAGTCTCTAATAAACCGTCTGTAGTAACCTGCCAGACCCAAGAATTGGCGTATTTCCGTTGGTGTACGTGGTGCAGGCCAGTTTCTGATCGAATCTACCTTGGATGGATCGACATGGATCCCATCCCTGTTCACCACATGGCCTAAGAAATGGACTTCACGAAGCCAGAAGTCGCATTTAGAAAGCTTGGCGTACAGTTGTTCCTTCCGAAGGAGTTCCAATATCAGGCGAAGATGCTGCTCGTGTTCCTCCTGACTCTTGGAGTAAATCAGAATGTCGTCGATGAAAACTATGACAAACTTGTCGAGATAGGGTTTGCACACCCTGTTCATAAGATCCATAAATACAGCAGGCGCGTTCGTTAACCCGAACGGCATGACAAGAAACTCGTAGTGACCGTAACGAGTTCTGAAGGCTGTCTTGGAGACGTCCTCATCCCGGACTCTCAGCTGATGGTAACCAGACCTCAAGTCTATCTTCGAATAGTAACACGACCCTTGCAACTGGTCGAATAAGTCGTCGATGCGCGGAAGAGGATAACGGTTCTTCACCGTCACTTTGTTCAGTTCACGGTAGTCGATGCACATCCTGAACGTACCGTCTTTCTTTTTCACGAAAAGTACTGGAGCTCCCCAAGGCGAAGAGCTTGGACGAATGAAACCCTTTTCCAAGAGCTCTTGTAGCTGTTTTGACAGTTCTTCCAATTCTGATGGAGCTAGACGATATGGTGCGCGAGCTATGGGTGCTGCTCCTGGAGCGAGCTCGATTTGAAATTCGACCTGACGATGAGGCGGTAAGCCAGGTAAATCTTCAGGAAACACCTGAGGGTAATCACGTACAATTGGAATATCCTCCAATTTCTTTTCCTTTGCTGATGCGTCTGTAACGAGTGCCAGAATGGCAGTGTGCCCCTTTCGTAAACATTTCTGCGCCTTCAAGAAAGAGATGATGCCGACCACTGCACCACTCTTGTCACCTTGAACTTCGAGAGGTTCCTGACCAGAACGAGGAATGCGAATAACCTTCTCGCTGCATAAGATTTCTGCCTGGTGTTGGGACAAGCAATCCATCCCAATCACGACGTCGAAACTACCCAAAACTATGGGAATGAGGTCGATAGAGAAAGCCTTGCCAGCTAGGATAAGATTACAACCCTGAACTACGTGCGTGGCTTCTAGACTTTTACCGTTAGCTAACTCTACTACATGTTTGGTGGGTAAAAGTGTTGGTGCACGTTTTAGCAGTTGACACATTTTCACAGACATATAGCTTGTATCCGCACCCGAATCAAACAAAACAGTAACGTAAATATTGTCGAGGAGAAACTTACCCATAACAACGTTGGGATCGTTCACTGCGTCTCCTCTTCCCAAAACGAAAGCTCGACCTCTTGCCTCGTTGCCATTATTGTTGTTGTTCCCGCCGTTGTTGTTGCCGTTGCCCTGGTTGTTGTTGTTGTTGCGGTTCTGGTTCTGGTTCAATTGAGGGCAATCGCGTTTGAAGTGACCTTCAGCCCCACACTGGAAACATCCCCGGTTTCCACGCTGTGGCTGCTGCTGCTGCTGCTGCTGGTTCTGTGGAGCGGGTTGTTGCTGTTGCTGGTTCTGGTTCGCAGGACGAGGGCTCCTACAGTCTTTAGCCTCGTGTCCCATCTTGAGACACCTTTGACAACGACCCTTGTTACACGGGCCGTGGTGATGCATGTTGCAGTTGTGGCACCTAGGTTGACTACCCTGATATCTCCTCTGTCTGTGACTACCAGAGGATTGCTGACTAGGACTTTGGTAGTGGTCAATCTTCTGCTGCTGAGCTTGTGGCTGAACAGTTGCTGAACCTTTACTAGAATCTCCTTCCCACTTTCTTTTACTGTCACCAGATGTAGCAGGAGTAACTGAGGTGGTGACGTTAGCAGTAGCACTAACACGCTTGGGCAGTTTATTCTGATCCACTGCCTGATCGGTGATGCGATGAGCGAGACGCTGAATTTCCTGGATGTTATCGAGATTAGCCGACGTCACGTGGCTCTGAATTTCTGGCGCCAATCCCTTGAGATACATCTCAATGCGCTTGTATGGAGGGTCCACCATAGTTGGACACAGAACGGCTAGCTCATTCGACCGTTTAGTATACGCTTCGATCTCTGACCCAACCATCTTCAGATTATACAGCTCGTCTTCCAGCTTGTGAATATCTTCACGCGTACAATACTCACGCTTGATGAGTTCCTTAAAATCGTTCCATGGGGTGGCGTTAGCAGCTGCCAACCCAAGAATCTGCACCTACGCGTTCCACCAGGTTAGCGCGATTCCTTCCAAAGTGCCGGTAGCAAACTTGACCTTGCGAGCCTCAGGGCACTCGCACATTTCGAATACTGATTCTAACTTTTCAAACCAATGGAGGAGTCCCACTGCCCCCTCTGTGCCGCTGAAAGAATTTGGACGACAGTCCATGAAGTTCTTGAAAGTGCAGACAGGCTGCTGCGCGTGTTGACCTATTGTGTACGAATAGGACGAAGTTAAATACGAGAGTTAATGTAGGATCTAAAGATCCTAGTGTGTGCCTATACTGCAGGATATACTACCTGCTTGAGCTGCTGCAACTGCCGCAGCAACTTGAGCTTGAACGAGAGCCTCTAGCTGGGCTTGTGTCATGTTAATTCTTCCAGACATGATCTTCATTGTAACAAGTAACATAGGTAAGAATGGTTCGCGAATAGGGCGATGACAGAAAAGTATAAGCACGTAGGGATTCTCATGCTATAGTATCATGTGTATCTAAACGTAATGCGAGCAAGGTTCTAAGCAGTTCTAGCAAACAGGCAATAAACATAAACCTTATTACCTAGGATGTCGAGTCTTGCACGTGGAGCGAAGCGTCATTGTGGATCGTTGAGAGCACTGTACTGGTTATAGTCCGGTTTTAATAAAAACGTTTTCCCATATTAAAACCAAGTTCTCTATAACCAATGGCTCTAATACCAATCTGTCACACCCCCAAAATCCACCCGCGGAGTACCACCGCTTGGAGGCGTGACATGACCAGGATCAAGCCATCAATCATATCAAACATAGCATTTAATAATAAAAGTAATTAATGTAAATCATCATGACATGATTGATGTTTCAAAACCAAACATCGTTTAGGTAGTGGAAACATAGTATGTAATCTCAAAATAGTTTTAAGTTCAGATAAAGTTCATGATCCGTATTCCACAACGACCTGCTCCTCCTTGTGCAAGCTCCATAATGTACCTAAGGTCCTGCAAGGCATGCAGCAAATAATCAACAACTAGTTGAGCGAGTTCACAGGAAGTAAGTTCATAACATAGTGCATAAGTTTAGCTAGTGGGGGGGGGGGGGCTTCCCATACTAGTGTGTACTAAAGGTGGGGGCTTCCCAAACCTTGTGTTCATATTACTGGTGGGGGCTTCCCATGTTTATCCTGGCTAATGAGGGCTTCTCATTAACGGTACTTACTAGACTAACTTCCGACCATGTGTTCTTCTTCACTGAGAACAGGAAAACGTACAGGGTCACGTAGGCTTTACGTGACGTGCCCTTCCCCGAGGACATGGTACGCGTGGGGGCTACGTAGGCTTTACGCAGCGTGGCCTTCCGACCCGGAAGCCAGTAGATGGTATTGGGTTACGTAGGCTTTACGTAACGTGTCCTCCCGACCCGGGAGACAAATGGCAAACATACTGGGTTACGTAGGCTTTACGTAACGTGTCCTGACTAACCTGAGGACGATGGTCTATAGTCTAGAGAATGCGTAAGTACGAGTAATCATTCCATATTCAACATATCCAACCCAATTCCCAACTCGGGAATCCCATGCCTTGACTGTGTGAACTCACCTTGGTTTGCTCGGCAGATACACAAAGAGTACAGGTAGCAAGTAAATGGTCAACCACGTCCTATCATGGTTATTATATAAGTCAGGTTCGTACATAGCACGTATATTGTATCACGTATAATCATGGCAAACACGTACACGTATCAGCAATCCGATAAACAATCTAAGTGTTCGGCCCAATCATAACCCGGCCCAATGACAATAAGCAGTCCAATAACATAACAGTCTTAAGATTGGGCCCGTGACAGTGTAGGCCCAAAACAGTGTATGTGAATAGCCGGTCTCGAGTCGCAACCGGCGATCTCGAGTCGCAACAGGAGATTACGAGTCGCAACAGCTGGTTACGAGTCGCAATGGTGATTTCGGCTCATCATGGTCCGGTTACGAGTCGCAACGGGACTCGCAACCATGGTCTCAGCTTGTGCTGTTGTGGTCTCGAGTCGAGACTGTGGGTTCCCGACTCGCAATCTGAGTCGCAACCATGCGTGTAACTGATTTCCTGAATTCCTTAAATAATAATAACATCTAATCCGTGATTTCAGCAAACAGGTTCAACAGTTTCGGAAAACAGATCAAGCATGATAATTAACAGTTTCAAAATATGGCAATTATCGATCAAATAGAGTCTTTAGCAACATATTTACATAAACTCTATGAACCCTAATCAAGATTAGACATGAACAATGCATCAAATCCCCAAAACATATTAGCTTATATCTCGAATTGTTAACATATATCCATTCTCAATCATCACGCACACAATCTGATTTATTAACAATACATAACAGTCGATCCATAATTCATATCCATCCGATTCATGTGCAAGGCCGACTACAAGAACATTATCTATACTCAACGGTTCTTATTATCACATAATTCATGGCGTCTATACTATTATCTAGCATGCAATTCACATCAAAAATCATTCGGATACAATACATACAAGACCGGTCACATATCAACAACATGATACCACATAATTGACAAGATACATAATCATGATTTACTAACCGATATGTAAACAAGGGCGGAGCCGAGAGCTTGAAAGGGTGAGTGTGTGATCCGGTTCCGAGAGAGAGAGAGAGTTTCTAAAGTTTGTGTGTGTCAAAGTGTTTTGCCAATTGTGAAAAGAAACAAAACCCTAAAGGATGCGTGAATGTATACCCGTTTAAGAGTGATGGGCCGAGTCCAAGTATAGTGAGCCGAGAGGGAGGGGTTCGGCCCAAGGGAAATCGGTTCATGATGTGTGGTTTGGGCTTGGTTAACATATACACACAAATTACACAAAGCACATAACTATATAACATTCATTTAATAAAGTTCACGTAATTGTAGAACGTTACACAAGATAGGTCTAAAGTACGAGTTGTCACACGAAATGTTGGACTCAAAACATGCGAAAATAGCCTTTTGATCCCATGTTTTATACATGCGATTTATGATATAATAAACATGCGAAACCAGCATGTTATGCCTTTCAACACATGCGATTTGTTAGACTCATCACATGCGAAGTTAAACATTTGATTCAATGTCAGTTACCCTCTAATACATTAAAAACCTTCCAATCAATTACTATCAAACACCAAATCATTAAATCCAGTATAAAAAATAGGAACAGTTAAACATCTGAATTACGAACTTACTATTGGAACACTCAATTACAACATTTGCATTTTGCAGAATTAGGGTTCCTACCTTCCTCAAATGTAACTCTCTGCTCACCACCAATTGAACATGCTCAATGAAGAATTCAGCATTTTCGAAATCGACATTTATGTTTCGTCCAGTGTTGGATCCATTGAAAACAACAATCAATCAAACCCTAATATCGAACTGATAGGAATCATAATTACAGAGATAGTTGTGTACCGAACTCGTGATCTGCTTGCTTGTTGAAGGAATTGTCTAATTTGCCTTGTGCTGATTGAATGGATTGTCTGATATACCCTTATGTAGGAAAAATGAATCAGGACACGTGTAGGGCTATTATCGTCGCGTACGTAATGTATGATTAGGGGATTTGTATTCTACACTTCCTCTCTCTCTCTCTATGTATATATATATATATATATATATATATATATATATATATATATATATATATATATAGTTAGGGTAAATGAAAACTCCCTTGAGTTGAGTTACCAGAACTTCTAAAAGTCGATTAAAATGTTTTTTCGAAAAAAATTACCAAAAATTCAAAAACAAATCTACTTTTCAAAAAAATAGTATGCGTAAATTTACATTAGCGTAAAAAATCTTTACAGTGAGGTAAATGCTAATGTCAACAGTTTTTTTTTACATCAGTGCAAATGCCACTCGACAATTTTTTTCACAACTTTTTTCTATCTACGTTTGTGTAAAAAAAAAAGTGTTGGTAACACTTGCATGGGAAGTAGTTCTCGAAATTCTCACAACTCAGGAAGGTTCCTCCTTGATCTCTATCTTATATATTTAAATATAAGGGGAAGGTTCGCGCGATGCAGTGGGGACAAAGACATTGGTAACCATGTAACATGTTATTTTTTCAAAATTAAAAAACTATAGCAATAAAATACTCAAATTAAAGAAAATAAATGCTTGTCTTTATAATAAAATACTCAAATTAAAGAAAATAAATGCTTGTCTTTATAATAGAATTTATTTTTAAATATTAATATATGAAAAAATTATGGTTTAGAAATCATATAATAGCACAATATATTTAAAAGTTTTATTACTTAAAGTATTAAAATTATGTAAAACACTAGAATTATCTTATTGTTTTCTATATATACTTTATAATATAGGTAAAAGAAATTAAGGTTTAATAAATACAATATTCAAATAACCAATTATAGAGTATTAATAAATATATAAAACAAGTTGAATAATGACTTTTGGACTATTTATTGGACTATTTATATATGTCATTTTCAAACAGCTCTTACCTTCACCTGGATAAAGATGTTAACCTCGATTAGTCTTCATAAGGGTTTTCCATCGATGTAGGGTTGAGTATCTTGCTTTAATTCTTATTTCACTTTCAGTCTATTTATAAATTATTATAATTTAATACTAGCCTAAGACTCCGCGAGCTTCGCGGGTGGCTAAACACCAACTAAACACATAAAATAATTTAAACGTAGAAGCGTTAAAGTGTGATTTGTTAAGCCTAATATTTTGAGAAAGTTGAGCACGTCCCACTAGTACATCTACATAATATTCGTTACAAATTAAGTTTTTGTCAACTAAACCTTCATGATGTTTTCATGATGTCTTCTTTAACTCCACTATCGCATTCATCCTCTGACATTATCAATTCCAATCAGGACGACTTAGAATTTAAAGCTCTATTGCTAGATTATTAAAAAGAGTTAATTATTGTTTTCGTCCTTATGGTTTGTCAAAAATCACTATTTCAGTCCATTAGTTTAAAAATTGCGATTTCAATCCTTGTGGTTTCACTTTCGTAACCATTTCAGTCCACCTCGTAACCATTTCAGTCCCTGTACTTACAGAATAAATGGATTGAAATGGTTACGAAAGTGAAACCACAAGGACTGAAAATGGTCACGAAAGTGAAACCACACGGACTGAAATCGCAATTTTTAAACTAATGAACTGAAATAGTGATTTTTAACAAACCACAGGACGAAACAATAATTAACTCAAAAGAGTTAATTACTGTTTTATATACATGAAATTAATTTGAAAAAAATAGATTCTTACTTAAGTGTAAGAACAACTCAAACGGGTTCTTAGAGATATCAACTGGTTGGCTACCCTTCAACACTTGATTTGCTATAAATCCCTTTTACTGTTATAGAAAAAAAATAAGGTTATAACCCGGAAATTTTCCGGGTAGGAAAATTTAATTTATAACAAATAAAAGTATAAAAATAACACTTTAACATCTAAAGTATCATCTTTTCCTTTTCTCCATCATCAATTTTTAATTGGTTTCTTAAACTTTTTCTTGTTGGTTGTAAAGAGCCATAAAAACATACAAAAGCAAGAATGTAAAGTAAACGTCTATATTTAGAGCATTTACATTGGAACCTCTATTCTATATTATATAGAGAAAATAATAGAGGAAACAAAAAAAAATACCATCACATTGGAATTTCTATAATAGAAAAAACTTAAAGTAAAGTACACCTCTATATTTGTAGGGTCACATACATTCAACCCTCAATATTATTATTCTGAGTGTGTAATATCTAATATGATTTTGAAAAGCTTCATTTATACCAAAGCCTTACCAATTTTGAAAAGACCCATTTTTAAAAAAAGACTCATTTCATCACAACCTGTTTTAATCGAGTTAATCACATGTTATCCTCTAAATATCTTTTGACATCTATACATAATATAAATACAAACAAACTAATCATAAGTCCGTCTTTAAACAATTTTTCAAAGTTTACCTACTTGAGCAATTAGAGATAAATATAAAGCAAATCACCCGTTAGCTAAAAACGGTTGCTATTGCGTTTTTTTTTTCAGTAAACCAAACTTTATTAATCACCAAAAGAGGCATACAAACAACAATTAAGCTTCCAAAAAAACACACTAAGATACATCCAAAATACTCTTACCCCATTACACATCCAATCACTTAAAAAAATTTATCTATACACATACACTAACCAAAGTCTAAACCAGAGAAAGTGGACCAGATTGAGAGATTGACGCTTATCGATCTGTTAATCATCCACCAGAGAGTAGCCTCCTTAATGTCTTGCACTATTTTAGTTTGAAAAGCATCGACCCCTTTGAAGATCTTATCATTTATCCTTAACCATAGCCTTCATACTGTTATGAGAAATACAATATAAATCGGCATTTTTTTTCGTGGGTGTATCCAGACTAATTCTACATACACAAACCTTCCAACATATTGATTTAGCGAAGATACGTGAAGCGAACAAAAGACAGGAAGAGCAGCTTTTATATTTTTTTATCATACCTGTAATCATTTTATAAATAATGCTATACAAAATTACAGGAAGAGAAACTGTTATAGTTATTTTTTTTATAATATCAATCATAATGCTATACACACCTTGACGTAGCTTAAACACATTTCTTCAGATTATGGCCCAGTTTGATCAGATTCTAAAAAACGAAGAAAGATTATCATGAGATACTGTAAAACTGGGGTTTAGGATGTAAACCATAAAAGTAACAAATTAATTTAGATGATTAGCCTTGCAGAAAACCCAAATCGGGAAAGTTTACCTGAATCGTTAACGAAAAAAATCAGACTCAAATTGGGTTACTTAAGCGGATAGTAATCACTAGAATAAGATCGGGTATCAAATATAAGAGCACACATGAGTTGATTAATGGAACAAAATGGTGAGGAGAAGAATATACATCAGTGAATCGAATAGAGATCAATTTCCCATAGGATCCCATTTAAGATATATAGATATATAGATATAGATAAAGAACAGTGCAAGATATACCTTTCTTTCAACTTCTCATATGATCCCATTCAAGAGTTCCTTGTAGGGGAAGGAGTCTGAAAGAAACTCATCACCTAAAATTACAAAACACAATTTGAATTAGATATGCAACTCGAGTACAAAAACAATAGTCGAAGAAGACTCGAAACATCCCTAAAATTACAAATAATATAGTCAAAGCATCTTATAAAAAAACATCAAGATTTCAAAGCGTTCAAAATTTAAAATCAAACACAACAATGGTTTACTTCAAAATTTAAATTTAAAATAATGGTTGACTTCGAAATTTAAAATTTAAAATTTAAAATCTGAAAATCAAATCACTAATATCCAATCCCGTAAATCAAGCAAACTTATTAGGAAAGTCTAACTTTTCAAATTTAAATTCAATTTACAGATTCGAAATTTAAAATCAAACACATTAATGGCAAACTTTCAAATTTAAATTTAAAATAATAATTGACTTCGAAATTGAAAATTTAAAATCAAACACAATAATGGTTTACTTCAAAATTTAAATTTAAAATAATGATTGACTTCAAAATTTAAAATTTAAAATCTGAAAATCAAATCACTAATATCTAATCCCGTAAATCAAGCAAACTTATTAGGAAAGTCTAACCTTGCCAAGCAAAACCAACCGACATAGAAACAAACTCATAAGAGAGGGAAAAAATATAAAACAAACAAAAGGAGGGGTTTCAAAAAACGTAAAAGAATTTATTTATAGAAACACTACAAATTTTCCGAAAATTAATACAATAACAAATTTATTAGTAACTAAAAAATACAGCCAAAATTAAATGAACATAAAGTATGAAACCAAACATTATACCGGATAAAAAATAGGAAAAAAAACAATAAAACTAAAATCTTTTATTAACATGTCCGACGAAGTTTAATAGTCCGGCAATGGCATAAAATTTAGGGTTAACCATGAAAAAATAAAAAAAAATAAAACAAAAGAATCATTAATACATATTAATACAATACAAAATTTATTAGTAAAAAAACAAAGATTTTCAAATTTCAAAAAATATCATAGTTTGATTTGCCAAAAAAAAAAAAAAAAATAACTTAAAAATTATAGAGATTAGGATAAATGATGAAAACTATCACTATACCGGATCAAAAAACACAAAAAAAAAAACAATAACATTAAACTTACCTCTTGTGTTCGAAGAAGAATCAGACTCCTGCAATTGCATAAAAATTACGGTTTATCATGAAAAAACAAAAAATAAAATAAAAAATCAGTAAGAGCATCACTCTTTCAAAGACATCAAGAATAGATCCATTAATAAGATTAGATTCGAAAAATTTAAATCATCATCAGCAACACAAAAATACAGAAAAATGATTAAAAAAGTGCGATTAAGCATTTAAAATACACAACAATCTAATCTAGTTTACATACCTGCAGAATTAGTGGAATGATCTACAAAAAAAGAAGAAGAACAAATTCTGAGAAACTTGAAAATTAATATGATTGTCGAAAATTATGGAAACTAACACAAAATTTGGAAGCAGTTAAAACTTTAATATAAGTTATCTTGAAAAAATTGGAAATACGTTACAATTTAGACAACTTTGAAAAGTATCCCTAATTGATATAAATTTCAAAAATTCAAATTTTGAAATAATCAGTCAAAACAATTTACCTAAATAGTTAAATATTATTCAAACTTAAATTCAAAATCAGTGAGGTTAATATATTCATAATATAATCAATATCTAAATGATTGTGAAAAAAATCAATCACAAAAAATACAGAAAAATGATTAAAAAAGTGCGATTAAGCATTTAAAATACATAACAATCTAATCTAGTTTACATACCTGCAGAATAAATGGAATGATCTACAAAAAAAGAAGAAGAACAAATTCTGAGAAACTTGAAAATTAATGTGATTGTCGAAAATTATGGAAACTAACACAAAATTTGGAAGTAATTAAAACTTTAATATAAGTTATCTTGATAAATTTGGAAATACGTTACAATTTAGACAACTTTGATAAGTATCCATAATTGATATAAATTTCAAAAATTCAAATTTTGAAATAATCAGTCAAAACAATTTACCTAAATAGTTAAATATTATTCAAACTTAAATTCAAAACCAATAAGGTTAATATATTCATAATATAATCAATATCTAAATGATTGTGAAAAAAAACAATCACAAAAAATACAGAAAAATGATTAAAAAAAGTGCGATTAAGCATTTAAATTACATAACAATCTAATCTAGTTTACATACCTGCAGAATAAGTGGAATGATCTACAAAAAAAGAAGAACAAAAATTCTGAGAAACTTGAAAATTAATGTGATTGTCGAAAATTATGGAAACTAACACAAAATTTGGAAGCAATTAAAACTTTAATATAAGTTATCTTGATAAATTTGGAAATACGTTACAATTTAGACAACTTTGATAAGTATCCATAATTGATATAAATTTCAAAAATTCAAATTTTGAAATAACCAGTCAAAACAATTTACCTAAAGAACGATAAAGAAGACTCAAAATAACACCAAATCTATGGAAAACGAACCTGCTTGCAATCGATTGGAAGAATGATCAGCTCTCTAAAGGACCTGTTGTTAATAAAGACATCACAATTTTAAGGGTTTAAATAGAGAATGATGGATGAAACATTGCTTAAGCTTAAACAATAATCTGTACTATAACCTTTCTAGTATGCCAAATCATCACTCTCAATTGTTGAACTGTAATAGTGTCAGCAAACAACATCACCTCTGACAATTGCTCAAAATCTACTTCAATACGTGAATTTAATCGGAAAACCTAAAGATGAACATATGATAGAGAACATCAAACAGGAAGCGACATTATCAAACATGAATCGATATTTGAAGAATTGTTACCTATTTGTTGAATCGTTTGGAGAAGACAGTGATGGATCCCATCTTTCAAAAAGCACCAAATCTTGAAAAATATCACAGAAGCACTCAAGAAATGAATATAGGTACTCATGAATGCATAAGTTAGAAATCACTGAAACCCTAAGAAGAGGCGGCAGCTAGGTCTTCCAGACACCAACAACGCCGCAAAAAGAAAATTGAAAACACGGATACATACCTTACACGCCGCATAATAAGGACTGGTTGCTTCCACTCGCGATTGAAGATGAAGAAATCTAGGGTTCAATAATTGCAAATAACATATTAAAGATTGATAGATGATATCTAGGTTTTAAGGAAGAAATAGATAGTGTTTAACAATGACAAAGAAAAATCAAAGAGGGAAAAGAAAAATAACATACCTATGTTTTTCGAAGATCAATCGATGAAGAAGGAAGAACCGGATGCAGGAGATGGGTATTAGGGTTTTGGAGTGAAGTGAAGCGTATGGGAAGGACCCTACCTCAATGAGGCATCCGCGTTTGTACTTTCAACCCAGGAGACTACGTCCTACGCGACAATGAGGCATCTAATGCCGAGCGCCCAGGCAAACTTGCCCCCAAGTGGGAAGGACCCTACCTCATCAAAGAGGTCTTAGGGAAAGGCGCGTACAAATTACAAACGCTAGAAGGCGAACCTATCGCACGAACATGGAATGCATAACAGCTTCGACGCTGTTATATGTAAGCCATTGTTCTTACATTTTTCTATGTAACCCATCAGGCCGCAGGCCATTTGCAAATAAATAAATAAGCAATTTTATACATTATTGGTTGTTACTACTATTACAAATGCGTGTTCCACTTTGCGGTATCCCAAAAACAGATTGGCAAAATCTTCATTCGCGATACCCATACAAAGTGGTAACCACACACAAATATTGTAATAGGCCAGCAGAAGGCAAAAAGACTTGCATATTTATCCGGCCGGATAAACAAGTTTTTTGTTAACACTTAACACAATTCCTGAGCCCAAAAGGGCAAACAATGGAATTGACGCATACTCATACGACAAAGGTATGGAGTACACTTGACCCCATTCACAAATGGGTAGAGTTCCGGATATGTAAGCTTTTACAAAGCTTACACAATTCTAAAACCCTAACGCGGTAAATAACAGAATTGACGCGTACTTATACGACAAAGGTATGGAGTATACTTGACCCCATTCACAAATGGGTAAAGTTACGCATACATACGTTCAGACATGCAAGAATTAAAAACACTTGTACAAACTGAACAAAAAACTTTATATTCAAAAAATTCAAGCACCGACGTGATGCTTAATGGATTTACATAAAGTTTCCTATTCTATACAAGAGGAAAACAAAAAGGAGGCACACTAGCCAACCTGAACCCTCTTTTGTACCGCTGGTTCCCGCACCGCCTTCGGCACCACCAGCGGGATCTTCCTCTTCCGCATCAGGATAAAGCATCCGCAGGCGATCAACATAGTCCGCAGCCTCTAAACAATTGTCCAGTTCCTCTACACAGGCAAGGGACGTATCATAAAAGGAGACTTCGGCTGCTTTAAGAAGCGACTCGGTATCCACGTCCCGAAAGCCGTATCGCTCTTCGATATCACCGCCTATAGACATGACGTTCATATGGGAAATACAGCGGTTATAACCAGCTTTAAAACCAGCGTCACGAGCACGCTGCTTGACCAAGTCCAAGCCAGCTGCGGTCTCAGGGGCATCCATGATAGCCTCAACAATCTGCAATAAAAAGATCATAAGTCTCGGATGATAATCCAAGCAAATATAAAGGCAACGGAGACTTACACGCGCGATACCGTGAGTCCGCAACCACTCACGGTCAGCCTTCAGCTGGTCAAAAGAGGACACCAAGGCATCCTTGGCCTCAACAGCGGTATCAGCCCGCTCCTCCACAACCGACACGCGGGCAGTAAGGTCTGTAACCGCGACCTGCCGGGCCTGAACCTCAGCCTGTCAAAAAACAGCAAACAGTTTACTCGATAAACATTTCCAAAACAATGAACGAAATATACAACAGAGGCAACGAAACATACCTGCAGGCTGGCAACAACTTTATCCAAACGAATGCGCTCCGCATTCACCTCTTCAAGAGCCTTAGAAGAACGGCTCTCCTTCTCTTCGGCCTCCTCAAGTGCCTTTGCAGCACGCGCCCCGGCTTCCTTGGCCTCTTCAAGCGCCTTTAGGGCCTCGGCCTTCGCCTGCTGCGCCTTAACCGCAATTGCCTCAGCTGCAGTTTTTTCTTTGCCCAAGGCAACATTTGCTGCCTTGGCGTTCGTCAACTCCTGTCGAGCACGGAACAAATTGTCATTCTGCTTAGCCCAAGATTCATTCCACTTCTTGCGCTCATTGGACAACTTTTCGTTCCAACTCTTGCGTTCATCAGAAAGGAGTTTAGCAAAAGTACGAACCTGTTTCAGCTGAGCAGCGGCAGCCCACTCCGCGGTCTGTTTCTGCTTCTCAAAAGCAGCCCTATCTTTCTCAAGCTGCTCCGCACCCGCACGAGCAGCCTCGACCAACTTTTCCGCTTCAGCCCGCATGCGAGCAGCTTCTTCCTCGCGGCGGCCCAACACCTTGTAATCTTCCAGAATGGCATTCGCCACAATGGAAGATCCTATTAACATTGTTGAGAGCTGGTTTATACGCAGCTCACGAGGTGCGGCACGGGCACGTTCAACTTCGAAGGGGGTGCCCAGACCACCCAGAATCTCCTTACATGCCGAAGGGTCGTTGGAAATGTCATCCCCCTGCATAACAGTCCAGGGGGGTCGGTGATAAACAGTACTTCGACCCTGGGTATAGGTGCGGTAGTAATACTCCAATTCAAACTCCCCAGGCTGAATTGGAGGCCCAGCATAACCCGCACCACCGGCAGACGAACCGGTACCCTTCTCACCAGCAGGAGACCTCCGCGGCTCAACATCATGCTGCCGCGCTTCAGCATCAGTTTGTTGCGGTTCTGCATCAGACTGTTGCTTCCCAGAATCAGCAAACCGCACACTCAAATTATCTCCCTCATTGGGAGAGATCAGATTGTTGGACGAGTCAACGGTATCAAATATCTGGGTCGCAACCTTCTCTGCGGCACCCTCCTTCCGCACGGTTGACTCGGGCACCACCTTGACAGGAGGTGTCGAAGGTTCCTCAGTCACACCCGCACCCGCATCATGCGGGGGTGACTCTGGAGCATCAAAGATAGAGAAATCCTTATCTTGAAGCTCTGCAAAACAAAATCAAGTAGCTATCAAAACACATGTTATACATCACACTTGAGACCAGCTAAACAACACTTACCAACAGTAACCGCAGGTTTCTTCGATGTCGGAACAGTCCTCTTAGACTGCAACCTCCGACGTTTCGGTCCACCGGCACCAGCAGCCGTCTCTTCTGCTGGCCTTTTCCCAGCACCAGACTGCGTGCCCGCAGCTGTACCCAAACCCTCAAGGGTATCGGATACTATCACATAATCCAAGTATCTACGAAAAGAAGAGTGAGAGATACATGCCGCCTGCGGTACCAAATGAGGCACAACAGTGACCTCCGATATTTTCTTTTGGCGAAAGCGCACGCCTTTCACCGTCTGCCTCTTAGGCACACCCTTCGCATCAGGGTCCCCTAAGGCCCCAAGATCACCTGCATGAAAACCATGCAAGAGGTGAGTCAGTGCAACCATTATTGTTATCACAAGAATAAAGGATTCCTAAACATACCTTTGCCCCGCGGCAACTCAACTGCTAATGCGGCTTCAGTAGGCACCCGGAAGTTATCTCGAATGATAACATTAAACTCCTCCTCGCCATCCGCACAAACAACTTTTTCCACCTGACCCTGGAAATCCGGGGCAAACATCCTCCATACGGGAGCGTCCTCTGATAACAAACGCACAAGTCAGTAACGCATACAAGGATAAGAAAGTTAAACAAATGAAAAGTACGTACCGCCACTTTTCTCCCGCACCACGGGCTTCGACTTCTTGTTCCTCCTTGTCAACATCATGCGCAACACCCACAACTGTGTGTTGGTCAACTTCACAGACTCAATGGTCTGCAACTGCGGAAACCACTCCACAGTTTTCAAACTTGGGACCGCAATGGTCTCTGCTATGATCGTCTCGGTCACATTCCGAAACGTCATCTTTGCAACAATGGCAACAGCTTTGATGTAAAAGAACTTCTTTTTCCACATCGTCATCCCCTTGGGAGGAGTCATCAGCTTGGGACTACCCTCTCGCTGACGGAAAGAAAAGAACCCCAAGGACACCGTCAGTTGATAAAACCGTCGGAAATCTCCAACGGTAGGCTCTATACCAAGAGCACGAAAGGTGAATTCGAAATTTCGAATCCGGATCATACCAAACGGACTCACTTGAGAAATCTGGACCTTGTACCACTCCAAAACCTCGACAACAAAAACGGTCAAAGGTAACCGGAGATTGCAGTCACCAAAAAAGTCTGCCCACATGGTCACGTAACGGGCCGGAGCGTCGCACCAGTGTCACCCTCCGATGGGTAGCAAGCCCCATATTCAGGGGGCATTTGGACATCAAGAAGCAGACGATCAAAGCTCTTCTTGGTCCACTTTTACGCCGGTAAACCACCACCGGCGGCTCCCTCTTCTTCTTCCTCCACCACTACCGGCTGTTCAGGGTTTTCACCCTCCACATTGTGTGGACTTGATGGTTCAGCCATCAGGTATATCAAAGAAACAGAAGACAGGGCGTGGAAAAACTAAAAACCTCACCGGAACTTCAAGAAATATCGTCGGAGAAGACAAAGAAGAAGTTTTCTCTCACCGGTAAATTTTTGAAATTTCGAACAAGTGAGGGGAAACCACGAACGGTTTCCCCTTATATACCCATCGCAATTAATGCGGAGGGAGAAAACGAATCATCACGTTCAAAAAGAACGAATTGCGTGACACCACGTGTCAAGCGCCGTTTTCGCTGACGGTTATCACGCGCGCGTGGCCGCCCACGCGCCTGACATAAGAGACGTTTACACTCTTTGCTACAGTGCATTTAATGCCTCGGGCAGTGCAAACGTCCTTTCATTTCAGCACATGCCAGGAAGATCTCACCAACTTCCACCAACTCACACGTGAGATCAGCCACGTATGCAACAAAAAGCGACTACATTATCCAATTATAAGCGGCATGCGGTTTCTCTGGTATACCGCACCTAAACCCATACCGCATGTCGCTTTTTAACATACCCCTAAAAATAGGTAAAATATATATCTCTACACTATAAGGGGGTATAATACATATCCGCACTACCCACGAGCACACGTGGAATATGCGGACATGACACACATGAGCCCGTTCAGGTGTGTCAGATGCTCAGAACCAGCGTTGTTCTTTGGACTGAACCGCGTCTCAGACACAGGTAAACCGCATCGCCTTCATTCTCTTCAAGCTTCAAATCCCTCATGTCCGGTTCACAACCGCAGAGGGTACATGAACACCTTCTTTAACATAAGGAAGGAAGGGAATGTACGCGCGCGCACATCAGCAACCCTGTCTCCTGAACCTTCAAGAGCTACATCCGAGCAACACACCCGCTTCGAGCGAATATGGTAATGCAAAACCGCAGACACTCACGAGAAGCTACGGACATAACCATAGCTTCCGCAGAGTGGTTGCTACGGAAGAGCCAAGCTCACTCCACATCACCGAGCAAAGCTACTTCAAGGCAAACTCGGTATTGGAGCGTGAAGGTAAGTGGCTCCAGAAAGAACGCAGATAAGCGCTCTAAACAAGCCCTTGTCGAACAGCAAGCGTCCGAACAGCGGTAACAAGTCTGCTTATGACTTTGTTTGCCCGCCTATGGGCCGCATAGAATAAACAATGGTGGGCATACCCTTGCCTATGACCATGTTTATTTACCCATAGTACAAATCTACATTGTTCGACCAAACATGGCCAACAATGACGCAACGAGGTAACCGCAAAGGACGTGCGGTTACTAGAGAGCTATGACGATGAACACGAAAACCCAACAAAAAAGGGATCGTCATCTCATGACTAGATGCTGAACATAGAGCTTGAGCAAAGCACTTACAAGCATCAACTACTTTTGGTCCCGATCTCAGAGATTGATCCAAAGTTTCTTTTCTTCTTCATGCACCACTTCAACAATTTGAAGATAAGACCACCTCTCAGAGGTTGAAAGCCAGTGCATACCTTCAAACCACCATCTCAGAGGTTGGTTCGAAGTTTGTGCAGCATTACTAATAAAGTCTCCAAGAGACCTTCGGCACAACAACAAGTGGCAACCCACCTGGTGACATAAAACGGCTGAGAATTTCGCATCAGACGAAATTCCTTCACCGATACGGAAGAGGCGTCAGATGACCCTTCCAGACCTCCAGCTTGATTTACATACCGAAAAGACCATCCACATGGTCTAGGATCTTCTCCAGACTCCAAACTACCTTCCAAACACCATAGTCCAGTACTCCTCCCACATACAACTTGTATGTGGCAGCAACACTAGACTGGGGGGACTTGAAGGGGTATGGTCCCAGATCTCGCGTCAGCATCGACCGCGAGTGACCATTACCCTTATCAAAACCCCCACCAGCTAACAACCTACTTGTGCCCATACGAGAACGCGTCGGCACAAGGGTTGAATCCAATCTATCTAGTAACGAAGGAGGACTTACATGGAACATGAGAACGGTAGAGTGATGCGGCATAGCATCACATCTGGTGTATGAAAACGGAAGTATTCACAGCGATGCGGCCTCGCACCGCGTCCAGTGAACACTTCTATCAATACAAGAAAGCCTTACCTTAGGCATAGAAGAAGATGAACATAACGGTGCGGCTGACACCGCACCATATGGGCATTTTCGTCACGACAAGGGATGCAGGCAAAATAGTCTCCGCGGACGACGATGCGGCCAGCACCGCATCTCGCGTATTTCTTGATCACAAGTAGGAGACGCGGTAACCTCAGACGTTACCGCATGCAGCGATGCGGCTTGCACCGCATCCTATGCACTCAACAAGTGGGACTGACACCACAGTGCAAGTGGCACCAATGGCAGTTACCTGTCAGAGCTACGTAAGCAATGGACTGACGTGGCGTAACCTCCATAACCGACAAGCCTGACACACCTGCAAAGGTGCAGCACGTCGTCAGTCCATCCATCATCCTCCTCCTTCACTCCTCGGCTATAAATACCAACCCCAAACCAGGTTTGAGGTATCTCTTCACAACTCTCTCACTACTACTACTATCTTACTTTGCTTCTCAAGCAAACTACTGATTCTCACGCCGGAGAGTGGTAACAAGGAGCACCCCCACCCCATCCTCCTTGTTACGAGTCACGGCTTGTTTCCTTGTGCAGGAGATCAACCACCGGTGATCCAGCCAGCGATCCTCGAGAGGAAGGGATTAACCCTTCTTGACGAGACCAGTGTGTTAACCCTGCCCGGTTAACCATTGTTTCATCAACACCCTAAGACCATGCGTAGTCGTTGGGGTGAATAATGCCCTACCCTTGGGCGTTGTGTGTCATGTGGCAGCCCAGTCAGCAATGAACCGTTTTTCTAAAATGGGTGTAGTGGGGATGTTGGCATTATACTAATAGTGGTGTAAAGAATTAAATAAATTAAAAAAGCATGAAAAAATTTTGATTGGCCAAAGGAAAAGGAGATAACTCTCATTGGTCAACCCATTTCTTCTCCGGCGTGAAATATAAAACGCCTCAACTCATTTTTCGCAAAAAACGCCCATGGGGGCGGAGGTAGTGGCGTGTTTTGGGCGTGGATGGGTATAAAAACGCCCACATTTTATTGAGTACACACAGTCTAAGTGATTGAACAATACCCTCCACCCTAAATCCTAATTATCAAAATCAACATATTTACAAGGTGAAATACCAATAATACCCTTGCATTAAATAAACCTAACTGAGTTATTTAACTTATTTTGGTGTAAAAGACTTAAAGTGATATAAAACATGTGATTTAAGGACATAAACTGAAATGAAAACTTTTAAAAGGTATGTTTCAAAATTCAGATAATATAAAAAAGACAAAAAGTGAAATTTAGTCTATAAATTGTTTACTAGTTTTTTGAGGCGTTGGTTAGGCAAAACGCTTCAATAAAAAATTTAGGCGGCTTCTATAAATGGCTCTAAATAGAGCACAAATTTGTATAAACCATGAACATAACAGTGATTTCTCGAAGACTACTCACTTGCATCTGAGAAAGCAAGTTCACAATTTCTTGTCTTCTCTTCATGTTTTCTGTTACACGAGAAAAATTGGTTTCCAACATTTCTTGACATGAGCGATCCTCTTGAATTTGTTCCTGGATCCTTTTCCTCAAAGCCTGTTTGATACTTGAATCAGAACACGAGGCAGAAGAGGATGTTGGGAGGTCTGCCATTTTTTATAAGATAAGAAATAAGTGGTTTTAGATTGGGATATAAAGAGAAAATTCTATATGAAAACAAAAAACAATGTGTACTAAATTATTGAACTGAATTATTGATATGAATTGTTGATCTAAGGCCTTTTTATCTACACAAATCCATATAAAGATACATTTGATTTATGTAACTTAGGCATGTTTTATAAAATAATGAAAATAACATGCGATTTATGGTACATTCTATGCGAAATCACATGTTATGACTTTTATAACGGGCGAAATGTTGGACTCAAAACATGCGAAAATAGCCTTTTGATCCCATGTTTTATACATGCGATTTATGATATAATAAACATGCGAAACCAGCATGTTATGCCTTTCAACACATGCGATTTGTTAGACTCATCACATGCGAAGTTAAACATTTGATTCAATGTCAGTTACCCTCTAATACATTAAAAACCTTCCAATCAATTACTATCAAACACCAAATCATTAAATCCAGTATAAAAAATAGGAACAGTTAAACATCTGAATTACGAACTTACTATTGGAACACTCAATTACAACATTTGCATTTTGCAGAATTAGGGTTCCTACCTTCCTCAAATGTAACTCTCTGCTCACCACCAATTGAACATGCTCAATGAAGAATTCAGCATTTTCGAAATCGACATTTATGTTTCGTCCAGTGTTGGATCCATTGAAAACAACAATCAATCAAACCCTAATATCGAACTGATAGGAATCATAATTACAGAGATAGTTGTGTACCGAACTCGTGATCTGCTTGCTTGTTGAAGGAATTGTCTAATTTGCCTTGTGCTGATTGAATGGATTGTCTGATATACCCTTATGTAGGAAAAATGAATCAGGACACGTGTAGGGCTATTATCGTCGCGTACATAATGTATGATTAGGGGATTTGTATTCTACACTTCCTCTCTCTCTCTATATATATATATATATATATATATATAGTTAGGGTAAATGAAAACTCCCTTGAGTTGAGTTACTAGAACTTCTAAAAGTCGATTAAAATGTTTTTTCGAAAAAAATTACCAAAAATTCAAAAACAAATCTACTTTTCAAAAAAATAGTATGCGTAAATTTACATTAGCGTAAAAAATCTTTACAGTGAGGTAAATGCTAATGTCAACAGTTTTTTTTTACATCAGTGCAAATGCCACTCGACAATTTTTTTCACAACTTTTTTCTATCTACGTTTGTGTAAAAAAAAAAAGTGTTGGTAACACTTGCATGGGAAGTAGTTCTCGAAATTCTCACAACTCAGGAAGGTTCCTCCTTGATCTCTATCTTATATATTTAAATATAAGGGGAAGGTTCGCGCGATGCAGTGGGGACAAAGACATTGGTAACCATGTAACATGTTATTTTTTCAAAATTAAAAAACTATAGCAATAAAATACTCAAATTAAAGAAAATAAATGCTTGTCTTTATAATAAAATACTCAAATTAAAGAAAATAAATGCTTGTCTTTATAATAGAATTTATTTTTAAATATTAATATATGAAAAAATTATGGTTTAGAAATCATATAATAGCACAATATATTTAAAAGTTTTATTACTTAAAGTATTAAAATTATGTAAAACACTAGAATTATCTTATTGTTTTCTATATATACTTTATAATATAGGTAAAAGAAATTAAGGTTTAATAAATACAATATTCAAATAACCAATTATAGAGTATTAATAAATATATAAAACAAGTTGAATAATGACTTTTGGACTATTTATTGGACTATTTATATATGTCATTTTCAAACAGCTCTTACCTTCACCTGGATAAAGATGTTAACCTCGATTAGTCTTCATAAGGGTTTTCCATCGATGTAGGGTTGAGTATCTTGCTTTAATTCTTATTTCACTTTCAGTCTATTTATAAATTATTATAATTTAATACTAGCCTAAGACTCCGCGAGCTTCGCGGGTGGCTAAACACCAACTAAACACATAAAATAATTTAAACGTAGAAGCGTTAAAGTGTGATTTGTTAAGCCTAATATTTTGAGAAAGTTGAGCACGTCCCACTAGTACATCTACATAATATTCGTTACAAATTAAGTTTTTGTCAACTAAACCTTCATGATGTTTTCATGATGTCTTCTTTAACTCCACTATCGCATTCATCCTCTGACATTATCAATTCCAATCAGGACGACTTAGAATTTAAAGCTCTATTGCTAGATTATTAAAAAGAGTTAATTATTGTTTTCGTCCTTATGGTTTGTCAAAAATCACTATTTCAGTCCATTAGTTTAAAAATTGCGATTTCAATCCTTGTGGTTTCACTTTCGTAACCATTTCAGTCCACCTCGTAACCATTTCAGTCCCTGTACTTACAGAATAAATGGATTGAAATGGTTACGAAAGTGAAACCACAAGGACTGAAAATGGTCACGAAAGTGAAACCACACGGACTGAAATCGCAATTTTTAAACTAATGAACTGAAATAGTGATTTTTAACAAACCACAGGACGAAACAATAATTAACTCAAAAGAGTTAATTACTGTTTTATATACATGAAATTAATTTGAAAAAAAATAGATTCTTACTTAAGTGTAAGAACAACTCAAACGGGTTCTTAGAGATATCAACTGGTTGGCTACCCTTCAACACTTGATTTGCTATAAATCCCTTTTACTGTTATAGAAAAAAAATAAGGTTATAACCCGGAAATTTTCCGGGTAGGAAAATTTAATTTATAACAAATAAAAGTATAAAAATAACACTTTAACATCTAAAGTATCATCTTTTCCTTTTCTCCATCATCAATTTTTAATTGGTTTCTTAAACTTTTTCTTGTTGGTTGTAAAGAGCCATAAAAACATACAAAAGCAAGAATGTAAAGTAAACGTCTATATTTAGAGCATTTACATTGGAACCTCTATTCTATATTATATAGAGAAAATAATAGAGGAAACAAAAAAAAAATACCATCACATTGGAATTTCTATAATAGAAAAAACTTAAAGTAAAGTACACCTCTATATTTGTAGGGTCACATACATTCAACCCTCAATATTATTATTCTGAGTGTGTAATATCTAATATGATTTTGAAAAGCTTCATTTATACCAAAGCCTTACCAATTTTGAAAAGACCCATTTTTAAAAAAAGACTCATTTCATCACAACCTGTTTTAATCGAGTTAATCACATGTTATCCTCTAAATATCTTTTGACATCTATACATAATATAAATACAAACAAACTAATCATAAGTCCGTCTTTAAACAATTTTTCAAAGTTTACCTACTTGAGCAATTAGAGATAAATATAAAGCAAATCACCCGTTAGCTAAAAACGGTTGCTATTGCGTTTTTTTTTTCAGTAAACCAAACTTTATTAATCACCAAAAGAGGCATACAAACAACAATTAAGCTTCCAAAAAAACACACTAAGATACATCCAAAATACTCTTACCCCATTACACATCCAATCACTTAAAAAAATTTATCTATACACATACACTAACCAAAGTCTAAACCAGAGAAAGTGGACCAGATTGAGAGATTGACGCTTATCGATCTGTTAATCATCCACCAGAGAGTAGCCTCCTTAATGTCTTGCACTATTTTAGTTTGAAAAGCATCGACCCCTTTGAAGATCTTATCATTTATCCTTAACCATAGCCTTCATACTGTTATGAGAAATACAATATAAATCGGCATTTTTTTTCGTGGGTGTATCCAGACTAATTCTACATACACAAACCTTCCAACATATTGATTTAGCGAAGATACGTGAAGCGAACAAAAGACAGGAAGAGCAGCTTTTATATTTTTTTATCATACCTGTAATCATTTTATAAATAATGCTATACAAAATTACAGGAAGAGAAACTGTTATAGTTATTTTTTTTATAATATCAATCATAATGCTATACACACCTTGACGTAGCTTAAACACATTTCTTCAGATTATGGCCTAGTTTGATCAGATTCTAAAAAACGAAGAAAGATTATCATGAGATACTGTAAAACTGGGGTTTAGGATGTAAACCATAAAAGTAACAAATTAATTTAGATGATTAGCCTTGCAGAAAACCCAAATCGGGAAAGTTTACCTGAATCGTTAACGAAAAAAATCAGACTCAAATTGGGTTACTTAAGCGGATAGTAATCACTAGAATAAGATCGGGTATCAAATATAAGAGCACACATGAGTTGATTAATGGAACAAAATGGTGAGGAGAAGAATATACATCAGTGAATCGAATAGAGATCAATTTCCCATAGGATCCCATTTAAGATATATAGATATATAGATATAGATAAAGAACAGTGCAAGATATACCTTTCTTTCAACTTCTCATATGATCCCATTCAAGAGTTCCTTGTAGGGGAAGGAGTCTGAAAGAAACTCATCACCTAAAATTACAAAACACAATTTGAATTAGATATGCAACTCGAGTACAAAAACAATAGTCGAAGAAGACTCGAAACATCCCTAAAATTACAAATAATATAGTCAAAGCATCTTATAAAAAAACATCAAGATTTCAAAGCGTTCAAAATTTAAAATCAAACACAACAATGGTTTACTTCAAAATTTAAATTTAAAATAATGGTTGACTTCGAAATTTAAAATTTAAAATTTAAAATCTGAAAATCAAATCACTAATATCCAATCCCGTAAATCAAGCAAACTTATTAGGAAAGTCTAACTTTTCAAATTTAAATTCAATTTACAGATTCGAAATTTAAAATCAAACACATTAATGGCAAACTTTCAAATTTAAATTTAAAATAATAATTGACTTCGAAATTGAAAATTTAAAATCAAACACAATAATGGTTTACTTCAAAATTTAAATTTAAAATAATGATTGACTTCAAAATTTAAAATTTAAAATCTGAAAATCAAATCACTAATATCTAATCCCGTAAATCAAGCAAACTTATTAGGAAAGTCTAACCTTGCCAAGCAAAACCAACCGACATAGAAACAAACTCATAAGAGAGGGAAAAAATATAAAACAAACAAAAGGAGGGGTTTCAAAAAACGTAAAAGAATTTATTTATAGAAACACTACAAATTTTCCGAAAATTAATACAATAACAAATTTATTAGTAACTAAAAAATACAGCCAAAATTAAATGAACATAAAGTATGAAACCAAACATTATACCGGATAAAAAATAGGAAAAAAAAACAATAAAACTAAAATCTTTTATTAACATGTCCGACGAAGTTTAATAGTCCGGCAATGGCATAAAATTTAGGGTTAACCATGAAAAAATAAAAAAAAATAAAACAAAAGAATCATTAATACATATTAATACAATACAAAATTTATTAGTAAAAAAACAAAGATTTTCAAATTTCAAAAAATATCATAGTTTGATTTGCCAAAAAAAAAAACAAAATAACTTAAAAATTATAGAGATTAGGATAAATGATGAAAACTATCACTATACCGGATCAAAAAACACAAAAAAAAACAATAACATTAAACTTACCTCTTGTGTTCGAAGAAGAATCAGACTCCTGCAATTGCATAAAAATTACGGTTTATCATGAAAAAACAAAAAATAAAATAAAAAAATCAGTAAGAGCATCACTCTTTCAAAGACATCAAGAATAGATCCATTAATAAGATTAGATTCGAAAAATTTAAATCATCATCAGCAACACAAAAATACAGAAAAATGATTAAAAAAGTGCGATTAAGCATTTAAAATACACAACAATCTAATCTAGTTTACATACCTGCAGAATTAGTGGAATGATCTACAAAAAAAGAAGAAGAACAAATTCTGAGAAACTTGAAAATTAATATGATTGTCGAAAATTATGGAAACTAACACAAAATTTGGAAGCAGTTAAAACTTTAATATAAGTTATCTTGAAAAATTTGGAAATACGTTACAATTTAGACAACTTTGAAAAGTATCCCTAATTGATATAAATTTCAAAAATTCAAATTTTGAAATAATCAGTCAAAACAATTTACCTAAATAGTTAAATATTATTCAAACTTAAATTCAAAATCAGTGAGGTTAATATATTCATAATATAATCAATATCTAAATGATTGTGAAAAAAATCAATCACAAAAAATACAGAAAAATGATTAAAAAAGTGCGATTAAGCATTTAAAATACATAACAATCTAATCTAGTTTACATACCTGCAGAATAAATGGAATGATCTACAAAAAAAGAAGAAGAACAAATTCTGAGAAACTTGAAAATTAATGTGATTGTCGAAAATTATGGAAACTAACACAAAATTTGGAAGTAATTAAAACTTTAATATAAGTTATCTTGATAAATTTGGAAATACGTTACAATTTAGACAACTTTGATAAGTATCCATAATTGATATAAATTTCAAAAATTCAAATTTTGAAATAATCAGTCAAAACAATTTACCTAAATAGTTAAATATTATTCAAACTTAAATTCAAAACCAATAAGGTTAATATATTCATAATATAATCAATATCTAAATGATTGTGAAAAAAACAATCACAAAAAATACAGAAAAATGATTAAAAAAAGTGCGATTAAGCATTTAAATTACATAACAATCTAATCTAGTTTACATACCTGCAGAATAAGTGGAATGATCTACAAAAAAAGAAGAACAAAAATTCTGAGAAACTTGAAAATTAATGTGATTGTCGAAAATTATGGAAACTAACACAAAATTTGGAAGCAATTAAAACTTTAATATAAGTTATCTTGATAAATTTGGAAATACGTTACAATTTAGACAACTTTGATAAGTATCCATAATTGATATAAATTTCAAAAATTCAAATTTTGAAATAACCAGTCAAAACAATTTACCTAAAGAACGATAAAGAAGACTCAAAATAACACCAAATCTATGGAAAACGAACCTGCTTGCAATCGATTGGAAGAATGATCAGCTCTCTAAAGGACCTGTTGTTAATAAAGACATCACAATTTTAAGGGTTTAAATAGAGAATGATGGATGAAACATTGCTTAAGCTTAAACAATAATCTGTACTATAACCTTTCTAGTATGCCAAATCATCACTCTCAATTGTTGAACTGTAATAGTGTCAGCAAACAACATCACCTCTGACAATTGCTCAAAATCTACTTCAATACGTGAATTTAATCGGAAAACCTAAAGATGAACATATGATAGAGAACATCAAACAGGAAGCGACATTATCAAACATGAATCGATATTTGAAGAATTGTTACCTATTTGTTGAATCGTTTGGAGAAGACAGTGATGGATCCCATCTTTCAAAAAGCACCAAATCTTGAAAAATATCACAGAAGCACTCAAGAAATGAATATAGGTACTCATGAATGCATAAGTTAGAAATCACTGAAACCCTAAGAAGAGGCGGCAGCTAGGTCTTCCAGACACCAACAACGCCGCAAAAAGAAAATTGAAAACACGGATACATACCTTATACGCCGCATAATAAGGACTGGTTGCTTCCACTCGCGATTGAAGATGAAGAAATCTAGGGTTCAATAATTGCAAATAACATATTAAAGATTGATAGATGATATCTAGGTTTTAAGGAAGAAATAGATAGTGTTTAACAATGACAAAGAAAAATCAAAGAGGGAAAAGAAAAATAACATACCTATGTTTTTCGAAGATCAATCGATGAAGAAGGAAGAACCGGATGCAGGAGATGGGTATTAGGGTTTTGGAGTGAAGTGAAGCGTATTAAAGAAGCTAAGGAGGATGTTTTTGGCGGAAAAAGCAAAAAAAAAATGGTCTAAGCAAATGCCACGTGGCAAGTAATGACTTAAGCTAATGCCATGTGGCTTAAGCTTGTTTTGCTTTATTAGAAGTAGTAGATCTTAGCACCTGCTACAAATAAAGAATAGCATGTTCCATCGCCGAACATACCAACCAACTACGTGGGTAAAAGTTTTTGTCGAGGGATCACCAATGGATTTTACGGGTATGAAGTTCATTAACGGATGTTACCGACTGATCAACGATGTTGGCTTTGTCATCGACGAATTTTTGTTGATTATTAACCGACGTATCTTACTAAAAACTAGGGGTGTGTAGAATTCGTTTCAAATTTGAAATTCATTTAAATTCGATTCGTTTATCAAGAATTCGTTTCGATTATAAGAATTCGAATTCGATTCAATTCGAGTCAAGTAAATCGAATACGAATTGAATACGAATTTATAATTTCAAATTCGATTCGAAATTCGAATAAAAATTATACATTTTTATTTATTATTTTTATATATAATACATATATAACTTTTATTAGGCTACACTATAAATTATTTTCAAATTTTTTCCGAGTATTAAAATTACCCATTACCAAACCCACTGACCTATAACTAAAACCTAAGTAACAAATCTATCAATAGATTTCTAAGCGTAAAAATATTAACTTGTAACGTGAAGTGGTTATTCTCGACTTCTCGTTTTGAATTTTAGACTTGTGGTACTTTATTTGGAACTTTTTAATGTGATATCGTGCTTTATAGCTGCTTTAAAATTTATATTTCATTTTGAAAGTTTTTTACATGTTTTTAAAGAATCTGAATTAAATCGAATTTATTCGAATTCGAATTTTTAATCGAATACGAATTGGGTTTTTTATTCGAATACGAATTTGAATCGAATTCGGTAGGTTTTAATCGAATTCGAATTGAATACGAATTCAAAGAAAAATAAAAATTATTCGAACAATTCGATTCGAAAAAATCGATATTTGATATTCGATTCGAAAAATTCGATATTCGATATTCGATTCGATGAACACCCCTACTAAAAACCTTTAAAATTAATTTTTCTTCTTGGGATTTTGTTTGACTCGTCGTGAATCATCAATGGGTTAAGAACGACCCTTAAAAAATATTGGGTTCTTTCTTTATCCGTCAGTAAACATTCATCGATGAGTCACTAAACGTCTTTTGCCAAGTAGTGACCAACCTAAGTAATCTTCAGTGGTTCATCTCAATTTTAATCAAAATACTAAAATCTAAATGCATATTGGTGTATATATATATATATATATATATATATATATATATATATATATATATATATATATATATATATATATATATATATAGGGGAAGGTTCATTTGAGAAGAAAATTTAATTGAGAAGAAAAAGAACAAAGGGTAATTTTGTAAAACATTAAATAGTTTTTTCACTTATCTCATTTATTATCATTTTTAACTAATTAATTAGTCATAAAGACTAGTATCCTCCACACTAACATTTTTTTTCCTACACACATCAAAAGTTATCTTACATATTTCGAAATTCATCCTACACGTTGAAATTTATCCCACACAACTCGTAATTTATCCTACACAACTCGTGATTTATCCTACACTTTAAATTATTTTATTTTTTTTTTTTTGAAAAAATATATATTTTGAAGTTAAGTTACAAAAAATTTAATGTAGTTAGCTATTAAAAAGGAAGAATAGAAATTAATGACCTATGTAGATTTACCAATCTACCCTTATAGTAACATTAAATACTTATACTAAATGAAGTAAAATAAAGCATTTTTATTGGTTAAAATTTCTTCTTTTTTATTCTTACAAAAAATTTCTTCTCATTTGAACTCTCCACTATATATATATATATATATAGGAATATCGGATTTTAATAATCCCAACTATTCTCCGTTTACCGCCAACAGTCTTAATTTAAAAAATAACCACTGGTAGTCCCAACTATTAACATATTGGGCTCTCATGGACCCTAACTAACAGAACCCTAACGTCATTAGTCGTGGTCGTCGGAAAAACATTTTTGGCCAGAAAAAGGTTCCTAAAGGTCCGATCTAAGGTTACAAAGAGGTTTGAGACGAAAATGTTGAGTTTTCCGGTCAAAAAGAAGTTTTCCGACGATCTCAATAATTGAGGCTTTTACAAGAAAAGGTTTCTAAAGGTCTGTAATAAGGTTACAATGAAGTTTGGGCCGAAAAAGTTGAGTTTTCAGGTCAAAAAGGAGTTTTCCGGCCAAAAACGTTTTTTCTCTGCGACCGGAGACTAACAACGTTATGGTTCTGTTACTCATGGTTCAATGGAGACCAATGTGTTAATAGTTGGGACTGACAATGGTTATTTTTTAAGTTTGAACTGTTTGTGACCAACGACAAATAGTTGAGATTAATAAAAAAATCCAATATTCCATATATATATTTATATATATATATATATAGGGTAAGGTTCCAGCGTGAACAACCTCCCAAGAGTGAACTGCGTGAACAAATCTTGACCGCTGATTAATATGATCTTGATTATTTAATGGGGTGGCATGATTGTAATTAATAGGTTAGATTTTATTGTTTTATTAAAATTAAAAGGGTAGAAGTGTAATTATATTATTTTGCTTATTTAAAACTAGGAAAGAAAATTATTTCCAATAATAAGAGAGTAAATCCCGTAAATATACCATGTATTATACACATGTGTACTATCGTGTTGGAATGTATAGAACAGTAGAACACAGCAATACACATGTGTACTACGGAGTTAAGACAACAATGTTGCGGGTCACATGTGTGCTATACCACGTATTATACACATGTGTACTATCGTGTTGGAATGTGTAGAACACAACAGTACACATGTGTACTACGGAGCTAAGAGTTATACACAATAAAAAAGATGACTGAAAACTCTAGTTCAACCAAAAAAAGACTAAAACTATAATTCGAATCTTGCTACTATGACCAAAAACAATGACAATATTAAAATAAGCTAAGATTATCCTAACATATTTAAAATAAGTAATTGTTTTGTAGATGTCGAAAATTTTGGTAACTAATGATGATTTAAATATGGAAGGATTTTGAAATTAATAAGACAATAATTTAAATTCAATATTTATATAAAGTTACAATCTTACCCTTATTAAATGTATATGGAATCAATGGTTCAGATCAGTTCACGCGGTTCACTCTTGGAAATTTGTTCACATTTGAACCTAATCCTATATATATATATATATATATATGTGTGTGTTTGTTTTTCTTTTTTTTTTCAAAAAGTTGAGGCTTTTGCTTTTTAAATGAAAAGTTCTACACATATTGGGACCGGACTACTAGGACCCTTTTGTTTGTTCATAAATCATAATCAATTATCTTTGACTATAAAATTATTACAATAATTTATTAAACACCCCCCCCCTCCAAAAAAAAAAAAAAAAAAAAGAGAGAGAGATAAATATCATCGAGTCATGCTCATCACATTTCACGTGTGCCTTTGGGTCCTCCTTTAACTTGGTAATTAGGTTAGTTCCTCGTGTGTTACACGGGTTAAACAATCTAAACTATATAATAAATATTTTTTGTAAATGCAAACCAAAGATGGACACACCTTACCGAAATAATTTGAATCCAAAAAATATTTACATAATTATTAGATTTTTAGCTTGATTTTAGCAACGTATTGCAAAATTTTGTTATATATATATATATATATATATTTAAAGTTACATAGTAATAAATTATGAAAATAATATGTTGAGTAAAATATATGGATGATACCTGTGATTTATCAAAATTTTGAATTTAATCTCTAATTTTTCAAAAATAAACGAACACTATAGATGGTTAATAATAACAATCAAGTTATATATTTAATTATAATAATATGACAAATTAACAAGTTAACACCTAAGTACGAACAATCAAGTTATATATTTAATTTAATAATAATAATATGACAAAACAAATATTGAACCTAACTATGTATAAATTTCTTAAAATAAACTAATAGACAATAATTAAAATCCCCATAATAAATAAATAAGATATTTGAGTGTGTTCCCATTTTGTCAAACGAATTTTAAAATTTATGGTTAGATAATTTATTAAAAAAATATGTTTCGTTAATAAATAATTATGAATTTTTTTCTAGAAGAGATTAAATTAAAATTAAACTAAATAATAATTATCTATAAGAGATTAAACTAAATAATATTTAATAGAAGGGTTATCTATAATTAATTAGAAGAGCTTAATTAAACTAAATAATAATTATCCATAAGATATAGCCTAATATGATGACAAGTGTCCCAAATTAACCAACTTGATTATCATTCCTTCATCATTTCTCTTTCAAAGTATCATAACATATCTTTTCAGTGGTTTCCATAAAACTGTTTGAAGTTAAGAGTCATGACTATAATGTTATTTGTAATGTTTCTAGCCCAAATGCAATAACTTAATGTGACAATTATTAAAAAGATATGGCTAGATATGTCTTATGAAATAATAGAGAAGTACACACATTATAAGAGAAAGTCTAGTTATGAATAGTTTTTAGCTTATATTATTTATTTTCTAAATCGATAATCGCTATATAAAGATTCAGAAAAATATCAAACACCAAAATTATGTCTAAACTACTAGAACAGTTTTTTACTTACGAAACTATAACAGAAATAACTTAAATACTCTTATCATTTTAAGATTCGTTCATTAGATTAAAAAAACATATAACTTAAGAGTACATTGTTAATGTACTTTTAAATAGTTAAATGTTACTTTTAGCCTATGAAATTTATGTGCTTTTTTATGATAAAGTTTATTCAGAGATGCCTTCACTTTTTATGTCTAAATCAAATTCTAAATAAGTCCTTTTGTGAAAAAAAATGGGGAATTGACCTGTAATAATCCCACCTAAACCTTATTGACCATTAATAATCCCACCTCGGAATATTTCCCACACCAGTCCCACCTTTCACCTATTTTTCCTACAATGGTCCCCCGTTAAAAAAAACTTAACGGAGTTAAACTTTTTTCCAAATTACAAACATATTTTTTAGGGCTTTTGATCAGAACGATGATACGAGTCCATTGATGTAAAACTTACTTCGAAATGGTGCTCCAAGTGACTTGATTTTGGTTAATTGGAAATTTAAACACCCGAATTGAAGCGCCGTTTTCATCGTTTGGAGCACCGTTTCGAGGCAAGTTTTACATCAATGGACTTGTATCGTCGTTCTAATCAAAAGCCCTAAAAAATCTGTTTGTAATTTGGAAAAAAGTTTAACTCCGTTAAGTTTTTTTAACGGGGGACCATTGTAGGAAAAATAGGTGAAAGGTGGGACTGGTGTGGGGAATGTTCTAAGGTGAGATTATTAATGGCCAATAAGGTCTAGGTGAGATTATTACAGGCCAATTTCCCAAAAAAAATTGACTAATATATTCGATGAATACATTTTTTCGACAAACCAGGTTCTCCTCATTGACACTATAAGTGTTGTCGCTTAGATCACCTTGTAAAAATGATAAGTCGTCGCTACTAGTTTGTGGTAAAAGATTATTACATAACCAATAAAAACATTTACTTTATTACAATAATATTTACTAAATCGAAAAAACATTTAATAAATTATGTTTTTTACCCTCTACAGAAACAACATATAATAATAATAATAATAATAATAATAATAATAATAATAATAATAATAATAATAATAAAAATAATAGTAGTAGTAATAATAATAATAATATATTTCAATAAAACATTCACAATGCGGCCTTATTCCATTTTTATTAGTTTATAGGGACCATGATTCTTGTTCAAACTATGAAAGAGGGAGAATATGGGGCTGTTTGACAACATCTAAATAGTTAAGTGCTGAAAAAGTAAGAGGTCTGAATCATTAAGTGCTGAATCAGTAAGAGGTCTGAACCATTAAGAGCCTGTATAATGCTTAACCATTAAAAAACAATGGATTTTTTTTTTGTTACTAGTGTTAGTTGGAATGACGGTGATAAATTTACGATAAATGTGACCTCAGTAAAAAGTAAAAAATGGAGGTTTATCTTCTTAAAGACTTTTATATGTAACTATATTCTATATTTTCAATTGCTTAAGAAACAAACATCTAGTTACATGCACCAAACAAGTACTAATCATCCATATTATAGCAATAAATTGACAACACATAACACAAGATTGTACGTTAAGAACCATAAGCGGCCCATCATCTAACATTCTTTACATCAACATATACGCAAATACAATCATCACACGAGTGTATGTTTGGTTTTATTGGTCTGTGTGAGCACACGGGTTCATGTTTGGTGCCATCGTTCTCTAGCCATTGAGATGCATACCAACAAATAGTATAAAAAAGATGTGGGATCCATGATAGTGGATATGACTTCAATTGATCCAAGGATTGATGAAGGCACAATAATGCAAGAATTGACTCCAATGAGCCATAAAATTCCAAATATGAATTGACATTTTACCTCATCTTAGTATTCTAGCATTTGTATCTATGTGTTTGGTTTCTTCTCATTCTTTGCCTTATTCTCTTTTTTAAATATGAATTATGTTATAATCACATAGATACAAAGTGTTAATTCTAATGTTCAAAAAAGGTTACCTTGTGTAAGCTAAATATTATAAAAAAAAATCAGTTGGAACAACATGCAATTTTATAGATCCTACCATAGTCTGATAGTCTATGCAAGACAAATACACACACATTTACAGGGATATTCATTTTAGAAAGGTGGAACAAACCTAAAAGGTTTATATTTTTATAGAGTAAATTACGATTTTTGCCCTTATGGTTATATCACTTTACCCTATTAGCTCAAAATAGAATTTTTTAATATCTGTACCCACAACGTCTCTATAACTAACTATTTTGGCCCATGCGTCTAACTCAACCCATAACCCTGGCTAATTAAATATCACATGCTCCTTACATGATGGGCAAATAAGTAATTTCACCTCCCCACTTTACTTCCACTATTTACAAAACCCCTGCCTTTTTCTCTATCACTTCATCTTCTTCACCCATTCCCTCTCAAACCCTAATTCGACCCGGAGAAATTGGAATGAGAAAGTGCGTTGAATGTAATTGTCGTTTTTGTATAAATTGCAAAGTGCCTTGGCATGACAATGTTACTTGCTCGAATTACATGAAGTCGTTCCTGTTTCAGTCTTCTAATGAGGCAAAACTAAAGTCTCTCGCAACAAAAGAAGGTTGGCGCGAGTGTAAAAATTGTATGAATTTGGTTGAACTTGCGAGCAGGTGTTACCATATTGATTGCATGTGTGTGTTTGATTTGTTCTTTTTTGGAAATGGTAATGTTAGGGGTTAATTTTTATAACTATGGATCACATATCCTTAGATTGGCCTGTGTCACACCCCGATTTCCACGTGTCTCACCGGTGGGCCCGGTGGGGGATTACCGTGACGATGTTGGCAACAATATAGTCAAACCACACAATTATATAAATGCACAGCGGAAGCTCAAAGATAAATATATACTTCAACCTCTGGTTGTAATATCAAATGTATTACAGAAGTCGAATGTATCCACAGCGGATCAAAATAAATAAATATTGTTCATTCAGATACGGCATCGAGTTTGCGAGACTATTCGTGATGCTTAGGAAGCTAATACCAGCCAATTTCGTATAGTACCTGCACTTAATCTTTTTGGGGAAAATACGTCAGTTTACACTGGTAAATACATTCAACTGACACATTTGAAAATGTTTATTAAAATTGATTTGAATGCACAAGGCACAAACTCTTTTATAACTTGGGAAAATTATTAAAATCTGGTGAACGTTTTACATGTTCTTTTATGCGTTCAGTAGCCCGGGTCGTGCCGGGTTAAAGATTTATAGACACACCACATTGCGTAAAACCGTAGTATAAAAACCAACGGCTACGTCTTTTAATTTAATGTCGACAATATATACCGGGTGTACGCCTACACCGGGATGTCGATGGTCGTGGCCATTTCGTAAAATGATGCCAAGGATATCCGGGACAACGGTCATTAAACCCCCCAAAGGCTTTTAAGAAACAAAACTGTTTAAATGAGCCGATCATATTATTTAATTAACCACCTAAGCGATGGAAAAATATAATGCTCAATCAAGCGGTATTAACATACCGTAACCCAAGCCCATATAGGGGAAATAAGTTAAAGTATTTACCTTTGCAAGTATTATCCCTTAGTTTGATTAAATCACCGATAGCTTTTACTGGGCTCCTAATCTGGAACGAAGGTTTTAATTAACCTCTTAGAATCCTAACGGGTCTTTATATTGGCCGTAGCCTAGACCGGTTGGTTTCCTGAATATAAATATGGTTTAATCGCGTGAAAGGCGAAAACCGAGAATGGAGTGTGATTCTGACCCAACAAGTTCAGAGACTTGTTTTATATGGGTTTATGGTTCACACTCTGGATTTTTGGGGTTCAAATAATATAATTTGACCCGTATCGGCTAAACTATGAAAACTAGTTTCATAAGCCGAACCGTGCGCGCAATAGGCGAAACGGTTAACCATGAGAGTCTTACGCTTATTTCCTAAGTCAATATGCCTTAAAGAGGTTGTGGTATCAGTAGGATACCTTCCGTGATGCCCGTAACGAGTTTAAGTTAATATTATGCCCCGTATGGGCTTTTTGGTCATTTTAAAGACTTTTAAAGAGCTTTTCGAGTTCTACAGGAAATCTGAGTTTCCCGAACAGTTTATAAAGTCTAAAATACTTTATTTATTATTTAAAATCAGTAGCAACTGGAATCGGGTCAAAAGACCTTGTAGAACTCAAGTTTTGGCCGAAAAGGGCATATTCGGTATTTACCGAACCGTAGCCATAACCGCAGGTTATGAGCGAGGTAAAAATTATTAAAAATCTTTAAAATTCCCAAAATATTATTTTAATACAGTGGGTAAAAGTTTTGGTGACGAAATCTTGGTTTAGATAGGCGTTATGCTAATTGCGCCGTTTATTACAAAAGTTTACTTTAATTGCGCTATTTAGCATAACTCTCATTCTAGACCTCGGATTGACGTGAAACTTTAAGGACATGCTTATAATTTAATAAGCAAGGTTCTGGTCCGTTCACGTGTCCGAAATACTCGTTTTACTTTCAAAATGGCGTTACGGTCAACTTTTAGGCGATTAACGGAAATGTGCAAAAGACTCGGATATCTCATGAACCGATCACAGAGGTTTATACCTTCATGTAACCTGGTCCTAAGAGAGTCCTAAGGTATATCTATACCTCACTAGAACGGGTCAGAACTGAAGTCAAAGCAAAAGTCAAACTTTTGCGACATTCGGCTCCGAACCGGGTCAATATAGCAAATGGTCGATTCAAACGAGCGCAAACAAGTTTATATGCTTAATATCATGTTTTATGAACATCAAAACAGGTTTCATAACGTATACATTACAGATTATGTAGAAAACGGCAAAATGACTTTCTGTTGACTTTTTAAGTGCGCGTTTGACTCGATATTTGACATAGTTAGAGTGGTGATCAGAGGGAACCCTTTTAGGGGTTTATTACCCACATAAATACCAACTCAAAACTACTTTTGATTCGTCATAAGACTGAACCATCACTGATTTATTTTAAAGTCAAACCGTATTTACGACGGTTTGGTTTTTAGCTATTTACTAAGGTAATGTGAAACCACAAAGGGTTAGATCACTTAGAGAAGCTTGAGAGAGGACCTAAGAACACAGAGGAATGCTTGAGAGCTCTTGAAATGATCAGATGAGTGTGTTTGAGTTGTGATGAACTTATGGACATAACCTTGCTATTTATAGCCAATGTCAAGGTCCAAGATCATCACACAAGGGTCTACAAGTGCCCTTGGATGAATGGCAGGTGCCCCTAAGTGATATGGGTCGAGCATAGGGTGCCCATGCCTCATTTATTGGTTGTTGGTCGTTCAAAGGCTCCAAAAGGCATGTAGTTACAACTTTCTGCATCTGGGCGTCCCACGCGGCTCGCATGGGAGTTCCATGCACTTTTAATGCGGGTCGCCTGAGTTTCAATTATTAGGCGCGTAAAAGAGGAGGCTCGCGGCCCGCCTCAACTTAGGCCAAAACATCACGCGGGTCGCGAGAGGCCTGTTTTTCAGATTTTTAAAATCTTTTGTAATGATTATCAGAATCCGGTAATTAATAACGAAATCTTTCGTAATGATTTACCTGACCTTTCGGGTTTGAAGGGGTAACTTTGCGGTTTGGCCCTCGGTTAATTACAACTAGGGACCTCGTGTTATTTACCCGCGTTGTCAAGTCCCCGGTTTGGTTATTAATTATTCAGAAAGCCTTAACTTTCATTATTGACGCTTTTAACCCTTCTCATACGAATTCGACCATATCTTTCTCGTTTCATAACGAAACTTCGCGAAATTTATATATTATATTTTAGTGAGTGTATAATACCGTTACAAGCCTTGGGAATGTCAAAGGGTCACTCAGAGGTATAATTAAACATGTTGACACGGTTAACCCCTGTAGCTTGTAATCTCTCACTTTCTTTCGCGTTTCGCTTCTGTACGATCTATGATTTATTCGTTTGAAGGTTCAAGCATTATTTAGGGTTACTATACAGTATATTTACCCTTGTTGACATTTATAACCCTCGAATTTATATACTTTCAAGGTTTGTCAAAATTAGTCCTTTATTTAATATCAATGCCACGTGTAAACAAATGACACGTGTTAACACATTATTGGACACAAAAATTCGAGGTGTTACATCCTCACCCCCTTAAAATAAATCTCGACCCGAGATTTACTCAAATAAATAGGGGTACTTTTCTTTCATTGTGTCTTCGACTTCCCACGTATATTCGGGACCTCTACGAGCATCCCATTTGACCTTTACAATCGGTACGTGCTTTCTTCGAAGCTTCTTCACCTGTCGATCTTCAATCGACAAAGGTTTTTCTATAAATTTTAAGCTCTCATCTATATGCACATCTGTGTGTGGAATCACCAATGATTCATCGGCGAAGCACTTTTTGAGATTGCAGATGTGGAACACATTGTGAATTCCATTGAGCTCTTCAGGCAAGTTCAACTTATAGGCGACTGACCCGACCCGTTCAATGACCTCAAAAGGTCCTATGTATCTCGGACTCAGTTTGCCCTTCTTGCCGAAACGCATCACCCCCTTCCAGGGTGATACCTTAAGCAACACTTTTTCACCTACTTCGAAGTGAAGATCCTTACGTTTTGGATCAGCGTAGCTTTTCTGCCTATCGCGGGCAGCCTTGAGACGTTCCCGGATCTGGACAATCTTGTCCGTTGTCTGGAAAACAATCTCTGGTCCTGATAATTGGACCTCCCCTACTTCCGCCCAACAAACAGGCGATCTACATTTCCTACCGTATAATGCCTCGAAAGGCGCAGCCTTTATGCTGGTATGGTAGCTATTATTGTAGGAGAATTCGATTAGGGGTAGGTTCTTATCCCAGTTACCACCTAAATCGATCGCACATGCACGAAGCATGTCTTCTAGCGTTTGAATGGTACGCTCACTCTGACCGTCCGTCTGTGGATGGTAAGCCGTACTGAAGTTCAAACGCGTGCCCAAGGATTGCTGGAAACTCTTCCAGAAGTGAGACGTGTACCTGGTATCCCTGTCGGAGATAATAGTCACAGGTATGCCGTGTAAAGCTACAATCTTATCAATATACAATTGGGCTAACATATCGGAGCTATATGTCTCCTTGATGGGTAGAAAATGAGCTGATTTAGTCAGCCTATCGACTATGACCCATATTGTATCGTTTCCTTTCCTGGTTTTTGGTAACTTGGTTATGAAATCCATAGTTACGCATTCCCACTTCCACTCGGGAAGTTCAGGCTGTTGTAGCAAGCCAGACGGCTTTTGGTGCTCGGCTTTGACTTGAGCACAAGTCAAGCACTTTGCTACGTGGGCGGCCACAGACTTTTTCAAGCCTATCCACCAATAGTTTGCCTTTAAATCTTGATACATCTTGTCTGCTCCAGGATGGACTGAGTATTTGGAACTATGGGCTTCCTGGAGGATAACATCTCGTAGTCCTCCATAAATCGGAACCCATACACGTCCGTTCAGTCTAAGGATTCCATCCTTGCTAAGAGTCAACTGCTCCTCAGTTACTCCTAACTTTTCATTAGGATAATTAGCTTCCAACACAGCCTCTCGCTGTGCAGCTAATATCCTCTCAATCAAATTGTTCTTGACTTCAATGCTCTTGGCATTGATTCGTATAGGTTTTACCCTTTCCTTCCTGCTCAAGGCATCAGCGACTACATTCGCCTTGCCGGGATGGTACCTGATCTCGCAATCATAGTCATTCAAGGTTTCCATCCAACGGCGCTGTCTCATGTTCAACTCCTTCTGGTTGAACAGGTGCTGGAGGCTTTTGTGATCAGAATAAATCACAAATTTAATACCATAAAGGTAATGCCTCCATAATTTTAGTGCAAATACAACGGCACCCAACTCCAAATCATGGGTGGTGTAATTCTTTTCGTGCACCTTTAATTGCCGTGAAGCGTAGGCAATAACCTTGCCCTTCTGCATAAGCACACACCCCATGCCTGTGTGTGATGCATCGCAGTAAACTACGAATTCTTCTGTACCCTCAGGTAAGGTCAACACAGGTGCGTTGCTTAGCTTTTGCTTCAGTATTTCGAAGGACTCTTGCTGCTTTGGGCCCCAAATAAACTTTTCTTTCTTCTTGGTTAGGGAAGTCAAGGGCGCAGCAATCCTTGAAAAATTTTCAATAAACCTCCGGTAGTATCCTGCTAATCCCAGGAAACTACGAATTTCGGTAGGCGTCTTTGGCTCTTGCCAGTTCATGACTGCCTCTACCTTAGCGGGATCCACTTGGATACCACGCTCACTCACAACGTGACCTAAAAACTGAACCTCTCGTAGCCAGAATTCACATTTCGAGAATTTGGCGTAGAGTTTCTCACGCTGTAGTAATTCGAGAATGCAACGGAGGTGCTTCTCGTGGTCAGCTTGGTTCTTGGAATATATAAGGATATCGTCGATGAAGACTATGACATATTTGTCCAAATACGGCTTGCAGACGCGATTCATGAGATCCATGAACGCAGCCGGTGCATTCGTGAGCCCAAAAGGCATCACTAGGAACTCGTATTGACCATAGCGAGTCCTAAATGTTGTCTTATGTACATCCTCATCTCTGACCCTTAGCTGATGATAGCCCGACCTCAAGTCGATCTTTGAGAAATAGCTCGCTCCTTGCAGCTGATCGAACAGATCGTCGATCCTTGGCAAAGGATATCTATTCTTTATGGTAACTTTATTTAGCTCTCGATAGTCGATGCACAACCGCATCGATCCGTCCTTCTTCTTTACAAATAGGACTGGTGCTCCCCAGGGAGATGAACTAGGTCTGATAAAACCTTTCGTCAGCAGATCATCCAGCTGGGTCCTCAGTTCTTTCATTTCCGTTGGAGCTAGCCTGTAAGGCGCTCTTGCTATCGGAGCCGCTCTAGGGATGATGTCTATTCTGAACTCCACTTGTCTATCTGGTGGCAAACCAGGTAGTTCTTCAGGAAAAACTTCGGGGTATTCAGAAATGACAGGAAGATCCTCGATCTTCGGCTTAGGTTCTTCTATTATCACCTGAGCCATGTAAATTACGTAGCCTCTGTTCAAACACCTTGAAGCTTTGAGCATAGATACGTCCTCGGGTAACCCGTACTGCGTATCTCCTCGAATGGTAAGAGATTCACCACTCGGAGTCTTTAAAACTATCTGCCTTTTGCCGCAAATGATTTGGGCCTGATTATGGGATAACTAGTCCATGCCTAGCACAATGTCGAAACCCGCTAATTTGAAGGGAAGTAAAGATAAAGGAAAAGAATGGTTCCTAATGGATATTTCACATCCCTCTAAGACAGTGGAGACGGTTTCTATCGTGTCGTCTGCTAACTCTACTTCGTATTTCACATCAAGGGTTTTGATAGGCATATTTAGTAGTTGGCAAAATTTCTGGTCTACAAAGGATTTATCAGCGCCAGAATCGAATAGTACTCTTGCAAATATATTATTTACGAGAAAAGTACCTGTAAGCACGTTGTCGTTCTGGACCGCTTCCTTTGCATCCATGCGAAAAACTCTCGCATTTGACTTCTTGGTCTCTTCCGCCTTCTTGGCATACTTAGGGCAGTTACTCTTGATATGCCCCTTTTCATTACAACCATAGCAGGTTGCATCCTTGATCTTTTTGCACTCCACAGTCTTATGATCCTTGGACTTGCATAGTCCGCAGGAAGGAGTCTTTGATTGCGACTGTGAGTTCGATGCAAACCTGCACTTCCCAGAGTGGGGCTTCTTGCAGATTTTGCAGTTGGGCCTTTCACCAGCTTGCCCATCTTTCTTTGCCTCCGACCCTCTTTTGCCTTCACCGTTTCCACGGTGTTTCTTCCCTGATCTTCGTGAGGTATCATCCTCACGTTTTCTCTTCTCAGCCTCCTTGCTCCTTAGTGTCCTCAGACGGACAGCGTCTAAGGTGAGAGACAAGGAGAGGTCAGTAACTGACCTGAAGGTCGTCGGCCGGGAGGCCTTTACACTTGCCTTTATCGCAGGCTCCAAGCCCCCAATGAAACGGGCGATTCTTCTAGACTCTGGTGTCACAAGGTACGGAACCAGGCGAGACATCGTATTTAAGCTTGTCAAATAAGCCTGGCAGTCCAGGTTCGTCATTACCAGTGACACAAAGTCAGCCTCGATCTTCTCAACCTCATGCTGAGGGCAGTAGTTTTCCTTAATGAGAGCAATAAATTCCTCCCATGTCATCTTGTACAAAGCAGACTTACCCGATGCCTGCACCAACGCTCTCCACCATGCCAGGGCCTCGCCCTTAAATGACTGGGACACATACTTCACCACATCCCTCTCTGCACACCCGCTGATGTCCACAATAGTGTCCATCTCATCTAGCCAGGTGATACAATCAACAGCACCTTTCTCCCCTGTAAATTCCCGGGGCTTACAAGATACAAAGTATTTGTAGGTGCAACCCTTAGCATTTGATGCATCAGTATATTCCCTATCGCGATGAACGCTGTTCTCAGTGGACGAGTGTTTGTCGTCATCTTTCTTGGGTTGGGAGGGTGGTTTGGAGTGTGTCTTTGGTTTAGAGGGTGGTTTTGTTACAGATCTGCTATGCGACTCAGTGTATTGACGGTCAAGAGCTGCCTGAACAGCATTGTCAATCAGAGCCTTAAGCTGTGCGCCTGTCAGATGCACTGGCGCATTGTTGTAGTCATCATCATTAGTATGGCTATTCTCTCCGTTGGGATCCGCCATTGTAACTTGAATCTGTTACAGAAGATAACAAAATTTTAGAAGTTTATTATATAATTGTCTTTCATGACAATTTGTCAACCATGGTAACAGAGACCATATCTGGTTAACTTATTACTCATTAATTATTAGGATTTGAATATATCCTATTTCAGCTATATCAATAATATTGTCGGCATAAAGCCTAATCACGAGGATGTTTTATAATATTAGCCGAGATTTCAGAGAATCAAAGGCATAGAGGTTTGAACCGTAGTTCTCTTACCCCGTTCTGGCAGGGAGTCATAGACCACCACTGTCTTTTGTCTTTATAAGGCAATTATTACGGCCCATAGGCACTACACCTCTAATGGATGTTTTAATAAGGTTGGCCCGTAGGCACTACATCACTTAATGGATGATTTAATAAGATTGGCCCGTAGGCTCTACATCACTAATGGATGATTTAATAATTTGATCACCTTTATTGATGATTCTTGCCCATGACTTATAAATCATTTAGTTGGGTCTTTGAAATCCTTAAAGGATTATTGTATAAGAATGACGTGCGTGATTTTAACGATTTACATCTGCCATTATTGTTAACATGCTTGCAGCGGTTAACAGGGAATCTGAATCTTTTAATTAAGTCCTACCATCTTGACCGGATCTTAAAAGACACCAGGCTAGGTTTCACTCGTAAGATTCTTCATTTAGGCAGATCAATTTAAAAGGAATGGTTTTGATTTATTTCATACATATTAAAACAAAACTCATAACATACATTTCATAATCTCAAATACAATCACATATTGCCCTAAACGGGTCTTTCAAATAGTACATACCTCCATAGAGGTTTAAAATAAGTGACAAGTCCACGCAGGGACTAATACAAGGTAGGTGTCCATGTAAGGACTAAAAGATAAGTCCACGTAGGGACTGAAATACGATAAGTGTCCACGCAGGGACTTATTTCAAAATAGAAATTACATTAGTACAACTATTAAGGGCTAGTGGTCACGTTTCTTCTTTTTGCCCTTTAGTAGGTTCGCCAAGCCTTTGAGAAATCCTCGGTGGCTCTTTTTCTCTTCTTCGAACTCTCTCTCCACACGATCTAGTCGATGGAGTATCTCTTCTTGTTCAGGAGGAGAGAAACGTGGTTGTGGCGCTTGTTGCGGAACTGGAGGTCTGGGAGGTATTGGATACCCATGAGCTGAGTAGTCCGCTGCTCCCATGTTCCCATGAGCTCCGTCAGGGTAGCGTGCATTATATCTAGCTGACACCACATACGGGTCGCGTTCATAATTGTAGTTGTATTGTGCTTGTGACGGTTCGAACGGGTTGTAAGCCGTTGGACCCGTGTAAGCAGGTATGGGTTGGTCATACCCAAATGGTGGCGAATTTGGTGCAGCTGGTGCGGAGTTCGCCTCCTGTATAGGACTTGAAGGTCCTTCTTCTTGTAGTGGCGGATAGTGGCTACTACTAGAGTGTCGAGGGGTGCTGAAGTGGATACCCCCTCCTCCTCGTGTGGACATACGAGCATTTGTCCTCCTACGCCTTGGCGGATCAGGCATTACTGGTTGCGCCGGTGGCGGAGGTGGTGGCGTAACTGCCACAAAGCGTGAATCCTCAGAGGGATCCTGTGGATGTCGCGGTTGTTGTGATGTCTGTTGAGGTGGCGTGTAGTACCACTCATGTCGGTCAAACAACGCTTGGAAACTGTCTGGCCCCTGATAGGGTGTGCCATGGAAGGATGACCCATCAGAGACTTCTATCGGATGCGTGGGCGTACCACGAGCAGGTTCAGTTGGATCAGTATCTTCATCCATATGGTCTTCGGAGAAGTGATCTTGCGGCCCTAATAGAACAAAGCCTGAAGGTTCCTGTATGTAGTCAGCCGTATTAAACTGACCTATGAAGTATGGAGTAGGGTCGTCATAATTCCGGTGCGATACCGAACGTTGTAGAGGTATGAAGGAAGGTTGTGGGTTGTTGGGATCATTCTCTGAGTTTGGCCCAAAGGAGTGCCGATAAGATGGCGTCGAGCTGTGCGAGGTGGAATGCCTCGCGGGTTCGTAAAGGTCTCTTCGTCGTTGTGGTTCTTCGCTCCTTGTCATTGAAGGATGTCTTGTACCTGATGGTCCAGCTTCGTTATCGTGGTGCGTCACGATATCTCCTCTGCCTCTTCTTCCCCTTCCTCTTCCCCGGAATATAACAGGTGGCATTTTTCCTGCTTTATAAAACTTTAAATACCAATAATAAAAGAAAAGACAAAATTGGAATAATAATTCGAATTTGTCCTAAGTTCTTGTCTAGACTCAAGTATGTGCAATTGTGTCATTGAGATTAAACACAATCGGATAGTGTTTAATTCACTCAATGTTGGCTTTGATACCAACCTGTCACACCCCGATTTCCACGTGTCTCACCGGTGGGCCCGGTGGGGGATTACCGTGACGATGTTGGCAACAATATAGTCAAACCACACAATTATATAAATGCACAGCGGAAGCTCAAAGATAAATATATACTTCAACCTCTGGTTGTAATATCAAATGTATTACAGAAGTCGAATGTATCCACAGCGGATCAAAATAAATAAATATTGTTCATTCAGATACGGCATCGAGTTTGCGAGACTATTCGTGATGCTTAGGAAGCTAATACCAGCCAATTTCGTATAGTACCTGCACTTAATCTTTTTGGGGAAAATACGTCAGTTTACACTGGTAAATACATTCAACTGACACATTTGAAAATGTTTATTAAAATTGATTTGAATGCACAAGGCACAAACTCTTTTATAACTTGGGAAAATTATTAAAATCTGGTGAACGTTTTACATGTTCTTTTATGCGTTCAGTAGCCCGGGTCGTGCCGGGTTAAAGATTTATAGACACACCACATTGCGTAAAACCGTAGTATAAAAACCAACGGCTACGTCTTTTAATTTAATGTCGACAATATATACCGGGTGTACGCCTACACCGGGATGTCGATGGTCGTGGCCATTTCGTAAAATGATGCCAAGGATATCCGGGACAACGGTCATTAAACCCCCCAAAGGCTTTTAAGAAACAAAACTGTTTAAATGAGCCGATCATATTATTTAATTAACCACCTAAGCGATGGAAAAATATAATGCTCAATCAAGCGGTATTAACATACCGTAACCCAAGCCCATATAGGGGAAATAAGTTAAAGTATTTACCTTTGCAAGTATTATCCCTTAGTTTGATTAAATCACTGATAGCTTTTACTGGGCTCCTAATCTGGAACGAAGGTTTTAATTAACCTCTTAGAATCCTAACGGGTCTTTATATTGGCCGTAGCCTAGACCGGTTGGTTTCCGGAATATAAATATGGTTTAATCGCGTGAAAGGCGAAAACCGAGAATGGAGTGTGATTCTGACCCAACAAGTTCAGAGACTTGTTTTATATGGGTTTATGGTTCACACTCTGGATTTTTGGGGTTCAAATAATATAATTTGACCCGTATCGGCTAAACTATGAAAACTAGTTTCATAAGCCGAACCGTGCGCGCAATAGGCGAAACGGTTAACCATGAGAGTCTTACGCTTATTTCCTAAGTCAATATGCCTTAAAGAGGTTGTGGTATCAGTAGGATACCTTCCGTGATGCCCGTAACGAGTTTAAGTTAATATTATGCCCCGTAGGGGCTTTTTGGTCATTTTAAAGACTTTTAAAGAGCTTTTCGAGTTCTACAGGAAATCTGAGTTTCCCGAACAGTTTATAAAGTCTAAAATACTTTATTTATTATTTAAAATCAGTAGCAACTGGAATCGGGTCAAAAGACCTTGTAGAACTCAAGTTTTGGCCGAAAAGGGCATATTCGGTATTTACCGAACCGTAGCCATAACCGCAGGTTATGAGCGAGGTAAAAATTATTAAAAATCTTTAAAATTCCCAAAATATTATTTTAATACAGTGGGTAAAAGTTTTGGTGACGAAATCTTTGTTTAGATAGGCGTTATGCTAATTGCGCCGTTTATTACAAAAGTTTACTTTAATTGCGCTATTTAGCATAACTCTCATTCTAGACCTCGGATTGACGTGAAACTTTAAGGACATGGTTATAATTTAATAAGCAAGGTTCTGGTCCGTTCACGTGTCCGAAATACTCGTTTTACTTTCAAAATGGCGTTACGGTCAACTTTTAGGCGATTAACGGAAATGTGCAAAAGACTCGGATATCTCATGAACCGATCACAGAGGTTTATACCTTCATGTAACCTGGTCCTAAGAGAGTCCTAAGGTATATCTATACCTCACTAGAACGGGTCAGAACTGAAGTCAAAGCAAAAGTCAAACTTTTGCGACATTCGGCTCCGAACCGGGTCAATATAGCAAATGGTCGATTCAAACGAGCGCAAACAAGTTTATATGCTTAATATCATGTTTTATGAACATCAAAACAGGTTTCATAACGTATACATTACAGATTATGTAGAAAACGGCAAAATGACTTTCTGTTGACTTTTTAAGTGCGCGTTTAACTCGATATTTGACATAGTTAGAGTGGTGATCAGAGGGAACCCTTTTAGGGGTTTATTACCCACATAAATACCAACTCAAAACTACTTTTGATTCGTCATAAGACTGAACCATCACTGATTTATTTTAAAGTCAAACCGTATTTACGACGGTTTGGTTTTTAGCTATTTACTAAGGTAATGTGAAACCACAAAGGGTTAGATCACTTAGAGAAGCTTGAGAGAGGACCTAAGAACACAGAGGAATGCTTGAGAGCTCTTGAAATGATCAGATGAGTGTGTTTGAGTTGTGATGAACTTATGGACATAACCTTGCTATTTATAGCCAATGTCAAGGTCCAAGATCATCACACAAGGGTCTACAAGTGCCCTTGGATGAATGGCATGTGCCCCTAAGTGATATGGGTCGAGCATAGGGTGCCCATGCCTCATTTATTGGTTGTTGGTCGTTCAAAGGCTCCAAAAGGCATGTAGTTACAACTTTCTGCATCTGGGCGTCCCACGCGGCCCGCATGGGAGTTCCATGCACTTTTAATGCGGGTCGCCTGAGTTTCAATTATTAGGCGCGTAAAAGAGAAGGCTCGCGGCCCGCCTCAACTTAGGCCAAAACATCACGCGGGTCGCGAGAGGCCTGTTTTTCAGATTTTTAAAATCTTTTGTAATGATTATCAGAATCCGGTAATTAATAACGAAATCTTTCGTAATGATTTACCTGACCTTTCGGGTTTGAAGGGGTAACTTTGCGGTTTGGCCCTCGGTTAATTACAACTAGGGACCTCGTGTTATTTACCCGTGTTGTCAAGTCCCCGGTTTGGTTATTAATTATTCAGAAAGCCTTAACTTTCATTATTGACGCTTTTAACCCTTCTCATACGAATTCGACCATATCTTTCTCGTTTCATAACGAAACTTCGCGAAATTTATATATTATATTTTAGTGAGTGTATAATACCGTTACAAGCCTTGGGAATGTCAAAGGGTCACTCAGAGGTATAATTAAACATGTTGACACGGTTAACCCCTGTAGCTTGTAATCTCTCACTTTCTTTCGCGTTTCGCTTCTGTACGATCTATGATTTATTCGTTTGAAGGTTCAAGCATTATTTAGGGTTACTATACAGTATATTTACCCTTGTTGACATTTATAACCCTCGAATTTATATACTTTCAAGGTTTGTCAAAATTAGTCCTTTATTTAATATCAATGCCACGTGTAAACAAATGACACGTGTTAACACATTATTGGACACAAAAATTCGAGGTGTTACAGCCTGGATCATTGATCCTTAACAGATGGTGCAGGAAGTCCGAGGATCACGGATCCTTATTATTGTTTACATTAACTAACAATTGTATCCTTTGTTTAAAACTTATATTCAAGGTACATAACGAATTGGACTTAGTCAATGCTAGAATTTCGGGGAATATGCTCTCAATTTCGCATGAATTGGAGGCATGTAGCCGTTATGGAGATCATGGGATACTTGCTTGAATTTCGCATTGTTTGTTACGTATTAGTTTCCATTTTTATAAGGGAATTATGAGCTCATTTTTAGATAGATAACACACAACACTCGAACACAACAGACTTTTGCTAATTCTCAACTCTCTCGCAAATTACACACTAGTCTACATTGTATTGAGCTCATAGTTTACCGAAGTTGTACAAGGATCACTATTCATTTTTGTTATACATTTGGTGATCGGTAGTTTCCATCACCCGAGGTTCTTGTGCCAGAGATCTATCAAAGATCAAGGGCTTTTTCTCGTATAAATCTTGGTGTTCATTTTATGGAGTGGTTACATTCAGGATTTAGAATTCAAGTACAAAAGTATGTATGCATGAAAGTATATCTAGTCTAAGTACTCGTTTTGACACGAAGTTGTATGTGATTTCACGGGTCCTAGTTTGCCCATTAGAATCAACAACGAGAGACTTAGAATCGTAGATAAAGTAGCCTAAGTTCAGACGAAAAATCATAAACCAATTATCATCATAAGTTCGGCCATGTTCATATATATATACATACTAATATAGTTATAATAATAATTATAAGCTAAGTCCATCATAAGTTTCATAGATTGTCATATAAGTCAAGCATGGAGGATTAACCTCATTGTATGATTCACCAATACACAAATCATCACAATGATGATTCGGATGGTCATGAATGAAAAGAAATAAATAACTAACTAATGCATCATCAAGTAGCCAAGTAAGACATAACCTGGGTGAACCACCACAACATGGAAAGAGTTAACTAAGTGTTGGAGGCTAGACGGGGTTATGTTACTTTGAGACTAACAAGTTACTTGAGTGTTCATACACAAGGTACACAAGTGAGGTAGTGGAACTAGGTTGGAAAGCCAAGGCTTACACGGTTCACACTTTTACAAGACACAAGTTCAACCATATGGAAGATGGTGAATCGTGGATGTTTTCAACACTTGGAATATAACATGTTTGAACTTAAAGTTAAAGATTTTTGAACTCACTTCTTGGTGGAAATCAACCTCAACACAAACCCACAACTATGGACTAAGTTGTGAGTTTGGTGGGTACAAGATTCACCAAGTTTAGCAAAAGAAATAGAAGTTACATGAACTTTGAACAAAACAGAATTTTAATCTTACTTTGGACCTCAAATATGGTGAGGTTTCACCTGAGTTTGCCATGGCAAACTTGTGAAAACCTTCCTAGAGGTTATCCAAGTGAAATGATAGAAGAAACAAGAAGAAATGAGTAGTGAAGTGAGCTAGAACTCACTTAAAAGTCTTGCAAACTTTCTGCCAAAAATCAGAATTCTTGAGTGTTTTTTAGAGGATTTGAAAGTGAATTTGGTGTTTGGAAAGTGAAAATGAGGGTTAGGGAGGTTGTATTTATAGTGGGGAAGTTAGGTTTTGTCACAACCCCCGTCCCCTTATCACAAACCCGGGAACGGGCGGCTGCGACCAGTTTTGGTGGCATCCGGTTATTGTCTTAAAACTTTAGAGGTAAAAAGGAAAATTTCCATTTTTTTTTTTTGAAAAACTCCCAAAGCCCAACTTACAACACATATATGCACTAACATGTTGCTTATTTATAGTGTTTAAGTACAGTAACATAATTAATGTTATTGGTTAGTGCTATGGTAGCTTTTCTTTATGATTTTTTTATTTTCTTTTTATAGAGCTACATGGCAGCGGATTTTACATCAGGATCGTAGTTAGGAAATATGTTATCAGAGTAAAATACAGCACTTTCATAATATTAAATACATGGGTAAAACCCAAGTTTTCAGTACACATTTTTTCATAGGAATAAATCCTATTTTTATTTAATAAAAACATCTATCCATTTTAGGTAACTTTATTGCCACTTTTCCAAGCCTTCAGTGCTGTCCAGCTGGCTTCTATTTGGCTTTCACATATTGTTACCTGAAACGCGTTTAAAAATATTTTGTCAGTGGAAAATACTGGTGAGTGAATCCCAGTTCAATCAAGTTTTGATAAAAACCATTGTACAGTATTGAGGGCGGTCGCGCAATTACATTTGTTTCTAAGTCATATAAATTACCACCCACGGTACTGTCGTTCCGACTTATGGTCATGTTACTCCTCGTAAGGCAGTGACAAATTTTGTATACAAAACCCCAAATTTACCGACTGTAATTGTATCCCTGTTTAATGTATAATTAATTAAGTGAGGTTTTGTAAAAACAATTCACAAAAAGGAGATTACTCACATTGCTGTCTTAGGTTATCCTTTAGTCTTTCCTGGTGACAATCTATAAATTACACGAATGCACACGTGTTAGTATAATAACCCATTTTAACATTAGTAATACCCTCCCCGAGATGGCATTCCAACGACTACGTCGGGCAGAACCACGACAGCCGTTACTGAACCCTAGATCAATCGGGCAGAGTATCTAATACGTCTCCAGGGGTTATGATACTTACATCGGAGCAGAACCTCGCTATTTAGGGGGGTATTATACCCGTAGATTATGCCTACAATTCAGATTTGAGAGAAAGAAAGAAAGATTTGAGCGAGTCGACTGAAGATTTGAGGCCTTCTATATATAGGGCCACATTTCAACTTTTACGCGGCCCGCGTAAATGTAGACAAGGGTCTACGCGGCCCGCTTCAAACCCGGTCAACGGCGTAGCTTGGCTGGGTCAGCTTATAGGTCTGCCGGGTGTTAGGCCACGTGGCGGCCCATGGTCGTGCCAGGTTTTAAGTTAACGCGGCCCGCGTAAGGGTTGGGGTGGGGTTTACGCGGCCCGCCTCAACTTAAAAAATCAGATTTTAATTAAATTTAATAATATTTAAGGTATCCGGGTCCTGTTTTCACGTATGGGATGTTTTTAGGGACATATTGGGATATTTTAAAATATATTAGGGTGTCGGAAATAATTCGGGGGTGTTGGTGGTTGTTATAGGTTAAGTGTTAATGGTGTTTTAAAGAGAGTTACGTGGAAGTTGGAGTGCAAAAATGGACCAATCCGTGCACTTAACTCGTTTGGCTGTGGATTGACCCCGCAGGCGGGTCGCGGAAAGGAAGAGGGGAGGGGGCGCGTGTCGCCTGGCCTACCATCCGGGCACATTTTTGTTTTTGACGCATCCAGTCCCTGTAGTTTTGTTCCTTGTGTATTTAAGGTATAGTTTGTATATTGAACATATAATCAAGTATTTGACACATATAAAAACATAGATTTAGTATTGTGAATATATAATTAGGAATTCGTACGTATAAAGCGTATAAAACATGCATTTACGGTAGTTTATAGGTAGAATAAGTATAGAACATGTATCAAGTAAGTGAATAATTCGAACGAAAAATCAGTACGCATAATCAATGTATAATTCATATAAAATGATCAAGTTTTATTACGATTAAAGTCTTAGATTACAGGGATTGGGAATGAAATACGATTTTAAGAAAATACGAGTTTCCATAAATAGAATATAAGACAAACTTTCTAAATAAGGGAAGTTATAAAAAGCGAGGCGTTACATTTAAAACTCTGTAGTGAAGATGGTTAATGGTGGCTGTAGTTGAAGACTAGAAGCCCTAAATGTGTATGTCGGTGGTGGCGATGTTGACGTTGGTGGGTGGTAGTGGTGGAGGTAATGGAGGAATACAAAGGAGAAAGAGCGATCGTGGGGTTGGGTGTTTGGGTTGTCTTTGACGCGTGTTTGGGTTGTCTTTGATGGGTGTTGAACGACAGGATAATCATGGCTAGATGATGATACATATGAATTATGATATGATAGATCTATTTTAATTTAAAAGGGTTGATAATAATTTTTTGGTAATAGAAAAGCTTTAATTATTTTATATTTAATTACAGGGGAAATGTCGTTATTTCACACAATTTAATAGAACTATACTTACGATGTTAGCGGTGTGGACTGAAATTTAAACAAACTCTAAAACTATTGAACTGTAAGTGTAACAAAATAAACTATTGGGCTAAATGTGTTATTTTTGACAAATCAGAGTTTTTTAAATTGGATCCAAGTATTAAATCAAAGTTGTTGATCAAAACCAACAAAGCCCCTAAACGTGAGTTACTCATAAATGCACCCCATTAGGGGAGTGGGGGTGGTCACTAGTGATGAAATTCCACTACTCACAAATATCCAATCATGTTCCGCCATGTCAGCAACCACTATTCTATCACTCACAAGCATTCTTTAGTGGCGGTGGTTATTACTAGTGATGGGATTCCAATGTACAAGTATTAATACACAATGTACAAGTCATACACATACATTCAACAATTCTTCAACGCGTGATAAAATCCACGCGTTATAACTATCACTCGTTATAAACTATGATGGCGGCGGTGTTTGTGATAGTTTCACGAGTGATGGGTAGTCCATAACGGACCACCCCCACTCCCCTTAGTCAGTTGTATTCATCTTCATGCATTTTTAAGAATTCTAAACAACTCAAAATGAGTAACATTCATAATACCTTGAATTTCATGGACTTGTTGCTCATTACATGTTTGATTTAGTGAATGAAAAGCATAGCCACCTTAAACCGATTATTAAAGGTCCACACATAACATAATTAACTAAAGACTAATATTTTTTTTTTCTGAAAGTCAATCAATTAAAAATATACATTTTTGAAAATGAAAAAAATACTTAATTTTGCATCTTAGGAGTACCACGAAACCCTTCTTCACAGTTAAGATCGATTTGGAGAATAAAACATCCCTAAACTGATTTTTCTAAATCATATATATATATATATATATATATATGTATGTATGTATAAAACCACTCGTAAAATCATAGTAAAAAAATATTCGTGAAACCTATCACAATACTTTTAAGATTGCCAAAATCTTAGTACAATTAAAAAATAATAAAACACATGCATAGAATATTTGACAAACATATCATCTTAATTTCTAGAAAGCATAAAAAGGAAGACGAAAACATTGACCTTAAACTTGTTATGTTGATCATGGTGTGAAGGGTTGACTGCTTTGATATGCAACTCCAAAACCCAATTATGTTTGGGCCAGAAACAAGGTTTTAGCATAACCACCTTAAACCCATTATTAAAGGTCCACACACGTAACATTCAAATTCAAAAAAACATAATTAACTAAAGACTAATTAATTTTATTGAAAGTCAATCAATTAAAAAAATACTTAATTTTGCATCTTAGTTGTACCAGGAAACCCTTCTTGATTTGGTGCCCAATGTGACCATTACAAGGCGGGGCCAAAGACCAAAGCAACATCAATAATATATAATAGTTGCAGCTTAATTACCTCATAACCACTATATTAATGATTGCATTAACAAGCGTTGACCTTTTTACAAATTTCTAAAATCAGTTCTTATAAAAACAATAAATTAATCTTGTGCCAATGAGGTAGTGGTGGATTGGTTTGGGAAAAACTTGGTATTCCTTGCGACCCAGGTTCAACTCCCACTCTCCCCATTATTTTCTGCGACATCCAGGTGAAGGGCGAATACGGGTGGCGCCGGTTCTTCTTGGATGGGAGAGGAGATTTTACCAATTGTTCTACTGCCGTGCCTTTGGGCGGGTGGATGTCGGGTTTTCGCGCGTCTGGGAGAGCCAAGGGGCTGACGCGGTCGAGTAGTCGACCTTGGCCATAGCGCCTGATGTCACGGTGGTTGACACGTCGTTCCTTGTCGTTCAAAAAAAATAAAAATCTTGTAACATGTATATATGCTGTAAATAAAATATAAATATTAAATATTGTTGACTGAATAATTTTTTTAACAACAAACTAGTATTTAGGATCCGTTCGCTACGGTGGGACTGTTAATTCATACACAAAGTTTACTTAAAAATGTTGAACCACGTACACACGTTATGTCATGTTAATTCGCAAAAATTAGACCGAAACGTAAAATATAAAAAAGACAACTAACTCGACTTAGGACCCGTGCATTGAGACGTGATTGTTAAACCCGAAAAAATAAACGTAAGAACGTTGAATTACAGATACACGCTATATTAACGTTAACTTGTAAAATTTATACCAAAACACTAAAGATTCTAAATTAGAGGAAACTAATAGAGAAAGTGAGATGAGAAGATGCCAACCAAATTAATGCTTAGAGCAACTTGTACTTAAGCTATACAAAGCAGTAAAAAATTGAATAGTAAAATATAGAGTAAAAAGAAATTTGCAATTAATAATGGGTAAATAATATTTACTAAATATTATCCATTCTTTATTATTACTATATATTACTATTACTATATATTACTTAAACGAATTTAAATGAATAGTAATTTTAATATTATAAGAGTAAATTACAAGTTTTGTCCTTTATGTTTACATCAAATTTCAGGCGCTGTCCTTTAGCGTAAAAGTTGACAGACAGTGTCCTTTATCTTTTAAAATCTTGCATGTTTTGTCCTTTAGGCCAAACCCAGTTAGATTTTTTGGTTAAATCTAGTCATGTGCAAGGCACATAAGGGTACTATTGTAATTTCACCATTCAAGGGACTATTGTGTAAGATAAATTATATTCAGGGACTCTTTTGTAAAAAAATAAAAAACATATAAATAAAGTTAAATTTTCTCTCTCACCCCATTCTTTCTGCATTCTCTCTCAGAAGGTACTGAACCTTCATCAACCTATTTTCTTTCTCTCTAAACTTTCTCTCTCACACACTCTCTCTATCACACGATCTGACTTTTGAGGGTGGATGTGGCAGGTGGTTATGGCGGGTGGTTGTGGTGGGTCTGGTTGTAGGTGGGTGGTGGGTGGCTGTGGTGCTAGGGGCGACGGTGGAGGTGGTGTTAAGGCCGGTTGCAGGTGGGTGGTGGTGTGACAACTCGAGCTTCCGACTTTCACTTTCGCATTTATTGCACGTTTATTGTTTGTTTAATCGTTTATTTGCACAAGTAGTTTGTTGTGAAACTGTATGCGTTCGACACAATAAAGTGTATTGTAGTTGTGCATGGTTATGTGTTACTTGTGAAAGATGTGACAAATACTTGAATGTGGTGATGAAACTGTAATAGATAATACTTAAGGGTGTTAGGTGCTTATAGTGAAAATCTAATCATTCTTAACCCTAATTCCATTCACAAATCAACACACAAGAATCAAATCACGTACTCTCACATTCTCTAATCCTCTCCACAACCATCTTTTCATCATTCTTGGCTTCTCAAGCTCTTTTGCATCAAGTTTGATTGCCAATCCCTCTAGAAGCAATTCAAGGTAATTGTGTATGATTGTTTGTTGTTATTATTTCTTGATTATGTGATTCATGTTAAAACCCTAGTTCATTATATGATATTCTGTGTTTAATCGACTTTGATGATTGAGTAATGAATATGATTAGCTGTATACTGATAAGATTGTTCACGTAATGATTGTTGTTAATCATCGATGTATTGTTTATGGATTCTGCAATGTGTACGACTGAATTAGGGTTCTTAATCGTATAGAAATAAAATGTAACTGATGTTCATGAGAACGATGCTCTGCTCGATGATTTATGTTATTTGTGGCCCGACCTTTGATTGTCAAATAGTCTGAGTTTGTGGAATATGAAATCTAGTCCGAGGTTATAAATGAAAACTCATGGCCCGACCTTTAAGACTAAGTGAGGTCCGAACTCTTTATCATATCAAAACAGTCCGAGCTTTGTTGTTAAAATGATGATGTCCGAGTTTCACCAATATTTCTTAGGTCCGAGTTTTATCATATATAAATAATTGATACATGTCCGATCTTTAAAGAAGTAAAGGGGTCCGAGTTTGTGAATGGGAACCCTTAGTCCGACTTTGTGAAAGGGAAACCCCCCCAAGTCCGAGTTTCACTAAGTAGAAGCAATGTCCGAGCTTTGGGCATTGGAACCTTTGGTCCGAGTTTGATGTTGGTACCATGGGTCCGAGTTATGAGTTATGTAACACCCCTTTTGTTCGAGTTTAATATGAGAATCCTTGTCCGAGTTTAATATGAGAATCCTTGTCCGAGTTTAATATGAGAATCCTTGGTCCGAGTTTGAAATGATCACAAGAGGTCCGAGTTATGGCCTTGTTCCTTTTAGTCCGACTTTGTGATCCCCACTTTCTTTGGTCCGACTTTAATGAGCATAATGGGGTCCTAGTTTTAAAGACTGCCTTGTCCGAGTTTTATATCTAAGGGATCTTGGTACGACTTTTTGTATTAGAAAAGATAAGTTCTAAGTTTTGATATTATAAATGGCGGCCATGTGATCATTGTTATTGCCAATGAGTTCTAGTAATATGTGAATGAGGTTATGATAACTATGATAGTCTAGTAATGAATCGGTCCAATAAAAGGAGTATGTGGTGTTTTGATTCAAGTCAAAGATGATAACAAGTAAATGGTCGGCCACTCATTGCACACATAATTTGTTTATATTGATTTACTAATATGTGATAGTTGAAAAATGGGGATTTGGAGGTTGATGTGATAATGTTAACTAGGTTAGTTATATGTGGTTAAATGTAACTCACGTGAATATGCGATTGATTGTTTAATGCTATGAGTCGTTTGTTACTTAATCGATACTGTATAATCATGAATGATACGTGAACTATGTGAATATAAACTAATTGTGAATACGTGCAATACAATAGGACTTGATTGACTACTTGTGAGTGCATAACCTAGCATACCGAGCAAACCAAGGTGAGTTCACACCCTTACTAAGGCATGGGATTCCCAAGGGCTTGGGAATGGGATTGAAGGAATATGATTGAATAGATTCGTACTGACACTCATACTAGACTACCATACCACTGTCCTCGGTTGTGCAGGACACATACTTATACTATTCACTGTCCTCGGTTGTGCAGGACACATACTTACAATCTACGTAGACTTATACTTACTACTATCCTCGGTTGTGAAGGATACGCACGTAAAACCTACGCGCACTTATACTTACTACTATCCTCGGTTGTGAAGGATACGCACGTAAAACCTACGCGCACTTATACTTACTACTATCCTCGGTTGTGAAGGATACGCACGTAAAACCTACGTGCATTTATACTTACTACTATCCTCGGTTGTGAAGGATACACACGTAAAACCTACGTGTACTTATACTCACTACTATCCTCGGTTGTGAAGGATACTTATGGTTACGAGTAGTCTAGTGGTTATACAACATGGGAAGCCCCCACCAATAGAACGTACTAACGGCCCAGTAGAGCCACCTGTTACATACGAACTTACCATTACGCATTTACGTTCTGTGAACTCGCTCAACTAGTTGTTGATCCTCTGTTACATGCCTTGCAGGTCGTTAGGTACATGGAGCTTGCACAGGGAGGAGCAGGTCGTTGTGGGCTTGGATCGTGATTATCTTGTTAAACACTTATAACAATTGATACTTTATTATGATGGGTTTTGATTATACGCTTCCGCTAAGCAACGATAACTTACTTATGTTTTGAAACACCTTTCATATGGATTGGGTTTGGTTTAATAGCAATTACTTTTATTATATATATTGTTCTATATGATTGGTGGCTTGATCCTGGTCAGTCACGCTCCCAAGCGGTGATACTCCGCAGGTGGATTTTGGGGGTGTGACAGATTGGTATCAGAGCCATTGGTTATAGAGAACTTGGTTTTAATATGGGAAAACGTTTTTATTAAAACCAGACTATAACCAGAACAGTGCTCTCAACGATCCACAACGACGCTTCGCTCCACGTGCAAGACTCAACATTCTAGGTAATAAGGTTTATGTTTATTACCTGCTTGCTAGAACTGCATAGAACTTTGCTCGTAGTATGCTTAGATTACATTGCTCATTACCTGTTATTGCTTGAGAACACCTATGTGCTCACACTCTTCTATCATCGTACTACTCGCGAACCATTCTCACCTACGTTACGTTTGCTATAAAGGTCATGGCCGGATATATCAACATGACACAAGCCCAGTTGACGGCTCTCATTAACGAACGAATTGCTGCGGCACTTGCAGCCATACAAGCAGGAGGTCAACACGCTCAGTCACCTGTTTACACCTTCAAAAATCTCAAGGATTGTCGACCTAGTACCTTCAATGGAACTGAGGGAGTTGTAGGCCTCCTCCATTGGTTCGAGAGGCTCGAAACTGACTTCGAGGTACATGATTGCCCTGAGTTTCGCAGGGTAAAGTTTGCTTCTAGAACACTCGAAGGTGCCGCATTAACCTGGTGGGAAGCACAGATTAAGATGTTAGGGCTGGCAGCTGCTAATGCCACCCCCTGGAACGAGTTCAAGGACCTCATTAAGGAAGAGTTTTGTAGTCGTGAAGACATCCACAAACTAGAGGTAGAGTTCCTCAACCTACAGATGGTGGGGTCTGAAATTGAAGTTTATACGAAGAGATCGAATGAATTAGCCACATTTTGTCCTACTATGGTAGACCCTCCCACCAAACGTATCGAGCTGTATCTCAAGGGTCTGGTGCCAGAAATTCAGAGTCATGTGACTGCAGCTAACCTTGGCACTATCCAGCAAGTCACTCGTCTTGCTCATCGTCTCACAGATCAGGCAGTGGATCAGAACAAGCTGCCAAAACGCATCAGTGCTACCACTACTGCTGTCACTACTTCTGCTACTCCCAGGGACAACAAAAGAAAATGGGATGGGGATTCCAGCAAGGGATCAGCTCCAGTTCAGTCACAGGTTCAGCAGCGAAAGACTGACGGTTATCAGTGTCCCAGTCAGCACTCTTTAGGCAACCAGGGGCAGGGTGGATATCGGGGAATTCATCCACTATGTAGCAGGTGCAACAGACACCACAGTGGATGGTGTCGCAAGGAACAATGTCAGAGATGTCTCAAGATTGGTCATGAAGCAAAGGATTGTCGAAACTCACGTCCTGTAACCCAAGAACAACAACGACCGCCTCAACCTTCACAGAACCAGCAACTGCAACTACCAGCTCCACAGAACACACAACAGCAGCCACAACGTGGGAACGGGGGATGTTTCCAGTGTGGGGCTGAAGGTCATTTTAAACGCGATTGCCCTCAATTAAACCAGGACCAGACTCAAAACCACGACCATGGAAACAGGGACGACAACGGGGAAAACGTTGGGGGAAGCAATGGAAACCATGATGCCGGGGCAGCGTGTACATGGTTGGTCAGGGAGACGCAATGAACGATATTTGAACTTATAACTTATCTTGGGTTTTCATTATTATGTTTACGCTACTCAAACAAAGTTTGGCTCGAACATTAATCGTATTGGGTCTTATGAATTATTTTACCTACTATATTTTATGTTTGATATGATGGATGGTTTGATATTATTGAACGCACCTGCCGTATTTATGGACCTTACGAACAGGGTATGCAAACCCTATCTTGAAAAGTTCGTCATCGTCTTCATCGACGACATTCTGATCTACTCCAAGAGTCAGGAGGAGCACGAGCAGCACTTACGTCTTATCTTGGAACTTCTTCGAAAGGAGCAACTGTACGCAAAGTTTCCTAAACGCGACTTCTGGCTTCGTGAAGTCCACTTCTTAGGCCATGTGGTGAACAGGGATGGGATCCATGTCGATCCATCCAAGGTAGATTCGATCAGGAACTGGCCTGCACCGCGTGCACCAACGGAAATACGCCAATTCTTGGGTTTGGCGGGATACTACAGGCGGTTTATCAAGACTTCTCCAAGATCGCGCAGTCGCTTACTATGCTGACACAGAAAGGTGTCGTTTACAGATGGGGTAATACGCAGGAAACTGCTTTTCAGTACCTGAAGGATAGACTATGCAGCGCACCTATCCTCTCACTGCCCGAGGGCACGGATGACTTCGTGGTTTATTATGACGCATCGATACAAGGACTTGGGTGTGTATTGATGCAACGGGATAAAGTTATTGCCTACGCTTTGCGACAACTTAAGATTCACGAACGGAACTACACGACGCACGATTTAGAGCTGGGAGCTGTTGTTTTCGCGCTTAAGATATGGCGACACTATCTGTACGGTACCAGGTGCACAATTTACACCGATCACAGGAGTCTCGAGCATATCTTTAAGCAAAAGGATTTGAACATGCGCCAACGAAGATGGGTTGAACTTCTGAACGATTACGAATGCGCCATCAAGTCTCATCCAGGCAAGGCCAATGTTGTGGCTGACGCCCTCAGTCGGAAAGACACTCTACCTAGACGCGTACGAGCCTTGCAGCTCACTATTCAGTCCGGTCTTCCTGCACAGATACGAACTGCTCAGATAGAAGCACTGAAACCCGAAAACGTCAAGGCTGAAGCCTTACGCGGCTCAAGACAACGAATGGAACAAAAGGAAGACGGCGCCTACTATGTGACGGGGCGTATTTGGGTCCCACTTTTTGGCGGTTTACGCGAGCTTGTAATGGACGAAGCTCACAAGTCACGCTACCCGGTACATCCAGGGTCGGATAAAATGTACCACGACCTCAAGACGACATATTGGTGGCCTAGTATGAAGGCCCACATCGCTACTTACGTCGGCAAGTGCTTGACTTGTGCAAAAGTCAAAGTAGAGTATCAGAAACCAGCGGGCCTACTTCAGCAGCCCAAGATACCGCAATGGAAATGGGAGGAAATTTCCATGGATTGATACTATATGGGTGATCGTGGACCGACTCACCAAGTCTGCACACTTCCTGGCTATTAAGGAAACGGATAAGTTCTCCACTCTCGCAGACATCTACCTTAAAGAAGTTGTTTCGAGGAACGGGGTGCCCACCTCTATCATTTCGGATCGGGATGCACGATTCACGTCAGAACTATGGCAAGCGATGCACAAATCTTTTGGCTCTCGATTAGACATGAGCACAGCTTATCACCCTCAGACAGAAGGACAGTCTAAACGCACTATTCAAACCTTAGAAGACATGCTTCGGGCATTTGTTATCGATTTCGGCAACAGCTGGGAAAAACATCTCCCTTTGGTGGAGTTCTCATACAATAACAGTTATCATACCAGCATACAAGCCGCTCCGTTCGAGGCATTGTACGGACGTAAATGCCGGTCACCTCTCGGTTGGGCAGAGGTGGGAGATAGTCAGATTACAGGACCAGAAATGGTAGTTGACGCTACTGAACGAATTGCACAGATACGACAACGCATGGCGGCAGCTCGCGATCGCCAGAAAAGCTACGCAGATAAGCGTAGGAAGCCATTAGAATTTCAGGTCGGGGACCGGGTTTTACTCAAAGTTTCACCCTGGAAGGGTGTGGTTAGTTTTGGTAAAAGAGTCAAACTCAGTCCACGTTATGTTGGACCGTTCGAAATCACTGAAAGAATAGGCCAAGTAGCCTACAGACAGAACCTACCAGCTGAACTCGGTGCAGTTCACAATGCATTCCACGTGTCGAGTCTGAAGAAGTGCCTATCAGATGAGACCCTCATAGTTCCTTTTAAGGAACTCACTATCGACGAGCGGTTGCAGTTCGTCGAGAAGCCTGTAGAAATCACGGACCGGGATGTGAAGGTCCTCAAACACAAGAGAATCCCTCTTGTTCGAGTTCGTTGGAACTCCCGACGTGGCCCAGAGTACACCTGGGAACGCGAAGACCAGATGACAGAAAAGTACCCCCAGTTATTCGAAACCAATGCATCCACTACTGAGGCTGAAGCTACTACTACTGAATTTCGGGACGAAATTCCAAATCAACGGGGGGATGATGTGACACCCCAGGAAAACCAGTGAACGATATAACTTACCTAGCTTCCTCAGTGAGTGCGTACCAAATTTCGGGACGAAATTTCTTTTAAGTTGGGGATAATGTGACAACTCGAGCTTCCGACTTTCACTTTCGCATTTATTGCACGTTTATTGTTTGTTTAATCGTTTATTTGCACAAGTAGTTTGTTGTGAAACTGTATGCGTTCGACACAATAAAGTGTATTGTAGTTGTGCATGGTTATGTGTTACTTGTGAAAGATGTGACAAATACTTGAATGTGGTGATGAAACTGTAATAGATAATACTTAAGGGTGTTAGGTGCTTATAGTGAAAATCTAATCATTCTTAACCCTAATTCCATTCACAAATCAACACACAAGAATCAAATCACGTACTCTCACATTCTCTAATCCTCTCCACAACCATCTTTTCATCATTCTTGGCTTCTCAAGCTCTTTTGCATCAAGTTTGATTGCCAATCCCTCTAGAAGCAATTCAAGGTAATTGTGTATGATTGTTTGTTGTTATTATTTCTTGATTATGTGATTCATGTTAAAACCCTAGTTCATTATATGATATTCTGTGTTTAATCGACTTTGATGATTGAGTAATGAATATGATTAGCTGTATACTGATAAGATTGTTCACGTAATGATTGTTGTTAATCATCGATGTATTGTTTATGGATTCTGCAATGTGTACGACTGAATTAGGGTTCTTAATCGTATAGAAATAAAATGTAACTGATGTTCATGAGAACGATGCTCTGCTCGATGATTTATGTTATTTGTGGCCCGACCTTTGATTGTCAAATAGTCTGAGTTTGTGGAATATGAAATCTAGTCCGAGGTTATAAATGAAAACTCATGGCCCGACCTTTAAGACTAAGTGAGGTCCGAACTCTTTATCATATCAAAACAGTCCGAGCTTTGTTGTTAAAATGATGATGTCCGAGTTTCACCAATATTTCTTAGGTCCGAGTTTTATCATATATAAATAATTGATACATGTCCGATCTTTAAAGAAGTAAAGGGGTCCGAGTTTGTGAATGGGAACCCTTAGTCCGACTTTGTGAAAGGGAAACCCCCCCAAGTCCGAGTTTCACTAAGTAGAAGCAATGTCCGAGCTTTGGGCATTGGAACCTTTGGTCCGAGTTTGATGTTGGTACCATGGGTCCGAGTTATGAGTTATGTAACACCCCTTTTGTTCGAGTTTAATATGAGAATCCTTGTCCGAGTTTAATATGAGAATCCTTGTCCGAGTTTAATATGAGAATCCTTGGTCCGAGTTTGAAATGATCACAAGAGGTCCGAGTTATGGCCTTGTTCCTTTTAGTCCGACTTTGTGATCCCCACTTTCTTTGGTCCGACTTTAATGAGCATAATGGGGTCCTAGTTTTAAAGACTGCCTTGTCCGAGTTTTATATCTAAGGGATCTTGGTACGACTTTTTGTATTAGAAAAGATAAGTTCTAAGTTTTGATATTATAAATGGCGGCCATGTGATCATTGTTATTGCCAATGAGTTCTAGTAATATGTGAATGAGGTTATGATAACTATGATAGTCTAGTAATGAATCGGTCCAATAAAAGGAGTATGTGGTGCTTTGATTCAAGTCAAAGATGATAACAAGTAAATGGTCGGCCACTCATTGCACACATAATTTGTTTATATTGATTTACTAATATGTGATAGTTGAAAAATGGGGATTTGGAGGTTGATGTGATAATGTTAACTAGGTTAGTTATATGTGGTTAAATGTAACTCACGTGAATATGCGATTGATTGTTTAATGCTATGAGTCGTTTGTTACTTAATCGATACTGTATAATCATGAATGATACGTGAACTATGTGAATATAAACTAATTGTGAATACGTGCATAACAATAGGACTTGATTGACTACTTGTGAGTGCATAACCTAGCATACCGAGCAAACCAAGGTGAGTTCACACCCTTACTAAGGGATGGGATTCCCAAGGGCTTGGGAATGGGATTGAAGGAATATGATTGAATAGATTCGTACTGACACTCATACTAGACTACCATACCACTGTCCTCGGTTGTGCAGGACACATACTTATACTATTCACTGTCCTCGGTTGTGCAGGACACATACTTACAATCTACGTAGACTTATACTTACTACTATCCTCGGTTGTGAAGGATACGCACGTAAAACCTACGCGCACTTATACTTACTACTATCCTCGGTTGTGAAGGATACGCACGTAAAACCTACGCGCACTTATACTTACTACTATCCTCGGTTGTGAAGGATACGCACGTAAAACCTACGTGCATTTATACTTACTACTATCCTCGGTTGTGAAGGATACACACGTAAAACCTACGTGTACTTATACTCACTACTATCCTCGGTTGTGAAGGATACTTATGGTTACGAGTAGTCTAGTGGTTATACAACATGGGAAGCCCCCACCAATAGAACGTACTAACGGCCCAGTAGAGCCACCTGTTACATACGAACTTACCATTACGCATTTACGTTCTGTGAACTCGCTCAACTAGTTGTTGATCCTCTGTTACATGCCTTGCAGGTCGTTAGGTACATGGAGCTTGCACAGGGAGGAGCAGGTCGTTGTGGGCTTGGATCGTGATTATCTTGTTAAACACTTATAACAATTGATACTTTATTATGATGGGTTTTGATTATACGCTTCCGCTAAGCAACGATAACTTACTTATGTTTTGGAACACCTTTCATATGGATTGGGTTTGGTTTAATAACAATTACTTTTATTATATATATTGTTCTATATGATTGGTGGCTTGATCCTGGTCAGTCACGCTCCCAAGCGGTGATACTCCGCAGGTGGATTTTGGGGGTGTGACAGGTGGGTGGATGGCGAGTGGGTGGTTGTGGCGTTATGGGCGGCGGTGGAGGTGGTGTTAAGGCCGGTTGCAGGTGGCCGGTAGGAGATTCGGTGGTGGCTGGAGAATCGGTGGTGGCCGGAGACTCGGTGGTGGCCAGAAGATGATGAAACAAAAGACGAACAAGAAATCATCACATAAAGAACAATTCACCAATCATCATCTAAAGAAGAACTCCCCACCCACAAAAAACCCCCAATTTTAAAACCCATAAATCAAAACCTCCAATTTCAAATGGACGGCGCTAAGAGATACACATCACGATCGGAGTATGGGCAGTGTGTGTGTCTGAACCGCTCCGGAGCGGAGTATGGCACCTCTGCTACTTCTACTTGAAATTTTCCTTCCTCTTTCAAGATCTCTCATTTAATTCAGAAATTTGTTAGTTGTAGTGAGAAATATGGCGACTAGATGTTTGAAAGTGTTTGATGGTGTGATGTCAGCTAGGTTATTTCCTAAAGGTGTTCTTCATAGTGTAACCTTTTGGAAGAGTTAGAGATGGTTATTCTAGAGTTTTGGATCACGGGTTAAGTAACAAGGATGGGTTGTGGAGGTGGACGGTAGTTGTGGGGTGGTGTTGGTGTGAGCGGAGTATGGGGAATTCTGACAACGAGGGAGGCTGAAGTCCAGCGGCGGTGGCAGTGGGTTTTGAGTGTGGGGGTTCAAGATTAAGGGTTGAGATTGATTGGGTTCATATGATTTTTAATATAGGTTTATTTTTATTAGATAATTTTAAATAAATAACTAAAAGGACTAAAATACCCTTGGGTGATCAGATTTAACTAAAAAATTTAACAGGGTTTGGCCTAAAGGACATAACGTGTAAGATTTTGAAACATTAAGTACAAAACTTGTCAACTTTTGCGCTAAAGAACAGCGCCTGCAATTTGGTGTAAACGTAAAGGACAAAACTTGTAATTTGTAAATCTTTTAAGTAATATATAGTAATAGTTATCCATTCTTTATTATTACTGTATATTATTAATATGAGTTAATAGCCAAAATGGTCCCTGTGGTTTGCTCACTTTTGCCACTTTAGTCCAAAATCCAAAATTTTTAAATCTAGGTCCCTGAGGTTTGCATTTTGTTGCCATTTTAGTCCAAATTTCAAAAACTTCATTTTTTGACTGTTGCAACCAGCCTATTTTGTCCTTTTGTGCAGGGGTATTTTGGTCATTTTTATGAGTTATTATAACAAACTCAGATCAAGAACCCAGAATACCCCTGCGCAAAAGGACAAAATAGGCTGGTTGCAATAGTTAAAAAAGGGGGGTTTTGAAATTTGGACTAAAATGGCAACAAAATGCAAACCTCAGGGACCCAGATTTAAAATTTTGGATCTTGGACTAAAGTGGCAAAAGTGAGTAAACCTCAGGGACCATTTTGACTATTAACTCTATTAATATATATTACTATTACTATATATTACTTAAACGAATTATTATTATTATTTATATCAAATGACAACACCACTTTGTTACAGTGGTGTTGTCTTTTTTTTTTCCTTTTTCTTTCTTTCTTTTTTTTTGTGGTTTTTTTTCTTTTTTACTTTTACCCTTTAATTTTTAGCATTAACACTTACAATCCCTTAACTTTCTAAATACTTTTTAATCGAGTTTTTTATCTTTATTTTTATTTACGTGTTGATATAAACTTAAGTTGATTTACATTTCGATATGATTTTTTTATATGTTTATTTACGATTTTGCCTCAAGTATAAAATTCGTTATATATATCAAATGACAACACCACTTTACTACAGTGGTGTTGTCTTTTTTTTTTCTTTTATTCTTTTTTTTTCCTTTTTCTTTCTTTCTTTTCTTTTTGTGGTTATTTTTTCTTTTTTACTTTTACCCTTTAATTTTTAGCATTAACTCTTACAATCCCTTAACTTTAATCGAGTTTTTTATCTTTATTTTTATTTACGTGTTATAAGACGATGGTAGTGTTTTGTTTTAATTGGTTGACTCGATTTAATTTTTATTCGCCGTGCCAAGCGGTAGTTTTCCCATCGTTTTAATTTTTTTAGCAAAAGTATGGTAGTATTTTGTTTTACTTTGTTTAGTCAATGTATTTTTTTTTGAGATCGTGTTATGAGTAGTATGTACAAGTAACTAAAACACAGACGTACATGCTATGAGACAGAAATATTCGGCTTAATGCCCCGCAACGCGGGCGGACAAAACCTAGTTTAAATGAAGTATGGTAAAGTAATAGTAATAGTAATTATTATTATTATTATTATTATTATTATTATTATTATTATTATTATTATTATTATTATTATTATTATTATTATTATTATTCTGGTGACAAATCTAATAGAGACTGTAAAAATCTTGGAAATGTTAAAAATGGATTGGAAGCAAGATTTTGGTATGACGTTTGATTGATGAAACATGAGAAACTCGGATCCCAAAAGCCTGAAGAGGGATTGCGAAAAAAGAGAAACTAAAAAATAAAAAAAAAACATTAACAAACAATCATTTATTATATATATATTTTTTGTTTTAAATCTCTTTAAATCTTTTATTACAGAAACACTAAGCATCCTATACTGATTACAATAATAAGTATTATTTTTAGTTACAAAATTAAATAAATAAACTAAGTACAAGTATAAGAAAAGAAACCTGTACAGAAATGATAAGAAAAGAAACCTAAAATACAGAAATAATAATAATGATAGTATTTAAATATAAACATTTAGCTAAATTCGAGGCATAAGTTGGTGGGGACTGAAGTCTACGTACATGCACATGGATCAAACCCCATATGCATCCCCACAAGCCACCACAGTAAAATTCAGCTTATTTACCGGAATTAAAATAAAAAAGAATATTTTTTATATTATTATTATCATATAAAAAATATTATATAAAAAATATAAATAATTAAAAATTCAGACTTGCCCTTTCTTATCAGTTATCACTCACTAACTCTGAGAATCAGCAGTGTAAAGATTGGACTACCAAAGCCCATGTGTTTTCATTGCTAAAATATTCACTCTGACTCACCACAACTCTATTCTTGAGCAATTTCACATCCAAAACTCTTGAACAGTTTTATTTTATCTCTCTTTTTATTAATTAATTAATATAAAATAAATGAACCCATAACTTGCACCAGTATATAAAGTGAAAACCCCCCACATTGTGTGTTTATTGTGTGTCTTGCGAGTGAGAGAAAAACACACAAAGAAACATGGGGGAGCAAGTGGAAGAACCGAGCTATGAACAACAGCTTTCGACAAGAAAGAAAGGTGGTTTAGTCACCATGCCTTTTATTATAGGTATGTAAAATGCTTAAAGATTTAAACTTTATTTGTTTTTACATCATGGGTATCTTGAATCTTGAAGTTTTGTGCTTGATTTGATCTGGGTTTTGAATCTTTATGTTGAATCTTGAACCTTTTTTTGCAGCTAATGAGGCGTTTGAGAAGGTGGCTAGTTATGGGTTGGTGCCTAATATGATACTTTATTTGATGAGTGATTACAAGATTGGTGTAGCTAAAGGCACTAACATACTGTTTCTTTGGACTGCTGCTTCCAATTTTGCTCCTGTTTTGGGTGCATTTCTTTCGGATTCATATCTGGGTCGGTTTCTCACCATTGGTTTGGGTTCCTGCTTTTCACTTCTGGTAATATTTTCAATTTTTTTTTTATTTTTTTATCGGCAAATTTGGATCACTAACGGACCACTCGAGTATCATCGTCTGATTCGTGCCAGGAGCCAAATAAATCTGTGAAAAACCCCTTGTGGGAATCGAACTGAGAACCTAATGTTATAATTTTTTTTTTTTGAGTAAACTGCCATTTTGGTCCATGAGGTTTGGTCACTTTTGCCACTTTAGTCCAAACCTTTTGCATCTGGGTCCTTGTGGTTTCAGTTTTATTGCCATTTTGGTCCAAAAATGAAATCGGGTCATATTTGTTTTATAAAATCCTGCAATTTTGTCATTTTCCTCAAAGGCAAATCAGGTCATATTTGTCTTATAAAATATGGTATTTATTTATAAAAAAAGAAATGATAATTTTGCCCCTACGGAAAAGGACAAAATAGCAGGATTTTATAAGACAAATATGACATGATTTCATTTTTGGACCAAAATGACAATAAAATTGAAACCACAGGGACCCAGATGTAAAAAATTTGAGTTTTGGACTAAAGTGGCAAAAGTGACCAAACCACAGGGACCAAAATGGCAGTTTACTCTTTTTTTTTTTTTTATAAACATTTGTTTGTAAATTAATCTGATAAATTACTTACCTTTTTGGGTAAATTCACTGTAGAATGAAATCATGCAATAATAAATGTAACAAGTGAATCCTATGTTGTTTTCCTTTTGATCTATGAAAGTTTGAACAGTGTATATCTGACGTTGACCATTTGACTTGCAAAAAGAATTTATGTTTAGCTGACCAGGAGTGCATTTAATTGATTTGGTCATAAAAACTCTTTGAACATAGAAGAAATGCTTCTGCAGTTAGATTGCTGTGTCTGGTCCACATGCCCTACCTCATAATAATTTCTTGATTTTTATGAGTTTATCCCAGTCCCTACCTTTGAAATATACATGTTGAATTGTCAATTGTTTCACATTGCATAAGATCCTGCGTTCTGTTTTTTTCTACAACTTTTTTGCACCCCTTTAGTAATATTTTGCAGTGGTTCTTTCAACTTTAATCTGACTTCACTTTAGTGACAAAACATTGTTGGTCCCAATGTTTTGTGGCCATACAAAAGTAAAGGAAACTGCTATATTTTTAAGGTTAATTTTTTTTTATTTTCCTAAATTTTATAGAAGTCTTGAAAATTAAGGGATATAAAAAAAGGGAGACTATTTGCACACTTGGTGTGTAGATAGTTGGCCTAAAAAGGGCTTTTTTGTCCTATATGCACACCTGCTGTGTTGAGCTGTGGCCAAAGTGAAGCGTTTTGGTCCGGTCAACCAGACAAAGACTGACGGGTCTGTTGACCGGACCAACACGCCGAGCTTTGGCCGCGTTTTGGTCCTGTCAACCAGACAAAAGACTGACCGGGTGTCTGGTTGACAGGACCAAAACGCGGCCAAAGCTCGGCGTTTTGATCCGGTCAATAGACCCGTCAGACACCCGTCAGTCTTTTGTCTGGAATTTGGGCACAAACTCAAGAGTGGTTATTCGAAGTTCATTTTTTTATGAAATAAAAAAATTCATAAAAATCTTGAAGTTCGATGACAAATAGAAATTTGAGCTCGAATAGATGAAATCGGGCTGGTTACGTAAAAAGTTGTGTACACCAAAGGGCATGTGGTCTAGCGGTATCAAGTTGTGTAGGAAAAGTCTCTATACTCGTAAGGTTGAGGGTTCAAGTCTCATGGTGGACCTGACGTAGTGTAAATTAGAGTACGTGTGAGTTATCCATAGAAAATAAAAGTAAAAAATAAAAGTTATGCACATTTGAACTTAGGGCTGTTGTAAACGAGTCGAGACAGGGTGGGCTCGAGCTCAAGCTTGAAATTAATTGAGGTGGCTCCGCTTGGCTAGAGTTCTAGTTTGAAGTTAAATTAGCGTAAGAACGAGCCAACAAGCCGAGCCATGAGCTGGACCGAGCTTGGCTCGAACTTAGGGCTGTTGTAAACGAGTCGAGCCAGGGAGGGCTCAAGCTCAAGCTTGAAATTAATTGAGGCGGCTCAGCTTGGCTAGAGTTCTAGTTTGAAGTTAAATTAGCCTAAGAACAAGCCAATGAGCCGAGCCATCTCATGGCTCAGTTACAAAATGAGCCAACTTGGCTCACGTCATCTCAATTTGAGTTTTTTTAGCTAGTTTTTCTGGAGCTTCTTTCGAGCGAGCCGCGAGCCGCCTCAATTAATTACGCATGATTATCCACTCTGTCTCTATATCTGTAGTTAAGCATTCTTGCCCTTTATTATTGTGATGACAGGGGACGTTCTTGCTCTGGTTAACCACAATGATCCCACAACTAAAACCACCAGCATGCAACCAGTTCACACAAACCTGCAAACAATCGACACATTCCCAATTCGCTTTCTTGATCTTCGCCTTCATATTCATCTCCATGGGGTCAGGTGGAGTAAGACCATGTTCTTTAGCATTTGGTGCCGAACAAATCGACAATAAAAACAATGTGAACAATGAAAGAGCCTTAGAAAGCTTTTTCGGTTGGTATTATGCTGCTGGTGCCACTGCGGTTCTGATCGCTTTCACGGGTATTGTTTATATTCAAGATCATGCTGGATGGAAGGTCGGTTTTGGAGTTCCTGCGGTTCTTATGTTGTTATCGACGGTTTTGTTCTTTGCGGCTTCTACGCTTTATGTGAAGATGAAAGTTAAGAAGAGTATACTTACTAGCTTTTTACAAGTGATTGTGGTTGCTTATAAGAACAGAAAACTCCCTTCTCAGCCTCCGAATTCTGATGGGTGGCATTTTCATAAGGATTCACCCGAATCTGTGCCCACGAAGAGTTTAAGGTACCGTTTTCTTGTAGATTTTGGTCATTTTAATCGTAGTTTGATCACAGTTTAGGTGTAACAATGGGCGGGTCGAGTGTGTTGGATAATAATTTAAACTGGATTCAGGTCAAAACGGGTCATTCTTTGGTACGGGTTGAAATGAAACCTCTAATAATTATGCAAGGTTTTTTTATTTTTATTTTTTTTTATTATTTTTTTTTTGTAGATTTTTGGTCATTTTAATCATATTTTGATTACACTTAAGGTGTTAAAATGGGCGGGTCGAGTGTAATGGGTAATGGTCTAAATGAATTCAGGTCAAAACAGGTCATTCTTTGGTACGGGTTGAAAACTCTAATATTTACAATTATGCAAGGTTTTTTTTTTTTTTTTTTTTTTTTTTTTTTTTTTTTTTTGTAGATTTTTGGTCATTTTAATCATATTTTGATTACACTTAAGGTGTTAAAATGGGCGGGTCGAGTGTAATGGGTAATGGTCTAAATGAATTCAGGTCAAAACAGGTCATTCTTTGGTACGGGCTGAAAACTCTTATATTTATAATTATGCAAGTTTTTATTTAGATTTTGGTCATTTTAACCATAATTTGATCACACTTAAGGTGTTAAAATGGGCGGGTCGAGTGTGTTGGGTAACAGTTTAAATGAATTCATGTCAAAACGGGTCGAGTTGAAACCTATAATATATACATTCATACAAGTTTATGAAAAAGATATGAACTTTAATTCCGTATGTAGGTTCTTGAACAAAGCTTGCATCATACAGAACCCAAAAGACTTAACCTCCGATGGGATTGCTTTAGACCCGTGGAGTTTATGCACAGTCGAACAAGTCGAAGAACTTAAAGCCCTAATCAGAGTTCTACCATTATGGTCTTCAGGACTAATGATGTCTATAAACGTTAGCCAATCATCCTTTCCAGTCATCCAAGCAAGCACCATGGACCGACACATGGGATCAAGCTTCCAAATTCCAGCCGGATCCTTTGCATTTTTCACAATCGCGGTTTTAGCCCTTTGGGTTGTTCTATACGATCGTGTTATACTCCCATTTGCGTCAAAGATCAGAGGAAAACCGGTTCATCTTGGTGTTAAACTAAGAATGGGAATTGGTCTAGTTTTCTCTACTATGGCCATGGTGGTTTCCGCTATTGTTGAACACGCTAGAAGAAAACATGCAATCAAACAAGGATTACTCAACAACCCGCAAGCGGTTATTGCCATGTCAGCAATGTGGTTGGTCCCACAATACTGCCTACATGGATTAGCCGAAGCTTTTAGTGCAATAGCCCAAAACGAGTTTTATTATTCAGAGTTTCCTAAAAGTATGTCTAGCATTGCGGCTTCTCTTTTCTTGCTAGGAATGGCGGTTGCTAACTTGTTGGCTAGTCTTATTTTAAGCACAGTCGAACGACTCACAAAGCATGGTGGTAAAGAAGGTTGGATCGCCACTAACATAAACCAAGGGCGGTATGATAGTTATTATTGGGTTCTTGCTATCATGAGCTTTGTGAATTTGTTCTATTTTATGGTGTGTAGTTGGGCTTATGGTCCTTGTGTTGATGAAACGACGAAAAAGGAGTCGAAAACTAGCGACAGTCCTGAAACCCTAGAAGAATTACAAAGAGCACGATCCGTAGCGCTCGAAAGGCAAAGTCTTTTCAAAAGTTTGCCATCATAATCTATTGCTTGCAAAATCTTGAAAATATATATTGTATTTCAAGAAAGGTTCATATTATTATTATTGTGTAGGCAAAAGGATATATCTTTGATTATAATATAATCGATCTTAAACCCGGATGAAAGAATGAAGAAACGATACAATGACTCAATGTGGGGCGTTGTTTAGTTTGGTTTGGTTTGTAGCGTGATGATAGACGGTGAGAGAGCAGTCGTTTGTTTGTGGTGTCGATAGGCTTTTTTTTAGGATTTATATTATGATGTCTTGATAGTTTCGAACCGAACTTGAAAAATATACTTGTAAACATAAATATTAAGTGTGTTTAAGGTTTTTGTTTGTACCATGTTGTTGTTTGAAGTTGCCAACACTTGGTGATTGTTTCATATCATATTATATATATATATATATATATATATACATATATAGGGGATGGTTCAAATGAAAACCACTTTTATTGTGAAAACTCGAAAACTAACTAAAAAAAGCCTAAAAAACACACAAATTTTTTTTTTCAATTTTTTTTATAAAAATCGCTAGTTTTTATATATAAAAAAAAACTTTTTTTCAAAAAAAAAAAAAAAAAAATTTTGTGTAGTGCACATGTGTAATAATACACATGTGTAGTACACATACATATGTGCAGTATTACACATGTGCACTACACAAATTTTTTTTTTTTTTGAAATTTTTTTTATATTAAAAAACCTGCGAAATTTTGATTGCAAAAAAAAAAAAAATAAAAAAAAAATTTTTTTTTGTATGTTTTTTTGGCTTTTTTTAATTAGTTTTCGAGTTTTTCACAATAACTAGTGGTTTTCATTTGAACCTTCCCCTATATATATATATATGTATTTATATATATATATATATATATATATATATATCATATTACATGAAATAATATTATAAAGTGAACTACAATTGAAATTGGAAGGAAACAAAAGCAATAAACAATAACATGTTCATAAAAAATGGTGGGGTTGACAGAGAGGCATGGCTCTTTATGTAAAAGACAATGCATCATCCTATAAAACAGGATTGAACAAAAACTGTGGTTTCAATGTTGGTCTTTTACACCCATTTTTTGTTTTTTTTTTTTTTATTAGCAAAGGGATTTAAATACATGTGATCTCAAATGCATAAACATCTGAATAATTACTCCACCTCATTCACAACTATTATTTTGAAAATGTCTTCACCCTTATGTTTAATTGATTAAGGCAAATTGGAAATAAATAATCCCAACTCACTGTTATTGGCCAATAATAATCCCAACTCATTTAATCACCAATAATAATCCGAACTATTCATTTTTGTTTGTAAAATACTCCCATGTTAAAAAAAACACTAACTAGGTTAAAATATTGTTGATGTGGCTTAACATGTGTGGACTGACGTGGCTGGTTAACATCTTACCTGTGTATAAAATGATTATCAGCCTCATTTGCACACACAATCGCACTCTCCTTCAAAACCCTAATTCTACAAATTGGGCAAATTCAGTCGATTGTGTGTGCAAATGAGGCTGATAATCATTTTATACACAGGTAAGATGTTAACCAGTCACGTCAGTCCACACATGTTAAGCCACATCAGCAATATTTTAACCTAGTTAGTGTTTTTTTAACGTGGGAGTATTTTACAAACAAAAGTGAATAGTTCGGATTATTATTGGTGATTAAATGAGTTGGGATTATTATTGGCCAATAACAGTGAGTTGGGATTATTTATTTCCAATTTGCCATTGATTAATCATTTCTATATTTTCTTGTATTCAAATATTGAGTTATTTGCAAAAAAATTCCAAGAAATAAGATTTAATATTTAAAAAATGAATAAAAATAACTTTAAGTTAAGGTTATATAGTTAATAGGGGGCTGGTTATCGTACAAATGCGCTTATCGTACATTACGTACGCTACAATCTCAGCCATCTTCCCGCATTGAAAATCGCATGTTGTTTTTTTGTAACAATTTCGCATGTTGGTTTTTTAACATGCGATTTTATCAAAATTACCACATGCGAAATTGTTACAAAAAACAACATGCAATTTCATCAAAATTATCACATGCGAAATTGAATTATCACATGCAAAATTGTTACAAAAAAACAAACTGCTATTTCATCAAAATTATCACATGCGAAATTGAATTACCACATGCGAAATCGTTACAAAAAAACAACCTGCTATTTCATCAAAATTATCACATGCGAAATTGAATTACCACATGCGAAATTGTTACAAAAAAACAACCTGCTATTTCATCAAAATTATCACATGCGAAATTATTACAATAAAAAAACAACATGCGATTTTCATTGCGGGAAGATGATCTGACGGCTGAGATTATAGTGTACGTAATGTACGATAAGGGAATTTGTACAGTACCCTTTACCTAGTTAATAGTTTCATATTGTTACAAATAGGGGTGCAAACGAGCCGAGCCGAGCCCGAGCTCGACCAGGCTCGAGCTCGAGCTCGACCAGGCTCGAGCTCGAGCTCGACCAGGCTCGAGCTCGAGCTCGTTTAACATATGAAAGCTCGAGTTCGAGCTCGGCTCGATTCGAGCTTTATTTCTAAAGCTCGAGCTTGGCTCAAAGGTAATTTTTCAACTCGAGCTCGACTCGTTTAGTATTTATTAATTAATTTATATTAATTATAATTATTATTATACATATAATTTAGTTATTTTTAATATTTATATAAATGGTAATTATTATTATATAAATATATGTTTAATATATTAATAAAAAAATATATAAACAGAAAGCTCGTTTAGGCTTGCGAGCCGGCTCGAGCTCGATAAGCGAACCTCGGGCTCGGGCTCGTTTACTAAATGAGCTTGTTTTTAGGCTCGGGCTCGAGCTCGTTTAAGCTTGGCTCGTTCGAGCTTTTTTTCGAATAGCTCGGCTCGTTTGCACCCCTAGTTACAAATGTTCCTAGATATCAAGTTCCAGTTTATGTGCTATTAGAAAGATCAATTAACCTTCAATTTGTGTGATAACAAGTATAATTAATTACGTGACGTTAAAGTGACGTGGTTTTGTTTTTTTGCTCACTTACCCTATGCCTTTCCATCCGAGCCAAATGAAATCTCATCGTCGACCCCCCCCCCCCCTTCTCAGTGTAAATTTTACTGAATTTTTTTATGTAGTGTAAAATATTGGATTTTGAGAGTTCGGCCGCCTGATTTTACCGAAAACTAAGTTTAAAATCCGCCACTGTGTGGAGAGACAGGGGATATCATTAGAAGGAGTTGCCGTCAGAGAAGGTAATCACCGGAGAAGAAGAAGATAACTTATTGCGGCTGATCTTTTTCGTCAAAACAAAAGGTCGTATGATCAATTGCTTAGAGAAATAATACATATTAAGACGTTTGGTCGGTTACAATACATTTCATAATGCAAAAATCTATCTTATGCTATGATAATAATTGTAAGTGGATCCATAATATGGGACGGGAATACTTTTAAATCCACTTCTTTTTGTCTAAATGGAAACAACAAAAAACATCCATTCCTGAATTTAGTCCATTTTTTACAACACTTTTGCTAGAGACTTCGGAATATATGTTTCAATGGATGGAATGTTTTCTTTCATAATGTTTTGGACTTTTGGGCAGTGATGATAAAGAGCGCATTTAATTTAAAATCTCTAAGTTATCATGTGTAACTTGAATATAGTTTAGCCATTTCAGGTAAATGATTTGACAAATAACATCTTAATGCATATTAAAAGTCATCAATTTCTTAGCTTTCAATGATGTTGTAGCGGCAAGCACCTGATTAACCTCTTGTTGAGGTCTCAAGTTTCAATGTCGCTTTCATTGTTTTTTTTTTCTACCATAGCCTCTTGCAGACGTTTTGCTCAGTATACGCTATGGTTTACCTGACCTCGTTGGTTAGTATGGTATTGGCGGGTCCGATGAGTTTACCGGTGACTGTTTCTCATGGTTAACAAAAAAGAAAGAAAAAAGGTTTTAGTTTGACAAAAGAGTTTGTAGACAATAAAAAAAACTTTATGAAGTTTGTTTCAAAAAGATTTTGATTCATTTTCGATCACTAGATGATTCTGATAAAATAAAAATCACTAAACAAGTGGAACCATAACTATCTAACGTTTATGATTTGATGTTAATAGTTTTTACTTACATGAGTTTAAAAGATTAAGGGGTTGTTTGTTTACCTCTTAATGAGACTCTTAATGGTTCAGACCTCTTACTGGTTCAACACTTAATGGTTCAGACTGTTTTTTCACAAGCAGATGTCTGAATGGTTCAGACATTTGCCTCTGAATGGTTAAGATTTATACAAAGTCTGAATGGTTAAGACCTCTAATCTGAATTGGTCAGACATTTGCCTCTAAACGGTTAAGCATTATACAGGCTCTTAATGGTTCAGACCTCTAACTGGTTCAGCACTTAATGGTTCAGATCTCTTACTGGTTCAGCACTTAACCATTCAGATGTTACCAAACAGCCCCCTAAGAAAACCATATTAAAAAATCAATATTTACGTATGATTTTTTTCGTCACACCGTTCTACAATTTTTACAATTTGTTTCCTTCGCTTTTGAAAAAGGTCCCTTCAAAAGGATTATTGGAAACATCCAAATTGTAGTTCTATGATTCTTGTATTTTAAGTGTATGTTTTACAATATCATGTCGTCCACATTAGTTTTGCCTTACACACACACACAAATAAACCATAGCAAGTCAAATGACCATTTGGCCTTTCTCAAAAAAAAGAACAAAAAAGTGACCAGAAACGGAAAATTGGTTTGGTGATTTGATGAGTTGCAAAGTGCGACTAGATAAAGTTTAAAATTTGTTCATGTTGCATTTGCTAACGTGTATGATGATAAATTTTCAAAGTCACTTATGTCTCCAAAACATGAAAAATACATCAAACAGAGATACTATAGTAACAAAAAAAGGAATATTGGATTTTAATAATCTCAACTATTCGTCGTTGGTCGTCAACAGTACTAACTTAAAAAGAAACAACTGGCAGTCCCAACTATTAACATATTGGCTACCAGTGGACCCTGACTAACAGAACACTAACGCTGTTAGTCTTCGGTCGCTGGAAAAACATTTTTAGCGGGAAAACTCAACATTTTTGTCTCAAACCTCTTTGCAACCTTATTACGGACCTTTAGGAACCTTCTTCTAGTAAAAGCCCCAATTATTGAAGTCGCCGGAAAACTCTTTTTCGACGGAAAACTTCTTTTTGGTCGGAAAACTCAACTTTTTGGCCGGAAAACTCAACATTTTCGTCCCAAACCTCTTTGTAACCTTAGATCGGACCTTTAGAAACCTTTTTCTGGCCAAAAACGGTTTTCCGGCTACTGGTGACTAACGGCGTTAAGGTTCTGTTAGTTAGGGTTCATTGGTGGCCAATATATCAATAGTTGAGACTGCCAGTGGTTATTTTTAAAGTTAGGACTATTGGCGACCAACGACGAATAGTTGAAATTATTAAAATCCAATATTCGAAGAATAAAAAAAAGCATTTATGGTAAAAGGCTTGTTATCATTAGCATTTATCAAGTCACATATCTGGGCTTTTAAAGTTGCTTATGTTGGTTGAACCCATATATTTGGGCTTTTCTCAACGTTGTAACCGGGTTATATTACAACATAACATTTATCAAGTCACATGACATTTATTAATAAAGTGCATGCTAAAATTAAAAATTCAAGTGTTATATTGTTTTTAGCATCAAATTAGTAGTGCTTTAAGAAAACTAAGTTGATGTTATATAGCTATATGCTTAATTTTAAGGATCATAATCAGTTTGTATGAGATGTAAGTTATTATATGCTTCATGCCCATCACAACATCATCAACACAATGCAACATCACATGTTTCTCTTATAAGTCTCCAAAACATGAAAATATACATCAAAGGAAGATGCTATAATAAGAAAAGAAAACATAAAAGTAAGTAATTTATCTTGTAATATAAAGCAAAAGCACATCACTATTTCTCATTTTCCTTTGCTTGAAAACAAAACAGCCATAACCAAAACCAAACCATGCAAGGAAGCTGTTTATAAGCTAGCTAGGAAACTAAACGCTTTAAGAACCGAAATAACCAAGTTACATGAATACAAAGTACAAATCATATACTCTTGCATCGCACTTGCTTTAACGAGGATATAAAACAATTATTATCATAGTGTGCAAAGATCCTTACCCTCTTTGAACCCTTAACATGATTGAAACAGAACATCGATTTCATTTAGGCAGCCACCTAGTCCACCACGGGGACGAAGGAAGAATCCCTTGAGATGGGGGCGGGGTTAGGATCTCTAGCATGGCTTCCTTCTCTCTCGGGGTCAACGGGATCCCTCTAGTTAGGTTCAACGCCAGTAAGTGCACATTAGTCCTTTGCCTGTGCCTACCGTACGCCCATATTCCGCCAGCAGCACCAGCAATCAGAAGCTGTTCAAAATACATCGACACCATTGTTAGATACTTAAATTCAATAAACGTTCAATTTACAAAAACAAATGACACTGGTTACTGACCGGTGATAGCCACAAGGCTGCAGTCTGCCAGTCAAACTTTGGAGCGTAAAGTATTGTTTCCCCATACTCGTTTTCAAGCTTTTTATAGATGTCTTTGTCGCTTTTTCCTGATTTGATTTCATCGCGAATAAGCTACAACAGAAACAAGCAAAATGAGCCCCTGTTTAAATAACTTCTAATAAATGTTATTGGGCACGTTTGTTTGTTTGTGTAAACGACTTCTCGTCACAATTAAAGATGACGATTAAAAGAAGAATAGAAAGAAAGAAAGAGTAACCTTCCTAAGGAGAACAGCAATATCAGCTTGAGATTCTTCAATGGACTGACTACCACACTCTAAGCAACGGACATTGTGACTGATGTTTCTTGCCCGCGCATCCACAATCTGCTGTTTCTTCACAGGATCCTCCTCGTTTTCCATTCTCTAAATTCTACAAAAAAAAAAAAAAAAAAAAAAAAAAACTCAGTTGGGCATTTCATCGAACACTTGGTCTGCAATAAATTGTCTTCCCACAAATCAACAAATTCTGAAATTGAACACTATAAAGCTTCTGGCTTTAGGAAATACCGTTACGAAATTTTATAAGGGTGTACACACACAGTCCCAAATTCAAAATCTTTCTGGAATACTCAAATGCAAGTATGAAGGGAACAATGGAGGCGATTATCATAAGGAATAGAATAAATTACCTTTTATGCAGTGAACGTCAAACCTATTAAAGATGATGGATTGCAAGAATGCGTCAAATGAAGAACTCCAATTCACCAGACTTGAGTCCGATGTTACAACTTTGAAAGCCGAACACAAACCCAGATCCTTTGCGTTTTGGTTTATTTTTTCAGAATTACGAGATTTTTAAAAATAGTCCTTGCTTTTCAGAAACTACAAGTTTAGTCCAAAAACTTTGAAAAAAGTCTTGGTCTATGTTATTACATGAGATGTGTCGGTTTTGGCGACGGTTTGGATGGTGTCTACAACAGTGGCAGAGGTTGCATTGTGGCGGTGTTGGTGTGGTGGTGGTAGTTGTTACGTTGCAGTGGCGAAGCTTGAAAAAAAAAGTTCGGAGGGGGGGGGGGGGCACCGGACCTAATATGTTCGGGTCGGACGTCGGTGATTCGATTCGGGTTAGGTCAAATATTAACCGGTTCATTATTCGCTTCATTAACCGGTTCGCTTGTTAAAGCTTTTTTACGTTTATTAATCTCATTGTTTCCATCAACTTGTTCTTCATTCTTTCTTTTAAAAAAAAGTATGATTTTGTTCTTCCCGATAGCGTAATCTAACAATACAAGTTAACAAAACAAATCACCATAGATTTCAAGCTCTAATAGTTATAGAAAGATTCAACAAGTTTAGGGCAAAAAATGGACCAATTTCACGCCTAATTTCAACCTAAATCACATAAATTGAAGCCCTAATTTAAACCTAAAGATAAAAAAACACATACCTTGAAGTCGATTAGTCGATTAGAGCAGCCCAGCCGGTTATCCTCGTCTCCTCCAAGTCGAACAACAGCCTGCGACCCTGCGTGTTCTCTGTTCTGTTCGATTAGAGCAGCAGTAGCGTATGTTCTTTTTTTTTTGTCTGGTCCCCTTCCAATTCCAAACAGCGATTAACTCCATAAAATTGGCATTGGTTTTTTTTTTTTTTTTTTTTTTTTTTTTTTTTTTTTTTGGGCTAATCATTAATGGGCTGCACAAATGATAAAATAATTTTATTTGGGCTATATGCCTATATAAATATTTTTTTTATAAAACCTGATGGGTCGAAAATGTATATACCTAATTTTTTTTTTAAACCGTGGGGGTCGAAAAAGTATATACCTAATTTTTTTTTTTAAAACCGGAGGGTCAAAAACGTACAAACCTAAAAATTTCTATACTAAAACTAGATACGTAACACTACTGCAATTAAATTCCATATACAGAGACCGATCACTCTTCCAAAACCTCATGAAATACAGACTGATCATTCTTCCAAAGCTCATGAAACATCTTCTCTCTCTTTCTCTTCCAAATCTCCGGCTCCCACAGTGTATCGCCTGAATCAGTGGGTTAACATTTCTGATCAATCCAGGATATGAAGAAAACCCTAGACAACGAATCTTTCAACACCACGAAAAGCTTGAAGACATTCATCCTCACTATTAACGTGACACTTCAAATGCATTGTTCTAATTCGTTCCCATCCGAAAATCACCTTCGGACACCACAATCAACCATCACTGATTATAACACTTCACCCATGGGTTGGTGCTCCTTTCTTAGTTGTGGCTGATTACTATGTTGATAAATTCCGATAGCAGCAATGGTTTCTGGGTAATTCAAAGTTTTTTTTTTCATTTTGATTTTTAATCATAATTCATAATCAAGGGGTATTCGATGGCGAATAATGATGTTGTCTAATTGATTTACATTTCTGGATTGAATGTTTTGATTAGGCTTTTAAATGTTGTTTTACTCAGGTGAATGTTTCGATTGTGCTATCAAGTACACCATTGCCAGGTAATTTTTGAGAACCTTCTATTTTCAGTTTTTGTTGAGCACCAATTGTTCGATGGTTTGTCTCAATGAGCCTAATTTCATGTGGGTATGCTTAAGTTTTGAAATTCACACATGAAATGGGTTGCTTTGCATCTTTGAATTTGTTATACTAATCACAAATGATAAACCTTAATACCGTATAACATGAGTTGTAATTGTAACATGTTTGTATTTGGTTTGGGTCAAACCCTGTGCCACCTTATTAATCTTAGATTTGCGATTGGAAGTATAAGGACTGTAGCATCTTTTTGCGCTGAAGAGAAAGTGATGCGGGTTTATAGAGATAAATGTGCAGGTCCCGAAAGAATGGGGATAAAACAAGGTTTGATCGCGGGGGCTGGGTTTGGAGTATCGTGTTTCTTACTTTTTTGTGTGTATGCAACTAGCTTTTACACCAGAGCTTGGCTTGTTGAGGCGGGAACAACTACATTCCCTAAAGTTTTCCGGGTGAGTGATGTTTGAACTTGAAGCCACAACCTGTTTGTTGACGGTTTGATTATCGGGTCACATTTGATATTGTTGATGGTGTACGTTTTAGTGATGCATTTATCTTTCAACAAGCTATGATTGTATAATTTACACACAATTGGCAACTCATACTATATATTTATGTTTATAGGAGGCAACACGGAAGGCGGAGGCTGCTGGGAATCATGATTGTCCTTTTAAAGTTAAGTTGGTTGTTCCTCCGTCTTATGTTCTTATCACTCAAACTCTTGATAAGGTAATCAAAATGTATAGGATTCAATGGGCGAGTGATGCCTTTAATCAGCGAGAGTTTTTTAAGTTAGAATTGCTGGTCACTTGTTAGTTCTTGAAGCATATTATAGAACGGGTTTTGGCACGGAACAGGTTGGTTCGGATCGGGTTCGGGCCGGCACGGGTTTCCGCACGGGACGGGTTTCGGATCGCAACGGTTTTTAAGCCGACACGAGTTTTCGCATGGGACGAGTTTCGGGTCGGGCCGGGTTTCGGTTTGGTTTCGAATCGATTTCAAAATTTTTAGTTTTTTTTGTTTTGTTTCGGTTTTTTTGTTTTCGTTTGGTCGGTTTATTCGGTTGAGTTTTATTACTAATACCTGAAAGACAACAAAAGCATCCAGCAGCTTAAATCTTCAATGCAAGAACAGTGTTAAAGTTCATGATTCGGATTTAGAACATCAATTGCAGCAGCTTTATTAGAAAAGCACAAGAATCTGTAATCAAGAATGATACTGAAAAGTTAAAAGGAATGATTAAGGAACTAGAACAAGGAACATATGGAATTTGGAGATTCCATAGGAAAAGAATGTGGATACCTAAATTAGGAAACCTAGGTCACCGTATATTAGAAGAAGCCCATAAGTCTAAGTATACGATGCATCCTGGAAGTGATAAGATGTATCAGGATCTAAGAAAGAATTTTTGGTGGATAGAAATGAAGAAGGATATAGCAGCTTATGTTTCTAAATGTTTAACCTGCTAACAAGTTAAAGCTGAACATCAGAAACCTTTAGGTTTGTTGCAGCAATTAGAAATGCCAGTATGGAAATGTGAATTGATAACAATGGATTTTGTTACCATATTACCCAAAACAAGAAAAGGTAATGATACAATCTGAGTGATTGTAGACATGCTAACTAAGTCAGCTCATTTTCTACCAATGAAGGAAACTTTCAGTATGGAACAGTTAGCTAAATTGTATGTAAATGAAATAGTTTCATTACATGGAATTCCTTTATAATTTGTGTCTGATAGGGACAACTGTTTTTTCTCTCATTTTTGGACAAGTTTCCAAAAAGCCATGGAAACAAAGTTAAATCTAAGCACAGCTTATCATCCTCAAACGGACGGACAAAGCGAAAGAACAATCCAGACAATGGAGGACATGCTTAGAGCTTGTGTAATTGATTTCAGAGATAATTGGGACGATCACTTACCATTGATAGAATTTTCTTACAATAACAGTTATCACACAAGTATCAATGTTGCACCATTCGAAGCACTTTATGGACGAAAGTGCCGAACTCCAGTCTGTTGGGCAGAGATTGGAGAAAATCAATTATCTGGACCAGAAATAGTGCAAGAGACAACCGACAAGATCATTCAAGTCAAGGAACGACTGAAAGCAGCACGCGACCGACAGAAGACTTACGCTGATAACAGACGAAAACCGTTGGAATTTCAGGTAGGAGACAAAGTGTTATTGAAAGTCTCTTCTTGGAAAGGAGTTGTACGATTTATCAAAAGGGGAATGCTAAGTCCCAGGTATGTTGGACCTTTTGAGATTATTAGAAGAATAGGACCTGTAGCCTATCAGCTACAACTGCCAGAGGAGATGGCAGGAATACATGATGTATTTCATGTGTCTAATCTCAAGAAATGCTTAGCTGATGAATAACTAATGGTACCTCTTAAGGATATAGAGGTAAATGAGCAGTTAAAATTTGTAGAAAGACCCCTACAAATTGAAGACAGGAAAGTTAAGAACCTCAAGCACAAGAGATTAGTTCTAGTCAAAGTGAAGTGAGACTCCAAAAGAGGACCAACATATATACATGGGAACTTGAATCAGAAATGCAAAGGAAATATCCACACTTATTCCAGTAGATCTCGAGGACGAGCTCTAAAATAAGGTGGGGAGGATATAACAACCCTCCAAAATATTTTCGACGCCCTAAAATATATTAAAATACCCCAATATGTCTTAAAATATAACCCATATGTGAAAACCGAGCCTAAAATACATTATATAATTAAAAATTAAATAAAAAACAAGAAAATTAAGGCTGTTGCGGGGCGCGTAGCCTTTGGCTACAGCCTACGCGGGTCGCGAGCGAGTGATGGCTGGCGTAACCCCAGGCCGCCACGTGGCACAACACCTGGCGAGGCTACACCCGTGACCAAGCAACCCTAAGCCCTACGATCCCTATGTCGTGGGCCGCGTAAACCCTGGCCTAATCCTTCGCGGGCCGCGAGGGAAGGCGAAGGGTCGCCTATAAAGAGAGGCCCTCAACTTTCAGTTTTCGTCATTCAATTCTCGATCTCTCTCTCTAATTTCTGAATAGCAATTATTATAGCAGACATAATACCCCCTAATTAACGAAGTTCTGCTCCGTTGTAAGTATCATAACCCCGGTTACGTATTAGATACGCTGCCCGATTGATCCAGGGTTCCGTAACGGCTGTCGTGGTTCTGCCCGACATAGTCGTTGGAATGCCGTCTCGGGGAGGGTATCGTTAATATAAATGTTGGGTTATATACTAACGCGTGTGCATTTGTGTAAATTATATATAATCAGCAGGAAACCCTTAAAGAAAACCTAAGACAGCAATGTGAGTAATCTCCTTTTTGTAAACTGTTTTTACAAAACCTTAAATATTTTACAATGTGATTAGCAGTGATTGAGTCTTTGTAATTCTTCAATTACTGCCGATATGTTGGGTTTTGTATACAAAATGTGGAACATGTTACCATTGGACAAAGAGTTAGCCAATGTGTAATATGACCCACCAATCAGGATTGACAGTACTGAATGAGTAATTGTGTAGATATAAACATTGTAATCGCTCTCAACACTGTAAATTGATAAAACTCTTCTTGATTAAATTAGAATTCACTCATCAGTATTTCCCACTAACAAAATGTTTTAAAACGCGTTTCAGGTAACAAAATGTAAGAGCCAACTAGAAGCCAACTGGATAGCACTGAAGGTTTGGAAAAGTGACTATAAAAGTTACCTAAATAAAAGAAGATGTTTTATTTAATAAAATAGGGTTATCCCTATGAAAATGTTTGTAATGAAAACTTGGGTTTTATCCCAATATGTTTAATATTATAAAAGTGTGGTATTTACTGTGATAAAATATTTCCTAACTACGATCCTGATGTAATTTCCGCTACCAAAATGAGATAAAATCAGATACCACCCAAACTGGCCGCGGCCGCCCGTTCCCGGATTTGTTAGGGGACGGGGGTTGCGACACACTCGGTCCATCCACCATTCTAAACTCCCGATTTAGTGACACTACTACCCTAAAACATGGACCCCGCCATTTTACCCCCTTCTCTCTCCCCCTTTCTCCATACACACAACTCTCTCTATCGTTCTCCTACCCTCACACTAACACCATTGGCAAACACCCAACTCACCCCTACCCACCGGGCACCACCAGCTGGACCGGCGGCGGTGTAACCCGAGCGAGTAAGGTCAGAGTCGGCTTAACATTTTTGGAGGCCCAAAGCGAATTTTAAAATTGGGGCCCTAGTAAAATATATTATTTTACTCGCCATCATAATATAAATTATTAATATTACCAGATTGATCGCTTAATGAGTCAATAACAAGTTAATAAAGACCGATCTAGGACTCTTTTTAGTGGGGGAAAACGAAATTGTTAAAATTGTTCGGTTAAAAGGGCTCAAGTAGTTTTAAGGGAACCAATCTACATTTCAAATATGAATATTTGGTTGTGACCATGAAGGCAAGTTACAACTTACCCCAACTATTTTGATAAGCGAAAACAACACTCGGTGTGGATACATAATCAAGCGGTATTCGATGGCGAATAATGATGTTGTCTAATTGATTTACATTTCTGGATTGAATGTTTTGATTAGGCTTTTAAATGTTGTTTTACTCAGGTGAATGTTTCGATTGTGCTATCAAGTACACCATTGCCAGGTAATATTTGAGAACCTTCTATTTTCAGTTTTTGTTGAGCACCAATTGTTCGATGGTTTGTCTCAATGAGCCTAATTTCATGTGGGTATGCTTAAGTTTTGAAATTCACACATGAAATGGGTTGCTTTGCATCTTTGAATTTGTTATACTAATCACAAATGATAAACCTTAATACCGTATAACATGAGTTGTAATTGTAACATGTTTGTATTTGGTTTGGGTCAAACCCTGTGCCACATTATTAATCTTAGATTTGCGATTGGAAGTATAAGGACTGTAGCATATTTTTGCGCTGAAGAGAAAGTGATGCGGGTTTATAGAGATAAATGTGCAGGTGTCGAAAGAATGGGGATAAAACAAGGTTTAATCGTGGGGGCTAGGTTTGGAGTATCGTGTTTCTTACTTTTTTGTGTGTATGCAACTAGCTTTTACACCAGAGCTTGGCTTGTTGAGGGGGAACAACTACATTCCCTAAAGTTTTCCGGGTGAGTGATGTTTGAACTTGAAGCCACAACCTGTTTGTTGATGGTTTGATTATCGGGTCACATTTGATATTGTTGATGGTGTACGTTTTAGTGATGCATTTATCTTTCAACAAGCTATGATTGTATAATTTACACACAATTGGCAACTCATACTATATATTTATGTTTATACGAGGCAACGCGGAAGGCGGAGGCTGCTGGGAATCATGATTGTCCTTTTAAAGTTAAGTTGGTTGTTCCTCCGTCTTATGTTCTTATCACTCAAACTCTTCATAAGGTAATCAAAATGTATAGGATTCAATGGGAGAGTGATGCCTTTAATCAGCAAGAGTTTTTTAAGTTAGAATTGCTGGTCACTAGTTAGTTCTTGGAGCATATTATAGAACGGGTTTTGGCACGGAACGGGTCGGTTCGGATTGGGTTCGGGCCGACACGGGTTTCCGCACGGGACGGGTTTCGGATCCCTATGGTTTTTAAGCCGACACGAGTTTCCGCATGGGACGAGTTTCGGGTCGGGCCGGGTTTCGGTTTGGTTTCGAATCGATTTCAATATTTTCAGTTTTTTTTTGTTTTGTTTCGGTTTTTGGTTTTCGTTTGGTCGGTTTATTCGGTTGAGTTTTATTACTAATACCTGAAAGACAACAAAAGCATCCAGCAGCTTAAATCTTCAATGCAAGAACAGTGTTGAAGTTCATGATTCGGATTTAGAACATCAACTGCAGCAGCTTTATTAGAAAAGCACAAGAATCTGTAATCAAGAATGATACTGAAAAGTTAAAAGGAATGACTAAGGAACTAGAACAAGGAACATATGGAATTTGGAGATTCCATAGGAAAAGAATGTGGATACCTAAATTAGGAAACCTACGTCACCGTATATTAGAAGAAGCCTATAAATCTAAGTATACGATGCATCCTGGAAGTGATAAGATGTATCAGGATCTAAGAAAGAATTTTTGGTGGATAGGAATGAAGAAGGATATAGAAGCTTATGTTTCTAAATGTTTAACCTGCTCACAAGTTAAAGCTGAACATCAGAAACCTTCAGGTTTGTTGCAACAATTAGAAATGTCAGTATGGAAATGGGAATTGATAACAATGGATTTTGTTACCAAATTACCCAAAACAAGAAAAGGTAATGATACAATCTGAGTGATTGTAGACATGCTAACTAAGTCAGCTCATTTTCTACCAATGAAGGAAACTTTCAGTATGGAACAGTTAGCTAAATTGTATGTAAATGAAATAGTTTCATTACATGGAATTCCTTTATAATTTGTGTCTGATAGGGACAACTGTTTTACCTCTCATTTTTGGGCAAGTTTCCAAAAAGCCATGGGAACCAAGTTAAATCTAAGCACAACTTATCATCCTCAAACGGACGGACAAAGCGAAAGAACAATCCAGACAATGGAGGACATGCTTAGAGCTTGTGTAATTGATTTCAGAGGTAATTGGGACGATCACTTACCATTGATAGAATTTTCTTATAATAACAGTTATCACACAAGTATCAATGCTGCACCATTCGAAGCACTTTATGGACGAAAGTGCCGAACTCCAGTCTGTTGGGCAGAGATTGGAGAAAATCAATTATCTGGACCGAAATAGTTCAAGAGACAACCGACAAGATCATTCAAGTCAAGGAACGACTGAAAGCAGCACGCGATCGACAGAAGAGTTACGCTGATAACAGACGAAAACCGTTGGAATTTCAGGTAGGAGACAAAGTGTTATTGAAAGTCTCTCCTTGGAAAGGAGTTGTACGATTCATCAAAAGGGGAAAGCTAAGTCCCAGGTATATTGGACCTTTTGAGATTATTAGAAGAATAGGACCTGTAGCCTATCAGCTACAACTGCTAGAGGAGATGGCAGGAATACATGATGTATTTCATGTGTCTAATCTCAAGAAATGCTTAGCTGATGAATCACTGGTGGTACCTCTTAAGGATATAGAGGTAAATGAGCAGTTAAAATTTGTAGAAAGACCCCTACAAATTGAAGACAGGAAAGTTAAGAACCTCAAGAACAAGAGATTAGTTCTAGTCAAAGTGAAGTGAGACTCCAAAAGAGGACCAGAATATACATGAGAAGTTGAATCAGAAATGCAAAGGAAATATCCACACTTATTCCAGTAGATCTCGAGGACGAGCTCTAAAATAAGGTGGGGAGGATATAACAACCCTCCAAAATATTTTCGACGCCCTAAAATATATTAAAATACCCCCAATATGTCTTAAAATATAATCCGTATGTGAAAACCGAGCCCAAAATAAATTATATAATTAAAAATTAAATAAAAAACAAGAAAATTAAGGCTGTCGCGGGGCGCGTAGCCTTTGGCTACAGCCTACGCGGGTCGCGAGCGAGTGACGGCTGGCGTAACCCCAGGCCGCCACGTGGCACAACACCCGGCAAGGCTACACCCGTGACCAAGCAACCCTAAGCCCTACGATCCCTATGTCGCGGGCCACGTAAACCCTGGCCTAATCCTTCGCTGGCTGCGAGGGAAGGCGAAGGGTCGCCTATAAAGAGAGGCCCTCAGCTTTCAGTTTTCGTCACTCAATTCTCGATCTCTCCCTCTAATTTCTGAATAGCAATTATTATAGTAGACAAAATACCCCCTAATGAACGAAGTTCTGCTCCGTTGTAAGTATCATAACCCCGGTTACGTATTAGATACGCTTGCCGATTGATCCAGGGTTCCGTAACGGCTGTCGTGGTTCTGCCCGACGTAGTCGTTGGAATGCCGTCTCGGGAAGGGTGTCGTTAATATAAATGTTGGGTTATTATACTAACGCGTGTGCATTTGTGTAAATTATAGATAATCACCAGGAAACCCTTAAAGAAAACCTATGACAACAATGTGAGTAATCTCCTTTTTGTAAACTGTTTTTATAAAACCTTAAATATTTTACAATGTGATTAGCAGTGATTGAGTCTTTGTAATTCTTCAATTACTGCCGATATGTTGGGTTTTGTATACAAAATGTGGAACACGTTACCATTGGACAAAGAGTTAGCCAATGTGTAATATGACCCACCAGTCAGGATTGACAGCACTGAATGAGTAATTGTGTAGATATAAACATTGTAATCGCTCTTGTAAATTGATAAAACTCTTCTTGATTAAACTGGAATTCACTCACCAGTATTTCTAACTGACAAAATGTTTTAAAACGCGTTTCAGGTAACAAAATGTAAGAGACAACTAGAAGCCAACTGGATAGCACAGAAGGTTTGGAAAAGTGGCTATAAAAGTTACCTAAATAAAAGAAGATGTTTTATTCAATAAAATATGGTTATCCCTATGAAAATGTTTGTAATGAAAACTTGGGTTTTATCCCAATATGTTTAATATTATAAAAGTGTGGTATTTACTCTGATAAAATATTTCCTAACTATGACCCTGATGTAATTTCCGCTGCCAAAATGAGAAAAAATCAGATACCACCCAAATTGGCCGCGGCCGCCCGTTCCCGGGTTTGTTAGGGGACGGGGGTTGCGACACACTCGGTCCATCCACCATTCTAAACTCCCGATTTAGTGACACTTATACCCTAAAATATGGACCCCACCATTTTACCCCCTTCTCTCTCTCCCTCTCTCCATACACACAACTCTCTCTATCGTTCTCCTACCCTCACACTAACACCATTGACAAACACCCAACTCACCCCTACCCACCGGGCACCACCAGCTGGACCGGCGGCGGTGTAACCCGAGCGAGTAAGGTCAGAGTCGGCTTAACATTTTTGGAGGCTCAAAGCGAATTTTAAAATTGGGGCCCTAGTAAAATATATTATTTTACTCACCATTATAATATAAATTATTAATATTACCAGAGTGACCGCTTAATGAGTCAATAACAAGTTAATAAAGACCGATCTAGGACTCTTTTTAGTGGGGGAAAACGAAATTGTTAAAATTGTTCGGTTAGAAGGGCTCAAGTAGTTTTAAGGGAACCAATCTACATTTCGAATATGAATATTTGGTTGTGACCATGAAGGCAAGTTACAACTTACCCCAACTATTTTGATAAGCCAAAACAATACTCGGTATGGATATATAAATTACTAATGCCTAAAAAACAAAGGAGCCGACACTGGATTTATTTGGGCCTAGGGCCTCTCCAATTTAGAAAAGATGGAAGAAAACATAAATTTTAATGTGTGCTGGGTTTCGAGCCAAGACCTACTGCTTGCGGACATTATTCTACACCGCTAGACTATAGCAACCATATATGTGAAGTTAATCAATATATTATAATTATACATACTATATACATGAAATATTTTTCAAGCAGAGGCCTCAAAAACTTGGAGGCTCAAAGCCCTAGCTCGGGTTTGATACACTAACGGGCAGGCCCGGGGTAAGGTTCTATTGATGTATCTAGCAGTTTGTAGCAATGTTGTGGACGCACTTTAGTGACTGCTTGAAGCAGAAACAATCATGAATGAATTATTAATAGCAACCACTTTCCAGCCATTTGTGAGGCTTGAAACTCAAACCTATAAACCCTTTTGTGTACCACCAAACGTTTGTTGTTAATCTTTGTTGACAAAAGTAGCATGACGTGTCGTGGTCCTCCATGAGATGTGTGAATAACTACTCAATCCATGACTCAGGAGATCGACAACCATCACAATCAGAATCGTAATAGTCATACAGCTGCCAATCACTTTCAGCCCGAAACAAAAAAATGCTTGTCTATGATTGGTCTTAAGATAATGTAGAACACGAATAGCAAATTAGATAGCAAGCAAATTCAAAAGACATACATAAAACCTTCAACTGAAATAAGTTCACATAACCATTTCTTACATTTCAGGGACTAGATACAACAAGTCCGTTACTATCACTATCCATGATCCCTCCCTAAATTGCATAGCTTCCCTATATGATCTAAGATTTCAACACAAACCTTTCAGACACTTTTATCTCAAACTCTGAGGGATTTCTGTTTATAGTGCGTACAGAAATCTCATATTTATATTCAATATCCCGGGGTACACCAGACCCAGCAGCAGGTGGCACATGTTCATCTGAATCATTATCAGATTCTGAACTGAAATCACTCATCACAGGTTCCTTCATTTTGCCTTTAAGAATTCTTGCTTTTCGACGTTTAGCTTTAATTTTTCTAACCACTGTGTTTAAAGTCATAGTATCTGAAAACTCACTCTCCTCATCACTGGAAACTGAATCACCAAGCTCTTTATACACATCATGCAACCTTCGCATCTTGGGTCTCGGTTCACCCAGAATCCTGCCTGAATTGGGAGGAATGATACCCCGTCTACAAAAGCAAAAGCATGTTAATTATACCCAGTCTTTAAAATCAAGCTTCAAAAGTATGCGAATTTATTTAAAACTCATACATACATTGGTTCAGTAATTGTGCTTCCAGTGAAATTCATCTTGATTTGAAGGAAATGTTATCAAGACTTGCTAACGACGCAGTACCAGCTAAAAACACAAAAGCTCGTAATCAAAGACCTTCCAATAACAATCAAATGCAAGATAATTACAATTATGAACATGTAATGCAAAAGGTTAGATAAAACTGTGCGACTAGTTATGTGAAAGGGTGACCTGTGTCTTTCTTAAGCTCTTTTGCAGATACTTAATACTATCTATCATACATAGAGATATCATATATAGCACATAAGCTAAAAAATTAGTTCAAAATATGGTTTTGGATTTCTTGAGATCAGAATGGGATGATCCAATAAAAACCGCAAGATCTACATTTAATTATGGATCAACAATTAACAGCTATACTAGATCATGCTGTAACAACTAACACAAACAACTACGAAAAAGAGATAAACACGTCAGGTGGCATGATCGTATGGACCAAACCCTAATTAAATCACAGCAACAAGAAGTTGGCAAAGTTGACAATGAGAAAACCTCTAACTTTTCCGATCGTGTGTCACTCCTTTTTCGAAAAACCCCTAATTTTTTTACAGGGAAAAACCCTAATTCAAACATATAGAAATGAAAGAGGAAGAAGAGATGCTCACTTAAATCCCACACACAACAACTAGTCTGAAGAGAAGATCAATAAGATCAGATCTAATCAGATATATAGTTGGAGGCCTTTCTAGAAATGTTAAGCACGGGGAAAATGGTTGGTGAGGTCCGGCGGAAGCTATCGCTGCGAAGGTCAATGAGGCGGAGAAAGTAAGGAGAGACTCGCTTGTAAGACAATGCCAGCAGCAAACACAATAAAGGGCATTTATAAGCCGCGGAACCAAGGTACCTAAGTAACGCGTAAAGGTAGGCAACTTTATGGCATGAAAGGTGGATATAAATGTAACATAATTCATTAACAAAACTATTTTTCATCCTGATATAACTTCACCAAATTACACTAAAAAAGTACTCAGACCATGTGTAGTGGGGCTTGAAGATCAAGCCCCTCTTTGAGCGTTATCCGACACATGACATCCCAGTCAGCAATGGGCATTATGGGGCTTGAAGTTAAGGGCGTAGTGTATAATGCCCCTTGCAATGTTTACCTCGGATATGTAGTTTACTTTCTTTTCTTTTTCTTTAATTTCCTATAGGCCAAATCACAATTGTCCGGGCGTTTCCACAAACACGCAATTCTTCGAATTTTTGAGAGAATCACGCCCACAGGGGCGGTGTTCCGGCGTCTTGGGGCGTGAAGTGGCAAAGAACAAGCCGCTTCACTTAGCCACTACACATGGTTTCAAGTGAAAAGAGAATAAATTCAAGTAATCTAATGCTTTCCAATTTTGAACTGGTACATAACGGGCACTTACTTTTACATAAAATGAAACAATCAAACAACTTACTAAACTACAAAACAAAATTTGCTGTCTTACTGATCAAAATGCAAATACATGATGCTTTTCTATATGTGGTTTCATGGTCTTAACAATAAATCCTTGTTGAATCATTTGATCTTTACAAGAACATTACGAATGATTTCCGGTGTATAGAACACACTAGGAATCGTCAGTTTAAAGTTGTTAGTCTTAAGATCAATTACACCAATGCCTCGTATGAACAATGTTTCATGATTACCTGTTCTGGTTTCTATCCCATGCTATTTTTTTAAAATCTTTGAATAGAGATAGATATCCAGAACAGTGGTGTTTAAATGAAGTGGTTACATACCACATATCAGACCATAAGCCTGTTTCAGTGACAAGAACAATAGATCTTCACCGTACCATGTGTCGGATGTTTGGTCTTGAATGCCGGTGTTAATGGCATGGCAAATAAGGGTTGTAGCTTCATCTTGTTATTATTTTTATGGTGCAGTTGATTACATAATGGCCATAATAGATCATGGAAGTAGTAGCATTGTGTCGGATTCAATGTTGTTCGTCTGATTGCTCTTCGGCGTTTTTAATCGGGACAATGGTTGCCGGGAAACATGGTTTCTTTGATTTAATTGAAAAAATCCTGGATCTCAAGGAATTACACTCTCATACCACTATGTTAGCGGTGTATACACTCAATCTCACGAACACAAGGAATATCACACGAATTTTGGAGAATACGATTACTAGAAGTTGATATCTGATTAATATCTTGGTACCAGAGTAAGTTCCCAATTGGTACATATAGATATTGGTGATATAGGTGGTTATGGGGTGGTGGTTGAATTTGACGCCAAAATAGAAATGATAGTCTTCAACAACACCACGGACCCTGTTTCGAAAACGATAGAATATCGTTTTAAAGATCACAGTGGTGATATTTTCAATTAAACAAGACTCGGCTTAGAAAGCTTACACCCTTTCGTTAGGTGGGGAATCACGTTGATCAAACCGGTTCTTGAAAGCATACCGAGCTTTTATTTCTCTCGTTACAAGGTCCCCGAGTATATTTAAATATTTTGGAGGCCAAAAGAAGAAACTTTTTGTGGGGTGGGGTGATGGTAACAAGAAAACGTATTGGGTATGTCACACCCCCAAAATCCACCTGCGGAACACCACCGCTTGGAGGCGTGACTGACCAGGATCCAGCCATTAATTATACTGAGCAATGTAATATATAACATAGGTAATACTCACCAACCAAAGGGTCAGCAAATATCATAGTCGAAGTTCAAAAGTTTTAAGTTTAAGTAATAGTTCAGATAAGTAGCGGAAGCATAGACAAAATAGTTTAAAACAAGATTCTTAGTTCAAGTTTGTTAAAAACCCAACACACGGGTTAGACGACCACTACACATCCGCAAGCTGCAAGCTCCTGAATCACTGGGTACCTGCAAAGCATGCAGTAGGGTATCAACATAATGTTGGCGAGTTCACGAGGTGTCAAGTTTTAGTTTTCGAAAACGTAAGTTGTTTAGATAAAGCATTTATAATCACGTGGTGGGCAGCTACCCCATCTGTAAGCTCACTAAACTGTAGATACCGAAACTGTTGACGGAAAGTTGTTGTGCCCCGAGTCAATGTCTATCGTCATTGACCAAGATGCAAGGTCTACTAGTTCACGCCCGATCTCCCCCGGTCACGGTGTGAGGTTATCAAACCTAATAGCGCTATCAACTAATAACCCGTTCGCCCCCGGCGATTAATCGGTACTGTAAGCAGGGACTTAAGGTGATAGAGTTTCGTTTAGCTTGGCTAGTTGTGATTTATAAATAATATCCAAACGTATCTCCCCCGGAGATAGTAAATACCCATTCGGATTTCCCCCGGAAATAATAGTTCAAAAGTATTTTTTCCCAAAGTTGGCAGTTTGTCCGTGTCCCTCCTTGGGACGCATGCTTTTAGTGTGTGAACTCACCTTGGGTTGCTCGGCAGGTTAGGTTACTTGTCAAACACGCTGGTCACCACGTCCTAACATGGTTACCAGTATAGGTCAGGTTTGGGTACAGAGAATGTCACGTATATTTAACACATAATCTAACACATAGCATGCATACAGTTACATGTTGAGCTATTGAGCCTGCTCTACTATTGGATCAGTCAACAGTAACAACTGACACATAGTTCAGTTAAACCGGCAGCCCAAACAAATCACATTGTGGCTCAATAACTAAAGTGAACAGCCCAGTCGAGACAAGGTGGTCTCGACTCGAGAACATGCGGTCTCGAGTCACAACCAGGAGGTCTCGACGTGTAATGGTTGGTCTCGAGTGGTGCAGGCATGACTCGCAACTTCGGAGGTCTCGAGTCCCGTCTCGAGTTGTCACGATATGGTCTCGAGTCGAGACCTTGACGGTCTCGAGTCCCTCCCTGAAGTCCGTTTTGAAGTTGCTTGGCCCAGGTCTCGAGTCGCAACCGTTGCGGTCTCGAGTTGTAGCTCCATGGTCTCGAGTCGCAACTGTTGGTCTCGAGTCGTTTACCTGCTGATTCTGATGCATCTGCCCGAATTGTACTATGTAACAGGATTCTGATTTCATGCCATTAAGTACTATCCAATAAGGTTTCACAAACATGTTCCCTTGTCTAACACTTAACCAAAATGGATCAAACAACAAGTTTTTCAAATATTTGTAACAACATTCAAACACATTCAACACATATTCATCACATGTTCATCTAGTTCATCTTTAGGGTTTCTCTATTAACAAACATGTTCCTCCTACATAACCATGCATTCTATGAACAAAATCACTTAGATATCAAGATCATCTTGCAAGAAACAAAAGAAACATTTATTTTATAACATTGAACATAATCCGGATGGTCATAAACACTCTTAAACTATCATTCTTTTGCCGTTTTGAACATCTTAGCAAACATCATCATATAATAGTTCACACACAATATCAAACTCACCAATCAAACAAAAATCATACAAAAGACCTCTAGACTAGACATGTTTCTTATTCATTAACACACCAAAACTCTTAACACACATTAACACTAACCGGTTGATGAAAAGGCACCGAGTCAAGGAAGATGGTGAGAAAATGAAGTATCCGGGTGATGGTGATGAGCTTGACCGAGTTCCTTGTTGTTGCCGATTGAATCCGAGAGAGGGAGAGGGAGGTGAGCTTGATTGCTAGGGTTTAAGGTTTTCTAGAGAGAGAGGGAGTGAGGATGAAGTGAGAGAGAGTGTAGAGGAGAGTGTGAGGGTTTTCGGGTTTATGTATGTAAGGTGGTGTACCCTAAGTGGGTTTCCGAGTGGGCTAAGGGAGGTTGCGGTCCAACCGGCCCAACCGTTTGTTTACTGTTTACTCGAGACCGAGAGTGGTCTCGAGTCGGGTTCGTGGTCTCGGTTTTCTATTATACACATACATATATATATATATAATTCACATACTTAATACGAGGATCACCTAACTCGTCAAGGTAATTCACGAACTTTCATATAATAATATAAGTACACCAAAGGCTAATACAAGAAGGTTGCTCGGGAAAACCTAGAGTGTCACAGGGTAGCTTGGAAGCGTGAGACCACATCCAAGGTGGATGCGGATTGGGTTCGTGTCTGTTAAAGGACTCATATCTTTCGCTCCATGCGAGGTGGTGGTGGAGATTTAAGACGGAAGGTAGAAGTTTATGGTGTAGAATTATTTCATCTATACCCATCAAACTCCGAGGTCGTGGCCAACTCTTCCACACAATAGAAGCCTTAATGGTGTTTGGGGAACCATTGCAAATCTGGATAACTTCTTTGTTCACTCTAATGCCTCCATGTCCAAGATAATTAAAGGAGAGGTTGGAAATGGGTTAAAAGTTAGATTTTGGTTGGACATTTGGTTGGACGACCAGCCACTAAAAAATACATATCCTAACTTGTTTCCTTGGAAGTTGCTAAGAGATGTCTGGTGGCTGATACAGTTTTAGGTTTAAGGAAGTCAAGACAGGTGGGTTTGGGACAGTGACAGCTCTGGGTCCTCTACGGTGGCTTTCGTCAAAAAAACTTCTTTATCAAACGACCCCCTTCCTCTAAGTAACATTCAGGAGTGGAATTCGTGGGTCCCATTGAAGTAACAGGGACTAGATATAACACATCCATTACTATCACTATACATGATCTCTACCTAAATTGCATCCCTTCCCTATATGATTTAACATTTCCACACAAACTTTTTAGCCTGTTCTATCGGAAACTCTTGAGGGATTTCTGTTTATAGTGCATACAGGAATCTCATATTCAATTTCTGTATCCTGGGGTACAGCAGACCCAGCAGAAGGTGGCACATGTCCATCAAGCTCATGCAAGCCATTATTGTTGGTGCACTTGTGTCTGTACTTTGTCTGTATTCGGTCTGTATATAAACGATGTCCTAAGTCTGTAAGTTGACTAAGTCAACCATCCTCCGGATTGACTTGGTCAAACAGTTAGAAAGATAAGTGTCTGTCTCGAAGGATAGCCTCGAAGGATACTGTTGATCCTTCGAGGTGCTCGAAAGATATGGTTCGACCATTAGTCCTCGAAGGATGATCCTTCGAGGTACATGTTGATCATTCGAGCTTGTTGTCATCGATAGATGATCCTTCGGACCATCTATCGGATCCTTCGAACAGGACCTGCTGTGTATGGGTATATATACTCATGCAGTGTGTTAGTGTTACACAGATGCACACATAGAGAGTTAGAGAAACTCTGCTGCAAAACACACACACACACACTTTAGAGAGTTTGCAAACAGATTGTAAACATTGTGCTTGTAACTGTAAACCTTCATACGTATTAATACAGTGGTGTTAATCGGTGAACTTTGTGTGTTCTTGTGTTTGTTCTTGCTTCATCCCGGTTTGTCTACTAGCTTGGATTCCGCACTCGCTAGTGGGTTAGTATAACAAGGTTTAGGTTGTTCTCGATCCTCCGAGAAAAGGGACCTACAAGTGGTATGCAACCTTATCTACATATCTGCTGGAGAACGGTTTTCGAAGAGGTCTTATCGATTGTACTCTCTTCATCAAAGAACAAGATGGAGATCTTCTTCTGGTACAGGTATATGTTGATGATATTATTTTTGGTTCTACTAATGATGTTTTGTGTAGGAATTTCGAGCGCATCATGCAGGATAAGTTCGAGATGAGTGCCATGGGGGAAATGAATTTCTTTTTGGGTCTACAAGTGCAACAAACGGAGTCTGGGATATTCATCCATCAGACTAAATATGTTGGAGACATCTTGAGCCGGTTCCAGATGTCCGATGCAACGCCCATTGGTACCCCACTGCCAACTAATCACGGAATAACTCCTGACTTGAAGGGTGAACCTGTTAGCCCTTCATACTATCGCGCGATGATCGGATCCCTTATGTACCTCACAGCATCAAGGCCAGATATAATGTACCCAACGTGCCTACTTGCCAGATATCAAGTTAATCCGAAGGCCTCACATCTTGCAGCTGTCAAAAGGATTTTTCGTTATTTGAAGGCTTATCCAGACACCGGTCTGTGGTATCCTAGGTGTAGGTCCCTATTTCGCGGAGGATTACGAACCTAAACCTTGTTATACAAACCTACTAGCGAGTGCGGAATCCAAGCTAGCAAGCAAACCGAGTTAGTAGCAAGTAGAGAAACAAACACACAAGATCACCGATTAACACAACTTGTATTAATGCAATGAGGGTTCGGTTACAAGCTCAATGTTTACAGAAATGTTCTATAAACTCTCTAAAGTGTGTGTGTGAGTTTGGACAGAATGCTCTCAAAGAATGCTCTCTCTTTCTGTCTGTGTGTCTGTCTCTTGAAACTCGACACATGCATGGGTATATATACCCGAAACATCTGATGTCTGATCGAAGGATCTGATAGATGGTCCGAAGGATCATCTATCGATCATAGTTCACACGAAAGATCAGCATGGACCTCGAAGGATCATCCTTCGAGGTCTAATGGTCGAACCATGGTCGAACCATATCTTTCGATCACCTCGAAGGATCAGGTGTATCCTTCGAGGCTATCCTTCGATCAGAACATCTTTCAAATGTTGTCCAAGTCAAACTAGGAGGATAGTTGACTTGGTCAACTTACAGACTACCAAGGACATCGTTTACATACAGACCGAATACAGACAAAGTACAGACACAAGTGCACCAACAAACTCCCCCTTGGCTGTAGCTTTGTCTTTATCTTCTATGGTTGTAGACTCGTCTTGAACTTCGACGGTCTTTGGTCTTCGAGTTCTCAAACTCTGATGTCCTTTCACGTCTTCAAAGTCGGAGGATCTTCAAAGTCTTCACGTCTTGAAAGCAGAGAGTGTATCAACAAACTACCCGTATCATGTAGGAAGTGTGTTGACAAACTCCCCCTTAACATAAGCTCCCCCTTGAGTTATGCTCGTGAAAAGACTTTATCTTTATGAAGTGAGATCCTTGTGGTGTTGATGATGGCCAGCGTCAACTCGATCATCTTCATCTTTTGAGCGCCTTCTCGTCGTGTCTTCATTCCAAAGCTTGTCATCGACCATGTTCTCCTAGCCTTTAGAATCTGCACATGCAAGAAATCTAAACGCGTAATGAGAACAACTGCTTGGAATATAGCATAAACAAATGACACACGAATGACCATGTCACAAACAAACACCGTCCGACAGTTTGAAAGTTTAATAAATTTATCAATTTTAAATTCTAACTTTCAAAACATGCAAAATTTCGACCGTTTATGAAGATTTAGTCAGTTCGGTTTTCCGTCAGGTTTCAGGTAACGAAGACTTGAGCTCCAACATCGTACGATCGAAAATAAAGCAGAAATAAAATCTTTTTGGCTTTTAAGAAGTTTATATTAAAACGAGCCTAAAATCTTTTTGGTATTTTTGAAATTAAAAGACAACAATTTAAAATCCTTTGAGTGTTATCAAACGACATCACCGCTAATGTCGTGCTGATATGCACCAAACGACGAAACTGTTTTAAAAGAAAATAATACAAGTTAAGCAGTAAATAAATAAATATATACAAACATTCTTTTTGCGAGTTTCGAGGGTAAGAGAATCATATCAGTGTACGGTCATGCCAAAACACTCTTGTTGTTCAGTTAGTTAACATTAAGATAAGCATCCTATAACAATTATCGGTATTGTTGTCCACTTAAGCTCAACTTATCAGATGTAATCATGGCGAGGGGATACGTTAAGGTATGATTTATGCTTACCGACCGGTGTTCATCCACATCACGACACATTCCCGTATCAAGGTATGCACGAGGGTTCATCTTACCGGTGAGTATACCGATTATCATCTGTTTGACCGTATATGATGTGAGATTCTCACTTATTTTGATTTGAAAACAAGCCCTATGTGATATAATCACTTATTGATGAGGAACTTGATTTTCATATGCATGAGGGCACTGGAGCAAGTCCGTGAACAGGTCAGTACTTCCGTACAGCAGAGAGACGAACTTGACACCCGGATAAATGTGATATTTTTATCACTTATTTGTTTTGGACATGTGATTGTTTATCACTTATTGAGGTCGTATGCAATATGTAATATGTACACGTATGTATAGTATCATGGAAGATCTAGACTTGCGTCCCCGTTATTTTTCGGTAAAAGATACAACCATGATACCCAGATGATAAGCAGCATAAAGACCGAATATCTCAGAACCTCGGCAATCTATCAAACGAAATTTCGGTACTAAGACCATATGCCAATGAATGGTTCCCACCTGGTCTTCAGTCGATTAAGATTTATATCACCCTGCACACTTTAAAATGATTGTGAGCCTACCGATACATCTTATATAGAGCTGCTTATCGTTTTGCATTTAAGGTTTAAAGAGGTTTGGATAGACCACTGATGTACTATCATTTTCTCTTTTGCTCGCCAGGAAACTCATTTTTGATTTTCTATTGTTTTTGTGTTTTTGAAATTTTTCGATGTTTTTGGATTTTCTGATTTTTGGATTTACTCCCCCTAAAATCAACAAACTAAGATAAATTTAAAAACACACAAAGATATTTACAAAAATGATTTTCCGATGTTGGTTTTACTCTTGCTTGACCTTAATGCCGTTTACCAATAATAAGAAATCAAATCTAGATTTGTCAAAAGCTTTGGTAAATAAGTCGGCACGTTGGTCATCGGTGTGGACCTTAACAACATCGATTAGCCTTTTCTCAAAGCAATCACGTATGAAGTGATATTTGATTTCGATGTGTTTGGTCTTAGAATGCTGCACAGGATTTCTAGTGATATCTAAAGCAGCAGAATTATCAACGTAAATAGGAGTAGTTAGGAATTCAAAACCGTAGTCCCGCATCTGTTGTTGAATCCAAAGAACTTGGGAGCAACAACTTGAGGCAGCAATGTATTCAGCTTCGCATGTTGATGTAGCTACACACGTCTGCTTCTTGCACTGCCATGTGACTAGGCGATTTCCTAAAAACTGACATCCAGCCGTTGTGGATTTACCGTCGATTTTGCATCCGCCAAAATCAGAATCACTGAAAGCTACCAATTCAAAGTTATTATCCCTAGGGTACCACGGACCGGTGTCAGGGTACGCCTTCAAATAACGAAAAATCCTTTTAACAGCAGCAAGATGTGAGGCCTTCGGATTAACTTGATATCTGGCAAGCAGGCACGTCGGGTACATTATGTCTGGCCTTGATGCTGTGAGGTACATAAGAGATCCGATCATAGCGCGATAGATAGAAGGGCTAACAGCTTCTCCCTTCAAGTCTGGAGTAATTCCGTGATTAGTTGGCAATGGGGTACCAATGGGCGTTGCATCAGACATCTGGAACCGGCTCAAGATGTCACCAACATATTTAGTCTGATGGATGAATATCCCAGACTCCGTTTGTTGTACTTGAAGGCCCAAGAAGAAGGTCATTTCCCCCATAGCACTCATCTCGAATTTATCCTGCATGATGCGCTCGAATTCCCTACACAAGACATCATTAGTAGAACCAAAAATAATGTCATCAACGTATACCTGTACCAGAAGAAGATCTCCATCTTGTTCCTTGATGAAGAGAGTACAGTCGATAAGACCTCTACGAAAACCGTTCTCCAGCAGATAGTGAGATAAGGTTGCATACCAAGCTCGTGGTGCTTGATGAAGACCATAAAGAGCTTTGTTGGGCAACCAAACCCGATCGGGATGGATAGGATCTTCAAAACCTGGAGGCTGTTCGACGTACACCTCTTCTTCAACCACACCGTGTAAAAATGCACTTTTCACGTCCATCTGATAAACCTTGAATCCTTTGAAGGACGCATAGGCTAGAAAGATTCGAATTGCTTCGAGACGTGCCACTGGTGCATAGACTTCGTTGTAGTCGATCCCTTCAATCTGACGAAAACCCTGAACGACTAAACGTGCTTTGTTTCGGATAACAACTCCGCGGTCATCCTTTTTGCATTTGAAAACCCAACGGGTACCAATCTTCTTGTATCCAGCAGGTTTCTCTACTAGCTTCCAGACACCCAGCTTCTGGAATTGTTGCAGTTCTTCCTGCATTGCTTCAACCCAAGCATTATCTTTCAAGGCTTCTTTCCACGTTCTGGGTTCTTCTTGTGAGACATAACACGCGAAGGACCAGTCGTTTTGTTGCCCGGATTCTCGAATAGCTGCATACAAGCCTGCATTGTTGTTGTTTCGCAACATGTTTCTTGTTTGAACGCCACTTTGCACATTTCCAATGATGTTTTGTTGAGGATGGGTATTATGAATCCTTGTTTCTGGATTATCTGGAACTTGAACATTTATACCCAGGTTGTTAAGATTAAGATCAACAACCAATTCAAGACCCGGAATTGACGAAGAGGATGATGCAGTAGTCTCAGCTGTTCTATGTGTATCCACTGGAGGAGTACCCTCTGAAGTACCATGAACTGCTGTTGTAGGAGCTTCTTGATCTGCATCTAGAAATTCATCATCCTCTGAAGATTCGTTCAATTCGTTTGCATCATGAAAATCCTCATTGATGAGAGTATTGTTGTTCACCGAAGAAGATGGTTATTGATTCACAAGAATTGGACGAACCACCGGTGAAACTGTTGCATTGTCACTCTCGAAAAACATCCTAGCCGCAGCATTTTCTTCAACGGCTTCAACATTGATCGAATTGAAGAAGTCATCGTACTCAAACATCCAAGGTTGACCCGGATTTTTGACTGGCAAGGTGTGCCTTTGTACTCTGACCTCAGACCATTCCTCGACCCTTTTAGTCTCTAGATTCCAGACTCGTAAGTTAGGGGTGGCATACCCAAGAAAGTATCCATCAATTGCTCTTGCCCCAAACTTTCCATTAGGATCGATGATTGTGCAAGGAGCTCCAAACGGTTCTAGATAAGACAAATCTGGTTTCCGTTTTTGAAGAAGCTCAAAGCAGGTCTTATTGTGTCTTTTGACTGTAAGGACTCTGTTCAATGTGTAACATGCAGAGGCCACAGCTTCAGTCCAGAATGGAATGGGTAACTGTGACTCTACTAACATTGTCCTAGCAGTCTCGATCAATGTGCGGTTCTTACGTTCAGCGACACCATTCTGTTGAGGAGTATAAGCTGCACTAAACTCATGAAGAATACCTTTTGAAGTGCAGAACTCCGCCATGGAATGATTCTTAAATTCAGTACCATTGTCGCTACGTATCCGCCTAACCTTCAACTTATACAAATTCTCAATCTGAATGATCAAGTTTTTGATAATGCCAAAGGTTTCACTCTTGTGTGCCATGAACGCAACCCAAGAAAATCTTGAATAGTCATCAGTAACTACGAGGCAGTATTGATCACCCCGAATACTCTTGTGCTTGACAGGACCGAACAAATCCATGTGCAAACGTTCAAGAGGAACTGCCACTGTGTTGATCTTCTTTGTAGGATGCTTCTTCTTTGTTTGCTTTCCTTTCTGGCACGAAACACAGATATCTTGAAGATGGAAATTTTTGAGGGGAACACCATTCACCAATTCATTTGAAACCAAATGATTCATTTTGCGTAAGTGAATGTGACCCATTCGTCTGTGCCAAGAGATAGTGTCTTTTTCTGTGGCTTTAGAAACGAAACAAGTTGCTTGTGCAGACGTAGTAATAGCCTGGCTCATGTCAAGGACGTACAGATCATTTATCCTTGGAGCCGACAAGAGAATCCATTCTTTTGGAATTTTGAAGCCGGGTTTCAGCACATAACATCCATTAGCATCAAAGTGTACTGAAAATTTCTTGTCACAGATTTGAGAAACACTAAGAAGATTGTGATCAAGTTGTTGCACAAAATTGATCTTGTCAAAGCTGACAATCCCGTTAGATATCATTCCTTCACCCGTAATGTATCCACCCTTATCTCCAGCAAAAGCAACATAACCTCCTCTAATAGATTTAACGTCGTAGAGAAGCTTCATGTCGCCTGTCATGTGCCTGGATGCCCCACTATCAACAATCCAATGACTACTGATAGTTCCTCCTGAAGCACCCTGCACATGAACTCAAATGAATTAGTTGGAGATGGGGACCCAAGCCATTGTGGTCTTGGGTCTTCCATTTTCATCAATGACAATCACTTCTTGTCTTTGATGGTTGGTGAATTGTGATGGTCCCCCTGATTCAGTAACCGTTTTTGGTTTCCAAGTCTGTTTGGTTTCACCAGTGTTTTTCTTCAAAATTTTAACTTCTTGATTGTTTGAAGTTTTAGAATTTTCTGGTTTTACAACAACAGATTGTTTTTGAACCACATCGGTTTTAATCGCTTTTTCAATCTGTTTGACCTGTTGGCGTTTCTGTTTCTTTTCCCTTTCTTTTACAAGGCGGGGATCTTGTTTTGTGGAAACAGTTGGCTTACGGTCAGTTTTGCCACGGGGATCATCAACCTTTCCTTTTTGTTTATGAAGATATGGGCAGTTTCTAATAATGTGCCCAATGGTTCCACACTCAAAACATGATCTTCGTTCTACAAACCCCGAAGAATCATGTGATCGTCTAGCCGATGATGTTGAACTTTGTGAACCCGAGGTACTAGGTTTTGAACTGCTTGGTTCATTTCTTTTCTCGACAATAGCTTTCTTGACAAAATCTAAGTTAGATTGATTTTCAAACTTTTCAATTTTGTCTGTTCCCGTCGATTTCACAAAGTTAACATTCTTCTTCTTCTTTTGATTCGGCTTCTTTTGCACTGGAGCCGGTGCTTTACCTTTGGGTTTGGTGTGATTTTGCTGTGTTGGCACTGTTGGCAATTTCTTGTTGCCAAATTGCTTTCGAACTTCAGCCTTTGGGATTGGAGGACACTGTGTGACTGTAACTTTAGGTCCTGCCTTTCCCAAGAACTTACTCGTCGAATTCTCAAAGACTTTGCATATTAAGGATTGATTAACATTCTTAATGGGAAAATCTTTGTCTGAGTAAATTTTATCATCACCAACTAGAGTGTACAGCAAATTCACACTCTCCGACTCCTTCTCAGACGAGGACTCAGTTGCAACAGTCTTAGCGGGTTTGACAGGGGGATCACATAGAATGTGATTCTCAAGAGGTATGTCCTCATTTTTAGCTACCGCATCAGACTTTGCTGGGACAGTATCGTCAGATTCATCATCAGACGAATCAGCATCCTCAATCACCACTGGAGGATCTTGATTCTGTTCAGCACTCACAAATGTATCTGCTGACACATCTGAATCTGAGGATACTTCCTTTTGGTATCCGAGTCCTGCAGCAAACTCCTTAACATCTAGAGGCACAGTAGGTTCAAAGAAAACCCTGTCCTCTTCATCAGGCATGGCATCATAATTATGTCTCACTGGTGGTGGACACTTTTTGTAGCCTATGCATGTGACATCTCTCTTTTCCTTCTGAACGTCAATGATGTGATCTAACACATAGCTAGAACTCAAATAACTGTCTAGCTTGAGTTGGATCGCATCACTTTCGGTTTTCACACAAGCCATCTCTTTTTGTATACTCTCAAGGCGAGATATATACAAATTAATATCAGTTTGTTTTCTTGAAACCATTTTAGTCAGTTCAGTTTTATCCTTCTTTAATGTTTCAATTACTGACTTAAATTCTTTTTCATGGTTTTCATAAAACATGTTGGCTTCTGTGCATTTAGAGAGATCCACAGTCAACTTCTGATTGTGGACGAATGTCACATCATATTTCTCTTGCAAAGCCTCATGCTTGCTTTGCAAGTCACTCAAATTCTCATTCACAGTAGTATGTTTGTCTTGCAAGTCAAACAAACTAGCTTGTAAAGCATCATGTTTGCCTTGCAACTCAGACATACTTTTCTCCATTTCAGCACATCTGTCATGCAACCTAGCACATTTATCACAATTAACAGCAGTGGGTTCATCGACACATACCTGACTTGATGAACCGTCGACATTAGCCATAAAGGCTGAATGGAGAGAAGACGAAGTATAAGCAGCTTGATCCACCAGAATAGATCTTCTTTGAGTTTCTGCTGCAGCTTCCTCCAAGAGTTCATCAATATCTGCATCGATTGCTGCATTCGATGTCTCACCCACATAATCATCACCAGAATTGGATGATTCTTTAACCGGAGCTTTCGCCGGAAAACACAAAGTTACTCAAAAACAAGTTTTCAAGTTACCCAACCCCACTTTAAACACTCCCGGTTAGTTTAGACACGTTTTTACTCAAAGAAAATGCAAGAAAACAAGTAAAAACAGGTGCAAAACCAAGTGTTTCAACACACCAAAACTTGTAAAAACCCGGTTTTAAACAAGGTAAAGAGCGAGGCTCTGATACCACTTGTAGGTCCCTATTTCGCGGAGGATTACGAACCTAAACCTTGTTATACAAACCTACTAGCGAGTGCGGAATCCAAGCTAGCAAGCAAACCGAGTTAGTAGCAAGTAGAGAAACAAACACACAAGATCACCGATTAACACAACTTGTATTAATGCAATGAGGGTTCGGTTACAAGCTCAATGTTTACAGAAATGTTCTATAAACTCTCTAAAGTGTGTGTGTGAGTTTGGACAGAATGCTCTCAAAGAATGCTCTCTCTTTCTGTCTGTGTGTCTGTCTCTTGAAACTCAACACATGCATGGGTATATATACCCGAAACATCTGATGTCTGATCGAAGGATCTGATAGATGGTCCGAAGGATCATCTATCGATCATAGTTCACACGAAAGATCAGCATGGACCTCGAAGGATCATCCTTCGAGGTCTAATGGTCGAACCATGGTCGAACCATATCTTTCGATCACCTCGAAGGATCAGGTGTATCCTTCGAGGCTATCCTTCGATCAGAACATCTTTCAAATGTTGTCCAAGTCAAACTAGGAGGATAGTTGACTTGGTCAACTTACAGACTACCAAGGACATCGTTTACATACAGACCGAATACAGACAAAGTACAGACACAAGTGCACCAACACTAGGGATAATAACTTTGACTTGGTCGCATTCAGTGATTCTGATTTTGGCGGATGTAAAATCGACGGCAAATCCACAACGGCTGGATGTCAGTTTTTAGGAAATCGCCTAGTCACATGGCAGTGCAAGAAGCAGACGTGTGTAGCTACATCAACATGCGAAGCTGAATACATTGCTGCCTCAAGTTGTTGCTCACAAGTTCTTTGGATCCAACAACAATTGCGGGACTACGGTTTTGAATTCCTAACTACTCCTATTTACGTTGATAATTCTGCTGCTTTAGATATCACTAAAAATCCTGTGCAGCATTCAAAGACCAAACACATCGAAATCAAATATCACTTCATACGTGATTGCTTTGAGAAAAGGCTAATCGATGTTGTTAAGGTCCACACCGATGACCAACGTGCCGACTTATTTACCAAAGCTTTTGACAAATCTAGATTTGACTTCTTATTATTGGTAAATGGCATTAAGGTCAAGCAAGAGTAAACCAACATCGGAAAATCATTTTTGTAAATATCTTTGTGTTTTAAATTTGTCTTAGTTTATTGATTTTAGGGGGAGTAAATCCGAAAATCTGAAAATCCAAAAACATCGAAAAATTTCAAAAACACAAAAACAATAGAAAAACAAAAATGAGTTTCCTGGCGAGCAAAAGAGAAAATGATAGTACATCAGTGGTCTATCCAAACCTCTTTAAACCTTAAATGCAAAACGATAAGCAGCTCTATATAAGATGTATCGGTAGGCTCACAATCATTTTAAAGTGTGCAGGGTGATATAAATCTTAATCGACTGAAGACCAGGTGGGAACCATTCATTGGCATATGGTCTTAGTACCGAAATTTCGTTTGATAGATTGCCGAGGTTCTGAGATATTCGGTCTTTATGCTGCTTATCATCTGGGTATCATGGTTGCTTCTATAAATAGACTAAGTCTAAGATCTTCCATGATACTATACATACGTGTACATAATACATACTTCATTCGACCTCAATAAGTGATAAACAATCACATGTCCCTACAAATAAGTGATAAAATATCACATTTATCCGGGTGTCAAGTTCGTCTCTCTGCTGTACGGAAGTACTGACCTGTTCACGGACTTGCACCTGTGCCCTCATGCATACGAAAATCAAGTTCCTCATCAATAAGTGATTATATCACAAAGGACTTGTTTTCAAATCAAAATAAGTGAGTATCTCACAATTTATACGGTCAAACAGATGATAATCGGTATACTCACCGGTAAGATGAACCCTCGTGCATACCTTGATACGGGAATGTGTCGTGATGTGGATGAACACCGGTCGGTAAGTATAAATCATACCTTAACGTATCCCCTCGTCATGATTACATCTGATAAGTTGAGCTTAAGTGGACAACAATACCGATAATTGTTATAGGATGCTTATCTTAATATTAACTAACTGAACAACAAGAGTGTTTTGGCATGACCGTACACTGATATGATTCTCTTACCCTCGAAACTCGCAAAAAGAATGTATGTATATATTTATTTACTGCTTAACTTTTATTATTTCTTTTAAACAGTTTCGTCGTTTGGTGCATATCAGCACGACATTAGCGGTGATGTCGTTTGATAACACTCAAAGGATTTTAAATTGTTGTCTTTTACTTTCAAAAATACCAAAAAGATTTTAGGTGTGTTTTAATATAAACTTTATAAAAGCCAAAAAGATTTTATTTCTGCTTTATTTTCGATCATACGATGTTGGAGCTCGAGTCTTCGTTGCCTGAAACCTGAACGAAAACCGAATTGACTAAATCTTCATAAACGGTCGAAATTTGCATGCTTGAAAGTTAAAGACTTAAATTGACAAATTTATTGAACTTTCAAACTGTCGGACGGTGTTTGATTGTGACATGGTCATACGTGTGTCATTTGTTTATACTATATTCCAAGCAGTTGTTCTCATTACGCGTTTAGATTTCTTGCATGTGCAGATTCTAAAAGCAAGGAGAACATGGTCGATGACAAGCTTTGGAATGAAGACACGACGAGAAGGCGCTCAAAAGATGAAGATGATCGAGTTGCCGCTGGCCATCATCAACACCACCAGGATCTCACTTCATAAAGTTAAAGTATTTCACGAGCATAACTCAAGGGGGAGCTTATGTTAAGGGGGAGTTTGTCAACACACTTCCTACATGATACGGGTAGTTTGTTGATACACTCTCTGCTTTCAAGACGTGAAGACTTTGAAGATCCTCCGACATTGAAGACTTGAAAGGACATCAAGTTTTGGTAACTCGAAGACCAAAGACCGTCGAAGTTCGAGACGAGTCTACAACTATAGAAGATAAAGACAAAGCTACAGCCAAGGGGGAGTTTGTTGGTGCACTTGTGTCTGTACTTTGTCTGTATTCGGTCTGTATATAAACGATGTCCTAAGTCTGTAAGTTGACTAAGTCAACCATCCTCCGGATTGACTTGGTCAAACAGTTAGAAAGATAAGTGTCTGTCTCGAAGGATAGCCTCGAAGGATACTGTTGATCCTTCGAGGTGCTCGAAAGATATGGTTCGACCATTAGTCCTCGAAGGATGATCCTTCGAGGTACATGTTGATCATTCGAGCTTGTTGTCATCGATAGATGATCCTTCGGACCATCTATCGGATCCTTCGAACAGGACCTGCTGTGTATGGGTATATATACTCATGCAGTGTGTTAGTGTTACACAGATGCACACATAGAGAGTTAGAGAAACTCTGCTGCAAAACACACACACACACACTTTAGAGAGTTTGCAAACAGATTGTAAACATTGTGCTTGTAACTGTAAACCTTCATACGTATTAATACAGTGGTGTTAATCGGTGAACTTTGTGTGTTCTTGTGTTTGTTCTTGCTTCATCCCGGTTTGCCTACTAGCTTGGATTCCGCACTCGCTAGTGGGTTAGTATAACAAGGTTTAGGTTGTTCTCGATCCTCCGAGAAAAGGGACCTACAATTATCCTGTGCGATAGAAACTAAGGCCTCTACAGCCTCGACATCATCATCTAATGAAGGGGAACTTTCCATGGTTCTCTTTTGGACAGCACCAGAAGCTGTCTCGGTATCTTTTCAGAAAAAAACTGTTTACAGACAAAACCAAAAATTGAAAAAGCGAAATTTTAGTTACGATCAAGAAAAAGAAGATAAAGGAGTAAAGAGAATGTGAATACCTCACAGGTTCCCGAAGTGTTCTCTTCATTCGAAGAAACAGGCTTCTTCATTTTGCCTTTAAGAATACTTGCTTCTCAACCTTTAGCCCTTATTATTCTAACAAATGTGTTTAAAGTCATAGTATCTGAAAATTCGCTCTCCTGGTTACTTGAAACTGAATCACCAAGCCCTTTATATACATCATTTAACCTTCACACTTGGGATCTCAGTTCACCCAGATTCCTGTCTGAATTAGTAGGAATGGTACCCCGTATTTAAAATCAATTCGAAAGCAAAAGCATGTTAATTATACCTAGTCTTTAAAATCAAGCATCAAATATATGCTAGTTTATATACGACTCATACATACATTGGTTCAATACTTGTGCTTCCAATGAAATTCATCTTGATTTGAAGGAAATGTTATCAAGAATTGCTAACGACCCAGTACGTGCTAAAAACACAAAAGCTCCTAATCAAAGACATTCCAATAACAATCAAATGCAAGATAATTACAATTATGAACATGTAATGCAAAAAGTTGTAGATAAAATTGTGCAATGCGTTATGTGAAAGGAAGACCCGTGTCTTTCTTAAGCCCTTTTGCAGATACTTAATATTATCATACATAGATATCATATATAGCACAGGCCGATGGGTGATGGTGGCGTTGTTGTCTTAGTAAGTTAAGTTATGGTCGTGGCGTGGCTTGGCTGATGCAAATAAGTTAGGTTAAAAGTTATATGTTGAAGATAAATTTAAGTTATATATGGTCTATTTGGGCATGACAATGGACTATTTTAAGACTTAGTATAAATTTATAGATTAATTTATACTATAACCCATATAAAGTTTTATGTGTGTATTATACATAAATATAATAAATAAATAAATATGTATAATTTAAATTCCAATTTCAATTTCAATTGAATCAAATTTAAAATTATAAATTCGTATTACATTATTGGCTCCAACTGAATCGAATTTGAATGTTTATGATAATCGAAATGAATTTTTGATGCCCCTAGATGTGGCTGGAAAGGCATTATTTCTCGGAGGTAAGACTACCCTTAGGAATAAAATGGCCTTCACTTGTTGAATGATTTTGGTTTTAAAATCCCCTTCAGATCCTTTATTATAGGTCACTCTTCACTCTTCACTGAGGTTATAACATGCTACAACAAATATGCATCATCTTCCATTCCACTTTATGCAAACACATCAAAACAATAACTTTATCAATACTATATTATAATGCATAAGGGATGGACATTTTAAGATACCCAAAAAATAAAAACTTTTCCCCTCTCAATTTATAAACACACCCCTAAAAAGGATAAATTGGTCTTTTAAATAATAATTATATTTTAGCCTCATATCTTATTACACTTAAATCCCTGAGTTTTAATATTAAGTATGGGTAATTAGTTACACTTTTCCCCCTCCATAACAAACTTATAATTATTTTATGTATTCTTGTCATATCTTATATACTATAATGTCTTAAAAAAAATCCAAAAGTACCATAATGACCTACTCATTTTTGTCGATGTTTCAATAGTTATCTTGGTCAGTATTAACATGTGGATTAAAATGTACAAGTAGATTATTGTTAAAATTGTTTGGTAAAAAATGTTTGGTAAAAAGGGCTCAAGTGGGGGGAAACGAAATTGTTAAAATTGTTTGGTAAAAAGGGCTCAAGTAGTTTTAAGGGAACCAATCTCCAATTCGAATATGAATATTTGGTTGTGACCATGAAGGCAAGTTACAACTTACCCCAACTATTTTGATAAGCCAAAAAATTAAAACAGAACAAAACAACACTCGGTATGGGTATATAAATTACAACTGCCTAAAAACCAAAGGAACCGACACTGGAATTATTTCGGCCTAGGGACTCTCCAATTTAGAAAAGATGAAGAAAACATAAATTTGAATGTGTGTTGGGTTTTGAACCAAGACCTACTGCTTGCGGATATTATTCTACACCGCTAGACTACAACAACCATATATGTGAAGTTAATCAATATATTATAATTACACATACTATATACATAAAATATTTTTCAAGCAGAGGCCCCGAAAACTTGGAGGCCCAAAGTCCTAGCTTGGGTTTGATACACTAACGGGCCGGCCCTGGGTAAGGTTCTATTGATGAATCTAGCAGTTTGTAGCAATGTTGTGGACGCACTTTAGTGACTGCTTGAAGCAGAAACAATCATGAATGAACTAATAGCAACCACTTTCCAGCCATTTGTGAGGCTTGAAACTCAAACCTATAAACCCTTTTGTGTACCACCAAACGTTTGTTGTTAATCTTTGTTGACAAAAGTAGCATGAAGTTTCGTGGTCCTCGATGAGATGGGTGAATAACTACTCAATCCATGACTCAGGAGATCGACAACCATCACAATCAGAATCGTAATAGTCATACAGCTGCCAATCTGTTGGGGAAGAACATGGTTTGATCTGAACATCATCATCTTGCAGATGATTCAACCGTCTGTTTGCTGCGGACTTGTTTGACATAATTAACAGACAATAACAAACGAATGGACAGACAATTAACGAAAGGAATTGAGTGTCTTGGTGCCGGTTAATGATGCCGGTCCTTACACTTATATACATAACAAACTTGGCGGTTAATTCAAGCGGGAAAACTGTCATTGGCAGTTTTGAATTACCCGCTTATAATATCCACCATACCTTATCGCTATGATCCGAGTTCTAGCTATCACAAATATAAGTACATATACATATCATAAATTAAGTTTAATTGTTTCATCTAATACTTCCCCCTAAACTTAATTACGTTTAGAAACACCCTTGAGAACGCTTGCATTTGCTTCTTCAACAGCTTTTCTTGCATGATCAAAGTTGAACTTTCTTCTTTTCTTGTGTGCATTCCATGCTCCTTCCCAACTGTTTTCTGCATACAGCGCAAACGATTCCACTTCAGTTACATTCTTGACTTCTTCAGCACTTGTGCTCCTTCCGAGACTGCATTCAGGTACATCTTCCCTATCCTTCATTCTTTCTGATTCATTGGCTCTTGTCTGCACATCTTTAAACTTATAATAATACACTAGAATATCTAAATATATGGCATAAACGGTCCGCACGTATTCACCATCCTTGTATTCAAAGCCCATGTCTTTAGCGATAATCGGCCAGAGATTATCTTCGGTTACACTGTTGTAACCACCATCCCGTTCCACAATCATGTACAGACTCAGCAAATCGACTTTCCTATTCTCGGTCATCACCGGAGGTATTGGTCTAGTTGTTATGCCCAGGAAGGTTATGACGAACCAAGATACCATTTCATCGAATTTCTTTTCTAATTCATACTTGTAATGGAACACAAACTTACCATCCTCTAACATGTTTAACAGATTCACACAATCTTTGAAATCATTGAATTCTAAAGCCCTTATGATCATAACACTCCAATCCGTTTCATCGGAGGAGACATGTAAGTCTTCAAAATAGGAATTAAGGTATTCCTCTTTGTATTTTTCATTCACATCATTCAACCTTATCACCTTTTGTTTTTCTTTTAGACCCAATTCTTCTTCCTTCGACAGTCCCTTTACTTCATTGACAGTATTATTGTTAGGGGATGAAAACATAGGAAATATTTTGCAAGTATCTCCATCCTTTTTAACCGTAAAACCTTGCATCGTTAACTGATTTAGACTAAGAACATTTCTATCTAATTCCGGTGTGTATAAGACACCCTGAATTAGTAACTTTTCATTATTGGACTTGACTTCTACAACCCCTATGCCCCGCAAAAACAAGAAATCATTTTCCCCCGAGTTGGTTTCAACCCCCACTAAATGTTTGATGCGCTTGAAAACATTTAGATTACCGGCATAGTGTTGTGTAAACGAAAGACTAACATACCATATGTCTCCCCATGTTCCGCCCTCTGATCCAGTCACTATCATCTCGTTCCTTTCTTCTACCGATTCCCTTTGTTTTCGAATCCCTGCATTTATCGCTTGAGAGACAAGTTGTGTGTTTTCATCATTCTCCTTTGATTTGCAGTCATATATGAAGTGGCCTGGGCGATGACAATAATAACACAATTTTGTCCGATGAATTTTCTTTTGCAGTCTTGTTTCTTCATCTTGGCAGTGTTGGCATGGAAGTGTTGTAACCTGGCTCTGATACCACATGTTGGGGAAGAACATGGTTTGATCTGAACATCATCATCTTGCAGATGATTCAACCGTCTGTTTGCAGCGGACTTGTTTGACATAATTAACAGACAATAACAAACGAATGGACAGACAATTAACGAAAGGAATTGAGTGTCTTGGTGCCGGTTAATGATGCCGGTCCTTACACTTATATACATAACAAACTTGGCGGTTAATTCAAGCGGGAAAACTGTCATTGGCAGTTTTGAATTACCCGCTTATAATATCCACCATACCTTATCGCTATGATCCGAGTTCTAGCTATCACAAATATAAGTACATATACATATCATAAATTAAGTTTAATTGTTTCATCTAATACAATCACTATCAGCCCCCGAAACAAAAAAAAAAATGTTTGTCTATGATTGGTCTTAAGATAATGTAGAACACGAATAGCAAATTAGATAGCAAGCAAATTCAAAAGACATACATAAAAACTTCAACTGAAATAAGTTCACATAACCATTTCTTACATTTCAGGGACTAGATACAACAAGTCCGTTACTATCACTATCCATGATCCCTCCCTAAATTGCATAGCTTCCCTATATGATCTAAGATTTCAACACAAACCTTTCAGACACTTTTATCTCAAACTCTGAGGGATTTCTGTTTATAGTGCGTACAGAAATCTCATATTTATATTCAATATCCCGGGGTACACCAGACCCAGCAGCAGGTGGCACATGTTCATTTGAATCATTATCAGATTCTGAACTGAAATCACTCATCACAGGTTCCTTCATTTTGCCTTTAAGAATTCTTGCTTTTCGACGTTTAGCCCTAATTTTTCTAACCACTGTGTTTAAAGTCATAGTATCTGAAAATTCACTCTCCTCATCACTGGAAACTGAATCACCAAGCCCTTTATACACATCATGCAACCTTCGCATCTTGGGTCTCGGTTCACCCAGAATCCTGCCTGAATTGGGAGGAATGATACCCCGTCTACAAAAGCAAAAGCATGTTAATTATACCCAGTCTTTAAAATCAAGCTTCAAAAGTATGCGAATTTATTTAAAACTCATACATACATTGGTTCAGTACTTTTGCTTCCAGTGAAATTCATCTTGATTTGAAGGAAATGTTATCAAGACTTGCTAACGACGCAGTACCAGCTAAAAACACAAAAGCTCGTAATCAAAGACGTTCCATTAACAATCAAATGCAAGATAATTACAATTATGAACATGTAATGCAAAAGGTTAGATAAAACTGTGCGACTAGTTATGTGAAAGGGTGACCTGTGTCATTCTTAAGCTCTTTTGCAGATACTTAATACTATCATACATAGAGATATCATATATAGCACATAAGCTAATAAATTAGTTCAAAAGATGGTTTTGGATTTCTTGAGATCAGAATGGGATGATCCAATAAAAACCGCAAGATCTACATTCAATTATGGATCAACAATTAATAGCTATACTAGATCATGCTGTAACAACAAACACAAACAACTACGAAAAAGAGATAAACTTGTAAGGTGGCACGATCGTATGGACCAAACCCTAATTAAATCACAGCAACAAGAAGTTGGCAAAGTTGACAATGAGAAAACCTCTAACTTTTCCAATCGTGTGTCACTCCTTTTTCGAAAAACCCCTAATTTTTTTACATGGAAAAACCCTAATTCAAACATATAGAAATGAAAGAGGAAGAAGAGATGCTCACTTAAATCCCACACACAACAACTAGTCTGAAGAGAAGATCAATAAGATCAGATCTAATCAGATATATAGTTGGAGGCCTTTCTAGAAATGTTAAGCACGGGGAAAATGGTTGGTGAGGTCCGGCGGAAGCTATGCTGCGAAGGTCAATGAGGCGGAGAAACTCGCTTGTAAGACAATGCCAGCAGCAAACACAATAAAGGGCATTTATAAGCCGCGGAACCAAGGTACCTAAGTAACGCGTAAAGGTAGGCAACTTTATGGCATGAAAGGTGGATATAAATGTAACATAATTCATTAATAAAACTATTTTTCATCCTGATATAACTTCACCAAATTACACTAAAAAAGTATCAGACCATGTGTAGTGGGGCTTGAAGATCAAGCCCCTCTTTGAGCGTTATCCGACACATGACATCCCAGTCAGCAATGGGCATTATGGGGCTTGAAGTTAAGGGCGCAGTGGTATAATGCCCCTTGCAATGTTTACCTCGGATATGTAGTTTACTTTCTTTTCTTTTTCTTTAATTTCCTATAGGCCAAATCACAATTGTCCGGGCGTTTCCACAAACACGCAATTCTTCGAATTTTTGAGAGAATCACGCCCACAGGGGCGGTGTTCCGGCGTCTTGGGGCGTGAAGTGGCAAAGAACAAGCTGCTTTACTTAGCCACTACACATGGTTTCAAGTGAAAAGAGAATAAATTCAAGTAATCTAATGCTTTCCAATGTTGAACTGGTACATAACGGGCACTTACTTTTACATAAAATGAAACAATCAGACAACTTACTAAACTACAAAACAAAATTTGCTGTCTTACTGATCAAAATGCAAATACATGATGCTTTTCTATATGTGGTTTCATGGTCTTAACAATAAATCCTTGTTGAATCATTTGATCTTTACAAGAACATTATACGAATGATTTCCGGTGTATAGAACACACTAGGAATCGTCAGTTTAAAGTTGTTAGTCTTAAGATCAATTACACCAATGCCTCGTATGAACAATGTTTCATGATTACCTGTTCTGGTTTCTATCCCATGCTATTTTTTAAAAAATCTTTGAATAGAGATAGATATCCAGAACAGTGGTGTTTAAATGAAGTGGTTACATACCACATATCAGACCATAAGCCTGTTTCAGTGACAAGAACAATAGATCTTCACTGTACCATGTGTCGGATGTTTGGTCTTGAATGCCGGCCCGGTGTTAATGGCATGGCAAATAAGGGTTGTAGCTTCATCTTGTTATTATTTTTATGGTGCAGTTGATTACATAATGGCCATAATAGATCATGGAAGTAGTAGCATTGTGTCGGATTCAATGTTGTTCGTCTGATTGCTCTTCGGCGTTTTTAATCGGGACAATGGTTGCCGGGAAACATGGTTTCTTTGATTTAATTGAAAAAAATCCTGGATCTCAAGGAATTACACTCTCATACCACTATGTTAGCGGTGTATACACTCAATCTCACGAACACAAGGAATATCACACGAATTTTGGAGAATACGATTACTAGAAGTTGATATCTGATTAATATCTTGGTACCAGAGTAAGTTCCCAATTGGTACATATAGATATTGGTGATATAGGTGGTTATGGGGTGGTGATTGAATTTGACGCAAAAATAGAAATGATAGTCTTCAACAACACCACGGACCCTGTTTCGAAAACGATAGAAGACTCTATCGTTTTAAGGATCACAGTGGTGATATTTTCGATAAAATAAGACTCAGCTTAGAAAGCTTACACCCTTTCGTTAGGTGGGGAATCACATTGATCAAACCGGTTCTTGAAAGCATACCGAGCTTTTATTTCTCTCGTTACAAGGTCCCCGAGTATATTTAAATATTTTGGAGGCCAAAAGAAGAAACTTTTTGTGGGGTGGGGTGATGGTAACAAGAAAACGTATTGGGTAGCTTGGAAGCGTGAGACCACATCCAAGGTGGATGGGGATTGGGTTCGTGTCTGTTAAAGGACTCAGATCTTTCGCTCCATGCGAGGTGGTGGTGGAGATTTAAGACGGAAGGCAGAAGTTTATAGTGTAGAATTATTTCATCTATACCATCAAACTCCGAGGTCGTGGCCGACTCTTCCACACAATAGAAGCCTTAATGGTGTTTGGGGAACCATTGCAAATCTGGATAACTTCTTTGTTCACTCTAATGCCTCCATGTCCAAGTTAATTAAAGGAGAGGTTGGAAATGGGTTAAAAGTTAGATTTTGGTTGGACATTTGGTTGGACGACCAGCCACTAAAAAATACATATCCTAACTTGTTTTGTTGGAAGTGCTAAGAGATGTCTGGTGGTTGATAGATGCATTGAAAGAGAGAGGGAAATTTCTATGAATTGGAATTGGAGAAATACACCTATGGAAGGTCAGTTCAATGAACTGACGGGGCTGCTGGAAAGACTTTATGGTTTCAGGTTTAAGGAAGTCAAGACAGGTGGGTTTGGGACAGTGATAGCTCTGGGTCCTCTACGGTGGCTTTCGTCAAAAAACTTCTTTATCAAACGACCCTCTTCCTCCAAGTAACATTCAGGAGTGGAATTCGTGGGTCCCATTGAAGTAACAGGGACTAGATACAACACATCCATTACTATCACTATACATGATCTCTCCCTAAATTGCATCCCTTCCCTATATGATTTAACATTTCCACACAAACTTTTTAGCCTGTTCTATGGAAACTCTGAGGGATGTCTGTTTATAGTGCATTCTCATATTCAATTGAGTGTGCCTATTGGCACACTAAAGTGCCTATTGGCACACCAAACCCTAGCAAAAGTTAGGGTTTATCTACGCTGCGTATTGGTCAATACGCAGCCTATAAGGTTAACCCTAGACGCTGCGTATTGACCAATACGCAGCGTAGATAAACCATAGATCTCAGTGCCTGATTACCAATCATTGCACAGAAAACAAGGTCCCTATACGCTGCGTATTGACCAATACGCAGCGTATACAAAACTGATGCACATTTGGGGTCATTTTGGTAGGTTTGAAGTGTCAAATTTTTGCCAGGTTTCTATACGCTGCGTATTGACCAATACGCAGCGTATATAAACTTGGTAAAATTTGACACTTCATACCTGGAAACATTTTGTGTCAATTTCAGAAACATAAGGGACCATTATTGTAAATCCTGGAAACATCAGGGACCATTTATCTAAATTATCAAACATCAGGGACCATTTTTGTAATTTCATGAAACTTCAGGGACCATTTTTATAAAAAATGAAACACCAGGGACCAAAGTGTAAATATATATAAAATCAGTATAAAAGGGGGTCTTCTTTAAAGAACCGGCCCTTAGCATGAATCGAACTCGTGACCTTTCATTTAGAACCGTAACGCCTTAACCAGTTTATCCTCCGTTCCGGAGCTGTTAGAACATGGAACTTAATTCTTATATGCAGTGACTCCTAATACGCTGCGTATTGACCTATACGAATCATATACTGACACTTTGTATACGCTGCGTATTGGTCAATACGCAGCGTATAAAGCCTTCTGAACTTTAAATTCACACAGAACCTGTTATGTTCCAGAGACACTCGTTAGAACATGGAACTTAATTCTTATATTTTTTTTATTATTTAGTCGACGTCGTCCGTAAGGCGCGTACGAGCCTAACGAGCGTCGAAACTAAGCCCGTCGTTAAACGGACTTAGTTTCGACGCTCGTTAGGCCCGTACGCGCCTTACGGACGACGTCGACTAAATAATATTTTTTTTATTATTTAGTCGACGTCGTCCGTAAGGCGCGTACGGGCCTAACGAGCGTCGAAACTAAGTCCGTCGTTGCCCGTTAGGCCCGTACGCGCCTTACGGATGATAAATTTACAAAAATGGTCCCTGAGGTTTGATGAATTTACAAAAATGGTCCCTGGTGTTTCCAGGATTTAATAAAATGGTCTCTTGTGTTTCAGAAATTGACCAGGGACCATTTTTGTAAATCCTGGAAACACCAGGGACCATTTTTGTAAATTCATCAAACCTCAGGGACTAATTTTGTAAACACATCAAACCTCAGGGACCATTTTTGTAAATTTATCATCCGTAAGGCGCGTACGGGCCTAACGGGAAACGACGGACTTAGTTTCGACGCTCGTTAGGCCCGTATGCGCCTTACGGACGACGTCGACTAAATAAGTCCGTCGTTGCCCGTTAGGCCCGTACGCGCCTTACGGATGATAAATTTACAAAAATGGTCCCTGAGGTTTGATGAATTTACAAAAACGGTCCCTGGTGTTTCCAGGATTTAATAAAATGGTCCCTTGTGTTTCAGAAATTGACCAGGGACCATTTTTGTAAATCCTGGAAACACCAGGGACCATTTTTGTAAATTCATCAAACCTCAGGGACCAATTTTGTAAACACATAAAACCTCAGGGACCATTTTTGTAAATTTATCATCCGTAAGGCGCGTACGGGCCTAACGGGCAACGACGGGCTTAGTTTCGACGCGCGTTAGGCCCGTACGCGCCTTACGGACGACGTCGACTAAATAATATTTTTTTTTATTATTTAGTCGACGTCGTCCGTAAGTCGCGTACGGGCCTAACGAGCGTCGAAACTAAGCCCGTCGACGCTCGTTAGGCCCGTACGCGCCTTACGGACGACGTCGACTAAATAATATTTTTTTTTATTATTTAGTCGACGTCATCCGTAAGGCGCGTACGGGCCTAACGGGCAACGACGGACTTAGTTTCGACGCTCGTTAGGCCCGTACGCGCCTTACGGACGACCTCGACTAAATAATATTTTTTTTATTATTTAGTCGACGTCGTCCGTAAGGCGCGTACGGGCCTAACGAGCGTCGAAACTAAGCCCGTCGTTAAAATTTTAACGACGGGCTTAGTTTCGACGCTCGTTAGGCCCGTACGCGCCTTACTGACGACGTCGACTAAATAATATTTTTTTTATTATTTAGTCGACGTCATCCGTAAGGCGCGTACGGGCCTAACGGGCAACGACGGGCTTAGTTTCGACGCTCGTTAGGCCCGTACGCGCCTTACGGACGACGTCGACTAAATAATATTTTTTTTTATTATTTAGTCGACGTCGTCCGTAAGGCGCGTACGGGCCTAACGAGCGTCGAAACTAAGCCCGTCGTTAAACGGACTTAGTTTCGACGCTCGTTAGGCCCGTACGCGCCTTACGGACGACGTCGACTAAATAATATTTTTTTTATTATTTAGTCGACGTCGTCCGTAAGGCGCGTACGGGCCTAACGAGCGTCGAAACTAAGTCCGTCGTTGCCCGTTAGGCCCGTACGCGCCTTACGGATGATAAATTTACAAAAATGGTCCCTGAGGTTTGATGAATTTACAAAAATGGTCCCTGGTGTTTCCAGGATTTAATAAAATGGTCCCTTGTGTTTCAGAAATTGACCAGGGACCATTTTTGTAAATCCTGGAAACACCAGGGACCATTTTTGCAAATTCATCAAACCTCAGGGACTAATTTTGTAAACACATCAAACCTCAGGGACCATTTTTGTAAATTTATCATCCGTAAGCCCGTCGTTAAAATTTTAACGACGGGCTTAGTTTCGACGCCCGTTAGGCCCGTACGCGCCTTACGGACGACGTCGACTAAATAATATTTTTTTTATTATTTAGTCGACGTCCTCCGTAAGGCGCGTACGGGCCTAACGAGCGTCGAAACTAAGCCCGTCGTTAAACGGCCTTAGTTTCGACGCTCGTTAGGCCCGTACGCGCCTTACGGACGACGTCGACTAAATAATAAAAAAAATATTATTTAGTCGACGTCGTCCGTAAGGCGCGTACGGGCCTAACGAGCGTCGAAACTAAGTCCGTCTTATATGTAGTAACTGCGTACAGGCCTAACGAGTGTCTCTGGAATATAACAGGTTCTGTGTGAATTTAAAGTTCAGAAGGCTTTATACGCTGCGTATTGACCAATACGCAGCATATACAAAACTGATGCACATTTGGGGTCATTTTGGTAGGTTTGAAGTGTCAAATTTTTGCCAGGTTTCTATACGCTGCGTATTGGCCAATACGCAGCGTATATAAACTTGGTAAAATTTGACACTTCATACCTGAAAAAATTTTGTGTCAATTTCTGAAACATAAGGGACCATTATTGTAAATCCTGGAAACATCAGGGACCATTTATCTAAATTATCAAACATTAGGGACCATTTTTGTAATTTCATGAAACTTCAGGGACCATTTTTATAAAAAATGAAACACCAGGGACCAAAGTGTAAATATATATAAAATCAATATAAAAAGGGGGTCTTCTTTAAAGAACCGGCCCTTAGCATGTATCGAACTCGTGACCTATCATTTAGAACCGTAACGCCTTAACCAGTTTATCCTCCGTTCCGGAGCTGTTAGAACATGGAACTTAATTCTTATATGTAGTAACTGCTAATACGCTGCGTATTGACCTATACGCAGCGTATACTGACACTTCGTATACGCTGCGTATTGGTCAATACGCAGCGTATAAAGCCTTCTGAACTTTAAATTCACACAGAACCTGTTATATTCCAGAGACACTCGTTAGGCCTGTACGCAGTTACTACATATAAGACAGACTTAGTTTCGACGCTCGTTAGGCCCGTACGCGCCTTACGGACGACGTCGACTAAATAATATTTTTTTTATTATTTAGTCGACGTCGTCCGTAAGGCGCGTACGGGCCTAACGGGCGTCGAAACTTTTAACGACGGACTTAGTTTCGACGCCCGTTAGGCCCGTACGCGCCTTACGTACGACGTCGACTAAATAATATTTTTTTTCTTATTTATTCGACGTCGTCCGTAAGGCGCGTACGGGCCTAACGGGCGTCGAAACTAAGCCCGTCGTTAAAATTTTAACGACGGGCTTAGTTTCGACGCTCGTTAGGCCCGTACGCGCCTTACGGACGACGTCGACTAAATAATATTTTTTTTATTATTTAGTCGACGTCATCCGTAAGGCGCGTACGGGCCTAAAGGGCAACGACGGACTTAGTTTCGACGCTCGTTAGGCCCGTACGCGCCTTACGGACGACGTCGACTAAATAATATTTTTTTTATTATTTAGTCGACGTCGTCCGTAAGTCGCGTACGGGCCTAACGAGCGTCGAAACTAAGCCCGTCGTTAAAATTTTAAGGACGGGCTTAGTTTCGACGCCCGTTAGGCCCGTACGCGCCTTACGGACGACGTCGACTAAATAATATTTTTTTTATTATTTAGTCGACGTCATCCGTAAGGCGCGTACGGGCCTAACGGGCAACGACGGACTTAGTTTCGACGCTCGTTAGGCCCGTACGCGCCTTACGGACGACGTCGACTAAATAATATTTTTTTTATTATTTAGTCGACGTCATCCGTAAGGCGCGTACGGGCCTAACGGGCAACGACGGACTTAGTTTCGACGCTCGTTAGGCCCGTACGCGCCTTACGGACGACGTCGACTAAATAATATTTTTTTTATTATTTAGTCGACGTCGTCCGTAAGGCGCGTACGGGCCTAACGGGCAACGACGGACCTAGTTTCGATGCTCGTTAGGCCCATTATTTAGTCGACGTCGTCCGTAAGGCGCGTACGGGCCTAACGAGCGTCGAAACTAAGTCCGTAACGACAAAACACTTTAAATAACCTGCCAGAATTTTTTATAACCTGCCTGAATTTCAAAATATAACATTTCAAAATATGTGAAACTGTTTACACCGAAGTTTGATATATACATAACAAAATACATTACAAAGTTTGTACATACATAACAAAATGATAAAATACTACTGCTGCTGCTCCTGATGCTGCTGCTGCTGCTCCTGATGCTGCTGCTGCTGCCGCTGATGCTGATCCCAGTCCGCATCCGCAATGAAGGGTAGTGGAGGTAACCCGTCATGCTGTCGCTGCTGCTGCAGCGCCGCAGCCACCCACTCTAACAAATAATTGTTTCTCTCAACGTTTCGAAGCAGCCGCTCATGTGACGGGTCAGGACCGGGCATAACATGGCGTGGGAACTGGGGCGCCCCGGGTGGTCCACGCGGCTGTGGTGGCCGCGGAAGAACGGCGGCCGGCTCATGCGGCTCCGGCGGCTCCGGATCCCGCGGGGGATAAATCAGAGGGAACTCTTCTGGCAGTTCCTTAAGCTGGTATTGCGTGCCATCCAGATTCTTTAACCGCTTCCCGCATGGAAAGTCTTTGGTAATATGCATCCCGTTTATTGTGTTCATCCCCATCCGCTTTGGCTGTGCCGCCGGGCCTACACGGCCGCGGTCGTTCTCCGGATGATAGCCCAACGAATGGGCTATCTTGGTCACGTAAGCGCCGCCGAATAGCATTCCGCGCTCCTGTCGATGATGCGCGGAGGCGAAATACTGCGCCAACCCGTAGGCGAGAGCGCACGACCTCTTGTATAAGAGGCAATACAAAAAGAATAAGTCACCACTCGTACACCACTCCCGGCTTTTGTTTCGAGCAGTGATCGAAGTGGAAATCATCTTGTGCAAATACCTGCATAAATGGAAACCAGTCAGTAAATAATAATCAGACGACATCGATTAAATGGAAACCGTAAGTCGCGTAGGTCCCTAACGGGCATTTAAACGGCTGCAAACGCAGCCGCAAACGGCAGCGATTTCGCTGCCGTTTGCGGCTGCGTTTGCAGTCGTAAACGAGCGTTTAAACGGCTGCAAACGCAGCCGCACACGGCTGCGTTTTCGCTGCCGTCTGCGGCAGCATTTGCAGCCGTAACCGGGCGTTTAAAGGGCTGCAAACGCAGCCCCAAACGGCTGCGAAATCGCTGCCCTTTGGGGCTGTGTTTGCAGCCGTTTAAACGCCGGTTTACGGCTGCAAACGCAGCCCCAAACGGCTGCCGGTTTAGACGTCGTTCAAACGCCGGTTACGGTTCGACTTCGACTAAAAAATTAAAAAAAAAATATGTTTAAAAAAAAATCCTGTTTAAAAAGAAATTTGGTTTAAACGGTCCTTGGAGTTTCAAAAATTGACACAAATGGTCCCTTTTTTGATATATTTACACTTTGGTCCCTGAAGTTTCAATTTTTTACAAAAATGGTCCCCGATGTTTCAAAAATTGACACAAGTGGTCCCTAACGAGCGTCGAAACTAAGTTCGTCGTTAAAATATAAAACGACGAACTTAGTTTCGACGCTCGTTAGAGACCTACGGGCCTTACGGTTCGACTTCGACTAAATAATAAAAAAATATATATTTTAACGACGAACTTAGTTTCGACGCTCGAACGGACCTACGCGCTTTACGAGCGTCAAAACTAAGATCGTCGTTAAATTATACTTTTTTTATTATTTAGTCGAAGTCGATCCGTAAGGCGCGTAGGTCCGTAACGAGCGTCTAAACTAAGTTCGTCGTTAAAATATAAAACGACGAACTTAGTTTCGACGTTCGTTAGGGACCTACGCGCCTTACGGTTCGACTTCGACTAAATAATAAAAAAAATATATATATTTTAACGACGAACTTAGTTTCGACGCTCGTTAGGACCGTACGCGCCTTACGAGCGTCAAAACTATGATCGTCGTCGTTAAATTATATTTTTTTATTATTTAGTCGAAGTCGAACCGTCGTCGTTAAATTATATTTTTTTTTATTATTTAGTCGACGTCGTCCGTAAGGCGCGTACGGGCCTAACGAGCGTCGAAACTAAGTCCGTCGTTGCCCGTTAGGCCCATACGCGCCTTACGGATGATAAATTTACAAAAATGGTCCCTGAGGTTTGATGTGTTTACAAAATTGGTCCCTGAGGTTTGATAAGTTTACAAAAAATGGTCCCTGAGGTTTGATAAATTTACAAAAATGGTCACTGTAAACCCTAATCAAACAAATCAAACAAATACCCCTAATTCACTGTAAACCCTAATCAAACAAATCAAACAAACACCCCTAATTCACTGTAAACCCTAATTTACCTATGATACAGCCCTAATTTACGGATAAAATACCAAAAAAATCAAAATTACTTAAATAGGTTGAGTATATACCTCGTTTATACTTCGAATTCGCGTGTATACGGTCGGAAATACGTAGTCGCCTTCGTAGGGGTTCGTAGAGGTTTTGTATGTAATTTGGGGAAGAACATACGCTGCGTAAGGGTTTTCCTGATTTATATCAGAACCTATACGCATCGTAGAGATCAATACGAATCGTATGCCAAAGTCTGAAATTACGATTTCGCCCTTCTATCAGTGCTATACGGGGCTTAATATAAGGGCAAAAAGGTCATTGTCCACCTCTATATACGCTTCGTATTGATCTCTACGATACGTATATAAGAGGTCATCACAATGACCTTTATACCCTTCTGTTTAGCCTATACGAAGCATCTGTAGAAGGGCATAAAGGTCATCATGATGAAAATTATATACGCATCGTAGAGACCCATACGAAGCGTATATAAAGGTCCGAAAATGACCTTTTTGCCCTTATATTTAGTCTCGTATAGCCCTAAAAGAAGGGCAAAATCGTAATTTAACATATTTATATTTTCAAACTTCAATTTGGGGGGAAAATTGTCCGCCTTTAACCTACGATGCGTATTGATCAATACGCTGCCTTGTTTAGCCTCATTTTACCTTTTTACCCTTGTTCTGAGGCTAAAGGAAGCCAAAAGAGGGGCTTTATTGTCATTTGGATAACATACGATGCGTAGGGATCCCTACGCACCTTAGAAGACCTTTTTTGTTTTTTTCTTGGTTTGTATTTAGAGAAACTAAAAATAATCCAAAAATTATGTTTATAAAAATTTGAATTATAAATTATAAATTATAAATTATAAATTATAAATTATAAATTATAAATTATAAATTATAAATTATAAATGAATTAAAAATGATATTATTTGAATTATAAAAATTAAAAATGATAAAAACTTTATAAATTAAAAAATTTCTACAATTTACAAAAATACAAGTTTCCGCTTAATCTTCGATAACATTTAAACTCGGTTCTCTGTTTTTGTCTCGGTCTGATTTAGGATGCATTAACTCGTAGTAGTGCTCTAACCGCGGTGTATACATTTCTTCCCACCGTTTCGCAGCTATTGATCGATGTGCCGACCACAGCGGGTTCACTAAAGGCATGGGGTAGTCTCCTTCCAACTTAGCATGTATGAAGTGTCCCCCGTGAACATGTATAAGCGTTATCGCTTGAGGTCGTGGATCTAGTGGGGCATCCGTTAATGGGAAGATGGTAGAGCTCCATTCAATGCTTAGCACGTGGAGGACAATATTATACCTTTGCGCTATGAGAAGCCCTACCTGGGGCATTTCCATCCAGTGACTTTGATCGCACCCTTTCACTGAATGCCATTCGATGCTCTTACGTATTCGTTTAAAGTCTCCTTCGTTATATGTTTCGAATACATGCTTCCAACGCGGTTTGTTATGGTCAATCTCCAGTAGTAAATCTCTTCGAATATTGGGCCATGCGTGTTCCGTAAAACCTAACCCGACAGCCACAGACCTGTACCCACAATGACCGTCTGGGGTCACATCTTGTATACGCGATATGTAAGAGCGAAACTTTGATGGAATTTGATTCTTAAACCTCTTAATGCATAACAAGTGCTCGTCCCCCTTTATTAATGGAAAAACCTTATCATCCCTCGTCTCCTTCTTTTTATAACTTGTTGAACTGTTTGGTTGCATTTTAGGTTTTTCAGACTTCACAAACGAACCAGTTCCACGAGAGCCCTCTGACGGTACGTATGAGCTGTGTCGGGGTAAATCGTACCTATGCTTGGGGGAAGCGGTAATTACGTTGCTGTCCTCGCCACAGGAGCTGTATCTCGCAGCTTGGTCTAACCTCGCAGCTTCATCTAGCCTTTCTTGTACTTTCTTTGATGTAGGCCGACCGCGAGTGTTTTGCTGGACGATCGGTGGTTTCTTGGTTGACGATTTCGGGGTGAAAACCGCTTTTATCTTTGAAAGCATACTCTTTTGCTGAACGGGGGACTGCGCCTCTAAATGTTGCCGCACATTATTGAGCTCTGCTACAATATCGACCTCCTCGTCTACCAGTTTACAAGGGAGCAAGTCAAGCTTACGCCAGAATACATCTATCTCGTCGAGTTGTATTATACGCCCTGCACAGTTAAGTTAATACGGTGTGAGAAACAGCTAAATCGTACAAAATAACAAAAGGTTTGTGGTTTTAATATTTTTTACCTGTACGTGTGTAGTTTTCCAGCCTACAAGCACACGGCAATCCTTTGCTAAGCCACATATGGCAACCACATGATGCGTTAAGTTTCCACAACACATCCATCTTCCTCAGTAGCTCTTTTTCCAGCAAATCAAGTGCTTCATGGGAAACCTTTCCACGTAGGTTGTCCAACATTCGGTGTCTGTGGTGGTTCATCGTTTTTTCGATGCTCTCAGTGAAACTTTTTTGTATTTCATCGTACTGAGTTTCAACTATATCAATGATGCATCTTGCTATTCGCTCCAATGAACTCCCGCACGTAATGTATCTTTTTAAATTTGCGTGCTGGCTCTCAACTCTGTTGGTGGTGCGCTGACCAAAGTTGCGACACTTATCGGTCCACGCATAAACGAACATTTCTTTATAGTCTTTGAGCCAGTTTTCGTAGACGTAATCATAGACACCTGTAAAAATAAAATAATGAAATGTAAAAGCGTGTGTGAAATATAAT